>NW_027555625.1:150987581-152387581 GCF_003287225.1 Phascolarctos cinereus | reverse complement strand
TTTCAAAACAATCCTATGATATATATGTATTATTATCTCCCCACTGCACAGATAAGGAAATGGAGGCTCAGAGAAGTCAAAGTAGTTTGCCCATGGTCTCAAAGCTATTAAGTGTCTAAGGTATTATTTTAAACACAGCTCTCCTAGTTTCAACTCCAGTGCTCCTTCCACTATATTGTACTGACCTCTGTCCTCTAGATAAGGAAACTAAAGAATAAAGAACTGGATTGACCAGTAACACCCAGTGAGTTGCTGACAGATCCAAGAATAGAAGTTGGATCCCCAGGTCTAGTTATCTCAGCCTTTGGGCAGGCTGACAGAATCACATCACTATCACAACTCTACCATGATTATTCATGGGTAGAGCAAGTGAAAAGGAATGAGACATATCACTAACCATAGAAGTTTCAAAGTGTGGCCCACCATCTCTTCTTTCTTTTCCATTTGCTTTCTTTAACCTCAATTTGCTGTTAGATTACTTGAACTCCACGTTCCTATTCTACATGTATTGGTCATTATGGAAACACAGATGTCACTGAACTCAATGAAACTTAGGAATTAGTTTGTCATTTCCTACTCAACTTTTTAGTGACCACTGACTTATATACCAATGCAACATCAATGAGATTTCTAAGATTGACAATACCTCCTCTGCATGTATGTGGCTTAAGCATGCTGAGCAAAAGCATCCTTTATTAATAGTCATTTACAGAACCTTTTCATAGGGTAGATATTCTCCATCTGATCTGCATGACCCTTTGGACTTCAGTGGAATCTAAACTGCTCATTGGAGAGATTCAATTTTCTCAGAGGTATTGAATATGGAACATGAAGATGAACAGATTTGGGTATTTAAGGGAACATCCATCCATCCATCCATCCATCCATCTATCTATCTATCTATCATCTATCTATCTATCTATCTATCTATCTATCTACCTATGTATCTATGTGTCTATGTATCTATCTATATCATCTATCTATCTATAATTATATCAAATTATTGCATTGTGTGCACACATATATTTGTGTGTGTGTATAAATGTGTCCTAGAATAAAGAGATGAACACTTCAAGGCACATACTTTCCTTAAGAAAGGAGTAAGAATGATTTGGACACTAGTCAATAACTGCTACTAGGATTTGAGTTGAATAACAATTATGAATGGATTGATATTCCCAGAAGAGTTTGCAGGATAATGGTATTAAGGGGAGAGTCTGGACATGGCAGTGCGGAACAAAAGTAGCATTTTGACTCTCCTTCTAGAACAATCATTTCATCAGAAGAGGAAATGAGAGAAATAGCAGGCTGCTCTGGAGAGGGTATATATTTTAAACTGTTTAGGGTAGTTAGATGGCTTAGTGGATAGAGCACTGGGCTTGGAGTAAGGAAATGAGTTCAAATTTAGTCTGAGACACTTACAGCTGTATGACCCTTAGCAAGTTGTTTAACCTCTGTTTGCCTTAATCCACTAGAGAAGAAAATGGCAACCATTCCAGTATCTTTGCTGGAAGACTCCATAGACACTGTAGTCCATGGGGTCATGAAGAGTCAGAAACAAATGAACACTAGTCTTTAATGGGCTGCCTTTAATCTGCTCTAACCTCAGCCTCTTCTTTCTGAACTTCCTCCCAATTCTGGAACTGGGTAGACTACACATTTCAATTTGACATGAAATTTTGCTCATTAGCATCTGCCTGCCTCTGATCTCACAGGTGGAAAACAAAGTAATTGAATTTGAATGAGACCCTGGCCCTTCCTATAAAGCAATTGGCTCTATCCATTGAGCTGCCTAGGTAGAGAAAGGAAGTTGCTTAGCACAGGGTCCAATACCATGCTAGGCATGAGGAAGACATAAAAATAAATGAGATATGGCCCATACTTTTAAAGAACTTTCAATAAAGTTGGAGAGACAATTTACACACTTATGCAAAATTTAAAAACAAATAATTAAGTGCTGAGCTGTGCACTAGTGACTTCCTGTAAGGACAATCAAAGTTTAGGTAAGGTGAAAAAGAACCATGTAGGTGGATTGCAATTATCAGACAAAGCTTCTAGGTAGAGAGGAAATTAGGCAAAGTAGTATTTGTGATAAACAGCAAAGAGGAGTGAGCGTATTCCAAGCAAAAGCAAGTATCTGAAGCATGGAGTCAGGAAGGTGTAGCTGGTGATAGCCGGTAAGAAAGCCACCATGATGGGAACAGATCTATATCAGGAAGAAATGTGGAAACAAAGTGGGATAGGAAGGAAGGGAGGAAATAAACACTTATTAAATGCCTACTATGCTTTACAAATACTATCTCACTTGATCCTCACAATAACCCTGGGGGATAGATGCTATTATTTTTTTAAAATAATTAATGTATTTATTTTTAGTTTTCAACATTCACTTCCATAAGATTTTGAGTTTTAAATTTTTTCCCCCTCTGTCTCCTCTCCCCCCACCCAAGATGGAGTTCAGTATTATATAGGCTCTACTTATACTTTCATATTAAGCATATTTTCCTGTCATAATGTAAAGAACAATTAGAACTAACAGGAGGAACCATGAGAATGAAGCAATAAAAAAAAAAAGGAAAAGGAGAACAAATACTATGCTTCCATATGCATTCAGACTCCATAGTTCTTTCTCTGGACGTGGATAGCATTTTATATCATGAGTCTTTTGGAGCTGTCTTAGATCCTTGCATTACTGAGAAGAGCCAAGTCTATCAAAGTCAGTCATTACACAGTGTGGCTGTTACTGTGTACAATGTTCTCCTCATTCTGCTCATTTCACTCAGCATCAGTTCATATCAATCTTTCCAGGTTTTCCTGAAGTCCACCTACTCATCATTTCTTATAGCACAATGGTATTCCATTACATTCATATACCACAGCTTGTTCAGCCATTCACCAATTGTTGGACATTCCCTCAATTTCCAATTCTTTGCCACCACAGAAAGAGTTGCTATAAATATTTTTGTACATGTGGGTCTTTTTCCATTTTTATGATATCTTTGGGATACAGACCTAGAAGTGATATTGCTGGGTCAAAGGGTATGCACAATTTTATAGTCCTTTGGGCATAGTATCAAATTGTTCTACAGAATGGTTGGATCATTTCACAACTCCACCAACAATGCATTAGTGTTGCAATTTTCCCACATCTTCTCCAAAATTTATCACTGTCCTGTTTTGTCATGTTAACCAATCTGATAGGTGTAATGTGGTAGATAGATGCTATTATTAACCCCAATTTTGCAGCTAAGGAAACTGAGACAGACATAAATTAAGTGTTTTACCCAGGGTCACATGGCTAGTAGATGTCTAAGGCTGGATTGGAAGTTATGTCTTCTTGACGCAGGCCCAGGGCTCTGTGCCACCAGATGCCCAGGGAGCAATGGATAGAGAGCCAAACTGGATTCTGGTAAATTTCAGAAGTTAGTCAGCTGTACAGATCATGAGCTAAGTCAAACACAGTGAGTATGTATTTCAGTAAAAAAACAAACAAACAAACCTGTAATAGAGCAGCTTAGTAATTAAGATTATTGAACAGTAGAGTGGATATTTTGAACAAATACTGAAAGAAAATAATTTCAAAAACTACATAGTAGCAAGGGCAGAGCAGGTCATATTTTGCCTTCTATGCATTTTGTTTGCAATTTATTCATTAGTAACTCTAAGCATTTAAGAAATCTCAGACATAATGAAAGCTTTTTCTCTGATTCCCCCTTTTTTCTCTTCCTTGGTGAAGTATTTACTTATTTCTAAGAAGCTAAAAAAAGAACAGAAGGAATTACTGGGTTATTAACCACATTTCTTCTAGTAGATGGTCATCCTTATGTCACTTCTAGATGTCTGTCTTTGCTTAGAATATCAGAGAAGGAAGAGAACTTAGAGATCATCTAGTCTAATACCCTCATTTTATGGAATGGGAAATGGAGGCCCATGAAGTGAAGTGCTATTCCCTTCTGGACAGGTTGGTCACAGATGCCCCCCCAAGCATCTTCTTTCTTTGTCTTTTTATCTATCATCCTCTCCCTAGAACCTATCTTTAATAAGCCAACAAAACTCCATTCCCAAAGATCTGATCTTGGTCATTTACAACTCAGTATGAATTTTATTTCCATGTTCTTTCTAAATTAAATTGAACAGGTGTTTATTAAATATGTGCTTTATGCTAGTCACTAAGTCAGGTATTATTGTTCTCATTTTGCAGATGAGAATTAGGAATTTGAGAGGGATGAAGTGTATAATAGAGTTTGAAGTGGAAAAGTCGGTGGTCTAACTTCCTCATGCTACAGAGAAGAAATGAAATATCAAGGAGGTTAAATGATTTGCCAAAGGTCACATACCATGAGATAGTAAATTAGAGGCAAACCAACTAAATTCTCTCAATGTTCCTCTCCACACAACTTTAAAATGCCCCAAATCAAATTTTGGAGTGACAGAACAAAGGAAAGGTCAGGGCAACACAACTGCCCTGATATCTTAGAACCACAGGGCAAAATGGAAATTGAGAAAATCCACCAATCATCCCCTGAAAGAGGCTGCAAAATTAAAACTCTCAGGAATATTATAGCCAAATTCCAGAGCTGCCAGGTCAAAAAGAAAATATTTCAAGCAGCCAGAAAGAAAGAATTCAAATATTATAGAGTCTCAGCCAGGATCACACAAAATTTAGCAGCTTCCTTATTAAAAGGGTGAAGGACTTTGAATATATTCCAGAAGGCCAAGGAGCTAGGATTAAAACCAAGAATTACCCACCCAGCAAAATGGAGTTAAATATTTCAGGGGAAACATGGATATTTAATGAAGTAGAAGACTTTCAGGCATTCCTGATTAAAAGTCCAGAGTTCAACTCAAGAGAAGAATGAAAAGGTAAACATAAAGAGTAATGATAAGGGTCTCAATAGAGTTAAACTATTTACATTCCTGTATGGTAACATGATGGATGTAACTCCTAAGAATTTTTATCATTATTAGGGAAGTTAAAAGGAGTTTACATAGACAGAGGAAATGGATGTGAGTTGATTATTTTGGGATGAACTAAAAAAAATAAAGGGATGAGAAAGAGGAATTCACTGGGAGAAGGAGGAAGGAAGAAGTAGAATAGAGAACATTTTCTCATATAAAAGAGGTGTGAAGGAAAAGCTTTTGTAGTAGAAGAGGTGGAGGGTAATGTTTAAACCTCACTTTCACTGGAGTTGGTTCAAAGTGGGAAGTGTGTGTATGTATATACATATATGTGTGTGTGTATACATATATATTTATATATAATATATTTATTTATAATTTGTGTATAGAAGTACAATTTACCCAATAGGAAAATGGCAGGGGGAAGAGAGGATAAGAGAAACTGGAGTGGATGGTAAAAGGGAGGACAGATTAAGGGAGGTAGTGGTTAAAAGCAAGTAGACTTTTGATGAGGGGCAGGATACAAAGACAGAAAGAAAAAGAAAAAGAAGACAATAAGATGGAGAGAAATAAACAGTTAGAAATCCCAAAACAGAAGGGGATAGCAGAAAGGATTAGAAACCAGAATCCAGCAATATATTGTTTAAAAGTGGCACACTTGAAACAAAAAGAGACAAAGGGTGTTAAAGGGGATGGTGCTGGAACAGAGTTTCATATGCTTCAGCTGAACTAAGAAAAGTCAGGGGTATCAATCATGATCTCAGACAAAGCAAAAGCAAAAATACACCTAATTAAAAGGGATAAGCTGGAAAACTACATTTTGCTAAAAGGTACCATAGGCAATAAAGTAATATAAAAATTTTTATAGCAAGTTTCTCTGATTAGGGCCTCATTTCTCAAATATATATTGAACATAGAACTGAATTAAATTTATAAAAAAAGATGGGAGCCATTCCCCAAATGATGAATGGTCAAAGGAAATAAATAGGCAGTTTTCAGAAGAAGAAATCAAAGCTATCAATAGTCATATGAAAAAATGCTCTAAATCACTATTGATTAGAGAAAGGAAATTAAAGCGATTCTGAAATACAACCTCTCACTTATCAGAAATGACATGTGCTGGAGAAGATGAAGGGGAAAACAGGTACACTAATGAATTGTTGGCTGAGTAGTGAACTAGTCCAGACATTATGGAGAACATTTTGGAACTAGGCCTAAAGGACTATAAAACTATGCATAACCTTTAAACCTGCAATAACACCACAGAGAGATCAAAGTAAAAGGAAAAGCACCTATATGTCTAAATATATTTAGAACAGCTCTTTTTGAGATGACAAAAAAATTGGGAAATTGAGGGAAAACTTATCAATTGGGGAATGGCTGAACAAGTTGTGGCATTTGATTATGATGAAGTACCATTGTGTTGTGGGAAATGGCAAGGGTAGAGATTTCAGGGGGAAAAAAAGCACATTGAAAGCCTATATGAACTGAAGCAAAGACAAGTGAGAACTGCTAGTTCATTGTGTGTAGTAACAGCAATGTTGTAAAGATGATCAACTGTGAAAAACTTGGCTACCCTGATCAATATAATGATCCAAGAAAATTCCAACAGACTCATGATGAAAAAATGCTATCCACCTCCAGAGAGAGAACTGATGAACCCTGAATACAAATTGAAGTATATATTTGTCACTTTCTTTATTTTTCTTGCTTTTTTGGAAATAACAGCTAATATGGAAATATGTTTTGCATGATTTCACATGTACAATTTATATTATATTGTTTGCCTTCTCATTGAGTGGTGGAAGAGGTTGAGAGAGAATTTAGAACTCAAAATTTAAAAAAGAAAAGAATTTAAAAGATAAATAATACAATTCAAAATATTTTATAAAGCAATAAAATTTTCCATTTATAAATTTAAAAGAAAAACAGTCACATACCTAGTTAGTTGTCGACTATTAAGCAGAATCCAGGAGTCTTGACATCTTGCCCCATAGTCATTCCAGTATAGTCCAGATTCTCAAGTTCTAAAGCTGTCAATAGTTTAAATCCGCTTTTCTAAAGGATAGTGGACGTGGGTTTTCTTGCTTTACAGAAGGTCACAGAAATTATTTCTTTTTTTTTTAAATCTGGTTATTCACCAATCTAATTAAATAAGCCCATAAGCCTTACTTGCCAAGAGCTTAAAACCACTTTGTGAAGATACATTTTCCTTATGAAATAATGCTGCTATCTAATGGTAATATACTCACCATTATAGAAGCTATGTCTTTGTGAATTATAGTCAGAAGCCATAAACATTAGCATTGTGTCAACATCCTTCTTAGTAACATGGGTTTACATCATTAAATAGGCTGTTCTTGGATAGGGGATTAGGTTTTATGGGCAGAAACACTTCCATTAACTCATATCCTAAAATGAATGCAAGAAGCCTAATAGTCTAAGTGGGAAAAACATGGGACAAGAATCAAGGGAACTGGGTTCTAGTCCAGTTGCTCTTGTCCTGTTTCTGTCTCTGTGTGATCCCTCAGCATTATAGTATAGATTCATAATTAGCTAAACTGTGCTGTTGTTGTTGTAAGTGGTCCCTCAGTGTTATAGTGTAAACTCATAAGTAGATAAACTATGCCTAGGGAAATTTAATTTGGGGAAAAGAAGGCAGGGGAGGGCAGAAGACAGCCTGTGGAGAACAGGGGAAGGGCTTGGTGGGAAAGATGCGAAAAGTCATGGCATAGAGATAAAGGGGTAATCCTTGCCCAACAACCTTTGGAACTTGCTTTCCTGATTTTGTGTGTGTGTGTGTGTGTGTGTGTGTGTGTGTGTGTGTGTGTGTGTGTGTTTATAAGTCAGAGGAGCAGCACATAATCAGGACCCAGGAAAGGATAGTTAAAAGTAGTTATGCCCTACAATTCTGGAAGACTGTGAAGTGATGTGATGAGGCAAATGCCACAGGGAATAATTGTACCTACCCCTTCATGTCAGCACCCTGAGGCAATGTTCTATTTGTCCAGTGAACATTCTGGCTCTGTCATACTAAATTCTTTTTATAGGAGGGACTGAAGAACAGCACTTATCTTTTACTATAAGCCACTTGAGGACAGAGTCTATAATCATTGTATATTGCACATATTAGGCACTCAAATATTGCTGAAAGAATACATTAAATAACTAATTTTTGGTCATTTTCAGAAAAAAAATGGATAGGGGATTAGGGTCCATTGACAGAAACATTTCCATTATCTCATATCTTAAAATGAATGTGGGGAACCTCATGGCTTATATAGGAAAACTATAGGTCAAGAATCAAGGAAATTGGGTTCTAGTTCAGTGGTATATAAAAAGTAAGGCCTAACTGACAGAAGCATAGTGCTTGAAATCATTTAGATGACACAAGTCATGCTGTCATTATATTCCCAACTGTGTGCAGGAAGATCCATTCGTTTGTCATTATCATGTTTTAGGATAAAGCAGATACCATTAGTAGAGACTTGTCTAGAATGATGAGAGGACAGGCATGAAACCATATCATATTGGTTGAAAGAAATGGAATTTTTTTGGAGAAGATTTAGATAGGACATAATAGCTGTCTTATATTATTTGAAGACCTGTCATGTAGAATAGAGGGGAGACTTGTTCTCCTTATCCCTTAAGATTAAAAGTAGGGTCAAAGGGTAGAAGTTACTGGAAGGCAGATTCAAGAATACAAAGATAATCTTCAAAAAAAATTACATCTGCCCAAAAGCAGACATGGTTGTCTTGTTAGAATGGGGTTTCCTCTCTTAGAGAAGGGTTCAAGCAAAGTTTGGATGACCATTTAGTGATTATATTATAAAGAGGAGATTCATCTTTAAGTATGGGTTAAACTTTGGTTGTTTTTCTAGCTCCAAAGTTCTATAATTCCATAATCTATCTGCTATTGCTGCTGTTATGGTACTTAAAAGTTATTTGCACACATGTGTAGTCATATAAGAATATATAAAAGTATATACATGTAATCGCAGTATATGCAGTCTTGTACCATCACCAAGAAAATTGGATTGAGAATACAGTTTGCAATATAGCACTCATATTTATGTGCCATGGAGAAAAAAAAAATCATCAGGCAACCAGATTTTAAAGTACTAGAAAAAGGACAGAGCTAAGAGTTGAAATGCTTGAATGTACTTTGAAGATTTCATTTCAAATAGCCCTCCTTAATTCTATTCATCAAAATTATGTTTCTTGGAAAAAGCCATTTCCAAGCCTTATTTTGCTATCTAACAGTGAAATTCTGACCCTAACAACATAAATGCCTTAGTGAATTATGGTTGTAAGTGACAAACATCAGAATTGTGTCAACACCTTTCTCCATCATATGAATTTAGAGCATTAAATAGACTGCTTGGGGATGTGGTGGAAATGGACTTGGCTTCATATACGGTCAAAAATGTTTTAATGACACCCAGAAAAACTTGGGGCAAGGAGAGATGTAAGTTTTTCCATTTACCAAAAATGATACGTCAAAGTTTGTTTTTCTTTTTCTTTTTTCCCAAAGGAGAATTTCTTTCTCAATGACTAATATACTTGAAGCTTCAGCCTCCCGCCCTCAAATTGTTAAATTACTCAGTATAACTCTAAGTATTATTATTTAAAATATATTCTGGATTGTCAATGAGTATAGAGTATTTGTTTATTAACAATCAAGTCAATTCAAAATTGCTTTCCAGTCTTCCTGTTGTCATTGGTGTTAAACTCCTTATTCAATAAGAATAAAACTTGAGTTCTTTATACAATGTATATACCAGTTGAAGATAGATAGCAATAGATTGAGCACTGGGCCTGGAATAGGGAAGATCTGAGGTCAAATCAAACCTCAGCAATTTATTAACTATGTTACATTAATCAAGTCATTTAAGCTTCTATTTGCTTCAATATCCTCAACTGTAAAATGGCAACAACAGCACCTGCCTCTCAAGGTTGTTCATCAAAGGTTGAAGGTCAAATTAGATAATATTTGTAAACCATTTAACACAATATCCAACACATGTCAAATGCTGTATAAAAATTAGTTTGTTATTACTGTTATTAAATATAAGTAACAATTTTATATTGTATATTATATTATTAATAATGACATAATTATAATGATATTATCTTAATTATAACTGAATGACAAATTTAAAGGGCAATGAACAAACTTAGGTTTGACATGGAAAGATGGCATATGTTCTCAGTACTGCTGACTATTTAGTGTCCTCTGAAATCCTTTAAAAATAAACTGCTATAACAACAAAATTAATTTTTAAAATTCAGCAGACAAAAACAGTAGGAAAATATAACAACATAAACATTAGCAAGAGAAACTCAAGTTCACAAACTCAGGTCTCCTTGTTCCTAGACCAAGGATGTTTCCCTGTAACCATATATAGCCTAATCACAATGTTGGTTTCCGTTTCCCTACCATATTTAACCACCCCAAAAGCTACTTCAGGTTCAAAGCACTTAGTAGGTCAGCACCCCTCCTCCAAGCTATAAGAGAGACATATAATTCATTTAATCTTAGTGTAGTTTCCCTGAAAATCACAAAATCCAGAGTATCTGAAAAAGCCTAGATCACTTTTGAGCTATTATAGCACGAAGAAATATATATGTATATAGATATATTTCACATACATAAAAGCTATGTATTGCTTTGTCTATCTTGTTTCAAAGACAACATTTATATCATTTATCAAGTCTACATCATCACTGGAAATATACTTCATTTTATTTGTATCATAATTCTGGAGAGAAATAGACCTAAAAGTTGAAGTACTTTACTAAGTTTTAAAGATTTTTGCATTCCAAAATGATCCCTTATTTATTCCAAACACACCAGAATTTTAGAAATGCATCTCTCCATTGACTTTGATTTATCATAATTTTAATTCCATGGAGATTGTGGTGTGCCAAAGTTTACCACCATAGAGAAGCCATAGGAAACCTTTTATGTTAAAAAGACAGGTCTGATTGGCTTTGTGGGGCTCCTGACACTCTGTCCTCTCATCCCCAGCACTGTGGGGCAGGTGTAATGGACCCAGTATGACAACAGCAACAGCACAAGAGCTTCTTAGCCTATACTGTAGGATTTTCAGGTTTGCAAGGAGATGGAATGCAGTATCAGGGCAGATAGAGGACACCATCAGAGAAAAGCAGTACATTATAAATGAAGCCAGAATGTTGTTCCAGAAAGACAAAAATCTTACAGTTTCAGAGCTAAATAAACAACATATAGATGAATGCACAGCAAGAATTGAAGTAGGATTGCATTATCAGATCCCATATTCAAGGCCAATTTACCGGCCTCCCACGGCCCCCTCTCCACTACAAAGTCATGGAATTCAAACTCAGGAGAAACTAAGAAATCCTCCCAAACAATTATATCTCAGTTCTCACAATGAAGTTTCTTACTCCAAGAAATAGGTTCTCTGTATGAACTCTGAGCCAGGCAGGGCATAAATTAGATGATGAATCTTTTCTCCTTGACTTAAGTCCAGTCAGAGAAAAGAAGGACAAAGAATACAGTCTTTACTGTAATTTCTCTTAAACACTCAAAGATTTGGGTCCCTAATCTTATAACACTAGTTTATGTCCTTGAATTTATCAGTCCCAGTATGCTTCTACTAGAAAGGAATATACTAACTCCCAAAGATCATTCCTAATCATGATCTTAGTAACATCTTATATGAAAGTCTGAACATGGCAAGAACTGGATTTAATATTTTGTTTTTGGAAATAATGTAGAGAGTAGAGATATGGCAGTACCTGTTAGCAGCTTCTCTTGGAAGGTCTTAAAATGACTGTGAAAATCAGATACTAGCCTCAGACTTGTAAATCTCTGTGGACTTTATTTTGTTTTGTGTTTAAGTTATGGATATATTTAAAATAAGACCTTTTATGTTTTAGTTGTTCTACTGACATCCTTTTTTGGCTGTCTTCACTCAAAGATATACTTTTCATTAATATTCAAGTAGGCTAGTTTCTCCTTTACCACACTACCAGAGTTCATCATATACACATCACACCCATATATGCAAGTGGAAGATATTATAGTATCTCAGGGAAATTGTGGGGCAGAAAGAAATATCCCAATTTTCAGAAACTGATGTAGTGTATTTAATTCTGTCCACTAAATGCATACAGTGTTCAAACATATTCTAAAACATGTTACTTATAATTCAAGCCTCAATGCTTCACTCAAACTCATACTATGATAGATAAAAGTAATCACTATATCTAATTGACAACAAAATTGGAATCTCACATGCAGAACAATTACAAGACAAGGCTTATTTTAAAGTTATGTACAAATAGGAAAAGGAAAATCTAGATCAAAAGGAGGAAGCACTGTGTCTTTGTGATAAACCAAGGGGAAACTCCACTGAGAGTCACTGGACAGCAGTGTTTTGTTTTCAAAAGTGATGAAAATCTTCAATAAAAATTATTCATAACAAGATAGGTCTTAGCCCTGGAGAGCATCTTTGGATCATGAAAGACACTTCATAGATTTCCAAATATACCACATCCTATTTTTTCTCCTCCCTCTATTCAATTCTGGGCTGAGAATTAAAATCAAAATCTATAGTCGCATTCATACACACACACACACACACACACACACACACACACACACACACACACATACACATATATGCCTATATGTATATCATATAGGTATATATGTGTTTGTAAATATATTTATATATAGATATATCTCACAAATATGTTATTGTATATACCATATGTCTACAATATTTACAAATACATACATTCATTATACATAGGTATATCACATATATGTGTATACATACACAAGCCATCCGTATACATGTATGTATGCATATGAGAAGCACTGCAGTCGTACAATTATCTTAGCCGAGAATTGAAGAATTAAATGTGTATATGGGAAAGTAGGGTATATTACATCTGGGAATCTGTGGATTGTTTTTCAATCATACAAAAATGCCAAAACTCAAGACCTACATTGTTGTTGTTGTTGTTGTTGTTGTTGTTGTTGTTGTTGTTGTTTAATATAGAAGTTTCTCTGGTATCTTTCTATTATGGTTAACTTTCGCACACCACAATCTCTATAGAATTGAAGTTGTGATAAACTAAAAGTCAATGGAGAGATGCATTTGTAAAATTCTGTTACGTTTGGAATAAATCAGGGCTTATTTTGGAATGAAGAAGTCTTCAAAGTATATTCAAGTCCTTCACATCTTATTTCCCCTTCTCTTCAGAATTATGATACATATAAGGTGAAGTATATTTCCAATGATGATCTCCACTTGATAAATGGTTGGAGGGATGTCATTGAGACAATATAGGAAAAAGAGGTCAAGATAGAATATGGTGTGATGTACCACAAACTGACATATAAGTTTTTATTTGTCCTCTTAAGTCACAGTTCTAGAAAAATGACTCCAGTATATTGGTTGGTTCTCTTTGTGAGTATTTATAGAACAATTGCTATAATCACATAGTATTATCATAAAGTGTATGAGCATTCAATTTGTATCAATATAGAAAGTGATCACATTAATGTCAGAGTTACTAAAGTATACTGGATTCTGCCCATGTCTTATCTTCTTTATCATAGATTCTAAAATGGTGTGGTTACATTTCATGTTAGAGTCTCATCATTTCTAATTCAGCAGATAATTTTTCTTTGTTAGTGGGAATCATGTAAAAAATATCAGTTCTCCTCATTGCTTCTTCCATGTTTTGAAGAATGAAATTGTCATTGAACTAATCCCAGAATTTATTAACTTCTCTTTTTTTTGCCAAAGTTTTAACAGAAGTCCAAAAAATTACTGTCCATATCACTATTACATATTAGTCCTCTGTGTCAGACTTATTACTGTCTTCCTAAACTTCACATGAGAATTTAATTTCTGTTGCTTTCTCCAGTAATTTTCATCTACTCTTCATCATCTACTTAGTTCCTAGATTTTCTCACCCAAGAATAGTTTTTAATATTACACTTTCCTTTTCAACCTACCACTTCAATCATTTTGTTCCTTTGCAATAATATATACTCTTCCAGAACACCATTCCAGACATAGCAAATATTACTGTAAGTTTCAATAATACTTTTGAGTTCAAATTTCCATTTCTGTTCTATTTTTCCTTTCTTCTTAACCCTAATTCAATTGTTTGTGTATAGAAATTGGAGGCCATGGGTTATATTGCTGGCTCTTTTGTTGGATTATGTCTCCCATGAATCATGGAGCATCTGTACTGCTATTCTTCCTGCACTATAACTTAACTACTTTTTGTTTTTATCTAGTATATGTAGTTTTTTCTCTACTCCTCCCTTTCTAGTTTAAAATAATTGTTATCAGTTTTACAGAATTCCCAGAAATTTTTTACTGATCTTTTTTAGGTATCTGAAAAAAATTCCAGAATATTTTTATCTTAAGCTTGAGTCAGGAAATCTAAATAGATTCACAGATAGCACACTTTTAATTTGCCTCATTTTTAAAAAATCCCTTATCATCCATTTACAATAGTGATGAAAGCATCATATTTGTTACTATAGTCTCTAGTTTCTTATCCACAACATCAGAATCCATACCAATACCTCTAGGTTCATTCAAGCAGAATTATTTGTCCCCTTCTAAATCTACAGCAGTCAATCACCAGTTTGATAAATTTTGAGAGATTCTTTCTTCCTTATGCCTCAGATGCAAGCTGGGGCGGGAGGCAGTAGGCTTTACTAATCTCATTTTCAAATTGTTTTCTTGCTACTCCTCGGAAATGATTCCCTATTTATTCTTATTTCCCTCCCGTCATCTTCTTTGACCCTTGCATGATGATCTCTTAACTGAAGACTCTATATGATAATTCCTTGATGTCCAACCAACTTCTTGCTCTTCAAAAAGATACAACTTTCCTTCCTTTTCTATAGGAAAAGTCTCATCTTTTCACCCTCCAATTTCCTCATGTAGGTGAACATTCCATCCTCCCTTTTCATAACCACATTTTTCTTTGACCTTAAATTCTACCCCCCCCCAATTTTTCTAGGAAGATCATTGTTCCTAACATATTGTAGTAGAAAAGTCTTTCTATGTGTTATGTTATCTTTTTTTTCTAGCAAATGGCAGACATAAAAGACTACCAGAAATATAATAGGACCTATATGAATTGATGCAGAGTTAAGAAGATGGAACAGAGAACATTACACACAATTGCTATAGTAGAGAGCTAGGTGGCACAGTCAATAGAGTGCTGGGCCTGGAGTCAGGAAGACCTGAATTCAACTATAACCTGACATACTTATTAGCTGTGTGATCCTGGACAAGTCACTTAGCCCTATTTGCCTCAGTATCCTCATCTGTCAAATGAATTCGTGAAAGAAATGGCAAACCACTCCAGTATCTTTGTCAAGAAAACCCCAAAAGGGGTCATGAAGAGTCATAAATGACTGAAAACAACTAAACAAAAATAACAGAATGCTATAATAGTGTAAATTATGTAGCACTAAAGGAGCAATGGAATTATCTCAGTCCTAGGGACTTGGTGAGAAAGCATACCTTTCTACTTTCAGAAGATATGTGGGTAGTATAGATGTGTATTATATATTATCAGATATGCCATACTGGTTAGTTTTGCTGAAATATCCTTGTTTGTAATAAGTATACAAAGGGAGTAGGAGAGCAAAGAGAAAATTTTTGTGATATAAAATATAAGAAAATATGACACTTAAAGAGGTTAAACAATGTATCCAATAGAGTAGAGCAGAAGTTCCCAAATTTATCTGACCTACTGCACCCTTTTAAAAAAAATTACTCAGCACCCCTGGAAATTTATTTTCTTTAATCTTTTAAAATTTTTAAAAATTTGCATCATATATAAGTTTATATATACAGACACATCATATATGTGTGTGTGCATATATATATATACATATATACATACATACATATATACATATATATACATACATATATACATATATACATACATACATATATATATACATATATATATATATATATATATATATATATATATATATATATATATATATATATATATGAGAGAGAGAGAGAGAGAGAGAGAGATTTTAAAGTTAATAATTTATTGTAAATTTGTGGGGGGGTTCCTGCTTTGAAATTTTGATGACACAATATTGCATCATGTAACCATACAGTATCATACTATAAACATGTCATTATATGTACATATCCCTGCTGATGCATGTTAGACTTCCTGGCAATGAACAACATGCTCATCTGCCAACACTTGCTTGGTAAGAACTATCAGCAGATTTCATCACTGATTGATATAACTTGTGTTTTGTGTGTTTATTTGGAAAATAATGTAATCACTATGACTTTACCTCTGTTACACAACAGATGAAACATACAAATTTTTTCTTCTAAATTTTCTTCTCTTCTTTTCTTATGCTTTTACTGCCCCCTTATGTTTATTCAATGTTCCTCAATTGTACCCAAGGCTACTACTGCTCCCTCTTCCATCATTCCAGTGCCCCCAAACAGGTGGTATTATCCATTTTAGGAACCTGTGGAGTAGAGGATAGTAAACAGGAAAATATCTACACTATTTCTGCTGAAATAATGGGCATTCAGATCACTGACACCTACCAATTCATTTGCCTACTTGATCATCTCTACAAATTTTGTGAGATTATTGGAAGGAAAGAATTTTTCACCCAATATAGCAAACTATGCTTTTAAAATTTATATAGATGATTGATGAATGAAGATTATATGGTATTCCATTGTGCTCACTGTTTTGTTAAATACAAAAGGGAAGAACAATATGTAGTTTCAAATGTCTCCGATGCATGCAAAAATCATAAAAGATTTATCAAAAGATAAAATCCCCTAATTATCAATGTAAAGGCATTAAAAGGTATTTCCCATTGTCTTGGAAGATGTCCAAATATGGGGAAAAAAAGGATTCTTTATTAAATAATTATGTCCTTTAGATGTTTGCCTTTGCAGAGAGGCATTCTGGTAATTGTATCAAGCTCCAGAGCATTTCAGATTCCTAAATGAGGTTTTTAATCACACCCCAAAAGTGCAACCTAACTCAACATATGGAGAAAATACAAATAAATGAAGAATGCCAGCTGCCCATGCCTTGCTATACATAGGAATAGCTAGTCTATAGATCTTGTCTGTAACTATGTATGTCTTGTGTAAACATGGTAGATTTAGAGGGAATTGTGCCCATAATTGAATATGAGAAAGAGTGGACTGGGATGCACTTGAAAATTGTTTTCTGGCTCAGATTCTTAAAATCTGGCCCTTGCATTAGCTATACAAATGCTTAGATTCCTTAAGAGTCTGGCCAATATGGCAGATTCTTTAAATCTCACCCACCCCCAAGTGATGTTCTAATAAACCTTGTCTTTGGCTGAAAAAAAAAAGGAAATTGTGTTCTGCTTTTAATTCTCCTAAGCTTTTCCTTGAAACAAAGGTCAGATTTTAAATAATATTTTTTCTAGCCATGCCATATAGGTATACATAATGAAATAATAATAATGAATAATAATGATGATGATGATAGCTAAAATTTATAGAATGCTTACTATATACCAGGTCCTGCACTGATTATAATTATTATCTCATTTGATCCTCACAACAATCACAGGAGGTAGGTTCTATTCTTATCCTCATCTGTAAGATGAGGAAACTCAGGCAGAAAAGGTTATGTGGTTTGCCCAGGATCACAGTACTAGAAAGTAAAGCAATATATGAAGCTCAAAAAAGGATGCATGATGAATGTGTGCAGGCTGCGGGTCTTTACCAATAGAAAGTTATCCTTGCCAAATTATGTAATAATAATATTAGATATGTACAAAGAAAAGGAGGTTAATCAGTTGTGAAATAAGAGCATGGAATAACAGATAGACATCCCATATATACCACTAATATGGAAACAATGTGAAGAGTTTTAAAAGAAATCTCTCAACATGTTTGGTGGAATTCCTGTGGAGAAGTTTCCAAAAGACCTGAACAAGCATCATAGAGATGAGAAGGTATGGATGGTTGATAATCATTAGTTCTGGGAAGATCTACCTCACTGAGATTATAAATTGTTTGATGTGTTCATCAAAGTAGCAAATTATGTTGATGTAACAAGAATACATGAAAGTCTAAACCTGCCAGGATCCAGCGGAAAGACAGAGAAATTACTATATATCTTGGATGTTGTCACAGCAGGAGTCAAAGGATGTGTTAACTGATTGTTTACTGAGCTAGGAGGGATAAGGAATAATTAAAGTTACCTCCAAGTTTGTAAGCCCAGATAACTGGAATAAGCATCAAACTGTTGATAAAAAAAAAACCTAATTAAGGAGAGGAGTAGTGTTATAGGGGCTAATTAGTCCTTCTGTTTAAGACATGTTTGAGTTTGTGGTGTCAGAATGACATCAAGGCAAAGACAATCTAGAAGTATATTGGAAATTTGCAACTTGATTTCTACAAAGGATTGTGGCTGAAATACAATGCATAGAACTATCTTCATTGTAGCATGTATTATACCTATAAGATTAAATGAGATTTTTAAGAATGCAATCCTAACAAAAACTGAGACAAAAAATGTTTGAATGATAAAAGAGGGGGAGACACTAATACAACCAACACAGTAGATGTGGTGACACTGATAGTAGAGACTGGTTCAGTACTAAAGCAGCAGGTGGCAGAGAGAAGATGACAGAGTAAAGGGAGTATTCTAGCCAAGTTCTCCCAACATTCTTCTCTAAGAAACTTCAAAATATCAAACCAAATATAATTTTAAAGTGGTATAACCAACAAAAGGTTGGAATGAGACATTTCCCAGTATAACAAAACTTAGGAGGTCAGAAGGAGAGATCCATAGCACTAGACTGGAAGCTAGATGGGAGCACAGTCTAGCAGCGACACCAGCTGTGGAGTTGGAGGTGGTAGTGGGGTGTCAGCAGCAACAATAGCTCTACCAGGAACACTCACTTCCCTGAGGCAATAAAGGGATTGACCATCTGATCAGAAAGAGATTATAGGGGACTCTAGGGATTGTACTGGGTGCAGGTCTGGGCACCATTTGGCAATGCCATTATCCATTACCCATTACCCAGTTAAGGCAAAGAAAAGCACTTGTGATTGGCTGAAAGGGAGTAGGGCGCCTCCCTTAGCCTGGATCACAGTTTTATGGAGAAAAAGAATTTTGGCTACCAGGAGGGAAGGGGTGCTACACTGGAAAATACCAGAACACAGAGCAGAAGAACAGTGACCACTCTTCTCCCTGGATCATACTATCTCAGAAGCACTAAAAATGTACAGACTTCCAGAACTAGCTGTGAAAACATCAGCATGAAAAAACCTGGAAATTGAGATAGTTATCCTCCCCTCCCCTTACAGAGGTGAGCAGAGTCCAACTCTACCATAAAATCCCAAGTCAAGAAATAAGCTGGTAAATGATAACCAACCAAAAAGAACTTGGCCATAAAAACTACTATGATGACAGGAAAGCTCAAGACACAAACTTAGTAGAACATGATACAAAAACATCTAGAAGTAAAATCTCAAAGGAAAATATATATTAGAAGACAAGTCCAACAAAAAATCCAAGAAGTAAAGAAAGTTAAAAGGTTAAAAAAAAAGGATTTTATAATGAGTGGTGGAAGAAAAATTGGGAAAAGAAATGAGAGAAATTCAAGAAAATTCTGAGAAAAGAATTAACAGCTTAGCAAAAGAAGAACCCAAAATACCAAAGAAAATAGCCCCTTAAAAAAAAGAATTTACCAAATGCTAAGAGGTACAAAACCTCACTGAAGAATATAGTTCCTGAATGCACCTAAAATATATCTGAAAGTCATGATAAAAATTTCTAGACATCATATTTCAAGAAATTATAAAGGAAAACTGCCCCAATGTCTCAGTACCTAAGGGTAAAACAGAAATTGGAAGAATCACAAAAGATTTAAAAGCTATCACCTTATTTTAATGAGAAGAGGGCTTGCAATATCATACTCCAGAAGGCTAAAGAGCTAGAATTACAGTCAAGAGTAATCTACAGTGAAACTGATTATAAGCCTATAAGACAAAAAAAAATGAACATTTAATGCAAGGGAAGATTTCCATGCATTCCTGATGAAAAGATCAAAATTGAATTGACTAATTGACATTAGGATACAAGTGTCAAGAGAGGCATAAAAAAAGTAAACATGAGTGAGAAATCATGAGCCACTTAATGAGGTTAAAGTATTTATATTTCCAAATGGGAAGATAATTCATATAAATACCAAGAACATTCTCATCATTGAAGCAGTTAGAATGAATCTACTTAGAGGACATGGGTGTGAGCTTATTACGTTGGGATATTCTCAAAAGGAAAATGGAAGAGCAAAGAAGGGGGGAAGTACTGGGAGAATGAAGAGAAAGAATGAAGAAAATTATCTTACATAAAAGAGGCACACAAATAACAGGTTTATACAATGGAGGAAAAAATGAGGGGCAGGAGGTGAGCAGTGATAGAACTTAACTATCAACTGGTTCAAAGAACAATAGACACACACACATTCACAGACACACAGACACACACATACACACACACTCAATTGGGTGTAGATATTCATTTCACTCAAAAAGGAAGTAGGAGGGGGAACAGTTAATAGAAAAGAAGGTTTAAAATCAGGAGGGCAGATTAAGGGAGACAATGGTCAGAAACAAGAAACTTTTGGGGAGGGAGGGAGAGAGAGAGAGAGGGACAGGGAAAGGGAGAAAGAGAGGGAGAGAGAACAGAAACAAAACCAGGATGAAGGGAAATACGCAGCTAGATATCATAACTGAATAACTGTGAATGTGAATAAAATAAACTCACCCATAAAATATAAGTAGTAGAATGGATTAGAAACCTTAATCCAACAATATATTGTTTACAAGAAACACACCTGAAACAGAAAGACACACATAGATTTAAAATAAGGGATTGGAACAAAACTAACAAAGGGAGGGATAGCACTCATAATCTTAGACAAAGCAAAAACAAAAATATACCTAATTAAAAGAGATATTCAGGGAAACTATATTTTGCTAAATGGTGCCATAGATAATGAAGTAACATCAATAATAAGCATATATTCATCAATGGTATCCCATCTAAATTCTCAAAGGAAAAATTAAATGATTTAGAGGAGGAAATGGAAAGTAAAAGTATGTTGGGGGGGGAACTCAATTAAACCCTAACCCTAAATAAAAGTAGAAGCTGTATTTTTGAAAAATAAAATAAACAGTTTGTTAATATTTAAAATAAAAGAAAGGAGAAAACCAAATTATTAGTATCAATGATGAAAAGGATGAATGCACTGCCAAATGAAGATGAAATTAAAGAAATTATTAAGAGGTATTTTGCATGGAAGGATGGATCTGAGGAGCTGCTCCTTGCCTCTGGGGCTCATCTTTTCTGCCTTGGATTTACAAATACTTACTTTCATATCCTGATTTTTTCACTTTTGAAAGACCAAATCTGACCAAGTTATAACTCAACCAGATTCTGTCAAAGGTTTAAGCCCTTTCTTGTGACTAAAAGGAAGAGTTTGCCAGAGCTGAGTGAAGTGTCTCTGTATGTTTGTGCATCTGGGGAGGGGAAGATAAAGGAAGGGGAGGGTCACTTCTATAAACTGAAAATAAACTGGACAAAATGGTAAAAAAAAAATTGCCCAATTATATGGCAGTAAAACTGACATTCTAAGTGAAATGGATGAATGTTTACCAAAATATAAACTGACCAGATTAACAGAAAAAGAAATAGAATACACAATAAGTTCTATCTTAGAAAAAAAAAGAAATTGAACAAACCATCGAGGAACTACCTAAAGAAAACATCCCATCACCAGATGGATTAACAAGCGAATTCTCTCAAACATTTAAATAAAAATTAATCCCAATACGATGTAAAGTATTTGAAAAAATAGTTAAAGAAGGAGTTTAGGCAAATTCCTTCTTTACACAAATATGGTTTGAATACCTAAACCAGGGAGAGCAAAAACAGAAAGAAAACTAGAGACCAATTTCCATAAAGAATATTGATAAATATTTTATTTTTACCCAATTACATGTTAAAACAATTTTTAACACTGCAAGAGTTTTCTCATGAAGGGGAAATTATATGGAAATGTCTGTAATGTAAAAACAAAATACATCAATAAAATGTAAAAGCAATAAAAAAGAATACTGATAAAAATTTTAAAAAGCACTAACAAGGCGATTATCACAATATATCACAGAGATCATACACTACTACCAGGTGGGATTTACACCAGGAATACCAGGCTGGTTCAATAGTAGGAAAACTATCAGCATAATTTACCATATTAGTAGCAATAGCAAAAATCATATGATTGTATCAATAGATTCAGAAAAAGCCTTTGACAAAATATAACCTCTATTTTTACTAAAAACACTAGAAAGCGTAGGAATCAATGGAGCCTTTCTTAAAATAATAAGTAATAGCTACCTAAAACCAAGAGCAAGTACAAGTGTGATACAGATAAACTTGAAACCTTCCCAATATGATCAAAAGTGAAGTAAGGGTATCTATTATCACCACTATTATTCAATATTGTACTAGAGATGCTAGATATAGCTATATGATAAAAAATTGAGGGAATAAAAATAAACAATGAAGAAATGAAACTCATTTTTTGCAACTGATTTTATTGTATACTTGGAAAAATCTGGTGAATCAACTCAAAAGCTAGTTGAAACAGTTAATATTTTCAGCAAAGTTGCAGGATATAAAACAAATCTGCATAAATGATTAACATTTCTATATATTATCAACAAAACCTAGAAATAAAAGATAGAAAAAGAAATTCCATTTAAAATAACTGCAGACAATATAAAATAAGTGGCAGTCTATCTGCCAAGACAACCTAGAGATTAAATGAACCAAATCACAAAATACTTTTCACATAAAGACAGAGCTAAACAAATGGAAAAATATTAATTGCTCATGAGTAGGCTGAGCCAATATAATAAAAATGACAATTCTACCTAAATCAGTTTACATATTCAATGCCATACCAAGTAAATTACTGAAGAATCATCCAATACAGCTAGAAAAAATATAACAAAATTCATCAGGAAGAGCAAAAGGTCAAGAATATCCAAGGAATCAATGAAAAAAAAAAGAAGGGGGACTTGCAGTACAAGATCTTGATCTATATTACAAAGTAATCATTCAATCAATGTGATACTGGATGAGAAGTTGAGTGGTTGTTCAGTACAATAAATTAGTTACACAATATATAGAAGTAAATAAGCACAATCATCTAGTTTGATAAATCCCAAATCCAAGCTTTTGGGTCAAGAAATTATTATTTGACAAAAACTTCTGGGAAAACTGGCAAGCAATTTGCCAGAAACTAGGTCTATACTAACATTTTGTATCATATACCAAGATCAGGTCAACATAGGTATATGATTAAAAAGAATGGGAAATATCATAACCAACTTAAGGGAGCACAGAAGAATTTACCTGTCAGATTTATAAATAAAGGAAGAGTTTATGACCAAGCAAGGGATGAAGAGAATCACAGGAGGCAAATGGTTAATTTTGATTACATTAAATTAAAAAGGTTTTGCACAAACAAAACCAACGCAGTCAAAATTAGAAGAAAGCAAAAATGTGAAAACATTTCACAGAAAGTTTCTTTGATGAAGATTTCATTTCTCAAATATGTAGAGAACTGAGGTAAATTTATAAAAATAAGAGCCATTCCCCAATTAAGAAATTGTCAAATGATACGAAAGGGCAGTTTTCAGAAGAAGAAATTAAAGCTATCTATAGTCATATGAAAAGTACTCTAGATCCCTATTGATTAGAGTAATTAAAATTAAAACAATTCTGAGGTACCATCTTACACCTATCAGATTGGCTACCCTGACTGAAAAGGAAAAGGACAAATACTGGATGGGATGTGGAAAAATAGGGTCACTAATTCACTGTGCAAGGGATTTGTGAACTGATCCAACCATTCTGGAGAACAATTTGGAACTATGCTTAAATGGCAATAAAACTACGCATATACTTTGACTCATCAGGAATGCTAGCTACTAGGTCTTTATCCCAAAGAGATCATTGTGCACAGTAGCAATGTTGTAACAATGATTGACTAAAGCAAGCTTAGCTACTCTGATCAAGACAATGACCCAAGATAATTCCAAAGGATTGATGAGGAAACATGTTATCTACCTCCAGAGAGAGAAATAATAAACTCTGAAGACAGACTGAAGCATGTTTTTCACTTTTTTGTTCTTTTTTTTGCAACTTTCCTTAATGTGGAATATATTTTCCATGATTTTATATGTATAGTTTATATCATATTCCTTATATTTTCAATTGGTGGGGGAGAGGCTAAAGGGAGGGAGAGAATTAGGAAATGAAAATTAAAAATAAAGAAAAGAAGGAAAGTAGCAGAGAGAATCAGTATCCACTCAAATAGACTGCATTATTCTATCATTTTCATGGTGTTTGGAGACAAGCATTCCTGGGAAATTCAAGGAATCAAAAAAATCACTCAGCATTTCAAAGGAGAAAAGGGATTTTATCCCAGGCCATGGAAGAGCTCAAAAAGTAGTTTGAGAGACAAGTAAGAGAAGTAGAGGAAAAACTGGGAAGAGAAATGAGAGTGATGCAAGAAAATCATGAAAAACAAAAGTCAACAGCTTGCTAAAGGAGACCCAAACAAATACTGAAGAAAATAACACCTTAAAAAACAGCCTAACCCAAATGGCAAAAGAAGTCCAAAGAGCGAATGAGGAGAAGAATGCCTTAAAAAGCAGAATTGGCCAAATGGAAAAGGAATTCCAAAAGCTCACTGAAGAAAATACTTCCCTAAAAATTAGAATGGAGCAATTGGAAGCTAGTGACTTTATGAGAAATCAAGAAACAAAGAAACAAAACCAAAAGAATGAAAAAATAGAAGATAACGTGAAATATCTCATTGGAAAAACAACTGACCTGGAATATAGATCCAGGAGACAGAATTTAAAAATTATTGGACTATCTGAAAGCCATGATCACAAAAACAGCCTAGACATCAGCTTTCAAGAAATTATCAAGGAAAACTACCCTGATATTTTAGAACCAGAGGGCAAAATAGAAATTGAAAGAATCCACAGATCTCCCCCTGAAAGAGATCCCAAAGGAAAACTCCTAGGAATATTGTAGCCAAATCCCAGAGTTCCCAGGTCAAGGAGAAAATATTACAAGCAGCCAGAAAGAAACAATTCAGGTATCGTGGAAACATAATCAGGATAACACAAGATTTAGCAGCTTCTACATTAAAGAACCAGAGGACAAGGAATACAATATTCCGGAGGGCAAAGGAGATAGGATTACAACCAAGAATTACCTATCCAGCAAAACTGAGTATAATCCTTCAGGGGAAAAAATGGTTATTCAGTGAAATAGAGGACTTTTAAGCATTCTTGATGAAAAGACCAGAGCTGAATAGAAAATTTGACTGTCAAATACAAGACTCAAGTGGAACATGAAGAGGTAAACAGGAAAGAGAAATCATAAGAGATTTATCAAGGTTGAACTGTTTACATTCCTGCATGGAAAGATATTTGTAACTCATGAGACCTTTGTCAGTATTAGAGTAGACAGAGGGAAAAAATTAGATAGATAGATAGATAGATAGATAGATAGATAGATAGATAGATAGATACATAGATAGATAGATAGATAGATAGATAGATAGATAGATAGACAGACAGACAGACAGAGATAGCACAGAATGAGTTGAAGATGAAGGGGTGACATCTGGAGAATAAAATTAAGGAGTAAGAGAGGAGTATACTGGGAGAAGGAGAAAGGGAGAGGTAGAATGGGGTAAATTATCTCACATAAAACAGAGAAGAAAAGGCTTTTACAGTAGAGGGGAAACAGGGAAAGGTGAGAGGGAATGAGTGAATCTTATTCTCATCAGATTTGGCTTAAAGGAGGGAATAACATACATACTCAGTTGGGTGGGAAATCTATCTTACCCTACAGGAAAATAGTTGGGGGAAGTGAACAAGATAGAAGGGGGACGAACAAGAGAGAAGGGGGATGATGGAGGGGAGGGCAGATTAGGGAAGGGGGTAATCAGAAGCTAATACTTTGAGGAGGGACTGGGTCAAAAGAGAATAGGATAAATGGGGGTGGGATAGGATGAAGGGAAATATAATTAGTTTTTCACAACAAAAAAATGAAGAGGTAGAAGTGATGTTATAGATCTGAAATGTTGTGTACATTTTTTACATGATGTGATTGTATTATTAGTTTTCTTTGATTGTTTTACTTTGTTGCAGGAGACTTCTCATCAGATGGGAGAAATCTTTAAAAGTTTGGAATGTAAAAATAATGAAACTTTTGAAAAAATAAGTTTACCATCCCATCCATTTGGGAAATCCATTTGTTTTCTCTTGCTCTCACTGTATCATCCATTTCCAATCATACATTTTCTGGCTGGTATCTTTTATATCATTTCATCTTCACAAGTTACCATTAGTGAGTGTTATGTTACAATTTACTTAAATCTACCATTTATCTCCCTATTGTCGTTTGGGTCAAGCACTATTTAGATTCTCCATAGATTGTTATATTCCATGAATTGAAGCCATATAGCATCATCAGATAAATACTTATGTCCAAAAATGTTCTATGTCATCATGTAGTTGGGATTAATGAATGAACAGAATAATTTCTCAAATGTAAATTGCTCTCTTCCTTCTATTCAATTCTCTGCCTAGTTAATTGGTCACTTAAAGTGCCCATACTGGTAGCCTAACTCTATAGCATGTCCATTCAACTACATGTCATAATCTAGACATAAACATTGCATATCTACTTGATTTTCCTCATGTAGACTGTTTGCTAATCTACTTAAAATTCTCCTGAATTATATTGAGGAGGCCTATTACTATTATGGGGTTTGTTTTGCATTCACAGCTACTGGATCTGTTGACTTGATAGGCTATTTCTAAGCTGAGATTGTTAAAAATAATTGATCATTTTTTCTTTTCTTTTCTTTTATTTCTTCCTTTTTTTTTTTGGTTAGGTGTTGGGGTTAAATGACTTGTCCAGGGTCACACAGCTAGTAAGTGTTATGTGTCTGAGGCTGGATTTTAACTCAAGTCTTCCTGAATACAGGGCCAGTGCTCTATCCACTGTGCCATCTAGCTGCCCCAATAATTGATCATTTTTTAAATGGTTCCTTACTTATGTATTAAAACTATAATAGCCATAGGAATTAGTTTTCCTAAGAGCATCTTTAAGCATAGTATTAGGTAAAGCTTATCTCAAAGCAAGAACATTTCCAAGAGTAACTGGTCCATGTACTTATTATTTGAAATCCATGGTTGAAGGAGGGTGTGGAAATAAAGATTAGGTACTGAAAAGTGAAATCGCGATGGACAGACAGCCTGAGAGTGAGGACAAGAAGTCCCAACTGAAATCCAGTCGGCACAGTGTTCTTCCTGGATAATTAATCTCCCCTTTACAACCTGTTACCCTTAAGTAAAAAGATCCAAAATCAATAAGAAAAAGTTTCTTTTTTTCTAATATGAGAATAATTGAGAACTGGAATAGGAGAAGATTAGAGGGGAAGGAAAGAAATAACATTAGCAAAATAAAAAGGTGTGTGCATAAAAGGAAACCTAAGAAGAAAAAAGTTAAAATCATGAGAAAGACATGCAGAGTTTGGGTCACCCTCATTATCACACATGGAGTTTCCAGAAAAAAAAAATTCCCAGGTTCACATCCACTCAAAACCCAACCTCTTGTGCCCTCACTCATTTGCTTTTACTAGGTGGCCTGGGGGCATAAGTAGCTCAAAGGTAACATATTTAATGAAAATTATAGTTTCTTGTTTTGTTTTGTTTGGTAAATAGCAAAAGAACACTCATCCCTCATAAACGTAAGTTATACTCACCTATTGGTGCATATGCCATAAATGGAAAGAGTGAATCCATTTTGTGTACATATGTGGAGAACACATATGTAAAGAATATTTGTTGTCATTGTGAATGCACAGAGAGGAAGACATGTAGTGGGAACATATTCCCGCTGCTAATGGAAACTGCTCTACAATTCTTGTGGTCTTGTGTTTGCTAAATTTCTCTCTGTTAGTACTTTCTGAGCTGTATCTCTTCAAAGTGTTAATAGTTAGCTTGGCTCCTGACCACTAAGTGCAGTGGCTAGAAAGCCTCTCTCAGATAAAAGTGGACTGACAGCTTTTAGTAAGAGCCAATATTCTAAGTCACTGTAACCAAGTAGGGCCAAAGTCAGGCAGGATGACCCCGATTGTCTATTTTTTTTTAATTTCCGGTGAATGATGCTGATTGTTTATCTTTTGTCACAGATAAATATATGATTTGGGGCTAGAAGGTCCATATATTTCTGATCAATTTCTAACTGCAAACCATATCCATCCAGAATCATTGCTGCGTATGCCATTTCAAGAACTCACCAAAGGCTGACTGAGGTCCCCAACTTTTCTCCAACTTATGATTGTTTGTTGGTCTTCTATACATGTTGTTGGGAGGGGGCAGAGTAAAGAACAAAAGCCTCTTATTGGAACCACTTAGAGACTTTTCTGGCTAACTTACTTCTTCATTACAAGTATTGCCTTTCTTATGTAATATGGACAACAACACTCCTTTGTGCTGCTCTACAGACAGATATAAAAACAAGAAAAATACTTAAATCACCACAAACCTATATGCACTATGTTAAAGGTTTCATTTGATCCAGTGCATTGCATGTGAATATTGGAAAACATATTTTCTTAGTTACTCAAACAAACAAAAAATAGCTTATGGAGGGTATCTAAGAGCCTAGGACAAATTTTCACCTTTTATTCCCAGAAAGCAGGGGAGAAATCTGCTGTGGATTGTATTTCCTTTCTAGGTAGTTGAATGGTTTAGTTTTAGGTTTTTTTTTTCTAGTGACAGATGAGAGAAGGCTTTTCCTGAACACGGAAAAAACTCATACCACTGGGCTGATAGCCAGATTGGGGAATAGGTCATTTGCAGCTTTTGCTGAACAGATGTTAATCCATAGCACTGTAGATTTGTTTTCCTTTATTTTTTTCTTCATTTCAACAATATGCTCAGTTTCTAATCATTGACATTTACTGAAAACTAGTAATTAGTAAATACTAACTTGCCTGAAATATATTATTTATTTTCGAACCCCTTTCCACAACATCAATAAAAAGTGCTAATTTACATCTACAGGTAGGTGAATAATAATCCTCAATGCCATTTACCCTATACATTACAACAAAAATGAATATCTCTCCTTCCTCTTCATCCTGACTTTGAAGATTCTGACCTGACTTTGGTAAACTTTCACTGAAGGGTATGATATTTTGTATGCATATGATATTTCCATGAATAATAATTAGAAATATGCCTGATCCCTGCATGCCTCCCTCCTACTAAAGGATATAAATTACTCATTAATGATTTTTAGTAACATGGGTTCTAGTTTTGTCCCTGATGCTAATTAATTGAGCAACCTTGAGCAGCTAACGACCTCACAGAGCCTTAGTTTTTCATCTCTAAAATGAGGAGAGATGGACTAGTTGAAATCTAAGGTAATAATTGATGTTTATAGAGACCTTTAAAGTTTGAAAAGTTTTACATAAATTATCTCATTTTAAACTCACAACAATCCTACAAAGTAGGTATTTATAGGTATCATGATCCTGATTTACACTCAAAGAAACTGAGGCTTACAGAATCAAATTACTTGGCACCATTATCACACAGCTAGTATAAGAACTGGAATTTGGATCCATATTTTCATCGCTCTGAGTACAGTACTCATTATTTTCCTTCACATATAATATGTTTCAACCTAAGTGGCAAATTTGCTGATGTCCCAACAAAATATCATTTATCTCATCTATGTGCCTTTGCACTGGCCATCACCCATGCCTGGAATGTGCTCCTTTCTCCTTACTCTGCCTTTTACAATTCTTCAGTACTCATCTCTAATGCCAGCTCCTATCAGAAGCCTAACTTGATCCCTTGGTTGCTAGTATACCCTCCTGCCAAATGATTTTTAAATTTGCTTTCCTTATATTTTATATTCATTACCAACTCACATTTATTTATCTACCTACATATACACTTTTCCCTAACAAACTGTAAGCTTCTTGAGGGTAACAACTCTTTTTGCTGTTTCTCCAGCATAGTGCATGGCTCTTACATTGGCTGACAATAAGTGCTTGTTGAATGATTGATTGAATGAAATAATGAATATTGGGGGGCAGAGCCAAGATGGCTGTGTGAAAGCAGTGACTTGCTTGAGCTCTTCCCCAAACCCCTCCAAATACCCATAAAAAATGGCTCTAAACAAATTCTAAAGCAGCAGAACCCACAAAAAGACAGAGTAAAACAAATTTCCAGCCCAAGACAGCCTGGATGGTTGATTGAAAAGGCATATTGTGCCAGGCAGGTAGAGGAGCACAGTTCAGCATGGTCATGCAGGCCACAGCTAACCTAGAGGACTGAATTACGGGCAGCTGTGGCAGCTCCCAGACTCCTCAATCCAGTAATGCCAAAGACAACTTAGAAGGTCAGTGGGAAAAGTTTGTTTTTGTGGTGAGAGAAGGCTAGGTCAGAGCCAGTTCCAGAGCACAGAGTGCAGATCCAGGGTGCCAGGGCTGTGGCTGTGCCCTGAGCTTCTGGCCCACAGACCGAGGGGGAATCAAGTGGCTGATCAGAGGGGGACTGCAGGCATCTCTTTGCTGGTGCTGAGGCAGGAATCTCTTGCTTTGCCCATTCTTGGATCTGGGTCACAGTTCTGGGTGGTGGTCCTGGGGTGAGGAGGATGCTGGCACAGTGGAGCTTGTAGTGGCGGTGGAGAGCAAACCCTCCTCACAGCCAAGAGAGAAAAGACTGCTTGTGGCTGGTCACTCAAAGACCAGAGCTCAGGCCAGGAAAAGAGTAAACACCTTGACCCTTATCAAACCACCTTGGAAGAGCTGAAAATTTACAGGTCCCTGCAAGTATCTCTGAAAACAGCTACACAAACCCTGAAGCTTGGGACAGTACACTCTCCACATTGGAAGCAGACTTTTACCTTAACAAAGAGTTTAAAACTCAAGTAGTTGGCTGGGATCATGAGCAAACCTTGGAAAAAGAGTTAGACTATATTATCTTACTTTGGTGACAAGGAAGATCAAAACATACAACCACAAGAAGACAACAAAGTCAAAGCTCCTACATCCAAAGCCTCCAAGAAAAATATGAATCAGTCCCAGGCCTTGGAAGAGCTCAAAAGGGATTTTGAGAAGCAAGTAAGAGAAGTATTGGAAAAACTGGGAAGAGAAATGAAAGTGATACAAGAAAATCATGAAAAACAAGTCAACAGCTTGCTAAAGAAGACCCCCCAAAAAAATACTGGAGAAAATAACACCTTAAAAAATAGCCTAATCCAAATGGCAAAAGAGATCCAAAAAGTCAATGAGGAGAAAAATGCCCTAAAAAGAAAAATTGGCCAAATGGAAAAGGAAGTCCAAAAGCTCACTGAACAAAATGCTTCCTTAAAAATTACAATAGAGCAATTGGAAGATAGTGACTTTATGAGAAATCATGACACAGTAGAACAAATCCAAAAGAATGAAAAATTAGAAACAATGTGAAATATCTCATTGGAAAAACAACTGACCTGGAAAATAGATCCAGGAGAGAGAATTTAAAAATTATTGGACTATCTGAAGCCATGATCAAAAAAGAGCCTAGACATCATCTTTCAAGAAATTATCAAGGAAAACTGCCCTGATATTTTAGAACCAGAGGGCAAAATAGAAATTGAAAGAATCCACAGATCTCCCCCTGAAAGAGATCCCCAAAGGAAAATTCCTAGGAATATTGTAGCCAAATTCCAGAATCCTCAGGTCAAGGAGCAAATATTGCAAGCAGCCAGAAAGAAACAATTCAAGTATGGTGGAAACACAATCAGGATAACAAAGATTTAGCAGCTTCTACATTAAGGGACGCAGGGCATGGAAATAATATTCCAGAGGGCAAAGGAGATAGGATTACAACCAAGAATCACCTACCCAGCAAAACTGAGTATAATCCTTCAGGGGAAAAAATGGTCATTCAGTGAAATAGAGGACTTTCAAGCATTCTTGATGAAAAGACCAGAGCTGAATAGAAAATTTGACTTCAAATACAAGACTCAAGTGGAACATGAAGAGGTAAACAGGAAAGAGAAATCATAAGAGACTTATTAAGACTGAACTGTTTACATTCCTGCATGGAAAGATGATATTTATAACTCATGAGACCTTTGTCAGTATTAGGGTAGTGGGAGGGGGAAAATTATATTTATGGATAGATAGATAGATAGATAGATAGATAGATAGATAGATAGATAGATAGATAGATAGATAGATGGCATAGGGTGAGTTGAAGATGAAAGGGTGATATCTGGAGAATAAAATTAAGGGTTGAGAGAGGATTATACTAGGAGAAGGAGAAAGGGAGAGGTAGAATGGGGTACATTATCTTGCACAAAACAGACAAGAAAAGGTTCTTACAGTGGAGGGGAAACAGGGGAAGGTGAGAGGAAATGAGGGAATCTTATTCTCATAGGATTTGGCTTAAGGAGGGAATAACATACACACTCAATTGGTATGGAAATCTGTCTTACCCTACAGGAAAATAGGGGAGGAAGGAGACAAGAGAGCAGGGGGATGATAGAGAGAAGGGCAGATTTGGAAAGGGGTAATCAGAAGGAAGTACTTCTGAGGAGGACAGGGTCAAAAGAAAGAATAGAATAAATAGGAGGGCAGGATAGGATTAAGGGAAATAGTTTTTCACAACATGTCTACTATGGAAGTGTTTTGCATAACTGCACATGTATGGCCTGTATTGACTTGCTCAACTTTTCAATGAGGGTGGGTGTGGTGGGAGGAAGGGAGAAAATTTGGAACCCAAAGTTTTAAAAACACATGTTTAAAAAAAATGTTTCCACATGCAACTGGGAAATAAGAAATACAGGAAATGAGGTACAGAAATCTATCCTGCCCTACAGGAAAATAGAAGGGGAAGAGGATAAGAGAAGGTGGGGAGAGATAGAAGGGAGGGCAGACTAGGGGAAGGGGTATTCAGAATGTATGCCATTTTGGGGTGGGGGAGGGGTGAGATGGGGTGAAAACATGTAATTCAAAATCTTCTGGAAGTAAATGTTGAAAACTAAAAATAAATAAATTTACATATATATAAAAGAAATAATGAATATTGCTGACAATAGTTCTAAATTTCTTTCCCTCTCTAAAGTTTGATGATTTGGTATGAAAAATCCCAGGATCTCAGAATTGGAAAGACCTGTCAAATCTTTTATGATCCTATCTCTAATATCCCAAGGACTTGAAATCCTTCCTAGCTTCATGCCATTTGCAAATTTGACCAACAAGTCATTTATTCTTTGCCTAACTCACTTACAAAAATGTTAAATGGAACAGGGGTGGACAAAAGTCCCTTGGGAATGTGAGTGGAGACCTCTTTTGAAGATGAGTCAGGACATCTATCTGAATTTACCCACTTTTATTGTCTAACCTATTTCTTACCATTTTTTCACAGGAACAGCTTAAGAGACTTTATCAAGCATTTTCTTAAACCTGAATAGACTATGATAGAAAGTGAAGTAAATGAAGTTAATCTGTCATGACTTGCTATGACTCAAGCCCATCTAACTCAACAGATTTAAAATGTGATATAAGAAGGAAAGAAACAAACATTTATTAGGTGCCTACTACATGTCAGGCACTGTGTTAAAGATTTTAGAAATATTACTCATTTAATTCTCAAAACAGCCCTAGGAGGTAGGTACTATTATTATCTTCACTTTCCAGTAGAAGAGGTTAAGTGACTTCCCCTTCACATGGATAGTAAGGCTGGATTTGAACTCAAATTTTCCCAACTCCAGGCACAGCATTTTATCCACTGGGCCACTTAGCTGCTTAGCAATAAAGAAAGCTAATGAAGCTCTAGGCTACATTAAGAAAAAGATGTAGTTACAATCCCTTCATTTCATAACTTAAGAGGGGACCTAGAATATCTTGCCAAATCACCCAGATAATAATAGAGATGGAACTAGAATCTGGTCATTGATTTTCTGCTTCACCACATTGCCTCTCAGATGACTGGCCCACTGCCAACCAGTGACATTATTTTCTAGTAGTGAGGATGGGCTTTGTTAAGGCAATCACTGCAATTCTGGCTCTCCTTATGATGAAACTATTTATTTATGAGACAGCTATCTTGAACCAGATCAATACGGAAATGAAGTAGAATGATTGAAGCACCAGCTTTGTGCCCATTATATACATGACTAAACCAGCTGGACCTTTGTATTGACCACCAAGCCATACTACATTATATCAGCCATCAGCAATTCTATCTTCTGGTATTTGGGAAGCAAGCAAGATCCATTTTAGTTCTGAAATTCCATCATTCTAGGAAACTTGTCTGTGGAACCCTCTTACTTCACAAGATTGTATCCTCCTTCACTCTTTAGTTTCTTAAGTGCATATGTTTAGGGTGACCCCTCGACCTAGAGTTTAGGGGTCATACCACTTTTCACTATACCTAGATTTCCCATTATAGAGACCGACTATGCCTACTCTTAGCCTGCTTACCATTCTCCCAAATTTGTTGTCTTCCTTATCAAAATTCCCCTGTGCCCAGTACCATTTTCTTGTTGTCCTAACTCTATTTTAACACAGTCACATATATTAATCCATACTTACATGTTTGTATTACCAGTGGATTATGATGGAGTTGCATTTTACTTGGGGTTGACTTCTAAGGTTAAAGCGAAATGAAGATCATACATATCCCAAACTACTTTGGAATATCCTTAAATGGACTGATGTTGAATTCCTTTTCCTGAAAAGATGGATGAGAGCCTCCTTGGCAGGATATTTGAGCAGCTTATAGTGCCTGAACCTTAACTTGCAAATGATTTTCTGTCAATAGGGACACATTTATGTTTCATGTCTGCCAATATTAACTTAATGCATTCCAGTCTTATTAATGTTTTCACAATTTTAATTACCTAGAAAAACCATTGCTTATGTATTTATATGGAATTTACAAAGATTACATTCAGAATGCACATCAGGCCCTTTCTTTTTTCTCTGCTTTATGCCCCTGCCACAAGGAAGGAAGCAACAGGTTTGGTTCTGCTCTACAAAGAATGCCTGGTTCCCCATGCAAGCTGGGCATTTACCCCACAGCAATGATGCTAGCTGATGCTGTAGCTGCAGACTCGGGTTTAACAATACTTAGCTCAGTGAGTTTGGGTAGTAACAGGAAATGCCCATTTGTTTCCATGGGACACAATTCAGAGCCTTTCTCCCTGTGTATGGCCAGAGGTATAAACTTCCCCTGAGATTATGACAGGGGAGAGGTTTCTAAAGACAAATAAAAGTTAAGGGAGCAGACACACAGAAAATCCTTGGTACCTTCAGAGAAGGACTTGATCTGCTATACAAAGAATGTTCTATTTAGCCTGATAGGCTCAGGAGGATTCAATAGCTGTATGGAGTCCAAATATATAGTGTAGTTGAATTCAATCCAGATATAATTGAATTCAAGTCAAATGTATGTGTATGATGCCACAGTGGAAGACAGGGAATAATGTATTTCCTCTCCTAGATAACAATAAGAAAAGCTAATATTTGCATAGTACTTATATTTTACAAAGTCCTTTATAATCATTATCTCATTTGATTTATGAGATAAACAATGCAGGTTATGGTATCACTATTTCAGAGAAGAGGAAACTGAATGTCAGTGAGGTAAAGTGACTTGCTCTTGATCAAAGAATTAGGAAATGGCTGAATCTGGACATGAACTATTTCTTTTGATTCCAAATCCAGGGTACTTATTTGAATTTTGACAGAGACCTTCTGGGGACATAATATACCCTAAGCCAAGGAGTGATTCTAAGGATGGGAACTATAGGCTCTCACTTGGGCTGGAGGAGAACACTTGTCATTGATAGGATTTGGTGTGACTTTTAAATCATCATACTTGGGTAGATGCTTTCCTTGATAAATGATCATGTCTGAATCACAAGGAGGATGACTGCTAAACAGCTGGGTGCTGAGCCTGTGCAGGAGTGTTCTAAGAATCAGCTGCATAGAACTGATGTAGAAGCTTTTCTTTTCTAGGCTAATTAAAATTCCTCATCTTACCTCATAGTCATTCCTTGGGGACCTAGAGCTCAGGGCCCTGTGGAACTAAGGGGGAATGGAGATAATGACAATTGGCCCGACTGGCTTAGTCCCAGGAATTTCCTCTGTGTTTTTCTCTTTTATGGTCAATAACCAGCTGACCATTTTAAACCCTAGAAAAGAAAACAATTTGGCTCTTAGTGAGACTATATTAAAGGGCTTGTTAATATCTTTCACTTGGGGTGCCAATGGTGTCTTGTGGACTGAGCTAGAGGCACACGTTCTAATATACCTACTGCTTTCATGAAGACATCCACTGAGGGACAAGTGACTCAAAGGATTAGGGAACAGTTTAAGGGGGCAGGGGAGGGAGAATCAAAGTCCTGTTAAATACAAAATAATGATAGCAAGTATCTGCAATATCTCAACTGGGAGTAGATAATTGCAGCACTCTCACCCAGAGCGGATGCCACTCAAGAACTCCGCATTTGAATTCCAATAATGGTCTTAAAGAAAGATCCATATCCCTAAATCCTAGCATTCTCAGTTTGCATACTTCCATCTCCAGAGTCCCAGTGCCAATGACACTCTTAATCTCACTTCTCTTTTTCACTCCCATTTTTATAACCCTAGTTCTGGTACTCATTAGCACATTAATAACTGATAGACAATTGTCATAGCATCCTTTCCCATCACTCTACCTCCAGTTTTTCTCTCTTCCAATCCATCTTTATATCTCTGCCAGATTCATCTTCTAAATGTGCAGTTCTTATTATAACGTTAATTGCTCCCCAAAAAATTCAATGCCAATTCATTGTATATAGAATAAGGTACTGTCTACAATTTAAGAATGAGGCCATTCATAACAAATAGCCTTGCACCCCCCCCCACTTTTAAAATGAAGTAAAGTTGAAGTGGAGCCAAGATGGCAGAATAGAGGCAGGAACTCACCTGAGCTTTCCCCAAATCCCTACAAATACCTTTGAAAATGACTCTAAACAAATTCTAGAGCAGCAGAACCCACAAAAAGACGAAGCAACATAAATTTCCAGCCCAAGACAACTTGGAAGTTTAGCAGAAAAAGTCTGTTGCACCAGGGTGAGAGAGAAATATGGTCCAGCAAAGGCCATGTCAACACAGAACAGGACCCAGCAAACGTGGAGCAGGCCTCAAGGCAACTGAATCACTGGCAGCAGTGGCAGTTTACAGATATCTTAAACCACGGACCCCCAAAGACACCTTAGAAGGCCAGCAGGAAAGGTTGCACTGGGTGAGACTGGAGTGCAGTCCAGCATAGGACACACCAGCATATCCTGAGCCTCAGTAAACGAAGAGCAGGCCTTGGGACTAACTGAATCAGCAATGGCATCAGAAATAGATGCTTCTAGAGCACTCAGCCCACAGGTGATAAGGGGGTCCAAAAACTGCTCAGGAGATTACAGGGATCTTTTGCTAGCATTGAAGTAGGACTCTGTTGCTTTGCCCATACTCACATTTCAAGTTGCAGTCCTGGGTGGCAGTCCCAGGGCAAGGTGGAGCATTAGCATAGCAAAGGTTGTGGCCACAGTGGAGGCAGAACCCACTTCAAAGTTCCAGCACAGAAAAGAGTGTTTGTGGTCACTCACAGAGCAGAGCACAGGTGAGGAGACTAGTAGACACCTCTCTTTAGATCATACCATCTTGGAAGAACTGAAATCTTACAGGTCCCTAGAAGTATCTCTGAAAACAGCTGCATAAAATCCATGAAGCATGGGACAGTGTACCCTCCACCCTGGAATCTAATGACTTTATGAGAAATCAAGAAACAAGCAAACAAAACCAAAAGAATGAAAAAATAGAAGACAATGTGAAATATCTCAGTAGAAAAACAACTGCCCTGGAAAATGGATCTAGGAGGGATAATTTAAAAGTTATTGGACTGCCTGAAAGCCAGGACAAAGACGAGCATACACATGATCTTTCAAAATAAAGGAAAACTGCCCTGATATTCTAGAAATACAAGGTCAAATTGAAATTGAAAGAATCCACTGATCACCTCCTGAAAGGTATCCCCAAAATGAGAACTGCCAGAATTATTATAACCAAATTCCAGAGTTCCCAAGGAGAAAATATTACAAACAGACAGAAAGAAACAATTCAAGTATAGTGGAGCCACAGTCAAGATAACACAAGATTTAGTAGATTCTATATTAAAGGATTGGAGGGCAAAAGAGCTAGGATTACAACCAAGAATCCCCTACCCAGCAAAATTGAGCATTATCCTTCAGGGGAAAAAAAAAAGGATATTCAATGAGATATAGGACTTTCAAACATTCTTGATGAAAAGAGCAGAGCTGAATAGAAAATTTGACTTTCAAATAGAAGACTCAAGAGAAGAATGAAAAGGTAAACAGGAAAGAGAAATCATAAGGGACTTAATAATTTTAAACTATTTGCATTCCTATATGGGAAGATGGTATTTATAATTCATATCATACATTTCTCATTATTAGCATACTTGGAAGGAGTACAGATAGAGGGTATAGGTATGAGTTGAATATGAAGGATGATATCTAAAAATAAAATTAAGGGTTGAGAGAGGAATGTACTGGGAGAGGGAAAGGGAGAGGCAGAATGGGATAAATTATCTCACATAAAAGAAGCAAGAAAAAGCTTTTACAGTGGAGGGGAAGAGGAGGGAGATGAGGGGGAGTGAGTGAACCTTATTGTCATCAGATTTGGCTCAGAGAAGGAATAGCATACATTCAGTTGGGTATAGAAATCTGTCTTACCCTACAAGAAAGTAGGAGAAGAAGGGGATAAGAGAAGAGTGGGGTGATAGAAGAAATGGTCGGGGAGGGGGTAGTCAGAAGCAAAACTCTCTTGAGGAGACAAAGGGTTAAGGAGAGGGAGAATAGAATAAATGGGGAGAATAGGATGGAGGGAAAAACAGCAATAGTAACTGAAAAAATTTTGAACCAAGTTTTTTTTCTGATAAAGGCCTCATTTCTTAAATATATAGAGAAATGAGTCAAATTTGTAAAATTAATAGCTATTCCCCAATTGATAAGTGATCAAAAGATGTGATCATTTTCAGATGAAGTTATCAAAGGTATCTATGGATTTATGAAAAAAATATTCTAACTCATTATTGATTAGAAAAATGCAAATTAAAAAAAATTCTGAGGTACTACCTCATACCTATTATATTGGCTAATAGGACAGAAAAGGTAAAGGAAAAATGTTGGAGGGGATGTAGGAAAAATGAGACTTAAATGTACTGTTGGTGGAGTGATGAACTGATTCAATACTCTGTAGAGCAATTTGGAACTATGCCCAAAGGGATATAAAACCATGCATACCCTTTGGCATAGAAATACTATTCTAGGTCTGTATCCCAAAGGAGATAAAAAACAAAAAGGAAAAGAACCTACACGTACAAAAATATTTATAGCAGCTCTTTTATGGGGGTAAAGAATTAGAAGTTGAGGGGAAGCCCATCAACTGAGGAATGGCTGAACAAGTTGTGGTATGTGATTATGATGGAATACTATTATACTGTAAGAAATGATAAGCAGAATGCTCTCAGAAAAACCTGGCGAGACTTGCACTGGCTGATGCAAAGTGAAATGTACTATGCTCACAGTATCAGCAAAAATATAAGATGGTTTGCTGTGAATGACTTAGCTATTCTCAGCAATACAGTGATCCAAGACAGCTCTGAAGGACTTATGAAAAACACTGTCCATCCCCAGAAAAAGCATTGATGGTGTCTGTATAAAAATTGGTGCATATTTTTTTAAACTTTAATTTTTCTTGAGTTTTTTTGTCTGTTTCATTTCACAACATGGCTATTATGGATATGTTTTGCATGACTACATATGTATAACCTACATCTAATAACTTGTGTTCTCAATAGGGGGAGTGGTGAGGGAGGAAGGGAGAGAATTTGGAACTCAAAGTTTCAAAAACAAATGGAAATTTTTACATGTAACTGGGGAAAATAAAATACTAAATAAAAATAAATTTAAAAAATAAAATCTAAATCATTAAAAAATAACTTTGGCCTATCTACCCACATAGAAAAAATAAAACAAGTGGGTAAATAATACTTATTCAGGCTGTCATGTGTAGATAGAGATGTAATCTATAGAACTCAGCCATTAGTGTCTATATACTTTGGATGTACAAATAATGAGCTCATCCTAGAAGTGAATAGAAAGAGGAGAACAGATTGAATTGTCTTTGGAAAACTACAGAATTCGTTGAATGAAGCCAAGCTTCTACTTGAAACACAGACCCATCTTTTATGTTTCAATGCTAATATTCTTGTGAGTTATGGCTATAACCTCTGAAGGATTGAAGTTGATGGTCATCCAAAGTTCAATGGAAAAGTGCATGATGGATATGATCAAACTACAGTAAGTTAGAATTAAAGAATTATGCAGGAGAAAGCATGTAAAAGATATCATCAAAGAAATTCTTAACAAAAAATAATTTTTAAAAATGATGAACCATTCTGTACTGAAGCTCATCAAAGGACATTGCATCTCTCCCTCCCCCCCACCCTGGCACATGTATTCTGTCGGAATCTACATGGTCAAGAGATTTTCAGGAGGGCCTTCTGAGTATTCTATACACTCCCTGCGGTGAACATCTGGGAACATAGATGAGTTTCCCATGGCAACAGGTATGAATTGTTTATATTATGTATATATTATATATATATATATATATATATATATATATATATATATATATATACACGCATTTGTATACATACATACATACAAACATACACATATAATATACATATGTATGTGTGTATATATATACATATATGTGTGTATATGTATATATATATACACATATATATATATATATATATATAAAATTTGAAGGAATACCTATATTGATAAGATTAAAATCCATTGAAATATTGAACTATATGCTCCTTTCTAGTACCAGAAGGATCTATTTCTTTTTCCTTGCTCTATCTTTTCTTTCTTCTCTTCTTTTATTCCTATTGATCATTCTATGGCATATCTATTTTTCTTAATTTCGGAGACCAAATTGGATGCTGTGCTCTAAGAAGAAAATAACGCCAAGATAATAGTGATGAAAGGATTATTGCCAAGCTATCATATCTTAATTTCTAAAGGCGTGGCAAGTACTATTTTTATTTTCTAATCACAGAACTTTACTTTGTCATGTTTGTGACATGAAACATTTTGAAGTTAGGACCAAAACTATGAAAACAAAGAAATTAGGGGAAAAAATAAATTTAGGAGTTGAGCAGGTTCTGATGTTCATTGCCTAGCTTAGCCCGCAGGGTACCTTGATGGAGGGACAGGAAGCAGAATTAGCACATTCAGCAATTGACAAGTAGAATAAATACATGCCTGGACATAGAGTCATATCAGGAATCTTCCAATTCATTTGATTTTATATCTATTGATCTTTTGTAACTCTGAACATTGAAGTACAAGCTTATTGAGAGCAGGCACTAGGTTATTTTTGGTTTTTCCCTTTTTTATCCCCAACACTTAATATAGTATCTGGCGTGTAATAGACAATAAATGTGTGGTAATTAACTGATTGACTGAAGAAAGTGCTTAAGAAGTCTAAGACATATTCCCTCCTAGTCAGATAACATGACTAGGAGGTCTGCTATTTTTTTTTTCTGTTGTGAGACAGATACAGTTCTCATTGCAAGAGACAAAGCATTGAATAATTATAAGGCAATGTAACAGGGCTGAGGACCTGAGACTAACTGGAGGAGAGTCATCAGAAGTTGGGGCAAATCAGTACTTGATATTTGACAATATATTGCATGGAGACACTAGTACATTGAAAAGAGAATTGTATTCATTAGTTCTAGAATTGAAATTGTCCTTGTAATTTATTTAGTCCAAATAGCCCCCCAAAGAGATGCACTGACATTTCAGGGGTCACATAGCTAATACATGGAAGAACTAGGATTAGATTTCAGACTTTTTGAATCCCAAACTGATATTTTCATCCAGAAGAGTTCACTTCAAGTCTTAACTCTCCAACTTATTAGTCATATTATCATTAGTAAATATTTTAATCTATTTATTCTTAGATCAATTCATCTAGCCATAACGTCTTTTCTGACATTCTCTAATCTCCAACATCCTACTAGCCATCTTAAACTGGATATCACATAGAAATCTTAATGCCAACATATCCAAAACTGAATCATCTTTTCCCCAAATCCCTCCCATCTTCCAAATTTTCCTATTCCTTTGAGACCACCGCCCCCATCCTCTTAGTCATCCAGGCTCATAACCTAACAGTCATACTTTATTCCTTATTCTCTCTCACCCCCAAATCCAATCAGTTGCCAAGTCCTATCATTTCTACCTTCAGCATCTTTAGTATAGGCCCTCTTTTCCCCTGTGACACTGGCACCACTCTGATGCAGATCCTTATCACCTCACCCCTGAATTCATCTGCAATGTATTTGTAGAAAGGTAATCCAATGATTATTAGATTATCTCATTGAGTTCTGTCTTCTGCTCTTAACTTTAATAAAATAAAGACTTCACATTTTCATTCCATTTCAATGAACTTTCATCCTATTCTTCAGCATATTTTGTTGTTTTTGCCATTTAGCTTCTAGACAAGGAATTTCATTTCCTATTGATAAAATGTTTCATCTTATTTTTCCATCCTTTTCTCCTTGTTGTTGGCTTTATCAGCTACTTATCTTTTTTTTTTTACGATGACAAACATTTAATTACAAAAGCCTCAACTTTCTCTTTTTTTGAATGTAAATTCTCCATTTATTTTAAAGTGTTTTTTATCTAATTTTATGTGACTTTTGCTAGGTCCAGATTCACTTGAGCTGTTATGAACTCACTTTTTCCTTCCTATAACTTTTTAGGATCTTCCAATCTCATGCATTTGTCATGTTTGAGTTTTCAGTTTTGTTTATTGTTACTACTAGTTGCTTATTTGTTGTTTCTTTTGTTTTCCTTATGCGAGACTATTGTCTTTAACATATTCATTTTCTCCCCTTCTTATTTCTCCCCCTTTTCACTGACTCATTCAATAGGCATATGTTTTCTGTTCTGAATATCTTACAATCTCTAATTGTAGCATCTTTCCAGAAATCTATCCTTTTTAAAAAGATATTCTGTTGCATATGGTGGGAGCCAACCGCAGGGACCATGTTTAATTCATCCTTGTGTCTCTCCCAACATTGTTGCGGGGATGGGGAGGTAGAAAGCTGTCTTTTAATATGGGAAGATGTGAGTTCAGATCTTATCTCTGATATATACTAGCTCTGGGACTTTGGACATGTTATTTAATCTTTCACCTTTTTTTAAGAAACTCTTCAAGACAAAGGAAAATACAGAAAATGTGCTGACCTGCATTGGTAGAGAAAGTTTCCTCATCTGGGCTTTCCCTATATCAATGAAATCATAGGCCCTGCCTCCATCACTCATAATGATTAGAATGGTTCATTATTGCACATAGTTCAATACCTCAGTGGATTTTTAAAACCTAATCAATGTGAATACATCCTAAATAATTGAGAAAGTTTGCTACCTACTGTCTTGTCCTATAACATATATTTCCATAAATCATCCAGAGAGTATCTGCCCAATATGGTGGAGGCCTTCCTTTATGTTAAGGCATCCCACAGAATAAGCATTTAATAACTGTTTGTTGACTATATCAGTCTCAGTTGCTCATCTGTAAGTGGGTATAATACTTTTACTACTCACAGTATCTCAGAGTTATTGTGGAGAAAGCTTTTTGCAAATTACAATGTACTATGTAAATGAGTGACATTTACCTTTAAATAGCACAGTGATTTTGATCATCCCACATTTTTTGCTGCCATAAAAAGATATTTCTTTAGCACCAGTATTCTTTTGGTAATTCTCTATGACCACAAACATGAAACACTGGGGTCCCAGAAGAATCAAAATTGTAAGTTACCTAAATAGCTATGGAAATATACATGGTGAGTATAAATAGCCTCCATTATATGACCAAAGGCCTACACATGAAAAAGTGGCATAAAAGGCATCATTAAGCAACGAGAAAATGATGCAGGCCAATCAAGTAGTGATGATACAAGTAAGTAGCTGAAACTACTTGAGTGATATATTAGCACCTCTGATATAGGAAAACAACCAGAGGAAGAAGGCCTCTAGCATACTGGATGTATGTAATACACTATTTATGTAAAAAACACAGATCAGAAACAAAGATGAGAAGTTGTCAAGGAAAATGAGGAATACTTACTCTGATGATGCAATAGATCCGTCAAAATACCAAAACATTATTACTTATCATCATAATTATTATATATTTGCATGAAGCAAATAGATTTAGGGCTTGTTCAGTTGTCAGATGGACTAGACTAGTAGTATCAAACTGAAATAGAAACAGAGGACACTAAACTGTACATAAGGATCTCTGTTGGTCACATATTAACTTAGAAACCCATGTGCTATCATCAATATTTTATTGTATTTTTATTTATTTTCTCAAATATTTTCCAATTGTATTTTAACCTTGTTCAGCCAGCACTAGGATTGTTTATGGCCTGCCTGTAGTATATTTGACACCTCTGTGCTAAACTAAAGATTACTGAAGCCAGGGCAAAGCAGGTTAGGGTAGCAGTTTACTGCAGTCAAAAGGGGAAAGTTTATATTGATGGGCAGATGATGTCAAGGAGGTTTTATAGAAGCTGATTAGCTGATACTTAGGCCAATGGATAGACTCAGTGTCAGCATCAGGTTTATCAGGAAGAATGTAGCAAGAACCTTGGAATAGGTTTGAGGACACCAGCCCCTGAGTGGATTAGCCCAAGTAGAATAAAGGAACCAGGAAGGAAAATGAACAGAGACAAGAATTGGGAACTAGGGGAATAATTCGTGTTTTGAATTCAAGGTCAGATGAAATCAGCAATAGGGTGAACTTGGTGTTGAGCTACCTAATCTGGGCCCTTGCTTTTGCTGTTGTTTTGTATTGTTTTGTTTGCATGGACCCTTGAATTTTTTCTTTTCTAAAAGTCAAATAGGTTCCAGATGGTGGTAGCCAAGGGAGTGTCGTGTAATCCAACAGTTTGTGAGGGATAAACTGGTCATAGTTATGCAGACAAGAGGGGTGGATTGCCCAGGAAGTTAGTGTAATTATTATAAGAGGTTTGGTGTTGACTTTGGGAAAGGAAGAACTAAAATCATATCTCTAAAGTAGAAACATGAGCTTTTCTTCTAACGCATGAAGAATTCAGAGAGCTGAACTATGGGAAGAAACTAGATGCAAATGATGTAGAAGGGAGGGTAAGAGAAGAGGTTTTGTTTTTGTTTTTCATTTTATTTAAAATAAATGAATCATGTTATCATAATGCAGTGGATATTATATATTTTCCCCTTCCCTGCCATAAATATTGAGGGAGGGCATATCAAATCCATACATCTTTTTTTGGAGATCTTTGCCAAAGCAAACATATGGCAATAGGAATGCATATCCCATGCTATATGAGATAGTGATTTTGGGGGTGACCGGGATTAGAAGTTAGAAGCAGGGGCAGCCAGGTGGTGTAGTGGATAGAGCTCCGGCCTTGGAATCAGAAGGACCTGAGCTCATCGGCCTCAGACACTTGACACTTACTGTGTGACCCTGGGCAAGTCACTTAATCTTGATTGTCTCACCAAAAAGGAAAAAAGTCAGAAGCAGAGAGTGAGTGGAGATGAAATCTGAGAATGAGCAGGATGCCAGCAGAAACAGGAGATAAGCCAGCTAGATGCTAGGGAAGGAATAAGACAAGCAGAGTTACACTCATACAATAACTTACTCATGCAGATTACAACTGAAGGTATATACTTAAGTAGTTCCCCTCTCTGTCAATAGTTCTTCATTGTGAGGCTTAGATGCCATGAAGTCCTAAGACTAAAGGAGACAGATTTCTGTTTCTTCAATTGTTTCTAGTTGCTGTTGTTACTGTTGAATCTGTAAAACTACCCTGAGAAAGTAGTTTCAGATGCAGTGTATCTGCAGATGTAGTGAGCTGATTCCCTGGGGAAAAGGGTGTGTCATTTTCTGGAGAAGTAAAACAAAAATTGTAGAAAGTAGTAAGGAGCAAATACTACTGATCCAATATGTGATACACACCTCTGTGATAAGAGGGAGCTGAACTTCACATATCAGTGTCATGAAGGATAGGCTGAATCATCATCATCATCATAGCTGACATTTATATATCACTTACTATGTGCCAGCCAATGTTCTAATCATTTTACAATGATTTGCTTATTTGATATTCACAACAACTCTAGGATGTAGGTGCTGCTATTATTGTCCCCATTTACAGATGAAGAAACTGAGACAAACAGAGGTTAAATGACTTACCCAGAGTCACAAAGCTAATGAGTATCTGAAGCTGGATTTGAACTCATACCTTCCTCACTGCATGCACAGCACCCTATCCTCTGTGCCACCTAGCTGATGAAGAGGACAAATGGTGAGAGCACTACCATCTTCTGGGGGGCAGAGGAGAACTATGACACCAAGGTAGTGGAAGACAGTGGACAAGACATGAGTGAATAGTAGATAAGGACACCCGCTGCAAGCAGGGTGGGGACACTAGAAATAAGATAGGCTTCAGATTATGTAGTCTTCTTGTTTCTAAATAGCCACAGGGCAAAATTGCTTTGTAAAAATTGTAGTATTAAATTAATATAAAGTTGTTATTTTTACAAGTGAAAAAATGAAATATAAAAGGCAGGAATGATAAAATGCTCACAGATGTTTTGCTTGTAATAATAATGATAACGATGATAATAAGTTTAATGCCATTTATATAACACTTTAACATTTACAAAGTGCTTTAAAAATATTATCACTTGATACTTACAACATCCCTGGGAGGTAGGTGCTATTATTATCCCAGTTTTACATACAAGGAAATTGAGGAAAATTAAGTCATTTTCCCTGTGTCGCATAGCTAGTAAGTATGAGGCAGAAATTGAATTCAGGTCTTCACTGATCTATCTAATATTCTAGCTAGCTGCCTACTAGAAGCCTCCTATGTTACTCTAGCATAGAGCTTCTCAAAGTATGCTGCCAGAATTATAGGGGCTTTACAACGTTACTCCAGGTATTCTGTTGTAGGGCTAGTATTTTCAATAAAGCACCTTTACTGCTTTTGTTTCTATTAGAATTAAATATAACTTGGATTTGGATTTATTGAATGAGGTTGGTCACTTATCAAAAATGTATCAGCCTGGTAGTCCTCTATAATCTGGCTTCTGTCTATTCCAGTCAGTTTTCATATTACTCCCAATCATGTACTTTTTTTCTTACAGGCAACCCACCAGCTAGCTGCTCCCCAGACATCACATTCCATCTCTTGGCCTCTATGTCCTTGCATAGGTGGGTTTCACATGTGCAGAAAGCATTCCCTCCTCATGTCCACACCACCTTCCTTCAAGAGTAATTTCTGTGGTCCAACCAAGCTGGTCTCACTATTCATCACATTACACTTCATCTTCCATTACTTGCCTTTGTTGTACTGGCTGTTCTCATGCCTAGAATGCACTGCCTCCTTGCTATGGTCTCATAGAATGCTTCATGTCCTTCAGGATGAAACCCAAAAAACTGCCCTCTGAAGAAAGCCTTCCATGAGCCTCTCCCTAAGCTTTCAGGTCCCTCTCTCCCTAATTACTTTGAATTTTTCCTGCATGTATTTATTCTGTTCTCATACAATTGTACATTGTCTCCTCCACAGATTGTAAACTCTGTGAGATTAAAAGCTTTTATTTTCCTTTTTGTTCTCCATGCCCAACACATCTGGCATATAGTAGGCACTCAATAAATGCATGTTGATTAATACTACCATTTTATTTCATCACATTTATGATTTATCATTTTATGGCATAGGGAATTGCTAGTGGGAAAAATTCCCTCTACCCAGTGGGAATGAGTCTTTGAAAGTTGCCTGGGGCATGAAGAGGTTAAATAATTTTTCCAGGCTCATAGAGCCAGAGTTTCAGAAGCAAATCTCTACTGCTGTTCTTCTTGCCTCTGAAGACAATTCTTTATCTACTATCCCAAGATGCCTCAAAGACAAGCACCATTTTTTCCCCATTTTTCAGATAAGAAAACCAAGGCTCCAATGGCTAATTGATCAACCAATGGGCACAAAATTAGTAACAGTAGAGGTGAAATTTAAAATCTAAGAATCTCCTGCCTCCAAATGTTGTTTCTTTATAATAGATCACATTACCTTTTGCTTTGCTAAACTTTCTGGGCTATTTCTTTATCACATGCATAAACTCAGTTGGGAGAATAGTGTAGTATTGCAGGTCTAAATGACTTTTTGTCAATGTTAGCCTGGTCATGGTAAGCATTTATGGTTCTCTTCCAAAGCTTTCTTTCTGCTGAGAAGCTTTCCCCACAACTTAATGAAGCTGTTACATTAAATAGATCAATTACTCATGAGGTAGAGAGAGAAAAAAAACAACCTCTGCATTCATTTGTGACTTATAAGTTAGACAACAAATCACTCAGAGGGACACAGTCAGTTTATTCTCATTATTATGATTATTTAATATTTATAGGCCATAAATACTCATGGTTCTGTCTAATAAATAAAGCAGTTCTGATAGCAAAAACTGTGGGGAGCTAACAGGCTATAGGAGCAAAGTGTATATTGCATATTATTAAAACTGAGCACTCTTGGAAAGGGCAACCAACATTATGAGCTGACATGAAACATATTTAGAGAGTCTCACCAAAGAAAGGAACCTTGATCAAACCTCCTTTTCGACTTTTTTCAACCTAGTATTCTGGGAGTACTTTCATATCACTTCCGCTCACATGCTGTATATTCTGACTAAACTGAACTACTCCCACTTTTCCTTGATCTGGTTCTATCATCTACATCCTCTGAATTTATTGAAATTGATACTCGTGCTTGGCTTGTACTCCCTCTTTACCTTTGCCTTTAAAAACCAAGGCTTATCTTAGGTTCTGCCTCCACCTTGAAACCTTCCCCAATCTCCTTTTCCTCAGGCATTATTGCTCTTTGTTTCCCCAAGTTATGATGTATTTGGTTTATTTTCCATATCTGTTGTTTCTCAGTCACCTCTAGTGTCTTCTCCTTTGAGATTACCATCCTTCTACTGTGTGTATCTTCTGTGTAGCTATTTATATATTGGTTGTCTCCCCTTTTCCCCCATTAAAATGTAAACCCTCAAGTTCAGGGATTGTTTTTACTTTTTCTTTGTATTTCAAGAGTAAGCACAATACTTGGCATAAAATAAATCGCTTAATAAGTACTTGTGGATTGATTAGTTGCTCTATTTCCTAATAATTTGTAAATTTCTTTTAGGACAGAGATTATTTCATTTTTTTTTCCCTTTGTATCCCCAGGAAGAGTCAGAAAATAATACTGAATGGCGCAATCTTGGTGTCAGGATGACCTAGGCTCAAGCCTTGCCTTTGATATATGCTAGCTATGAGATCTTAGGCAGATCATTTAACCTAAGTATCATTCACAGAAACTTTAGTGAGGGGAGTTCTGTATGAGTTGTTCCTCATACAGATGAAATTTTAGGTCTGGATCCACTTGCCCCTCAAAAGTGACATCTATAGAATTTCACATATCAATAATATAGTTCTTTTTCTACTTGCTGATATAATTATCTGTATATATACACATATATATGTGTAGATATGCATGTATGAATGTGAATGTTTACTTTTGCCTACATACTGATTGTTTGGAATGAGAATAGTTTATGCTGTGTTAACCCAATATAAAAATATGTTAATATTAGGGGAAATTTTTGGTTAGCTGATGTTGTATATTCCTCATATCTTGAAATTTTAAATTATGAAAGACTACAAATATACAAGGGGGAAGGATGTATAATACAGTGTGCTTTTTAATGTGGTGTGCTTTAATGATAAGAAGGCAGAAAAAGAGTTTTGTATAAATAAATAACTTGTGTTTGTCAAATTATTTATGCAAATTTATTATGCAAAATTATTGTACAAAATGATTATGCAAAATATTTCTACTATTATAGATGAATATTTTGATAACTTTAAAGAGATCAGAAAGAGAACTTTGTTTCAATGTACATTACTAGTATACATGTATGAAACAACAGCTTTCACAAGTGATTTGGAAAAGTTTGAACAGAAAACAATCTATGGCAAAAAAATCAAATCTTTTTATGTATGAACATGATGCCTTGTACCTATAGATGGGAGTGCCTACATCAATTTGATTTTGGCTCCATTAAAATATTGGGTTCATGTTCTAGATCATTTCATTGAAAGTACATTGAAATTGAAATTGAGAAAAAAGATATTTCACTAAGAAATGTGGCATTAGTGTGGCATGTGACAAGAGAATCTATGTAATGTAATGGAAAGAACACTGGATTTGCAATCAAAGCTATATAATGTATTAATTAGGTGGAGGGAGTTTCCCTACCAGCTGTTCCCTGTATTAGGAGTTTCCTCACCAGGAATTCCTAATTTTGGTACTTATTGCTATTGTGTCATTATGCAAGTCTCTAGCAATTTTTTCTTAAAGTGTGGCCACACATCATGGTGTGTGAGTATGGGCAAATTTCTTAGCCTCTCAGTGTCCTAGGCAATTAACTCTCATAGGATATAAGTTGCAGGTGAGTGCCAGTCTAGATCCCCAGATTAAAAAAAAGAAAGTAGGGATTGAAATAAATTGTATTAATTTCTGTGACATTTTAATGCTATGATTTTCTTTCTCACTTTGTGTTTTCCCAGATGAAGTAAAGGAATAGAAGATGAAAGATGGGTCCAGCACTCATCAGATCTATGATAAGGAGATCAGAGAGTTTGATTCTGAAGTAATTTTCTAGGGAGTGGTCTAGGTAAGCACACACAGGCATAGTTAAGTCCTTCAAAAATAGAAATATGACTCATCATGAAAGTCAAGGAAGTCAATAGATACAGAGCACTCTCCTACATTGAAAAGCAGCCGCTCTCTTGAATTTGGAGTTGTGTTGATCAATAGCCACTTTGAGTAGCTTCCTCACTTGATAAGTATAGACAAAAGCTCTGTATTTTTTTTTTGTAAAGCACTACCCTCTGTATCTTTTGTAAAATAATTTGGAAGACTCCAATGATAGTGGGTGAGTGAGATGAATGAAAAGTTCTTACTTTACTGGGAAGTGCTAGAGGAATAGTGATTATGGCCTTTGAACTGAGCACCCTAAATATCAGACATTTATGGGTTTCTTGAGACAAATGTAATTAAGCTTTTGAAAGAAAAAAAATTGACATGGTTCAAGTGACACTATTTTAGCAGGATCTCCAATAAATCAAAAGTCTTTAAGAAACCATCTCTTATTGATCTATGTTCTCACATGAAAATATAAGACATCTTTATATTGGTCAGTCATTATAATATGTGATGAGTTCTTTTGAAGAAGAAAACAGGAATTCTCTCCTACTTCCATTTTGGTTGTAAAAACACACCAAACACCAAGATTCAATTTGTGTGATGGAATTCAGAATCTGAAAAGCTTGTAAGAGTGGCCTCCACTTCACATCTCAATTTAGAGTTAGGAAAAAAAATCAATATCTTGGCAGGGTGTAAGGAAAAAATATCCTCCTATTTCTATAGATCAGGAAATGTGGAAACCTGTCAAAACTCCCTGCAGTTTGGCCCAAGGGAAAAACACATTCTAACTCTAGAATTGATAAAACTATCTAGTTTATAAGTGGTCAGTCATTCAGGACAGAACATTTTCCAAGTTAAAAAAAAAAGTTTCAAATGAGGAGTCAATAAAAACGTTACAAGAAGTCAAGAAAATGTTCATATATTTGTCAAGCCTTTTCACAGGATTGTAGATTTAGAGCTAGAATATGCTTGAAGTCATCTAGCCCAACCCCCTCATTTTATAGGTATGGAAACTGAGTCAGAGGGGGGGAAAAGTAATTTGCCCAAGGTCACACAGGTAGTATCAAAGATAGGTTTTGAACTCAGATACTCTAGAGTCAATGATCTTTCAGTCCTGCACCTTGTCACTGACATACTATGAGTTGACTTCAATTGATCTCTTAGTATAACCTCCATTTGCATCTTCTAACTGGCCTAACCATACATGCTTAATATATTGTCTTTGGTGATGTTTTGTAGGCTTGTCCTCCTAGTAAATCTATTGAAATAGAATTCTTTTTTGCCAAACTCCTTCTTGCAACTATGGAATAAGTTGCACAATCATGTATCTTGTATAAGAGTTAGTGTTTATATCATTTCTCACTTTTTCTTCTCTATGAATGCAGATAGAATGTGAGAAAAAGGTAAGAATTGTTTGCAGACTAGAGCTTTCTTTGTACTGGCTTGTTCTTGGGATCCAGACACATTGCATTTCTCCTCAAAGCCTCTTTCTACCCCATGAGTCATCTCCAGTGATGTGATTCATGTAGAAGGCTCAAATTTTCCATTTCAGTCAATGAAGTGAGTGGAAGAGACTAGTTCTTTATCTGTTTGCCCTTTGATAGGTCATTTTCACTCAATATCCATTTACTTGACAAAAGCTTCAGGGTTAATGTTTAAGGCTTTCTGCTAGACTATGGAGAGGAAAAGAAGGAAATAAAAAAAATGGTTGCTTTCAAGGAGCTTAAAATCTAATAGGGTTACTGTGGTGTAGAACTGTGCATATTCCTTTAAGACTACTCAAGCCTCATCTCCTCCAGAAGGTCTTTCCTGTTCCCCCAGATAGCATCATCTCATCATCCCCTCAAAAGTTTCCCTCAACATTGCGTTTGTCTTGTACTTACTGAGTATCTCTGTCTCTGTCCCTGTTTCTCTCTTTCTGTCTCTCTGTCTCTGTGTGTGTATGTGTGTGTGCCTCTGTCTCTGTCTGTCTCTCTTTCACCCTCTTTTCTTCTCTCTCCCACATTCAAATGTAAGCTTCTTGAAAACAGGGACTGATTTTGCTTTTACTTTGTATTCCCAAAGATTACCAAAATGCTTTGCACATAGAAAATAATTGATAAATAAATACTGATTGATTTCTATTTTTGTTCCCTCCTATTTACCTGTATAGCACTAAAGGACAAATTACACAGAGGCCAGGGCCACTTATACTCACAGGCAGAATAAGAAGCCATATGAAAATTGAAAATTAAGAATCATAAAGGATTGTGATACCCATGTTTATTGGATTTTTTTAATTTCCATGTTTCAATTTTAATTTGGGCTCAAGGCCATTCCTCTTGTAACTTTTGGTTAACTAAAAGCCCATCTTCTGTTAATATTAACCTCACTTGACCAAAACTTGACTCCTGGAATAATAATGTGAAATGAAGACAGTTTTACATTCCTCCATAAAAGTCAAAGGGGAGTTTGTGCTCCCCTTTTAATGAGTTAGTTATTTGTTAGCTCCCCCAGCTAACTATGTAAGGAAGAATTTCCCTGACGTCAGTTTTCTTGGTTATTGTGATGACAAATAAATGTTCCTCCTCAATCAGCCTATTGTGAACCCTCTAAATATTGTTTAATCTGTAATCTGACATAATTTACCTATACAGTTTGTTTAACTTGGTCTGTTTCCTTAAGAGACATATGGGATTATGACTTCACTTAACTAAGTTTGTTCAACTTTTATTGATATTGAAGGGAGTATAGAATTATGAATCTTTCTTTTCTTTAACTTTTATGGCCTATGAAGAATATACACAATCTCAATTTGTAAAAGAATCATTCCTCTGTTGTGATATAATTTTGTTTATAAGAGATCTTGTTTGAATCCATATCATCATTCAACTTTTTTTTAAACTTAAGCATAATAAAACCTAGATTTTTACAGCTATGATTTTTGTGTTGTACAAGATATATTTCAGCAGCATTTACCTACCATAGGAACTAAAAAAGAAAAGATATTTCTTCCATACTCCCGTAACACTTGCAAATATTTTCCTAATACTAATACTAATACTGAAAATATCACAGTTATTCCTGTAATTTAAAGTTTCTCTCTAGAGTGCCATTATAAACAGATAAATATGTTACTTGAGTCAAATTAATTATCATCAAAGATAAGAATTCTGAAAAAATGGGACTCAGAGTAGGTAAACTCTAATTAGGGAAGGGGTTTTGGAAGATAAGAAAGATTTAGAGACTAGGGTGCTTAGCTCCAGATAGCAGTCAGTCATCAACAAGTGTTCATTAACGTTCCAGGAATTTTGTTTTACCTCAGGGAATACAAAGACAGGCAAAAACATGGGCCAGCCCTAAAATAGCTCACATTCTAACAGAGAGCCAACATGCAAATAGTTTGTATATAAAAAATAATACAATGTAAGTAGAAGGTAATCTCAAAGTGAAGGCATTAATATTTGGGATTTGAGGGGGTAGGAGTGGGAGGATGACCAAAAAGACCTTTTTAAGAAGGAGAAATTCTAGTTGACACCTGAAGGCAACAAGGAAGACAGACATCAGAAGTGAGGGGGTTCCCAGCATGAAAGGCAGGCAGTGATTTGGGAGACAGAATTTAGAAGAAGAATATGTTCCTAGCTATTAGATTGTACTGTGTGGGAAGGGGATTAGAGAGTAATGAGACAGGAAAGGTAGTGTTATGGGAGAAATATTTTCCCATTGAGTTTATGTGATAAATTACTGCTGCCAAATAAACCTATCATAATGCAGAAATTAATTATATAGGGGTAAAAACCTAATTTTATTATGATTAACTATAAATTCAGGAGGGAGAAAAATGGCTCTGAATGTCAGTGAGACAATTTTTTATTATTTATTTAACATTCCTTTCTTTTTTTTAAATTCTGAGTTCCAAAGTCTCTCCTTCCTTCTCACTATTCCTATATGCACTGAGAAGTCAAACTATATCAATCATATATGTGAAATCATGAAAAACATTTCCATATTATTCATGTTGCAAAAAAAAAGGAAAAATGAGAATTTGCAATCAGAGTTCATCAATTATTTCTCTAGAGGTGGATAGCATTATTCCACCATGAGTCCTTTAGAATTGTCTTGGATCATTGCATTGATCAAAGTAGCTAAGTCTTTCAGAGTTGATCATCATTACAACATTGCTATGACTACGATCTCTTTATTCTGCTCACTTCATTTTGCATCAGTTCATATATATCTTCCCATGTTTTTTTTTCTGAAAATATTTTCCTTGTCATTTGTTATAGCTCAATAGTACTCAAAAGAATCAAATGCCATAACTAGTTCAGCCATTCTACAATTGATGAGCATATACTCAATTTCTGACTCTTTGCCACCACTAATAGATTTGTTATAAATATTTTTTGTACAAATAGGTCCTTTTTCCTTTTTCTTTGATCTCTTTGGGGAACAGACCTACTAGTGGTGTAGCTGGGTCAAAAGGCATGCACAATTTTTATAACCCTTTAAGCCAGTTCCAAATTGTTCTCCAGAATGATTGGTCCAGGTCATAACTCCACTAGTAGTTTGTTAGTGCACCTATTTTCTCTCATCCACTCAGAATTTATCATTTCTAAAAACTATGAAGAGGTACTTCAGAGTTTTTTTAATTTGCATTTCTCCAATCAATTAGTGATTTAGAGCATTTTTTTTTGCATCTGAATGATGGGGTGATGCCTTAAAAGGAAAAGACCAAGTCTTTGAAAGCAGCCTAGTCCCTGAATTTTCCCAACAGCAGCTCAGATCACTGGAGGCATCTGGCTTAGCCCAGCCAACTAAACATACTAAACAGTCTTTTCACAGTTGCTCTTGACCCACCCCAGACCACTTAATACTCCTTTCACAGAACTCCAAACCCATCCCAGACAATTTAACTTCTTTCACTGTCTCACCTGGACCACCTCAGGCTATTTACCACTTCTTAATCCCATTCAGGTACTTTCACTGACCCTTTTTGTATATAAGCACCGGTTTCTTCCCCATTAAGTTGCAAATTTGTTAGGAATCTAGCTCATTCCATAGGCATTACAATGAACCTTGCTACTTAAACTGAAAGAAGGCTTGAGTCCTTGAATTCTTTCCATGCTGACATTCTTTACATTGACATTTCAGGGTTCCCAGCGACCCCAAATTACATCATGACCATAGATTTGATTTCTTCTCAAAACTTCCTGTTCATATCCTTTAATCATTTATCAATTGGGGAATGTCACTTATTTTCTTCTTCTTTCTTGTTTTCTTGTTTTTTTTTTTCTTTAGGAATGTAAAACAGTTCAGTTTTATTGAGCCCCTTATGATTACTCTTTCATATTTACCTTTTTGTGCTTCTGTTGAGTCTTGTGTTTGAATGTCAAGTTGTCTGTTCTGCTCTGGTCTTTTCATCAGGAATGCTGGAAAGTCCTCTGTTTCATTAATTACCCATTTTCCCCCTGAGGTTTTAAACTCAGTTTTGATAGGTCAGTTATTCTTCCTTGTAATCCTAGAAACTTTGCCTTCCATAATGCAATATTTTCCAAGCTCTCTACTATTTTAACATGGAAACTGCTAATTCTTGTGTGATCCTGACTGTGGTCCCATGACATTTGAATTTCTGGCTGCTTGCAGTATTTTTTCCCTGACCTAGGGAATTTTCATTTTGGGATCTCTTTCAGGAAGTAGTCAGTAGATTCTTTCTATTTCTGTTTTTGCCCTCTGGATCTAAGATACTAGGGCAGATTTCTTGAAATATAATGTCTAGGCTCATTTTTTGAATGTGGTTTTCAGGTAGCCCAATAATTATTTCTTTTTTAATTAATTTATTTTTAGTTTTCAACATCCACTTCCATAAGCTTTTGAGTTTTAAATTTTCTCCTCCTGTCTTCCTCCCTCCCTCCCCAAGACAGTGTGCAATCTTATGTAGGCTATACATATACATTCCTATTAAACACATTTTCACATTACTCATGTTGTAAAGCAGAATTAGAACCAATAGGAGGAACCACAAGAAAGAAAAAACAAAACAAAGCAGAAGGAAAAAAAGAGCAAATAGTATTCTTCTATATGCATTCAAATTCCATACTTCTTTCTCTGGATTTTCTATCATGAGACTTTTGGAGATGTCTGAGATCCTCGCATTGCTGAGAAGAACTAAGTCTATCAAAGTTAGTCATCCCACAACATGGCTGTTACTGTATATAACATTCTTCTGGTTCTGCTCACTTCACTCAGCATCAGTTCATACATGTCTTTCCAGTTTTTCCTGAAGTCTGCTTGGTCATTTCTTATAGTACAATAGTATTCCATTACATCCATATACCACAACTTTTTCAGGCATTCCCCAATTGATGGACATCCCCTCAATTTTCAATTCTTTGCTAGCATGGAAAGAGCTGCTTTAAATATTTTTGTACATGTGGGTCCTTTGCCTATTTTTATGATTTCTTTGGGGTAGAGTTCTAAAAGTGGTGTTGCTGGGTCAAAGGGTATGTCCAATTATATAGCCCTTTGGGCATAGTTCCAAATTGCTGTCCAAAATTGTTGATTAGTTCACAACTCCACCAACAATGCATTAGTTTTCTAATGTTCCCACATCTACTCCAACATTGATCATTTTCCTATTTTGTCATGTTAGCCAATATGATAGGTGTGATGTGGTACCTCAGAGTTGTTTTGATTTGCATTTCTCTGATCAACAGTGATTTAGAGCATTTTTCCATATTACTATAGATGACTTTAATATCTTCATCTGAGAACTGCCTATTCATATCCTTTGGACATTTATCAATTGGAGAATGACTCATATTCTTATAAATTTGACAGTTCTTTATATATTTTAGAAATGATGCCCTTATCAGAGACAATGGTTATAAAAATTCTTTCCCAGTTTTTTGATTCCCTCCTAATTTTGGTTGCATTGGCTTTGTTTATGCAAAAACTTTTCAATTTAATGTAATCAAAATTATCAATTTTGCATTTCATAATTTTCTCTAACTCTTGTTTGGTCATAAATTCTTCTGGGGTCTCTTTCAGGAGGTGATCGGTGGATTCTTTCAAGGACTATTTTACCCTCTGGTTTAGGGCCTCAGGGAAGTTTTCCATGATGATCTCTTTAAAGATGCTTTCCAGGCTCTTTTTTTCATCATGGCTTTCAGGTAGACCAATAATTTTTAAGTTATCTCTCCTGTATCTATTTCCCAGGTCAGTTGTTTTTCCAGTGAAGTCTTCTACATTTTCTTCTATTTTTTTTTCATTCTTTTGATTCTGTTTTACTGATTCTTGATGTGTCACAGAGTCATTCTCTTCCAATTGGTCAATTATAATTTTTAATGAATTGTTTTCTTCAGTAAGCTTTTGTACTTCCTTTTCCATTTGGCCATTTTACTTTTTAGAGGGTTGTTTTCTTCAGTGTACTTCTTTTTTCCATTTTGTTAACTGTATTTTTAAATGAATTAATTGTCCAATTTTTCTTCTACCTACCTTATTTGACTTTTAAAATCCTTCTTGAATTGTTCCAAGAGGGCTTTTTGGGCTAGAGACCAGTTCATATTCCCCTCTGAGGTTTCAGATGTAGGTATACTGACAATATTATCCTCTCCTGAATTTCTGTTTTGATCTTCCCTGTCCCAAGGATACTTTTGTATTGTCATTGTTTTTCTATGTTGCTTTTGTTCATGTTACTTGCCTTTTGTCTGGCTTCCAGGGCATGGGGGGGAACTGTCTCAGGTTTCTTGTGCTGAGGGCAAGGGGCCTGTTTAATGGTTTGCTGAGATGGAGCTTGCCACTGGCTTGTTGGGACCCCTTCCTTCCTGTACTGGTCCCCTTCAGCTGCAGTAAGAGGGACCTTCCAGTTAATTCCCCTAGCCTCAGGAGCTAAAAGAGTGCTGTATCTAGTCTTTCTGTTGACCCTATTATTTTGGGATTTTTCCTGGGGCAATATTTTCTGAATTTTTTCAAGGTCAATAAGGGAGGGTGAGAGTGACTTACTTACCGCTTACTCTGCAACCTTGGCTCCTGGAAGTCTAAATAGGTGACTTTCAAACATTCAGTCTGGGCTAATAGCTCCAGGAGCAGCATCTGCAGCCACCTCTGTTGCTGCTGCTGCTGCTGATTCTGTCACTCCCCAAGGCCTGTTCCTGGTTTGCTGGTGCAGGGGCGTATTGGCACACCCTGCAACCCTATGCTGATCTATGCTTCTCTCTCACTGAGTTTGCACAGACCCCTCCTGCCGACCATCTAAGTTATCTCTGGTGTCTGTGGACTGAGAAGACTGGAAAGCACCATTGCTGCTGGTGATTCAATCCCCTGAAGTCTGTTCCAGCTTTGCTTAGGGCAGGTCTACTGCACCCTGTGTGCTGGATGCACTTCTTTCTGGCAGATGCAACAGATGTTTCATGTTGACCTTCCAGGTTGTCTTGGGCTGGAAATCTGCCTTACTCTATCTCTTTGTGTGTTCTGCCACTCTAGAATTTGTTCAGAATCACTTTTTGGAGATGTTTGAAGAAATTTTTGGGAGGGCTCAGGTGAGTCCCTGCTTTCATTCCACCATCATGGTTCTGCCTCAATGGCTTTTATTTTCTTAAATTTGATTCCATTCCCTAAATATTTTGGAAATGAGGTCTTTATTAGAGAAACCTGCTATAATTTTAATATTATTTCATTGTCTATCATAATGTTTAGCAAAATATAGTTTACCTGATTATCTCTTTTAATTAGTTCTATTTTTACTTTTGCTTTGTCTAAGCCTATCTCTCACTTTTTTCACTTCAGCTATAATATAATAGATTCTACTCTAGCCCCTTATTTTAACTATGTATGTTTCTGTTTCAAGTATGTCTCTTGTAAAGTATGTCTTTTTCTATTCCGTTCTGCTGTTCACTTCCATTTTATGGATGAACTCACCCCATTCACAATCACAGTTATGATGACTAGCTACACATTTTTCTTCTTCCCATTTTCTTCTGTTTGTCCTCTCTCTCTATTTTGTTGTTCCTCAAAACTGTTTTGTTTCTGACCACTGCCTCTATTAATCTGCCCTCCTTTCTTATCTTACTCCACCACCTCAGAATCTTGAATCTTGTGTTTGAATGTCAAATTTTCTATCAAGCTTTGGTCTTTTCATCAGGAATACTTGCAAGTCATCTTTAATTAAAGGTTCATTTTCTCCCCTGAAGAATTATACTCAGTTTTGCTGGGCAGGTCATTCTTGATTGCAATCCTAGCTCCTTTGGCTTGTGGAATGTCATACTCCAAGCTCTCCCCCTTTTTAACATAGAAGCTGCTAAATTGTGTGTGACCCTTACTGTGGCTCCATGATATTTAAATGGTTTATTTCTGGGTGTTTGCAATATTTTCTTCTTGACCTGTGAGCTTTAGAATTTGGCTAAAATATTCCTAGGAATTGTCATTTTGGAATTTCTTTCAAGAAGTTATCAGTAGATTCCTTCAATTTCTATTTCATCCTCTGCATCTAAAATACTGGGATAATTTTCCTTTATGATTTCTTGAAATATGATCTCTAGGTTCTTTTTTTGATCATGACTTTCAGGTAGTTCAGTAATTCTTAAATTATCTCTCCTCAATGTATTTTCTAGGTAAGTTTTTTTTTCTTCCTGATAAGGTATTTTATAATTTCTTCTACTTTTTCATTCTTTTGATTTGCTTTATTGTTTTCTTCTTCTTCTTCTTCTTCTTCTTCTTCTTCTTCTTCTTCTTCTTCTTCTTCTTTTTTCTTCTTCTTCTTCTTTTGGTCTAGGCAACAGGGTTAAGTGACTTGCCTAGGGTCACACAGCTAGTAAGTGTTATGTGTCTGAGGCTGAATTTGCACTCAGTTCCTCCTGAATCCATGGCCGGTGCTCTATCCACTGTCCCATGTCACTGCCCCTGCTTTATTGTTTCTTGATGTCTCATGGAGGTATTAGTTTCTACTTGGCAAATTCTAATTTTTAAGGAATCATTTTCTTTAGTGAGCTTCTGTACCTCTTTTTCCATTAGACCTATTCTGCTTTTTAAGGAGTTCTTTTCTTCTGTGATTTTTTGTGCATTTTTAAAGATGCTATTAATTATCTTTAAAATTTTGTTGCATTAGTCTCATTTTTCCCCCACCCCAACATTTCCTCTACCACTGTTATCTCTTCCTTTACCTCTTCCAGGATTTCTGTTGGTTCATTTTCAATTAGCATTATTTCTTTGCAGCTGTGTAATTCGTTTTACATTGTTTTTGTCTACTGAGTTTGTATCTTGGACTTTCTTGCCGTTGTAGTAACTTTTTATAGTCTGGTTTTTTTTTTGTTTGTTTGTTTTGTTCATTTTTCTAGCCAATTTATTGATTTTAAACTTAAAGTTAAGGTTGAGATCTACTCATCTAGGGCAGCAGAAGGGAGTACTGTCTCAAGCTTCAGTCTTTTCAGGCTGCTGTTTTCAGAGCTGGTTATGGGGGTGTGCAAGGTTTTGGTACTTCCATGGTGGTGTGATCAAGTAAGAGGTCTGGTCACTGTCCTCCTAGTCTTTCTGTGGTCTTTACCTAGGAATGCTCCTTTTCTCCCCACAGCCACAATCACTTGACTCTTCCTGTCCCTGAAACGATGACCAGGTCCCCTGATCTCTTGTAGCTACAAACAGTAGCAGTCATCTCTGCCTTCTAATAATGATCAGCACCTTTGCCCCTTGTGACCAACTAGTAGAACTCCTCTTTGCCTGGAACTGTGACCCAGAACTACATATAAGCAATGGAGTTGCCAAGCAGCACCACCCAGTAACATCAAAAGTGTCCCTTGTAATCTTTTTTCTGATCAGTTGTCCAACCACCTTACCGTCTCTGGGCTGAAAGATCCTGAAGCTGCTACTACTACTGTCACAGTTGCCTCCAAGGCAACTCCATGGGTGCTACAGCCAACTGCATTCCAAGCCATCCCCCAACCCATTGAGTATGGTGAGACCACTCCTGACAACCTATTAAGTTGTCTTAGGAAGGAAAATATGTCACCCTTACCTTTTGCTGACTGCCACTCCAAGATTTGATTTAAGGCATTATTTTAAATTTTTTTGGAGAGGAATGTTGAGAGAGTTCAGTGTATTGCTGCTTCTAGACTATCATCTTGGCTCTACTCATCCAAATAATTCCTATAATAATGTTTGTGGCCTCTTAGGCTAAAAAGTTCACATAGGCCTTGCCAAATAGATTCATTATTTCATGCTTCCTTCAATTAAGTTAGAACAAATTAGTAAGCTATGTTACAGATTTAAACACTATCATAATTGATTCTCACATAATGTTGCTGTTACTGTGTACAATGTTTTCTTGGTTCTGCTCATTTCACTCACTATCAGTCCATGTAAGTCTTTCTAGGTTTTTTTCTGAAATCTGCCTGCTCATCATTTCTTATAGCACAGTAGTATTCCATTACATTCATATACCACAACTTCTTCAGCCATTCCTCAATTGATGTGCATTGCCTTAATGTCCAATTGTTTGCCATCACAAAAAGAGCTGCAATAAATATTTTCATACAAATAGGTTTTTTCCCCTCTTTATGATCTCTTTTCGATGCAAACCTACTAGTGGCATTGATGAATCTAAGGGTATGCACAGTTTGATGGTCTTTTGGGCACAGTTCTGAACTGTTCTCCAGAATGGTTGGATCAATTCACAACTCCAACAGTACATTACTGTCCCAATTTTCCCATATCTTTTCCAACATTTATTATTTTCCTTTTCTGTTATATTAGCCATTCTGATATGTGTTATCTCAGAATTGTTTTAATTAGCATTTCTCTAATCAGTAGTGATTTAGAGAATTTTTTCATGTGACTATAGATAACTTTAATATATTTATCTAAAATTTGCTTGTTAATATCCTTTAACCATTTATCACTTGCGGAATGACTTGTATTCTTATAAATTTGACTCAGTTCTTCATATATTTTATAAATGAGGCCTTTATAAGAAACAGTGGCTATAAAAATTGTTTCCCAGCTTTCTGCTTTTTTTCTAATCTTGTTTATATTGGGGAAAAGGGGGTTGTGCAATTTTTTTTAAATTTAATGTAATCAAAATGATCAATTTTGCATTTTGTAATGCTCTCTTTCTCTTGTTTGGTCATAAATTGTTTCCTTCTCCATACATTTGAGAGGCAAACCATTCCTTTCTCTCCTAATTTGCTTATGGTATCCCCCTTTATGTCTAACTCATGTACCCATTTTGACCTGATCTTGGCATACAGTGTGAGATGTGGGTCAATGGCTCATTTCTATGATACTTTTTTCCAGGTTTCCTAATAGTTTTTTTCAAATAGTGAGTTCATATCCCAGAAGCTAGGGTCTTTAGGTTTATCAAATACTATATTATGATCATGGTTGATCATTGCATGGGCCAGATTCCTAAGTCTTTGAACAAATGTCTGTTATTACAGTATTTTTATAGTTAAAAATTTTTCTTCTTGTTCTGCTCATTCCTCTGTATTGGTCCATATTACTCTTCCAAAATTTCTTTGAAACATTTCTTTCAGGGCAGCTAGGTGGCACAATGGATAGCATACCAGCCCTGAAGTCAGGAGGACCTGAGTTCAAATCTGGACTCAAACCAAACACTTGACACTAGCTGTGTGACTCTGGGTGAGTCACTTAACCCTAATTGCCTTAAAGAACAAAGGAAAAAAAATCTCTTTCACAATCTCTTGTAGCACAACAGTATTTCATTATACCCATATACCATAATTTGTTCAGCCATTCTTGATTTGATGGACACTACCTTAATTTCTACTTCTTTGTCACCATGAAAAGAGTTGCTACAAATATTTTTATGCACAAAAGACTTTTGTTTCTTTCTTTCATTTCTTCAGTGTATGGACCTGGTATTGCTAAGTCAGATGGAACTTTCATTCTAAAAGAAGGGACACATATAAAGAGTGATTGTCAGGGGAGGGCGTTTGGCCTGGGAAGTAACAGGAATAATGACTTGCCTCTAAAAGCAATGTGTTAATTTGGTTATTGTGCACAGAACAAGAGATGTAACTGGGTGATGGCAAACATGGGGGTAGGGGAGATGATAGGATGCCCTGCAGGAATTACTCTATAGAATGTGAAGCACAATCTGGAGCCAGTTAGATACAATGTGTGGCTGCTAGGCTGTACAGTGGATAGGGTGCCAGGTCTGGAGTCAGAAAGACTCTCTTCCTGAGTTCAAATCTGATCTCAGATACTTACTAGCTGTGTGCCCCTTGCTAAGTCCTTAACCCTATGTCCCTCAGTCTCCTCATCTATAAAATGAACTAGAGAAGGAAATGGCAAATCACTCCAGTAGCTTTGCCAAGAACATATAGACATATTTTGCAAAGTCAAGTTCTGCATTAGTGGCAAATCAAATCCCCCAGGTCAGAGGTGGCAAAAATCAAACAAAACCATAGGCCACTCAAATGTGCATAAGGATTCCTGCAGGCTGTATACTGACTTAGAAAACCACATATTAACATTATCTATATTTTATTGTATTTTTTCTCATGTTGTTAAATATTTTCTAATTATATTTTAATCTGGTTCTGGCCAGCCTGTGGGCCACACATTTGAAGCCACTACAGTAAAATTAAGGGAGAATATGTTTAAAATATAAACAGGTATAATTTTTAGGCCTTGTCTTTGGTGCACAATTACTTTGTTAGGGCTTTGTTTCTAGTCTGTAGTTGAGGAAGCCCCTGTTCCCCGTGTGCCGTCAAGTGTTCCAACTGTAGGATACAACCAGATTCTGAGTCTGTAATAACCTGGACAATGTGGAGGGGGCAAATAGTAAGACCGAATCACTCCATTAAGACTTGTTTGCAGCTGGTTCTTCTAGGCTGCTTTAGCTTTATGGAGGCTTTATCAAATGATCCTACAGTTACATTGCTTATCCTGATCAAAACCTGATTATCTATACTTTCACTATCTTAGTATTTTGACTAGCATTTGTGTGGTGTCCCACCCAAGCCTATTATTTTCTCTCTCTTACAACTCTATCAATACCTTTTTTTGGAGAAAAGCCCCATAGTAAAATATATCTCAGTACAAATTTTTATTAGGCCATTTGCATTTTTTTCTTTGTGAAAGGCAAGAAATTTTCATTCAATAGATGTTTAAGCATCAGTGAGCAGGTCAGGGCAGGATTTTTGTCTCAAGGAGTAGGCCTTCCTAGGATCATCTGAAATCATACTTTGTACTACCAAAAACTCACATTACAAAAAAACCCACGACTTTGATGTCTTTTGTTTTTATATCACCTACATTTCCCACTATATACCTTCTTTTGCCTACTGGAAGAAAGCTGTTCTTTTTAGCAAAGGATAAAAGAGGAGGAAAAAAAAACACTTCAAAACTAAGCAAAATATCAAAAAAATTATATTATGTGCAGTATTCTATGTTAATAATTCTCCCTTTCCTGTAAAAACAGCAAGTGAGTTGCCTTCTCATATCTTTTCTTTGTGGCCAAGCTTGGCCATTAGAGTTTTGTAGTATTCAGTGTTGATTGTTTTGTTGAATAACTCTCCCTCATTTAGTGTTTTAAAAAGTGCTTTCCTTAAAACAACCCTGTGATATAGGTAGGAAGTATCATTTTCCCCATTTTACAATTAGGAAACTGACAATCTGATGTTTTGACACATCCATATTGTTAATCATCTAAAGTTTGCATAAACCTTATCCTGTCAAGGTAAGGTTGCCCTGTCCTGTCCCTTAAACTCATACATTGATAGATCCCCTATAGCTGCCTCAGATCCCTGAATGAACGAGTTCCAATTTCACTCTGATAATAGATGCAGAGAGAACATTCAGAAATAGCAGGAGACAACAGCAGAGGCAGGGGCAAGAGGGAGTCACTATGTAATTTTCCCCAGAGTCTTGTTTATAGTTGACCAATTTGGCAGTGCATAGAAGTCTAGCCAAAGCTCTGCAATTAAGGATAACACTCACAGACTCTGGGGCTTTTTGGAAGCAGACACATCTGAGTTCTACTCCTCCCTGATGATGATGGCTGTGCCAACACTATCTGTACTTCGCTCCATGGAAGCCAGGCAGAACACACTGATCAGATTAGGAAGTGATTATTTTGGGGATGTGGTGGTTAGGGAGTTAATTGAATTAAAATTCTGTTCAGTGGGGCCCAGATTTTCAAAGATAGTGTTTTTGTATTTGAACCATAATTCCTAGCCTAGTTGAAAACCTGGCCTTTCGTGAACGTTGTAAAGTCAGAATCTATGAGCTTTCAGGGATTGATGCCAAAGCCATAATATTAAGTTAACACTACATCAATTCAATCTTTAAAAAGTCAATGTTAGGTAGTTGCTGTAAGGCTCACAAGAATAAATTCCAAACCTCAGCTATATTCTTGGTGCACTGCAGGTGAGCTGCCTTGTTAACCCTTCTGGGCCTCTGTCTCTCTCTCAGTAAAAAGCATAATACACTTGTATGTCTCCCAACATTTTGAGTAATAGCAAACTCAGTTTCTGGGATGATGCAAAAATGAATGAATTCATCTTAGTGGATTGAGCAGAAAAGAAAGATAAGATGGAGACTACATTATGATTTACCCATAAAGCGGGTAGTCAATCAACTGAAAAATATTTCAGTGCCAGCTATCTACAAAGTACTATGTTGAGTACTGTGGTGAATACTGAGAAGCATGAGACCTGGACCCTGTCCTCAAAAAGTTCCCCATCTGGTTGGGTTTATAATATGTATGGACATAAAAAGTGACCATATAAGGTAATATGTGTGCCAAACAAGAGTCATAATAAATTCTAAATTAATTTATAAAAATAAGAATTATAAGAATTCAGAGGAGAAAGGGATCATTTGGGGCCTGTATGATCAGAGAAAACTTCATAAAAATTGTAGGAATTGAAGTGGTCCTTGAAAGATTCAACTAGGCAGAGAAAAGAAGAAGCCTTCCTTCTGCACTTATTAGCCATGTACACTGGATCAAGTCACGTAACTACTTTGAGCTTCAGTTTTCTCTGAAATATAGGGACAGTCATAGCACCTCCTTCACAGAACAATTATGAAGAATATATCATTGAGTGGAAAGTGCTTCATAAATCACCAAATTCTATCCAAGTATGAACTATTGTTATTGTTTAAAAAAAGAAAAATTAATAACTCACATTTTATAGCACTCTTACAAATAATACTAATGTGATTTTATTTGTAAAGAGATCTTCCAAGTGGGAAAACTACCACTATTGGTTCAGATTTTCAGACAGTTTTTTTCCTGTAACTTATAATTTTAAAGAGTTATCTAGAGTGTTGACAGGTTAAGTGACTCAGACAGGATCACATAGCCACTATGTGTCAGATGTAGTACTTGAACTCAGATTTTCTTTTCTCCAAATTCTCTAACCACTATGCCAAGATGCAAAGTGCCTTTGCTTACAACAACCCCATGACAACAAGTAGAAGTATTTTTAGTCTTTTTCTTTTCCAGATGGGGAAAATTAGGCTCAGAGAACTGAAGTGACTTATTCATAACCACACAGCAGGTAGATATCTCTGCATAATCGCTAGATGTGAGGAACAGCTGGTCTATATCAAGATAAGGGGTAGTCAAGATTTTTAAATTTTTTTTAATTTTAGAGAAATACTGAAACTTAGATACATAAGAAAAGAAAAAGAAACATTATAAGCTTAAACATTAAAGTTAAATACAAAATAGGAAAAGAAAAAAACATAGCATGTGCGCAGCAGAACACAGGACAGGATTCAGAATATGTAGTAATAACTTTTCACTTCAAGAAAGCCTATATATTACATATCGTGCATTAATGTTGAAAGCTGTCCATCTTTTCTTTTCGTCTTTGTAGATTTTCTTTTGTTCTGTGCTGTACACTTTTTACTTTGTTCTTTTTCTGCCCTTCCTCCACCCTACCTACAATCCCAAGGTTACAATTGAGTGCGGATATATTTATATATAGATATTGCTATATGCATATGCATATGCATATATATACATAAAGACATATGTACATACATACATAAACATATATCTTTCCCTAAGAGATTCTATTCCTAATCTCTGTGCATCTCTTTTTCTCTCTCTTAACTCTTGTACTTGACTTCTACTTGCTACCTTATCCTCTTAGTGCTTAACCTACCCTCATGCCAGCAGTCCCTCCCTTATCTTCCCATTCCCCTAAATCCAAACACCCTTCTATATCCCCCTTTAAGCCTATTCTCTCACCCTCCCCTCTAAATATCCCTCCTTTATCCTCTCCCCCATCCCTATCCCTTTAAAGTTTTATTTCTTTCTAAATTTGGAAGACTTTTATACTCTTCTAGATGTATATTATTTTTCCCTCTTAAACCCATCCCCTTTGAGAGTAGGTTCCCAGAACAGTCCCCCTCCCCCACCTAATTCCTCTATATTGGTTCTTCTTCTTGTACCTCGCTTGTATAAGATAATTACTATTTTAGCTGCTCCTGAATGGTTTTACTTTTTGAAGTCACATCATACTCAGGTCCAACCCAATCTTTCTTATAAGCTACCTAATTACTAATAATATCTACAAAACAATAGATTTTTTTCCACATATAACAGGTAAACATTCTATCCTTATTTAGCTCATTGTAATTGGTCATTGGTATGTACCTTATATTTCTCTTGGCTTTTGTATGTCAAATCTATTGAGTTCAGGGTGTTTGTTCTGAAAGTCTGAGAGTTGTTCAAATGTCCATTTTTTTCATCCAGAATAATGCTTAGCTTTTCTGAGAATGATATTTTCAGCCAAGAGCCCAATTCTTTTGCTCTTCAATATATAGTGTTCCAAGCATTCCATCTTAAAGTGTCACCACTGTTAGGTTTTGTGTGCTTCTAATTGTGGTACAATCATATGTATTTTTTTTTCTTGTTGCTTATAAGACTTTGCCCTTAAACTGGGGGTTTCAGAATTTGACTACAATATTCCTGTGAATTTTCCTAGTAGGGTCTCTTCCAGGTGGTGATTGGTGGATTTTTTTCTATTTCTGCTTGCCCCTTTTATTGCTTCAGGACAATTTTCTTTAATTATTTCTTGTATTATTGTATCAAGATTCTTTTTTTGATCAGAGCTTTCAGGTAGTCCAATTATTCTTACGTTTTCTCTTCTTGATCTGTTCTCCAGATGCATTGTTTTTCTTATGAGATGTTCCACATTCTCTTCTATTTTTTCCATTTATATATGGCTTCTCCTCCCCCAATTCTGATTTTTAAGGAATCATTTTCTTCCTTAAGATTATGGATTTCATTTTCTAATTGGTTGACTTTTCACAATCTTCTTTTTTGTTTTATTCTTATTTTTCATTTTAGTTTTTCCTTAATCTATCTCATTTGATTTTTAAAGTCTTTTTTTAAGTTCTTCAATGAATTCTTTTTGGGAGGTAATCATTTGACATTACTCTGTGGGGTAGAAGAGAGTTTATTAGCTTCAGTATCCTCCTCTGAAGACTAGCCCTGTCTTCTCTATTTCCATAGTAGTCTCTATGGTTGGATTCTTTCTCCTTTGCCTGTGAATTTTTTTTGGTAATAAGTCCTGGGGCATGGGAGATGGTGTCTCTGTCCTCTGATCAGTTCTCTCCTCTGACCTTGAACTTAAACCAAGACCTCCAACCTCTTATGAGTGCCTACACCCAGAGACATATCTACCCACTGCTTTTGCACTCACCCACTCACCAGAATGTGCTGGCTCCTTCTTGTCCTGCTGCTGTCTGCAGCACAGCTGGGTCTGGAGTTCCTTGTCAGCAGAGGTTACCTATATCTTCCCCAGGTCAGAAGCCCAGCTCCCCTCCCTGTCCTGTGGCTGTCCTAGAGGCAGCCTCTGCAGTCAGCTGACCCCACGGGTTGCCTCTGGTTGTTTAAGCAGCTTGCTGCTTTTTAAACAGACCCTCACCTGGAAGTGTGTACTCTTCACAGGAAGGAAATCTCATCCTGGGATTTTTCTTCAGATCTCCAATTGTCCCAGGAGGATCATTGCTCTGCCCCTACTCTTATTTGTTTTCATAGTTCTATGTCTTCCCAGTGGCTCTATTTTATCTCTTTTGTGGAGGAAAATCTTGAGAGCTTGAAACTTTCTGTCCTACTCCACCATCTTCCCAGAATCCTCTTCTGGCTAGCCAAGATTTTGAAATTGCAGAAACCAGTCATTTCTCCTATTTAGACACTGTGTTGCCTAAGATATTGGCTTTTGGGCTCTTGGAAGAATCCAAGAGTCGTGTTCCTATTCCTAGTTCTTTCCCTACTCTTCCCCTTTCTTTTATATTCAGCTCAGCTAGCCATACCAACTTAGTTCCTTGTGTGTATAAATACAGTATAAGATCATCAGTTTTGAGTTGGAATGGGCTTTAGTCCTCCCTTCTCATTTTGTAGAACCAAAGTCAGAACGTGGCAAGTGACTTGTCCAAACTCTCACAGGTGGCAAGTATAAAAACTAATTTTTGAACTCAGATTCTCCTCTGAATGAATCTAGCACATTTGTGTTCCAGCATGAGAGGCTAATACTTCTAAACTTATATGGTAAAGGAAAAGATGAACAGTTGCCTAAGTCTAATACGAAGGAAGGTGAAAAAGATAAAACAAAAATGAAAGAATAGACTTGAAATACCACCAATATTTTTTATATGAAGAAGTGAAAATTTGTAACAGCTATAATCAGAATTTTATTAAGTACTTTTTCCTTCTTTAAGGCAGCTTAGAAAATAGGATTTATTTCCAGTGGAGTTTTGAGATCCTATTAATTCTGTTAGATTTGATCTGTTGATATTATTGAGTGTGAATTTATTCATTGATTTTGATGTAGCAATGAAGTTTTCCCTAGCAAATCTTTATTTTAGAGAGAGTAGAGAAAAAAAGGGGAGAGAGGAGAAGTCATTTTAATTCAGCTCTGGATGTCTGGCACTCAGCTTTAGAGTAAGAAAGAGTAGTCAATATTATGGAGTTTTCATGTAAAATCCCATTGGGACAACAAAAGACCTCCTGATTCTGCATGATTAGTCTCAGCTGAGAAGCTAAGGCAACTCATTGGGGAAGGAAATGCCACAGGCAGGATCCATGTGAATCTTTTGATTGCTGTAGGATAAGCAGTGGTTTGAAACTTTCTGGTGTTAGAGAACACAGAAGAGGGTTAATGGGAAAAGTTCACTGCTGCTAAGAAAGTTTTAAAACACAGCAGAATACATTTAAAGGAAGCTAGCAATGCCTTCTGGTAACAACCCAAGACTGCGTCAGATATAGAGCACTTGTATTATTGGAACAGCAAAACTTTTTCTCCTGTTGGCTTTTCATAAAGTTTTTTTCATGCTAATAGTGCTTATTTTTTTGTTTGTCCTTTCATAGAAGAATGAAACTCTCTTGCATATAGAATGTCTACTTTAATTTTAGGTCTTGATTTACCCTAAAAAATCTTTTCTGTGAATTTCTTTAGCACTTGTATGCCCTATTATATGGATTAGAACTTTATTGGTATTATATAAACTGTTTTTTTTTAAATATATGAGTCATCTTCTCAAGAGGACAACAAAATTCTCAAGGGTAAGTACTTTGTCTTTTTGTGTGTGAGTGGTTTTCCTTACTGTTCCTAACACAATATGGGGCACCTAGAAAATAGTGGAAAAAATACTGATGATTTGGTATTGTGGCTTCTCCAGCTTGTGTCTTTACACAATTACAGTAATTCAGCACCAATGAAATCCTAGGATCCATCCAACCCACCTACTCTATATTTTTCTGGGCTAGATCGTTGCTCACCAGAATCACAAGCACTATGGGACTGAACCTTGAATCAATGGAAACAAGGCATCAGACTAATTAGAAGACATGCATGTAAATATATAGATATTTCCATACCTGATATCAGTAGGTGGCACGTTGATAGAACAAAGGACTTGGTGTCAGAAAGCCCTAAGTTTGAACCCAGGCTTAGACATTCCCTACTCTTTGACCATGGGCACATCCTTTGACTCCCCCCACTTCAGGTGGTTTTTAACATATAAAATGGGGATAATAATAGTACTTCCCATGCTGACATATTCAAAATGCTTTGCAAACCTGAAAGCCTTTATAAATGTTAACCATGATGATGATGATGATGGTAAGGCACAATAATTATTTTTTATAGATGAGGATGCTGAGGATGAGAGGGGAAGAGACTTTCCCAGAATCATATAGTGAGTGACAGAATTTAAGTCTTTTCTGAGTCCAGTGTCATCTCTACCATATCACACTACTTCTCATTTATTACTGATAAGATAACATCAATTTGGTTCCGCAATGACCACATCTCAATTTTAGTCACTGAGATATTTGCTGAGGTTTATTAAAACTCATGTTTGAAAGACTTGCTTTGTTTCTTCTAAGTTTTTTGCTTAGAATGCCCTCCTCATTCTCAGGTAAGACCAAGTTCATTCTTCCCCATGGGAACTTGAATAAGGTGTTTTACTGAATCTCATGTTCCTCATCTGTAAAATAGGACTTATAATAGCACCACCATTACAGGTTTATTGTGAGGATCACACTAGATAGTCTACGTAAAATGGACCAAATTAGCTCTAATCATTCTTCAAGCTCTATAATGGCTAAACTTTAGGCAATTCAGCACTTCCTTTGCCTGATAGAGATCAACAAGCCAGCACAACATACAACCTTCTGCAACAGACTAGCTTTGGGGAGTCAATTCAATTCATTTCAATTCAATGCACTAATTATCCATTGGAGAGACCATGGCTGAGTAAGTAGAATACAGGATTTAGAGTGAGGACGCCTGAGTTTAAATCTTGGATTACACGCCCAGGGAACCACAGACTTAATCTATATGAATCTCAGTTTCCTCACCTTTAAAATAATTGGACTAGATGTTCTTTAAGGTCCTTTCCAACTAAAAATCCTGTGATTTAATGCGCTAAGTTGTCGAAGATTTCAGAGTTCAATATCCAATTTCCAATTGTTTGAAGCAGTAAATGAAGGGTGTGAGGAATATCAATTGAAATTCCTGCCTTACAGGCATTCACAATTAAGTTAGGGAAATTTGGATAAATAGAAAAGAAATAGTTAAGTAGTAACAAAGCCTATGAAATAGAAAAAAAAAAGCCAAGACAAACAGTAAGGCTGGTGTTGTCATCGTGGGGCAAAGAGTGGTAAACTTGGAAAAGTTCTAAAAGACCTTGTGTCCAACCAAAACTCTCACCGTTCTACAGATTTAATGAAGTGCCTTTAGTATGCATAATACTACATTAATATGAAGGGAGAGACAAAGTTTAGATGAAAGAGTTCCAGCTCTCATTGAGCCTAAAGTGCAGTGGAATGCTTAGCTATTCAAGTAACTATTAAGCAAGAATGTATGATAAGTGAATTAGAAAGATGCAAAGTGATAAGTGAATGTCAGAAAGGCTTCATGGAAAAGGTACCATTTGAACTAAGTTTTAAGGAAGGGGTAGCTTTTTTTCTTCTTTTTTAATTAATTAATTTATTTTTAGTTTTTAACATTCACTTCCACAGATTTTGAGTTTCAAATTTTCTCCCCATCTCTCCCTTCCTCTACCCCAAGACAGCATGCATTCTAAATACCCCTTCCCCCAATCTGCTCTCCCTTCTATCTCCCCCGACCTCTTCACTTTTCCCTTTCCCCTTCTATTTTTCTATAGGGCAGGATAGATTCATATACCCCTTTGCCTTATTTCTCAATTTCATGTAAAAACAATTTTTAAGATTTGTTTTTGAAACTTTGAGCTCCAAATTATCTCCCTTCCTCCCTCCCTTGAGAAGGCAAGCAATTTGATACAGGTTATACATGTATAGCCATGCAAAACACTTCTATAGTAGTCATGTTGAAAAAACTAACTAATTTCCCTTCATCCTATCTCACCCCCCCCATTTATTCTATTCTCTCTTTTGACTCTGTCCCTCCTCAGAGCTGTTTGCTTCTGATTACACCATCCCCCAATCTGCTTTCCCCTTTACCATCCCCCCATTCCCTTATCCCCTTTCCACCTATTTTTCTGTAGGGTAAGATAGATTTCCATACCCAATTGAATATGTGTGTTATTCTCTCTTTAAGCTAAATCCAATGAAAGTAAGGTTCACTAATTCTCTCTCACCTCCCTCCTCTTCCCCTCCACTGTAAAAGCTTTTTCTTGTATCTTTTATGTGAGATAATTTACCTCATTTTACCTCTCTCTTCTTCTCCCAGTATAATCTACTTTCACACCTTAATTTTATTTTTTTTAGATATCATCTCTTTATATTCATGCCCTCTGCTGTGTTTCAAGAATTCTTGAAAGTCCTCTATTTCCTTGAATTTCCATTTTCCCCTTGAATGACTATATTCAATTTTGCTTGGTAGGTGATTCTTGGTTTTAATCCTAGCTCCTTTGACTTCTGGAATATCATATTCCAAGCCCTCCAATCCCTTAATGTAGAAGCTGTTAAATCTTGTGTTAGCCTGATTGTGTTTCCACAATACTTGAATTATTGCTTTCTGACTGCTTGCAATATTTTCTCCTTGACCTGGGAACTCTGGAATTGGGCTATAATAGTCCTAGGAGTTTTTATTTGGGGGTCTCTTTCAGGAGGTGATTCATGGATTCTTTCAATTTCTATTTTACCCTCTGCTTCTAGAATATCAGGGCAGTTTTCCTTGATAATTTCTTGAAAGATGATGTCTAGGCTCTTGGTTTTTTTTTTTTTTATCATGGCTAGTCCAATAATTTTTAAATTATCTCTCCTGGATCTATTTTCCAGGTAAGTTGTTTTTCCAATGGTATATTTCACATTGTCTTCTATTTTTTTCAATTTCTTGGTTTTGTTTTACTATGTCTAGATTTCTCATAGAGTCATTAGCCTACATTTGCTCCATTCTAATTTTTTAGGAATTATTTTCTTCAGTGACCTTTTGGATCTACCTTTCCATTTGGCCAGTTCTGTTTTTTTTCAGGCATTCTTCTCCTCATTGGCTTTTTGGACCTCTTTTGCCATTTGGATTAGTCTGTTTTTAAAGGTGTTTTTTTTCAATATTTTATTTTTTGGGTCTCCTTTAGCAAGCTATTGATTCTTTTTTTTTTAATGATTTTCTTACATCACTCTCATTTATCTTCCCAGTTTTTCCTCAACTTCTCTTACGTATTTTTTCTTTCTTTCTTTTCTTTTTTTCTTTCTTTCTTTCTTTCTTTCTTTCTTTCTTTCTTTCTTTCTTTCTTTTGCTTTAAATTTTATTTTACTTAATCCAATTTAGTAGACAATTAATGTTTTCCACCAACTTGGGGCACAGAAACTTTCACAGGCTTCACAATTTTTTGTTTAGGTGCAGCCTTTGTAGGAGCCTTCACAGCAGATGCAGCTATCTTCTGAGTTGCTTGCTTAGCCTTTTTTGCTTCCTTGGCAGCCCTGATGGCTTGTTCTTGTTGGGCCTTTGAACATCAGGTTTCTGGTCCCTCTTGGCCATTATATTAGCAAGAGAAGCCCCAGTGATGGCCCTCTGGTATTTAACAGCCCGGCAAGTTCTTTTCTTTTAAATCTCTTTTAACTGTCCCTTCTTGTGTTTTCTCCTATACAGGACAATCCAATTGATTTCCTGGGGGTTCTTCTTTGAAAGAAATGCAGACTCTAATTTTTGCATTCAAAAATTGGAAATCCTTCCAGTCCCTGCAGGCATAAAGCCTCTGGTGACCCAGGTAGATCTTGTACTTGCTAAAGCTGCACAGCTCGACCTTCATGGCTGCAGGAAGGGGAGGAAGATGGAGAACAAGATGAGCACTTATTTATTTTCAAAATCCTTTTTGAGCTGTTCCATGTCCTGGGACTGATTCATAGTTTTCTTGGAGACTTTGGATGTAGGAACTTTGGGTTTTTTCTTCTGGTTGCATGTTTTGATCTTCTTTGTCATCAAAGTAAGATTCTATAGTCTGAGGTTTTTTGTCTTTGTTTTTGTTTTTATGTCTCTGTTTGCTCATGTTCCCAGCCAATTACTTAACTTTTTAGCTCTTTGTTAAGGCAGGGCTTTGGTTCCAGTGTGTAGGGTGTACTGTCCCAAGCTTCAGAATTTTGTACAGCTGTTTTCAGAGATACTTCTAGGGAACTGTAAATTTTCAGTTCTTCTAAGGTGGTATGATCAAAGGACAGGTGTCTTTGGCTTTTGCAGGCTGAGAAGTCTGGAAACTGCCACAGCTTCCCATGATTCAGTCCCCTGAGGCCTGTTCAAGGTTTCCTGTGGCCCACCTTTGTGCTTCATGCTGAATTGTGTTCTTCTCCCAGCCCAGAGCAACAGACCTCTCCTATCAACCATCCAGGTTGTCTTGGGCTGCAAATTTGTTTCATTCTGTCTTTTTGTGGGTTCTGCTGCTCTAGGATTTGTTTAGCATCATTTTCCCTGGTATTTGGAGGGGTTTGGGGGAAGAGCTCATGCAAGTCAATGCTTTTACTCCTCCATCTTGGCTCTGCCCCAACAGGTAGAAATTTAATGAGAGAGGATTGCTACTCCAGGCATAAGGAACTATAGGGGCAAAGGTCCAATAATAGAGGGATAGGAGGGGCATATATAGGAATTAATTAATTATAAAGCATTTATTAAATATCTGTTGTGTCTCAGGCACTAGGGATATGTAGTTAAAAATGAAACAGTGCCAGATACTGCATATATTTTGAAGTGGTGACCATAAAAATCAATTTTGGTTTAGAGTCAATGTAATGGTAAGCTAAGCCATAGCATAGTCTATTGTCATGCCCTTCTCAAAAGCATTGGTGATATTGATTTGATTACTGTTTCTAGAGGTAGAAAAGGGTTGGATATGGTATGTATGGTTTTTAGTTTGGATCGGACTACCCAGTTGTTAGCATAATGCCCAGTCACATTACACATAATATGTATTTATTAAAAGCTTTTTGAATGACTATTCTAGGTAAGGAATGGAGACAATAGCAAAGCCAATGGCAAGATGTCTCAAGACATCCCAAGTGAATGGATGTGAATCATGGTCTGAGCCAAGCTCAGTTTTAGGCAAGTTTGTACTGACGCAGTTAACTGGGCAGTTAAGTTTAGTCCAAGGATAGGGTTCTAAAATAATAATATTAATAATGATAATGATAATAACAATGATTTATATAGCTCTTTAATGATTGAAAAGTGATTTACAAATATTAGCTCTCTTTATCTCTCTTTATCCTCACAATAACCCTGGGAGGTAGGTTCTATTATTATTTCCATTTTACAAATGAGGAAACTAAGGCAGACAAAGGCCAAGTGAATTTTCCAGGGTTACACAGCTAATTATTATCTGAGGTTAGATTTGAACATAGATCTTCCTGACTCCAGATTCAACAATCTGTATCCACTGTGTCACCTAACTGTTTCAGCCTTAGCTGAGATTAGTTCAACCAGGGAAGAAAGCTTTTCACCTGGTCTGAACGGAGCTGTTCAAGGTGAAAAACATGACTGGGATGATAAGTAACAAGATAAGACTAGAAAGATAAGATGATGAAAAAGATCAGGTGTTGCTGGATTGTGGAGAATCTTAGGAAATGAAATTCAGTGAAAGAATCACTTGCACGTTCTTACACAAGCAATTCATAGTAGAACCGACGTCTTTTGAATCCCAGTCAAGTCTTCTTACCACGATATCAACAAGTTCAAATAGAACATTTGTCTCAGATTGGGTAGGGGGATAAAAAGAAACTGGTGTATGGGTTCTATAACTACCTTAGCCATAAATCTTCCTGTCCTGACCTGACACTGTTGCAAAGAATACTGAATGTATGGTAAAGTGTAGCAAATGAATTGCCATGATATTGGATGATGCTGAGAAGGAAGACAGTGCTGTAAGAAAGTAAAATATTATTTGTCTGTTTTTCTATTTACCCGACACCAACTCACATGGTAGAGGAATAGGTATTAGCCATCTTAGTGTACCAGTTACAACCTCCTTCAATCATCTCCCATAGATATTTGCTATTAAAAGTGACAAAGACTGAGATTATTAATTGTGCATCTCAAGAAGCTTTATTGAGTACATTAACCTAGAAGAGCTGGTGGAAATAGTCTATAGAGCAGTATACAATCTCTCTGTCTAAACAGAATTCTAGCTAGATCTTCCTGTGATGATATGTTTACTCCATCCAAATAAATGCTCTTTGAAATTCTTCTCTTCCCCCATAATTACTAGTCAGCTATAGTAGTTGTTTTTAACTTTTTTCCATCTTCCTAAGAATGAAGATTATTTCGTAATTTCTTCCAAGGATAGTTGCCTAGGAGATCACCCTAGTGGATCTGCCAGCATCTTCCAGGAGGATTCCATGATTTGAATGAACCTATTTCCCAGCCTCATGATTGACACAACTTTTCTTTTTTTTCTTTTTATTTCTTTTTATTTTTTTTAATTAATTTATTTTTAGTTTTCAACATTCCTTCCGCAAGATTTTGAGTTCCAAATTTTCTCCCCATCTCATCCCTCTCCCTACCCCAAGATGACATGCATTCTGTATATCCCTTCCCCTAATCTGTCCTCCCTTCTATCCCTCCCCCTCTTCTCATATCCCTTTCTCCTTCAATTTTCCTATAGGGCAGGATAGATTTCTATACCCCATTTCCTGTATTTCCTATTTAACATTTGCACGTGAAAACAATATTTTATCATGCGTTTACAAAACTTTGGCTTTCAAATATTCTCTCTTCCTTCCTCCCCACACACTCTTATTTAAAAGGCAAACAACTCAATACAGGTTATACATGTGTGGTCATGCAAAGCACTTCCATAGTTATCATGTTGTATCCTACCCCCAATTTATTCTATTCTCTTTTTTGTCACTGTCCCTCCTTAGAAGTGTTTGCTTCTAATTACACCCTCCCCCATTCTGCCCTCCCCTCTATCATCCCCCTGCTTTCTTGTCCCCTCCTCTCCCCATTTTGATGTAGGGTAAGATAGATTTCCATACCCAATTGAGTGTGTATATTATTCCCTCCTTGAGCCAAATCCTATGAGAATAAGATTCACTCATTCCCTCTCACCTTCCCCTGTTTCCCCTCCACTGTAAAAGCCTTTTCTTGTCTGTTTCATGTGAGATAATTTACTCCATTCTATCTCTCCCTTTCTCCTCCCAGTATAATCCTCTCACCCCTTAATTCTATTCTCCAGATATCACCCCTTAATCTTCAACTCACCCTGTGAGCTCTCACTCTCGTTCCCTCTTTCTCTCTCTCTCTCTCTCTCTCTCTCTCTCTCTCTCTCTCTCTCTCTCTCTCTCTCTCTCTCTCTCTCTCTCTCTCTCTCTGTCTCTCTCTGTCTCTCTCTCTCTATCTATACATACATATAATTTTTCCCCACCAACTACCCTAATATTGACAAAGGTTTCATGAGTTACAAAAATCATCTTTCCATGTAGGAATGTAAACAATTCAACCTTAATAAGTCTCTTATGATTTTTCTTTGCTGTTTACCTCTTCATGTTTCACTTGAGTCTTCTATTTGAAAGTCAACTTTTCTATTCAGCTCTGGTCTTTTCATCAAGAATGCTTGAAAGTCCCCTATTTCTCGACTCAGGAGAGACAATTTAAAAATTATTGGATTACCTAAAAATCATGATGAAAAAATGAGCATGGACAGTATCTTTCAGGAAATCATAAAGGAAAACTGCCCAGAAGTCCTAGAACCAGAAGGGAAAATAACCATAGAAAGAATCCACCGATCACCACCTGAAAGAGATCCCAAATTGACAACGCCAAGAAATATAATAGCAAAATTCCAAAATTACCAGATGAAAGAGAAGGTGCTGCAAGCAGCCAGAAAAAGAATTTAAATATCATGAAACCACTGTCAGGATTACACAGGACCTTGCAGCTTCTACATTAAAAGACCACAGGGCATGGAACATGATATTCCGTAAGGCAAAGGAGCTTGGAATGCAGCCAAGGATCAATTACCCAGCAAAAATGAGCATCATTTTTCAAGGGAGGAGGTGGATATTCAATGAAATAGGAGACTTCCAAACTTTCCTGATAAAAAGACCAGAGCTCAACAAAAAATTTGATCTTCAAGTACAGGACTCAAGAAGGACTTAAAAAGGTAAATGGGACAGAAGGATACAATATGTTGTTAATAAGGGGGGCACTGTTTAAACCCCTACAAGGGAATATGAGACTTGCAACCCTTGAGAACTGTATTGTTATTACACCTTGTTAAAGGAGTATACATAAAGAGGGTGGATATTAGTTGACTTTGATGTAATGATAAAAAAAAATCTAATCAAGTGGGTTAAATGGATCCAAATAAGTGGATCAATCTGATCTTAGAAAATGTACTGAGAAAGGAGGAGGCAGACAAGGGTAAATTACATTACAGGAAAAGACACAAAATCCTATTACAGCAGAGGGAAAGGGGGGAGCATTGTTTGAACCTTACTCTCATCAGATTGGCTCAAGAAGGGCATAATATAATCAGTTAGGTATAGAAATCTAACTTGCCCTATAGGCAGTAGGAGGGAAAAGGGAAAGAAAAGGGAAGAAAAGGGAGGGGGGAAAGAAGGGAGGGAAAGCAGTAAGACTAAAGGGGAAGAAAAGGGAAAGGGATAATAAAAGGGGGAAGGGACTGAAGGAGGCAGTGGTCAAAAGCAAAACACTAGTGAAGGGGAGAAAGGAAAAAGGAGAAAGAAAAGCATAAATGGGGGGAAAAGGATGGAGAAAAAGACACAGATAGTAATCATAACTGTGAATGTGAATGGGATGAACTCTCCCATAAAACAGAAATGGATTGCAGAATGGATTAAAAACCATAATCCTACAATATGTTGTTTACAGGAAACACATTTGAAAAAGAGTGACACATACAGGGTAAAGGTAAAAGGCTGGAGCAGAATATATTATGCTCAGCTGAAGTAAAAAAAGCAGGGGTAGCAATCCTGATCTCAGACAAAGCAAAAGCAAAAATAGATCTAATCAAAAGAGATAAGGAAGGAAACTACATCCTGCTAAAAGGCACCATAGACAATGAAGTAATATCATTACTAAATATATATGCACCAAATGGTATAGCATCCAAATTCTTACAGGAGAAGTTCAGGGAGTTACAGGAAGAAATAGACAGCAAAACTATACTAGTGGGGGACCTGAACCTCCCCTCTCTGCACTAGATAAGTCTAACCACAAATAAACAAGAAAGAAGTTAAGGAGGTGAATAGAACATTAGAAAAGTTAGGTATGATAGACCTCTGGAGAAAACTGAATGGGGATAGAAAGGAATATTTTTTTCTCTCAGTACATGGCACATACACAAAAATTGACCATGTACTAGGGCATAAAAACCTCACAATCCAATGCAGAAAGGCAGAAATATTAAATGCATCCTTTTCAGATCATGATGCAATAAAAATTATATGTAATAAAGGGCCATGGAAAGATAGACTAAAAAATAATTGGAAACTAAATAATCTAATCCTAAAAAATGATTGGGTCAAAAACAAATCATAGAAACAATCAATAATTTCATTCAAGAGAATGACAATAATGAGACAACATACCAAAACCTATGGGATGCAGGAAAGCAGTTCTTAGGGGAAGTTTTATATCTCTAAATGCTTACATAAATAAAATAGAAAAAGAGGAGATCAATGAATTGGGCATACAACTAAAAAAACTAGAAAAAGAACAAATTAAAAATCCTCAACTAAACACCAAATTAGAAATATTGAAAACCAAAGGAAAAATTAATAAAATTGAAATTAAGAAAACTATTGAACTAATAAATAAAACTAAGAGCTGGTTTTATGAAAAAACCAATAAAATAGATAAACCTTTGGTTAATTTAATTAAAAAAAGAAAGAAGAAAACCAAATTACTAGTATCAAGAATGAAAAGGGAAGCTACCACCAAGGAAGAGGAAATTAAAACAATAATTAGGAATTATTTTGCCCAACTATATGCCAACAAATTTGACAATCTTAGTGAAATGGATACATATTTACAAAAATATAAATTGCCCAGATTAACCAAAGAGGAAGTAAAATACTTAAATAACCCCATCTCAGAAAAAGAAATTGAAGAAGCCATTGATGAACTCCCTAGGAAAAAATCTCCAGGGCCAGATGGATTTACATGCGAATTCTATCAAACATTTAAAGAACAATTAATTCCAATACTATATAGACTATTTGGGAAAATAGGTGAAGAAGGAGTCTTACCAAATTCTTTTTATGATACAAATATGGTGTTGATACCTAAACCAGGAAGAGTCAAAATAGAGAAAGAAAATTATAGACCAATTTCTCTAATGAATATAGATGCAAAAATTTTAAACAAAATATTAGCAAGTAGATTACAGCAACTTATCACAAGAATAATACACTATGACCAGGTAGGATTTATACCAGGAATGCAGGGTTGGTTCAATATTAGGAAAACTATCAGCATCATTGAGCATATCAACAACAAAACCAACAGAAACCACATGATCATCTCAATAGATGCAGAAAAAGCTTTTGATAAAATACAACACCCATTCCTATTAAAAACACTAGAAAGCATAGGTATAAATGGAGTCTTCCTTAAAATAATAAATAGCATATCTAAAACCTTCAGCAAGCATTATATGTAATGGGGACAGGCTAGAAGCATTTCCAATAAGATTGGATGTCCATTATCACCACTGTATTCAATATTGTACTGGAAACCTTAGCTTTAGCAATAAGAGAAGAAAAAGAAATTGAAGGCATTAGAATAGGCAAAGAAGAAACAAAGCTATCACTCTTTGCAGATGACATGATGATATACTTAGAGAATCCTAGAGAATCAAGTAAAAAACTACTTGAAATAATAAACAACTTTAGCAAAGTTGCAGGCTATAAAATAAACCCACATAAATCATCAGCATTTCTATATATTACCAACAAAGCCCAACAGCAAGAGATAGAAAGAGAAATCCCATTTAAACTTACTGTAGACATTATAAAATATTTAGGAGTCTACCTCCGAAACAAACCCAGGAACTCTATGAACACAATTACAAAACACTTTTCACACAAATAAAATCAGATCTAAATAATTGGAAAAACATCAGTTGCTCATGGGTAGGCCGAGCTAATATAATAAAAATGACAATCCTACCTAAGCTAATTTACTTATTCAGTGCCATACCAATCAAACTACCAAAAATTATTTTATAGAGTTAGAAAAAAAATAACAAGATTCATTTGGAAAAACAAAAGGTCCAGAATATCAAAGGAACTAATGAAAAGAAATGCAGGGGAAGGTGGCCTAGCAATTCCAGATCTTAAATTGTATTATAAAGCAGCAATCATCAAAACTGCTTGGTACTGGCTAAGAAATAGGGAGGTGGATCAGTGGAATAGGTTAAATATGCAAGACACAGTAGTCAATGACTATAGTAATCTATTATTTGATAAACCCAAAGACCCCAGCTTCTGGGATAAGAACCCACTCTTTGAAAAAAACTGCTGGGAAAACTGGAAAAGAGTATGGCAGAAACTAGGCATAGACCCAAATCTCACACCATATACCAAAATAAAGTCAAAATGGGTTCAGGACTTAGATATAAAGGCTGATACCATAAGTAAACTGGGAGAACAAGGAATAGTTTACCTATCAGATCTATGGAGAACAGAAGAATTCATGACCAAACAGGAGATAGAGAACATTATGAAAAGCAAAATGGATAATTTTGATTACATTAAATTGAAAAGTTTTTGCACAAACAAAGCCAATGCAACTAAGATTAGAAGGAAGGTAGAAAATTGGGAAAGAATTTTTACAACCAGTCTCTCTGATAAAGGCCTCATTTCTAAAATATATAGAGAATTAAGACAAATTTATAAGAACACAAGCCATTCCCCAATTGATAAATGGTCAAAGGATATGAACAGACAGTTCTCAGATGAAGAAATTAAAGCCATCTATAGTCATATGAAAAAATGCTCTAAATTATTGATTAGAGAAATGCAAATCAAAACAACTCTGAGGTACCACATCACACCTATCAGATTGGCCAACATGACAAAACAGGAAAATGATAAATGTTGGAGAAGATGTGGGAAAATTGGAACACTAATACATTGTTGGTGGAGTTGTGAAATGATCCAACCATTTTGGAGAACAATTTGGAACTATGCCCAAAGGGCTACAAAAATGTGCATACCCTTTGATCCAGCAATAGCACTTCTAGGGCTATATCCCAAAGAGATCAAACAAATGGGAAAAGGACCCACATGTACAAAAATATTCATAGCAGCTCTTTTTGTGGTGGCAAAGAATTGGAAATTGAGAGGATGCCCATCAATTGGGGAATGGCTGAGCAAGTTGTGGTATATGAATGTAATGGAATACTATTGTGCTATAAGAAATGATGAACAGGCTGACTTCAGAAAAACCTGGAAAGACTTATATGGTCTGATGCTGAGTGAAGTGAGCAGAACCAAGAGGACTTTGTACACAATAACAACCACGTTATGCAATGACTAAGATTGTTAAACTGAACCTTTCTCAGCATTAGAGGATCTAAGACATCTCCAGAGGCCTCGGGATGGAAAGTGCTGTCCACATCCAAAGAAAGAACTATGGAAGTCGAATCGCTCTCACTTATTTTTACCTTCTGTTGAGTTTTGTTTCATCTTTCTGATGGTTCCTCATATTGGTTTTAATTTTTACTTACAACTTCACTAATGTGAAAATATGTTTAATGGGTATGTAAATGTAAAGCCTATGTCAGATTGTGCCGTCTTGGGGAGGGTGGGGGGTAGAAAAAGGGAGAAAAAATTTCAACTCAAAAGCATATGAAAAAAGAAAAAAATTAAAAAAAAAGAAAAGAAAAAAACAAAGTCCCCTATTTCACTGAATGACCATTTTTTCCCCTGAAGGATTATACTCAGTTTTATTGGGGAGGTGATTCTTGGTTGTAATCCTATCTCCTTTGCCCTCCAGAATATTGTATTCCATGCCCTCTGGTCCCTTAATGTAGAAGCTGCTAAATCTTATATTATCCTGATTATGTTTCCGCAATTCTTGAATTGTTTCTTTCTGGCTGCTTGTAATATTTTCTCCTTGACCTGGGAACTCTGGAATTGGGCTGCAATATTCCTAGGAGTTTTCCTTTGGGGATTTATTTCAGGAGGTGATTGGTGGATTCTTTCCATTTCTATTTTCCCTCTGGTTCTAAACTATCAGGGCAGTTTTCCTTGATAATTTCTTGAGAGACGATGTCTAGGCATTTGTTTTTGATCATGGCTTTCAGATAGTCCAATAATTTGTAAATTCTCTCTGCTGGATCTATTTTCCAGGTCAGTTGTTTTTCCAATGAAATATTTCACATTGTTTTCTATTTTTTTTCATTCTTTTGGATTTGTTTTACAGTGTCTTGATTTCTCATAAAGTCACTGGCTTCCAATTGCTCCATTCTGATTTTTAAAATATTTTTTTCAGTAAGCTTTTGGACTTCCTTTTCCATTTGGCCAATTTGCTTTTTAGGGCATTCTTCTCCTCATTGGCTTTTGCACTTCTTTTGTCATTTAGGTTAGCCTACTTTTTAAGGTGTTATTTCTTCAGTATTTGTTTGGGTCTTCTTTAGCAAGCTGTTGACTTGTTTTTCATGATTTTCTTGGCATCACTCTCATTTCTCTTCCCAGTTTTTCCTCTACTTCTCTTATTTCTTTCCCAAACTCCTTTTAGAGCTCTTTCATGTCCTGGGACTGATTCATATTTTTCTTGGAGGCTTTGGATATAGGAGCTTTGACTTCGTTGTCTTCTTCTGGTTGTATATTTTGATCTTCTTTGTTACCAAATAAAGATTCTATGGTCTGACTTTTTTTGGACCTTTGTTTATTCATGATCCCAGTCAGTTATTTGAGTTTTTAACTCTTTGTTAAGGTAGGGGCCTGCTTCCAGTGTGGAGAATGTGCTATCCCAAGCTTCATGGGTTTTGTGCTGCTGTTTTCAGAGATACTTCTAGGGAACTGTAAATTTTCAGTTCTTCTATGGTGATATGATAAGTGATGAGGCCTTTACTCCTTTCCTGGCCTGTGCTCTGGTCAATGAGTGACCATATGCACTCTTTTGTACCTTAGAACTGTGGGAAGATTTTCTCTCTACCACCAGTATTAGCTCCACCACACCAACATTCCTTCTCACACCAGGACTGCCACCCAGAACTGTGACCCAGATCCAAGCACAGGCAAAGCAAGAGAATCCTGCACAAGCACAGAGATCACTGCAATCCCCCTCTGATCAGCTACTCAATTCCCCCTCAGTTTGTGGGCCAGAAGCTCCAGAAGCAGCCGTGGCCCTAGAGCCAAGCTCAGGGACTGGGGCTGGGATTGCGCTTCTCTCTCTCTCTCTCACTACGGTCACAGACTTTTCCATTGACCTTCTAAGTTGTCTTTGGCATTCATGGGTTGAGAAATCTAGAAACCAGCACAGCTGCCCATGATTCTGTTCTCTGAGGCCTGCCCCAGATTCACTGAGGCCTGGTTTTCCTGCATGCCCAAGCCAAACTGTACTCCTCTCCCTGCTTAGTGTGATATACTTTTTTGATCAACCATTTAGGCTGTCTTTGGCTGCCAGTTTGTTTCACTCTGTCTTTTTGTGGGTTCTGCTGCTTTGGAATTTGTTTAGAGCCATTTTTCATAGGTATTTTGGAGGGGTTTGGGGGAGAGCTCAAGTCACTGCTTTTATAATACATCTTTTCTACAAGAGCAGATGAGTTCTGTTGACCCAAATATTCCCAAAAGTCTTTCGCCCTAAGCATATATATTGAGAGATAGTGTGGTATAGTAGATGAAGAACTGGCCCAGAATCCAGAAAGACCTGGATTCAAATCTTGCCTCTAATAATATCCAGTAGTGTGACCTTGGGTGAGTCACTTAATCTTAGTTCCACAGGCAGCTTTCTAGGACTTATTAATTGAAAAGCAAGTGTTACACCACATAGGTAAAGGATGTTTTCTCAAGGAGGGTTTCCTACACCAAGAAAACCACAGATCTTGGAAAAATGCAAACATATAAATTAGCTTCAAACAATAAAACATAGCCATAATAATATAATACACTACATAATCCAATGAAGCATAATCATTAGTTAAACCTCAAATAGAGCAAGAGATTAGATTAAAATATTTTCAGGCATTGTCTCCTTAAGCTATCCCTCCAATTCTACAATAATATTTTCACAGAAGCAGATGTATCTTCTCCACCTGAGCTTTCCTGAATCTTCTCCCACCCAGAATAAACATTAGCTTGAAACACAACTTCTGTATGTTTCATAGTAAGTTTCCCCAAATTAAAGTCCATTTTCCTCAGCATCTCTCTGAATCTTTCATTAATGCGTTGATTTATAGAATCAGTAAGATTCTTGTAAATAATATCAAACAAGGATTTATTAAGCACGCACCACATACACTGAATTGTGTTAGATACTGGAGATATAAAGACAAAAATTAAACAATTCCTATCCTCAGGAATTTATATTTTATCAATTTGGATTTACATAAGCTGCAGATGCCCTCTTAGCTGTCAGCCATGGAGGTTTATATGATCTAAAATTCAGTGACTTTCTTCAGGTAAAAGCAAGTCCAATATTAAAGTAAACAATTTTCATGTCATGTAGACTAAAATCAAAATAACAAATGATGGCATTAGCACTCAATTTGTAACTAAAATATACCTCATCTAAACAATAGGAAGTCCCATCAGCCTAAGATACATATCATCCAAGTGCTGTATTTTCCATCCTTCTGTGTTCGGGTACCTAAACACGAGTTTTAGAAATAGAAAATGGGAAAAACAAATCATCTGATATTTCCTGTAGGTGGGGAGGCACCCTCATATCTGTGACGTGTGTACTACACAAGTTTCCTAGACCAAGACTTTGCAGGCCATAAATATCTTTCTTCAACTAATGCATGCCCAAATTGAGCCCAGCTACTGGCATTCATGAAAGAGAAGATGTACAGTCCTATTCTTTCTCCAAACATTATCATGGCATATGCCTCAATTCTAAACGTCGGACATGCTTGCCTCAAATTTTCAAGGACTTGTCCTATCAAAGCCTCCTTGTGAAGTTTATCATTTAGGTTCTATTTACCTATGCTGCTTGACAAAAGGACTACGGGTGGTCCATTCTGCCTGTTGATTACCAAAAATGTGGGAATTTCTTACACCACTTTCACAGTGAAAATAAAACCTCCATCTAATTGACCATATGGACAACTCTCCACTAATAATAGAACCTAACCAAAGCTGTCATAGCAGTGGCCACTGCTGGTGTCACCTTGATCTACTGACTTTGGGGACATCCTGTACAGAGATCTGTGTTGGAGATGATAACATTGTGAGAGTAATAAAGGACCAATTTTTGAAATAGCTAAGAGAGGGAAAGATACCAAAGATATCGAATAAGTTTTAGATCTTATTGATACAAAAAAAAGACATCAAGAAAACATCAACAACTAGTGATTCATAAACCTATCCTCCAAATTATGCAAAAGCTTTTTGGAAGATTATCTACGCAGAGCTAAGTGACACAGTGGGAAGGATCTCTGGACTTTGACACAGGAAGACTTGACTTTAAATCTGTTCTCAGATACTTGCTATCTATGTGATTCTGAGCAAGTCACTTCACCTCTAACACCTACTTCACAGAGTGGTCATGAGGATGAAATTATATATTATTTGTAAAATGCTTTACAGATATCAAAATACTATATAATTGTTAGCTATTATCATTGGCATCATTCTCAATTGTGATATTTTTAAGGAATCATCAGGTTTTTGCAAATTATACTCAGCAGTGGACATCAACTTAAGGTTGTCATTAAAGATAGAAACAGCATAGACTAGTTCATGTGGCAAGAATTGAGATGACAGGTAGACTGCCAACCTTTGTGATGCCTTTGTAATGTCAGAAGAATGTGAGGAATGCTTCCTGATAAACTTAATAGAGGAGATGAAAGACAGTCATATAGTTTGGGCTGGCATGAGTGGGTTGTGACCTGTATCCCTGGAAGGGAATTCTGAATCTATGAGATCTCAGATCATCCAAGTGTTATTATTAATATAGGCCCCACATAGTCCTATTGTGATGACAAAAATTCTGCATTTCTTGAAATTGATATCTTTAATGAGCAATACTCTGAGGTATTTTTGTAATCAACATCTCATTAATCTTTCCCAAATACTTCTGAAATCAGCACAGATTAGATCAAGCATGATGTAGGTGAAAAGAGAAAGCATTTGTTTCATGTATTATCTTACAGACACTTAGAAGGATTTTCTTATTTGATAAAAAATAATCTTCACTTTCGTTTATACTGGGGAGCAACTGGATTATTCACTTTTCTGGTTTCCAGAGCTTTTATTATGTATCCTATAAAAATATCTAATTAGAACAGTTAAACAGAGGTTCTGAAGAAACCAAACATAATATGCTCCAGGACGCCTAACTTCTTCTGGCATTGTATTTTAATATGACTACAAAATGATTAACAATATCAGATCAAATGGTTTAAATGTGTATAATATTTAGAATGATTCCATTTTTTATATAATTAAATATGCCTTTCAGTTTTGGCTTGATTTTCAGATAATATATTTAGAAATCAAGGAAAAGGTGCTATTCCATTGAATCATGGAATTTTCAAATTGAAAGAGACCTTCGCAATCATCTTTAATGATTCTCTCATTTCACAGAAAAGACTCAGACTCAGAAAGATTTCTCTCTATTGTAATAGGTTTTTTGTGCCTCTCATGTGATGTAAGTTATCCTATTCTGCCCCTCTCTTTTCTCTTCTCCCAGTCTAATCTTTTTTTCTCTCCTTAATTTTATTTTTTTTATTTCATCACATCAAAGTCAATTTATAACTATACCTTTTTTGTGTATACCCCTTCCAACTGCCCTAATAAAGATACAGTTCTCAAGAGTTACAATTATCATCTTCCCATGTAGGGATATAAACAGTTTAATCTTATTTAATAGCATTTTTCCCCCTTTAGTGTTTGCCTCTTTATGCATCTCTTCAGTTTTGTATTTGAAGATTAAATTTTCTGCTCAGTTCTGGTCTTTTCATCAGGAAGGTTTTAAAGTCCCCTGTTTCATTGAATGTCAATCTTTTCACCTGAAAGATTATGCTCAGTTTTTCTGGGTAGTTGATTCTTGGTTGTAATCCAAGCTCCTTTGCCTTCAGGAATATCATATTCCAAACCCTCTGATCCTTTAATGTAGAAGCAGTTAAGTCCTGCATAATCCTAACTAGTTCCACAATATTTAAATTGTTTCTTTCTGGCTGCTTGCAGTATTTGCCCCTTTACCTGATAATTCTTAGAATTTGGCTACAATATTTCTTGGAGTTTTAATTTTAGAATCTCTTTCAGGAAGCGTTTTGTGGATTCTTTCAATGACTATTCTCTCCTCTGGTTCCAGCATATGAGGGTAATTTTCCTGGATAATTTCTTTTTCGTTATTCATTCATTCATTCATTCATTCATTCATTCATTCATTCATTTATTTATTTATTTATTTATTTATTTGTTTGTTTGTTTGTTTGTTTATTTATTTATTTATAGTTTTCAACATTCACTTCTCCCCATCTCACCCCTGCTCCCACCGCAATATGGTATGCATTCTGAATAGCCCTTCCCCTAATCTGCCCTCCCTTTAATCATTCCTCCAAAACTTCTCTTGTCTCCTTCCCCTTCTATTTTCCTGTAGGGCAGGATAGATTTCTATACCCCATTGCCTGTATATTTTATTTCCCAGGTGCATGTGAAAACAATTTTTAACACTTGTTTTTAAAACTTTGGGTTCCAAATTTTCTCCCTTACACCCTCCCCACTCACTCTTATTGAGAAGGCAAGCAACTTGATACAGGTTATACATATGTAGTCATGTAAAACACTTCCATAGTAGTCATGTTGTGAAAAACTAACTATATTTCACTTCATCCTATCCCACCTCACACCCATTTATTTTGTTCTCTCTTTTGACTTTTTCCCTCTTCAGAATTGTTTGCTTCTGATTATCCTCTCCCCTAATCTGCCCTCCCTTCTATCATCCCCCTGCTCTCTTATCCCCTGCCCCCATTTTCCTGTAGGGTAAGTTAAATTTCCATACCCATGTGAAAGTGTATGTTATTCCCTTTTTAAGCCAAATCTGATGAGAATAAGATTCACTCATTCCCTCTCATCTTCCCTCACTTCCCCTCCACTGTAAAAGCTTTTTCTTGTCTGTTTTATGTGAGATAATTTATTCCATTCTACCTCTCTCATCCCAGTATAATCTCTCTCATCCCTTAATTTTATTTTTTAAATATCACCCCTTTATCTTCAACTCACTCTGTGCCATCTATCTATCCATACATATATACATATATACATACACACATACATACAGATTTTTTCCCTCTAACTACCCTAATACTGACAAAGGTCTCATGAGTTACAAATATCATCTTTCCATGTATGAATGTAAACAATTCAACTTTAATAAGTCCCTTATGATTCATCTTTACTGTTTACCTCTTCATGCTTCTCTTGAGTCTTGTATTTGAAAGTTGAATTTTCTGTTCAGCTCTGGTCTTTTCATCAAGAGTACTTGATCAAGAATACTCTATTTCATTGAATATTAATTTTTAACCCTGAAGGATTATACTCACCTTTCCTGGGTAGGTGATTCTTGGTTGTAATCCTATCTCCTTTGACTTCCGGGATATTATATTACAAGCTTTCCAGTCCCTTAATGTAGAAGCTGATAAACCTTGTGTTATCCTGATTGTGTTTCCATGACACCTGAATTGTTTCTTTCTGGCTGCTTGTAATATTTTCTCCTTGACCTGGGAACTCTGGAATTTGGCTACAATATTCCTAGGAGTTGTCTTTTGGGAATTTCTTTCAGGAGGTGATTGGTGGATTCTTTCAATTTCTCTTTTACTCTCTGGTTCTAGAATATCATGGCACTTTTCCTTGATAATTTCTCGAAAGATGATGTGTAGGCTCTTTTTTTGATCACGACTTTCACAGTATTCAATAATTTTTAAATTGTCTATCCTGGATCTACTTTGCAGGTCAGTTGTTTCTTCCAATGAGATATTTCACATTGACTTCTATTTTTTTTTCATTCTTTTGGTTTTGTTTTATAATGTTTTGATTTCTTATAGAGTTAGTAGCTTCTATTTCCTCCATTCTAATTTTTTATTTTTATTTTTGTTTTTTTGTTTTAGGCCATGGGGTTAAGTGACTTGCCCAGGGTCACACAGCTAGTAAGTGTTATGTGTCTGAGGCCAGATTTGAACGCAGGTCCTCCTGAATCCAGGGCCTGTGCTCTATCCACTGCACCATCTAGCTGCTCCTCCAATTCTGTCTTTTAAGGCATTCTTCTCCTCATTGGCTTTTTGGACTTCCTTTGCCATTTGGGTTAGGCTGTTTTTTAAGGTATTATTTTCTTCAGTATTTTTTGGGATCTCCTTTAGCAGGTTATTGACTTGTTTTTCATGGTTTTCCTGGTATCACTCTCATTTCTCTTCCCAGTTTTTCCTCTACTTCTCTTACTTGTTTCTAAAAATCCTTTTTTCAGCTCTTCCATGTTCTGGGACTGATTCATATTTTTCTTGGAGACTTTGGATGTAGGAACTTTGATTTTGTTGTCTTCTTCTGGTTGTATGTTTTGAACTTCTTTGTTACCAAAGAAAGATTCTATGGTCTGACTTTTGTTGCACAGTTTGCTCATGTTCCCAGACAATTACTTGAGTTTTTAATTCTTTGTTAAGGTAGGGGTCTGCTTCCAGTGTGGAGAATATACTGTCCCAAGCTTCAGGGGTTTTGTGCAGCTGTTTTCAAAGATACTTCTAGGGACCTGTAAATTTTCAGTTCTTTCAAGATGGTATGATCAAGTATGAGGTGTTTATTCCCTTCCTGGCCTGTGCTGTGGTCTATGAGTGACCACAAGCACTGTTTTCTGCCTTGGAACTGTGAGGAGGATTTCTTCTGTACCAACACTACAAGCTCCACCACGCCAGTGCTCTTCCTTGCCCCAGGATCAGCAGCCAGAACTGTGACTCAGATCCAAGCATGAACAAAGCAAGAGAATCCTCCCTCAGTACCAGCAAAGAGATCCCTGCAATCCCTTTTGTGATCAGCCATTCAATTCCCTCTCTGTCTGGGGCCTGGAAACTCTGGGAGCAGCCGCCGCCCTGTGGCCACTCTTGGGGACTGGGACTGGTACTGCAATTTTCTTTCTCACCACAGTTACAGATTTTTCCCACTGACCTTCTAAGTTGTCTTTGGTGTTCATGGATTAAGAAGTCTGTAAACCATGACAAATGCCCATGATTCAGTCCTCTAAGGCCTACTCAAGGTTTGCTGAGGCCTAGTCTTTGCCTGCTCACCCATGTTGAACTTGTGTTGCTCTCCCAGCCTGGCACAATAGACCTTTAAAATCAACAATTCAGGTTGTCTTGGGCTGGAAATTTGTTTCATTCTGTCCTTTTGTGGGTTCTGCTGCTTTAGAATTGGTTTAAAGCTGTATTTTACAGGTATTTCTAGGGGTTTTGGGGACAGCTCAAGCAAGTCACTGTTTTTACTCTGCCGTCTTATCTCCCAACTTCCTGGATAATTTCTTGAAAGATGCTGTCCAGGCTCTGTTTTGATCATGGCTTTCAGGTAGTCCACTAATTCTTAAATTATTTCTTCTGGATCTATTTTCCAGATCAATTGTTTTGCCAATGAGGTATTTTATATTTCCTTCCATTTTTTTTGTTCTTTTGATTTTGTTGGACTGATTCTTGATGTTTCATAGAGTCATTAGCTTTCACTTACTCAATTCTATTTTTTAAGGAATTATTTTCTTCAGTTAGCTTTTGTACCTCCTTTTCCATTTGATCAACACTACTTTTAAAGCAGTAGATTTTTTTCACCATTTGGCCAATTCTATTTTTTAAGGAATTGTTTTCTTCAGTCAATTTTTGTGCTTTTTTTTCCAAGCTGTTAACTCCTTTTTTTTTCAGTATTTTCTTTCATAATTCTCATATCTTTTCTGAATTTTCCTCTAACTTTCTTACCCTCAAAAATCCTTTTTGAGCTCTTCCAAGAGAACTTTTTGGGCTTGAGTCCAATTCATATTCATCTTTAAGGTTTCATATGTAGTCAATGTGACATTATGGTCCTCTTCTGAGTGTGTGTTGACCATCCCTGTCACCATAGTAGCTTTATATGGTCAATGCTTTCTTCTATTTCTTACTCATTTTCAGCCTATTTCATGGAAGTTAAGCTCTGCTCTTGGGGCACATGGGGCACTATCCCAAGCTTCTTATGCTGAGTGTCAGGGATATGGTCACTGGCTTTCCATACCTCAGATGCTTGCAGCTTGCACACTGAGTAGGGAGTGGCCGATTCTAGTTGTGCCAAGGTTCTGAGGCCCACAATTTGCCTTCTGTGGTGAGGCTGGAGGCCTTACTGCTGGCTTGCTGAGCCGGGACTTGGTTACTAATCTGTGCTGTGATTTAAAGCCTCCCATAGGTTTGCCTAGATACTGTCTGTGCTGGGCTTCACTCTCTTTTTACAGAAATGAGACAGACCTTTCCTGAAGTCCTTCTAAGTTATTTTAACTTGGAAAATTTTTTCATTCCATCTTTTAGTAGGTTCTGTCCCTCCAGAGTCCATTTAGAGATTTGATTTAATGTTGTTTCCACAGGAAACTGGGAAGAGCTTAGGCAACTTCCTGGCTTCTCTCTGCCATCTTGGCTCTACCCTCTTCTTGACTTTTTAAAAATCAATTGACTGCTCTTTCATTCTGTATACCCTAGATTTTTGTGATACTATTCTCTCTTAGTAGGTTGTCCACAGGACACTTCACTACTAGTGCCTTCCCTCTGAGATACCTCTCATTTACCCTGTATATATCTTATATGTAATTTTTTCCCCATGTTATCCCCTTCATTAGAATGAGGAAGAAATTAACCCATAAGGTGACTTGTTCTTGGTCTCTTCTGCAAGATTATCATCCATACCATGCATAGCTACACTCTATGACTCTGACCTAATCCTTCTGCCTATATTTCTAATTTTTGTAATCTCCTCAGCTCCAAAATATTCACTATCTTCTCTGTTCAAGTAACTCTCAAATTTTTACCTCAAGTTACTTTTTCTCTCCTGAACTCTAGATCTTCATTTCTAATTTTTTTCTAGACATTTCCAGCTGATTTTCCCATAGACATCTTAAAGTCAACAGTTTTTGGCAGAAGCAATTATGTTTCTCTTTAAGTATATACTTCATCCTATGTTCTCTATTTCTATCTTAGTCACTATCATTGTTCCAGTAACCTAGGCTTACAACCTGAGTTATCCTTATTATTTCATTCCCATCTAGTCCCATATCCAATTTTCCCCTTCTCTTTCTAGTCACACTACATCCACCTTACCTCATCACCTGTTAACTAAGCTGTCACAAAACCTCATCATTAGTCTTCCTGAACCTTATCTCTCTCCTCTTAAACTTATCTTCATCAGAGATGCTGATTTGGAAGTAGTCTTACTAGTCTTTGAACTCTCCCTATGCTTAGATGCCTACATTTTGCTTAAGAATCCAAGGAAAAGTGGTATCTCAACAGTCAGATGCACATCTTTAGATGGCCTTTCACCCTTCTACTGCATAACACATATACTCCTGTTTTGACCACTCTCTTGGTTTCCCTGCAATTTATATATTTACCATTTTGAACTTAGGATGGGTCTAAAATTAGCCTTGCAGTACATGTCTTCAATTATCTATTTCTAGTCTATGCCAACCATTTGTTTTTCTCTGTTCCATATTTTTAGATAGAGAAATAATTTTATCTTTTAGATTGCTTCTTTGGAGGGGGTAAGCTGAAGAGATTAACAAGGGACTACAGAAAGAACCTTTAGGCATACACTCATTATTCTGTGAATACATTTCTCTCAAGTGAGACAAGGAAAGATAAACAATATAACATTTAAAATATGAAAAAAATGCGCATTTTTTTTCCATGAGGCACTTAACAACATTTTCATGAAAGAGGATGTATGATTAGGACTCATAACAGAGTCATTTAAAATGGCTTTTATCTGAGCCTCTGGAATATCCTTGTTTATAATAGAAATGCTGATGGAATCTTAAGTATGAGAAAGTGGCTATAAAACAGCACTTGGAAGCCTGTTCTCCTCCAGCTCTGATGGTTAATATCAGAATGGCTGGCATGTTCTTGGGAAACAGTGAAATATTTTTTTCTTTAAATGTACATCTGAGCCTTCAATATTCTCAATCCAAGACAAAGGTCACCTAAGCTATGGCTAGGGGCAAGACTATTCTGTAATTACATTTTATTTTCATTTCTTCCTCCAGGAAATGAAAGTTTTGTTTTTATTTTTTAACTGAGGGATCCCTTTACAAGTGACTCTGGAGCAGAAAGAGCTAAATGAAACATTGTACTCATTAGAAGTAAAAGTCCTTAATGATGAAGCATAAAAGCATAGTGCAGTCACCTGAGGACTTGTCAAAAGTGGACACCTTTACAAAGGAGCTGAGGCCAACATTAATAATAATAACATGATCACGTAACAAAGCCTGGCCTTGTTGCTACAGTAACCACAGTGATGATTCTTTCCTAGAATCACATCAGTTGCCAATGTTGTGAACTATGTCATTGAGGTGGTTTCTGAGAATGTTAACAAGTATGGATTTCAAAAAGGAGGAAGGAAGTCATATGTGAATGAGTGTCATCTTCTATCTCGCTATAATACTGGTCCTGCAGAGTTAAATACAAGTTTTCCTCTGCCCTGCTTTACAAAGACCCTTTAGCTACTGTTCAAAGTCATTGTCACAGTTAATACTAGATTGATGGGTAAGTCTAGGACCATGCTAGTAGATTTTAATGGACTTGAGCTACGGGGGAGATAAGATTCCCCCCACCCAATCTTTCCCTCCTGCTTCTGATTTGGGAGGATCCAATATCATTAACTGAACAACTCCTCTGAAATCTCTTTCCTTTCCTCCCCATGAGAGGGAAAGAAAGAGAGTAAACAAAGAAAACCATCTTGATTCTAATAGGCCTAACTGCATACCCTATCCATAGCTACTCTGGTTGCATTATTTCAAATTAACTCACATGCCCAGTCCTTCATTTTCCTTGTATCATCTGTCTACCCTTTCTGGTTGTTGTTTATTCCCATGCCATATACAAAATATGTTAAGCCAGCTTTTGTGTGTGATATTATCTTTAGTAAAAGAGGTCTGGGAATAAGGGCTAAGTATGAATAAGAGAAGGCAAGGCATTCAGTGCTTCACACAGTTCCTAGCATTATATTAGGTACTTAATAAATGTTTATTGACTTAGTGGTTTATTGATAGTTTCCCCTCCTCTAAAAAGAAGGAATGGAGAGGTAGCTGAGTATGGTCTAGTCCCAGGACCTCACACATTCATTGGTGTTGTCTACAACAACTTTCTAAGATGGTCTGAAAGAATAAACAGGAGAAATAAAAACATATGAGAGATTGATTTAAAGTCATCTTTCATGTGGTCTAGTGTTGTTAGCAAGCCAGAAGCCCAAGATGAAAAGCAAAAAGAGAGAGGCTTACAGCATGGGCTCTCTTGAGTTCTGTCTTCTGTCCTGCTCTTCATTGTTCTGCATGGAAATATACTTCTATAGTATCCCTGTTACATGTAACAGGTCTACCTGTTACATTATTATAGGTGCATATTATGTGGTGTATATTCTTATTACACATGGGGAAATACCTATCACAATAATAATAGCACCCTCAAAGTCTAACCCATCATCTATGTTATGAAATATAATGTATGGACCATTATCAAATATCACCACAACAGAAGTGATTTGAAAGAGCTAGTGAAGATCTGTGGAAAAACATTAGAAGATTGCATGAGTCTCATATTTGCTAAACCAATACCCAAAAATATCAAAGAAAAAGTAAAAAGTTGTATATGTATACAAATATTTATAGCAGCTCTTTTTGTGGCATCAAAAAAAACTGAAATGCTCATCAGTTAGGAAATGGCTAAACAAATTGTGGTTTATGAATGTAATTGAATGCTATTATGCTGTAAGAAATGAGGTATAAGATGATTTTAAAGAGACATGGAAAGATTGAATGAACAGATGTAGAGGTAAGTAAACAGAATCAGAAGACCAACTTATACTGTAAATCAATATTCTAAAAAAAAGTTTTGAAAAGAATTTAAAACTCTCACTCACTGACTCAAAGATCAACCTTGACTCAAGAAGACTTATAAAGAAGAATGCTGATATGAAAGATAACGACAGACAGACGATGAACTAATATGAAGAATAAGAAATGCATTTTTGGATGTGACCAATGTGGGAACATTTTGCTTGATGATGTTTGTGATACAGTAGTTTGGTTTCTTTCCTCCTTCACATTCTTATTTCCTGTCTACCTCCCTCTTTTCCTTTTTTCTTTCCTTCCCTTTTCCCTTCTTCCCTCCCTTTTTCTGTCTTTTTTCCTTCTTTCCTTCCTCCCTTCCTTCTTTCCTCCCTTTCACTTGTCCTTCCTTCCTTCCTCCCTCCATCTCTCCCTCCATTCTTAGCTTCCTTGCTGCCTCTCTCCCTTCCTTTCTCTCTTCCTTTCTTCCTCTCCCCACTTCCTTCCAGGTATAATGAGTTGAGCGGGAGAAAAGTAAGACTAACGAAAAAGGAAACATATGGGAAGAAATTTGTAAAATAAAAGCATAACTTCAAATTTAGATGCTTTTAATCCACAATTGAAAAAAATTATTAGGAGTTTAAAGTGATACAAAGAGTGAATTCTGAAAAACAAGGAAAAATTAAACACTTCAACATCATGAAAAATACTACTACAGATACTTGAGATGTAAAAAAATCAATGGCAAAACATAACCATTGGAGAAAAGGATGTGTAAAATTTGTTGTTTCACGTGGGAAGAAGAAGAAAAGAGGAGGAAGGAGAAGAGGAAGAAAGAAGCTCCGTTGTTATCCCTGTTTTATAGTTGAATAAACTGAGGAAAGCAGAGGTTGAGTGACTTGCCCAGGGTCACCCAGCTAGTAAGTCAGAGGCTGGGTTTGAACTCAGGCCTTCCTGACTCTAGGCCCTACATTTTATTGACTGTACCACTAGTCAGAAGAAGCCCAACACAATAAAAACACAAATTGGATCAAATGAGAAATAGAAATCTTGTGCACTTTAACATAATGAACGACAAAACAATTCAATTAAGTTAGGTGATTGAAACTCTAGGTACTCTATAAATCTGGAAAGCAACAGGGCAATATATAATCCATAATTATTGAATTAAACATTTCACAGTGCTGTATTAATTATTAGGAAAGCACTTTACCCATTTCCTTTCAGATGCAGAGGTATAATATATTTATTAAAAATGGTCAAAACCACCAGTGATTCTTCCAAATATATACTCATTTTGTATTTATATACTTTATATAAAACATTTTCTTATTATACCATGAAAAAATCTATAAATACCTAAAAGAAACCACTATGTTGACTGAGGAATAAAGTGAAGTGTGTCAAAAATACACAGGAGTGAAAAGATAATTTATTATATATTCCATATTTACTTACTAATTTGCCTGAAAGCATTGTAGCATATGTACCACCTCTGTTGACTATCATAAAACCATTTTAACTTGGTTCCACAACCACAGATTATTTACATACTACAAATCAAATAAACAGGCCCAGTTATAATTAGAGTGCTAGAGTATTTGATGTCCATATGGAAAACTCCTCTGCTTAAAATATGCCACCAACTCCAATGTAAAAAAAATACTCATAAAGAATGGGGCATTTTTCAGGGAGGCACTGATTCTGTCTGGCTTTCAATCCATTATGATCAATCCTACAAATATCTAATCTTATCTTAAAAATGAAAGGAATCAAACCAAAACCTCTTATTAACTACTTGATGTATATGAGCATCAAAACCCATAGGTAGCTCTGCCAAGACAAATCAAAACAAATAGTGCCTTCATCATGTAGAATTTTTCTCTAGTGTTAGCCAAATGTTACTTGGACTTGATAAGTATAAAATTCTTAATGTACAGCAAGGAAAGATAATGACATAGACCTTGAGTTTCAATCTAGAAATCCCATTGGATCAATAGATGAAGGCTATACCTACAAATACCTTAGAGTCTTCCAAGGAAGACATAAGAAGCATAGAAGAATCATAGAGATATGAAGGAAAGAAGGAAGCAAGTATTCTAACAAAAATCATATATTAACAAAGCACAGAACCTATCAGACTAAGGTAGAAAGTTATGGAAAGATGAACACTTCCCTATGAAGTAGGAGGAAGAAAAGTGATAGATGTTTTTAGAGTACATGAGAAACAAGTCAGAAACCTACAGAAATAGTTTTTGGAATAAGTAAATATCAGTTGAATAAGCAAGACTGACAACATAGACATACCATTAGATCTCTCTAACCAAAAATAGTTTACCACTTGACGAAACCTACAAAATAATTAAGAGAAGAATTACAAGATCCTTCATAGATGATATCTGTATAAACTCAGGCAGCAATATGTCATCAAGGAAGCATATAACAAATAGCTGAGCCCTGTGGAAATGGATATTATTTGTGCATTATTTGTGAAAATTGATAATTTCACAGCAGCAATTTGTGACCAGTTCATCACCAGTTCAAAGGTTAGTAGTTCAGACTCAGTGATCAATGAAGCTTTTGTATTAAATGATGAAGACAACAAATATTAGGTTTTGCTTTTTTCCCTATTGTTTCATCTTATTAGATCTCTTATCATGTCACCTAATACATTAACAATTTAACAGCCAGGTGTTAATGATAGCCTCAATCATATCCTATTCAATAGGATCTAGTCTTGGATCAAGGTTATCTTACTGGTTATGGCACTGCACTAGAGGAAGTGTTGGAAAAGTACTAAGATCTCTGATATTCTTAGATGTGGAACTTCTATTCCTCATCTTTGCCTCTCTTTGGTGACAATACTGACAGTATACAGCCAGACTGGACTTGTTGTGTATTTACTCAATCAGAATCACCTCCTGTGCCCATAGATCTGGCAAACCTTATCTCTTGGTCCAACTTTTATATATCTATATCTATATCTATATCTATATCTATATCTATATCTATATCTATATCTATATCTATATCTATATCTATATCTATATCTATATCTATATCTATATCTATATCTATATCTATATCTATATCTATCTCTATCTATATCTCTACATCTATATCTATAGATATATATCTATATATATCTATAGATATATAGATATATATTTAAGTAAACTCTATTCATGTGAACTTGGTGTAACAGTGTCACTCCTCTGATAAATAATCATACTGTTTTGGGCATCGAATCATTAAAAGCAATAAACAGCACATTATAAAAAAAATCTTCCACTCAGCTTTATCTACCAAGCTACTCCCTATCCTAGGCAATTCCTTGTTAATAAATAAGCTATTCTGAGTACAGGAATTCTAGGAAATGCAAGTGCTCATAATTTTCAAATTACATGCAATGAAAAACTTTCAAGATGTAGATACCTAGCAGAAGAAATCAAAATCACATGCGAGGAGGATAATGTGCAGATTGTCTTCCTTGTCCTGGTTTATTATATGCTCTTTAGTTTTAGTCTACTGCAATCTAGTATACATTTGTTGCTTTTAATGATTCTATGTCCAGAGTAATAAAATTGTTACTCTGGATAATGATGCTATTATTTAATGCCTCACTTCTGCCCACTCTTCCTACTAAAGGGCAAAGAAAAGTGGACAACTTCAAAAAAAATCCAAATTTCTCTACTAAAGGTCTTTTTTCTAACATATAAGTAACCAATTCAAATTTGTTTATAAGACATTATCCAATTGATGAATGGTCTAAGGATATGAACCAAGAGATCTCAAGTAAATAAACTGGTAATATCTATTGCCATGTGAAAAAAAGTGCTCCAAATAACTAATTAGAGAAATGTAAATTAAAGCAGTTTGGGGGTTCTGCCCCACATCTATTAGATTGGTGAAGATGGAAAAAAAAAAGGAAAATTGTAAATGCTGGAAGGCCTATGAGAAAAAAAGGCATATTGATACACTACTGGTTGACCTGCAAATGAGTATAATATTTGTGGAAAGAAATTTGAATTTATGCATAAAAGTTACTAAACTATGAAAAATTAGGAACTTGAGACTTAGTACATTTACACTTATATTTCTTGGTATAAATTCTAAATCCAATGAAGATTTGAAGTCCTGATGGTTCTCACTTTTCTATTTAATGTCCTATCATCAACAGGGCCCTCTGACTACTTCTTAGTGTGTCTAATCCTTGGTGCAACAGGGGCATAAAAAAAGGCAGGCAAATATACAGAGGCAAAATTCTCCCTATTCTGTTCACCATCTTGCCTTTTCAGTGCCTTTCTTGCCTTTGGCCTTGAGTCTTCCAGTTCAAGCGCCTGGTCAATGAATTACAGGATGCATGCCTTCTTTAGTTCACTTCTGTTTAACTAAAGAAACACATCCCTGCAGGCTTCATATTGACTTAGAAAACCACAAATTAACATTTTCTATGTTGCATTTTATTTTATTTATTCTGTTAAACATTCCCCAATTAGATTTTTATGTGGTTCAGGCTACACTCAGGAGTTTTGCAGTCCTTGTCCAGGCAGTGATTTTGACACCTGTGCTTTAGTCTTTGACTATGTCTGCATTATGGTTGTACATTGTATCATTTATACTTGCTCTCTCCTTCTCCAAATCAAAAGCCAAACTTAAGATACTCTCCTCTCACCCTGTAGTTATGGAGAGAAAGTCAGGGTGAGGGAGGATGGGGTGATACGGAGTAGTGATATTACAGGTCTCCACCCCAGCTTTGTGACACCTGCAAGTCCAAAAAAAGATACCATCTATGGCTTTATCCAAGTCATGAATAAATAGACCAAACAGCACTTAAGCAAATGTGTAGACCTGGATTCCATGTCTTTTTGTAATTAAGATCATTTTGTTAGAGTAGGAATAGGATTACAAAGTTGCAGAGGAATAATCCAATTTCAGGAGTCCATTCAGGCCAATGTTGTGCAGATCCTTAGAAGATACAGTACTAACTGGCACAATGTATTCGAGCAAAGACATCTTTGGAAAGAGAGTTTCCTTGTCCTCTGTCTTCTTTTGTTTACTGCATAGTTAATTAAATACACAGTATATTCCAGGTCACTGATGTTGTCCTTCCTTCCTCCTGGGTTCCTCTTCACCCAGATGTCCCAATTAAATGGGATAGGTGTTTCTACCCTCTCCCCTCCTCTGCTACTTCTAGAGGCTTAAGTAGGGGAGGTGATCTTGTCCTTCTACTACATCTTTCTTCTTATGTTCCTTTTCCTATGGAACCTAATCTCTCTGCTACCAAGGCCTGGATTTTTTTTAAAATTTTGATAAGTAGCAAATATGGTGGAAAAACCAACTGTTAAGGACTAAAGAAAGCATCACATGGAGCCCCAGTCCAGCAGAGGTTCTGATGTTAGGTTACTCCCTTAGATTATCCGGCAGATAGGCCAGCTAAGGTGTGCTGAATTAACAGCGACCTAATCAGGCATTGGTCTTGGGCTATCGTGTGCTACTGTGGGAACATCAAGTGTCTAAATAGGCATGTCTCAGTTCAGCAAGCCTCTATGTGCCTAGCAAGTACCATTCTAGTCACTGTGGGAGAGAAATAAAAATTCACATTTCTACCGGGCTTTCATATTTGTTTTCCTTATGATAAATTCTTTATGATAACCATGAGAGAGAGTTAGTGAATTAAGTGATTTTTCCATGGGCAAACAGCTGCCCAAATGAATCTCAAATTATGGCATTTTTAGGAGCATGAAGAAGTGAAGAATTTTAGGCAGTGTGCATATGTGTGTGTGGGGGGAGGGATAGTTTGTTCAATAGGGATAGGGAGAACCTTCTCAGAGCCACATAAATCAAGTCACGTACCTTTACTCACCCTATGGTTAACTTGTGTTGTTAACTTAGTTTTGTTTGGTCTAATCAAATTATCCTACATGGACAGATACAAACACTTCTTCCTTGGAGAGAAGCCAGGTTGTCAGAGCCAGTTATTTTTCTTTCCAACCATGTGAAGAAATTTACTGTGCACAGGAAGCAAGCACTCTATAGAATGCCATCGGTGAAGAGAAATGAATCGACATGGCCCTAGTGAGCACTGAATCTTCAGCAAATTTGATGATACTTTCCTATCATATCAACTGGCTGCTTTGAAATTTTCTACAACTGTAACATTTAATTTGCATCAATATAAGTTATATTTATATGCCTACTGTGTACTATGCCTTCCATGCATTTGACCCTAGGAAGGCTCCAGAAAGAAAAAAATAATCTCTGAAAGGAATATCTTAGACCAACTCCTTAACTGCTATGGATCAAATCACAAACCAATTCTTTTCAAGGGAAAAATTAGTGCATTTATTTAATAATTATTTATTAAATACCTATTTATTCTAGGCACTATTGTATGTCTAGCTACAACAAACAAGAGGGTAATAGCTCTTGATCTCAAGGAGTGTGTGTGTGTGTGTGTGTGTGTGTGTGTGTGTATACACATCTATAGATATATCTCTATAGATATAGGTCTATAGATATATCTCTCTAAATAGATATATTTGTAGATCTATATCTAGAGGTCTAGAGATCTGGAGTTATATATCTATGTGTATAGATATATATCCTTCTATCTTTATATACATATACATGTATATATGTATAATGTGTTTGTATGTATGCATGCATGTAAGTATGCATATGAGATCAGGAGAACCTAGGTTCAAATCCCATGTCAGACATTAATTAAATGTATGATTCTGGACAAATAACTTATCTTCCATTGGAAGGAATTTGGATTGATGACCCTCAAGGTCCATTTCAGCTTCAAATCTGTGATTCTGTGAGCCCATGGTTGGATTGGCCCAAAGGAATAAAATGCATTTGTGCAATGGTGAAGTGTGTATGTTGCTTCTGAACTCTGACTATGTCTTTAGACACAAACTATTTCAACTATAAAAAAAAATTATTTTCTTTAATAATGTGTTTTGTAGGTGACAAACATTTTTGGTGAACTTTTCTTGGAAGTCAGCAAGGATGGAGGTGTTGGAAAGATTTTTAAATGATAAAATTATGCTTTAGTTTTTAAAAAGCTAATAGAATGTGTATTGATTTATTTTGTGGGGTTGTGGGTCCTTGCATCAGCTTGTGTTTCTTATTGGATCTCCAGATCCTAGTCTCTTTTCAAAAATCTGACTGTCAGACAGTAGAAAAACTCATCTGACAGCCTGGACTTCTGTTGCCATTTCCAGTGTCATTTAATACAAATCCTTGTGCCTTTTTCCTCTCAAATAAATATTTACAAAAGAGTGTCCTACCTTAGAAAATAGATTGAGTAAGATTATTCACTTTATATAAAAGATTCATTTCAGGGTTCCCTTAATTGAATACATTTTTATGAATTGATTCTTTCTTTCTGTTTGGTATATATACAACTTTTATGGAACAAAGACATTATAAAAAGGTAAGCACGCATGTTTTGCAATCTGTCATTATTCTTAGGTGATGAGATCTACTTTAGCTGGATGGTGAATCAATTTCAGCTGATGACTTCCAAATCTCAATTGTATTTCTGTTTCCACAGAAATGAATGTGAGTTTGGCAAAAGTAAAACATAACTTCCAATGACTACTTTTGTTAAGGAAAAAATGCAGAAAGTTCCCAAATTCTACTTTTTCTGAAGAAATAGAAATGTTTTCTAGTGGAGAAACAAGGAAATCACACAAAGGGAAACAATTCCAATGAGAAGGGGGAAATGTTATTTTAAGAGACATGTGGATACAGAGGGAACTCACAAACAATATTTTGAAGAAGATTGATGCTCAGAGTGATAACAAATGGGAAGAATCATAGCAACTCAGCAATTTATTTTTTTTCTGCCAAGAAGAATGAGTTTATGATTGCCAAATCAGAAAAATATGATTAACCAGACAGATTAATAAGTAGAAAATAAGAGGGCACCTAGGTGCCACTGATAATTTCAAGTCACCTGATTAATATGAACTAAAACCTAGGATTCTGAAATAACTGGCAAGTGTAATTACTGAGCCATTTCTCAGTCATCTTTGAGTGATCATCAAGAACAGAAGATGTACCTTATGATTAGAATGAGGTAAAACTCTCCTTTTTCAATAAAGAGATTGAAGTATGCAATGATAGTCCAATAAGGCAGGCCAGTTCATGGACAACTTCTAAAATAGAATGTTAAAAGGATAATTGGTGAGTGTCTAAAACAAATGAAATGAGGAAGATAAAAATTCAGCATGGCATCAAGAACAAACCATGTAAGACTAAACTGCTTTCTTTCCTTTTCTTTTTTTTTTAATAGAGCAGACTGGTAAATCAGTAGAGAGATCACTAGATTTGGGCAATGCATTTGAAAAACTTTCTCCTACTGTACATTTGGAAAATAATGGAGCTATGTGAACTCGATGAAAGTGTAATTAGAAGAATTCAGATACAATTGAATGACTAGACACTAAAAGTATTCATTAGTGGTTCAGTCACCTTGGGTAGAGGTCTACATCGGAGTGCCTCAGATATCCATTTTGGGCAGTGTGGTATTTAAACATTTTTTATCAACAACATGGATAAAGGCAGAGATGGCATGTTTATCATATTTAAAGATGACACTGAGCTAGCCAATAAATACAATTAAAAATATTTTGACAGGATAGAATGTTGGGATGAATTGAATAAGATGAAATTCAATAATGATAAATATAAAATATTACACATTACTTAAAAATTAATTTCACAAGCACAAGATATGAAAGCTTGGTTAGATGGCAATTATTCTTTAAAAAAATTAAAACAAGGTTTTTATTGGACTGATAGTTCAATATGAGACAACAGTGTAGTGTAGCAGCCAAGCGAGCTAATACAATCTTGGGCTGCTAAAATATTGGTATAATGTTCAGGATAAGAGAAGTAAATTCTACTGAATTCTCCCCTAGTCATTGCAATATCTTTGTTGTGTATCCTAGATGCCTTTTTTTAGGAAAGCCTTTGATGATCTGAAGAGTTTATAGGGGAGGGCAAACAAATTAAAGACCTTAAATTCTTGCCTTTACAGGATTTGTTGAAGTAACTAGGAATATTTAGTCTGGAAAAGATAAGACCCAGAAGACGTAATACCTGTTATTAAGGGCCAGGATTCTGTTAGAACTGTGGAGGCATGCGTCATCTCCTAGGACTCTCAAAACACCAGCCAGGGTTATTTTAAGCAAGAAAGCTGGGGTGATTGAATTAACTTCATTCCCAAGTGGCTTGATCTATGACCCAACTGTGGGCATGGTAAGCAACTGAGTTTCAAAGACATGAGGTGACTTCCACAAAGGCATATACATGGTAAATAGCAGAGCTAAGATTTGAATCCAGGATGTCAGACTCCAAATATAGTGCTCTGGAGCTTCCAAGCCCAGAAGCTTTTCTTCAGAATCATCCACTTAGACAGACCTCTTCAATTAATACTCACTTTGCCCAAAACTAGTTTTATTGTGTGATTTCTTATTGTCTGGTGAAAATAATTAACTGATCTCTAAACACTATAATCAATATTATAAAACATCTTAAAAACAAAAAGTCACATGTGTCTTTTAAGGAGTTCCCACTAAGGAGTTTTTCTGTCTTAGTAACAAGAGAATATCAGTACAACTTGAGTTTAATCTTTCTTTGAATATTTATCAAGTTTTTGTTTAATGTGAAAATACTTTAATGTGGCTCAGTTCCTAGGTCAACGCTTCATGCTCCCAGCCTAGAAAAAGACTGAGCTTTTAGAAACCAGTATATCAGAAACTCCCCCTTCCTGTGGAGTGAAAGAGCTCTCTAGTTTGTGGTCCCAAATGATGAGAAACAAGGGAGTGGCTCAGATATAGGCCAGAATGAAGATAAGATCATGTTATATTTTGCATATGGCTAGGCCTTGATAGTTGAGAATCTAGAATGCTTCAGAGCTATGCTCGGCTTTGACTTCAATTTTTATTAAGAATCTGCCATGTGCAAGGGAACACAAAGACAAAAAAAAAAAAGAAATAATACCTGCATATGTGGAGCTTACGTTATAATGGGGGGGGAGGTTAAGAATAAAATGAGGTATATCAATAGCGTATATATTGTCTATACAAGTAATATAAAGTACTTCCAAAAAAAATTCCAAGTTCAATATCAATGGTAGTGGGGATAAAAGTTTCTTCCCTACTACTTTTCCATTCTTTATAGACCTTACTCCCCTCCCAGTACTCTAGTGAGTACTAGTGAAACTGGTCTCCTTGCTGCTCCTCAAACAAGATATTTATCTCCTGATTCCAAGCATTTTCATTGGCTGTCCTCCATGCAGGGAATTCTGTGCCTCCTGGCTTCTGTCAATTCCCAGATTAAATCCTGTCTTCCACAGAATGACTTTCCCAATTCCACTTAACACTAGTGCCTTCTGTCTGTTCATTATTTCCAACTTATCTTGTATATAGCTTGTTTGTACATAACTATCTGCATTTTGTCTCTTCCATTAGATTGTGAGCTCCTTAAGAACTGAGATTGTCTTTTATGATTCTTTGTATCCCCAATGCTTAGCACATTGCCTAGTACATAATAGATTAATTAATATTTACTGACAATAAACATTAACAACTCAATCTTTCTCCCAATTGCTTCCTAACACTTACAGATAGATATAGGGTATTGCAATCTTCCTCTTCTCAACCCAAACTAACACATGAATGCCTGTTCTTTCAAGAATGTAAGATAGCACTTTTTTTTCTTCCAATTGCTGATTGGTAATCAGAGGAAAACTTTCTGAAAAAGTTGCCTACCCTAATTGAATCCACTTCTTCACTTCCCACTCACTATTCATTTCTTTTTAAATTCATCTTCCAATCTCCACTGAAACTCTTCTCTCTAAGATCAGCAGTGATCTCATAATTGTTACATGCAATGACACTTTTCAGTCATCAGTCTTTCTGTGGAAGTGCCATACTCTTGGTATTATTGTGATAGTGTTCAGTCCTGCTTCTCCTATTTGTCTAACCATGGCTCTTCAATCTATTATACATGATTATTATCCGTGTCCCATCCCCTTCTATGTAAGATGACCCCAAAACTTTTTTTTTGTCCCCATTCTACATTCCCTCTTACTTATATGAATAGCTCTCATGGATTCAAACATCACATCTATGCAGATGACTCTCACAAAGCTAGGCTTCATCTCTATCAGAGTTCCAGAACCCCACCTCTACCAGGATTTCTCTAAGGTATTTCAAATTCAAAATCCTCAAAGCAGAACTCATTTATCTTCCAACAAAATCCACTATTCTTCCTAACTTCTCTATTTTGGTTGTGGGGCACATCCTTCTTCTAGCTATACATGTATACAAGCTAGAGTCATACTCAACAATTCACTGATGGGAGTATTTCCCTTATTGGTCTTTATACTCTCCCTGATGGACAGGGCTTCTTTACTAGCTTCTTTCCTTCAAGGATACTATCCTTATGGACATATCTACTTTTCTGTTGGCTACTTTTCTTCAGGGTTGCCAAAACAGTTTTAAGTTCTTTTAGCAAAAGAGAAATCCTAAGCCACAAATAAGCACAGCACTTTTTCCAAGTCTACTCCCTTAGCTGGGTTAGGAGTAACATTATAATATTTCAGCACAAAAAGAAATAAGCCAGGGGTCAGCAGAACTTTTGCAGATATGCTTTCTTGGCTGAGCTCTGAAGGGTTTCAACCTCTCAGGCAGCAGATGGCAGTGCGAATTCTTTTCCTTAACCCAACCAGAGATCCTCTCTGAACCCTAAGGACAGCTCTACTCTGCAATAAATGGCAAGCCTTTTCTTTCTCCATTAAGCTCTTCTGGGCAGCAGGCAGCAGTATAGGATCTGTAGTATGTTTTCAAATCCAACTAAAGGTATTTTGATTCTAACCTTGAGGAGTCTTCTCAGAATTTTCTCCAAGGTGTGTTCTGATTTACTAGGAGATCTGACCTTACCCAACCTTATGGTACCAAAGTGAGGTCTCTTATGTGAAATGACTCACATTTTCTCACCCTAAAAAAAAAATGTTTCAGGTAGCCATTCTCCAACTATGCAATATACAGTTGTCCATAATCACCAAGTAGTTTTAGGGTTCAAGGTCTCCCAACTATCAACTTCACATTTCTCACATTAGTCATAAAAAATGAGATGCTGAGAAAAGAAACACTTCAGCCACATTGTATTTGAGTATCTTCTGTGTAAACTTCTTCAGTGTTTCTTTCATAATTGCCCTAGCTTCTAAACTCTTAAATGTTAATAAAATTGTCCTAATCAGAAGAGGCACCACATCACAGATAAAATGAAAACTCATGCCCTCCAAGAGCTGCCAAACTGTTTTTCTCACAGTGTAAATCAGATGGTATCGCTTCCCTGCTCAATAAGTTCCCGGAATGTCCAATTGCTTCTAGAATCAAACACAAATTTTTCTGTTTGGTATTTAAAGTTCACCATAAATCTAAATGCAGATGGAAGCATACTTTAAAACTTTATTATTCTTTGGGGTGTTTTTTGTCTGTATTTTCTTTTGCAATGTGGCTAATATTGAAAATGTTTTACATAACTGCAGAAGAGTAATCAATATCAAATTGCTTGCCTTCTCCAGAAGGGAGAGGAAGGAGGGAGAAAATTTGACAATCAAAATTTAAAGAAGAACATTTTTTAACACGTAATTGAAAACAAAAATTAAATCAGAAAAAAAATCTTGTTAACTGAGCCCGCACTCATATTTCCATACTCATTGAACACTATTTAACTGCATACACTGTAGTACAACATTTTACTACTGCCTGTGTTCTTTTGAACTGGTTCTCTCCTATACTTGAAATTCATTGACTTCTCATCTCTATTTCTGAGAATTTCTAGTTTTAAGATTCAGATGAAGTGGTACTTTCTTTTTAAAAATTATTTCTTTTTAGTTTTCAACATTCACTTCCACAAGATTTTGAATTAGAAATTTTCTCCCCATCTCATCCCTCCCCCCACCCCAAGATGGCATGCATTCTGAATACCCCTTCCCCTAATCTGCCTTCCCTTCTGTCTCTCCCTCCACCTTTTCTTATTCCCTTCTCTTTCAATTTTCCTGTAGGACAGGATAGATTTCTATACACCATTTCCTGTATATCTTATTTCCCATTTGCATGTGAAAACCATGTTTTAACATTTGTTTTTAAAACTTTGGGTTCCAGATTTTCTCCCTTCCTCCCTGCCCACCCACCCTCATTGAGAAGGCAAGCAACTCAATGCAGTTATAAATATGTAGTCATTCAAAACATTTCTATAGTAGTCACATTGTGAAAAACTAAATATATTCCCCTTAATCCTATTCTGCCCCCATTTATTCTATACTCTCTTTTGACCCTGTCCCTACTTAGAATTGCATGCTTCTGATTACCCCCTCCTACAATCTCCCCTTTCCTCTCTATCATCCTCCTGCTCTCTTGTCCCCTTCCCCTCCTATTTTCCTATAGGGTAAGATAGATTTCCATAACCAATTAAGTGTGTATGTTATTCCCTCCTTAAGCCAAATAAGATTCACTCATTAACTCTCACATTCCCCCACTTCCACTCTACTGTAAAAACCTTTTCTTGTCTGTTTTAGGTGAGACAGTTTCCCCCTTTCTACCTCTCCCTTTCGCCTTCTCCCAGTATAATCCCCTCTCACTCTTTAATTTTATTCTCCAGATATCACCCCTTCATTTTCAACTCACCCAGTGCCCCCATCTGTCTATCTATCTATCTACATACACACACACACACACACACACACACACATAATTTTCTCATCCAACTACCCTAATACTGACAAAACTCTCATGAGTTACAAATATAATCTTTCCAAGCAACAATGTAAGCGGTTCAATCTTAATAAGTCCCTTATGATTTCTCTTTCCTGTTTACATCTTCATGCTTCTCTTGAGTCGTATTTGAAAGTCAAATTTTCTGTTCAGCTCTGGTCTTTTCATGAAGAATGCTTGAAATTCCTCTCTTTCGCTGAATGACCATTTTTTCCCCTGAAAGATTATACCCAGTTTTGCTGGGTAGGTGATTCTGGGTTGTAACTTTATCTTCTTTGTAGAAGCTGCTAAATCTTGTGTTATCCTGATTGTGTTTCCACAATACTTGAATTGTTTCTTTCTGGCTGCTTGAAATATTTTCTACTTGGCCTGGGAACTCTGAAAATTGGCTACAATATTCCTAGGAGTTATCCTTTGGGGATCTCTTTCAGGAGGTGATTGGTGGATTCTTTCCATTTCTATTTTGCCTCTGGTTCTAAAATATCAGGACAATTTTCTTCAATAATTTCTTGAAAGCTAATATCTAGGCTCTTTTTTTTTTTATCATGGCTTTAAGATAGTCCAATAATTTTTAAATTCTCTCTCCTGGATCTATTTTCCAGGTCAGTTGTTTTTCAAATGAAATATTTCACATTGTTTTCTAATTTTTCATTTTTTTAAACAGTGTCTTGATTTCTCATAAATTCACTAGCTTCCATTTGCTCCATTTTAATTTTTAAGGAAGTATTTACTTCATTGAGCTTTTGGACTTCCTTTTCCATTTGGCCAATTTGGCTTTTTAGGGCATTCTTCTCCTCATTGGATATTTGGACCTCTTTTGCCATTTGGTTCAGGCTATTTTTTAAGGTGTTTTTTCTTTAATTTTTTTGGGGTATCCTTTAGCAAGCTGTTGACTTGTTTGTTTGTTTGTTTGTTTTTCATGATTTTCTTGCATCACTCTCATTTCTCTTCCCAGTTTTGCTCTACTTCTCTTACTTGCTTCTCAAAATCCTTTTTGAGCTCTTCCATGGCCTGGGACTGATTCATATTTTTCTTGATGGCTTTGGATGTAGGAGTTTTGACTTTGTTGTCTTCTGGTTGTATGTTTTGATCTTCTTTGTTACAAAACAAGGATTCTATGATCTGACTTTTTTTGAGCCTTTGTTTGCTCATGATCCCAGCCAATTACTTCAGTTACAAACTCTTTGTTAAGGTAGGGGTCTGCTTCCAGTGTGGAGAATGTGCTCTCCCAAGCTTTGGGAGTTTTGTGAAGCTGTTTTCAGAGATACTTCTAGGGACCTGTAAATTTTCAGTTCTTCCAAGGTGGTATGGTAAGAGGTGAGGTGTTTACTCATTTCTTGGCCTGGGCTCTTGTCTATGAGTGACCACAAGCACTCTTTTCTGCCTTGGAACGGTGAGGATTTTCTTTGAACCACTGCTTCAAACTCCACAATGCCAGCACTTCTTCTTGCCCCAGGACTGTCAACCAGAACTGTGACCCAGATCCAAGGACAGGCAAAGCAAGAGAATCCTGCACCAAGAAAGGGATCCCTGCAATACCCCTCTGATCATCCATTCATTTCCCCCTCTGTCTGTGTCCTGGAAGCTATGGAAGCAACTGCCGCCCTGAGGCCACAGGTGGGGACTGGGGCTGGGACTGGGACTGAGCTTTTCTCTCACTGCAATCACTGACTTTTCCTACTGACCTTCTAAGTTTTCTTTGGCATTCATTGGTTGAGAAGTCTGGAAACTGCCACACCTGCCTGTAATTCAGTCCTCTGAGGGCTGCTCCAGGTTCACTGAGGCCTGTTTTGCCTGTGCACCCATGCCTAACTGTGTTCCTCTCCCACCTCGGTGTGCTATACCTTTCTGATCAACCATCCAGGTTGTCTTGGGCTGGAAATTTGTTTTACTCTGTCTTTTTGTGGGTTCTCCTGCTTTGGAATTTATTTAGAGCCATTTTTTTATAGATATTTGGAGGGGTTTGGGGGAGAGCTCAAGCAAGTCACTGCTTTTACTCTGCCATCTTGGTTCTGCCCCACCCCCAGTGTCATTTTCTACATAAGGCTTTTCCTGCACCCCTAGATGCTAAAGCCCTCTTCCACAAGTCACCTAATAATTGTTTTGTCTTCATGGCTAACCTGTAAGATCCTTGAGAGCAGGGGCTGTTTCCCTTTTTTTTTTTCAATTGCCAGTACCTAGAATTGTGCCTAGTACATATGACATTCATAATAATTCCTATTAGTCGATCGAAAATACTTAGTAATCTGGCTCTGGCCTATCTTTCTAGATTGACTTGATGTTACTAACTCATTCATTTCACCTTCCTTCCAAACAGTCCAGCTAGATGATCACCATATGCAGTATTCCACATTCTGTCTCTGTGCCTTTGCAAATACCATCCTCCATTCTTAATGGATTCTTCTTCACCTCTAAGTTTTGGAATCTCAAGCTTCCATTAAGGATAGTTATTAAGTGCTACACCTTAGGACATGTCTTTCCACACCCTCCCCAGGCTCCCCAGTTGTTAATATTCTCCTCTGAAATTGCTTTCTAATTCTTTTGTATTATCTTATCTCTGTAAGTTCTTCTCACCTTGAAGCAGAATGTAAGCTTTTTGTGGATCTGGACTATTTAATTTTTATCTTTGCATCTTAAGTATCTAGAACAATTCCTAGTACATAGTAGAAAATTGATATATGTTTATTGTATTAAACTGAATTACCTCACATGAAGAAGCAAATTAAGGAAGGAATCACAAACACTGTCAGGTCCAACCTTTCCAGGCTACCATTAAATCACACAAAGTTCTCTTAATTCAACCTAAAAAAAGGTGGGATGTAATGAAGGTAGATATGGCCCTAAAGATATGCTACAATTTGAGGGTCATTGTACATATAGAGACAATAAGCCTGCATTCTCCTTAGCCACTATCTATGTTGGAAGCAGGCTATTCTTAGCTCTCCATAAACCTTATAAACCACTTTCCCTATTTAAAAAAAAAAACAAAACCTTGTGTACATTAAATTATTCTGGATAGCTCACAAAGTGTAAATACTTCTTAAACTGTAGGTTGCAACCCCATATGGGGTTGCATAATTGAATGTGGGGGTCATGAAAAATTGGGCAATAGTAAAATATTTCTGAACAGGCAATGACCAAAAATTAATTCAAAATCAAAGCTGTAATGAATCCAAGGTATTTCTGGCAGTGCTTGCCCATCCTGCATTGTGCGACTTCACTGCAGCCTTGGTTCAGAACACGTAACATCAGCACTTTGCACTGCCAAAGTCATGCCACACAATGCCAAAGAATGCTTCCAGAAGCACTTCAGCTCAGATTCAAGACTATTGTATCTTGAATACAATAGTGTTTTTACTGTACATACAAAGTTTTTTGTTCTTACAGAAACATATTTTAATTATCAAAAATAAAGACTTTTAATATTTTCCTACCTTCATTCCTCAGTATGTAAGTACCAATTTAGTATATCTTTGGATTGTGTTGTGTTAGAATGTTTGGTTTTTAAAATTGATGTTATCTCCTCTTATAGAAACATGAGTATTTAATTGTAACAAGTGAAGGCAAAAGCCCTTTAACAATATTTCTCCACTATCACTGCTATGTATGTATGTAAATATAAAAATCGATGTTTAAAATTAAGCACAAAGAAATGTAATTTCATACACTAAAGCTAGTATTTATTTCAGAAATTTTTAGTAATAATTATTTATATTTTAGGCAAAATATTTTTTGTTACGGATAAGTGACTAAATTTAGACAGAAGAAGTAAACATAATGATGACACTGTGGCAGAGTGTTCACTACCAGATTGTAATATGTCTAAATTTACAAGAAAAAGAAAGTATCTTGAATCATTTTTGCGATATAGATGTACTCCTAATGGTGATGATGGTGTGGAAAAACCTCTTTACTTAATTTGTAATAAAGTTGTAGCTGCAGAGAGCATGAAACCAGCCAAACTAAAACAACATCTTAATACCAAGCATGCAGTGTACTGCAATAAACCAAAGGAATATTTGAATGACTTAAAATCTTCAAATAAAGAGAAACAATGTTTTGAGAAATTTGTTACTGTCAATGAAAAATATTTACTTGCAACTTACAAGCCTTCTTATCTAATTGCAAAAACTAACAAGCCCTATGCAATGAAGATCTTGTGTTACCTACTACTATTAAAATGTCAGTAATAGTTCACAGGAAAAAAAGTATGGGAATGAAATTTGTAAAATTCCTTTATTAAATGATATTATTTCCAAAAGAATTTCTGAGATTAGTAATGACCATTTCCAACAGCTTATTACCAGGCTTAAGTGCAGCCCAAAGTTTGCTATTTAGTTAGATGAGACAACTAACATGACGCAGTTGTTACTTTATGTAAGACTTTATAAAGGAAGCATACATGAGAAATTATTGTCTTTTCACCCTTTGGAATAGCTCACAAGAGGGGAAGATATATATCTTAAAGTTGACTAATTTTTCACAAATAAAGGTTTACAGTGGATAAATTACACTGGAGTCTGTACAGATGGTGCTGGAACAACGATGGATGAGAATGTTGGATTTGTTACAAAAGCTAAAGCTGGTGGAAATGAACATATCACTTTTACTCACTACATGATTCATCAGGAGGCACTCATAGTGAAAAAAATAGCACCAGATAGTATCAAAATCATGATACTATCAAAATCATTAACAGCCATGCCCTTAACAGTCATTTGTTTTCAAACCTTTAGAAAGACATGAACTCCAATTACAAAAGTTTATTACTCTCAAGATGGCAAAGTTTAAACAAATTATTGAAAGTAAAAGATGAAGTTGTTATATTTTTGACTGAGCAGAAATCTGATTTTGTTAATTTTTTCATAATGACTTACAGCTTTCAAAACTGTTATTTGTTGAATATTTTTGAAAAACTCAATTTTTTAAACATGTCACTTTAAGGGAAAAGTTGCAACATATTTATGTTAAAAGATAAAATTGAAAGCTTTACTAAAAAGTTAACATATGGAAGAACAGGTGGAAAATGGTTCTTTAGAAATGTTTACAGATACAGATGATTTTATAATTGAAAATAACCTTCCCAAAGATTTGATTGTAAGAGTTATAATTGATCATCTGAAGTGCCTGGAGACACAGTTTCAGAAAAACTTCTGTTCAAATTTTGATTCTAAAAAACTAAATTGGGTTCATAAATTATACTTAATTGAAATTAAAAAAAAATAGTCGTCTGTCATTAAAAGTTCAAGAAGAATTTGCCAAGTTATCAAGTGACACAAGGTTAAAACTTGAACTTCCTGAAAAATTGCTAAATGAATTTTGGCTTGGGATTAGGACAGAATTTCCAATAATTTCTGAAATGGACCTAAACATGCTTCTGCCATTTTGCACCATGTATTTAAGTGATGCAATGTTCTCAGCATTGATTATTATAAAATCAAAGTGTCAATCACCTCTGAAAAAACATTGAAGATGTTCTACATCCTGCAGTATCAAATATTCTGCCAAAATTTAGTTCTTTATGTAAAAATAAGCAAGTACATCTATCTCATTAGTATGCAAATTTGCTTTCATATTTAATAAATGGCAAAAATCATATGTATACCAAAGAATTGTTTTAAAATAAATTTCTCTATTCATTATTATCAATAGATGTTTGATTTGTTTCCTATTTTTTATATATACCGAGGCTCACGTAAAAATTTTTCAGGTGAAAAAGGGTCGTGAGACGAACAAGTTTAAGAAGGCTTGGCCTAGAGTAACAAAAATAGTAGATGTTAGAGTTAGGAAGAATGCAATCCCAGTGGTGCTTACTTAAAAAGCTATTTTCTACTTGAAGAATGTCTACATCTTAGCCCTCTTGCCTCAGCAGTGGCTTGTCCCCACCTTCAGTTGGACAGCTGGGGGATTAATAATCAGGTCATGTGCCCAGGAGTTTGGCCATGTGCACAATGGCTTAGTCCACAATTCCAGCTGAGTCAAGCTCAGATCAGAAATAAATATGTGTACCACTTTTTTATTTGCCCTATCATCTATCATGTCCCTCTGGAAGCTGAGGCCATTAAAATTTCCTGGTAGCCTTGAGGAGGAACTTAACATTGCCTTAGAATTTCTAACATCAACTCCACCCTCTACCCCCCCACCCAATTCTTTTTAATAGAGCTTATTGCCTCAGGTAAATTCCCAGGTAATATGACGCAATGGAACAATCTGAGAGTTTTGAAGCATGGTATGCATCCAAATATTGTTCAAATTAGTCCCATCTCCTTCCTTTGACTTCAGGTTGTTTCAACATATCTATTATTTTCAGGTTCATGCTTTTGCTTTAAGGATCATTTAGTCATTTCCCTATTGTTTTGACCCTAAAGAGACTGTAGTAAGCACAGGTTGCACTAGAAGGCTGTGTCCTCAGGTACATATTCTTTTTGGTTCGATTCTCCCCTACAGTTAGTCTACACAAGGCTCATAGCTAATCACACTGGGTCTGAGGAGAGAGAGATGATTCAGTGGAAATGGAACATTTCATTCTGGTGCAAAGTTTCTCAAGTGTAATTATTCATTTTCTTTTTTTTTTTTAGTGAAGAAATATTTGCTACAGACAACCAAAATGTACTGTCAGTAAGAGTTAATAATGATGATGATAATGACAATAATAATAACTCACATTTCTAGGGAGACTTAAGGTTTAAAAAGTGATTTCTAAACAACAAGCCATATGTAATGTTCTTCTTAAATAATTTTTTAAATTAACAAAAAAATTATTTTCTCTCTTTTGCATATGTCCACACTGGAAAAAAAAATGAAAAACAAAAACTCCATAATAAATATGTATCTTAATGGAGCATACTGAGGAATTCAACCAATTCTGCTATTAAACTGATAGAAATCACATTTGTGATTATCACGACTCATTGTAGGATAACATTTTGCTAAAATCACATTTTGTGACTGAAAGTTAGATTTACAGAGTTGCAACAGTGGATGTAAGACTAAAGTAATATTTTCTGTCTCTCCAGATCTCTAAGTCGCTTAGCATTTTTCAGGCTTCATTTCCTCTTCCCAGGAGTAACACCATGGTGATTCTTTGGAAAATTGAAAGACCTATCTATTTTATGAATGTCCTAATAAACTCTGAATATAGTACCACAAGGAATAGAATGATGGACTGGAGTCAGGAAGTTCTGAGTTCAAATTCTACCTCAAATATTAGTTCCTTTGAGACTCCAAGTGAGCCTCCGCATTGTCATTTATACAATGAGATAATAATAATAACTGCCTCACTGAAGGTCAAATGTGATAAAAGCATTTGCAAACTTCAAAGTTCTATATAAATGCTAGTTATAATTCTTATCATTGTGATCATTGTCATTAATTTATTGAACATAAGGGAGATGTTTTTAAAAGTTATTAGACAACAGAATGCAGAAATATAGTTTGAAATTCTGGGATCCTAAGGGAAATTATGCAGAAAGCTACATCTCCTATAACTGGGGACCTTATGTAATCTGAGACAGACCTTCTGTAATGTTGGATAGATTTGTGAGCACATGAAGATATGATTAAAATTTTATATAGAATTTTCAAATGTTTGCTGTGATACCAAGAATGTGAGTGGCTCCTAGAAAGTTATGTCTACTGCTAGGATAAGATCCAGAGGTAGGATGCAAAATAATGTCATCTATGTGCTATGAACTAGATGGGGAACCACACTCTTGTGAACACTATGATGCAGTGGAAAGAGCTGAATTTGAAATTGGAAGAGTTAGGTTCAAATACTAGTACTAACTACATTGTGACCATGGAAAACTATTTTAACCTCTCTCCATCATCCTAGTTTCTTCCAATACAAAATAAAGGTTCAAGATTAGGTGGTTTCAAAAATATCTTTAATATCTAACTTTATGATAGGGGAGGGTCCTATAGATATGATTAATGAAGGCTTGAGGTACAATGAAGGAAGGATTCATGGAAGAGGTAGGACATATGCTTGAAGGATGAACAAGATTGTCTAGGCAGATAGGAATGAAGAGAAGTTTACAAGAGGGCAGAATATTAGCCAGGGATTCAGGAAGACCTGGATTCAAATTCTATCTCAGATATTAGTTATATGACCTTGAGCTATTTGACCCGTCACTTAGGTATCCTTACTTTGTTTCCTCATCTACAAAATCATGATAATGACATATGTCTATGTAAGGCTATTTTAAAGATTAAATTAGAAAATACATGTAAATAACTTTGTAAATCTTAAAATGCATTAGTGTTAGTTATTATTTTTAAAGATAAGTGTTCCAGTGAATACTTTGATGATAGAGATGAAAGCACTAAGGCATGAATGATATGGCACATTAATAGGGCCACCTAAAATTTCATCTTGTTCTTTTTACCTCCTTGTGACACTTCTATTACTGAAACTTGGTGACTTAAAATGGCAAGGTTTATTTTCTAGATTCTACCTGATTTCTCTCAGATACTATACCAGCAATGAGGTAATTGGGGTTAAGTGACTTGCCCAAGGTCACACAGCTAGTAAGTGTCAAGTGTCTGAGGCTGGCTTTGAACTCAGGTCCTCCTGACTCCAGGATTGGTGCTCCATCCACCTAGCTGCCCCAATACCAGCAATTTGAATAACTATCATTAGATGACTGGTGATGGTGTTAGAGCTTAATTTTTAGGATTTTTTTCTCCTGGCATGGAAAAGGGTTAGTAGCTCAGTTTTGTTGTTGTTGTTGTTGCTGTTGCTGTTCCTGTTGCTGTTGTTGTTGCTGTTGTTGTTCAGTCACTTCAGTTACATCTGACTCTTCATGACCCATTTGTGTTTTCTTGGCAAAGATACCAAAGTGGTTTGCAATTTCCTTTACCAGCTCATTTTTCTACTGAGGAACCGGGGCAAATAGTGTTATGTGACTTGCCCAGGGTCATACCTAACACTTGTACTAGCATTGTTCTTTAGTTAACTACCTATGTAACCAGACAAGTTATTTAACTACTTTGGGCAACTGATCCTTACCTGAAAAATAAGTAGGATGGCTATTAGCATGCTATCCAACTCAAAATCTATGATCCTATTGAGAAGAAAAAATCTTTACTAAAATAACTCTCTGAAAGATATGAATGTGTCTAGAAATAAAATAAAGAGAAATAAATAATAGAATTGTTAAATACCCCGTACTATTTGCTCACCTCTTTTTGTAAATTTCATCTGCCATGTCATCATTTGTAAACTTATCTTGAACTGTTTCCATTGTCAGAACACTATGCTCAGTTATTTCTCTGGTTTTTAGGGCTCCAGATCTGGAGCATTCAAGCTGTTTCCTTGGGTTGACTCTATTAAATGAATTTCATTTTTCTTTTCATTTGCTTCTGTCTGGGCTGATCTGGTTGCTTTTAGGCTTAACAAACCCCTTCATTTAAAAAAAAAAAAGCTCCTACTTACCTGTTTTTTTTTTCCTGTTGTGGAGGGGGAAAAGGGGTGGGGAGAGAGAGAGAGAGAGAGAGAGAGAGAGAGAGAGAGAGAGAGAGAGAGAGAGAGATAGACAGACAGACAGACAGAGACAGAGAGACAGAGACAGAGAGAGAGACAGAGAGAGATTACATTTGACTCCTGACTCTGCCAATCACTTATGGAACAGTCTTTCAACTCTAATCCTGGATGTTCACAATTTTTTTGTTCCTAATTAGCCCATATTTCTCTCCACATTGATGAGAACTTCCCTACTGAACCCAAAAGCTTGAGATCCACAAATGTGACATTTGTCTCAGAAATGGCTTTCTTCCAGTCAGGGAAGAACTAGTCCATATCACTCCACCTTTCAACTCACTCAGCTTCTGGTCATCCTATTCTTTCTAATAAATAGCTATTGGACATTTTGTGACTGACAATGTTTTTTTTCATCTTACCTGAAACTTTTCTTATAGGAACCTGTTTTTTTTTTGTTCATTTAGAGACATTTGAAAGAATTTTGCCCATAGACAAGAATAACTTTAAAAAAAAAAACATTCACATAATACTTATCTCTCACATTAGACAAAAACAGTCAAAATTATCACTATTCTGTTCAGTATATCAAATAGTCAGCTTAAGTAAAAAATTAACATATGGAGATGGCACAATAGCGTAATGGAAATAACATAGATGTTAGATTAAGAAAGAAAGGGGTTCAAGGCTAGACTTTGCCACTTACATGATTTGTGTCTTAGCCAACTTATGTCTCCTCTCTAGGCATTAGTTTCCTCATTGGAAAATGAAGGCAGGTCGAACTAGATAAATTCCTTCTTATGTATGTGTTCTTTTGGCTAAGATGAATGAATTATGTCCCTTTAAAAAAAGGAAAAATCATTTAATATATTGTTAAGATAGTCTCCAAGCAACAGAAATCATGTCAACTTAAAATGCTTCTTCCCCACATTAGAAAGGCAGAGAGCTTTACTTGTCAGACATGGAACAGGGCACTGACAGTGACTCCTGACACTTGTTCCAGCATTGCTTTTTTAGCTGATGTGTATATATACATATATATATATATATACACATCTACTTCAGTCTATTCTTAAGACAACAATTAGGATATTTTTAATCTCTCTTTTTTTCAAATTACACAAAAGAGAAGGAGAGAGAACTCCTGAGGAGTTAGCTTTCTTGGATGAAGGTGTTTTGAGCTTGCCTTTAAATTGGACATTTGACTTTTAAGAAAAAAATATAATAAAAGGCTTTGGCAGAGGAATTTGCCAAGATAGTGTCACTGAAGATTGTCAACTTTGGTGAGTCTGTGTGAATTCAGTAACTATGGAACAGAGAAGGTAAATCAGGAATATTCAGTCCCTAGAATAGATATGTATATTAGAGATACTCAATAAATGTTCAGTGAGGAATAGAGGCATGATGACTGAGTAAAGACATGGACTCGCCTGTGGTCTCCAAAATTTCCCTTCAGACATTAAAATAATGCCTCAAAATGAATACTGAAGCAGAAGAATCAAGAAAAAGGTTAGGGTGAAGCAATTTTGTAATTAAAGACAACTTAGAAGTTTGGTAGGAATGTTCTGTCACACTGGGGTGAGAGTGAAGCATAGTCCAGCAAATACTGTACTCCAGCTAGTGAGCAGCAGGCCTTGGAGGAGACTGAATTGGTTTAAGACATTAGAAGAACTGAAAACTTACAGACCCCCAACTAACTCTAAAAACAGGAGCACAAAAAATCTAAAGCTTGAGATAGTGCTCCTTTCAAGGAGCAGAACCAACTTCAAAATAAAATCTGTAAGACAAGAAATAGTCCGGAAAAATGAGCAAACAAGTAAAAAGAACCTGACTATACAAAGCTACTGTGGTGACAAGGAAGATCAAAGCACAAAGAAGATAACAATGTTAAAACAGCTACATGCAAAGCTGCAAAGAAAAATGTAAATTGGTTTCAGACACCCCCCCAAAAAAAACATTCTTGGAAAAGCTCAAAAAGTATTTTCAAAATCAAATAAGAGAGATAGAGGAAAAATTGAGGAAAGAAATCACAGTGATAGAAGAAAATCAAGAAAAAAGAACCAACTTCTTGGTAAAGGAGGCACAAAAAATACTGACAAAAATAACACCTTAAAAAACAGAATAGGCCAAATGTTAAAAGGGGCACAAAAATCCACTGAAGAGAATGTCTTAAAAAGCAGAATTAAACAAATGAATAAGTTGTACAAAAACTCATTCAAAAAATAATTCCCTAAAAATTAGAATGTGGCAAATGGAAGCAAATGATTCTATAAAACATCAAGAATCAATAAAACAAAATCAGAAAAATTAATTTATATATGTATATATAGTGAAATATCTCATCAGAAAAAAAAAACAACTTATCTGGAAAAGAGATGCAGTAGAAATTATTTAAGAATTCTTGGACATCCCTGAAATCCATGATCAAAAAAGATCCTTGACATCATCTTTCAAGAAATTATCAGGGAAAACTCCCTTGATATTCTAGAACTAAAGAATAAAATAGAAATTGAAAGAATCCACCAGTCAATTCCTGAAAAGGATCCCAAAACAAAAACTCCTGGGAACATTGTAGCCAAATTCCAGGGATCCTAGGTCAAGGAGAAAATATTGCACCCAGCCAGAAAGAAACCATTCAAATATCATGGAACCACAATCAAGACCACAAAAATGCAACACCTGTGTTAAACAAGAGGCAAGCTTGGAATATAACAGTTCCACAGAGCAAAGAGTCTAGGATTACAACCGAGAATGACCTACCCAACCAAAGTGAGTATAATCTTTCAGGGTAAAAATAGTCAATTAATTAGAGGACTTTCAACCATTCCTAATGAAAAGACCAGAGATTAATACAATTTTTTTCTTTAAAATGCAAGATTCATACGAAACATAAAAAGGAAAGAGAAATGATGAGGGATTCAATGAGTTTAAATTGTTTATATTCCTACATGGAAAGATGATAATTGTTATTCCTAAGAACTTTCTATTAATAGGGCGAGTAGAAGGAGTGTACATAGATAGAGGGCATGAGTATGAATTGAGAATCATACAATTTTAACAAAAAAAAATAAGATTTAGGGGTAAGAAAAAGGAATACACTCAGAGAAGGGGGGAATGGAGAGGTAGAATTGGGTCAACTATCTTACATAACATAGACATGAAAGAGCTTTTACAATGGAGGGGGAGATGGGTGTTGATGATGATGGGCAACACTTGAACCTTACTCTCATTTGAATTTGTTCTGACATAATGATATACACATTCAGTTGGGTTTAGAAATCTATCTTGTCCCAAAGGGAAGTAGGAGAGGAGGGTGATAAGAGAAGGGAAGGCTGATAGAAGGGAGGGTGGATTGGAGGAGGTGGAGGGCAGAAGCAAAACACTTTGTAGGAGGAACAGGATGAAGGATGAAAGTGGGGAGAGAAAGGGAGGGAGAGAAGGAGAGAGGGAGAGAGAGAGAAGAGAGAGAGAGAGAGAGAGAGAGAGAGAGAGAGAGAGAGAGAGAGAGAGAGAGAGAGAGAGAGAGAGAAACATAAACATGGGAGAAAGTAGCTTGGAGGGAAATACACAGGTAGTAATCATAACTGAGAATGGGAATAGGATAAACTCATCTATAAAACAGAAGCAGATAGCAGAGTGGATTATATGATTTAGACCTAAAGGGTGATACCATAAGCAAATTTGGGGAGCATTGAATAGTTTACCTGCTATGTATATAGATCTATGTATAAGGAATTTAACCAAAGAAGAGATAGAGAACATTACAGAATTTAAAACAGATAATTTTGATTACATTAAATTAAAGTTTCTGTGCAAAAAAAATGAAGCCAAGATTGGAAGGAAAGCAAAAATCTGGGGAAAAATTTTATAGCAAATTTCTCTGACAAAGGTTTTTCTCTGATAAAGGATCATTTCTCAAATACATGGGGAACTGAGTCAAAGTTATAAGAATATAAGTCATTCTCCAATTCATAAATGGTCAAAGGTTATGAATAAGCAGTTTTCTGATGAAGAAATCAAAGCTATTTAAATGCTATGACTCACTATTGACTAAAGCAATTCAAATTCAAACACTTCTGAGGTACCGCTACACACCTATCAAATTGTCTAATATTACAGAAAAGAAAAAAATGACAAATGTTAGAGGGGATGAAAGTTGGGACACTAATGCACTGTTGGTAGAACTGTGAATTGTTCCAACCATTCTGGAGAGTAATTTGAAATTATACTTAAAGGGCTATAAAACTGTGCATATCCTTTGACCCAGCAATACCACTACTAAATTGCATCCCAAAGAGAACAAAACATAAAAAAAAAGAAAAGGACCCATATGTACAAAAATATTCATAGCAGCTCTTTTTGTGGTAGCAAAGAATTGGAAATTGAGGGGATCCCAATCAATTGGGAAATGGCTGAACAAGGTGGGGTATATGATTGTGATTAAATACTATTGTGGAATAAAAAATGACAAGCTGAATACTTTCAGAAAAAAAAAAACAACGTGGAAACATTGATTGATGCAAAGTAAAGTGAGAAGAAACACTAGAACATTTTACAGAGTACTAGAAAAGTTGTGAGATGATCAACTGTAAATAACTTAGCTATTCTCAGCAGTATAAAGATCTAAGGTAATTTGGAAAGACTAATGATGAAAAATGGAAATAATAATAGCACCTACCTCTCAGGCTTGTTGTGATGACCATATGAGATAACATATCCTAAGGACTTTGAAAATTTTAAGACATTAAAACATTCATTTTTTAAATGCTACTTTTTGTTATCATTAACATTATTCTCAATTATAATTCTTAGGCATACAAGGTAGCTTTGAAATACTACCCTTAAGGTATGAAAATCTCAAGCCCAAAGTATTCACCCTAGGTCATGGGCCTTACTAATTATATCAACTTCCCAGGAAAGCATCTCGCAACTAATCGCAGACCACTCCCTGTCCAGGATTTTGTTACTCTAATAACCCTATATTCCAAATCATTGTGATGCCATTAAAATAGTTATTGGTGATACAGATCAGAACCCCTTCATGCCTGCCCATTTCATACAACACTCTCCCATATTCTCCCACAAGTTTGTAATGGGCATCCTTCCACATAGAAATAAACAGTGAACTATCAGTTATACTTCACTCTAAGCCCATGACAAGCCCATCCTTTTTTCTGATTATATCTCCAATTGATAACATTATTTATAACACTCCTGCATAATTGTTCATTTTTAATGTGTTATAGCTTCTTCACACCTAGCATACATCTCTCTATTGTCTTTTGGATTATCCTTCCATTGCAATCCTTTGGAAACTGCAGTATTCCATGACTAGAAACTTCCAGTAACACTGGAAGAATATTGGTATTAAAATATGATCCTTTGCTTCAAGGTGAAGCTTGGGTTCATTAAAATGATTTTATAAATGCCTCAGACCAAACACTTGACACACTTACTAGCTGTGTGACCCTGGGCAAATCACTTAACCCCAATTGCCTAATAAGCAAAAAAAAAAAAAAATTATAATTTCCAAAAGGTAATCCAGTACATTTTCCATTTATGCTTGAAATCCCACTCCAGTGTCTAATTACAGCATGGAGATGACCCTGGGTTCTTGAAAGTTATACCAATGGAAAATAAGTTCAGGCAGAATTTGCCATGCCAGAAAGACTTCAAGTATAGTCTCATCAATAGATTATATCTGCTTTCTGAGAAGCTACCGAACTAAGTACAAAGAAGCTTATTGCCAGTAGGCCTGGCACTCCATGAAATATAGAAAATTTCATGACCCCAGGCACCTATGTCCCTTTTCCTGTTCTGCACTAATAGTAGCAGATGGTTCTCTGGTTTGGAGATAACCTTTCCTATTATATAATAAATTTTGCTATTGCTATTCTCTGGTTTTTAGGAAATGAAGACTGACTTTCTTAGTTCTAGAATCAGTTGAATCTTGGTTCAAGATATGCCACATCCTGACGATAGTAGACCTTACCTCTTCTTCCATTTTTGCAAGGGTGCATGGGCACCCCTGCTCCAACATAATTCTCTTCTTGTTCTTACTGATGAGTACTTCTAATCACAAGGGTGACATTTCTGGACTTTATTTAATTAAGAAACTAGAACATAAACATATCAAATGTTGTATTGCAGATAATTGATAGTGTGTACAAAAGAATCCTATCCATTCCAGTGTTTTGCCTGAAATTGCTCAGCTTTTTCCTGCTGTAAGGGTTTGGTCACTTCCCTACCAGGATACCTTGACTGAATCAATCAGAAGTATAAACTGAGTGGGAGTAAGTCTTTAATCAATTTAAGAAGATTATAGTTCTTTGATCATTGGATGAAAGCAGATGATGCCACACAGTAAACATCTTGTTATTGGCTAAAATAATCCAACATATTTCTGATGTATTTAATGCATGTAAATTTAACACATTTATATGTATTAAACTGGTAATGAGTTTGGTGGTGTAGGAAGACCTCCAGGTGAGAAATTCTAGGTTGAGCCAAGCTCCTAAGAGGGAGATCTCCCCCTCTTGCTTTCCTCCACATTATCAGAGAGACAGGACCAGTCAACACTTCTAATCAGGAATGAATCCCCTAAGCAAAGGTAGCTTCAGGATACATGGCCCTTCCATGCAGAGAGAAGTGTACCTATGGCTTCAACAAAGACACTGATCCTTAGAGACCAACATAGAACTATATCTAAGGCAAACTTAATTAGGATTATAAAGGGAGAAAGTGGCATCTATTAAACGTAGGTTATGAGTTATTCCTTGGTCACACAGGTATTTTATATGTGACTGACTACCTTTATGCCTTAAGTTTGTGCCCATTTTTCCTTTGGACTACTTAAATATATGGAATACCGATTTTAATTTTTTAATTTGTTTTTATTTTTTTAAAGGAAATTGGGGTTAAGTGACTTGCCCAGGGTCACATATCTAGTAAGTGTCAAGTGTTTGGTCTGAGGCCTGATTTGAACTCAGGTCCTCCTGACTTCAGGGCTGGTGCTCTATCCACTGCGCCACCTAGATGCCCCCCTCCCAATTTCTTTTTTGTTTTGTTTTGTTTTGTTTATTTTGGTCAATTGGGGTTAAGTGACTTACCCAGGGTCACACAGCTGGTAAGTGTCAAATGTCTGGTCTGAGACCAGATTTGAACTCAGTTCCTCCTGACTCCATGGCCGGTGCTCTATCCACTGTGCCACCTAGCTGCCCCTTAATTTTTTAAATAATTATTTATGACTTGAAATTAGAAGACCTAGATAAACCATAATGGGTGGGGGATGTTTTTCTTTGTTTTCTTTGTTGTTGTTGTTGTTTTTAATAGATAGCCTCCATTTCTTGGGCTCATTTGGATTGTCCACTACCATTTAACTATGAAAACCACATAATAATGAAGGGTGGAAATCCCTGAATCTATCAGCAAAACTGAATTGTCTTTAATCTTAAATTTCTATTTCCAGTGTCACCAATATTATTCAGTATTGCATTGGAAATCCTAGCAATAGCAATAAGAAAAGAAGAAGAAATATAAAGAACCAGAATAGGGAATGAGGTGATAAAACTATCTCTTTTTGCAGAAGACATGATGATATACTTGGAACTCAACTTGATATACTTAGACTTAACTAAAAATTAGTTGAAAAAATTAATAAGTTTTGACAAGTAGAAGGATATAAATAAATCTTCAGCATTCCTATGTGACAAACAAAAATCTGCAAGAAGAGATAGTAAAAAATAGCCCACTTAAAATAACTCGACAGTATAAAATACCTGGAAGCATACCTGCCAAAAACAAACACAGGAACTATATAAACAAAATTATTTTTAAAAATTTTATACAAATAAAATCAGATTTAAATAATTAGAAAAATATTATTCATGGGCAGGCAAGGCCAATATAATAAAATTGATAATTTTACCCAAATTAATTTATGTACTCAATGTCATCCCAATTAAGTTGCCATTTATTACTGAATTAGAAAAAAAAATGAAAACATTCATTTGGAATAACAAGAAAGTTAAGACTCTTAAAGGAAATAATGAAAAAAAATGTAAAGAAAGGAGGTCAGAGTAGCAGATCATAAACTATATTATAAGGCAGCAATTATCAAAACTATCTGGTACTAGCTAAGAAATAGAAAGGTGATTCAATGAAATAGAGTGGACATACAATTTACAGGAGCAAATAAACATAATAACCTAGTATTTGACAAGTGTAAAGACTTAAGATTTTGGCATAAGAATTCATTATTTGGTAAAAAACAAATTGGGGGGGAAACTGGAAAGCTGTATGGCAGAAACTTGGCATAGACCAATATCTTACAGCATTTACAAAAGTAAGTTCAAAATGCAAATATGACCTAGACATTAAGAGAGATTTTACAAAAAAAAATTAGAAGATCATGGAACATATTACTTACCAGACTTATGGATAGGTGAACAATTTATGAATAAACAAAAGACAGAGAAAAGTTAAAAGTAAAATAGATAATTTGAATTATATTAAATTAAAAAGGTTTTGTACAAATAAAATATGTAATGATGAGCAGAAGGAAAGAAGAAAGTTGGGAAAAATTATAGAGAGTTGATCAGATAAATGTGTCATATCTAAAATATATAAAGAATGTGGTAAAATCTATAAGAATAAGAGTCATTCTCCCATTGATAAATGGTCAAGGGATATAACAGGCAATTTTCCAATGAAGAAATCAAAACAATTTATAATCATATTAAAAAAATGCTATAATTCATTATTGATTAGAGAAATGCAAATTAAAACAACCTTGAGATATAATTTTACCCCTACCAGATTTGCTAAAATGATAGGGGACAATGACAAATGTTGGACAGATGTGGAAAAATTAAGACACTAATTCATTTTTGGTGGAATTGTGAAATTATCCATCCATTTTGGAGAGCAATTTGGAATTATTCCCAAAGAGTTATTAAGCTACCTATACCCCTTAACCTAGAAATACCACTATTTGGTCTATTTCCAAAGATAACTAGGGGAAAAGGAAAAGAACATATATGTTCTGAAATGTTTATAGCAGCACTCTTTGCAGCAGCAAAGAACTGGAAATTGTGGGGATCCCTGTCAACTGGGAAATAGCTGAACAAACTGTAGCATATGATTGTGATGGAATATTACTATGCTATAAGAAATGTTGTGCTCAATAATTAAAAAAAAACATGGAAAGACTTGCACAAAATAATGAAGAGATAAATGAGCAGATCCAAGAGAACACTGTATACAGTAACAGCAATATTGTTTTAAGAATGACTTCACAAGAGAAAGGGGAAGAGCCAAGATGGTAGAATAAAAGCAGTGATTTGCTTGAGCGCTCCTCCAAACCTCTCCAAATACCTTTAAAAAATGGCTCTAGACAAATTCTGAAGCAGCAAAACCCACAAAAAGGCAGAGTGAAACAAATTTCCAGCACAAGACAACAGAATGGTTAATTGGAAAGGTATATCATGCCTGGCTGGGAGAGAAGTACAGTTTGGCATGGGCACGCAGGCTTCAATGAACCTGGAGCAGACCTCAGAGGACTGAATCACAGGCAGCTGTGACAGTTTCCAGACTTCTCAACCCATGAATGCCAGAGATAACTTAGAAGGTCAGTGGGAAAAGTCTGTGTCTGCTGTGAGAGAGAAGCTCAGTGTGGTCCTAGTCCTAGTCCCCAAGCATGGCTCCAGGGCAGTGACTACCCTCTGGAGCTTCTGGTCTACAGACTGAGGGGGAATTGAGTGTCTGATAAGAGAAGGATTACAGGGATCTCTCTGCTGGTGTAGGATTCTCTTGCTTTGCCTGTGCTTGGATCTGGCTCACAGTTCTGGGTGGTGCTCCTGGGGCAAATAGGAGTGCTGACTTGGTGTAACTTGTGATGGCTCTACAGAGAGAATCCTCCTCACAATTCCAAGGCAGTAAAGAGTGCTTGTGGTCACTCATAGACCAGAGCATAGGCCTGGAAAGGAGTAAACACCTCACCCTTGATCACACCACCTTGGAAGAACTGAAAAATTACAGGTCCCAAGAAGCTGAAAATAGCTGCACAAAACCTCTGAAGCTTGGGACAGTACATTCTCCACACTGGAAACAGACCCCTACCTTAACAAAGAGTTTATAACTCAAGTAATTGGCTGGGATCGTGAGCAAGCAGTGCTAAAAGAGTCAGACCATAGAGTCTTACTCTGGTGACAAAGAAGGTCAAAACTTGCAACCAGAAGAATACAACAAAGTCAAAGCTCCTACATTCAAAGCCTCCAAGAAAAATATGAATCAGTCCCAGGCCATGTAAGAGCTCAAAAATGATTTTGAGAAGCAAGTAAGAGAAGCAGAAGAAAAACTGAGAATGATGCAAGAAAATCATGAAAAATAAGTCAACAGCTTTCTAAAGGAGACCCAAAAATATACTGAAAAAAAATAACACCTTAAGAAATAGCCTAACCCAAATGGCAGAAGAGGTCCAAAAAGCCAATGAGGAGAAGAATGCCCTAAAAAGCAAAATTGGCCAAATGGAAAAGTAAGTCCAAAAGCTCACTGAAGAAAATATTTCCTTAAAAATTAGAATAAAGCAATTAGAAGCTAGTGACTTTATGAGAAATCAAGACACTGTAAAATAAATTCAAAAAAAAATGAAAAAATAGAAAAAAATGTGCAATATCTCACTGGAAAAAACAACTGACCTGGAAAATAGATCCAGGAGAGAGAATTTAAAAATTATTGGACTATCTGAAATCCATGATCAAAAAAAAAAGAGCCTAGACAACACCTTTCAAGAAATTATCAAGGAAAACTGCCCTGGTGTTTTAGAACCAGACAGCAAAATAGAAATGGAAAGAATCCAACAATCACCTCCTGAAAGAGATCCCCAAAGGAAAACCCCTAGGAATATTGTAGCCAAATTCAGAGTTCCCAGGTCAAGTTAGAAAGTATTGCAAGCAGCCAGAAAGAAACAATTCAAGTGTTGTGAAAACAGAATCAGGATAACACAAGATTAAGCAGCTTCTACATTAAGGGACCACAGGGCATGCAATACAATATTCAGGAGGGCAAAGGAGATAGGATTACAACCAAGAATCACCTACTCAGCAAAACTGCGCATAGTCCTTCAGGGGAAAAAATGGTCATTCAGTGAATTAGAAGACTTTAGAGCATTCTTGATGAAAAGACCAGAGCTAAATATAAAATTTCACTTTCAGATACAAGACTCAAGAGAAACATGAAGAGGTAAACAGCAAATAGAAATCATAAGAGACTTAGTAAGATTAAACTGTTTACATTCTTCATGGAAAGATGACATTTGTAACTCATGAGTCTTTTGTCAATATTAGAGTAGTTGGAGGTAAAAAAAATGTATGTATGTATATATAGGTAGAGAGATAGATACACAGATGGCACAGGGTGAGTTGAAGATGAAGGGATTATATCTTCAGAATAAAATTAATGAGTCATAAAGGATTATATGGAGAGAAGGAGAAAGGGAGAGGTAGAATGGAGTAAATTATCTCACATAAAACAGACAATAAGAGGCTTTTATAGTGGAGCAGAATTGGGGAAAGGTGAGAGGGAATGAGTGAATCTTATTCTCATTGGATTTTGCTTAAGGAGGGGATAACATACACACTTAATTGGGTATGGAAATCTATCTTACCCTACAGGAAAATAGGGAGGGAAGGTGACAAGAGAGCAGGGGGATGATGGAGGGGAGGGCAAATTGGGGGAGAGGATAATCAGAATCAAACACTTCTAAGGAGGGACAGGGTCAAAAGAGAGAATAGAATAAATGGGGGGGGCAGGATGAAGGGAAATATGCTTAATTTTTCACAACATGACTATCATGAAAGCATTTTGCATGACTACACATGAATAACCTGTATTGAGTTGCTTGCCTTCTCAATAAAGGTGGGTGGGGAGGGAGGAAGTGAGAAAATTTGGAATCCAAAGTTTTAAAAACAAAAATTTAGTAAAAAAAATTGTTTTCACATGCAATTGGAAAATAAGATATACAGGAAATGGGGTATAGAAATCTATCCTGCACTATAGGAAAATTTGAAGGGGAAGGGGATAAGAGAAGGGTAGGGAGATAGAAGGGAGTGCAGATTAGGGGAAGGGGTATTCAGAATGCATGCCATCTTTGGGTGGGGGGAGGGACAATAGGAAGAAAATTTGGAATTCAAAATTTTGTGGAAATGAATGTTGAAAACTAAAAATAAATTAATTAAAATATAAAATAAAGATTGACTTCACATGAATAAGTTACTTTGACTATTATAAATACCAAATTAACTATAAAGGGCATGTGAAGAAACATGTTATGTGCATCCAGAGAAATAAATGATAAATAGAAATATGTACAGAATTATTTTCCATAAATAGATCTATTGTGTCTAATAGTAGCCATTTCTGGGTGAGAGTGAAGAAAAAAAGAGATGTACATGATAATTTTGTTGTATATGTGAAAGGAATAGCAAGTTGTGCACAGTAGATTTGCAGTTTCATGTGCAATCATTTTTTTTATTGTACTATGTCATGGAAATAATTGTTATATTCCATAAGTTAAAAGCAAAATTTAATAATGATTCAAAAAAAAAGAAAAATATTCTTATGCATCTGAGTATTGAGTGCCTATTAGAGCATGGTAGCATCATAGAAATGATATTGAATTAGGAATAAGGAAACATGATTGCAAAAATTCTGTATTTCACACATGTATGTGTATATGTATAAAGGTTGGTCCCTGGTTTGCAATAACATATTCTCCATTTGAGGAGAAAACAAAATATAAACACACAATTATTTCATATGGCAATATATAGTCAAGTTTTCAAAATCTATGTCTATGCCACAGATTGCTATACCAATTGAAGGAATTCAATATATAATTTCAATATAAGGAATCAAAATAATAATTAAACAAATCAGAGAAGAGGTAGCTAAATTAAGTGTGCTATTGTTCTTTTTCAAGTTTTTCCCCATTTAATTCCGACCTCAATCTACTGCCAAATTGGTCCTCCTAAAGTACAAGTCTGATCACATCACTCCTATTCAATAACCTCCAGTGTCTCCATATATCCTTCAAGATCAATTAAAAAATACTCTGTTTAGTATTCAAAGCCCTTCATCACATAACTACCTTCCACCTTCATAGTATTCTAATCTTTTATTCACTCCTATGTATTTTGCACTCCAATAATACTGATCTCCTTAATGTTCCTCACATACCACACTTCTTCTCTTGACTATATTCATTTTTTTCTCTCTATTTTTATCATTGATTAATTAATTTATTTTTAGTTTTCAACATTCATTTCCACAAGATTTTGAGTTCCAAATTTTCTCCCCATCTTGCCCCTACCCCTCCCTCAAGATTGCATGCATTCTGAATAACTCTTCACCTAATCTTACCTCCCTTCTATCACCTTCCCATTCTCTTATCCCCTTCCCCTTCTATTTCCCTGTAGGGTAGGATAGATTTCTATATCCCATTGCCTGTATATCTCATTTCCCAGGTGCATGTAAAAACAATTTTAACACTTGTTTTTAAAACTTTGTGCTCCAGATTTTGTCCCTTACTCCCTCCCTACCCACCCTCATTGAGAAGGCAAGCAACTCAATACAGGTTATACATATATAGTCATGCAAAACACTTACATAGTGGTCATGTTGTGAAAAGCTATTTTTCCCTTCATCCTATCCCACCCCCTGTTTGTTCTATTCCCTCTATTAAACCTGTCCCTCCTCAGAAGTATTTGCTTCTGATTACTCCCCATTTATTCTATTCTCCCTTTTAACCCTGTTCCTCCTCAGAAGTGTTGGCTTCTGATTACCCCTCCCCCAATTTGCCCACCCTTCTATAATCCTCCCTTCTTTTATCCCTTCCCCCCCCAATTCCCTGTAGGGTAAAATAGATTTCCATATCCAACTGAGTGTGTATGTTATTCCCTCCTTAAGCCAAATCCAATGAGAATAAGATTCAGTCATTCTCTCTCATCTTTCCCCACTTCCCCTCCACTGTAAAAGCTTTTTCCTGTTTGTTTTATGTGAGAAAATTTACTCTGTTCTACCTCTCCCTTTCTCCATGTCACAGTATAATCCTCTCACCCCTCAATTTTATTTTTTAGATATTACCCCTTCATTTTCAACTCACCCTGTACTATCTATCTATCTATCTATCTATCTATCTATCTATCTATCTATCTGTCTGTCTGTCTGTCTGTCTGTCTGTCTGTCTATCTATCTATCTACTTATATATCTATCTATCAACACTTATAATTTTTTCTTCCAACTATCCTATACTCACAAAGGTCTCATGAGTTACAAATACCATATTTCCATGTAGGAATGTAAACACTTCAATTTTAATAAATCCCTTATGATTTCTCTTTCCTGTTTACCTTTTCATGCTTTTTGAGTCTTATATTTGAAAGTTGAATTTTCTATTCAACTCTGGTCTTTTCATTAAGAATGCTTGACAGGCAGCTAGGTGGTGCAATGGGTAGAGCACCAGCCCTGGAGTCAGGAGAACCTGAGTTCAAATCTGGCCTCAGACAGATAACACTCACTAGCTGTGTGACTCTGGGAAGTCACTTAACTCCAATTGCCTCACAAAAAAAATGCTTGAAAATCCTCTATTTCACTGAATGTCCATTTTTTTGCCCTGAAGGATTATACTCAGTTTTGCTGGTAGGTGATTCTTGGTTGTAATCCTATCTCCTTTGACCTCCAGAATATGATATTCCAAGCCCTCCAGTCCTTTAATGTAGAAGCTGCTAAATCTTGTGTTATCCTGATTGTGTTTCCACAGTACTTGAATTGTTTCTTTCTGGCTGCTTGCAATATTTTCTCCTTGACCTGGGAACTCAGGAATTTGGCTATAATGTTCCTTAGCAGTTTTCCTTTGGGGATCTCTTTCAGGAGGTGATTGGTAGATTCTTTCAATTTTACTCTCTAGTTCTAGAATGGAATTGCACATGAACAAATATAGAGTTTGGGGAGTCTAGGGAGTCATCAACAACTTAAGAAATTAGGAAAGACTTTTGGTAGGATATGTTATCTGAGCTCTTCTTTGAAGGCATAATTGTCTTTACCTACACAGAATAGGTGAGAAGAAATATTTTAGATTTCCCCTTCTTGAGAGTCTCATGTACTCCATAGGTTCCCGACATTCTCTTTATGAAGGATCTTGATTTTTCTTTTCTTTCTTGTCTTCAGGTTGGGGGAACTCTTTGTGAAATAAGTCCTTTTTTTGCTTTTTTTTTTTTGCTTTTTAATTATGTCACCAAATGCTTAAAAAAGTGGGAATATCTCTCTGATTTAGCCAGACATGACCAATAAGTCTATTTTTATACCAATAAAATAGATGATTATGTAAGAATTATAAATGACTATTGAGAACCAAGCAGATGGAAAGATCAAAGCAATTATTGACTTGCTAAGGCCCCTTATGAGGTTGAATTTACAGATAAGTAGGTGGCACTTTGGATAGTGTCTAGAATGAGCAAAGAGAGTATTATGAGATCAACCTGAAAAGTTGTGTTGAGGGTAAAAAACCATGAAGGGTGTTAGATACTGTGACCAAAAAGTATCTGCCTATAACACTGTGACCAAAAAGTATTAGGGAAAACCACTGTGGTCTTGTTCTATGCTAGGTTCAGGGCACTAAAAAAATGGAACCTTTTCTTAGAAGCTCTGATTATTTCCCTTACTCCTCCGCAGGGACACATAGCAATTTAGGTCTGTCTTCACTGAAGTATTGTCTCAGATCTTTTCCTTCTACCTTTTTCTGGATTTCTCTTACCTGTCATTCTGGCCTCTCCAGATGGGCTTAAAGCCCCAAGATTTAACTTGATTTTGTCCTTTGGATTCAAAGGCCACACATAATTTAACTTTCCTTGCAGTCCCATCCCAGTTTGGATGAATTCTCAGTGCATTTTGATATCTACTGTATCCAACCAGTCTGGCCCACCTAGGTCATCTAGTTTCCTCTGTGCGGTTCCACCCACTATTCCCTATGACTCAGCCTTGATAACATAAAAGAACTCTTTCCGTATCTCTCCATCTCTGTGTTTCTCCCACTCATTCTCCTCACTTCATTTTTCCTGTCTAGTATTCCTTTTGTTCCTTATCGCTTATTCAAATCACAACTACCATTTAAAAACTAGATCAAATTCCACCTTTTTAATGAAGCTTAACTTGAGTGCTCAGACTCAGAGAGATCACTAATTTAAATTTTGAGCTTATGGTGAACTTAGGCTCGGCACTCTCTTAGTGTCCCTCTTCATCTTATATTTATGAGGTTATTTTTGAACCTGTGAAAGATCTTACATTTATTCCTATTAAATTTCATTTTATTTCACTTAACTCATTGTTCTAGAGTGTAAAGAATCTTTCAGATCCTTTCTCTTTTTTCCGATATGTTAGCTATCCCTTATAACATTGTTATCTGCAAATTTAATAAGCATGACATACAGGCCTTTATTCAAGCAATTGAAAGAAAAAATTAAACAACACATAACCAAGCATAGATTCTTGGTGCATTCTACTGGAGACCTCCTCAAAGTTGACATCAAAGTATTAATATTGTATATTCACTCTAGAGTAATCTATTGGCTCAGTGGATGTAGTGCTAGTCCTAGAGTCAGGAAGACCTGAGTTCAAATCTGGGCTCAGATATTTACTAGCTGTGTGACCATGGACACGTGACTTAACCTCTGTTTGCCATAATCCACAGGAGAAAGAAATGGCAAACCACTTTAGTAAAGAAAACTCCATAGACAGACGGTCCATGGGTTCATGAAGAGTTGGACATGACCAAACAACTAAACAACATTCATTCTATATACATACTTCCTAACATGAATTCAATGTAAGAAAGAGATGAATGTCCTAACTTATGAACTGAAGGTGCCAAATGTAGTTACCGTTCAGTCATTCAGTTGCATTCAACTCTTCATGATCCTAGGAGCCAAAACATACCAAAATCTTCCACTATCTCTTGAAGTCTGTACAATTTCTTGTTCATTGTTTCCATGACACTATCCATCCATCTCATCCTCTGCTGTCCCTTTTTCCTTTTCCCTTCAGTCTTTCCCAGCATCAGAGCCTTTTCAAATGAGTCCTGTCTTTGCATTATGTGGCCAAAGTATTTAAACTTTCATTTCAGTGATTGACCTTCCAGTGAATAGCCTGAATTAATTTAAATATTTAAATAATTTAAATATTGACTGATTTGACTTCCTTGCTGTCCAAGGGACTCTCAAAAGTCTTCTGCAGCACCACAATTTAAAAGCATTGATTCTGCAGAGCTCAGCATTCCTTATAGTCCAACTCTCATAGCTATATATTTCTACTGAAAAAAAAAACATAGCTTTGACTATATAGACCTCTTTTTCATTTTGTTTTTAATTTTTATTTACTGTTTTATTTTCCCATTACATGTAAAAACAATTTTAACACAAAACTTTGAGTTCCAAATTCTCTCCCTTCCTACCTCTCCACCCCACCCCCATTGAGAGGGCAAGCAACTTGATATAGATTATACATGTGTAGTCATGCAAAACACTTCCATAATAGTCCTGTTGTGAAAGACTAACTATATTTCCCTCCATCCTACCTCCCCCCATTTATTCTATTCTCTCTTTTCTTTCATCTTGTCCCTCCTCAAACATGTTTTGGTTCTGACTAACCCCTCCCCCCAATTTGTCTTTCCTTCTATCACCCCCCCACACTTTCCTATAGGGTAAGGTAGATTTTTATATCCAACTGAGTGTGTATATTATTCCCCCTTTGAGACAATTCTGATGAGAGTAATGTTCACTCACTCACTCTCACCTCTTTCCTCTTCCCCTTCACTGTAAAGGCTTTTTCTTGGCTCTTATTTGGAATAATTTACCCTATTCTACATCTCCCTTTCTCTTTCTCTCAGTACATTCATCTTTCTCACCCCTTAATTTTATTTTTTAGATATCATACCTTCATATTCAACTCACACCTGTGACCTCTAACTGTACTACTTCCAAGTATGCTAATAATGAGAAAGGTCTGATATAAGTTACAAATGCCATCTTCCCATATAGGAATGCAAACAGTTTCAAATTATTAAGTCCTTATGATTTCTCTTTCCTATTTACCTTTTCATGCTTCTCTTGAGTCTTGTATTTGAAAGTCAAATTTTCTATTTAGCTTTGGCCTTTTTCAAGAATGCTTGAAATTCCTCTAGCTCATGGAATGTCTTTTTTTCCAGTCTGAAAAATTATGCTCAGTTTTCCTGGGTAGGTGATTCTTGGTTGTAATCCTACCTCCTTTGCCCTCTAGAAGATCATATTCCAAGCCATCCAGTCCTTTAACATAGAAGCTGCTAAAGCTTGTATTACCCTGATTGTTGATCCACAATACTTGAATTGCTTCTTTTTGGCTGCTTACAACATTTTCTCCTTGACCTGAGAAACCTGTAATTTGGCTATAATATTGCTGAGAGTTTTCATTTTGGGGATCTCCTTTAGGAGGTGATAGGTGGATTCTTTCAGTTTCTATTTTACCTTCTCATTTTAGAATTCCAGAACAGTTTTCCTTGATAATTTCTTGAAAGATCATGTCTAGGCTCTTTTTTATTTTATCACAGCATTCAGGTAGTCCAATAATTTTTAAATTATCTAACCCGGATCTATTTTCCAGGTCAGTTTTTTTTCCCAATGAGATATTTCACATTGTCTTCTATTTTTTCATTCTTTTTTTTAATTTTTTTCTTGATTTCTTATAAAGTCATTACCTTCCATTTGCTTCATTCTAATTTTTAAGAAATTATTTTCTTCAGTGAGCTTTTGGAACTTCTTTTCCATTTGGCCAATTCTTCTTTCTAAGGCATTTTTCTCCTCTTTGGCCTTTTGGACCTCTTTTACCATTTGGCCTAGTCTATTTTTTTAAGGTCTTATTTTCTTCAGTATTTTTTTGTGTCTCCTTTACCAAACTGTTGACTCATTTTTCATGATTTTCTTCCATTGATCTCATTTCTCTTCCCATTTTTTCCTCTACTTTTCTCACCTGATTTTCAAAATCCTTTTTGAGCTGTTCCATGACCTGAGACCAATTCTTATTTTTCTTGGAGCCTTTGGAAGTAGGAGCTTTGCCTTTGTTGTTTTCTTCTGAGTGTGTGTTTTGATCTTCCTCACCACCAAAGTAAGTTTCTATAGTCAGAGGTTTTTGTTTTTGTTTGTTTGTTTATTTTCCATTTCTCAGTTTCCTAGCCTATCCTTGACTTTTTAACTTTTTGTTAAGGTAGGGCTCTGCTTCCAGGGTGGAGGGCATACCATCCCAAGCTTAGGTGGTTTTGTACAACTGTTTTCTTTCTTTCTTTCTTTCTTTGCCTTTTTTTGGTGAGGCGATTGGGGTTAAGTGACTTGCCCAAGGTCACACAGCTAGTAATTGTTATGTGTCTGAGGCTGAATTTGAACTCAGGTCCTCCTGACTCCAAGGCCAGAGCTCTATTCACTGCGCCACCTAGCTACCCCTGTATAACGATACTTCTAGGGACCTGCAAGTTGTTCCAAGGCAGTATAATCTAAGTAGAGGTGTTTATTCCTCTCCTGACCTGGGTCTGTGAGTGACCACAACCTCTCTTTTCTGGCCTGGAACTGTGAGGAGGGCCCCCCCCCAGTCCACTGCTGTCACAAGCTGTGCTATGTTAGTTCTCCTTGCTCCAGGACTGTGACTGAGTTCCAAGCGTGGGCGAAACAACAGAGTCCTCCCTCAGTGCTAGCCAAGAGACCCCTGTAAACTCCTTCTGACCAGTTTTTCAGTCCCCTTAAAATCTGTGGTCTGAGAGCTCTGGAAGTGAGTGCTATATCTGAAGCTGCTGATTCAGTCATTCCTAAGGCCTGCTCCAGGTTTGCTGGGGCCAGTGCCATGCTGGTGTGGCCTCTGCTGGACTGCACTCCTCTCTCACTCAGGTGTGACAGACATTTCTTGCCTACCTTCTAAGTTGTCTTTGGTGTCTGTGGGCTAAGAAGTCTGGAAACCACCACTGCTGCCAGTGATTTAGTCACCCCAAGGCCTACATAGACCTTTGTAAGTGAGGTGATATCTCTGCTTTTTAGACTACTGTCCAGATTTATCATAGGTTTCCTGCCAAGGAGCAAGAATATTTTAATTTCATGGCAGCAGTCACCATCTGCAGTCATCTTTAAGTCCAAGAATATAAAATTTGATACTGCTTTCATATCTTCTCTCTTTATTTGCCAAGTAATGATAAGACCAGTTGCCAAGATCCTAGTTTTTTGATGGTAACTTCAAGCCAGCTTTTACATTCTCCTGTTTCACCCTCATCAAGAAGCTTCTTAATTACTTTTCACTTTCTACCTTCAGGGTGGTATTGTCTGCATACCTGTGATTGTTGATATTTCCCCCAGCAACCTTAATTCCTGGCTTTTGATTCATCCAGCCTGCCATTTCACATGATATATTCTCATATAAGTTAAATAAATGAGGAGACAATAATTATCCATATTGTACTCCTTTTCCAATTTTAAACCGATCATGTATTCTATGTTCCTTTCTAACTGTTCCTTTTTGGTCTGCATACAGATTCCTCAAGAAACAGAATCTGGTACTCTCTTCTCTTCCAGAACTTGCCACAATCAACTCCCTCAGGGTTCCAGGACAGTTAAGGTTTTTAATAACTAAGACTTATACTGAAACATAGTTATGTCCTTATCCCTAGGAACCACTCTAAACACTCAAAATCGTACCCCAAAAGAAAAGTCACAGATATTCTTTCACAGAACATAGTTTAAAATACTTAATTGTTGTCTAATTGATTCATGTTCATAAGTCTTGTCAATTTGGTAAGATTTTCCCTTGTCTAGAAAGTCCAACCCACCACTTCCTGCATGTTAAGCACCTATCTAATCTTTAAAACCCATCTCAGTGATCAACTATGATAGACTTAGCTCTTCTCAGCAATACAATGATCTAAGTCAATTACAAAAGACTATTGGTGGAAAATGCTATCCACATCCAGAGAAAGAACTATGGAGTCTGAAAGTAGATGTAAGCATTCCAGTCTCACTTTTTTTTAATATAAATTTATTTATTTTTAGTTTTCAATATTCACTTCCACAAGTTTTTGAGTTCCAAATTTCTCACCCCTCCCCCCAAGAGGGCATGCATTCTGAATACCCCTTCCCCTGGTCTGCCTTCTCTTCTATCTCTCCCCCACTCCCTTCTCTTATCCCCTGCCCCTCCTATTTTCCTGTAGAGCAGGATAGACTTCTGTACCCCATTTCCTGTATTTCTTATTTCCCAGTTGCATGTGAAAACATTTTTTTAAAAACATGTGTTTTTAAAACTTTGAGTTCCAAATTTTCTCCCTTCCTCCCTCCCCACCCACCCTCATTGAAAAGGCAAGCAACCCAATATTGATTATACATGTGTAGTTATGCAAAACACTTCCATAGTAGTTGTGTTGTGAAAAACTAACTCTATTTCCCTTAATCCTATCCTGCCCTCCCATTTATTCTATTCTTTCTTTTGACCCTGTCCCTCCTCAGAAGTATTTGCTTCTGATTACCCTCTTTCCCAATCTGCCCTCCTCTCTATCACCCCCTGCTCTCTTGTCCCCTTCTCCCCCTATTTTCCTGTAGGGTAAGACAGATTTCCATACCCAATTGAATGTGTATGTTATTCTCTTTTTAAGCCAAATCCTATGAGAATAAGATTCCCTCATTCCCTCTCACCTTCCCCTGTTTCCCCTCCACTGTGAGAGACTTTTCTTTTCTTTTTTTTGTGAGATAATTTACCCCATTCTACCTCTCCCTTTCTTCTCCGAGTATCATCCTCTCTCATCCCTTAATTTTATTCTCCAGATATGACCCCTTAATCTTCAACTCACCCTGTGCCCTCTATCTATCTATCTATCTATATATACATACATATAATTTTTTTCCTTCAACTACCCTAATACTGACAAAGGTCTCATGAGTTACAAATATCATCTTTCCATGCAGGAATGTAAACAGTTCAATCTTAATAAGTCTCTTATGATTTCTCTTTCCTGTTTACCTCTTCATGTTCCACTGGAGTCCTGTATTTGAAAGTCAAATTTTCTGTTTAGCTCTGGTCTTTTCATCAGGAATGCTTGAAAGTCCTCTATTTCACTGAATGACCATTTTTTCCCCTGAAGGATTATACTCAGTTTTGCTGGGTAGGTGATTCTTGGTTGTAATCCTATCTCCTTTGCCCTCCAGAATATTATATTCCATGCCCTGCGGTCCTTTAATGTAGAAGCTGCTAAATCTTGTGTTATCCTGATTGTGTTTCCACAGTACTTGAATTGTTTCCTTCTGGCAGCTTGTAATATTTTCTCCTTGACCTGGGAACTCTGGAATTTGGCTACAATATTCCTAGGAGTTTTCCTTTGGGGATCTCTTTCAGGAGGAGATCTGTGGATTCTTTCAATTTCTATTTTGCCCTCTGGTTCTAATATATCAGGGCAGTTTTCCTTGATAATTTCTTGAAAGATGATGTCTAGGCTCTTTTTTTGATCATGGCTTTCAGATAGTCCAATAATTTTTAAATTCTCTCTCCTGGATCTATTTTCCAGGTCAGTTGTTTTTCCAATGAGATATTTCACATTGTTTTCTAATTTTTCATTCTTTTGGATTTGTTTTACAGTGTCTTGATTTCTCATAAAGTCACTGTCTTCCAATTGCTCTATTGTAATTTTTAAGGAAGTATTTTCTTCAGTAATCTTTTGGACTTCCTTTTCCATTTGGCCAATTTTTCTTTTTAGGGCATTTTTCTCCTCATTGGCTTTTTGGACCTCTTTTGCCATTTGGGTTAGGCTGTTTTTTAAGGTGTTATTTTCTTCAGTATTTTTTTGGGTCTCCTTTAGCAAGCTGTTGACTTGTTTTTCATGATTTTCTTGCATCACTCTCATTTCTCTTCCCAGTTTTTCCTCTACTTCCTTTACTTGCTTCTCAAAATCCCTTTTGAGCTCTTCTAAGGCCTGGAACTGATTCATATTTTTCTTGGAGGCTTTGGATGTAGGAGCTTTGATTTTGTTGTCTTCTTCTGGTTGCATATTTTGATCTTCTTTTTCACTAAAGTAAGATAATATAGTCTGACTCTTTTTGTGCTGCTTGCTCATGATCCCAGCCAATTACTTGAGTTTTAAACTCTTTGTTAAGGTAAGAGTCTGCTTCCAATGTGGAGAGTGTACTGTCCCAAGCTTCAGGGTTTGTGTAGCTGTTTTCAGAGATACTTGTAGGGACCTGTAAATTTTCAGTTCTTCCAAGGTGGTATGATAAGGGGCGAGGTGTTTACTCCTTTTCTGGCCTGTATTCTTTTCTGTCCCATAACTGTGAGGAGGGGTTCCTCTCCACAGACACTACAAGCTCCATCACGCCAGGCTCCTCCTCACCCCAGCACTGCTGCCCAGAACTGTGACCCAGATCCACACACGGGCAAAGCAAGAGATTCCTGCCTGAGCACTGGCAAAGAGATCCCTGCAGTCCCTCTGTGATCAGCCACTGGATTCCCCCTCAGTCTGTGGGCAGGAAGCTTGGGAAGCAGCTGCCCCCCCCGGCCACGCTTTTGGGGAATGGAGTGAAACCCCACCTTCCTCTCTGACCACCGACAGAAACAGACTTTTCCCACTGACCTTCTAATTTGTCTTTGGCATTGGTGGATTGAGGAGTCTGGAAACCTCCACAGCTGCCCATGATTCAGTCCTCTGAGGCCTGCTCCACGTTTGCTGTGGCCTGCGCACCCACTCTGCGCTGCACTCTCAGCCCAGCATGATACACCCTTCTCATCAATCATCCAGGTTGTCTTGGGCTGGAAATTTGTTTCACTCTGTCTTTTTGTGGGTTCTGCTGCTTCAGAATTCATTTAGAGCCATTTTTTATAAGTATTTGGAGGGATTTGGGGGAGAGCTCAAGCAAGTCACTGCTTTCACTTCGCCATCTTGGCTCTGCCCCTTTTTCTTCCCTTTCACGTGGTTTTTCTCTTTTGTTCGGATTCTTCTTTCACAACATGACCAAGGTGGAAATATGTTTAACATGATTGTTCATATATAACCTATATCACATCACTTGCTGTCTTGGAGAGGAGATGAGGAAGGGAGGTAGGGAGAAAATTTTGGAATTCAAAATCTTACAAAAATGAGTGCTGAAAACTATCATTGCATATAATAAGAAAAAACTACTATGCTATTAAGTGCAAAAAGATAAAGCAGATGTGCTTAAAAAAAACAAAACCTATCTCAAGTGTTACTTCCTCCAGGAAGCCTTCCCTGCTCCACCCACACCCAGGCACGCTCCCTTCAATAATGCTCTTCAGTACCTCTCAGACATCACTTTGTGCCTCTTCTAATCTCCTTTGCTTTACCCCTTTTTAAGTTAAACTTTACGCTGTTGTAGGATCTTATTCTCTCTCAACCAAACCCCACCCAAACTCAGTAAAGAGCCCCTTTCTCTAAATAGCTGGTCAATGGAAGTTTATAGAAGTGGGTATATATGTATACATGTGAGATAATTTTTAAATTAACCGTGTATTATTTTGTATTATTTTTATTGTTATGGATAATTTTTGTATTTTGTTTTGTAACTAATTCTTTTACCATATACCATTGTGTCCTATAGCCATTTGAATTATCTTACTATTAGACTGCAAGTTCCTTGAGAGCAGGAAAAATATCTTTTAACCTTTGTATCCTTTTTCCTGCTCGCTTCTAGTACAGTATGGTGCACTCAGTAGGTGTTTAAACTGACTGTTGAACCAAGCTGCAAGTTTCATGGACTTCATGTCTGGGTAGACGATATGAATATATTGGTTTGTAGGGTGTAGAGAAGAAGTAGAGCAGAGGGAATGAATAAAAGGCATTTTGGAATCTGATTTCTCTCCTCTTACAACAGGAAAAAGATTTTGTCACATGTTCAGAGATGCTGGTGTCAATGTAAATGTCACTTTTAATAATACGTATAACAATGTAGCTACTTCACAGCTAGTGACCGAACACCAAACTCTTCCCTCAATTGATCTCAAGCAAGTTATTTCCTTCTTCTATAGTCAGAATGGTTTCTTCACCCTCAGTTAATAACAGAGTCTCAATGGGCTGGAAAGAGCCCAACCAGCTCAAAATGTTTTACTGAAATTGAAGGATGTTGTATTTTCCCCTAATGATTGTTTCAGTGTTTTTCTATACTTGCTGCTTTGCTGGATTGGCATGCTGTCAAATGGTAAGGGTGTTTGGAATATGAGAATGTATTGGGGCAAATCAGGCTTGAGGGACTGGGAGAAAAGGCTAGAGAGTGAGCAAATGATCTTGATTCTGCTCTCCAGTTTCCAGGGATCTGATGTGAGGGCTTCTGAGGTCACAGTTCAGTCATTTTCTGTCACTTTGGTTATATCAAGTGGAGGCAGACAAGTCACAGATGAATCACATTAAATGGTGTACTTAGGAGAACGTCTTGTCCTGAGAGTTCCCACAGCTCTAACTGGCTAATAAGTTTTGGCTCTGTGACTTTCCCCCTCCTCCACAGCACCACCTCCTCACCCTCACCCTCACCCTACAATTCACTTTAGATTATATGTTTTCTTCTCCCTTTCTTTCTTCTTTTATTTTTTACATTTCCGTTGCTCCATACTTCAAAATGATGAGGATGACAGTAACAACAGTAAAAAAAAAATGACTAGGACAACTATCAATAAAAAGCCCCTTCTGTCAAAAGAAGTAGAAAATAATTTAATGAGTAGAACACAGGCACAATTATAAATAACACCATAAAACATTGACTGATCAAATAAGGACAAAAAAATATCATTCAATGTTTCCAGATTGTGTATGTATCACATAACAGGGAAGAGCAAGGGTCCAATATATGGAGGAAGAGAGAAGATGCTCTTTGAGCAGATGGGTCTTAATTAAGACTTAGCCACAAACTTGTCTTCATAGACTTTTTTTCCCTTTGCTCCTTGGAAGCCTATGTTCCCTCTTCTGTCTTAAAAAGAGACTGAGAACTGAATCTCAACTTCCTAGAATCACAAAGTTCAACATTTAGGAGAGATGTATTTTGTCCCATCAAACACCCTGATTTCCCAGTTCATTATCTTTCTTAGCTCTTCTTCAGCCATTTACAGGGATGTTCATACCCTCAAACTCACCACCACCCACAAATATTCTACTATAATCAAGAACAAATGACCATAGCCTATCCTTCAATTTCTCCTTGTACCTCACTCTCACTAAATCTATTCATTATACTCATCATGATATCCAGTGTTTCTTCCTCTATCAATAACCTCTGTTCTGACTTAACTTTCCTTACTCCTCAGTTTTGACCCTATAGTTTACCTAATCAACTCTATACATTTCTCAGCTTTCTAATCCTTGTTCTTATCCCATTGCCATCTGTACCTCATGAGAACCTAACTTTTGACTACCCCCATGTCCAACTGTCTTCTCTGCTCCTTCTTACCTAAAATTTGATAGCTCTGAACTGAGTCACACAATTGTTCAGGCTGAGTTCACTGCAAGTTATTTTTAACTCTAAATTTGCCAGTGCCCTCACTTCCACATACCAATCCTCTTATTCTTTTTATGTGAATGTCTACAATGCTTTCCACAGCAACTGCTTCAAAATGTTTATCTCCTTCTTAGAATGGTCCCTGGTATATAGTAAGTACTTAAATGATTCATGCAAACCTCATCTCTTCCCCTTGCTTTCCACAGAAGAGTATAGCTATTATGTTGCTGAGAATGAATGTATAAATGAAAAGGCATTATTAAACATTTATCATGTGGCAAGCACTGTACTAAACTTTGGGGATACAAACTCAAATGAGAAGTAATCTCTGTACTAATCATGTTGATATTCTATTGGAAAGAGATGATACATGTAAGGGTAGAATAGTGTTGGCCAGGGAAGGTCATTTGATCTTGGAATTCAAAGGGAAGGTAAGTGGAGGCATAGATAATTCAATCAACATAGCCATTTTAGAAGAAATTATGACATTGATTTCATTACTGTTTTTTTTTTTCAGAGAAAGAGGTATAAAGTAAAAGTCATATTTATGGGGACATTAGAAAAAGATGGCTAGGTGTAACATGTTTGGAGGTCTGATGGTAGCTAGATGGAGTGGTCTATGAGTTTGAACTCCCACATTCACTAATGAGGACAGTACTAGCCCAGGGTGAGAGTCCTAAAACTGAGTGATGTGGCTTCACTGTGTTGTGTTTCCCAGAATTCTGTTCTTTAGGGCATGTAAAAGCATAAGCATCAAGTAGGGCAGTTGGGCTGGGGTAAAATTATTTGTTATGAATTTATTCTTCTCCATTATTCTATACCTGAAATCATTCTATACCTTGATATCATCATTGAGTATCCTTCATTACTCTAGTTGCTGATAAAGGTGCTACTTCTCTTTTCACCAAGGCTAACCTTCTACTCATGACCCATGATTTCCTTTCCTCTTCTCTTCTACAAAAGCTTGCCTCTTCAATCATTCCATCTAACTTTAATGTTTATTTGCTTCCTTTCAGCTGGCTCTTTTCCTGTTGTTCATAGAAATATGAGGTTTCCTTCAGCTGGGGTGGGGTAGGGAGCCTTCACTTGACTCCATATTCTATCAAGTTGTCATCAAATATTGCTCCTACTACTTGCAGCCTAACTCAAATGAACAAAAAAACCCACAACTATATGTGTTACCTTCAGTTCTTCTAAACTTCTTAAACTTTTAATCTGGCTTCTGAACACACTACCTGAAATTTCTCTATCCAAAGTTACTAATTATTTCTTACTTGATAAATATAATGCCTTTTATTTTCTCCCTCATACTTTTTTACCTTTCTGTAGATTTTTACATTGTTGACCACCTTTTCCTAAATACTTTCTCTCCTCTGTAATTTCATGACTGTAATCATCCTTTATTCTCACCCTACTTGCCTCTGCCTCTTACAATTCCTTCATACATCAGCTCAAGTGCCAACTACTACTCAACATTTTTTCTGTCCCCCAACTGCTCATGCTATTGACCCCAAAAAACTATTATTTTATAAATATGTGTGTGTGTTGTATTTATTAATTCATGAACATGGCATTCCTCCTCAGAGAACAAAAGTTACTTGAAAGTAGGTACTGTTTCCTTTCCATCTTTGTATCCCTTGTACCTAACACAATGCCTGGCACATGGTAGGAACTTAATGAATGCAAGATGAATGAATACATTAATTATTGTAACTGGAATTAGATCACAGTACAGCCTAACTTTGATTCAGATAGTTTGGTCCTCAAACAATACATGCCCATTATATCTAGCTAGATAGGACCTGCCAGAGCTTGGACTCCATTTTAATAGCCACTGAGGCTCAGGACCACCTCTACACCAAAATTAGTCATCAGAGTTGGACTTAATTAAGGTATACCCTAAAAAAGAATTATAAATGAAATTCTAATAGAGTACAAACTATAGCCAAGTGAGAGAGTACTTCCATCTGGAGAGATCATGGAAGGCTTCATGAAAGAGGTCACATTTTCATGGGAATGTGAAATTCTGTAGAATTTCAACATGTGGACATTGGTAAAAGAGGGGAGGGGAGGCCATTCCTCACATAGAAGTATGAGCAAAGGTGGGAAAGAGTATATTTGGAGGACCCTAATTGTTATAATTTTGCTGAATTCTAAAATACATGAAAGAATGCCAGGAATTACAAGGCTAGAAAAGTAGAATAGAGTCATATGGTAGAAGGCCTTGAATGCCAGGCTGAGAAGCTTGGAATTTATTCAGTAGATAATGAAGATCTTTTGAAGGTTTCTGAGGAGAAAAGTCACATTACCAGAAAGGACTTTAGAAAGATGAAATTGGTAGGGGGCTGTAAAATGAATTAAAGGTACAAGATAGTAGAGCAAGAAATCCCAATTTGGAGGCTGTTACAATAGTTCAGGAGTGAGGCAATGACAACCCATTAAAGAGAATGGAAAAGAAGGGGCAGATGGGTTGCAGGGTAGAGGCAAGAAGACTTGCTGTGTCATAATGGTATTTGGGAGGCAAGGGAGCTGATAGGAGGAGACAAGGGCAATTCCTAAGGTCCTTCTCAGTTTTAAATCTTAAAATTCCATGACTAGGCTTTCTATCCTTAAGGACTAGGGAAATGGTATTGAAAACAAAAAAAGGGAAATCAGGAGGATAAAAAGATTTAGCCATAAAAACAATGAGCTCAATTTTGAACTACAGCAGGGAGGTTTTCATTTCTACTTTAACTGTGAAAAAATACATAATTTTGAAGTATTAATGGCTTGATTAATGGTATTAGCTGTATAAGCTCAGGTTTTTAAGTTTGTTTGTTTTGTTTTGTTTTAATATGAAATACCAGCAGAGTGCTGGATTTAAAAAAAAATAGTTGTAGAAATCTAGTTTTCAATGAATTTGGAGCTATAATGGTTTTTATGTTTCAGCAATCTCTTTGGTCCTACTATAATCTCCACTACTACATACCCAGTCCCCTGGATCTTCATTATTCTGAGGCAACAAGAGAACTCAACTGTTCCCCTCCTCCAACCCTGTACAGAAGAGGTAGAGGAGCAGGGAGGCCAATGCTTGCTCTGCTTAGAGTGGCAGCATCAGTGCATTGCTCTGTAGCAGTGCTTAGCCAGAGAATTGAATAATAAATGCAACTGAGGTAGATTTTGTGTGTGTGTGTGTGTGTGTGTGTGTGTGTGTGTATGTGTGTGTGTAAAGACTCCATCAGAAGGCAGAGACAAGATGGCAAAGTAAAGACATAGACTCACCCGAGGTCTTCCCCAAACCCCTCTAAATACCTTTAAAAAATTACTCCAATTCTACAGCATCAGAACTCACAAAAAGAAAGGGTTGAACAAATATCCAGCCCAAGATGATTTGGCAGGAAAAGTCTGTTGCACCAGGGTGAGAGAGGAGCACAGTCTGGCACAGGCCATGCCAGCACAGACCTGGCCCCCAGCAAACCTGGAGCAGGCCTCTGGGCAACTGAATCACTGTCAGCAGTGATGGTTTCCAGACCTCTCAGCCCACAGACAGCAAAGACAACTTAAAAGGTCAGCAGGAAAGGTCTGTCACACCTGAGTGAGAGTGGAGCTAAGCAGAGCAGAGGCCACACCAGCACTACCCAGGCCCCAGAAAATCAGGAGCAGGCTTTGGGAGTGACTGAATCAACAGCTGCAGCTGCAGTGGCCACTTCCAGAGCTCTCAACCCACAGACAGTAAGGTAATTGAAAAACTCATCAGAAGGAGATTACAGGAATCCCTTTACTAGCACTGAGGCAGGACTCTGTTGCTTTCCTCAGATTTGGGTGGTGGCCTGAGTCACAGTCTCAGGGCATCAAGGAGAACAAGCATAGCAGAGCTTGTTGCAGCAGTGGAAGAGAGACCCTCCTCACAGTTCCAAAGTAGAAAAAAAGCATTTTGTGGTCACTCACAGATCAGAGCACAGGCCAGAAGAGGAATAAACACTTTTCCTAAGATCATACTACCTTGGAAGAACTGAAAACTTGCAAGTCTTTAGAAGTATCTTTGAAAACAGCTGCACAAAACCCCTGAAGCTTGGAACAGTATGCCCTCCACCCTGGAAGCAGAGACCTACCTTAACAAAGTGTTAAAAATCAACTAATAGGCCAGAAAAAATGAGCAAATAAAAAGGGGAAAAAAAACCTGACCATTGAAAATTACAAGGAATATCAAAACACACACTCAGAAAAAAGACAACAAAGTCAAAGCTCCTACATCCAAAGCCTCCAAGAAAAATATGAATTAGTTTCAGGCCATGGAAGAGCTAAAAAAGGATTTTGAAAATTGAGTAAGAGAAGTAGAGGAAAAATCAGGAATAGAAATGAGAGTGATGCAAGAAAATCATGAAAAACAAGTCAAGACTTGGTAAAGGAGACACAAAAAATACTGAAGAAAATAACACCTTAAAAAAACAGACTAGGCCAAATGGCAAAAGAAGTCCAAAAGGCCAATGAGGAAAACAATGCCTTAAGAGGGAGAATTGGCCAAATGGAAAAGGAGATACAAAAGCTCACTGATGAAAAGAGTTCCTTAAAAATTTGAATGGAGCAAATGGAAGGTAATGGCTTTATTAGAAACCAAGAAATCATAAAATAAACCAAAAGAATGAAAACATAGAAGACAATATGAAATATCTCATTAGAAAAACAATTGACCTGAAAAATACACCCAGGAGAGATAATTTTTATTAATTAATTTATGAAATTTGGCATTAAAATTTAGGATCACACAAACACAAAGCATAATGGAGAGGTGTGGTGGGCATGAATCAATAACAGCATTATCAAGTAAGAATTATGTGCAGAAAATGTTCAGAAAAATGTCATCAGATATATATGTATCTATATGGATGGATGGATGGATGTGGAGGGGGTGGATGTGTGTATCTGGCAGCAAGTTCATTTAATCATGTATTGAGAGAAAGTGATAATCTCTATGTGTTGAGAAAAACAATGTAATCTCCTTGAGTGCAAAACCTATCTCATTTTAATATTTATATCTTATACCTTAACACAATGCTTGATTTTTTTTAAACACATGATTTCATGATTATGGGGGTCTTTCACTGAATAACCTTTTTTTCCAATGCAGAACATTACTTGTTCTGCAACTTATAATACTAGAGAGTTACCTAGGGCAAGGACAGAGGCAAGGAGTCTTTACACACACACACACACACACAAAATCTACCTCAGTTCCATTTATTCTTCAATTCTCTGGCTGAGCACTGCTACAGAGCAATGCACTGATGCTGCCTCTCCTTACACAGAATCATAGAGCCAGTTTGTGTCACTGGTAAAGCTTGAACCTAGGTCTTCCTATGTTCCAGACCAACTCTCTATCCACTAAACCATGCTGTCTAGCACATAGTAGGTTTTTAATAAATACTTGTCAATTGTCTGCCACTGCCACTTGCACAATGCTAAGAGAGGTAGAAAAAGGCCCACAATATGGGGGACCTGTGTGCAGAGTTCCAATGGATATTTTATGTCAGGAAATGGAAAAGAGCTGATATAGATGCACTCCGACCCATCAGAGGCAAAATCTACACCAAGGAGATGACAACTCTATACAGGATCGAAGTGTTATTCAAATCCAGGAAACTTTCTGCCTGCCTTGAATTCTTTTCCCTACATCAGTTTTCAATTGCTGACTTTCAATTGCTTAAACACAGGTTTCAGCTTTCTTTTTCGTCATCCCACTTTACCAGGAACATCGTTCTCACCTGCTGCCAGCCACCAGGAGAAAGCCCTGACAAACTAATCAGACCATTAGTTAAAGTCACATAGACATTTCTGTTAATAAATTGCCAGCATGAAATCATAATATAGCATCACAGCAAGCTAACTACAATGTCTCAGTTCTGAAGAGCCAGTGTTTGCCTTGATTTTGGGAAGATTAAAGATGAGAGGACATCACAGAGTATGGCACAGCTTGTTAGCAGCCATTTTCTTTTTGCTTGTTCACAATGATTATAGCTCTGTCAAAGACCTTGGGGAGAATGCTTACTGTTAGAGTGGCAGTGGAAAAGTCTTTATCTTTATTAAACACTCTTCAGTAAGGATAAAGTCTGGGTCTCTGCTTCTTGCCAGGGCTATTGCAATATTTTCTCTGTTGGCTTCCCTGCTTCAAATTTCTCCCCACTTTAAATCATTCTCCTCAGAGCAATGAATGATTTTCCTAAAGAATGAGTATGACCCTTTTACTCATCTATTCAACAAATGTTTGTACCTCTCAATTATTTATAGGGTCTGAATGGGCATAAAATATATGTATATATAATATTTCACAAATATTTACAAATTCCAATCCATCTAGCTAATTAGGCATTATAGGCAAGTAGTAGGCAAAGTGGATAGAATTCTAAGCTTGAAGTCAGGAAGACCTAAGTTTAAACCCTGTCTCAGTTTCTTAATAACTATGTGACTGGGTGAATCCCTTAACCTCTCTCATTCTCAGTTTGCTCACCTATTAAATGGGGATAATAAGAGTACCTTATAGTGTTGTTGTCATGGTCAACTAAGGTAATATGGGTAAAGTGTCTTTCAATTCTTAAATCACTATATGAATATTATTATTATTTATTATTATTACTCCCCTTAAGGCTCTCTCTAGTCCATTCAAATTGGCCTTTTTTACTGTTCTTCATTCACAGCCTTCCATCTCCTATCTTCATGTCTTTTAAATGGATGTACCCCATGTCTGGATTGTACTCCCTCCTCCCTTCCTACTCTTAGAATCTTTAACCTCCTTTCTGTCTCAAATCAACTGAGATAACAATTGAGATAATATGTGTAAAGTGCATTGCAATTCTTAGAGTATTATATCAATGCGAGTATTATTATTATGATTAAATAATATAGAATAGTACATATACTATATATTATAATAATATATGCAATTTCTCATACATCAATATATTATATATTTTATAGTAAATGTGCATTAGAATTTATACAATATGTATCATGATGCTACTACTAATAAATAATACTTATTATTAATGATACTATTTATCGTTAGTATTATCATTATTCCTCTTCAGACTCCCTCTAGTCCATTCAAATTGGCCTTCTTACAATTATTCATTTACAACCTTCCATTTCCCATATTCATACATTTTCAATAGATATCCCCAATATCTGAAATGTACTTCTTCTTCCCCTCCCTCTCCTGGAATCCCCAGTGTCCTTCCTGGCTCAGATCAAATGAGAGAGCAACTGAAAGAGCACATGTGTAGTGCTTGGCAATTCTTAAAGCATCATACCTTGCTAGTGTACTTTCCAGGGATGTACACATTGATAATAAGGTTGACACACATTGATAGAGCTAGCTCAGTGTTTGGGAGACTCTGAAGGAAAGTGTGGGAGAGAAGAGGTATTAGACTGACTGCCAAACTGAAGGTCTGCAGCTCTGTTGTGCTGACTTCATTGATATATGCCTGTGAAACCTAGACAGTATACCAGTGCCATGCCAGGAAATTGAATAGCTTCCATTTGAATTGTCTTAGGAAGATTCTGAAGATCACCTGTCAAGGTAAGATACCAGACACTGAGGCCCTTTCTTGAACTAAACTACCAAGCATTCAAACTCTGCTTCAGAGAGCTCAACTCCAATGGGATGGCCACCAATGTTTGCTAAAAAGACCATTTTATGGAGAAGTCACAAAGGGCAAGCATTCACATTGTGGTCAGAAGAAGCAATACAAGGACACTCTCAAGGTTTCTCTTAAGAAATTCAGAATTGGGGGGCAGCTAGATGGCGCAGTGGATAGAGCACCAGCCCTGAAGTCAGAAGGACCTGAGTTCAAATCCAGCCTCAGACCAAACACTTGACACTTAACTAGCTGTGTGACCCTAGGCAAGTCAGTTAACCCCAATTGCCTAAAAAAAAAAAAAGAAAGAAAGAAATTTAGAATTGGCTCTGATTCTTATAATCTAGCCACTGCTTAGATTCTTAAAATCTAGCCAATAGATTCCTAAGAGTCTGCTCAATATGATAGATGTTTTAATAAACCTTATCTAGGGCTGAAAGAAGGCTTGGGTCAAATTCTTTCGGACAGGACCTATGTGTTGTGATCTCGGGGTCCCAGCACCCCTAAACTTCAACATTTTGGTGGTCCATATGGGGAAGCTGCCTTACCTCAATTTCTTCTCCAGCCAAGACTGGAAGATATGTAAGACCCCCCCACACACTTTTCTTGCTCTGCAATTGGGGTTGCTCTCCAAGCACCCAGGCTTGGAGGTGCTTTTAGGACGGGCAGTTACAAGGCTGTCTTGCACTCGGCCTGACACTCTCCTGCTCTTGGTCCACTGGGTCAGTTTGAGGCCATGTACCTGGGTACACCTTCCACAGCATAGAGGACAAGAACAGACTCCCTATCTGTAAGTGTATGCCCAATTCTGTCAATTCTTTTGGCACTAGGGAATTGGGGAAAACTGTAGTTGCTATTATTATTATTATTATTATTATTATTATTATTATTATTATATTATTATTATTATTATTATTATTACTCCTTGAGGCTTACTGACTCCCTTCCCTCCATACCTCTGAATCCTACTTCATAGAGGTTACAGGGAAAAGTTAGAACAGCTAAAAAATATCTTGACAGATTATGGAGGTTTTGTGATTCATAATTAAAAAGTTTTGAAACTCCTCCTTACAACCCTGGTCACTCTCTTCTCCCACTCCTTTCCCTTGAGTCAAAAGGCTATCTGTTAACCCCTCTCATAGGAGAAGAGAGTTTCGCCCTTTACCCCTCATCTTTGATTTTACCTTCCCTCACCTTGGAAAAGAAGGAGGTAGGAGGGCGGCAACTACAGTGTGGGTCCCCCTTGCAATAGCTTGGGGCCCTAGGGCAACTTTTGCCTGGAAGCATCACCCAGGTTCAGCACATCCTGCTCGAGGTAATAAAGCTAGCCTCTGAACTTGGGTAAGCACACTCTTTTAAATTTGTGGTTTTAACTGTTAATGATGAGATGTTGATTCTCTACACAAAGTAACTTGGAAATGCATTTAACAAAACTGAAGTCATCTGATTGATAATGGGTTTGTTTCAAGTTTCAAATTGGTGAACTCTTTTTATCAGTTATGTCAAGCAACTTTTCATAATTTGGTTACCGCTAAAATAATTTCACTATTGTTGGTTATTGTTTTAATGTGTAAACTTGCAAAAAAACTTGTTTGGGGTTTGTCTTGCTGAGAATGTGCAAGTATATAGAAATAATCTCTAATAATTGGCTTTTTACAGCAGGACAAATTTAAATTTCAGATGTAAATCCTGGAAAAGTTTTTCCTAAGCTATGATTAGTAAAACTTGCTGTTTGAGGTAAAAAAACAAACAAACAAACAAAAACAAACAAACAAAAAAAACAAAACAGATTTGTGTCTTCCGGACTACAAGCCATTCATACACAGTTGGTATCAAACAACAGGTACCAGCCAATGTCCCCCCATCATTCCCTGGATGTAGTCTGTGCTTGGTTCCAGTCAACCTCTTTGGGAGCCTCCCCCCCCCCCGCAGGGACAGCTCTACACCCCTTGCCAGCAGGAAGCAGTTTCAGAAGTCGAGACCTTCTCCCATTGCCCCAAAAGAATTTGGGTCCCATTTGTTTGAGAGGGAAATGATGCTCAGCATCATACAGTTAGTATGTCAACAGTAGGACTTGATTCCAAGCCTTCACATCCAGCTCTATATCCATTATGCTACATTACATCTTTGGATGTTTTGTATGAAATTGAAGCACTCCCATCATCAGGCTCTCAAGTCACCCAGTTTCCATCATTTCCCTTGCTTTATGGTTTAGTGTGAAATGTATGGGATAATAAGTGACAAGTCAGGGAAACCTGAATACTAACTAGAGACCCTACAAAGGAGGAAGGAGAGAAAAGGAGGAGAGGATCTAGCCTAAGTTTTGAAGATGGAGGGCTTTAAATATGTGACTATTCTGGATATTAGTGTTCTTCATACATTTTACATAGGGACATATTTTCCAACTCTGTTTAGCATGCAAAGAAATGGACTCATGAAGACAAGATCAATAGCTTACCTTTACATAACATACTATTGCCACAGCTTTATAGATAAAGAAGCTGAAATTCTGAAAAGTTAAGAGATTACTTCATGAAGAGAGAGCTAGCAAGGACTTGAAGCAGGAATCAAACCCTGGTCTCCTGACTCCAAATCCACCATTCTGTTTCACTTTCATACATATCTGGAGAGTTATGGCAGAATTGAGGCAAGGATCCCAGGTGTCCTGAAGTGTCATGGTGAAGCTGAAAGTGTTAGATTAGGAGACAGAAGAGCTGGATTCAAAACTCAGCTTTGCCATCTCTCTATATAACCTTGATAGAGTCATTGCTACCCTTCAGGACTTAGTTTCCTTTTCTATAAATTGAAGGAGTTGAAGTAAATGAATTCTAAGGTGTCTACAGAATCTAAATCTGTGATGCTATGATATCCTATCTAATCGTTTATATATGCAGGCTATTTTAAAGGCAGTTAATAGAGAAAATTGAAAGAGGCAGGGCTATCCTGAGAGCTTAGCCCAGTTTATTCTTCTGTTGCTGTTCAGTTTTTTTAGTTTAGACTCTTTGTGACTCCCTTTGAGGTTTTCTTGGCAAAGATACTGGAATGGTTTGCCATTTTCTTCTCCAGATCATTTTTAAGGAAACTGAAGCAAACAGGGTTAAGTGACTTGCCCAGGGTCACACAGCTCCCAAGTGTCTAAGGCCATATTCAAACTGTAAGATGAGTTTTCTTGACTCCTGGTCTGGAACATTACCCACTATGCCACCTAACTGCCCCAATTTCTCCAAACTGAGTCAGTTAAGCTCTAGCTATCATAATCCCATTAGGAGTCAGAATTGGCAAAATAGAAGGTAGTACCCTATTTCCCCAAACAGAAAGTCTAGTTGCTTCCTTGTTGCTGTATAGAATCCAGTTCTATCTACTCATGCTCTTCATGGACTTTAAAGGTGCTGATTATCAGTACCACCGACAATGTTCACAGTAGTTTCAAGTAATCCCTTCTTTTCCAAATACATAGCTTTCAAAATGTGCTTAGCACAATGGAAGGATGGATGGATGGATGGATGGATGGATGGTTGAGTGGATGGATGGATGAATTTGGGCACATAAGTAAGAGAGAGAGGGCTAATATTGCAAGCAGTTTCAGTTTAAATTTTGGAGATTTGCTTTAAAAATATAGAACTTGACATGCTTCACAAGCCCTCTCTGTACTCTTTCTTCTTTCCTCTACACACAATTATAATGCACACAGAATAGTGCAAGGCTTGTCACCAATGAATAAATCATGAAATGATTGTGAGTCCTTTGCAACTCCATTAGCTGTTATGTGACTGGCAAAGGATATCTAGTGCATATTGAAGAGCTATGATGTTTTCTCAGCTTGGTTTGCCTCCTGGTGGTGGTGGTGGTGGTGGTGGTGGTGGTGGTGGTGGTGGTGGTGTGTGTGTGTGTGTGTGTGTGTGTGTGTGTGTGTGTGTGTGTGTGGGCACTGGGCAGGGGGGGGGCTGTTTCCACTATGTAGGTCACATTGTAGCTTTGCTGCATCAAGAGGAATTGATGTTTGAGAGCACAAGCTACTTGAAAGGGGGCAATACATAGGTGCCATTGCCAAGGGTATAATTCATGCCTGAGTTTATGCTTTAGATACTGCTCTGCCTCTTCACAGCCTCTGTCTTTTTAAATATCAACAGGAGTTGTTTGCTTTTCTCACAAGCAGATTACTTTGCTGTTTTTTTCAACATACATGATTACTTTGTGTTTGTGTGTATGTGTGTGTGAATATTTAGATGCTTAGGGAGTTAAGACAGCAAATCAAAACTCTTCATGCCTTGGGACTGAACAAAATGTACATATCAGATTACTGTAATTTCTTATGAGATTCCCAGGCTGTGATCTGAATAGACCTATTTTTCCATTTGGCTCTGAACTCCAGGCCTGATGCACCACCACACCCTACTTCCTTGAGGCATGCCAGTGTTTCCAGTTCATTGGGGTTGGCTCTCTCTTCATTAGGCTAGCTTTGAAAATAAATACAAAGATTCCACAGGCTCCTCCCCATCCATCCCCCAAAATACGAGAGACTGCTTCTACTCCAGGAGGCCACTGCTTTCTTTCCTAACATCAGTCAGCCCATGCTGAGGACCAGACACTACTGGCAGTATTGCTCTGACCTTTTCTTGCTTGCTCTTTCTTGCACATACCACACATGCAATAAAAATTTGTTGAATGAATAGCCTATTCTCCAAAATAAATGGGAGCTGGTGGAGTGGGGTCTCCAAGAACCTTGCTTTAGGAACAGCACAGTTCTCATAGCCTTTAAGCACATGTCCCCTCTATAACTCCAGAGTTAATAACTGATATCATGTTATGCTTTGTGTGTATACACACAAGCATGTTTATGGGTAATAGACTTACATGTGAAATTTCCACATAAAGAAAATAAAAAACAAACTATATTTACAGGTGGTAATTTTGGCTTGTTCACTCCCCATGTTACCTGTTTCTTGGCAGTTTTACTGCAATCATGTTCCTGATCTGATACCTTAAGAAAACCTACTATTGGATCAAGATAGAATGACAAAATAAATCCCAAGGTCTTCAAGTCTCATAATGGCAAAGAACATTATCAGGGAAAAGGTTGTTCCATAGAAAGAAAGACATGTTTATAGCTATATTATAAATAGTAAGAGAAAAACATCTAGATATATATCATGTGGAAAAAGTTCATGCTGTGAAAGAAATTGCAGACACATAATGCAAAGGCAGCTACTGATTGTAAGCCAATTTCTGACAATTAGAGGAAGGTGGAGGGGAAAATAAAGACCATCCAGTCCAACTCCTTTATTTTGTAGAAAAGAAGTGTAAGGTCCACAGAAGGCAATTACCTGCCCTAAATTGCCACATGATATTCAAACACATTGTGCTTAGCCTGTGCTCTGGGATTTTGACACATCTGAGCAATAAAAGACTTGATTTCTAGGCCCAACTTTGCAACTGACTACTTGAGGAAGTTTGGTGAAGTGAGTAGGGAGCCAATTTCAAAGATAAGACTTCCTGGGTCTGAGTTCTACCAATGACACATTCTAGCTGTATGATCCTGGACAAGTCACATTAACTATCAGTGCCTCCAGATCCTATTTCCCCAGACAGAAAGTCTAGTTGCTTCCTTGCTGCTATGTAGAATCCAGATCTATCTACTCATTCCCTTCATAGACTTTAAAGGGTACTTATTATTAGTATCACCAACAATGCTCACAATAGTTTCAAGTAATCCTTCTCTTCCTAATACATGGAAGGATGGATTAAGACAATAAGTTGCTAAGTAATTGTCAATGTAAATCAGTAGAAGGAGTTTCATATACCTATGAAATCACAAATATAGACCGAATTTTAAAAATCTGGCAGTAGTATGAGATGGATTCGTTTTACCATGTGGTCAAAGCAATACGACCTCTACTTATATACATACCTTCTCACACTGAGAGAGTACATTAGAGACAGCCAAGAGTTCCTAAACTATCCCTTTTCCACAGCAGAAGGAAAGAAAGTTGGCTATTTTTCATCTTTTCCTGTTTTTCTATCTGAATGGATTCCAAACCAGACTCTAACAGAAGAAAGCAGTAGTTCATTTGGATAGGATTTTGAAAATTATATTCCAGAGATTTCTGAGTATACATAACTACCAGAGTAAGCTAGAAAATGCATTTTTAAAATTTATTTAACTCTGGAATTACATATACTTAAAAAAGGAGTAAAATTATTTCATTGTTATATCCAGTTGACTTGAGAGATCTCAAATGTTTTAGAAGTTTTTAGAATACCTGTTGACTATAATACTTGTTCTCTGGAGACTCTGCCTAGCAGCTGGCCAAAAGCTAAGCATTTCTCCTCCAGGTCCCAGGAAAATAGGCACCTGCATCTGGCTTCTAAATGGTGGCTCCAGAGTGCAAAGAGAGAAAAATTTCCCAGCATGAATACACAAAGCAGCACAAAAGGATTAAAAGCTGTGGGCCAAAGGTGCCAAATGGCAGGACTGCACCATCCAGGAGAGAATACCCTGCTCGCTTATGTGCTAGTTCATACCAGGCTACAGTGAGCCTCATGTTATGATGCCTCTGCTCGTAAGTTTATAAAGATTTTTGTACAATGAGACCATCAGACACTCCCTCCTTCTGAGTCTTCCTGAGTTCAAATCTGGCCTCAGATACCCACTAGCTGTGTGACCCTAGACAAGTCACTTCACCCTATTTACCTCAGTTTCCTCATCTATAAAATTACCCAGAGAAGATAATGGCAAACACTCCAGCATTTTTGCTAAGAAAACCACAAATGAGGTCACAAAGTGTCAGACACAACTGAAAACAACTGAACATGAACAACAACAAAAAGGTCTAAGTCTAATCTACATTTGATATTGCTCTTTTTGATTTGTGCAAAGAAGTACTTTACCATATGTATACCAAGAAATGACTTTTATGTGGCAATTTAGGCTTAGGGACTGGACTTACGATTTTATTAGCATAGAGACCTCCCATGTAAGGAAACTATACCTTCTCTGCAACTTTTAGTCTTAGAGTTTTGTCTAGAGGACTGATAACAGTAGGAGATTTAGCCAGGATCGCACAGGACATATGCATCATTGATCAACACAGTACTTGGCATATAGTAGGCACTTAATAATTGTTTGCTGTTGTCAGAAGCAAAAATTGAACCCAGTTCTTCCTTACATCAAGGCCAGCTTTGTAGTCACTTTGTCTTTAATACAGTGAATGAAAGCTTGCTATGTATTTTACATACATTATCTCATTTTGTTCTCACACCAACCCTATGATATAGAGAATAGAGGTGTCGTTACAATTATTATTATTATCATTATTATTATTACCACCATTATTGCCACTTTACAAATAAGGAACTGGGAATCATAAAAGTGGTGTAACTTCCCCATGGTCACACCGGATCACACATAAAATCTCAAAAATGTGGGCTTTAGAACGTAAGTCTTACTCAAAGAAGAATAATCTATATAATAGGCATATAATGGATACATTATGATATTCTACTTTTCTATGTGTTAGGAATAGAAGTTTGACAATGGTGGGCAGGTTGTATTGGTTCGGAATAGAAAAGTATTGTAGAAGATGACCAGAATGTATTTGACTGGTATAACAGTATAGTGAACTAGAAGGAATATAAACAAAGCAAGACATACCTGGGAAATTAATAATAAAGAAATAAGATTGATCTTCATGTAAGGTACCATTTAGAAAACACTACTTCCTTGTCTACCCAGTGATCCATCAATTTACCATCTTATTCATGAATAAAAGGAACCCATTGATACTAAATATTTTGGTCAGGAGTATGGTTAGGAATTCTTGACTTTGTTAAATGAGTAGCAATTGACAGGGATTAGATGTTCCTGTTGTCCACCCTGTCTGTTTCTCAGGTTCTTTATTTGGCAGAAAGAATATCATAATTTGGAGTCAAGATGCCTGGTATAATGGAATAAGCTCTGGTTTTGGAGTCAGAGGATCTAAGTATGAATTCTAACTCCACTATGTATTAACTGAATGACTTTGGGAATGTTCAGTTAACCTCACAGGACCTTAGCTTTCTTAAGTAAGATCTTCCAGAAAATGATCTCATAGATCCCTTCTAACTTTAAATACCCTAGAAGTAGTAAAGGTAAAGGGGAAGAAAAGGAAGGGGCTAATAGAAGGGAGGTGGGACTGAGGGAAGTGGTGGTCAAAAGCAAAACATTACAGAGGAGGGAAAAGGAGAAAGGAGAAAGAAAAGCATAAATGGGGGGAAAGGATGGAGGGAATGACACAGATAGTAATCATAACTGTAAATGTGATATATGAATGTAATGGAATACTATTGTGCTATAAGAAATGATGAAGACTTCAAAAAGACCTGGAAAGACTTGTATGGTTTGGTGCTGAGTGAAATGAGCAGGACCAGGAGAACGTTGTCCACAGAAACAGCCATGTTGTGTGATGACTAATATTGATAGACTTAACCCATCTCAGCAATACAAGGATCTAAGACATCTCCAAAAGCCTCATGATGGAAAATGCTATCCACATCTAAAGAAAGAACTATGGAGTTTGAATGTGGATTGAAACAGACTATTTGCTATTTTTTCTCTTCTGTTATTTTTTGTTTCCTCTTTCTGGTGTTTCCTCCTATTAGTTCTAATTTTTACTTACATCACTAATGTGAAAATATGTTTAATAAGAATGTATATGTATAGCCTATATCAGATTGTGCACTGTCTTTGGGAGGGAGGGATAGAAAAATTTAAAACTCAAAAGCTTATGGAAGTGATTGTTGATAAATATATACATACATGCATATATATATATATATATATGTGTGTGTGTGTGTATATATGTGTGTGTGTGTGTGTGTGTGTGTGTGTATATATATATATAGACAGAGAGAGAGAGAGAAAGAAACTATTTTCATAAGAAAAAAAGAAAAAAAAACTTTACCCTGATTCTAGGATTGTGATGGAAGTACCAGCTTCACCCCACTGAAAAGCTGGATGACCTTGGATATGTCCTTTATCCTCTAGAGGTTATATTCCCTGTAAAATGGGGAAAAGCAATTTTGGTAAAACCTCACAAAGTCATGCCTAGACTTTACAATGTTTCAGCATAGGATCATAGATTTAGAACTTCACATCATCCAGTTTAACAACTCATTTTGCTGATGAGAAAACTGAGACTCAGAGAACAGAACTGGGATCTGAATACAGCTCTACCAACTCCAACACCAATCCTTTTTTTTCCCGCTGTCATTGTGCAATGATGTACTTAAAGAATTTTGTGGCCATAAGATGCTATCTAAATGTAGGGTAGCATAATTTTCTATCCAGGTAGTGAGTATATGAGCTTCATTTCTATGTAGAGGCTTTTGAATGCATAACAGCATTGCTCTCAGCGTGTGATTTTAGGATTGATAGATCTACTTGTTGCAAACAATGTCCTGGTGAAATAGTCATCAAGGCCTGATACAGAAGGAATGGTTGGAACATATTGACATTTTCTCATAATTTCCATCAAGTCACACAGATATCCACTTGACTGCTAACCAGACTGTTTTCAGACAACTCAACTCATTGGTATCTTAGCATTTAAGGAGTACTATACTTTCTGGACTTCCTATGACCCACTATATCTTTAGCTTACTTCTCTATCAATTAAGGTACTTATGGATAACTTCTTCTGGTAAGTAGGAGTCCAAAACCCTAAGAACAGGATAAAAAGTACATTGGACTTGGTCATTTTTGGGAAACTAAATAGCATTGTCAGATATTCCAGGTTGTTCCTCTAACACCTTTCTCCTCTCCATGTAATCATCGACATAGTGACACTAGACTCCTTACTGAACGTTCCTCACACATGGCACTGCATTTCCAAACTCACTGGTTGTCCTCTATATCTAGAATGTGTCCCTACCTTGTCTCTTCCTTCTGCTTTCTCTGACTTCCTTCGAGTCTCAGCCAGTCCCACCTTCTGCAACAAGGCTTTTCTTCCTCCTTTAATACTAATGCTTTCCCACAGAGATTACTTTCAATTTATCCTGCATATCTAATTTATATATATTTTTTGCATGTTGTCTCCCCACTAGACTATGACCTCCTTGAGAGCAGGCATTGCTTTTTGTTTTGATTTGGTTTTGTTTTTGTTTTGGCCTGTTTGAATCCCCAGCACTTTTCATAGCCCCTTGCATGTAGCAGGTGCTTAATAAATTTTATAGAAGTGACATGCAAAAAGAAAATACCCATTTTAGGACCATTTTTCCTATGGAGATTCTCTATAGCTAGAATTCATAGAACAACATGATATTAGAAGAATTAAATTGCTCTTGAACCAAATATCAATAGAAAAATAGATAGCAAGTGCACGGATGTAGGAACATGTTGTTGATGAATTGCTCAAGAGAATGAGCTTAAAATACATTGTAAAGTATATGCATATGTGGCCTATTCATAGACTGAGGCTGAAAGATAGTAGATGGCTAACCCAAAGAGTTGCACTTCTACCCTCAAAATAATAACAGATCCAGATTAAGATCTTCCCTGTGTGGCATAGATCATCTTTGGAAAATGTAAACAAAGACATTGAAAAAATTAGAAAGGATGGTTGGGTGTGGTTGTTACTCTATATGTTGTACTAGTGGAGGAAGTACCGAAATTAGTGAGACCGTAAAACCCTCAAAGCAGGAAATTCTGCAAATTCTGATACCTCCCCTCCCTTCACCTAAGTCACTTCCTAAGCACTTCTATATGTGGCACTCATTATATAACTTTTTTGTCCATGCTTTAATTCACTCCTATCCTAGAGTCTCTGGGAGCCTGTTGAAGAGGAGCTCAAATGTGGCCTTCAAATGTATTGGGGAATTCTCCATACCATAGTTTCCTTTTAAAATGGGAAACCCTCACCTTCTTACCTCAATAAGACCGCCTGAATACACACATCCACACACCGACATACATATATGCATGCACACATACATATGTATGTATGGGTGTTGTGGTATATTCTCACACTGTGTAGTCTTGTGGGAAAAGCACTTCCTAAGAGGCAGGCTTTGAGAAAACTGCTCAACAAATGCATTGTATTATTATGTCTTTATCAGCACATTCTCAGACTTTCTCTTCTCTTTATATTAACTTTGACTTTCTTCCTTTAGTCTCTTGGCTGTTCCTTGGACCTGTCACATAGATACACCAGCCTACAGGAGTAAAAGCAGCTCATCTTTGCCAAGAACCTTTTTTGGTAGAGAATCAGAAGTGCAGTATTTAAATGGTGACAATAAAGAATAGCACATACCATGTGCTGTATCCCCTCTCCCATAAAAACCCACCCCCCTCAAAAACAATCTCCTGGGTTTGAGGTACTCTGTGGTTCAACACCATTAAAACTATAGCTCTTATACCTGACCTCAGTAATGTTTTTCTTTCCACCAGCTAGCCAAAATTCAAAACTAGACATTTAAACAAACAACATAGCAAACAAAATAAGGAGAAAATGTCCACTGTGCATGCATGGAGTCTTTATTCACTGCCACAGGTTGCTACATCACCTGTGAGAGAAGTCATGGTGAGACAAGGGAACAGGGCAGGGGAACTCACATTAATGATATCCATGTATATATAGGAAAATGAATGAAGGAACAAAAAGAAATCATGTCACTAGGGTACGTTATGGCCACTGCAAACCAAACTTCCCAAAATGTAGGCCTACCAAAGTCCTCTGGTGAAGTTGTTCTGCATTTCTTAGTTATTCTCTTTTGAATATCGTATCCACATTCACCAGTTACACTGTCTCTGCCGGACATCATCCCTGGTCCTGTGGTTGCCAAGCTGTTCAGTATTACTATCTTTCGGGCATCAGTTTTTAGGAGTTGTAAATCAGCCACTTGGCTCCCAATTGTTAAGTCGCAGTGACTAGAAAACCTGTCTTTGAGACGTGCAGGCTGCTATTTCTTAAGCCTCAAGCTGAGGCTCTGAACCACTACACTTTAGCTAAGAGCCACAGACAAAAGCCAGCCAAAGTATTAAGTGTAGGCCTATTATATTTTTCCCCTGTGCATGGTGTCCGTCCTTCATTTTCTAAGAAAACCAATGACATCACAGGTTGATGTCTTGACTTATGGGTTGGATATAAGTGAATCAGAGTTACGTCATCAAAGTCCAGTGACAGCACAAAAGTCAGGATGACTGCTGATAGCCCAGAATGCAGTGGATGATAGTGTCATCTTCCATGCCTGACCAAGTTCTAAATGCTCCACAGCCATTGAAACAAATTATTCTCCCACCCATTAATCTGTGAGAAATGTTTACATGCTTCAGATAGATACCCAGCTAACTCACCAGCTGGTTTGTGGCGGATTATCCTTAACCTGGTTGAGTCTGCCTGCTGAGATGGTTTACCTGGGTGTGGCCTCTGTAGCTTTTTGGAGCTGCAAGTGAGAGTTGAGTGCCAAGTAGACACCTGAAATGGGCTCAGCAAGTCCTCACACCAGAGCTGCTAGTCCTCCTTGAATACCCATATACCCCCCAATCCTGAACATGCTGTGAATTCAAAGTAAGAAAATCCTAGCAACTCATGTGGAACCTCTGATAGGCATCCTGTGTTCCCCAACATATTCTGGGGACTCCTCCCCAAAATTGATTATAAAGTGTCTAGAATAACAAAACACACTTACAGCCCCATGTTTTCTTCTGATAATGTAATTGGTCAAGAATAAAAGTTACACAAAGAAAGCAGGATCATTGCCCTCTACCTTTCAGATCCACATTCTTGCCTTTATTATTTGTATATTTGTCAGCAATACCAACAATGACAAATAAACAAACCTGATTTTGGTGCAGTATTTGGTCCAGCTATCTCCCTAGAAGATATTAATTTTTTAATGCATCAAGTTTCCTTCATAGGCAATGGAAGATCATTCTGTCGAGCATCAGTATAACACCCACCTCAAATGATATGTTATGCCTGAAGTTTCTTTCCCCATTAACAATCCCAATGATAACTGGTGTCATTATCTTTGGTCACATCAGTGATCTTGACCTATTACAGAAGGGACTCACACAATTTCCCTAAGTGTCTTACATTTTTATTAAATCATTTTTCTTGGCCCTGCCCACCCCAATTTAAAAAAAAATATAGGATATTTTAACCTTTCCAAAAGTTATGATGGGGAATACAAATAAGTTGGATTTTCACCATGTAAATTCCTTCTACTGCATTTTAAATGGTTCCCTTTCCTCTCCCTCATGCGATGTTTTCCTTCATGATAACTGGGCAGAAAAATTAAATGTAAAATAAGAAAAGGTTTTACCATCACTATTCACTGTCATATCATACAATGTTTTACTTGGAAGAAACCTCAGAAGTTATTCATCTCAACCCTATTATTTTACATATGAGGAAACTAAGGATTAAACAGAAGTTATTTTCCCTGAAATAAAAATCTAGCAAGCCATAGAACCCGTACTTCAACTCCTGTCCTCTATCTCCAACTCCACTGTTTTTTTTTTTTACCACCACACAGTACCTATGTCTTATTTTTGTTGAATTATTTTGTAATTGGCTAGAGTATGTGGGCTTGGAATCAGAAAGCCCTGTGTTCAAATCCTGATCCAGATACAGTTGTGTAATTCTCAGCAAGTCACTTAACCTTTTCTCTCCTCAGTTTCCTCCATTGTAAAACAAGGGAAATAATGGCATCTAACTCACAGCATTGTGGTTGTGAGGATCAAATAAGGTAACATATGTAAAGTATTTTTCAAACTCCAAAGTGCTATATAAATTCTAGCTGTTGTTGCTATTCATTATGTTATGTAATTGAAACTTCAAGATACAATATAGGGAATTCTAGAAATTGTTGGGAAGCTGGAAAAAGTGGGGAAGTGTTATCTATTTGTCATGGTGGTTGACAAATTATTTCATCATATTACCCACTAAATATACCCCATACTCTACCTCACCCACGTACTTCCTTCTACACCCCTAGATTGTATCCCTTTTGGTTTATGCAACAAAACCTAAAGGCTAGAAAAAGAGACATGAAATGGCAGCTTAAGTAAGTGGAGAAACCTCATTCACTTTGTTGATAGCATATGTTCTTGCTACTTTAAAAGAATTCTTTGGTATACTGAATCTCTGGTTGCCATGACCTAAGATAAATCCTCTTCACTTTTGAGAGTCCAAAATCAAATTCGGGAAACTTTGATTTTTTTTTTATAACCGCATACTTTCTTTTATTATCCCCAAATGCATTAATAGCAATGCTGTATCTCTCTTATCAGTACAATTTAACCATGGCACACTTAAGTTGGTAATAATCTTGTGGCTCAGTCTAAGTGATCAGTGAGACATAGAACCATAGTACGGTCCTGATAAAAAGCAAATGGGGTAGCATTTTGTCTAGCACAGTGCTCTGCAATTGGGCTCTAGCTCTAAGACATACTAGAGTGGTTTGCCATTTCCTTCTCCAGTTCATTTTACAGATGAGGAAACTGAGGCAAACAGGGTTAAGTGACTTGCAAAGGGTCACATGTACATTAGTGATGAAATAGTTCACATGAGCTAGTCACTTGTATAAACAGGTAAAATTCTTTGACATACTTATCAGTTTCACCTCCCCTTTCTATGTGAACTTGTTCTTATTAAAGCAAGTGTGTTTTAGATAAGCAGTTGGTCAGCGGTTGTTTTTGATGGTAAGGTGGGGCTCTTTTCCACATAGGTTGTTACCCTCAATGATGTCTATGAGACTGGGCTGAAAAGATGGCTGATGATCTGGAGGAAACTGGTATTCACAGGGATCTTGAACTCAGCCTTAGGCTGTCTTCATTAGAGTCCAAGGGAAGATGGCGGTGAGGTGGTTTGATTTGACTTACTTGGCATATGCGTGTGCCTCACTAGCAATTTACTCTGTACAGTGCCTAATCTTCCCATTGACACTTTGTATATTTGTGAAAGAATGTGCCCTAAGTATATGTGATGAATGTTTTATAGCTACTGTTTTTCATATTTCCATCTTAGTAAATGTCTTTGCTTTCAGCCAATTCTGTCTATTAACCTACTATTAAAAGCAAGTACCCCAGTTGGGGTTCTCATAGAATCTTTTGAGTGTTGTAGTTCCCCCAACTGCAAGCTTTCAGTACTGAGTCTGGAAACCCAAAGGAGGCACTATGTACAAGTATACATGCATATATAGATGTCTATCCTAGGGTCTTACTATAAATTATGAGAGAGATGAAGATATTCTTATTATGATGCATTGTTGAATAGTACAGAGCACAGAAAAAAGGCATCGTCTCTGATAGTCTCTTCTGATACTTGGCACTTTGTTCTCCCCATTAAATAGCCGTTCTTTCTTTTCTATGCTTTTGTTAAAGTACTTCAAGGGAAAACCATGGAATTGTACAGATGTAGTCTTTCTCTGAGGCACTGATTTTTAAAATGATCATAGCTACTGCTCTGGAAGGCCGTGACATTCCCTTGCTAAACATTACTTTGACACTAATATCTGATAAGAGTAACTTTGGGCAGTGATGACAGACAACCTAAACTTTAGGCCCTTGGACATCACAGATCTGGGAAGTTGGTTGCATTCTGCCCTAATTTCACAGGGTTTTAAATGTAATGCATATGCATCACTAGTGTTCTCTTTAAATGAAAATAATCTGTTCTGCTGCAGTAAAGGTAGACACATTTTTTTTCCTTTTGATAATAAGATTTTGCTCATAGTTAGATAGGAATTTCCTTATTTCTGTAATTAAAAAGATAATTTTGCAATTTCACAAACATTTTTTTTATATGAGGCAATTGGGGTTAAGTGACTTGCCCAGAGTCACACAGCTAGTAAGTGTTATGTGTCTGAACTCAGGTCCTCCTGACTCCAAGGTTGTTTCTCTATCCACTGCACCACCTAGCTGCCCCTTTTTTTCTTATTTTTAAAGATAAATTTACATTGTTATATTTTATTTTTATAGGTAGGGGTGTAATTTTTTGGCTCAAAGAGAAGCAGAATATAAATCTCTAGCTTATTTTCCATCTACCTTTCTCCAAGAAAGAATTTAATTTTTGCCATAAGGAAGAGAAGGAGGTTAGAGCTAGAGGTAGCCACTCTATTCTCCTCAGAGAGAGGGGATACCAGTATAGAGTTATATATTTCTGCTCCCTAAAATAATGTTAGTCTAGTTGATCTGATTATTTTGGTTCAAGCTAATTTTTGATAACTTCATCAATTAAGAGAAACAGGACTGCAAGGTTTGACTTCCTTCCAATCAAATACTAGTTCTGTAATGAACCTACTTAGTAGGTAGGAAAGAAAAAAACTCGTTTGTCTAAATCATAGCAAAATTGAAAACAGAAAATAATGAGAGAACACATACCAGACAATAGAGTTAAAGAGTTCTCTCTTTGGGACTAAAGTGTGTTTACTTAACTCAAGAAAGTCACCCAAGTTCTCTGGTGTAGGAAGCTGGAGATAGGAACATGATGGAAACAACCAGATTGTCTCATGCTGGCCTCTTTCCAGAGTATTCCTTCAGCACTATGAAGTGGAATTGGCATCTTCCATCTTCTCTCTTGAAATCAGGAGCCAGAAGCACCTGAAATTTGAATTAAGTTGAAGAAAACTCCAAGGGGGGCAGCTAGGTGGCACAGTGGATAGACCACTGGCCTTGGAGTTAGGAGGACCTGGGTTGAAATCCAGCCTCAGACACTTATCACTTACTAGCTGGGTGACCCTAGGCAAATGACTTAACCCTGATTGCCTAAGCAAAAATAAAACAAAAACAAAAACAAATGCTTTGGGGCAGCTAGGTGGCACAGTGGGTAGAAGCCTGGCCTTGAAGTCAGGAGGATCTGAGTTCAAATCTGGCCTCAGACACTTGCCATTTATTAGCTGTGTGACCCTGGGCAAGTCACTTAACCCCATTGCCTATCCAAAAACAAACAAATAAAAAAACCCAACAAAAAACAAATAAAAAAAGAGAAAACTCCAAGGGAACTAAAGAATTCTCTTTTCTTTCACTCTCATTAACTCTGACCTGCCCTCACTTGCAGGCTCAGAGTATTGATCTCCACTAGTAAGGAGAGAGTCTCACACCAATGAACCCTGGGTCTAGGGTTATAATTTTATATCACCAAAATGTCTCCCAATATCTTTTCCCTATCTCAGACAGCCAACTCACAAAACAAATATACAGGGAAAAAATGAGGAAAAAATTGGCAACACTGAAAGATATTGAAATAATATGAAAATGTATGCAATGTTTGACACCCATGGACTTCCTACCTCTGTAAAGTAGTGAGATTGGGGTGCTTTCTCATATTTCTTTTTTGGACCTATCCTTGTTCTTTACAATTTTTCAACATTCACTTTTGGTTATTTCAGAGTTATTCTTTTCTATTTACATGGTTGTAAATATTGTGAACATTGTTTTCTTGAAGACTTGTTTCATTTCACATCAGTTAATGTTACCTTTCCATGTTTCTCTTTCTTTATCATAGCCATTTCTTACAGCAGAAGAATATTCTATTACCTTCATGGGCAAGTTAGATTTTGCCATTCCTTCACTGATGAGCCCATGCTTTGTTCCTAGTTGTTTACTACCAGAAAAAGTGCTGCTATAAATATTTACTATATATGACTTTATTCTTATCAATAACTTTATTCGTGTATATAGTGGAATCTCTGCGTCAAATGGTATTTACAGTTTAGTCATTTTATTTACGTAACTCCAAATTGCTTTCCAAAATATTTGTACAAATTCAGAGGTCTACCAACCATGCCATAGTGTGCCGCTAGTGTTTTGGAACACAACCCCTCCAACAATGACTTCCCATGTGTTTTTTTTCACTTTAAATTACAATTTCAACAAATTTTTATCAATTTCAACAAATGTTTATTAAACCCAAATGCAAAAAAATATAATATGCCCTATCGTCAATAAGCTTACATCTTTCTTGGGATATACAACACAATACAGATAAGTACATTTTACCTTGAGAAGATAAGCTCTAACAACTGAGGAGTCATGAAAACCTCTATTAAGGAACTAGTATCCAAACTAATCTTACTAGAAAGAGAAAGATTTAGAAAGCTGGAATTTAGGAGAAAGTGATTTTAGCTGTGAGGTAAGGAGAGGGGAGGCTGCATATATATGCAAATACACACATATATAGGTATAGTCATGTTGTGTGTGTGTGTGTGTATATACATATATATGTATACACACACACACAAATACACACATATATAATACACATGTATAATAAACAATAGGTCAGTATTGCATCTCTTAAAGACAAATAGATCTATCTATCCATACATCTTTGAGAGACAGAGTGTTGATCTAAGAAACAAGTACTAGGCTTTTTTGGCTGGAATCTTGAGACCATGAAGGGGAGTGATATGAAATAAAACTGAATAAATAGATGGAAGCTATATTAAGGAGGACCTTAAATGTCAGGGTGATGAGTTTTTATTTGTTCCTGAGGTCAAAAAGAGAAGGCAATGGAGGGATTTCAGAAAGGGAATGACATAGTTAGGAAGAATTATTTTGGCAGCTTTGTGAAAAAAGGATTGAAGAAAGGGAAGACTGGAAACATCAAGGTTGATTAGGAGGTGAGAGGTGATGCAACAGTCCAGATGAAAGGTGATGGGGACTTGAACTACAGTGTTGACTATATAAGTTGAGATAAGAAAAAGGACATGAAAAATGTGGGCTGAGAATAGACAAGGAATTAGGAATTGATCCAATATGGGACCATAGGAAAGGAACACTAGATTATGGATGATTCTAAGATCACTTCTTAGATTATTGTGTTAGCCTCCTAATTCATCTTGCTGCCTCAAATCACTGACTGCTCCAGTCCTTCCTATACAACACTGCCAAATTAATTTTCTTTAAGAATGGAGATGAACATGTAATTCCCCTGCTCAGACAAATCCAAGGCCTTCCTGTTGTTTTTAGGATTAAATACAAACTCTTCCATTCAACTTGTAAAGATCAACAATTTGACACTAAACTATATATTCTCCCTCACTAGACAGACATTACCACTACCCCATCCCCCTTCCCTCTACCCCCTGGTTCCTGCCTTCCACAGTCTAATCAATCTAGATTTCTCTGTTCATCACACATGTCAGTTTCACCTTCCATTTCCACGTGTTTGCACAGAATGTTCTTTATGCCTATAAAGCAATCCTTCCTTACCTCCACATCACAGATTCCCTTTCCTCTTTCTCCTTAATCTGGAATGCTTTACTACTCACCTTGGATTAAGTGAGAATCAAAAAACCACCATACTTTAACATCTTCCCTACCACTGCCTCTAAAGAGTCTACCATCTGCCTTGTTTCTATGTTCAACATTGCTTAGCGCTATTATGTTACCTTTTTAAAGATTCAACTTAAGCACCATCTTCTTCATGAAGTTTTTCCTGATCCACCAATTGATAGTGTCCTCCCTTCCAAACTGTTTTGTATCTTATTATTTTAGACATATATTTGTATTTATTAAATTTATACATATGTATACATATATATGCATGTATGTATATATGTGTGTGTATATATACGTACATATGTGTGTGTGTATATATGTATATATATATACATATATATATATATATATATATATATATTACATGTCCTTGTCTCCTCCATTATTATGTAAGCACTTTATGAATGAGGATTATTTTATTCCTTATTCTTGTGTCCCCAGTGCACAGAACAGTGTCAAACACAGAGTAGGCATTTAATAATTACTTGTGGGCTGATTGATTATGAACCTAGGTAGCACCCTAAACAGAAATACAGCTGTTTGAAAGGAGGAATTGGTTTATAGGGGAAGATAATTAGGTGCAATTTGTATACATTAATGTTGAAATGTTCATGTTATATCCAGGCAGAGATGTCCAGGAGATACTTCACAAGGACTGGAGTTCAAAAGAAAGATTAATATTACACACACACACACACACACACACACACACACACACACACACACACATATATATGTGTGTGTGTGTGTGTGTGCATATGTCCATATATATACATATACATGTATATATATATGTATGTGTGCATGTATATGTATGTATGTATGTATGTATGTGTATGTATGTATGTATGTATGTATAGTGAGAGGACGAGAAAGAAACTGAGAGACAAAATAGAGAAATTTTAAGGTCATATTACTCATGTGATGCTTGAACTCATGGACCTCTGCAAGCATATGTATTCCTACTTTATGTTTCACTTGATAGCAATAATACTAGGGTTATTTTTGTTGTTACATGTTTTTAAAGGAATGTAATATGATTTTTGACATGTGCATGGTAGACACTTTTTTGGAGAAGAACCTTTCAACTTTTTTTTTTGCATTACCAAATCAAATTATATTTTATAAAGATACAATTAATAGTGATGTTGTATTCACTGTAGACTTCTGTCAATTATATGATTATTAAATTGTAGCCTAATCCTTTGTTTCAGCTTATGTTATGATCTCATTTTTATCCTTGTCTCATCCTGTTCCCTCACCACCATAATATTCAATCAGCTGCCAATTCTTGTCAGTTCTACTTCATAAAAAACTTTAAAATTTGTTGTCCTCCCCTTCTCCCCTCTTATTTTTCTCCTTCATCTTCTCCCTGGCTCCAGGTCATGCTTGAACCATCCAAGATATGCAGGTGGCAAGAAGATCACCACCAGGGTTGCCTTCCTCCTTCCTTTGGGCTATTTGCCTACTCATACAGTTTGGATGAGTAAAAGCTCCATTCTTTATGATAAGAGAGAGAGCCATCACACCTTATCATGTGTCCAGTAACTGCCTCTGAAATTCTTCAAGGTCTTACCATTTTTTTCTGTTTATAAGCCTTTCAGTTCCCACCATTATTATCTGATCCAATTACATGTCCAAAGTTTCTCTTGGCCTTATCATTTGCCTCACTGAAGCTTACTGCTCATAGTCATATGAAAAAATGCTCTAAATCACTATTGATTAGAAAAATGCAAACCAAATCAGTTCTGAAGTACCACATCACACCTGTCAGATTGGCTAACATGACAAAACAGGAAAATGATAAATGTTGGAGAAGAAATGGGGAAATTGGAACACTAATATGTTGTTGGTGGAGTTGTGAACTGATCCGACCATTCTGGAGAGCAATTTGAAACTAGGTGCAAAGTGCTATAAAACTGTTCGTACCTTTTAACCCAGCAATACCACTTCTAGATCTGTATCCAAAAGGTATCATAAAAATTGGGAAAAGACCCATATGTACAAAAATATTTATAGCAGCTCTTTTTAGGTGGCCAAGAATCAGAAATTGAGGGGATACCCATCAATTGGGGAATGGCTAAACAAGTTTTGATATATGAATGTAATGAGATAGTGTTGTTTTATGAGAAATGATGAGCAGGCAGATTTCAGAAAAGTCTGAAAAGAATTATAAGAACTGATGCTAAGTAAAGTGAGCAGAGCCAGGAGAACATTGTACACAGTAACAGCCACATTACATGAAGACTAACTTTCATGGACTTGACTCTTCTCAACAATGTAAGGATCCAAGACATCTCCAAAAAACTCATGATAGAAAATTCTATCCATATCCAGAGAAAGAATTATGGAGTCTGAGTGCAGATTGAAGCATACTATATATTCTCTTTTATTCTTTGTCATGGTTCCTCTCATTGGCTCTAATACTTCTTTACGACACAACTAATGTGAAAATATGTTTAATATGAATGTATATGTACATTACATGCTGTCTTGGGGAAGGAGAAGGGAGGGACAGGGAGAAAATTGAAAACTCAAAAGCTTATGGAAGTGAATATTGAAAACTAAAAATAAATAAACAACATTTAAAAAAAAGAACAGCCTATTCAGATTCTTGAATATTTACCAATTGGGGGTGGCTGTTACTGCTATAAATTTGAATCACTTATATGTCTCCAAAAGGGGACAATTATCAGAGAAATTCAGGTAACTATTTCTCTTCTGCTCTTATCTGTATACTACTTGTTTGTGCAAAACCTTTTTAATGTCATGTAATCAAAATTATCCATCTTTTCTTCAGTGATCCTTTTTATTCCTTCTTTGGTCATGAATGCTATGAGCAGATCTGAAAAGTAGTTTCTTCCTTGTTTCTTTAATTTCTCTATGATTTGACCTTTTATATCTAGCTTACATATCCATTTGGATTGTATCTTGTATAAAGTGTGAGATGTTGTTCTGAACATAATTCGTTTCATACTGCTGTTCAGTTTTCTCTGTAATTTTATCAGAGATTAAGTTATTAATCTAATTGCTGAGGTCTTTTTGATTATTGAATATTAAGCTCCTTAGTTTGTTGGCTTCTATGGGGAATATATCTAAGTGATTTTTATAAGGTCATGTGGTCAGGCAATAAGTGGCAGAGCTACTACCCAAGCCCAGCTCTTCTGACTCAATTATTTCCAAGATATATTAGAGATACAGAAGATGTTATGAAAAATAGAAAGATGTAAGCAATGAAACTGATAATCACATCCTGCCCACTGTATTTCTGCCTCATATCAATCATTGTGTAATTGGAGTAAGGTACCAATATATTGGTAACTAAAGTTAAAGTATTTTGATTTCCTTTCTGTGAACTGTTGTTCAAAGATGTTTAAGGCATAAATGATTAAAAAGTGTGTTAAACTATGTTAATAAATAGCACTAACAATTCTTAAAAGTAGTGCTTCCCCGAGTCCTCCCTTTTTTCCAATTGTTTCCAGTTTTGTTTTTTTTTTTGTCTTCAGGGTTCTTCTTTCTTCCCTTATGCTATTGCAGAGGACAGAAACATGTCAAAAACTTATTTTGAGTTCATGTAAGATGCTGAGTGGCAGTAAGTTATTGAATCCAAATAGCTTGAATAAGTCTCTTTTGAAAAGACAAGATGTTACAGCTCGCAACTTTCCTGACCAATGACCAAATCAGATTAGGCAAAAGCATCCAAAGAAGATTTTCCACAGAATGAAGGATATTGTTAGCTACCACCCCAGAAATAATGTTTAGAAATGAACAGTGATAGATTGGGGTGAAAATCAACCAGAAATAATGGATTGTATGACTTAGGAGTTTTCATTTACTGACTCAATTTTACTGTTCTCAATTTTGGGAAAAAAAAATTAAAGATCTGCCTATCTAGTATTTTAGATTAGGCTTATGATTTCATTTGCATAGGGAATTCCAAATAAGAAATCTTGCTGTGCCAAGACAAATTTGCTACTGTTCAGTGGCTTAAATTAATAAATGCCTGAGGCACTGAAAAGTTAAGTGACTTGCTCAGATAGAATGGCTTAGGGAGAATTTACATCCATATCTTCTTGATTCCAAGGCCTCCTTTCTATCCATTATACTATGCTCTCTCTAAGCTAGTGTGCCCCATACCCTTCTAAATTTTATGATGAGAAGAGGAATTTTGCAAGACAACTCTTTTAAAGGTAATTGATAATTCTCTTCCTTTCTTTATGCATCACTAATTCTGTAGAATATAAATTTCTTTAGATCACTTCATCCTCCTGTAGGAGGCCTTAGTTAATTTCTTTGCCTTAGCTTTTTGCTTGAAAAAAAAATCAATTCCAAAAAAGTATTTGTTGTCTCAGAGAAAGAACAGCCTAGATTATAAATCCTTTTTTAATGCTACTTTCTGAAACAGATGTCTCCCAATCTACACTAATGCCACCCAGGTAAGGGATCCTTTTCACACCTCATGTAATTACTTAGTTCCAGATTGTGAGTTTCCTGTCTTACTTAATGCAGCCAATTTTCATATATACACACACATTGAAGACAAATCATTCAAGACATTGAAGCCAGATGGATTTGAAAACACATATATACACACTGACACATCCCACTGAACGAATCGAATGTCTGTTGGGAGGAAAAAACCTCTACCCTATCCTTACTGATGGCATAGATATAGATATAGATATAGATATAGATATAGATATAGATATAGATATAGATATAGATATAGATATAGATATAGATATAGATATATAGATATAGATATAGACATAGATATAGATACAGATATAGATAGAATACAAACACACACACACACACACACACACACACACACACACACACATATATATATATATATATATATATATACATATGTGTGCATCTGTATGTGGAGAGAGAGAAGAGAGACAGACGGAGAGACAGAGAGAGAATAAGACAGAGACATGAAGAGAGAAAAAATATATCTAGATGAATAAACAATGGAAAGGTACAATATCAGTAATTTATACAAAAGAAAAATCTAAATTTGTATGTTTGTTCATACCAGAAATATTTATCATATTAATTCATTTCTACATAGCACCAGTTTCCTATGGCTAAAGCTAGATCATTCTATGAACTAAGGGTATTTTAGAGTCAAAGAGTTAAATTGCTGCTCAATTACTGCACTGCAGTATAGGACTTTCATTACCTCCCCCCCATCCCCCAATCTTGAGGAGTCATGTTTTCTGTTAGTTCTAGGAGGTTGGTGTATTTATTTTAAAAGGTGTAATACTAATAATAATGGTCCATGAATGATACATGGAGCACTCAAAAGTATGTCTATTTTCACTGAACTCTGAATTCTTTTTTAGGCTTGATGAGTTTCCTTGGACAAAACATTTTAAAGAAAAAAAAATCTAAGAAAAATCTGAAAACCCTGAGTAATTGGACCTCACTCTGAAAACAGGAATCTAAATCTTCCCACTCTGTCCCAAATTTGATAAGAAAAAGGAATCTGCTACATGACATTAATACCAAGACTTTATGGATGAAAATGGACAAAAAGAAAAAAAAAGAAAATGGACATTAGTCTTCTTTGCTAAGGGTCAGGTTATTTACCAGTATGACTGAATATTTTTCCATTCTACGGGGGAGAGACTGCCTAGAAAAGAATTGGGTTGCCCAAGATATAACAAGGCAGGAACAGCTTCAAGCCTGTTTTCTGGGAGCTGTCCTTGGTAGTGTTGTTAGACCTTGTTAAAGAACTAGCTTTATGTTCTACCTCATACCTTCTCCCCAAAGCCTGCCATTTATCAGTGTTCTTGAAAAAGCTTTTAACCTCAGCCATGACAAGAAACCTGCCCTTTCCAGACTTCTAATTGTGTTACTAAATTGTGACTCCATTACACTTAGCCTCAAAACCAGTTTACCTAAGCATATCTCCTGCTTAAGTCCTGACCAAAATACATTGCCGCTGTTTAGTGAATGGCATAATGGTTCCTTATGACAGGTAGGCAAATATGGGAAAAAAGACATTCTGAGTTGTGTAACATTCCATATTTACTATTCACCCCAACATTATTTTAGCAGCACCAAAACTATATATTGAGAGACTAATCTTTAAATGCTATTTTACCTTTTTTTTCAAATGTGCATAATACAAACAACACCATATTGTCTAATGAATTTGGAAAGTGAGGATCAATACATAAGTAAAATTCTTCTCTCTACCTAAATCTTTGGTGTTCTTTAAGGTATTTCTCAAATTCCATTCCTTTCAAGAATCCTTCACTATTTGAAGATAGCTTCAAAGAGTCATTACTATGACCCTTTTGGTCTTCTGCTTTTCACAGTGAATAGCTTCAGTTCTTTGAACTGATCTACACATAGAATCATTGTGGAGTGATTATATGCTGAACTCAATATTATATTTAAGAATAATAAGTGCATAGTTAAGATTAATAAGCACAGAGTACAATATTGTTAATTCCCTCATTCTGGACATTATATTTCTACTAAATGAAGTCTGAGACTGGATTTTTTTAGGGGGCTGCTATGTCATCTCTCATTGACTGACACTATTATTAACAAGTGATCACATTTGCTTAAATAGTTCTTTAAAATTTATAATTAACTTCAACCCACAGGTATTTTCATGTGAATGGCAGTCTAGCCATATCTTCCCAAGCCTGTGCTTATGCTATTTTTAAACTTAATTATAGGACTTTACATTTATTCCCCATTATTTTTTTTTACTTCTTAGATTCAATGTATCAAGATACAGCCTGTTGAGCTCTTTTTGAATTATATTTCTGTCAATATATTAACTATCCCTTTCTTCCCCACTTCCAGTTTCTTGGAATCCACAAATCCAATATGTATACTATTTGTGACTACTCTCTATATCCTTATGGATGATATTGAGTTATTAATCAACATTCTTTGGTAGTTATTAATACAATTATAAATTTAAATTTAACTGTCATTATAAAACCTAGACTGCCAATCTTGCCCACAAAGATATAGTGAAAAATGACTTTTGGAAATCCAATTGTGCCTTGTCTGTAGCATTTTTCTGATTTACCCATTTAGTAACATAGTCAAAAAAAGAAAATGGGTGTAGTCTAATAGTACATATTTTAATTAATAACATCCACTTCATTTCCTCAGTGCTTATAAAATATTTATTCAATAAATAATCTAAAAAAGCTAAAAGATGACCAACTTTAACTGTTACTTTATATCATTCACAATCAACCTTCTCTTTTTTGAAAGCTGAATTAACATATGCCTATTTTTATTTTTTTCTACATTTCCCATCATTTTCAATTTCTGCTGATTTCCAGAGATAAGCAGATACTATCCATGTTAGGGGCTTGTGTGCTGCTTTGACAGATCAAAATCATTGGTGCCCAGAGATACTCAAAAGAGAAAACTCACCCAGTTGATTGGATTCTCATTACATCTGTCTTCCATATTTTTCCCAGATACTAAGAATGAAGCTTAATTTCATTTCAGCTTGTTTAGCATTGTTACTGTCCATTCAATCCCCTTTTGCTACCTGGAACATCTTTCACCATTGTCCTATAGATAATTTGCCTTATTCTATAGGTCCCTTCACTTTACTGAAAACAGGAAATGTCATCACGAGTTGGGTTCCTATTACAATTCTAAACTAGCCAGAATACTCCTTCCCTCTGCTAACAGTATATGCTTTGCATCATGCACTCTCTCTCTCTCTCTCTCTCTCTCTCTCTCTCTCTCTTTCTCTCTCTCTCTCTCTCTCTCTCTCTTTCTCTTTCTGTATGTGTATGTGTGTTCTTGATTCTCTAGTGCTCAATTAGGATGATGATAAACAGTGGTTCAATGATGGCCTTTGAAAGGTCTTTATTTAGGAGAAAGAGCCAAGATGATGAAGAACACACTGGGATTCCCCTGAGCTATCCCAAATTACCTTTCAAATAACTTTAAATAATGTCTTATCATGTATTATGTAGTGGTACAACCCACAGAAAAAAGATGGTGAAATTATTTACAACTCAGTATAACTTAGAAAGTTGACAGGAAAGATCCACTGGGGTGAGAGTGGAGTACAGTCCAGTGTAGTCTATGCACTGACAAGACATCAGCAAGCCTTGGGGACAACTGAATTGGCAGCAGCAATTCACAGAGGCCTTACCCCAGAGATGATAAAGGGGCCTGACGACTGGTCAAGAGATTACAGGGGTCCCTTTGCTGGCACTGGGGTACTGGACTCTGTTGCATTGCCCATACTCAGATACCAGCCATAATCTGGATCACATTTCCAGGGCAGAAGCAAGTGCTTTTGGTTGCTTATAGATCAGAATACAGGCAAGGAACATAGTAAATACACCTCCCCTTAGATCACAGAAGCTTGGAAGAACTAGAATATTATAGACCCCTAGAATTAGATCTAAAACAATTGTGCAAAAACCCTGAAGTTTTCAACAGTGCATCCACCACCTTAGAAACAGAGGCCAACTTTAACATAAAGTTAAAAGTAAAGAAATTAGGCTGGAAAATGAGAAGACTACCAAAAAAAAAAAAAAAAAGAATCTGACCATAAAAAGTTATTATGGTGACAGAAAAGATCAAAACACAAACTCAGAAGAAGACAACAAACTTAAAACTTCTATATCAAAAGCCTCAAACAAAAATGCAAATTGGTTGCAGGCAGAAAAAGAATTCCTGAAAAACAACTAAAAAAAGAGATTTTAAATATCAGAAAAAAAAGAAATGAAAGTGATACAAGAAAATTGTGACAAAAAGTCAACTCCTTGGTTAAGGAGGCACAAACGGAAAACCCAAAGAAAATAACACCTTAAAAATAAACTAAATAGGTCAAATGACAAAAGAGGCTCAAACATTTGCTGAAAAGAAGAACTCCTTAAAAAAGCTCAATGAAGGAAATAATTCCTTAAAAATTAAAATTGGAAATATGGAAGCTAATGAATCCATGAGACATCAAGAAACAATAAAACAAAACCAAAACAATGAAATAAAATAAAATAAAATGTGAAATACCTCAATAGAAAAACAACTGACCTGCCAAATAGATCCAGGAGAAATCATTTAAGAATTCCTGAAAGCCATGATAAAAAAAAAAAGAGCCTAGATAAAATCTTTCAAGAAATTAAGTAAAATTGTCCTGATATTTAGGACCAGAGAGTAAAATAGAAATTGAAAGAATCCACTGATCACTCCCTGAAAGACTTCACAAAATGAAAAATATAATAGCCAAATTCCTGAGGTCCCAGATCAAGAAGAAAATATTGCCAGCAGCCAGAAAGAAACAATTCAAATGTCATGGAGCTACAGTAAGGATAGCACAAGATTTAGCAGTTTCTACATTAAAGTATCTGAGGTCTTGGGTTATGATATTTTGGAATGTGATGAATAAAAAGTACAAGAGACATGATTTCTGGGTAATTAATAATCAATTTTAATGATAGCTAGCAAATAATAAAATTAGGTCTGTGGAATTCTCAGAAATGATGAACTTTGGGGAACATTGGATGCTTAAAAAGCCTTTGGAATTGGGGATGTACATGAGTGTGGAAATCAACTCTGATTGGCTAACAATCAATAAGGGAGTGAACATATTAATGAGGAAGTGGACAAAAAGTCTTCAGCTCCTCCTGCTAAGAATGTGACTTGATCATGAGACTCAGCTGCCTCCAGTGATCTGGACAAAAATAATCCATCTCTACTCAGACTACTTTGGCAGGTTTTTTCCTTTATAAGCTGGGTCACCCTAAATTCTAATGGAAGGTCTCAAGGACAGAGGCTTATTTCCTAAGGATAAGATCTTGCCTAGACTGAATTCTGTGTATAAGATCTTCTAGTTGGGTTGGGTCCCACCCAAGATTGAAAAACATTTATCACCAGGATTTGGGCAATCTCATCTATCAGCAGTGTCCTTGAGAAGCTGGATGGATACCCTAGGGGTTGGTTATGAATGGGGAAATAGGAAGAGAAATCCATAATTTTGATTTAATAATGTCCTTTGATATAAGGGAAAAAAATCATTTCTCTCAGGAAGGCAAAAGAGCTAAGTTTGTAATGAAGAATAACCCACCCAGCAAAACTGAGTGTAATAATACTTGGGGGTGGGGGAGGATGGATATTCAATGAAATAGAGGATTTTTAAGCATTCCTGATATAAAGATCAGAGATTATTATAAAATCTGACTTTCAAATACAAGACTCAAGAAAAGAATAAAAAGGTAAACAGGAAAGAGAAATCATAAGGGATTCAATAAGATTAAACTGTTTACATTCCTATGTAGGAAGAGGATACTTGTGATTCCTAAGAAATTTGTCATTATTAGGGTAGTTAGAAGGAGAATATATAGACAGAGGGCACAATTGTGAGTTGAATATGATGAGATAATACCTAAAAACATAAGATTAAGGGGTGAGAAAGAGGGATATATTGGAAAAAGGGGGAAAGGAGAGGTAGAATGAAATAAATGATCTCATACAAAAGAGCCTTTACAATAGAGGGGGAATGGGGAAATTGTGGGGAGGGGAAGGAAGCACTTTAATCTTACCCCCCACCATAAGTGGCTAAAAGAGGGAATAATATGCAAACTCAGTTGAGTATAGAAATCTCTTTTACCCTATAAGAAAGTTTGAGAGGAAAGGGATAAGAGAAGCAGGGAGGACTGATAGAAGGGAGGGTGGATTGGGGGAGGCAGTTTTCAGAAGTGAAACACTTTTAAGGATGGACAGGGTGAAAGGAGAGAAAGAGTAGGATAAATAAGGGCAAAATAAGATGAAGAGAAATACACAGTAATTATAATGGTGAAAAAAACTTACAGCAAGTATCTTTGAGAAAAGCCTCATTTCTCAAATTGTAGAGAACGGATTCAATTTTATAAGAACACACATCATTCCCTAACCGATAAATAGTCAAAGGCCATGAAAAGGGAGTTTTCAGAAGAAATAATCAAAGCTATGTAATATTTAAAAAAAAGGTGCTGTAAATCACTATCAATTAGAAAAATGCACATTACAACTCTGAGGTAGCACCCACATATATCAGATTGGGTAATGTTTCAGAAAAGGAAAATGACAAATGTTGGAAGAGATGTGAAAAAATAGAAACACTAATCCATTGTGGATGGAGTTATGAACGATTTAACAATTCTACAGGGCAATTTGGATCTATGTCCAAAGACCTATAAAACCACACCTAAACTTTGACCAGCAATACCACTATTAGGTTTGCATGTCAAAGAGATTAAAAACGAAAAGGAAAAAGACCTATATGTGCAAAAATATGTATAGCAGCTCTTTTTTGGTGGCAAAGAATTGGAAATTCAGAGGATGCTTATCAATATGGGAATGGTTGAAAAAGTTGTGGTATATGATTGTAATGGAATACTATTGTGTTATAATGAATGATGTGTAAGATGATCTCAGAAAAACCTGAAAACCCTTACATAAACTGAAGCAAAGTGAAATGAGCAGAACCAGGAGGACATTGCATACAGTAACAGCAATATTGTACAATGAGCAACTGTGAGTGACACCTATTCTCAGCCGTACAATGATACAAGACAATTCTGAAGGACTTATTATCAAAAATTCTATCTACCTCCAGATAAAGAACTGATAGATGCTGAATGCAGTTCAAATCATACTTTTTAAGCTTTCTTTTTTTTCTATCTATGTTATATCAAATCACTTGCCTTCTCAATGAGTGAGGGGGAAGTGAAGGATCAGAGAAAACATAGAACTCAAAATTTAAAAAACAACAAATGTTTAAAATTCTTTTACATGTAATTGGGGAAAATAAAATATTAAATTAAATTTTTAAAGAGAAAGTTCATTTGTTTATTCAGAGTTTAACGTGTCTGTGTCAAGAGAATCAAGTTATTTATTTTATTTAGGGGCTATCTTGATAGATACTGTAAGAAAAAGGAAAACACTTAGTCTATAAATAAGAGATATGCTCCAGGATCGGTAGGGTCATCGAAGTCTGAAAAAGAAAAAAAGCACATGAACAAGATTTGCTGTGTAGTTAATGTTGGTGTGATTTCCAAGCCAGTATATGTTATGTGAGGTTCATGATGCAAAGTATAAGAGAGAGAAGGAGTGAATAGCAAATTAAAGCCACAGAGAGCTTGAAGTGACTTGTCTAATGTCCTGGTATGTTTATTTTAAGTATCCCTTGTTATTTGACTTTTTAGGAGGTAATTAGAATTTAATGTTTTATGTCTATATATGGGCCTTTGTCATTAAGAAAATTAGATGAGGAGGAGAGAAGGGAACAAGCATTTATTAGATTCCCACTTTGTTCTAGACTCTATGTTACGTTTTAAAAATATTACTTCATTCAATCATCTTATCATTTCTATTGTTGAGCCCCTATCTTCCTCCGGAGATGGAAAATACATCCGAATGAGATCTTTGCAAAAATGTGCTGTAGATTTGAAGTAGAGATGCATGATTCTCCATGACTGAACTTAGTGCCCCATCTTTCAAAAGTGTCCTCTGGCAGACACTGGAATGTGACCCTTTCTCCTCATTTGTCTTGGCCTTCAATTTCCTGTTAACATATTTTTTTCTTTTCATTCTGAAAATCATTACTTTTGATAATGAAAATGGAAGCAAGTTCTAATTTCTGTCTGTAATCTACTTACTCTGTATTCTAAGTAGCAGGCCTAAGCTTTGTCTATTTTGTGTCCTGAACAAAGTTGAACGAACCATTTTAAAATAGTCATCCTAATTTTCTCCAAGATTCAGATTATCCTGCTTAATAGTTTTACACTATCCTTGCATTCTTACATTGCTGTGTGTTTCTCCTTTCTATCTCTGGTACATGTATTTTTGAAGACTGAATTTTGGGGAAGCTTCTTATGAAGCCATATTGTTAAATGAATTCCCTTCCTTCCATGAACCAATACATCCCATCCCCAGGGCCTTTGGTAATATGTCACATTTTCATTTTCTCATCCATCTTTTCAGACTAATTTTTCTTTTTAGAATCTCCATCCCTAGAGACTCTCTGGGTAGGTTCAAGTTAAGGTTTCTTTGCCATTAGAATTGGTTCCAAAGATGTCTTTTATAAGATACCATCTTCAAGAGATGAGTTTTCATTCCAATATTCTAATTCAACTAAAAATGCAATCATTTTATATTCTTAAATCTTATGTGGAAGAATCCTAATTTTGTACAAGGACTATTTTTACCTGAACTCCATAAAAATGATGAAAAGAACAAGATAATAATGATGGTTACATTCATATAGCACTTTTAAAGTCTACAAAGGATTTTGCATATATTTCCTGTTTAAACTTCAAAACAATCCCTTGACGTTGTCCCTATAGTCATATTTCTATTGCATAGATTAAGTAATGAGAATCAAAGAGATCAAATGATTTGCTCATGGTCATAAAACATGAATCAAAGTAAGGATTAGCTCTATGTTTTCTCTTTCTATTTCCAATATTCAAAGGATATATGTAATTGAAGGATTATAGGAATTAAATCTGGAAAACACCCTAAAAATATAGCTCAGTGCCTTCATTTTGGAGATGAAGATACTGAAGCTAAGTTGGCTTATAAGAATTGTCTTACAAAAACAATAAGTGGATTTGAACTTGGGTTAAATAAGCAAACAGAACTTGGACTTCAACTGAAGGAAATTTTTTACTCCAAATTTAGTGTTATCATCTGGCCAGAGAGAAAGGCATTTGATTTTCTGGATCATGGCTTAAAGAACAAAAATGACAGTCTCTTGGCTATGGATGGGATGTATTCTCTGTAGACTGAAAATGTTTGGCTAGGGACTTATTAATTTGATCAAAAAGCTTTTTAAACTAAAAATGGAAAGGGAGAAGGGAGAAAAATGTCAAGGGAGAAAACCATAAATCCATAATAATGAATAATAACTCAAGCATGACAAAGAAAGAATATTGACAGTAAAGGAGGTACCCATTGATTCTGAGGAAAAAGCATTTTGGAAGTCATAAAAATACTTATGATGTTCATAGTTATATACTAATAAGAATGGCTAATACAGAAGTCAATGTGAGATTTTAATGTTAACAGGTAAATTTAATTTCTTTTTTTCTCTAAGATTTGATGGCATGCAAATCATGACTATAATATAATAATAGAAAGAGATTCCAAACTCAAAAGGAATGGATCTGATAGAAAGAGAAGAATAGAACTCTAACTCTTTAGCAATAAAAATATACTTACATGAAAATTTCTAAATATCATGAAGGAAGGATGGTAGAAATAGAAGTTATATAGTTTAATAATATGCCATAGACTATCTCACCAGAAAGAAGAAATGGAAATGCTTGATGGGATTAGCTTCAAAGGATTGGAGTTGAAATCCTGACTCTGCTACTTCCCACCTCCGTGACATTAGACATAGCTTATAAATTCTCTGGGCTATGATTACCTCATTCCTGAAACGAGCATGTTAGGTTATGTAGTCCTCTAAGTTCTCTTCCTTCTCTAGTTCTTGGCATTATTATGTCACTGCCATGAATTAAATAAAGAAGTTTTCCATATAATCACCAGCTACTTTAATATTCTTACTATATTTAGATTCATTTTATATATTTACAACATATGACAAAGGCAAGAGTGCAAAACTAAGTCAAAGGCTTTATAACAATTAAGAAAAGAGGAATAAATGCCATGACTTTTCCAGGTAGCTTATCCTGTAATCATAATCAGTAATGTCTTTCTCCTTATGCCTCCTGGGACATTTTAGAATACTTTATTTTCTCCTGAGCCAATATATTGTTTTCTGGTAAGTATTTTTAGGGTCATATAAGCAATGAAGACTATACATAAACATATTTTAGTCTACATTTGCAGAGGTTGCTAATCTTTTTGTAACAAATGTGATGTCTTCTCTTTAAAAACATCAGATCAGGTTTGAATCAGAGAGGGGCCTGGGAAAACAGGCCAGTTTGTAATACGTGCACCACTGTGAGCTTGTGCTGAATTGTTATTTTCCAGTTTTGCAGAGAAGTTAGAGTTTCAGTTGTTCATTATATTAGTAGTACAAAAAGTTCCTGTTTAGCTTTTGATCCATCTTGTGCTTTTATTATGTTGGAATTATTTCAATGATAAAATCACCCATAAATTTTCCACCTCTTCTTTCTTCAGGAATTCTCTCTTTTGTCTAATTTCTTTGTTTTTCAATTTTCTAAATTACAGTTTTTGATTGCATTTGAATTACTTGTTTTTGTCTCTGTACTTATAGAACTCCTTGCATTGTCTTAGCATTTTGGATTTCAATTTCTATTTGGTGATTAATGGCAAAACATTTCTGACATATTGTTGTCTACTGGATTCCATACTTTATATTTCTTTTCATATTGTTTCAGGTTATATGATATTCATTTTTTTCCTTTAAATACTAGCCAAATAGTAATGTATCTTCCAATGTCTTTGGACAGGTCTTCAATAGTCTTTTCCTACAACTTCTGCCATGATAATATTCAACTTTTGTCCCTAAGAATATTACTATATAATGCTATATATTGTATATGATCTCTATTATAACTGCCTCCCTCCTCTTCTTCTTTAGTTCTAGAATTGTAATTAACTCTATTATTGCCCTAAAAAGAACATCTTAATCTGTTATTCCCATTTGACTGTATTCACAGTCTTCATAACTTTTTAAAATTCTGAAAATCTGTGATATTGTTATTCTAAAATTCTTCATTAGGGAAATCCATTTAATGTGTCCTTCTTGCTAAACCTGAGTGATAAACTAAAACCTGAGTCAATAATCTATACATTACGTACATTTGAGATGAGGTTTTCTTTATGTATTGAGACCTGTTGGACAAAACATACCACTTTTTTAAAATTATAGATCATTCTTTCATGGAAAGACCCTTGTTGCTATTACATAAAACTAGATCTCAATCATTAGACTCAAACACTATTTGCTAGAATGATTTAAAATTTTTATATTCTCTTGCTTTCCATGTCATGTAAAATAATATTGGCTGCCAAGAATTGGTATTATGAAATTTAACATTTTATTATGCTTTGTAATAATGTTAATTACACATGAATTGGCAATTTATACCTATATAATATAGAAATGCTTTCAGGATAGGAACTGTATTTTGATATATATCTTTCACAATATCCAGTACAATATTGTTCACATAAATGAAGCTCACCAAATAATTGGTTGGTATTGATTGATCTATTGATGAGATTCCTGGATTTCCTTACCTCCATTGTCCCACTTCCCATAATTCTACCACTCATTATAAATCTAAAATAGAAGAGACCTGAGAGGTAATTTAGTTTACCATCAGTTTACCAATTAGGAAGCTGAAGGCTAGCAAGATTAATGGACTTGTCAAAGATCACAGTTAGTGAGCTTCAAAAATGGACTTTGAATGCAGATCCTCTGATTCTAGAGTCAGTATTCTTTCCTCTGTACCATTCTGCATTCAAACATGGCAGTCATCTCCTCTCTAATTTTGTGAGTTTTCTTAGATTTCATGTTTTTAAAAAATCCTGAAGAAGATTAGAACTATTTAATAGTCTGTTATAAAAGTTAAACAGACAAACTTCCCACACAATCTTATGAGTATTATGATGACACTATGATCATAGGCCAATGGAATCTTTGTTCTGACAGTGATTATACATTTCTTTTTTGCTTTTTATAAACTTTTAAAAATTATTTTGAGGCCCACAAGCTAATAATATAAAAATGACAATTCTACCTAAGGTAATTTACTTATTCGGTGCCATACCAATCAAACTACCAAAAAATTATTTTGTAAAGTTAGAAAAAATAATAACAAGATTCACTTGGAAGAACAAAAGGTTCAGGATATCAAGGGAACTAATGAAAAGAAATAACAGGGGAAGGTGGCCTAGCAATTCCAGATCTTTAATTGTATTATAAAGCAGCAATCATGAAAACTGCTTGGTACTGGCAAAGGAATAGAGTGGTGGATCAGTAGAATAGGTTAAACATGCAAGATACAGTAGTCAGTGACTATAGTAATCTATTATTTGATAAACCCAAAGACCTAAGCTTCTGGGATAAGAACCCACTCTTTGAAAAAAAACTTCTGAGAAAACTGGAAAATAGTATGGTAGAAACTAGGCCTGGACCAAAATCTCACACCATATACCAAAATAAAGTCAAAATTGGTTCATAATTTAGATATAAAGGCTGATACTATAAGCAAACTGGGAGAGCAAGGAATAGGTCTGTGGAGAACAGAAGAATTCATGACCAAACAAGAGATAGAAAACATTATAAAAATCAAAATGGATTATTTTGATTACATTAAATGAAAAGTTTTTGCAAAAACAAAACCAATGCAACTAAAATTCAAAGAAAGGTAAAAAAATTAGGAAAGAATTTTTATAAGCAGTCTCTCTGATAAGGGCCTCATTTCTAAAATATATAGAGAATTAAGTCAAATTTTTAAGAATACAAGCCATTCCCCAATTGATGAATGGTCAAAGGATTTGAACACACAGTTCTCAGATGAAGAAATTAAAGCCATCTATAATGATATGGGGAAAAATGCTCTAAATCATTATTGATTAGAGACATGCAAATCAAAACAACTCTGAGGTACCACATCACACCTATCAGATTGGCCAACATGACAAAACAGGAAAATGATAAATGTTGGAGAAGATGTGGGAAATTTGGAACACTAATGCATTGTTGGTGGAGTTGTGAAATGATTCCACCATTTTGGAGAACAATTTGGAACTATGCCCAAAGGGCTATAAAAATGTGCATACCCTTTTACCCAGCAATAGCACTTCTATGGCTATATCCCAAAGAGATCATACAAATTGTGAAAAGGACCCACATGTACAAAAACATTCATAGCAGCTCTTTTTGTGGTGGCAAAGAATTGGAAATTGAGAGGATGCCCATCAATTGGGGAAGGGCTGAACAAGTTGTGGTATATGAATGTAATGGAATACTATTTTGCTATAAGAAATGATGAACAGGCTGACTTCAGAAAAACCTGGAAAGACTTGTATGGTCTGATGTTGAGTGAAATGAGCAGAATCAAGAGAACATTGTACACAGTAACAGCCATGCTGTGCCATGACTAATATTGATAAACTTAACCCTTCCCAGCAATACAAGGTTCTAAGACATCTCCAGAGGCCTCATGGTGGAAAATGCTATCCACATCCAAAGAAAGAACTGTGAAAGTTGAATTGCATTTTTTCTCTTCTGTTGAAATTTATTTCCTCTTTCTGATGGTTCCTCCTATTGGTTTTAATTTTTACTTACAACACCACTAATATGAAAATATCTTTAATAGGAATGTAAATGTATAGCCTATATCAGATTGTGTGCCATTTTGGGGAGGGTGGTGGGGAGGAAGGGGGAGAAAAATTTTAAACTCAAAAGCATATGGAAGTGATTATTGATAAATCAAAATAAATTAATACAATTTAAAAAAAATATTTTGAGGCCAAGAAAGGTTAAACAACTTGCCCAAAATCACACAACAAGTTAAGGGTGCAATTAGGATGAGGGTTTTAGGTATCATTATTCTATAGGGATTTTATATACCTGCAAGTATACCACGCTGCTCTCCCATTATTCCAGAATGGGAGGCTGAAATTTTCTTATTCAAATTTTGCAATATTTTTAAAGGTTGCTATTTATAACATCTTGGTAGACATATTGGTTTGGTATGGCAGAAGATTCATTTTTAAAATGCCCATTGTTGCTCTATCAGGTCTCAAAATATATTATAAAGTGGTAATTATCAATCTGATACTGGCTAAGAAATAGATTGATGGACCATCGGAATAGATTAGGTACATAATACATTGTAGTAAGTTACCTAGTAATATAGCCTTTAATAAACCAAAAAGTTTTTGGGACAAAAACTCATTATTTTACTAAAAAACTGAAGGGGAAACAGTATGGTAGTAAATAGGCACAGCCTAACATCTATGCCATAAACCAAGATCAGTTCAAAATGGATCCATGATTTATACATAGAAGGTGATACCATAAGCAAATTAAGAGAGCATGGAATAGTTTAACTATGAGATCTATGGATAAGGGAAGAATTTAAGACCAAACAAGATGTAAAGAGCATTACAAAATGTAAAATGGATAATTTTGATTATATACAATTAAATTTTTTTCCACAAACAAAACCATTGCCACCAAAATTAGAAGGAAAAAAGAAAATGAGGGTGGATTTATAGCAAATATCTCTTATAAAGGCCTCATTTCTCAAATGTATAAAGAACTGAGTTAAATTTATAAGAATACAAGTCATTGATCAATTTATAAATGGTCAAAGGATATGAACAGGTAGTTTTCAGACAAAGTAATCAGTCATATTTTTAAATGCTCTAAATCCCATTAATTAGAGAAATGCAAATTAAAACAACTCTGAGGTACCAACTCACTCCTATTTGATTGGTTAATATGACAGAAGAGGAAAATCATAAATGTGGGATAACTGGAACACTAATACACTGTTGGTGGAGTTCTGAACTAATGCAACCATTCTGGAGAGCAATTTGTGACAATGTCAAAAGGACTATTAAACTGTGCATATCCTTTGATCCAGTACTACCATTGCTAGGTCTGTATTCCAAAGAGATAAAAAGGGGAAAAACTCTTTGTACAAAAGTATTTATAACAGCTCTTTTTGTGATGTCTAAAAATTGGGAATTGAAGGGATGCACATCAACTGTGAAATGGCTGAACTAGTTGTGATATAGATAGATAGATAGATAGATAGATAGATAGATAGATAGATAGATCTGTAATGGAATATTATTGTGCTCTAAGAAATGATGAGCAGGATGATTCCAGGAAAGCCTGCAAAGACTTACATGAACTGATGCAAAGTGAAGTGAGCAGAACACTGTACACAGTAAGGGCGGTACTGTATGATGAACAAATGTAAATGATTTAGCTATCATTAATACAATGATCCAAGAAAATCCCAAAGGACTAACAATGAAAAATACTGTCTCCAGAGAAAGAATTGATGTTGTCTGAATAGAGACTAAAGCATACTGTTTTTCACTTTCTTTCTTTCTTTTTTGTCTTCTGGGACAAAATGACTATTATGGAAATACTTAACATGATTGTAAATGTATAACTTATATCAGATTGCTTACTATCTCAGGAAGGAGGGAAGAAAAGGAAGGACAGATATAATTTTGAACTTAAAACTTTAAAATAACCAATAAATGTTATAAATTGTTTTATATATAATTGGGGAAAATTAAATATTATCTTTAAAAGTTCATTGTTTAGACATCTTATTAAATCTTATTAAATTTTTAGATAAATAAAAATGCCAAAACTATAGATAAAATAATAAAATATATAATATCTCCTTTATTTTCTCTGTCTCTGTTTTCCTCCCTTTATCAAATACAGAGATATGGATTGAATTATGAGTTGAACAGCTACTACAATTGCCATTTAGATGGGGTTAAGTCATTGCTATGGACGTCAAGGCAAAAGAGAAAGCAATGTTTCAGCCCAATAGTATTGTAAATATGATTGTTCAAGTAATGTATATCACTATTGTTGTTCTATTTTAAATTCCCTTGTAACATGTTGACATCTTTATTCTACTAAGAGTAATATGATGGACAAAAGCTTTGAGGGCTTTTATTTTTTCATCTCTGACTTGACTGGAGCCAGTGATGCATTTGACACTTCAAACTTGTTAATTTTCTTATGTCAAATGGCCTTGCAATGAGCCATCCTGAATTATGTGCCTCAGGAGTTCCAGCATCTCATTTTCTTGAAATTTCTAGTGAATGAATTTTTTTCTTCTCAAAATGTTTTTTTCTACATATCTTCATAGAATTGATTTTGATTCAGTAAAGTTTATTAGTGAAGATACTTACTACCCAGAGTTGAACCTATAGCATGAACATTTATTATTTTTGGAAATGATAGCACAAACATCACTTTACTTTTCTTTCATTATGTTTTATTTAGTATTTTATTTTTCCCCCAGCTACATGTAAAAACAATTTTTAACATTTGTTTTTAAAACTTTGAGTTCCAAATTATCTCCCTTACTCCCTCCCCAAAGCCCCATCATTGATATGGCAAGCAATTTGATATAGGTTATACATGTGTAGCCATGCAAAACATTTCCATAATAGCCATGTTGTGAAAGAAAGCATAGACAAAAAAAAAAAAACCTCAAGAAAAATAAAGTTAAAAAAATATGCTTCAATCTGTATTTAGACACCATCACTTCTTGTCTGGGAACAGATAGTATTTTTTTCATAAGTCCTTCAGAGCTGTCTTGAATCATTGTATTGTTGCGAATAGCTATGTCATTCACAGCTGATTAGCTTACAATATTGCTGTTACTTTGTAAACAGTACATTTCACTTTGCATCAGCTCATGTAAGTCTGTCCAGGTTTTTCTGAGAACATCCTGCTCATCATTTCTTATAGCAAAATACTATTCCATCATAATCACATGCTACTTCACATACCATTTTCCCATTGATGGGCATCTCCTAAATATCTAATTCTTTACCCCAGGAAAGAGCTGCGATAAATATTTTGGACATATTTAGGTCTTTTTTTTTCATTTTGTTTTTTATAACTTTTGGGATGCAGATTTAATAGTGGTATTTCTAGGTCAAAGGTTATGCATGCTTTATAATCTCTTTGGACATAGTTCCAAATTGCTCTACAGAATGGTTAAATCAGTTCACAAATGTCTTGTTTTTTTCCAAAAATCCCCTCCAACATTTGTCATTTATCTTTTCTGTCCTATTAGCCAGTGTAATAGGTATGAGGTATACCTTAGAATTGTTTTAATTTACATTTCTCCAATCAATAGTGAGTTAGAATATTTTTTTCATATGGCTGTAGATAAATTTGATTATTTCACCTGAAAACTGCTTGCATGTTTTGATCATTTTTCATTTGGAGAAGAGCTCTTATTTTTTTATAAATTTGACTCAGTTCTCTATGTTTGGGAAATGAGGCCTTCATCAGAGAAACTTGCTTCAAAAATTTTTCACAGTTGCTATTGCTAACTGTATTTCCCTCCATCCTATCCTCCTCATTTATTCTATTCACTCCTTTCACCCTATCCCTCCTCAAAAATATTTTGCCTCTGCCTACCCCCTCCCCCAATGTATCCTCCCTTCTATCATCTGAACCTTTCTCTTATTTCCTTCTACTACTTTCCTGTAGGGTAAGATACATTTCTGTACTCTAATTGAGTGTGTATGTTATTCCCTCTTTGGGCCAATTCTGATAAGATTAAGGTTCACCCACTCTCCCTCACCATACCACTCTTCCTCTCCAGTGTAAAAACTTTTTCTTGCCTCTTTTATGTGAGATAATTTACCCCATTCTATCTCTCCCTTTCTCTTTCTCCTAGTACATTTCTCTCTCATGCCTTAATTAGGTTAGTTAGAAGGTGTATATCTATCTACCTACCTAGTTTCCCTCCATCCTATTCCCCTCATTTATTCTTTTCCCTTCTTTCACCCTCTGCCTCCTCAAAAATGTTTTGCCTCTGCCTACCCCTCCCCCAATGTGTCCTCCATTGTATAACCCACCCATTCTCTTATTCTTTTCCACTCCTACTTTCCTATAAGGTAAAATAGATATAGGGCTGTGTATACACACACACACACACACACACACACACACACACACGTATCCTTTAAACTAATCTACTTAGTCTAGCAAATAGGATGATGCTATCTTCATCCACATTAACAGTTAATGAAATCAATTTTCTTGTTAAAGTAGTCAATCAAATCACAGTCCCTCCTCACAAGAAACTAACATTCTAATAGAGGAGACAACATGTACATAAATGTGTTTATGCAAGATACACACACACACACACACACACACACATACATAGGCAACTGGGGAGTGTAGTGGATAGCATACTGTGACTGAAGTCAGGAAGATTTGAGTTTGAATCCAGCCTCAAGCACTTACTAGCTATGTGACTCTAAGCAAGTCATTTTACCCTGTTTTTTTAAATAAAATTTTTATTGACATCTTTTGTTTTCACATCACCTACATTTCCCAATGTATGTCTTCCTCCTCTCCCTTCCAAAGAGCAGCCCCTTATAACAAAAAATCAGAAAGAGTAGAAAAACAGTTAGTCAAAATTAATCAACATCTAAAACTCTGACTTTATATATAGTATTTCATATGCAAAATCTTCAACTTCTTTGAAGAAATGGGCCCTTTCACCATACCTGAGATATCATTTATGATCCCCAAACACACACAGACATTGTTGGGTTTTTTTTTTATGTAACTGTTCAGGCCCAGAGTAACATGGTAGAGAAAACAGGAGGTATGATTATGCATGGCTGCCATAATATAATATTACATTGTGTGGAGCACTTGCCTGTCATTATTTTGGCAATGACTGCTGCTCCCTTCTCTCATGAGTTATCCTGACATCCTCAATTTACCCTGTTTGACTCAGTTTCTTCACCTGTAAAATGAACTGGGGAAGGAAATGGTAAATCACTTCAGTATCTTTGCCTAGAAAACCCCTAATGTAGTAACTACAAGTCAGACATAACGGAAATGACTAAATAATTATATATATATATATATATATATATATATATATATATATGTATAATACACCATGTATATACATAATGTATGCATACATACATTCATACATAATATATACACACAGGATAATGCTAGGTAATCTTAGAGAAAAGCACTAGCATTGGAGGGAAGGGTAGCCAGAAAACTTCTATTGCATGAAGCATGATTTGAAGGAGTCCCAAGAAGCCAAAAAGCTGAGTTGAAAAGGGAGAGCATTTCAAGCATGAGGGACAACTAATGTAAATGCATAGAATGTGGGTATGCAGTGTCACGTGCAAGGAACAGCAAGAAAGTATGTAGGATATTAGGAGAAAGCTGGATTTTAAAAATGTTGCCATGGTATTTATATCTTTTTGATATTTCTTTAGTCTTTGTGGAAGACAAAAACTCCTGGAAAGCTGTTAACTCCTCCATAGCTTAAATGTGAATCTTTCTGAATGCATAAGCCCCAGGTTAAATGCATACAGCCCTTCGCACACATTTTCTGCACATTACTTATGTCTGCCTGCCCTCCATTGCTTTTCTTGACATTCTCAATCTTCACGTCCAATTTCAATTCAATTCCAAGAAAACTAGAGAATTGTAACAACAGGAAGTGGCTTTTGGATTTGGAGTCATATGCTCCTGATCTTCATCTAATGCCCTTATTAAATGATCTTTCTAACTCTTTGGTTACATGAGCCCTACCTGAAGGAACTTTAAATGTCTTTGGTCATGTCTAAAACTGATCTTTTGAAATAATTTGAGGATTCTTTTATTGAGCATGGGTCACGTATAAAATCATTCATATTATTAAGTGATTGTATCACACACAGCCCCTTTTATTTATCTTTACATGTACTTTAGCTGGATTATAAGCAATGCTAGAAATCATAATAATAGTCTACCTGCCTCATGATTTCATAAGTGTAGGGAGCTCCTTGTAAGGGACTCTCTATAACAAAAGCAGATTGGCAAATGCTCTGAAATTTACAGTCTTAGAGAGTTTCCTGGGACAAATTTTAGCATAATCTCAGCATGTTAACAGCAACTGAATTATTTTTGTACCGTACAGATATCACATCATCAAGCAATAGTAAATGGCAGTAACATATTTAATCTCTTAGATTTGACAAGTGGAATATCTGAATGGAACCAATGCAAAAGCTAAAATCCAAGAAGAATTCAACAAGTCTTCCATGAGTGACATCTATAAGCACTCAGCCAAAACTATATCAGAAGGTAGGCTATAGACAAATAACTGAAACATGGGGATTTGTTTGTGGAAAAAAAAGTTTTGGGTGACAATTTTGTGTTTATTACCACCAAAAATGACAGAAATGTATCCTTAAGAAACTTGGACTAATTGATCCATGGAAATTATGTAAGAGAATGATAGAAATTTTGCAACACATCATTGAGGGCTACAAAAATTCAGGCCCTACTGAATACCAAGCATGACATGGTCTAATCATTAAAATAAATAACATCAAAAGCTTATTGTCTTTCATGGACCAGTGGATGAGAAATCCCCATCCTACAAATACAGACTTCAAAATATGCTTGATTACTCAACTAATAAATGATACTATAACTAGACTACTACCACAGATCAGACTATTGCCCACAATTGCCCAGATATAACAATGTTACATAAATACTTAAATGAAATGATTTTTAATAAAAATCAACATGTCAAATAGCTATCATCTCCAAGCTACATGGAATTAAATAAATATGTTCAAGGCAGAAATATCCAGCAGAGGTAATGAAATGGAAACAAGATCAAAGTGTGTGTGTGTGTGTGTGTGTGTGTGTGTGTGTACATGTGTGTGTATGTGTGAGTGTATATGTGTATATGTGTGTGTACATATATATATATATATATATGTACACACACACACATTATATATATAAATGTATGTATGTATGTATGTATATGTGTGTGTATTCTTTTTGTCCTGTGGCTGCCTTTAGTGAGTTTCAGAGAATTAGTTTATATCCTAATATCTTGTTCAAGTATGAAAAATAATTATTTTATTGACTTGTGTAGTATTTTACAGAATATTAAACATAAAAGAATAATAACAGGATGACTTGTCCCAGAACCATTTCTATATGAGCCCCATTGAAAAAGAGGAGAATAGAGAGACAATAGTGGAAGAAGTTGAAGTAGAAGGAGGAAGAAGAAGAAAAGGAAGAAAAGGAGGAGCATAAGGAGGAGGAGGAGGAGGAGGAGAAGAAGAAGAGGAAGAAGAAGAAGAAGAAGAAGAAGAAGAAGAAGAAGAAGAAGAAGAAGAAGTAGAAGAAGCAGGAGGAGGAGGAGGAGGAGGAGGAGAAGAAGAAGAAGAAGAAGAAGAAGAAGAAGAAGAAGAAGAAGAAGAAGAAGTAGAAGAAGAGGAGGAGGAGGAGGAGGAAGAAAATAACAACTCCCCCAAACCAGAAATAGACCTAAAAATATCCTTTGAAAGCTCAGTGAAGAAATGATACTGAACTATATAACAATCAGACAAAAATGTTGCTCATAAACTAGATATAATATTGATCCATAAAAATGTTTATAAAAACTGTTAATAACTGTCACAACACCAAATGCTCATGATATCTAAGCTACATCAAACAAAAATCTTTGAAAATAGAGACCTAGCAGAGGAGATCATAATTCTGTAGGATTAGGTAGAGTTACATTTCATTCTTTTTGTCATGTCTGCTAATCAAGTTATACCAAGTCTGTTTTCAGTAAGTAAAGGTACAATGGATGAGCTAATATTCTAATAATATTGCTCAAATAAAAATAAAGCCTTATCTATTTAGTATAAAATAGTTGGTAAGATATTAAAATATAATTAGAATAATAGGTTAGTGACTTTTCTCATGACCATTTCTATCTGAGCTTCATTTAAGAAGAGATAACAAAAGCTATAGTAATAATAATAACAATAATAACTGGTAACAAGTACATATCAATGGATTTGCTGAATATAATTGAAAATGGTTTACCTCCAGATGAAGTATGCGAAGCAATTATGATCTAAGAGTAAATAAAGAAACTTTCCATGGGTGACATTCACATGAACTCAGACAAGAAAATGTTAACAAAGCATCAAAGAAATAGCTGAATCATACACTTTTTTTTTAATAGAAATGGCAGATATCTTGATGTCAGTTAAGGATGAAATCTTTGGAAATGACAGAAAATTTATCCCTAAAGAGCCCAGACTTAGTGATTAATACAGAATTTTCAAGGGAATGATGAAAACCATATAATAGCACTTAAGGCTGAAAAAAATATTAGCACCTACTAAATACCTAGAAAGATGCAAACAGGTATTTGAGATTATACATCATGAGTTCACTACCTTTCACAAATTAGCAACTTATCCCATTACTATAAATATAGACTTTAAAATATCCTGAGCGTTTAATAATAACTGTATAGGGAACAAACTATTTTCACAGATAAAACTATTCCTCCTGGATATAAGATTTACACAGTAAGAATTTAAGTACATTTTACTAGATGTTGACATACCATACAGACACAATCTCCAAGCTATCAGGCATGAAAAACTTTAAAATATATAAACCTATTAGGAGAATAGTAACCACAGGGGAAGAGGAAGCTATACATCTCATCCCCATCATACTGTCTGCTACTAGAAATGTCCAAAGAATTTTTCAGTGGGTCTAGAGAAGATGAGCATATATCCCCAAATTTTTAATTACAAAAAGCAGTTATTTTATCCATTTTGAAATAGTTTTCAAAATATTACAATGATAATATCAAGATAGTGGAATATTCCAATGCCATTTCTTTATGCACATTATAAGAAAAATAAGATGAATAAAATTATGCTTTATACTTATATAGTACATGACATCATACAATTATTTTTTACATCAGTTAATTTACTTTTATCCTTACAGAGAAGATGTTTTTTCTTGCTATAAAAGGCTCAAAAAAGTTAAATTGTTTGTCCAAGGTTAATACAGCTATTATATAAGTAGACTTCAGATTTAATCACAAATTCTCTGACAAAATTTTCATTGTGTCTTCCATTACATCGTATGGCCTTTTTTAAAGCCATTTATCAATTAATAAGGTGGCAAGCATTTATTAAGTACTTACTATGCATGTTTGACATTGGAGACACAAATACAAAGGATGGAACAAAACTTAATCACTAGAACATTACCAAGACTCACATGGACTACATTGCCATAAATTCAAGGTTTACATCTGTTATCAAATTCAAGCCCCCAAGCCCAATAAAGGAAATCTATACTCCTATGTGTCGTATGGCATATTTGTCTTCTATTTCAGCAAATCTTCTATAGATATTAGGATGTAGTAGCTACTTGCATATTTAGAGTTTTTATTAAATTTAATGCAATCAAGGTACTTTCAAACAAAGGCCAAATACAAATACATATTGGCTGATGAACACCCTAAAAACATTAGCTTTTGTGTTCAGAGTCAAAGGGCTTAGCTTTGGTCTTTGCAAAACACCACATCTGAATAAAACAGTATCCACAGAAGTCATCAGGTATGACAAATGCATAAACTTGAATCCTCTCCACAACATCTAAGAAAAATAATCATTCATCCACTAGTTGAAGAAGTCCAGTATGTGAAGCCCACCACCTTTTGAGACAGCCCTTTCCACTTCATAAACCTCGTAATAGTTAAGAAGTTTCCTCATTGAAACTTCATGTTTTATTTCCTAGGTTTTCCCCACCATATTTAAATGTAACAAGCATAATCCTTCTTCTACATAGCATCCTTTCAAATACTTCAAGATGACTATCATATCTCATTCTCCAACGCCCCATCCCTGCCCAATCCCAATCATCACCTAAATCTTTTCATCTGCCAGCTAAATAACTCCTGTTCCTTCAACCAATCTTCATATGGACTGGTTGTCTTACCACTGCTAGCCACCATGCACTAGATTTTATTCTTCATCAATATCTTCCTAAAAGAGGGTATCCAGAACTGAATACAATAATCCAGGATAAGGTATCATCAAGATAAAATACACTGGTGTTATTAACCCCATTTTTCCCATATAGTATGTCTCAATAAATTCAGCCTAAGATCACATCCCAAAATATAGATAGATAGATAGATAGATAGATAGATAGATAGATAGATAGATAGATAGATAGATGGATAGTTAGATAGATAGATAGGTATAGTTTTCTAAAGAGGAAGAAACTAAGGCCTCCTAAATTAGTCCATTACATATTTGGACAGTTCTACTTTTTTTTGAAGTTTGTTTTCCCCCTTTGATATCAAGATTAAATATGACTCATTTCATCTTCCACATCATTCATTAATCATAAGGAGAACGTATGAAGGATGGTGGGAAGTTACATGCTTTATTTGTCCTCTTTCTTAGTTAAGACATGTAATTTCATAACTAAGAAAATAACATTTGCTCAGTTTCACAGAACTACCTTAAAATGGATGCCTCCTTTAGAAGTTTCCTTGCCTGTGAGTTGTGATTTTATTTTATTTTGTTTTAATGTTGTCAACTGTTAGCATTTCTTTCTTGACAAACTCCTAGAAGATTAACTTCCCAGAAGCTAGTCCACACATCCAAAACAGGCATTGATTTTCCATATCTAAAAACTGCCATGGTTCATATCTCACCTCACTTCAACTTTAGATGTCACTTGAGTAAATTCCTAATGGACTTTGCATAGGAAAGAGCAAAGGTTGATTACCAGTTTATTGTAGACATTTCTTCACATCATCCATCCCCACCCCCTGAGGAAAATGTGAAATTACTGTACAAACTCATCATGGGCTATGTTTGTACTATAGTAAATAGCTGGATGATTGCTTTGTTGTAAATGTAGGCTTAGAAGTTAGTGTCTGTGGAAATCTGAAGACAAACCTGTTATATGGGCATCTGTTACATAGACATCCCAAATACATTATTCATCATTAGACTTTGAAGATTTAATTTGTTCATTCAGGGGCATGAAGTAAGCTTCAGGCTTGAAGTGTATCAATTTAAAGAAACTGCATCATATAAGCAAAGGTTGAATGAGTTGAAGATGCTTAGCTTAGAGAAGAGAAAACTTAGTGAAAGCAGAAACACTTCAAATATTTAAAGGGTTCAATGTGGAAGGGAGATTAGATTTATTCTTGTCAGCTCCTGAGAAATAGGAGCAATGGTGGAAGATTATATGGAACTATGTTTTCATCAATATGATGAATTAATTCTAATGATTAGAGTTGTCCAAAAAGTGAATGGGTCATTTCATTTGGTAATGAGTTCTCCATTGCTTTGGGTATTCAAGCAGATACAGAATGACCACTTTTCAAAGGTACTAAAGAGAGGAATCATGCTTCAAAAAAGAGTGACTTAGATTGCCTCCAAAGACTTTTCCAATGAAAGGTATATATAAACTTATAATCTATTTTTTCATGAAAGATTCCAACTTTTCTTTGTACTTTTATTACATTTCAGCTCATGGTTTTGCTTTGGTATTGTAAATGTTCTAAAAGAGTACAAAACTAAAAACCTTTCATAGGGCCTATGTAGACTGCTAACTTTCCCAAAAATATTCTTGTTAGGTTAGAACGCAGAAATTCTTGATATGAAGGCAATCACTGGGCCAGAAAACTAAGATGTTGCATAACCTTTTATCTGATTAGTGTTTGTGGTTTTTAAGTATTGAGAGAGATGTCCAGATTTTCTTGTCTCCAGGTAGAAAAGATATGTAGAACACATTGTACTTTCACTAGAAGTTCCCATAGGTGTCCTCTCAGCTCTTCTTTTTGCATACAAAATGTTTCAAATTGGATTTTTCTTGAAATATAACACTTTGAATCACTTGATGTAAAAGGTTTGTTCTAGGTCTCTACATAGGCAAAAGTTAGGCGGGTGGCAAAATGAAGAGGCTGTATGGTTGAGTAGTAAATACATTGGATTTGGAGTCAGAGGACTCAGTTCAAATCTTGACTCTATATCTTGCAACCTATGTTACCTGCACAAAATTAATTAATCTTACTGATCATTTTCCTCATATGAAAAAGGAGATTTTTGGTCTAAATCAACTTAAAACTCTTTCTAATTTTACAATGATGTCTTCTCACACATTGGCTAAAGAAGATAAATTCATAATAATAATATAAAATATACCTTTTATGCCAACCAATTCCATCTGACATTAAGAAATATAATTAGTTTCATAAATATAATTCATTTTCAGAATTTGAGAAACTATCAGTCTAATGACTTCATCCATGTTGTGTCTTTAGCTGATAGGAGTAAATTTAATCATATTAAATAACAGTCCTGCATAGTCTGATTAATTTCAAGACTACAATATTTATAGCTTCCAAGAATTCTCTTTAAAAACTCTTGTATTTAATTTGAATTCCAAAAATACTTTTATTCTCATATTTCTGGTTATTGATGATATTTGCAGGAATTATTCTCTCCTGCTTGCATTGGCTCATCATTTTGATGTTGTTCCCAGACATCAAAGAAATGAAATAAAACTATTTATTTGGAGTTCTGTTTGCACTGAAGGTTTCCTTTCTCCTGGATCATAAAGTTCCCAAATCATCCCTGATCTTTTACAATAGAAGAAAAGTAATCATTCTGTCTACATCTCTGCTACTTATAATGTTTTAATGAATTTTTAAGAATGACAAAGCGACTAAAATGAGACATTTGTGTTTCAAGGTCATTCATTTTCTTTTAAAAAAATAGATCATCATTTATTTATTTTTAACACTCATTACATTTTGTTGAGTTCCAAATTTTCTCCCTCTCTCCCACCATTGCCCCAGCCACTGAGAAGGTGAGAAATGTCATATCATTTATACATGTGAAATCATGCAAAACATGTTTATCCATGTTGCAAAAAAGCAAGAAAAATAAAGAAAATGAAAAAAAAAACTATGCCTCAATCTGCACTTAGACTCCATCAATTCTTTCTCTGGAGGTGGATAGTATTTTTCCTCATAAGTCCTTCAGAACTGTCTTGGATTATTGTATTTATTAGAGCAATCAAGTCATTCATAACTGATCATAACACAATATTGCTGTTACTGTGTACAATATTCTACTGGTTTTGCTCAATTCACTTTACATCAGTTCTTATAAGTCCTTTCGGGTTTGTTGTTCTTTTTTTTTTCCTGAAAGCATCCTGCTCATTATTTCTTATAGCACAATAGTTTTCCATCACAATCATATACTACAACTTGCAGAGCCATTCCCCAACTGATTGGGATCCCCTCAATTTCCATTTCTTTGTCATGTCAAAAAGAGCTGCTATAAATAATTTTGTACATATAGGTCCTTTTCCTTTTTCTTTGATCTGTTTGGGATATAGATCTAGTAGTGTTCTTCTTAGATCAAAGGATATGCACAATTTTATCTCCCTTTGGACATGGTTACAAATTGTTCTTCAGAATGGTTAGGTCAATTCATAACTTTACCAACAGTGCATTACTGTCCCAATTTTTCTACATCCCCACCACCATTTGTCATTTTCCTTTTCTGTCTTTTTAGCCAATGTGATAAGTGTGAGGTGGTACCTCAGAGGTCTTTTGATTTGAGTGCCTCTAATCAATGGTGATTTAGAGCATTTTTTTTTCATATAACTACAGGTAGCTCTGATTTTTTCTCCTTAAAATTGCCTGTTCATAACTTTTGACCATTTACCAATTGGGGAATGATTTTTATTCTTATAACTTTGACTTAGTTCATTACATATATGAAATATTAAGCCTTTATCAGAAACTCACTATAAAATGTACCTTAGTTTTTTGTTTTCCTTCTTATCTTGGCTGCATTGGTTTTGTTTGTGCAAAACCTTTTAAATTTGATGTAATAAAAATTATCCATTTTACTTTCCATGATATTCTCTCTTTCTCATTTGGTCATATAGTCATCTGTTACCCATAAATCTCATAGTTCAATTTCTTCCTGCTCCCCTAATTTGCTTATGATGTCACTCTTTATGTCTAAATCATGTAAAGTGTCATTCATTTTCACATGTGCAATATTCACCTCTTAATTTTAAGATGTCATTCCCTTTTATAATCTTTGAGAGCCACTTGGCATGGCTCAACTTCGTGGATTGATTCACTTCTACAACATAGTGAAACATTTGTTTGGTCACTCATGAAAATTATTCAGGTCATTTATACATTTGAACCGGAAGGTTTTATAATTAATTACATTGTAACCTCTCCCAATACCATAGTATGAAATCGTATAGAAAGTATTTTGAACCCCACAATGTAGATCTACTTGCTGAAGTGCCAGAAAGGAGACTTCATCTACAATGCTGTAGCATAGCATGAATTCCAGGGTTATACTTCCATGATATTTCAGTACAAACTCTGCTCCTTTAATAATCAATGAGGTAGAAAGGAGTAAAATGTTGCTTAGATATGTTAGCTTTGTGATTTTAAGGACCAGAGACCAAGTTTTATATGTAATTGTTCCACTGTAACTATAGGGTTTATTACTAGCATGTATACTGATTTGGGGGAACATACCAATTCATTTTTTTTTTAAAAAAAAAAGAAGGATAGAGGCAGAGGCAGAGACACACCTGAGCTCTCCCCCAAAACCTCTCCAAATATTTTTAAATAATGACTCTAAATTTAAGAGCAGCAGAACCCACTAAAAGACAGGGTGAAACAATTTTCCAGCCCAAAACAACTTAGAAGGTCAGCAGGAAATATCCATTGTACCAGGATGAGAGAGGAGTGTATTCCAGCACAAGCCATACCAGGGCAGACCAGTCATCAGCAAACTAGGAACAGGAATATGAGTGACTGAATCAGTGGCAGCAGTGGTGGTTCCCAGACCCCTTAGCCCACAGACACCAAAGACAACTTAAAAAGTCAACATGAAATGTCTATCACACAGGGGTGAAAGTGGAGCACAATCCAGTGCAGGCCATGTCAGCACAGCTCTGGCCCCAGCAAACCATGAGCAGGCCTTGGAAGCCACTGAATCAGCAATGTGCTCTCAACCCACAGATGGTAAGGGGGCCAAACAACTGGCCAGACAAAGGTTACAGGGTTCTCTTTGCTAGCAGTGTGGCAGGACTCTGTTGCTTGGCCCATGCTCAGATCCAGGCTACAGTCCTGGGTGACAGTCCCAGGGTGAGGAGGAGTATTAGCACACCACAGCTTATGGTCACAGTGGATCAGGGACCCTCCTCACAGTTCCAGGGCAGAAAAGAATACTAGTGGTCCCTCACAGACCAGTACAGTCCAGGAGAGTAATAAGCATTTCTCCTTAGATCATACTACCTTGGAAGAACTAAAAACTTATAGTTCCCTAGAAGTATCTCTAAAAACAGCTGCACAAACCCCTAAAGCTTGGGACAGTGCACCCTCCATCCTGGAAGCAGAGCTCTACATCAACAAAATATTAAAAGTCAAATAACAGGCTGGGGAAATGAGCAAACAACAAAAATTCTGACCATAGAAAGTTACTATGGTGACAAAGAAGATCAAAACACATACTCAGAAGATAAAATTGAAGCTCCTACATCCAAAGCCTCCAAGAAAAATAAGAATTTTTCTCAGGCTGTGGAGGAGATCAAAAATGATTTTGAAAATCAAGTAAGAAAAGTAGAGGAAAAAATGGGAGGAGAAATTAGAGTGATGCAAGAAAATCATGAAAAGTGAATCAAGAGCTTAGTAAAGGAGACAGAAAAAAATACTGAATAAAATAGCATCTTAAAAAGCATATTAGGCCAAATGATAGAAAAGGTATAAAAAGCTAATGGGGAGAAGAATGTCTTAAAAAGTAGAATTGGCCAAATGGCAAAAGAGACACAAAAATCATTGAGGAAAATATTCCTTAAAAATTAGAATGGAGCAATTGGAATCTAACGACTTTATGAGAAATCAAGAAACAATAAAACAAAATCAAAAGAATGAAAAAATAGAAGACAATGTGAAATACCTCATTGACAAAATAACTGGCCTGGAAAGTAGATCCAGGAGAGATAATTTAAAGATTATTGGACTACCTGAAAGCCATGCTAAAAAATGAGCCTAGACATCATCTTTCAAGAAATTGTCATGGGAAACATCCCTGATATTCTAGGACCAGAGAGTAAAATGGAAATTGAAAGAATCCATTGATCATCTCCTGAAAGAATTACCAAAATGACAACTCCCAGGAAAATTAAAGCCAAATTCCATATCTCCCAGGTTGAGGAGAAAATATTGTAAGTAGCCATAAAGAAAAAAAAAATCAAATATTATGGAGCCATAGTCAGGATGACACAAGATTTAGCAGCTTCTGCATAAATGATCAGAGGGCTTGGAATATGACATTCCAGACAGCAAAAGATCTAGGATTACAACTGTGAATCAAAGAATCACCTCGCCAGCAAAATTGAGAATAATCCTTCAGGGGGAAAATGAATATTCAATGAAATAAAGGACTTTCAAGCATTCTTGATGAAAGGATCAGAACTGAACATGAAGTTTGACTTTCAAATACGAGACTCAATAGAAGCACAAGAAGGAAAGCAGAAAAGAGAAATCATAAGGGACTTAATAAGGTTACATTTTTATATTCCTACATGGGAAGATGATACCTGTCTCATTATTAGGACAATTAGGAGTACATATAGACAGAGTCCACAGGTGTGAGTTTAATAAGGGGATGATATCTAAAAAAACAAATTAAAGGGTGAGAGGGGAGTGTACTGGGAGAAAGGGAAAGAGAAAGGTAGAATGGAGTAAATTATGTCACTTAAAAGAGGAAAGAAAAAGCTTTTACAGAGGAGGGGAAGAGGGGGCAGGTCAGGGAGAGTGAGTGAACCTTACTCTCACCAGCATTGGCTCAAAGAGGGAATGGCATACATACTCAATTGGGTATGGAAATCTATCTTATGCTACAGGAAAGTAGGAGGGAAAGGGAATAAGTGAAACGACAGGGTGATAGAAAGGAGGGCAGATTGGAGGAGGAGGAAGGAAGAGGCAAAACACTTTTAAAGAGGGTTAAAGGACCGAGAGAATAGAATCAATGTGGGGAAATAGGATAGAGGGAAATACCATTAGCAACAGTAACTGTGAAACAAATTGAAGCATATTTCTCTTTTAAAAGCCTCATTTCTTAAACATATAGAGAACTGAGGAAAATTTATAAAACAAGAACCATTCCCTAGTTGACAAATGATCAAAAGGTATGAACAGTTTCCAGATGAAGTAATCAAAGATATCTATAGCCTGATGAAACAATGCTCTAACTCATTATTTTTTGCAGAAATTAAAATAAAACAATTCTGAGGTACTACCTCATGCCTATTAGATTGACTAATAGGAAAGAAAAGGAAAATGACAAATGGTTGAAGGGATGTTGGAAAATGGAACATTAGTGCACTATTGTAGAGTTGTGAATTGATTCAACCATTCTGTAGAGTAATTTAGAACTATGTCTAAAGGGCTATAAAATGATGCATAACCTTTGATCTAGCCATACTACTACTTGGTCTGTATCCAACAAGAGATAAAAAAAAAAAAGGAAAAGACCTTTACGTACAAAAAATACTGACAACAGCTCTTTTCTTGGGGCAAAGAATTGGAAATTGAGGGTATGACAATCAATTAGGGGGTATCTGAACAAATTCTGTTATATGATTATAATGGAATGCTACTGTGCTATAAGAAATGATAAGTAGGATGCTCTCAGAAAAACCTGAAAAGATTTGCATGAGCTGATGCAAAATGAAATGTACTACATACAAAGTAACAACAATATTGTAAGATGATCAACAGTAAATGACTTAAATATTCTCAGCAATACAATGATCCAAGACAACTCTGAAGGATTTATGAAGAAAAATGCTATCCATCCCCAGACAATAAACTGATGGTGTCTGAATACAGATTAAAGCATATTTTTTTACTTTATTTTTCTTGAGGTTTATATTTATTTCATTTATTTATATTTTCTTTCACAAAATGACTAACATGGAAATGGTTTGAATGACAACTGATGTATAACCTACAATACATTGTTTGCCTTCCCAGTGCAAGGAGTTGGTGTGTAGGTAGCAAGGGAGGGAATTTGGAAATCAAAGTTTTAAAAACAAATGTTAAAAATTGTTTTTACATGTCACTTGTCAAAATGAAATGTTTTTTTTTTTTAAGGTACAAGCAGGTCTATATTTAACTTCTCTGCCATTTACTGAATCACTATCTTAATCTGACTCAAAGAAATGAAGACAGAAATAAGTGGCCACAACTGCTGAGTTCTGTTCAGACACAGCCCAACCATCATACAGCCTATAGCTATTAGGGATCTATGGTTTGATACTGCATTAAACAAGTGAAGTTGATGGCTTTTATAATAGCACTAACTCAGGGTAAGTAAATCTTGGAGTGTTCCAAATTACGAATGGAACGGAGAAAGCTAAACCCAGAGGTTAATCAATTTGCTTTGGAGTCAGGATCTAACTGATATTTATCAGCCACTATCTACATATCTTTAACTACAAGTCTTGATTTCTCTTCTACAGAAAGGAGATGGGCCTGCATCAGGATGAATCTGACATAATAGTAATTTAAATTTGTACTTTTATAGTTTTAATACTTTCAAAGCACTTTCCCATTAATCATCACATTAGATCCTAAGAACAAACTCATGAGAAAGGAGAATAACGACATTATTGTCATTCCCATTTTTCAAATGAGGAAAAAGATATAGAGTGGCTAACTAAGGCTAGAAAAAGGACTAGAACCCAGCTCTCTTGACTTCTGTTTGTATAATTTCCACTATACCACACACTGATAGATGGCATTACTACACTTCTAAAAACCTTCCAACAAAAGTTTTTAGGAATGCTTTTGCCCCAGTGAACAAACTCTAAAGAGATTTTTCATTACTAAGAAGTGAAATTGAAACGAGTATCATTGTTACATTTGATCTTTCTAGTAAATTCAGGCATTTTATTTACATAAACAGAGCAATTAAATATTGATTAAATATATACACACCTACATATGTATGTATATATATGTATGTGTGTGTGTGTGTGTATCCTTATAGTACCTGGGTTAAGATAAGTTACTTAAACCAGATATTCTTGATGATTAAAAATAAAATAATTTTATTTTTAAAAATGTCAATACATTAAACCCCTCTTGCCATAAAAAAGAAACATTCAAACAAGATGCTCCTAGGATAAGATTATAAATTAAAGATCATTTAATCTATTTTTAATAATACTTTTGCTACCTTTTAAGATGCCATTTCATTTTATGAACTTAACAAATAGCTTTGCCTAGTTGATCGTGATAGAATAATTTTGCTTTAGAATATCACAGAACTTTTGATTAGCTATTCATTAAGAATTATCCAGGTGATTTCTTTATAATTATTATGCCTTTTAAGCAGAATCATAATTAGTGCTGTGTTACCTAATCAAGCATACTCTTTCATAATTTTTTGAAGCAGATTTTACATTTTAAAAATCATGATTCTATTTTCCATTGAAAGCAGGACTTAGCCATGTATCTTTGGGCCATATTATAAAAACAAGTTTTTGGTGTTTTGGATAGAGATTTGAGCAATATTTTCTTTCACTTCCCATTCTTTATTTTATTCTTGAAGGACTTACATTAAAAGTATTTTCACAATTGGAAGTGATTTTAGTGGTTGGGCTGAAATCAAAATTCCCATTATGGAATGGTTGTTGTCCTACGTTCTCAAAGTGGACCAAAACAACATCACCATCCTATAGTCAAGTTACAGGGTGTCTGACTGTGGCTGATCAGAACAATAAAAGTGAGGAATCTTCTACCATGGGTTAGGCACAAATAGCTCATGTGAACATTTGGGTTGGATTCTCTAAATTTGTGCATCTTGCATTTCTTTTGTGCTGTTTAAATTCTTCTTTGCTCATAGAGCACAGCACCTTCTCTGATATGGGCACCAATGCTGAGTGCTGAAAGAGGAATTCCCTCAATGAAATAACTAACATATGAATGGTCTTTGCTTGCAGACCTAAAATAGAGGAAGCCATTAACTCTCACAGACAGTTCTACTTTTCCTACATGAAGAAAAAACTTTTCTGCAATTTTTATCCATAGCTCCTAATTCTATCATCTGTGACCAAGAAAAACAAAGTTGATATTTTTTCCAAACGACCACTTTTCAAATGCTTAAAGAAAGATGTCATACCCCTCTCTTTCCTCTCCATTCTAAATAGCTGTAGTCTAATAATAGATCCTTGTATAACATGATCATAACTGCTATCTTCTATATTTTCTCTAGCTTCTCTACATTCTTCCTAAATGTGATCCTCAGAACTTAGAAATATATCAATCATGTTCTGACTAGAACAGAAGATGGCCATATTATTTATCTCTGATATTGAATACTATGGTTCTCACTTTATTCTAAATTTCCATTTGCTTTGATGGCTGCTGTATCACACTGTCAGATATACCCATTTTTTTCAGACAATGATCAATTTAATAAACCTCATCCACTTTATAGTTGTGAAATTGATTTTTGAACAACATAGAAAGCTTTATAATAATCCATTTTACATTTTTATCTAATCTTCACAATTGAGCTTTGTCAGGAAAAAAAAGTAAACAAACATGGAAGTGAAGGTAGAGAGAACAGATATCTCACAAACTTCAGTTTTATGTGAAGCAAGCAAAGGAAGATGGAGCTCACACATACAGTCAAGTGTGAAATGTATTGTTGTTTGTCCTTCACTTTTGAAGAGGACCAATGAGTGTCCTCATGGGGTGATGCCTTGACCTATACATGGATTGGGTTTCTGAGGCAGAGTTGAATGAAGTCATCAGCCTCACTCTCTCTCTCTTTCAGAGTAATTGAAGTCCAGTGGCAAGACAAAAGTCAAGATGACTGATGATGGCTCAGGATGTAGTGGATGACCTTGGTGTCTTCAATGTCTGACAAACTTGAAGCTTCTCACAGCACCTGCTTCCATCACCTTCATGGCCATTAAATCTTTACCAGAGGATTATGGGGGAATGGTGAAGTAGGTCAGAAAATTCCAATCTCTCCAGGTTTGACCTACAAACAAGACAAAATAATGCCCCAGGATGAAACTAGAGCAGTAACAAGAGTTGGAGCAGAAGAGTGGTCTTCTTAGAATAATTGGGAGAAGACCCAAAAAAAATCTTAGGACCAAAGTTTGGTCCCTATGAAGAACAAATATGTCCAAACTAGTTCCACTGAAACAGTAAGAGGTGAGCCCCGGGGCTAGATGGGTTGGAAGGTAACCTCAGCCCCAGACATAAGAACTTTCATTTCTGGGGTAGTGATTGGATTCCATGTCTGAGACAGGGAAGACTAAGAGAACCTCTGCTGACAAGGAATGCCAGACCCAGCTGTGCTGTGAAGATGTGGCCCTGGGCAAGAAGGAAACAGAACAGTTCCAGTGAGTGTAAAAGCAGTGGGGAAGAGACACTGCTGGCTGTGGGTACTTTCAGGAGGGTGGAGTTCTTGGTTTCAGTTCCAGGCCAGAGGGGAAAACTGAAAGAGGATCTGATGCCAGAGGCACCATCCCCAAACCCCAAAACTAGAGATGATTACAAAAAAATAAGCCACTATAAATGAAAACAAAACCAAACAAAACAAAGAATCCAATCATAGAAAGTTACTATCAGAATAGAGAAGACCAGAGCGCATCTTCAGAAGATGCTGGAGCAAAAAAAGCCTCTCCTACCCCAAAGAGTAATGTGAAATGGTCACCTGCCCAAAAAGAATTCATAGACGAACCTAAAAAAAAAAATTTAAATCAAATGAGACTGAAGAAATTTTTAAAAAATAAGAACAATCCAAGAAAAATAAGAAGAATTTGAAAAGAAAGTCAGCCAATTAGAAAAGGAGATTCAGAATCTTAAACAAGAAAATGACTCCTTGAAAATTAGAATTGGGCAAGGGGAAGCCAGTAAAGTTATGAGACCAAGAAAAAATTCAAACAAAACATGAAGTATAAAAAATAGAAGATAATGTGAAACATCTGATGAGAAAAAAAAAGCTGATCTGGAGAAAAGATCAAGAAAAGAAAACATAAGAATAATTGGACCACTTAAATGCTAAGGCCAAAAAAAAATCATGATACAATAATACAAGAAATAATTAAAGAAAATTGTCCTGAAGTGTTAGAGCAAGAGGGGAAAGTATAAATACATAAAAAAATCCACCAATCACCACCCATAAGATCATATAAGGCAAACCTACATGAATATCATGGTCAAAATCTGAAACCCTCAGCTCAAGGAGAAAATATTACAAGCAACAAGAAAAAAAATTAATATGGTGGTGCCACAATCAAATCACACAACACCTAGCAATGGTGACACTAAAAGATTGCAGGTCTTTTATGATGAAATGTAAAACATACATCTTAGATTGTTATAAGTAATTGAGTAGTTCAAAAGAAAGATTGGGGTAGACTTGAGTACAATAGGATTCTGAAAAAGTAAACCATTTAGGAAAAGGTAAAAAGAGTAATTATCATATACAAATGAGGTGCAAGAAGAAGAACTGACACAGATGAATTAGATGTGGGGGAGGACAGGTAGTTATGGAATCCTACTTTCATTGGAAATAGGTTTAAGAGGGAACAATACACACACATATTTTATATATACATATATATATACACACATATATATATACAAATACTATATATATATATATATATATATATATATATATATATATATATATATATATATATATATATATATATACTTAGAAGGGTTTAAGAAATGAAAGTCTGAAGGGATAGGGAAGGGAGAGAAGATAAGGGAAGAATTTTTAGAGAGGAGGCTGAGGGAACAGGATAAAGGGGGTATAGAATGGTGTTTAGATTAATGGGAATAAGAGAATAAGAGAGGGATCATTGGGGGGTAGGTTGAATAATACTAGGGCAAGGTAGTGGGTAGAAGGAAAGTAGAGGAGTCAGGAGGGATAGGAAATAAGATATGTACAAACATACAATAAAGATCAGGAGTAGAATTTATTAGGAAAAAAGGCAGGGGTAGTAATCATGATCTCAGACAGAGTTAAACTAAAATAGATTTAATCACAAGAGAAAAATTGGGAAACTACACTATATGTAAGCCATATTAATATTGTTTTAGACTATTTAAAATAATTGGACAGTATAGTGTTAGAATATTGTTGTGGTCGAAGAAATGGCAAATTGGTGGACTTAGAAAAATATGGAAAGACTTGGATTTATGAAGGAAGAGGTTATCCACCCTCAGAAAAGCAGAAGACAAGTAAGCATAGTACCATCTTACATAGATGCATATGGATGTATATGTCTCTATATGAATATGATTATGGATACCTAAATATATATGTATGTGTATATATATATATATGTAAGTGTATATATGCATGTATGTATATGTATATATATGCATAATATATCCTTGTGTTTGTATGTGCACATATGTATGTTTGTATATTTATGTGTGTGTCTGTGTGTATATGTATCTATGCTTAATTGTAGCCTTCTTGGGCTCTTGGAGGAGGAAGGGAGGAAGGGGGAGAAAGAACAAAATAAAAAGTGCACATCAGAGAACAAAAGAAAACTTAGAAGGAAGCAAAGAAAATATGGACAGCTCTGAACACAATGTGTAGTATTTATTTTATAGGCTTTCTTAAAATGTAAATTCATCATTGTATATTTTCAATTCTCTCATGTTCTGCTGTGCAGATGACAATTTTTTTCTTTTATTTTTATGTTTCTTTTTCTGTTTTATTAAGTAAAATTTAGCATTTAAGTTTAAAATTTTAAAAAAACACTTAAAAAACATCTTCACTTACTTGGGGTAGACATCCCCCTAACTCACTGATGGGTTTGAGGACTGTTGGTTCCCTCAATATGGTTTAGCCCTAAAGGAATTTGCATTCTAATCAGAGAAGACAACATATAAACAGGGAACTGGATGGGAGGCAAGATAAACTCTCATGGAGTCCTGGAGCTGTCCAACAATGGTCTATAAGTCTGGACCCTCAAAAGATTAAGTAAAATCTCATGTATCCAAGAAGAGGGACCAATCATAAGAGTCAGGATTACCTCTGGGGAGTAGGAGGGAGTGATGGGGTGATAGAGTAATGTTCAGAATAAAGAGGCATGACATAGAGTGACTTGAAAAATGGTGTAGAGACTTGGAACTTGCAAGTTCACCTATGAGAGCTGAGGGGACTTAAGGGTAGTGTCTAAATTTCAAGTAGGAAGTTTGAGAGTATATTCTTTATATGAAAGTATGCATATCTATATCTATATAGATATAAATATATAGATACAAATGTTGTCATTGTGCTTATTGCTGGTGGAATATTCTAATTAATGCTGTATCGTCATCCCCCAAATTCTCACTTTGTGCTTTCCTACTAATCAGCCTACTAATCAATCCAAATAATTGTGTGCTTTTAGGAGAGAAATTGACAGCTATAGATGTTATGGAAGGAGAATTGAAAAGAACAGTCCTTGCTAAAGTTATTGAGTTTCTGCAATTAACCTGAGAAGATTCCTAGTCTGTACTTTTGTTTGGAAAGAACCCTTCTACCAAGATAGGGATAACTTCTGACTGACTCCCAGTGAATAAGGACAAAGAGCCAAAATAAAAACTGACCTTTTTCTGGCATCAGACCCCCAGGATTGATCCTAGTCTATGTTAAAACAATCCCTTGTGGTGCCTTGAGCCATTAGTTGTCATTTAATGATTATGTACACTTAGATGAAGTTCAAACTAAAGCTGGAATCAACTGTTACTCAGATCTACTATTTTGGTTGGGAAAATGTTTCTTAATAGCAAAAATAAAAGGAAAGGGAAAAAAGGGGGTTGTATGTATATTATCTTTCTTTTATTGGACAGCTAGATGCCATAGTAGTTAGAGCACTGGCCCTAGAGCCAGGAGGACCAATGTTCAAATCTGGCTTCAACTACTTACTAGCTATATGACCCTGGGCAAGTCACTTAACCCTGTTTGCATCAGTTCCTCATCTGCAAAATGAGCTAAAAAATAAAATGGTAAAACCAGTCCAGTAGCTTTACCAAGGAAAACCCCCAAATGGGGTCACAGAGATTCAGACATGGCTGAAAGAACTCAACAACAACAACTGTTTCTTTGGTTCACCAAACACTTATTTTGAGACTGCTTTACTAGGCCTGCAAATGGTATAATGAGATATATGTTCAATAAAGGGTCTTTGAAGAAAGAATTCAAATTTAATTGGAGGCTAAATAATTTGATTTTAAAGAACCTTAAAATATTCTGAGTAGAAGAACAAAAAAAACAGAAATAATGACTATTTCATCAAAGAAAATAACAGCAATGAGAAAATACAACAAAACATTTTGGATGTGGCCAATAAATACCCAAGGGAAATTTATCTTTCTGAACACTTTTGTCAAAAAAGAAAAAAAAAATAATAGATTAATTATTCGGTAAAAAAAAAACTAAACTAAAAATGAAACTAGAAAAACAACAAAATAAAGCCTCAACTAAACATTAATATAAAAACACTGGAAAACAAAGAAAAGTTTAACAAAATTGAAAGGGAGAAAATGTACATTTAATTGATAGAATCTATTTTCTTTAAAAAATAAATCATTAGGTAGTCTGATTTTTATAAAGAATAAGGAAAAGCAAGTTGTAAATTTAATAAAATTTAATTTTATTAAAGGAATATATTAGAAACAAATTTACAGAATTATATATGGAATGAAACTGATGAATGTTTATGAAAATAAAAAATACTTCCATTAACAGAAGAAATAATGGACAATTTAAATAACCCAGTATTGGAAAATGAAATTGAACAAGTTACAAATGAATTCCCAAAGAAAAATTCTGTAACCAAATTGATATACAAGTAAATTCTCTTAAACACAATTAAAGAAGAATTAATTTCAAAACTACAACTACTTGCAAAGATAGGAAGAGAAGAGATCTTACCAAATTACTTCTGTGACACCGATATAGTCTTTATAACCTAAACCAGAGAGAGAGAAAAATTAAAGACAAATGTTGATTAATACTCCTAATGAATGAATAATGATGGAAATATTTTAACATTTTAAACAAAATATTACCAAAGTGTCTACAATAATCTATCCCCAAATATATATCATGAGCAGGCGAGATTAATTCTGGGAATTCCAAATTGATTAAATATCAGGAAAATTATTAAAATAAACTACCACGCTTATACCAACAACAAGAAAAAACTGTCAAAGCTTTTAACCTTGACCAGAGTGTCAATCTGAGCTGTTTTGTATGGGTTATGTTTGGTACAAACTGCCTGGAGGAGGTAGGAGCATCCTTGTGAGTGAATATATTGCCAGTATTATCTGTGATGTATAGACTGCTAGTGTGGTGACCTTGAAACTGGATTAACAGAAACTATCTAAATTAAGGTAGCAGTTTTTCAAAGTCCTTTTATATGTGCGCTTAAGTTGAAATAGCTTAAAAATACTCTCCCAGTTCAAGAAGAGAAGCAAATTTGCCCATGTTGAGTTGTTATAAAACAACCTGATAGTCACAACAATAGCTACTGCATCTATCAAACTATTACCAAAATGAAACTAATGATTCTTCCAGAATACATAAACTGAGCATTAATTTAAAAATGTTGCTTCCTAATTGAAACTAGTAATTGTCAATTAACTAGTGCTACTCCTTTCTTCCAGAAAATATCTTCATAATGTTTAGTTTTTAGGATTTTATCAACTTATCATTTTTTGCCTTGTCACCTTCTTCCCCTCCATTTGAATTGGAGGTAGTGTCTGTTTTATTATTGTCTTATTATTTCTGTGGCTTAGGACATAATTGTGAATTAACATATGCTTATCCAATTGAATAGTGAAGGGGATAGAATTTGAACCCAAGTCCATCAGAGTCCACATCCAAGGTTCTTTCCACTATCTTATTTTGACTCTGTGAGGGAATACTGTGAAGAAACCATTGAAGAATGAGAATCATAATGATTCACAAAGGGGAGAGCAAAACAGAAGATAATGGAACATTATTTTAAAATCTGATACTTTAATATTTTCTTTGGCTGAGATCAAAGCATATTAATCAAAAACTAGAAATAAAACAATGAATAAAGAGGTATTTATGGATGCCAACAAAAATGGATCTGATTGATTCAATGCAAAAAAGAAAAACTCATTACGTGACTATTGTTTGAACATCACTGGGTTAATAACTGTGGCAACCTGTGTTCATAAGGGCCTTGAAATTTCAGAAGGAAAAGGAAAAATACATTTCAAATAGTTTTGTAATAGGAATACAGTAAATTATAAGAGATAAATGGGTCATACAGTCAGAAAGTTCTTTAAGAGTTTATAAGCAAGGCCAAAACAGAAGATTTGATATTTGATCTGAAGGTAGCAGCGAGTGAAGTGGGGGAGGGGATGTGACATGCTAAAACTCAGGACTTGAACTGCTTTTTGAAGTATGGACAAAATTTGGACAGTCAAGGAGAAGAGGAGAAGGCATTTTTTATGGAAGAAATAGTTTGAATAAAGGTGTAGGGTTTTAGGCCCATAGGGACCATGTGCAAAAGAATGCTTGTGAAGAATGGATTGGGTTGCTGTTGTTAACTGAGTTGCAAAATAAACTTGTCCCATAAAGGTTAGGTTGTAGAGTTCATCTTCTAAGAAAAAAAAAGTATGACCAGTATTTGCTGGATGAAAACCAAACTACAAAAGGAAGTCAGCCATCGAGTAGCTTAAAGAGTATTAAGTGTCATCAGCTGTAAGACAGCCTGTTTCAAAAACACTGAGGTTGAGTAAGAAGCAAATGGCAATTCTGCTAGCAAGAAAATATCTGGCTTTGGGGGGCAAATGAGAGACCAGTAGTCAAAGAAAAGAGGAATAGAGGAAAATCAGGAATTGGTGATGTTTTCTTAGAGGCCAGAGGCAAGAGCTTCTCAAGGCAGTATGGAACAGACAGAAGTGTGCTGAAAGGGAGGACCAGCATGGAGAAGTGCACCAACTGATCCTTACTGGAGCCATGCACAGGTCAGTACTATAAATCTTGGATTTCTAAGTCTCTGGTGGAGGATGGCTGACTGTGATTGTCATTATTTTATATAGGATCATATGTGAGTCTTGCTATTTTCATTAATTGTTAATTTAACCTGGTCATGTTGTGAGCCTTGTGAACCTGGTTCCCTAAAAGGAAATATGGTGATAACCAGATTACCTGGGTGAAACCATGAGTCAGAGACATAAAAAGTCCTATGAGTTTGAAGAAGTGAAATCCTTTGAAGTACTATGGTACATATAAATCCTTCTTTTTTTCTAATTGGATCTGTCATAATTTGAAAGCAGTTGTTAGAGGAATCTACCAAGGTCGCCCTTCCAAAAAGTCTTTACTATGACCTCAAGAACAGGTGCTCTGATTTAAGGGAATCTTGCTTCTGCCCATATCAGGGCTTAAGGCTAAAATATCAAAAGGCAAAGAAGAATGATAAAATTGGTTATTTATTTATTAATTGCTTCCTATGAGGCAGGTACTGTGTGTGGGCATTTTGCTGTTGTTGACTCATTTCAGTTACATCTGACTCTTTGTGACCTCATTTAGGGTTTTCTTGGTAAAGATACTGGAATGCTTTGTCACTTTCTTCTCTAGCTCATTTTACAGATGAACATACAAAAAGAAAAAATTGCCCCCACCTTCAAGGAACTTGTGCTTTAACATAGTTTTAGCACACTGCCCTTTATGCTTTTGCATATGATTTTCAGAGTGAATTTTATTAAAATAAAAGATTAGTTTAATTTCTGACTCTTTTTGATTGGATTATTATTTATAATCAGCAAGAATTTCTAATCTTTTCACAACAAAATAAAAACATTACTTTAGCTTTTATATAATATTTAATAATTCTTTACAATTGTTTGTGGTTTGTGCAGTTGTATTAAGGCTTAAACAGGTAAAAGAAATACTATGTTCTATTAGTTGGATCTTTTAATGGACCCGTCAGCTTAGTTATTAAACTACTCTGTCCAACGTATCAGATCACACCCCTTGCATGTCATATTTTACTGGGTGACTCTTACATATGAAGTCTTAAAAATTCATCATGGTGGGGGAACCCAAGTCACTAGGAGCCTTTATCTTGATCTTTTTTACATTAGGATGGTTATTATTGCAACCAGGAAATAAGGGTTGTTCTCTTTTATTCTCACTACATGAACTACAAACCTTTTCTAGCTGTTCAATAACTTCCTTAATGCCACTGATTGCATTCCATCACACTCACTATATGTTTCTTGGTTGCCCATTGTATTATCTATGACTTTAACTCTTCAAAGATGTTTATATTACATGACTCATAGCTACATACAATAGTACCACCGGAAAAATACTTATGTTAAAAAGATAAGCTTCTATTTCAGGAAGCAACTTAGGTCACTCTAAACATACTGTATACTTTTCTAAAACAATGAAACCTATCCCTTCTCCCATTGAATTCTGGATATGTTCAAAGTTTTCCCAAGATATGAGGAGATATATAAGATATATAGTATATATGTGTGTATATGTATATATGCATATACATATATATATTCATGTGTGTATATTTGTATGTGTGTGTGTGTATACACACACACAGAGCCACAAATGGACCAGCTCTATGCACTGTTCATCCAACTTCATATTATAGTCTGGATAATACACATTCTTTATCCACTTGTTTTTCCCTCTGGGAATATTTAGAATAATCCTTTTGAATGATGACGGATAATATCAGCAAAATATCCTAAAAAAACCCATAGAAACAGATCAGATGTATTTAACCTTCTATTGTGATACAGGTCTCTTTGACCATCTTATAAAGCCTAGGGATACCTTGTGAGAAGAATATTTTAAAACATATAAAATAAAATACATAAGATTATGGAGGAAACCAAAGGTCAATGAAACATCTCTCTCTCTCTCTCTCTCTCTCTCTCTCTCTCTCTCTCTCTCTCTCTCTCTATCTATCTATCTATATATCTATATCTATATCTATATCTATATCTATATCTATATCTATATCTATATCTATATCTATATCTATATCTATATCTATATCTATATCTATATCTATATCTATATCTATATATATATATCAAGAAGACCTAATCTATAAGGAATACTACTTCCATTTAAACTCTATGTTGGAATCTTCCATAATAGTGACAAACAACTTTGGTGAGCATGTGTCTCCCTGTTTTGTGCTTATGAATATCACAATATTTATTAGCAGAGAGTTATTGAAGAGGTATTTCTTTTGTTACATCTCTCAAGGAATCTTTTATAATTTTAACATATGCATGGGAGACAGCTTGTTGGAAAAGGACATTTAAGCCAAAATATCCTCTAACAGTCAAAATTTTGTAGTCAAATCAAAATAAGCAACAGAGAAATTTGAATCTTCTGCAATTTTAAGTTCGTAACATGACTGGAAAGATGTCTTAAAGCAACTAAAGATGCTTTGGAAAGAAAAAAAGTACGTCCATTCCTTTCTCATGCCTTTATCAAGAATTCCTTCAATAAATGTTTAAATAATTCTCCTAGAATTAGTTTTATAGAAATAGGAAAGTAGGCATGTGGGTCAGTGGTTATTATATTTTCTCCATCATCCTTTTAAAATATCAACTTAGTATAATTTTTAAGCAAGTCACAGGATCATAGATTTAGAGCTAGAAGAAATGTTGGAAGTAAAATTGAATTCAAATACTTCAATGCAGGACCAGAAAGTTTCAGTGCCTTGCCCAAGCTTGCACAGAACTAATATAAATTCAGATCTTTCTGACTCCTCTGAGTGCCGTGTGCTATTCATTAAATTAATTCCATATCGTCTAAATACAGACAAGTACAAATCTTGTAGAAACTCATTGAGAGTAAAATAAACATATACACAGAAATACATGCACACATGCTATTCCAAACATCTTGGCAAAGTTTTACAGTATCACCTTCAAATGTCACAGCATATATCCTATATATGCATATGTATGTGTGTGTATATGTATATGTTATATGTGTATGTGAACACATATATACATACATTGTACATTCTATATCTAGTAAATATAAGGTAACATGCATGCATGTGTGCACATACATCCATTAAATAAGTCATTAAGAACAAGATTGAATGGAGTGAAGCAAAAATTCAGCCTTTATTTACTCTACAATTAACAGACAACACCTTTGTAGCAGAACCAGAGTCCAACTCATCTTTTAGTACTAGAAGCAATGTGGAGCAAAGTGAATTAATGCCTATTATTAGAACTTGTTAAAACTGTTGAGCATTTTGATTCAAAAACTATTCAGATCTACAAGAACAGCATAGAGCTTTTATGGGGCAGCGTTGTCAAGGTAGGACTATCAAGATACAAGAGTAACCCTGGATTTAGAGTCAGAGAACTTGCTACATCAGATTCTCCTCTTTCCCTTCTAAAGCCTCTGCAATTTGATTTGTGGCCCCATTATTCAACTGAAACCTCTCTATCCAAAGTCAATGGTGTTCTTTTTATTGCCAACTCTAACAGCCTTTACTCAAGTGCATGTTTTTTTTTATCTCTTTGCAACTATTACCACTGCTGATAACTTTCTTCTCCTTGATACTCTGCTCTCTGTTTTTCATGAAACTACTCTCTCCTCGTTCTCCTCCTATCTTTTGGACCACTGCTTCCCAGAGGGCCAAAGAAATCAATGACAAAAAAAGTTAAAAGGCCCTGCTCCAATAAGATCAATTATCTATGCTCATGATTCTCAGATCTATTTATCCAGACCAAATCTCTGTCTGGACCTCCAGTCTCACATCACCAACTGCTTGTTGGGATGGATGTCTCATAGATACCTCAAATTCAGTATGTCCAGAACAGAACTCATTATCTTTTTTTAAACATATCTCTCTTTACAATTTCCTTTTAATTTGCAAGAGCTCCACCAATGGTTCCTCTCAATAACCAAAGTTCACGATCTCCGTTTCATCTTTAACTCCTCATTTGCCAATCTTTCGCCATCTTATTTCTACTTTCACATCTCTTGTATATGTTCTCTTCTTTCCAGTCACATATCTGGTCCTCATTACCACACTCCTGGAGTATTTCAATAACCTATAGTTGATCTTCCTCATTCAGATGTCTCATAAAACATGTCTGACAATTCCCTTATGCCCAAGTTATTCAACAAACTCTAGTGGTCCCTATTATATCTAAGATAAAATATAAAATCCTGTTTGTTTTTTAAGGCCCTTCACAATCTGGGTGCTTCCTGCATTTCCAGTTGTCTTTTGCTTTACTTCTCTCCACATACTTTATGATCCAGGGAAAATGGCCTTTGTGCTATTTTTTCCCACAAAACATTCCATCACTTGACTCCATACCTTTTCACTGACTATTCCCTACGCTCATCTAATTCACTTCTACTTCTTGGTTTCTTTCATGACTCACTCAAATTTCACCTTCTGCAAGAGGCCTTTTTTAGGTACTTCCTCCCCAGAGTGTTTTTCTCCAAGATTACCTTCCTTTTGTACTGTGTGTACATAGTTGTGTTTCTACAATGTCTTCTGCATTAGAATGTGAGCTTCTTAAGGTTTTGCTTTTACTTATATCCTCTGATTATATCTCAGTGCCAGACACATAGTAAGTACTTGAAAAATCCTTTTTGACTTACTAACTGAGCAGTATAGTAATAATTTGAATATTAAGGTGAGTAGTAAAGTGAACAATTTCCTTTCCATGAACTACAGTTGAGAGTCGTTAGTTCACCAAGTGAAGTTTCTGTAGCTGTTTGAGTTAAGGAGAACTTGAATTTTTGTTTATTTTACCCAATTTGTAGGAAACTAAAACTGGTAATGAGCTTCTACCTGGGTTGGGGGGGACTAAGATCCTTGTTCTTTTGAGTTACGCATTTGCTTTTGTGTAATTCAATTAAATTAATGTTCTTATTAATTTTTTTTGAGCAAAAGCTCTTGGTTGACAGCTGGTGAAGAGAAGGAAAACAGGATGGCAAGTAGGTGGAACCAGAGTCTAAGATTGAATGATCATTCACCTAGACAAGATAAAGATACAGAAGGGCTGAGTGGCAATGTGGATTGGTTTGATTGACAGTATGTAGTAAGTAGTAGATAACTGACTGAGCATTACAACTATGTGGTAAGTGGTTGCTGGTCTGAAACTTCCCCTCCCCTCCATGATCTGAGGCATAGGCACAAGCCATGGTGAGGAAGGAGGGAGGAAGGGGCAAGAAGGAGTTGCTACAACTGCTTCTCAGAAGCTCTGCAGACTAGGCAAAATGACAGTAGTGGCCACTAGAGTTACTGAGAGTCTATTTGTAAATGATGGAAGACTGAAGTAACCTCTGCTCAGAATATATTCCTATAATTTAGTAAAAAACAAAACAAAAACAAAAACAACTATTTAATTCAAATGCTCTACCTCAAGTGTAACCTTTATACCAAATTAAAAAAAAATTATACTATGGCACAGAGACCTCACTCTCCCTCTGATAATTGCACTCACAAAGGAATACATAGATAGTCCTGGTCCCTGTATACAATTAGAATCATTTGTGTGCTCATCTTAGTTCCCTTTACTCACCTAGCTGAGAATCTGCAGCCAAAAAGTCATTAGTGGCCAGATAAATGAAAGCAGCTATCACCCCTGGACTGAAGAAGGGTAGAGAAAGACCTCTGTAGAGGACCCAGGCTAACAACATCCTCCATCTATTGATATGATATAATCAGTTCTTCCCTAGTCTTGGTTCCTTATTTATCAATCCTGATCTTTATATCATCAAATATATGATTTTAAGTTCCTTTAAGAGAGAACCTATGCCATCTTTTATGTTATATTCCAAGCACCTCAACACAGAATAGGTACTTGAACCTGAAAGCCCTGCATACGTTGAGTTGTATTGAATTGAACTCAGAAACAAAACATCATCCCTTACCTGGTTAGACACGGTGAAAACTTTAATTTCATCTATGGTAACAGGGCTTAATTGAGAGAGAATGTTTGTTTTTTTCTGTCAATTAGATTTTTTTAAGTGTACTCAAGAAGAAGCCCTGCAAGTATTATTTTAGTGATGATGAATTTCTGTGCACCTTGCTGTTGGTGGAATGGCATTCTATGCATGGGCATGGGCCATGAAACTACTTAGGCCATTTCTCTTGAGACAAGTTCTGTATACTTGTCAAATATGCACAATAAGTGACTGTCGGTTACTCTTTTGGTTCCTGTTAAACAGATGAGGTTCTATGTCAAATACAGTCAGTAACTGACCCCGGAAGAGTCCATAAAGACCATAAAGAAAGAAGCTTTTTTGAGGTAGTCTCTTTGCTGAAATATGGCCAATATCTAATCTCTGATGATTACTTCTTTTGTGACCTTGAAAAGGTCATTCAATGCCTTTGGGGCTCTGTTTCCTTAACTATAAACTAAGTATGTGGTGGTGGATGGGAGGAGTTGGCCTTTTTGGCCTCTGAGGTCCCTTCTACCTTTGAATATATAATCTTATGATCTTGGACTTCTATTGAGGGGAGAGAGAGAGAGAATTCTTTTTCCCGTCCTTCTTTTCCAGAAATTATAGTAGCTCCATGCACATGGCAGCAAGGTCACCATATCACCTAGCTAAGCCTGAACCTGCAGCCAGAAAATCAATGGTGGCCAGGTAAATGAAAGCATCTGACCACCCTTGTATTTAAGAAGGGTAGAGAAAGTCCTCCTTTGGTGATCTAGACTGTTTATAATCTCCATTCATTGGCATGATATAATCAGTTCTTTCCCACCCTTGGTTTCTATTTTCACTCCTGGTCTCCAGATTATTGTGGAGCAGCTCCAAAGGGTAGTCCTTTCAGAAGCTCACATCAGTCTCTCACAGGTTCCAATTCTCTGTCATGGCTATTGTTGCTTTTCAGCCAAGTTGTAGTAGATACAGATCTGGATTTGGAATCAGGAAGACCTAGCTTTGAATCTTGCATGAGAAATTAATAGTTGTGTGTCCCTGAGTCAGTCCCTTAATTTCCCTGGGCCTCAGTTTCTTCATCTATAACATGAGGGAGTTTGAACTCAGTACCTGTAAGGTCCCTTCTCAATTCTAAATCTACAAGTTTATGAGAGTTTCCCCCTGTCATAGTAGCCCTCAAACTTCCTTTCTTGACTTTGCTCCTTAAAGGTCTATCTGAGTTTAATGTCAAGCACGTATGAGGAAGCTCTGGGTAAATGTTGGTCTATGAATAGAGAGTCATTTCTGACCTCTGTCTCCATGATCATACCTATAGGAAGGAGGGAACCTACAATTACCACTTCAATTTTTGCAATATTTAAGTTGCTTATGTTGTTTCAGCCAATTGCAAAAATAAGTGGCACTACTCAAGACCATTTTTAAAGTCTGCAATACAAGTTGAGGAATGCTAAATGGTATTCTGTTTAAGGAAATACCTTGAATATTTGAAAATGCCTGTCTGAGCAGAAAACCATTCTGCTTCTAAAAGCTATCCAATCACAAGTCTTTGGAGAGCTTAATGCACATCAATGAAAAAAAGAATACAAGGAAAAATAATTAAGCAATAAAATTATTTTGTTCAGGCATCACTAACTTTTTTATTTCCCTCCCTTTCTCTTCCTTAATGTTTGTTTCTCAGATCAAAGAAGTATATCTCTAAATAGTAATGACATCTGACTACCTTTTTATTGTTGTTCCATGCCAGGCATAGTCTAAAACTGAATTTGTGAGCCCAGGTGGGTGCTATCACCACCAAAACAAATCCTCAGGGACACTGCTTACAATCAAATGTTGAATGCAAAGTATAACCCAAACATGGCAACATATGGTAAATGATTTGCAAAGCAATCAGAGGACTGAATCAGAGAACTTACCCATAAGTTTACTTGATTTTGTCATCTCTGTGTGGGAAGTCAGTGGGTCCTTTGCCATCTGTTATGATGTAAAGCAATGGTGCAGGCCAAGCTGACACATTCAGAGCCTGTTCTCTATTTCATATGTTCTGTGTTAAATGAATTCAGTTGAAAGAATGACCCTGTCTAATGGGACACTGACAGTGAAAGACATATGGCAAGAATAGTTACATCAGCAGTGTAAATTGCTGCAGATGACTATTGTCCAAGTCATTTGGCTGGTAGGCCTCTGCTTTGGAGGGTTTGTACAATTCAGCTTAATTCTTATGAATGACAGGTGAGCTATCTTCTTTTAGAAAGACAAAACCATTATTATTTGAATCCCAGTTAGAATAGAACTCGCAGCAGAGCTTGGTAACTTTCCTTGCATTATTTGAGAAGACATTTTAATGTCCTTAGACCCTGCTGAAGTTTCATCTTCCTGGCCAGGGGAAACAAAACTACAAATTACCCATCCCTCCCATCATTAATTAAATAAACATTTATTGGGCACATACTAAGGAGGATAACAAGTTAATTAAGATACAGCCCTGCCCTTATAGATCAATCAATCAATTCAGAAGTATTTAAGAGCCTGCTATCTGTAAGGAGCTCTGATAGACACTGGGGATAAAAAAACACAAATGAAACATTCTCTTCCCTCAAGAAGTTTGCATTCTATTTGGGGAAACAACATATACACATATAAATAAGTGCCAAATATAGTTTTTGTAGAGGAGGAGATAAGAAAGAACATTAGTGACTATATGAGGAGGCAGAAAAGAATTTGTGTATGTCTTCCAAATATTATTTCAGGAAAATGAATAAAAATGTTGCCAATTTTATTCTGGTATCTTGAGTGCATCTATTTAAAAAACAGTAGTGAGGGTTCATAAAATGCAAAAAAAAACCGTATATATTTCAGGTACATATTAATGTCCACTAAAAGTGGAAATGAGCCTTAGTCATGAACTCTTCCTTACTCATTACAAAATGTGATGAGTGCCTAAAGAGTGTCACCCCACCTTTCTCCCATCCCCTCAAAAAATCTGTAAGTATTCAGAGAAGTTAAAAAAAATTCTAGGTGGGCATGGAGGCAGAGATTGTACAGCATGACACACAGAGAAGCTTATTGAAGTGGATGGTGTTTGAGTATGGCCCTGAAGTAAGGCTAAAATTTCAACAAGCAGAGATTAGACATGGGGTGTGAGGCACAGGATGGTGGCATTAAGTTGGGCTCAATTGTGATGGCACAAAAATACTGCAGTTTACTAGAAAGAGCAGACAATTTGGAGTCTGAAGATTGGAGCTGGTATTGCCATTTCTAAGTTGTGTGATCTTGGGATAGTTAATAGTGACTTAGGCAGATGCTGCAATTTACCTCAATATCTCAGTAAGCCTCAATTTTGTTACTTGTGCAAAGGGGATAGTAATATTTACCTTCTCTAATTTATGGGGTTTTAGTGATGATCAAATGAAATTATATAAATAAATTACTATATAGATGCTTTAGGTATAATTACATTAAATGATCTCTAAGGTTAGTTCCGAATCTATAATATCACAAAGAGACTTAGGACACCTAAAAAGTTCTTTTCAACATAATATAGACAATGTAATTTTTGTGTTATAGAAAATAGTAATAAAATTTTATGAGTGTGCTGGTATACTAGCCTTGATACTATTTCTTGGCCTTTTTTAAATCTACAAATGGACCAGCTTTCAACAAAGTCCTTATTTAAAAAAAAATTATTGATGATTTTGTTTATTTTTATGCCACCATGCTTTCCCAACATAACTGTCTACTTCCAATCATAGAAACCTCCCTTACATAGTAAAGGAAAACAGATAACTAAAACCAGCTTATCAGCCAAGCAAACTTATCAACCAAGTAAGTCCACAGTTATCAAGTGCTGACAGTATCCCAGACACTATGCTAGCCATTGGGCATATAAAGACAAAAATGGAACCATTCCTTCCTTCAAGGAACTTACATCCTATTAGGAGAAATAACATGTAAATATATCAGTATATACAAAAGAGAATTGATGACAAGTAGTATCATATGGCTGGATCAGAAAAGGTATATGTAGAAGCTAGTGCTTCAGCTAAGCTTTGAAGGAAACTAGAGATTCTGCTATAAGTGGAAAAGGTGAGTCAGAAAGAAACCTCTTGTAGGCATGGGGAACGGTAAGTACAAAAAAAATGAGACAGAAACCAGTGGCACATATGAGGATTAGCAAGTTCAGTTTGGCTGGTATACAGAGTGAATAAAGGAGTAAAACTTATTGTAGCTGTAAAGGGAGATGGGACCCAGGTTGTCAAAGGTTTTAAATGTCAAGAAAAATATTTGATTCTAGAGACAACAGGCTGCTCTACCTTGTTGAGTCTTGGAGGGACATGGTAAGACCCATGTTTTCAAATAATCATTTTTATACTCATGAAGAACATAGATTGAAGAAAGGGAGAGGCAAGAAGGCAATTCGGAATATATTTCAGTCATCCAAGTGAGTTAAGATAAGGGCCTTACTTAGAGTTGTGGCCATGTGTGTAGACAGAAAGTGACCTATGGAAGAGAAGTTGCAGAGGTAAAAAGTACAAGATTTTGTGACTGGTTGGATATGATAGATAAGAACAAGTGAGGAGTTGAGGATAATTCTGAGACTGCAAACCTGGTAATGAAATGAAAGGTGGTAATCTCTACAGAAAGCTTTCAAGAGGAGTGGATTTGGGGGAAAAGTAAAAGAGTCCATTTTGAAGATTAAGTGATATTTACAATAATACATAAGAATGGTCTTCCAATTCTGTCCAAAAAGAGACATGTATTTCATTCTTTGTCCTCTGGAACCACATTGGTTATTTTGCCTTTAATATGAGTCAAGATAATATGACAGAAAAGGAAAATGGCAGATGTTGAAGGAGATATAGGAAAATTGGGACACTAATATATTGTTGATGGAGTTGTGAACTGATCCAATCATTTGGGAAAGTAATTTTGAACTATGTCCAAAAGGCCATAAAACTGTGCAGACCCTGTTTAGCAATAGCATTACTGACTCTGTATCCCAAAGAGATCCAAATAAAACAAAATGAAAAGAATGTATATGTGCAAAAATATTTATAGCAGCTCATTTTGTGTTGGCAAAGAATTGGAAATTATGGGGATGTGGATGCCCATCAATTGGGAAATGGATATGCAAGCTTTGGTACGTGACAAGGATGGAATAGTATTGCGCTAGAAGAAATGATGAGAAGGATGCTTTCAGAAAAACCAGGAAATATTATCTGAATTTATCCAAAGTGAAGTGAGCAGAACCAGGAGAACACTGCATACAGCAACAGCAATATTGTACAATAATCAACTGTGAATGACTTAGTTACTCTCAGCAACACAGTGGTCTAAGATACTTCTGCAGGATTAATGATGAAAAATACTATCCACCTCCAGAGAAAGAATGCATGGAGTCTGAATGCAGATTGAAGCATATTTTTTGACTTTCTTTTTCTTGGGTTTTTGTCTTTTTTTTTTTTACAACATGACTAATTTGGAAATATGTTTTGCATGACTTCACATGCATAACCTATAGCAAATTGTTTGCCTTCAAAATGAGAGTGGAGGGGAGGGAAGGAGGGGGGAGTTTGGAACTCAAAATTAAAAAAAAAAAGCAAATGTTAATTTTACATGCAATTAAAAAAAGATAAAATCTTTTAAAAATAAATAATGGGATCCTTAATTTAGTCACAGGGAGATTCACTAGAAGCAACATATATTTGCAACTCTCTCTCTCTCTCTCTCTCTCTCTCTCTCTCTCTCTCTCTCTCTCTCTCTCTCTCTCTCTCTCTCTCTCCCTTACACACACACACACACACACACACACACAGACACCTGATTGAATAATTTTTAAATTAATGGTCCTTTTTGCTGTTATCCTAGACTATTAATTCTCACTCATCTCACATATCCATTGTTGACAAATCTTGTCATTTCTATCTCCACAACATTTGTCTTATCCAACATCATGATTCAGACCCCCTCCAGTTCACACCTGTTCTATTTCAATGTCCTCCTGGTTAGTTTCTCTTCCTCAAGATTCTTTTCTTCCAGTCCTCCATACTACTGAAATGATTTTTCAAAACTCAATTTTATTTCAGTCCCCTACTCAGTAAACTCCAATGAATCTTTATTGCCACTAAAAGCATGCACAAAGCTCTTTGACCTTTAAAATGCTCCACAACCTGGTTTCAATATAGCTTTCTAGACTTATATTTTACAGCTCTTGTTGACCTCTATGAACCAGTCAAATTAGCCTCCCTACTCTTCCTCACAGACAACATTGTCTCCTATCTCTGTGCTTTTACGCTAACTATTCCTCATACTTACTCTATACTCTCTTAACACATGCATATCTAGCTACATAAATATTTCTTTTATGCTCCTGTGTAGCTATACTGATATAATAATTCATAGTTCTTTGTATACGTGACAAAAGAAGTAACTACACCATGTTCTGTGGATATTGGAGGGATTTTTTTTTGTCTTTTAAAGGGAAGAAACATGGTGTATTGGGGAAAAAAAGGGGACTTTTGGTCAGTTATGAGTTAACATCCTGCCTTAGCCACATTTTAGTTGTGTGATGATGAATTATTCACTTAATTGTTCAAGACCTCGGTTTCATCACTGGTAAATCTAGAATATGTAATATCTACCTGTACTATCTCACAGTGTTTTTTTCTTTCTTTCCTTCCTTTTTCTTTCTTTCTTTCTTTCTTTCTTTCTTTCTTTCTTTCTTTCTTTCTTTCTTTCTTTCTTTCTTTCTTTCTTTCTTTCTTTCTTTCCTCTATTGTCTGTATCAAATTCTGTCTTGCTTAGGTTATAAGTGTAGGGATTACTCATAGGTCAATTTCATTCTGATTGACATGAATGCTTTGACCTACTCTGTTTTCCAATCTAAACTGGTTTGTTTTGCCTCAGAATATCTATAAGAATACCCCTCCACTTGCAGGGGTTCACCATATTAATGACAAATTTAGTACAGGCACCCAATCAGTTTAACCCACTGAAGCTCAGAATCCCTAAGTAACTCAAAAGACCTGCCCAACTTCCTACACCCAGCATAACTTTCACAGGATTGTTGAGAGGAAAGTGCTTTACAAATTTTAAAAAGACATTATAAATGTGACTTATTATGGCAAAATTGATTGTTATTAATAACTCTGACATTCATTTTCCAGTCCCCTCAGGTATAGATTGGATTTCTTGATTGGTTTCTGATGGAAAAGAAGAATATGATTTTCTTTGCATACTAATGGCAAATGTATTAACATCGAGACTGTTATGCTGCTCTGCCCAGAGTGGTTGCTAAATATTGTTGGTTTAAGTAGAATGTTTGCTAATTTGTTGGTCTTAAAATTATAGCCATTATTCTCTGGCACTCTCTTCCAAAGCATCCTCTGGGGATCCCTAATATTCCATGGGTTATGAACAGAGACTTAATGAGAAAATTCTGATGCTATCAGACCACTGAAGTCAAACATTCTTTTTCCAAAAACTGGTTTATTACAAAACTCATGTGCCCTATTGCTGCCAATTCAATAAAAAAAAATTGACAGTAATTTAATCATCTACTATAGTACAGGTGGTATGCTAGATGCTGTGGATACAAAAATGAACATTTAAGTTCCTGTCCTCAGGAATGTTGTATTCTGCTGTTAAATGGAGTGGGAAAAATTTGCATATACTTGAAAGACTAAAAAGCAGTTAAAGTTATGAAAATAGAATGTAATGTATAAAGTATATGTTATAGTATGAATTTCATTATTGCATTATTATAAATTAATAAGAGTTTTACTTGTATTATATTCTTAAAATATTTCACTAAATATAATTAAATGCAATGCTTTGAGGTCTCCTTTGATGATTAAAGTAATTTAAAGTATTTTTTTTATCAGTGTAAATCAGACTACCCATTTCTATTCAGAGGGATCTCATTTTGCTGGTATACTTTATATGAGGGAGTGACCACTTCTAACACCAATATGGAATTTTCTGTTCTAAAATATTTTATATAGAATTAGGCAAATATTAAATTATTTCCTACCTGTGAAAACTTTTACATTATATAAATATACCCTCCAGATGAGTACTGGTAAAGTAAATATATTACTATTCAACAAGTATTTATGATGTATTGATCATGTGTGTTAATTTATGGGAATACAAAAACAAAAGGTAAATGCTATCAGTCTTCAAGGGGATTGGATTTTATGGTGGGTGGGGAACAGCTTGCAGAAAGATAAGTAAATATAGACTATAAAAACTGGTTTGTGGTATGAGAGAACATTAATGCTTGTGGGAAAGCCCTTAAGTTAGAGCTGACATTTTAGTTAAGCAGTAAAGGGAAATATCAATTCTAAGATACAAATATGAGAATATATATGTACATATATATATATGTATATATGTGTATATATATATACACACACACATATAAATATATGTGTGTGTATGTATGTATGTATATGTGCGTGTATGCATGCGTGTGTGTGTGTGTGTGTGTATAATTTCAAGCTTGGAAGGCAAGGAACAAGAAGGCTGTGACAAAGAGCATACAAGTAATAGTACTTTAAATGCCAAATGGAAGAGTTTGTATTTTTATCTTAGGGACTATAGGGTATCACTGAAGCTTTTTCAGGAGGGGAGTGATATAGTCAGAGCTGTGCTTTGGGAATATAAATATGAAAGTCTTATAGAAGATGGATTAGAAAGGGGGCATATCTATGGCAAGGTGACCTGTAGAAATCTTTTTCAATAGTATAGGAGTGATATTATAATGGCCAAAACTAGGATGGTGGGGGTGTCAGTGGAGAAAAAAAGATAGATGTGAGACATGTTGTGTAGGTAGAATTGGCAAGCTCTGACAACAGATTGGATAAAGGGGGTGGAGTGAGAGAGAGAAGATTTAGTGATCACTCCAAGAATTTGAACTTGGGAGCTTGGCAAGGATGACCTTTACCTAAAATTCCATCTCTACCCAGAAATAAGGAAGTTATTAAAAGAAATGGTAGAGAGAGGGGGAAGAGAATAAGTTCTATTTTGAACACATAGAATCTGAAAAACTGTGGGACATCCAAGTCAAGAAGTCCAGCATGCAGTTAGTGATGTGAGATTGGAGTTTCAGAGAAAGATGAGAACTAGAAATATAGGTTTAGGATTCATGTACAAAGACATGATAATTGAATCTATGAAACCTAAAGAGAAAGCATACAAATATACATAAGGGTCTAGGATAGAGACTTAGAGTATATTGATCCAAGGGGAAGGGACAAGGCATCAATGATTACGCAATAAAGGAGAATAAGAAGCAATGGTGAGACAGGTATATTTGGACTTGAAGTAAGGTAAAGCATCCTAGTAAAAGGAAGTATGAAAAAAGGAAAGAAGGAGAATAGACTCTCTCAGAAAGTAAAGGGAGTAAAACCTTCCTGGAAGATGAATGGCTGCATGTCAAGGTATGCTAGAGAGGGGATTCATACAAGTCAGCCAAGAAAATCTAATGTCCCAACACCTAAGCAGGAGAGAATACTGGAAGAGAAGATGAGGTGAAATTAGTTGAAAGTTGCAGAGGTCAAAAAGGATAAAGACTAAAAAGCTATTATAGAATTTATCTTTTGAGTTGATTAGTTAACTTGAGACAGTAGTTTTATTTGAGTGGCTGAGTCAGATATCAACTTTTATAGGGTTGAGAAATGAGTGGGATTTAAGGAAGGAGGAAAAAGATCATAGAAAGCTTTTTCTAAGAATTTGTCAGTTAAAGGGAGGAGAGATATGGGGTGATAGCTTGAGGAAATGGCAGAGTCATATGAGAAGTTTTTTTTTTTCTTGTTAAGTATAGGAAAATCTGGTCATAACTGTAGGCAGCAAAAAAATAAATGAAGAGGGGAAAAAAGAGGCAATGAACATTAGAAAGTGAAAGATGATGGAAGTGAGATCAGGGTACAAGTAGAGGAATTAAATAATAGTCAGGAGAAACCATCATTTCCTCCAAATTGGGAACAGAAAATGGGTCATAATTTTGAGAGAATTTGAAATATTGAATTGAAGAGAAGAGAGCTCAATATGTGTGATCTCATTTTTTTAAGTTAAGTATTAGGTAATGTCCTCTATTGATAGGGGAAAGGGAGGTGTTGGTTTAGATGGCCTGAGGAAAGCAAAGAAGGTTTGGAACAGAGTATCTAAGGAGTGCAATAGCAAGGCAGGCAGAAAAGACTACAAAAAGTTATTGCCTCATAGCCCTGAAGATGCTATTGAGATTAGATAATATAAATTCATAGTGTATTCATCTGTATGGTTCTGCCACTTTCTCCACTAGCATTATTATGAAATTTGCATATAACACAAATATAGGAGGGATACGGAAACAGTGGATCTCAGATTCAGGATCCAAAGGGATTTTGAAAAGCCTGGGCATTGGGATGAATCTAATAAGATGAAGTTGAAGAGAAATGAATTTAAAGTCTTCTACTTGCATACAAAAATATCAACTTCACAAATATAAGATAGAGGATCCATGGATAAATAGCAGTTCTGACAAATACTTGGGAGTTTTAGTGTACTGTAAACTAAGTGGCAGAGTGGATAGAGTGCTGGCCTTGGAGTCAGGAAGACCTGAGTTCAAATCTGTGTGACCCTGGCAAGCCACTTTCATTCTCAGTTTCCTCATTTGTAAAATGTGAATAATAATAATAGTACCTACCTCACTCACAGGGTTGTTATGAGGATAAAATGACATATAATTTTTAAAGTGCTTAGAAAACCTTAAATTGCTATATCAGTACTAGCTATTATGTACATGTATGTGTGTATCAGTAGAATGATGAGACTCTTGGAAAGCTATGATTGAGCTGCATTGAGTGGCATAACTCTTCCTGGAAGAGGGAGGTAACAGTCCCATTGTGTCATATCCCCATCAGATCTCTTCTAGAGTATTTTATTCAGTTCTCTGTGCCATCATTTAAGAAATACATTAATAAACTAGATTGTCTAGAGGAAGGCAAACAGAAGGACATTGATTCCATGCAATCTCAGTATAGGTTGAAGGAACCGGTCATGTTTAGCATAAAGGAAAGATGAATTGGGGAGAACATGATACCTGTCTTCCAAGTATTCTGATATGAAGGAGGGACTAGACATATTCTATTGAGGCCCTACAGGGCCTACAGGGCAAAATGGAGAACAATGGGCCAAGGGTGGGGGTGGGGTGGTGGATTTGCAAGATGAAAACTTCAATTCAGTGTTAGGAAAACTCTGACAATTAGAGCTATCCAAAATTGGAATGGGCTACATCAAGAAGTGGAGGGCTCTACCTCTTTGGCGAATATCAAGCAGAAGCTGAACAACTGGGCATTCCATTTGGTATATGGTTTGGAATAGATGGCTAGTAAGATCCCTTCTTATCTATACTCAGAGTCCGTGATTCTGTCTAGCAGTATGACAGTATGAGGGGAGAATGAGGATCAGTGAGAGGGATAATATCAGTTTTTGGAAAGCAATGAGCTACAATAGACATGAAAGGAACAGATTCAAAGAGAAATGATAGTGAGAAATAGTGCTACTTAAGTATAGCTTCGAGATGTATCCTGTAACCATATTTATCGGATAAATTCTGCCCAAGTTCTGAAGAAGTGAGCACAAAATTTTATTTCAGATTTTAAAATGAAATTGTCAAAGTGCATATGATTAATTCTTTTTTTCTTTTTACTTCTCCATTTTATTTATATTTAATTAATCTCACTTATTATTTTAAAAAATGAGTTAATAGATATAAAATGTTTTGCAAACCTTAATCTGCCAAACAAATTTGAGCAATTACATTTCTTTCTTTCTTTCTTTCTTTAATATAAATTTATTTATTTTTAGTTTTCAACATTTACTTCCACAAGATTTTGAATTCCAAATTTTCACCCCATTTAGCCCCTCCCCCACCCCAAGATGGCATGCATTCTGAATACTCCTTCCCCTAGTCTTCCCTCCCCTCTATCTCACCCCCCCCTCTTATCCCTTTCCACTTCTATTTTCCTGTAAAGCAGGATAGATTTCTGTACTTCATTTCCTGTATTTCTTATTTCCCAGTTGCATGTGGAAACATTTTTTTTAAACATGTGTTTTTAAAACTTTGGGTTCCAAATTTTCTCCCTTCCTCCCACCACACCCACCCTCATTGAAAAGGCAAGCAACTCAATATAGGCCATACATATGCAGTTATGCAAAACACTTCCATAGTAGACCTGTTGTGAAAAACTAACTCTATTTCCCTTAATCCTATCCTGCCCCCCCAATTTATTCTGTTCTCTCTTTTGACCCTGTCCCTCCTCAGAAGTACTTCCTTCTGATTACCCCTTTCCCAATCTGCTCTTCTCTCTGTCATCCACCTACTCTTTTGTCCCCTTCCTCCCCTATTTTCCTGTAGGGTAAGACAGATTTCCATACCCAATTGAGTGTGTATGTTATTCCCTCCTTAAGCCAAATCCTATGAGAATAAGATTCCCTCATTTCCTCTCACCTTTCCCTGTTTCCCCTCCACTGTAAGAACCTTTTCTTGTCTGTTTTGTGTGAGATAATGTACCCCATTCCACCTCTCCCTTTCTCCTTCTCCTAGTATAATCCTCTCTCAACCCTTAATTTTATTCTCCAGATATCACCCCTTCATCTTCAACTCACCCTGTGCCATCTATCTATCTGTCTATCTATCTATCTATCTATCTATCTATCTATCCATACATACATACATATAATTCTTCCCCTTCCACTACCCTAATACTGACAAAAGTCTCATGAGTTATAAATATCATCCTTCCAAGCAGGAATATAAAGAGTTCAGTCTTAATAAGTCTCTTATGATTTCTCTCTCCCATTTACCTCTTCATGTTCCACTTGAGTCTTGTATTTGAAAGTCAAATTTTCTGTTTAGCTCTGGTCTTTTCATCAGGAATGCTTGAAAGTCCTCTGTTTCACTGAATGACCATTTTTTCCCCTGAAGGATTATACTCAGTTTTGCTGGGTAGGTGATTCTTTGTTGTAATCCTATCTCCTTTGCCCTCCGGAATATTATATTCCGTGCCCTGTGGTCCCTTAATGTAGAAGCTGCTAAATCTTGTGCTATCCTGATTGTGTTTCCACCATACTTGAATTGTTTCTTTCTGGCTGCTTGCAATATTTTCTCCTTGACCTGGGAACTCTGGAATTTGGCTACAATATTCCTAGGAGTTTTCCTTTGAGGATCTCTTTCAGGGGGAGATTGGTGGATTCTTTCAACTTCTAAAATATCAGGGCAGTTATCCTGCTTATGATTAATTCTTAATGTTCTCCATGTTTCATTGACATTGTACAGGGGTAATTGGACAGTGTTTCACTATTTTAAAAAAAATGTATTATAAACAAGCTACTACACTTCTTGCCTCAGGAATATCAGAAACGCGTGTTTGAAGATAAATATCAAACGGCATTGGATTCAGACTCAGTTTTCATGGTGATTCATTTCTAGTATTGATAACAAAGGAGAAAAAAGAACCTACAAGGGAAATCACTTGGAATAACATTCAAAAAAGATTTGAAGGCCCCTGGAATGCCAAATGATCTTTGGCCATCTGTGCTTCATGCAGGTCTTTGTAGAATGTGGCTCTCAAATGGTCTATTTAATCAGAAATTTCCTTCTGAGACTCATGGTTTTCTGTTTTGTTTGTTTTCACCACAATCTAGAGGAAAAAGTAAATAGCTGATTGTATAATTAAGTCTTACTCTCAATCTCTCTTTCTCGCTATCACCATTTTTATTTTCACAAGCAGAGTTAACCTTCTCAGGGTCACTGACTCAGAGTTGTCTGGAATCACAGAGATTATGCAACCTAGCAGGTACTTGAATAAGAATAAGAATGTACTTGCTGAAGTCCCTTTCAAGACTTCACCTAACCTCCACTCTAAATTCTGCAGTGAGAGTAAAATTCCAATAGTAGAGATTCACTAATTCATGCTCTTTCTCCTCTCTCTACATAGTCTTTATAACTTTGATTACCACCAAATAGGGCAAGTCTATTAAGTCATGAACACCTTAGCTGATTTTTTTATTGTCCTCTTGACATTAAGGCCTTGGGCATCTAGCAGGTACAGAAATAAAAAGAAAAGAGAAATTATGCACAGAAGTGAAGTAACGAACATTTTAAGAAAAAACAACTCTAATTTTTCCTATGGCCAGCCTTGCCTATAATTTTTAAGAAAATTAAAAATATGAAAAAGTCCAGAATACTTAAAAAAAAATCTTAAAGAAATGTATACAGTTCTGGGTCAAATTCCAAGGTATTTATATGGGAAGTACCTCTGCCAAAAAAGAATCTGCATTCCTCACCAACTCCCATTACATTTTCAGCTGTTTTTACTTACAGGACTCCAAGCCAGAGGTAGCTCTTAGGTTGGTAGAATGAGAAGAAAGGTTTCAGTTAGTGAGAGGGAGAACTGTGTTAGTATCTTTGGCCTGTCCTTTTTGCTCAATTTATGAATCTGGTTTCCTGCTTGCCTTTTTCCTGTTCACCTCATTCCTGAGGATGCCCAGATGACTGACTCTTTTTGGGTCAGGACTTTTGAATATCAACTGTGGGTTGTTCTTTTAGCTTCTAGGTATCTCTCAGTTACTGACAATTTGGATAGGTTTTCTACCTGTTGCTTTTCTCTTCTAGCCAGTGAGTCCACTTGATTATTCTTTCCTTGACCATTATTCTGATCCATGCACTTCATGGGTACTCCCTCTGCTTCCTGGTCCTGTCTCACTCACTTTTCTCAAGCTAGTACAGATTAGGACCTAGTAGGATGTCAGTGGATTTTTTTTTACATTGGAGTCTGAAGATTAAATAGCCATTTTTTTGCTGCCCCAAAGGTCTCTGACTTAACACTTAGATATCGAAGGGAAGAAAATAAAATAGTCACAGACTTGAAAGGGATGTCAGAGGTAGCCTAGTTGAACAAATAGCTAAATCAGAATCAACATGACTTGGCAATTGGTTATTCCAGCCTCTAATTAAGACCTTTAGAGAGATAAAATCCTCTAGCATTTAAGGGAGCTGATTTTCATTTTCTATAACTCTATTTATGAAAGTTTTTTTCTCCTATTAGGCCTAAATTTACCACCTCAATAATGTTTACCCATTTCTATTACTTTCATCAAGTAGAACATAAACATTCCCTCCTCTAAGAGACAACCTTTCAAATAGCTAGAAAGTATTTTTCATTATCTGCCCTATTCATTTTCCCTACTTTCCCTCACCATCATGTTCACATCTCTTTGGACACTCTCCATTTTATAGAGTACCTTCCTAAAATTTGAATCTAATCTAAATGAAACTAGTTTTGAGCTCCTTTTGAAGTCGAAAAAGTGTTTTCGAATTAGTTTTGTTGTTTGTGAAGAAACAAATTAAGCTTTTCTTTGTAGTTTGAAAGAAATTCATCCATAAATTTATACATAGAAAATAGAGGGATCTTTATGTAAATATAGTTTTTTATAGCCTTTTAAATTCTCATCTATAAAAATATGACAACTAAATTCATTGGTTACATGAAGAACAGTTTAGAAGAATTGTAGTGTGTCAAATTACATAAAATGAGCAAGTTTGTTTCATTGGTTCCCACGATGTCTTTTCTCCTGCCAACATATATGTATATGTTTGGATTCTCACTGTAGTATTTGTTTTGTATGTTTGATTGTACTTTGCACTGACAATTAAACTCCACAGATGTTAGATATGCTAGAGAATTCACAGCTATAAACTATTCATTGATCCTAGCTGAGGAGATGCTCCCTAATCATTTTTCTTCTGCCTACTCCAAATTGACACTGACATGTTATTATGGAACCCTATTAGAAGTCTTGACTTGGAAATCTGCAATTGATAAGGACAATAAAATTTGGGATAATTAAGCAATCACATGGTGATTCATCAACATAACTAAAAATAGGAATCCATTCAAACAATACTAGAAAGAGATAGGATAGATATAACAATAATAGCCAACATTTATATAGTGCTTTGGGATTTGCAACACATTTAACAAACATTATCTCATTTTATTCTCACCAAAACACTGGGGAGATGATGCTATTATTATTCCCATTTTACAGATGAGGAAACTAAGGGTTACTGAGGTTAAATGACTTGCCCAAGGCCACACAGCTACCATGTGTCTGAGGCAGAATTTGAAATCAGGACTTACATATCAGTATCCAGTTGTCTCTCCACTACTTGGCCATTTAGTTGTAGTTTATTAGGGTAGAGCAGTCAAGGAAAAGCTTCTATTCATTCATTCATTCGTTTGTTTGTTTTATGGGGTTAGGATTAGGGAAATTTAAGCATGTTTATAAACTGTTAGAAAGGAGCTAGGGAATGAATGTAAAGACTTTATTACGTGCTTCCTGTGCCCAGCCTTCTCCTAAGTGCTGGGGATATAAACATAAAAGTGACACAGTTGGGTTTTTTTTGCAATGGGGGTTAAGTGACTTGCCCAGGGTCACACAGCTAGTAAGTGTCAGCTGTTTGGTCTGAGGCCTGATCTGAACTCACATCCTCCTAACTTGAGGTCCAGTGCTCTATCCACTGTGCCACCTAGCTGCCCCATGCGACACAGTTCTTGCTCTCAAGTAGTTTACATTCTAATGATGGATTATCAAAATTAATTATCTGCTTTGTAGATCTCTATAATTTTGTTTCTATATAATGCTTTAGTGATGGTATAATAATTGAAAAAGAAAGGCAAATGGAATGTAAAAATGAATGTGATCTAATGGACATACTAGACCACCTAGAAATATACAGGAGAAGGAAAATGGCATATTCACAACACCATACTCTGCTTATCCCCAGGAGATTTATGGCTCTGTTTTCCCGTTTTCAGTCCCTGTGGTGATCAACAGAAAAGTTCAGAAGGATGCCTTTGGGTCCACAAACAAAAGTAAAAGACGTTGTCAGGAAAAAAGTGACTACTGTTAGAACCAAAAGTCTGATATAAATTTAAGACATTGCTTTAAAAATCAAATAACACTGCAATCTTCCACTACAGGTCTCTGTTATTTAGTCTTTGTTTCTGTTTATGTGCTCCAGTTAACATGTAGTAAAATAATTCTATAATAAGTAGCTAAGATGATCAGGAAAATAGTCTTGAATCTTTAATACTAGTATTAGAAATATGGCTAGATAGGAAATAGACATGGCTGCTGGTAGAAGGGTGCTACTCAGGTCATCGTATAACAGGAAGGAAGGAAGTTGAAGATTTCAGTCCTGGTTCCACCACTCATTAGCAAAGCCTTCAACCTTGAAAAAATCCCAGTTTCCATACCAGCTACCTTTTACACGTTTTTTTTTTTCCTGACACACTGTTCCCCTGCTTTTCCTTCAAACAATATTTCGTACATTATCTATATTATTTCCCTGTGGGATTGAGAGTCCTTTTTAAATCTTACCTTGCTCTTTCTACAAAGAAGCATATAGATCTGCATACTTTCTCTCAAGGAAGAGAAAGGATTCTTTATGTCCCCAGTGCCATAACCAGCGTCTGACCGTAGGTTCTCAGTTGATTGCTCAGTTGACACTTAACCCATAGGGTGGCGACTGTGAGAATAAAATAAGACACAGAAAAGTCTTCATAAGGATAATATGCTGTGGAAATATAAGCTGCTACTGTTATTATTATTGTTTGCTTAAAGTCATCTTTGTAAACTATGCTATAAGTTGATTTTCAGTCTTTCTGCAATTCCACGCAATTCTCTGCGTGGAAATTGGGTACGGTAATATTTCACAGCTGGAAGGCATGCCAAAGGCAATCTAACTCACGCCAAATGGAAGAATTTCAAAAGCTATTAGGAAGGCAAATATCCTCATATTCATAAAAGGGAAGACAATGGCACCTGAAAAATAAGTTACTTAGCATAAACTTAATTCCAGGCAAAATTCTAGAACATTTTATTAAATAGATGGCAATAGAACAAAAGTAATCACAAAGAGGCACTATAGCTTCATCAAGAAGATTTCATCAGACTAACCAAATTACCTTTATTTTTAAAAAGAGTGTATCAGACAAAGAGATGGGGGAAATCACTGTCCATACAGTTTGCCTATATTCTTAGTATACCAGCTGGAAAAAAAATCAGATTATATTCTTATGGAAAAGAGGGAGACATGTAAGACTGATAATAGTATAATTTGAAGGAGTCAATACAGAAAATAAGATTCAAGGTGTCCTTAAGAATGGTTTGAAATCAATTTAGAAGTTTCTAGAATAAAAGCCAACAAACTACTTCCCAAAGGCCAAATCCAAGGAGCTGAGAATGGCTTTTACATTTTTAAATAGAAAAAAAAGCTTATTTTAAAATGTAAAAATAAAACATTCTTAACTCATGGACCACACAGAAATGAGCAGTTGTCTGGTATTTTTTTTTTCAGGTCCTTGCTATAGAGAAATGCCTCAATGATCTGTGTTTGGCTATTTTTAGCATTTTAATAGTGATTTAGATAAAGAATACTTATAGACAGAATACTCATCAAATTTGCAGAGCTCAGAGGGATAGCTAATATATGGGATGGCAGAGACAATATCTAAAGAGATTTTTGCTGGATGAGAGTATTAGGTAAAATCTAAAAAGATGCAATTTATTAGTGATAAATGTAAGGTCAAATACATCATAAGAGCAACTTCAAAATTATAAAATGAAGAATGCATGACTAGGTGACAATTTTTTTTTGCATCTTTTTATTGAACATTCATCTTTTTCCTTGATGATTAGGCTCAAATTTGTAGAGTATGTCATTTGGAGTTGTACCTCAAGGTTCTATGCATTTTCAAATGTATTATTCAGTTTCCCTCCATGGTTTCAGATGGTTGTAGAATAATCTTTTGCTATTCAAATTCTTTTGCTTTGTAAACAGTAAAGGTTGCCCATATTCTTTTGCAAATTTTTTTTTGTCATTGGAATTATTTCATTTAATACTTTATTTATCTTTCAATTTGAAATGTAGGTTTCTGATTTGTTTTGTTTTGCTTAGCTTTGCTTTGTTTTCTGGAGGTAATCTATGGATTGTTCTAATTGGTATATCCATGAATGAGTTGTATCAAGAAATTCTGGAGAATTTTCTTTTGTTATTTTAGTATTAAGATATTCAGGTTTTTTTTTTTATTTGTCCTTTTTTCCCCTGGGAGGTCCATGATACTTAGTGTCTTTTTCCATCTTGTCTCAAGATGAATATGCTTTGCTTATATAAAAACTATGTGTTCTTTTTAATGTTGCTTCTCTTCTTCTAGATTGCCCTTCCCTTCAGCATAATTGTATCTCCATCCTGTTGAATTTCACACTATAGATATCAGTTTTTAAATTCTGTGCAGGCCATAAACTCTACCATTTGTTCCTTCTAACTTCTCTTAAGGTTGTTATGTACCTCTTGAATCAATATAAAACATTCTCCTATGTTTGGGGGAAGGGTGGAGTGGATATTTGCAGCAGAGTTTCTGTAACATTGGGGTTCTTTTATCTAGGGATTTCAGTAGAAGTCAGAGAAGTGTGCACCCCCTCCTGTCCCTTTGTTTTGTCCAGTGCCTGAATAGATTGCAATAAGACATTAAGGGAAGAGTGGGAATGGGGAACCACAACAGAAACTGTAGGAGGAGAAAATTTGAGGATCATACACATAATATAGTCATAATATAATACAATTAATATAATATAAATTGTATTGAATTAGGAGCAGTAGCTAGAAGTTGCAAAGAGGCAAATTTGGCCTTAATTTAAGAAAAGCTAGCAAGATTAGACATGCCAAAAGTAGAATGCAGTGCTTTGGCAGATAATAGAATTTGTTAAAGACTGCAAAAAGACACTGGGAAACTTTCAAGCAGAATCTGGATGACTACTCACTGGGTATGTTACAGCGGAGATAGTTGTTTAAGCAGGGTTTCAACTGCAGTGCCTTCTGAAGTGCCTTTAAATTTGATAATCTGTGATTCTATGAAACACAAATGATAAATTTGTGGTCATGTAGACCAAATTTCCTCTTAATGATTGACATTTGCCCAGACTTTCTTCTCAAGTATGCCTCCCTTCATTTCTGTAGCTTAGAGCAGATATTTTAGGTGTAATAGAAGTATATTCCATAGATATGGTATATCCATATCCATAGCCATAGCCATAGATTTGGTATGTCCAATATCTGGTTCTCAATTTATATCTATATATCCCCTCTAGTCAAAACATGATATTGTACAGTCTAAGAAACTCAATTAGTCTTTCTTCACAAACTTTAATTTGGTGGTATGTGGGCAAATACACTTATATAATGCATATTTTAACTAGTAGTCGGATAAAATGCCAACAAAATGTTATAATATACAATATTGCGGAAGTGAGTTAAACAAAAAATCATAGAAACAATCAATACCATCATCTAAGAGAATGACAATAATTAAAAAACATACCAAAACTTATGGGATGCAGCAAAAGTGATTCTTAGAGGAAGTTTTATATCTCTAAATGCTTGCATGAATAAAATAGAGAATAAGGAGATCAATGAATGGGGCATGCAACTAAAAAAAACAGAAAAAGAACAAATTAAAAATCCACAATTTAATACCAAATTAGAAATTCTAAAAAACAAAGGAGAGATTAATAAAATTGAAATTAAGAAAACTATTGAACTAATAAATAAAACTAAGCTTATTTTATGAAAAAAATGAAATAGATAAATTTTTGGTTTATTTTATTTTAAAAAAAAAGAAAGAATAAAACCAAATTACCAGTATCAAAAATGAAAAAGGTGAATTTACCACCAGTGAAGAGGAAGTTAAAACAATTAGGAACTATTTTGCCCAACTGTATGCAAAGAAATCTGACTATCTTAGTGAAATGGAGGAATATTTACAAAAATATAAATTACTCAGATTAACAGGAGAGGAAATAAAATACTTAACCAGATTTCAGAAAAAGAAATTGAATAAACCATCAATGAATTCCCTAAGAAAAAAATCTCCAAGATCAGATGGATTTACAAGTGAATTCTATGAAACACTTAAAGAACAGTTAATTCGAATACAATACAACTATTTGGGGAAACAGGCAAAGAATGAGTCCTGCCAAATTATTTTTGTGATACAAATATGGTGCTGACACCAAAACCAGGAAGATACAAAACAGGGGAAAAAATTATAGATCAATTTCCCTAATGAATATAAGTGCAAAAACTTTAAGTAAAATAGTGACAAAGAGATTAAAGCAACATATCTCAAAGTTAATACAAGATGACCAAGTAGGGTTTATACCAGGGATGCAGGGCTGGTTCAGTATTAGGAAAACTATCAGCATAATTGATTATATCAACAACAAACTCACAGAAACTATATGATTATCTCAATAGTTGCAGAAAAAGCTTTTGACAAAATACAATATCCATTCCTATTAAAAGCAATAGAGAGCATAGGAATAAATGGAGTCTTCCTTAAAATATTAAGTAGCACCTACCTAAAACCATCAGCAAGCATTATTATGTAATGGGGATAAACTAGAAGCATTTTCAGTAAGATCAGGAGTGAAACAAGGATATCCATTATCACTATTGTTATTTAGTATGGTATTAGAAATGTTAGCTTTAGCAATAAGAGAAGAAAAAAAATGAAGGAATTAGAATAGGCAAAGAAGAAACAAAACTATTACTCTTTGCAGATGATATGATGATATACTTAGAGAATCCTAGATAATTAATTTTAAAATTATTTGAAATAATAAACAACTTTGGCAAAATTGTAGGATATAAAACAAACCCACATAAATCATTGACATTTCTATATATTACTAACAAAGCCCAACAGAAACAGATAAAAAGAGAAATTCTATTTAAAATTGCTGTATACATTATAAAATATTTAGGAGTCTACCTACTGAAACAAACTCAGGAACTGTATGAACACAATTATAAAATGCTTTTCACACAAATAAAATCAGATCTAAATAATTAGAAAAAACATCAATTGCTCATGGGTCAGATGAGCTAATATAATAAAAATGACAATTCTAGCTAAATTAATTTACTTATTCAGTGCCATACCAATCAAACCACCAAAATTATTTTGTTGAGCTAGAAAAAATGATTTAAAAAATCATCTGGAAGAACAAAAGGTCCAGAATATCAAGGGAATTAATGAAAAGAAAAGCCTGGGGAGGTGGCCTAGCCATACCAGATCTTATATTGTATTATAAAGCAGCAGTCCCCAAAACTACTTGGTACTGGCTAAGAAACAGAGCAGTGGATCAGTGGAATAGGTTAAGTACACAAGATATAATAGTCAACCACTATAGTAACCTACTGTTTGATAAACCCAAAGACTCTAGCTTCTGGGATAAGAACTCACTATTTGATAAAAAAAAAAAAACTGCTGGGAAAACTGGAAAAGAGCATGGCAGAAACTAGGCATAGACTAAAATCTTACATCATATACAAAAATAAAATCAAAATGGGTACATAGTTTAAATGTAAAGGCTGACACTGTAAACTGGGAGAGCAAGGAATAGCCTACCACAAATAGTCATATTTATGGAGAGCAGAAGAATTTATGATCAAACAAGAGATAGAGAACATTACAAAATGCAACATGGATAATTCTGGTTATATTAAATTTAAAAGTTTTTGCACAAACAAAGCCAATGAAACCAAGATTAGGAGGGAAGCAGAAAACTGGGAAACAATTTTTACACTCAATGTCTCTGATAAAGGCCTCATTTCTAAACTACAGAGAGAACTAAGTCAAATTTATCCAGAAGGAAAGTCATTCCCCAATTGATAAATGGTCAAAGGATATGAGCAGCAGTTTTCAGATGAAGAATTAAAGCTATCTATAGTCATATGAAAATGTTCTAAATCACTATTGATTAGAGAAATGCAAATCAAAACAACTCTGAGGTGTCAACTCACATCTCTCGGATTGGCTAACATGACAAAACAGGAAAATGATAGATGTTGGAGAAGATGTGGGAAAATTTTAACACTAATGCATTGTTGTGGAATTGTGAACTCTTCCAAGCATTCTGGAGAGCATTTTGGAACTATGCCCAAAGTGCTATAAAACTGTGCATACCCTCTGACCCAACTATAGCACTTCTAGGGCTGTGTGCCAAAGAGATCACACAAATGGGAAAAGGACCCAAATGTACAAAAATGCTTATAGCAGCTCTTTTTGTGGTGGCCAAAACTTGGAAATTGAGATGATGCCCATCAATTGGGGAGTGGCTGAAAAGGTTGTGTTATATGAATACGATGAAATATGAGCAAGCTGATTTCAGAAAAAAACTTGGACTTACATGAACTGATGTTGTATGAAGTTGAATAGTACCAGGAGAACACTGTATGCAGTAACAGCCACATTGTGTGATGATTAACTATGAATGACTCATCTCTTCTCAGCAACACAGTGATCCAAGACAAGAACAAGGGACTCATTAAGAAAAACACTACCCATATCCAGATAAAGAACTAATGGACTCTAAATGCAGTTCAAAGCATATTTTTACACTTGCTTCATTTTTCTCACATTTTTTTTCCTTTGATCTGTTTTTTCTTCCATAACTGACTAATATGGAAATAAGTTTTATATGATAGCATATGTATAAACTGTATCATACTACCTACCATTTTCAGAAGAGAAAAGATAAGGAGGGAGAAAAATTTGGAACTCAAAATCTTGGAAAAATGAATGCTAAGTTTTTTCTTGATGTGTAATTGGGAAAACATTATTTAAAACAAAATAACAATAAAATTCTATTTAACTTCTTTTTATTTATTTTTTGTTAGATTTATCTAGTTCCTTTTTTTTAGGCAATTAGGGTTAAGTGACTTGCCCAGGGTCACACAGCTAGTAAGTGTCAAGTTTTGGTTTGGGGCCGGATTTGTACTCAGGTCCTCCTGACTTCAGGGCCAGTGCTCTATCCACTGTGCCACCTAGCTGCCTCAGATAGAGGAAAGTTGAAGTGCCCTAGTATTATAGTTTTACTCCCTATTTCATCCTGTAACTCATTTAACATTTCCTTTAAGAATTTGAATGCTATGCTATTTGGTGCATCTATGTTTAGTATTGATCTTACTTCATTGCCTATGGTACCTTTTAGCAAAATATAATTTCCCTACATATCTCTTTTAATTAGATCTATTTTTACTTTTGCTTTGTCTGAGATCCTGATTACTACTACTGCTTTTTTTCTTTTTATTTATTTTCTCTTTATCTCTTTATTTATTTATTTTCTATTTTCTATTTATTTCTTCTTTCTATTTTCTATTTTCTGTTTATTTCTTCTCCATCCCCTTACCTTTACTATGTGTTTTTTGCTGCTACAAATGTGTTTCTTGTAAACAACAAAATGTAGTTTTAGTTTGTAATCTATTCTAACTGCTTTCATTTTTATGGGTGAGTTCATCCCATTAACATCCATGCTATAATTACTAAGTGTTTATTTCCTTCCATCCTATTTTCCTCCCATTTCTCTCTCTCACCTTTTTTCCCACAAAAGTCTGTTTTGCTTCTGACCATCATCTCCCTATTTCTGCCCTCACTTTTATCACTTTTTCCCTCTGATTCCTCTAGTCTCCTACTTCCCTGTAGGGCTACATAGATTTCTACAAACAACTGAACATGTACATTATTCCCTTTTTGAGCCAATTTTATTGAAAATATAGTTCAAGAATTATCTTCCAGCCCCTTCTTCCCCTCCACTGTAAAAGTTCTTTCTTTTACACCTCTTTTATATGAGATGATTTATCATCATTCTATGTCTCACTTCCTAATTATCCCAGTGCATCCTTTTATCTCAGCCCTAATTTTATTTTAAAAATATCATCTCTTCATGGTCAACTTATACCCAAGCCCTCTGATTATGTATACTCCTTCTAACTGTCATAATAATGATAAAGTTATTAGGAGTTACAAGTGTCATCTTCCTATATAGGAATGTAAACAATTTTACCTTATTGAAACCCTTCTCATTTCTCTTTCATATTTACATTTTAATGCTTCACTTCAGTCTTTTATTTGAAAGCCAAATTCCCTATTCATCTCTTTTTTTATCAGTATTGTTTGAATGTCCTCTATTTCATTGAATGTCTATTTCCTGCCCCCCCCAAAGACTATATTCAGTTTTTTCCTGCTTAAGTTATTCTTGTTTTTAATCCTACCTCCTTTGTTTTCTGCAATATCATATTCCAAGTCTTCCAATACTTTAATGTAGAAGCTACTAAATCTTGCATTATACAGATAGGCTCCATGGTATTTGAATTGTTTCTTTCAGGCTGCTTGCAACATTTTCTCCTTGACATGGGGCTTTTGGAATTTGGTTATTATATACCTGGAAGTGGTAATTTTGGAACCTCTTATAGGAGGTGATTTGAGGATTCTGTCAATTTCCATTTCACTTTCTGGTTCTAGTATATCAGGCAATTTTCCTTGATAGATTCTTGAATTCTGATATATAGGCTCTTTTTTCATCATGCCTTTCAGGTAGCCCAATAATTCTCTCTTTAATATTTTATTTTTCCAAATTACATGTAAAAACAATTTTAATATTCTTTTTTTCAGATTCTGAGTTCCAAATTATTCCCCTTCTTCTCCTCCCCCTCCCCAATGAGAAGACAAGGAATTTGGCATTGTTTATATATGTGTAGTAGTCATTCTGCAAAAGAAAACACAGATTAAAAAAAAACCTAAGAAAAATAAAGAAGAAATATCTTTGATCTCCAACACTTCTTTCTCTGGTAATGGACAGCATCTTTCCTCATAAGTCCTTTAAAATTGTGTTGGATCATTTTATTGATGAGAAAAGCTAAGTTATTCACCGTAGATCATCTTACAATGTTGCTTTTACTGTGCACAATATCTCTTGCTTCTCCTTGTTTACCTTTGCATCAGTTCATGTAAATCTTTCCAGTTGTTTTTTTTAGAGCATCTTGCTCTGCACTTCTTACAGCACAGCAGTATTCCATCACAGTCATATACAACAACTTCTTCAGCCATTGCTCAATTGATGGACATCCTCACATTTTCCAATTCTTCACCACCATTAAAAGAGTTCATATAAATATTTTTTACATACAGGTCCTTTTCCTTTTTGTTTATCTCTTTGGAATGCAGACCTATTAGTGGTATTGCTTGGTCAAAGGTTATACATGGTTTTTTAATCCTTTGAGCATAGTTCCAAATTGTTCCCAGAATGATTACAACAGCATACAACTTCACCAACAGTGTGCATTGGTGTTTTAATTTTCTCATATCCCCTCCAACATGTTTCATTTCCTTTTTCTGTCATATTAACCAATTTAATTGGTGTGTGGTAGTAGCTCAGAGCTGTTTGTGATTTAGAGCTTTTTCATATGACTGTAGATATCTTTGATTATTTTGTCTGAAAACTACCTGTTCATATTTTTTGACCATTTATTGATTTAGGAATGCCTCTTATTTCTATAAATTTGACTCAATTTTCTATATATTTGAGAAATTACGTCATTAACAGAAGAACTTATTCTATTTTTTTCTTCATAGTAATGATTACCAATTATGTATTTTCTTCCATCCTATTTTCCCCTTGTTTATCCTACTCTCTCTGTCTCTTCTTTAATCCTATCCATTCTTGAAAGTATTTTGCTTCTGATTTTAACCTCCCCCAAAGTGCCCCCTTCTGTCAGCCCCACAAAACCCCCTTTTCTTATGCCTTTCTTCTCTTACTTTCCTGAAAATATATTTTTATACCCAACTACATGTGTATGTTATTCCCTCTTAAAACCAATTCTGATGAGAATAAGGTTCATGTGCCCTCTCCCTACTTGCACCATCTTAAACTGTACTGAAAAGTCTCTTCCACACTTCTATTGTGTCAAATAATTTACTGATTCTAACTCTCCTTTTTTCCCTTTTTTTCCATTTTTCTTTCTCACCCTTTAATTTTATTTTTTTAGATAATCTTCCCACAATATTCGACTTACACCTCTGCTTTCTGTTTATGCACACTCCTAACTGCCCTAATAGTTAGAAAGATTTTAGGAGTCACAAGTATCATTTTCCAATGTAGGAATGTAAACAGTTAAATCTTACTGAATCTCTTATGATTTCTCTTCCTTGTTAACCTTTTCATGCTTCTTTTGAGTCTTATATTTGAAACTCAGATTTTCTCTTCATCCCTAGTCTTTTCATCAGGAATGCTTAAAAGTCCTCTATTTCATTGAATATCAATTTTTTTCCCTGAAGGAATATACTCAGTTTTGCTGGGTAGGTGATTCTTGGTTGTAATATTAGCTCTTTCACCCTCAAAAATGTCATATTCCCAGTCCTCTTATGCTTTAATGTAGAAACTACTAAATCTTGTGTTATTTAGTCTGTGGATCTACAATATTTGAATTGTTTCTTTTTGGCTGCTTGTAATGTATGCTGTTTGACTAGTAGCTCTGGAATTTGGCTGTAATATTCCTGGAAGTTTTCTTTTGGGGATGTCTTTCAGGAGGTGACCACTGGATTCATTCAATTTCTATTTTATCCAGTGGTTCTAGAATATCAGGGTAGTTTCCTTTCATATTTTTTTTTTTGAAAGATGTCCAGGTTCTTTCTTGTATCATAAATTTCAGGTGACCTAATAATTCTTTATTTTTGTTTTTATTTTTCTTATCTAATAATTCTTAAATCATCTATCCTTTCTCTAATTTCCAGGTCATTTGTTTTGTTTTGTTTTGTTTTTTAAATGAGGTATTTCACATTTTCTTATATTTTTTCATCCTTTAATTTTGTTTTATTGTTTCTTGATGCCTCATAGTTATTTGCTTCTACTTGCTGAACTCTAATTTTTTTTAATTTTATTTTTATTTTGATTTATTAACAATCACATAGGCTTTTGAGTTGAAAATTTTTCTCCCCCTTCCTCCCCCCCACCCTCCCCAAGATGGTGCACAATCTGATATAGGCTTTACATTTACATACCTATTAAACATATTTTCACATTAGTGAACTAGTAAGTAAAAATTAAAACCAATATGAGGAACCATCAGAAAGATGAAACAAAACTCAAGAGATGGTAAAAATAAGTGACAGTGATTCGACTTCCACAGTTCTTTCTTTGGATGTGGACAACATTTTCCATCCCAAGGCCTCTGGAGATGTCTTAGATCCTCATAATGCTGAGAAGGGTTCAGTTTAACAATCTTAGTCATTGCATAACATGGCTGTTATTGTGTACAAAGTCCTCTTGGTTCTGCTCACTTCACTTAGCATCAGACTATATAAGTCTTTCCAGGTTTTTCTGAAGTCAGCCTGTTCATCATTTCTTATAGCACAATAGTATTCCATTACATTCATATACCACAACTTGCTCAGCCATTCCCCAATTGATGGGCATCCTCTCAATTTCCAATTCTTTGCTACCACAAAAAGAGATGCTATGAATATTTTTGTACACGTGGGTCCTTTTCCCATTTGTTTGCTCTCTTTGGGATATAGCCCTAGAACTGCTATTGCTAGATCAAAAGGTATGCACATTTTTGTAGCCCTTTGGGCATAGTTCCAAATTGTTCTCTAAAATGGTTGGATCATTTCACAACTCCACCAACAATGTATTAGTGTTCCAATTTTTCCACATCTTCTCCAACATTTATCATTTTCCTGTTTTGTCATGTTGGCCAATCTGATAGGTGTGATGTGGTACCTCAGAGTTGTTTTGATTTGCATTTCTCTAATCAATAACAATTTAGAGCATTTTTTTCATATGACTATAGATGGCTTTAATTTCTTCATCTGAGAACTGTCTGTTCATATCCTTTGACCATTTATCAATTGGGGAATGGTTGTGTTCTGATAAATTTGTCTTAATTCTCTATATATTTTAGAAATGAGGCCTTTATCAGAAAGACGGGTTGTAAAAATTCTTTCCCAATTTTCTACCTTCCTTCTAATCTTAGTTGCATTGGCTTTGTTTGTGCAAAAACTTTTCAATTTAATGTAATCAAAATTATCCATTTTGCTTTTCATAATGTTCTCTATCTCCTGTTTGGTCATGAATTCTTCTGTTCTCCATAGATCTGATAGGTAAACTATTCCTTGTTCTCCCAGTTTACTTATGGTATCAGCCTTTATATCTAAGTCTGAACCCATTTTGACTTTATTTTGGTATATGTGTGAGATTTGGGTCTATGCCTAGTTTCTGCCATACTCTTTTCCAGTTTTCCCAGCAGTTTTTTTCAAAGAGTGGGTTCTTATCCCAGAAGCTGGGGTCTTTGGGTTTATCAAATAATAGATTACTATAGTCATTGACTACTGTGTCTTGCATATTTAACCTATTCCACTGATCCACCTCCCTATTTCTTAGCCAGTACCAAGCAGTTTTGATGATTGCTGCTTTATAATACAATTTAAGATCTGGAATTGCTAGGACACCTTCCCCTGCATTTCTTTTCATTAGTTCCTTTGATATTCTGGACCTTTTTTCCTTCCAAATGAATCTCGTTATTATTTTTTCTAACTCTATAAAATAATTTTTTGGTAGTTTGATTGGTATGGCACTGAATAAGTAAATTAGCTTAGGTAGGATTGTCATTTTTATTATATTAGCTCGGCCTACCCATGAGCAACTGATGTTTTTCCAATTATTTAGATCTGATTTTATTTGTGTGAAAAGTGTTTTGTAATTGTGTTCATAGAGTTCCTGGGTTTGTTTCGGGAGGTAGACTCCTAAATATTTTATAATGTCTACAGTAAGTTTAAATGGGATTTCTCTTTCTATCTCTTGCTGTTGGGCTTTGTTGGTAATATATAGAAATGCTGATGATTTATGTGGGTTTATTTTATAGCCTGCAACTTTGCTAAAGTTGTTTATTATTTCAAGTAGTTTTTTACTTCTCTAGGATTCTCTAAGTATATCATCATGTCATCTGCAAAGAGTGGTAGCTTTGTTTCTTCTTTGCCTATTCTAATGCCTTCAATTTCTTTTTCTTCTCTTATTGCTAAAGCTAAGGTTTCCAGTACAATATTGAATAACAGTGGTGATAATGGACAGTTTCACCCCGATCTTATTGGAAATGCTTCTAGCTTGTCCCCATTACATATAATGCTTGCTGAAGGTTTTAGATAATGCTATTTATTATTTTAAGGAAGACTCCATTTATACCTATGCTTTCTAGTGTTTTTAATAGGAATGGGTGTTGTATTTTATCAAAAGCTTTTTCTGCATCTATTGAGATGATCATGTGGTTTCTGTTGGTTTTGTTGTTGATATGCTCAATGATGCTGATAGTTTTCCTAATATTGAACCAACCCTGCATTCCTGGTATAAATCCTACCTGGTCATAGTGTATTATTCTTGTGATAAGTTGCTGCAATCTATTTGCTAGTATTTTGTTTAAAATTTTTGCATCTATATTCATTAGAGAAATTGGTCTATAATTTTCTTCCTCTAGTTTGACTCTTGCTGGTTTAGGTATCAACACCATATCTGTATCTTAAAAAGAATTTAGTAAGAGTCCTTCTTCACCTATTTTCCCAAATAGTCTATATAGTATTGGAATGAATTGTTCTTTAAATATTTGATAGAATTCGCATGTAAATCCATCTGGCCCTAGAGATTTTTTCCTAGGGAGTTCATCAATGGCTTGTTCAATTTCTTTTTCTGAGATGGGGTTATTTAAGTATGTTACTTCTTCTGTTAATCTGGGCAATTTATATTTTTGTAAATAAGTATCCATTTCACTAAGATTGTCCTCCTTTCTCACTACATTTTCTAAGATCAGATTCATCCACTTATTTGGATATACTTAACCCACCTGATTAGATTTTTTTTTTTATCATTACATCAAAGTCAACTAATATCCACCCTCTTTATGTATACTCCTTTAACATGGTTTAATAATAATACAGTTCTCTAGCGTTGCAAGTGTCATATTCCCTTGTAGAAGTTTAAACAGCCCTCCCCCCCTTATTAACAGCATATTGTATCCTTCTGTCCCATTTACCTTTTTAAGTCCTTCTTGAGTCCTGTACTTGAAGATCAAATTTTTTGTTGAGCTCTGGTCTTTTTATCAGGAAAGTTTGAAAGTCTCTTATTTCGTTGAATATCCCCCTCCTCCCTTGAAAAATGATGCTCATTTTTGCTGGGTAATTGATTCTTGGCTGCATTCCAAGCTCCTCTGCCTTATGAAATATCATGTTCCACACCCTGCAGTCTTTTAGTGTAGAAGCTGCAAAATCCTGTGTAATCCTGATGTGGTTCCATGATTTTTAAATTGTTTCTTTCTGGCTGCTTGCAGCACCTTCTCTTTCATCTGGTAATTTTGGAATTTTGCTATTATATTCCTTGGTGTTGTCAATTTGGGATCTCTTTCAGGTGGTGATCAGTGGATTCTTTCTATGGTTATTTTCTCTTCTGGTTCTAGGACTTCCGGGCAGTTTTCCTGTATGATTTCCTGAAAGACACTGTCCAGGTTCTTTTTCTCATCATGATTTTCAGGTAGTCCAATAATTTTTAAATTGTCTCTCCTGAGTCAATTTTCCAGGTCAGTTGTTTTAGTGAGGAGGTATTTTACATTTTCATCTATTTTTTTCATTTCTTTATTTCTGTTTGACTGATTCTTGCTCTCTCACAGAGGCATTAGTTTCCATTTATCCAATTCTAGTTTTTAACAGGTTGTTTTCTTCTGTTAGTTTTTGTACTTCCTTCTTCAATTGGCCAATTGTGTTTTTTAGGGACTTGTTTTCTTCAGTGTACTCTTCTATTAGTTTTTGTCCTTCCTTCTTCAATTGGCCAATTATGTTTTTTAGGGACTTGTTTTCTTCACTGTATTTTTTTTCCAGTTGGCCAATTGTATTTTTGAAAGACTCTTCTACCTCTCTCATTTGACTATTAAAATCTTTCTTAAGCTCTTCTAAGAAGGCTTTTGGGGCTTCAGACCAGTTCATATTCCCTTTTGTTGTTGCATATGTGGGTTTGTTGACAATGTTGTCCTCTTCAGAATTCTATCTTGATCTTCACTCCTCTCATAATAACAGAGGGTACTGACTCAAGCTTCTTGTGTTGGAAGCTTAGGGCTTGGTCACTGGCTTTGTGTGCTGGGACCTCTTATGCTGGCAATTGGAGGCTGTAGGTTTCTGGCAGTTTACCTCATGTTAGGCTAGAATCAGCAAGGCTGGAACTTTCAGGCAATTCTAGATTCCCTGCTTTTCCTTTCCTTTAGCTTTCTTCAGCTCCTTTTAGATGGGTACTGCAGGGTGTTTATCTTCCTGGGGCCCCCTGCAGTGTTGTCTCCCTCATTTCTGCTAATGCATTGGGAGATTCCTTTCTGGTATAGTGCCAAGGTACCTGGTGGTTTTCTGAGCTGGTTTCCACTGGTTCCGTTCCCCCCCACCCTCACTGAGGCATCCGGTGGTCCAGGTGTTGGTGTTTGCCAGTTCTACCACCTGGGCTTCAGGATTTCTTCACAATTGGAGGGTGCAGGGTTCTAACAGCTCACCTGGTGTGGGGTTGGAATCAGCAAGGCTGGGGCTTTAGGAAGCCTTTAGCTTGTTTTCTTCACCTCCTTTCAGATGAATGCTGTAGAGTACTTATCTGCCTGGGGTCCCTTGTAGTTCAGCCTCCCTTATTTTTGCTGAGGCACTGGGAGATCCATTTGTTGGACTGCTGCACTGCTGCTCCCTGTCTTTCTTCTAGTTCAGGTGTTCCAGGGTTTTTTTTCTGGGGTGATATTTTCTGGGGTTTCAGAGGTTGATAGGGGACAGTGAGAGTGACTACCTTTTCACTCCGCCATCTTGGCTCCCGGAAGCGGACTGAATTCTAATTTTTAAGGAATTATTTTCTTCATTGAGCTTTTGACCTCCTTTTCCATTTGACTAATTATACTTTTTAAGGAGTTATTTTCTTCCGTGGATTTTTGTACCTCTTTTTCCATTAGACAATTCAGCTTTCAAGACATTCTTCTCTTGGATGGATTTTTGTCCCTGTTTTACCATTTGGCCTATTCAGTTTTTAAGGTGTTTTCTTCAGTATTATTTGTGCTTCCTTTACCAAGCTGTTGACTCTTTTTTCATTATTTTCTTGCATCACTCTCATTTCCCTTCCCAGTTTTTCTTCCACCTCTTTTACTTGATATTTAAAGTCTTTTTTGTATTCTTCTATGACCTGGAGCCATTTAATATTTTTCTTTGAGGCTTTAGCTGTAAAAGTTTCGACTTTGTTGTCTTCTTCTAAGTTTGTGTTTTGATCTTTGTTGTCACCACAGTATCTTTCTATGTTCTTGAATTTTAAGTATACATTAAAGTGTTGCTCTGCTTCCAAAGTGGAGGAAGCATTGTCCCAAAGTTCAGATAATTTTTTGTCCAGCTTTTTCAAAGATAATTCGTAGGGGTCTGTGAGTTTTCCCTGCCAAGGTGGTATAATCTATATAGTTGTATTTATTACTGTCATGTACTGTGCACTAGTCTGTGATTGACAACAAGCATTCTTCTCTGTCCTGGAACAATGACCAGGGTTGCTGCTCCCCTGTGGCTACAAGATCTGATGTGCTAGTGCTCCCTCTTGCCCCAGTCCTGAGCCCAGGACTGTGAACCTGATCCAACTATGGGCAATGTGACAGAGTCCTGCCCCTGGTGCCAGCAGAAGGACCCCTGTAATCTCATTTTGACCAGTTGTCCAAACCCCTTATCATCTGTGGGCTGAGTGGTCTGGCAACTGCCACTGATACCACTGATTTGGTCACCTCTAATACCTTCTCCTGTTTTCCTGGGGCCTGGTCTGCACTGGCCCAGCCTTCACTGGACTGTGCTCCATTCTTATCTTGTTGTAACAGACTTTTCCTGTCAACCTCCTAAGGAGTCTTGGGCTGAAAAATTCTTCCTGTAACTCACCTAACTTCTCTAAGAATTTGGATGCTATACTACTTAGTGCATATATGTTTAGTATTGATATTACTTCATTTTCTATGGTACATTTTAGCAAGATGTATTTTCATTCTTCATCTCTTTTAATTAGATTTATTTTTGTTTTTGCTTTATTTGAGATCAGGATTGCTACCCCTAGTTTTTTCTTGTGTTTTTTTTTTTTACTTCAGCTGATGCAAAATATATATTGCTCCAGCCTTTTACCTTTATGTGTATTTCTCTGCTTCAAACATATTTCTTGTAAACAACATATTGTAGGATTCTGTTTTTTAATCTACTCTGCTATCTACTTCCTTTTATGAGAGAATTCATCCCATTCACATTCACAGTTATGATTACTGTGTCTTTTTCTCCATCTTATTTCCTGCCCTGCTTATAATTTTCTCTCTCCTTTCACCTTTCTCTCCTCACCAGTGTTTTATTTCTGACCACCATCTCTCTTAATCTCCTCTCCATTCTATCAGCCCATCTCCATTTTCATTCCCCTTTCCACCTACTACTTCTTTCCTCCTTTCTTCCCTGCCCATTAGCCACCCCTCACTTATTTTTCACCTTTCTCCTCATACTTCTCTGTAGAATGTGATAGGTTTTTATAACCAACTGAATGTGTATGTTATTCTCTCTTTGAGCCAAATCAAATGAGAGTAAGGTTCAAATAATGCTCACTCCCCTCCCTACTTTCCCTCTACTATAATATGTCTTTGTGCCTTTTCCTGTGATGTAATTTACCCTATTCTGCCTCCCCTTTTCCTCTTCCCCAGTACAATCCTTTTTTTTCACCCCTTGATTAATTTACTGTTTTTCTCATCACATCAAATTCAACTTATTGCCACACCATCTGTCTAAATTAATGAAAATACAGTTCTCAAGAATTATAAGTATCATCTTCCCATGTAGGTATGTAAACAGCTTAACCTTATTAAACAACATCTTTTTTTTTCTTTCCTGTTTACCTTTTTGTGCTTCTTTTGAGTCTTGTATTTGAAGAGGAATTTTTTTGTTTAGTTCTGTTTTTTTTTAATTAGGAATTATTGAAAGTCTTTTATATCATTGAATATCCATCTTTTCCCCTGAAAGATTATACTCAACTTTGCTGGATAATTGATTCTTGGTTGTAATCCCAGTTCCTTTGTCTCCTGGAATATCATAATCCAGGCCCTGTGAGCCTTTAATATAGAAGCTGCCAAGTCCTGTGTAATCCTGTGGAACTGTGGTTACATGATATTTAAATTATTTCTTTCTGGATGCTTGCTGTATTTTCTCCTTGATCTGATAATTCTGGAATTTGGCTACAATATTCCTTGGAGTTTACCTTTTGGGGTCTTTTTTTCTTTTAATGACTATTTTACTCTCTGGTTCCAGGATGTCAGGAAGTTTCCTTGATAATTTCTAGAAAGATGCTGTCCGGGTTCTTTTTTTTTTTTTTCATCGTGGCTTTCAGGTAGACCAATAATTCTTAAATTATCTCCCCTAGATCTATTTTCCAGGTCAGTTGTTTTTCCAATGAGGTATGTTACATTTTCTTTTATTTGTTTTCATTCTTTTAATTTTGATTGATTCTCAATGTCTCATAGAGTCATTAGCTTTCACTTGCCCAATTCTAGTTTGTAAGGAATTGTTTTCTTCAGTTACTTTTGTAACTCCTTTTCCATTTGGCCAATTCTACTTTGAAGGAGTTCTTCTCTTCAGTGAATTTTTGTATCTCCTTTTCCATTTGAACAATTCTATGTTTTAAAGAGTTATTTTCTTCAGTGGACTTTCCCCTCTTTTGGCCAATTGTATTTTTAAGGAATTGTTTTCTACATTCATTTTTCATCCTTCCATTTCCAAGCTGTTGACTCTCTCTTTTATACCTCTCATTTCTTTTCCCACTTTTTCTTCTACCTCTCTTATTTGACTTTTAAAATCTTTCTTGAGCTCTTCCAAGAAGGCTTTTGGGGCTTGAGACCAGTTCATATCCCCCTTTGAGTTCTGCATGTGGATATATTGACAATGATGTCCTCTTCTGGGTTTGTGTTTTGATCTTCGCTGCCCTCATAGAAACAGTCTATGGTCAGTGTTCATTTTTGCTTCTTGCTCATTTCGGGCCTATTTCATGGCTTTTAAAGTTTTTCTATCTTACTGGAGCACAGGAGCCACTGTCACAAGCTTCTTGTGCTGGTCCAGGGGCCTGGTCACTAGCTTTGTGCCCTGGAGCCTCAGGTGCTATTAGCTGGATGTTGTAGGGGTCTGGCAGATTACCTAGTGCTGGGCTGGGGTCCTAGTGGTAGTGTCTGCTGAAGCCAGATGGGTTTTTTTCTGTTTCCCTGGGGCCATGCTAAAGCATGGGAGGTCTGCTGCTGGAGGATGTCTGCTTGCCTGGGGTTATATCAGCATATGTGGTGGTTCTCAGAGCTGTAGTCTGCTGGTTCTCTTCGCTTTGTTAAGGCACATGGGATGTCCTGGCATTGGAATTTGCCTGCTTCACTGCTCTGGGGGCTTAGGATCTCCTGCTGGTTTGTTGAGGTAGAGCCTGCCATAGCCTTGGTGGGACACTTCCTGTCCTGGAATGCATTCCTTTTTTACCTGAATGATACAGACCTTATTTGCCAATCTTGTAAGTCTCTTGGATCAAAATACTGTTCTACTCCATCTTTCCTCTGCCTCTGCTGTTCCAGGATCTGTTCTGGGGTGCTTATTTATGGGTGTTCAGGGATAAGAATGACAGAGGGACAGAAATTTACTGCTTACTCTGCCATCTTGGCTCTTGAATGAGGAACTATGTCTTGGCTCCCAGAAGAGGAACTATCTCATTTTTCTTTCAAGCTTTGCATTTAGCTGTTTTGACTTTGTTGTCTCCCTCTGAGTTTGTGTTTTGTTCTTCTCCCTCAGCGTGGTAACTTTCTCATGTTAACTGGGCCAAACTGGCCTCTAACCCATGGGTGGCTGGAGCCAAACAAAGCAAGCTACAGACAAGAGAGTCAGGAATCAAAGAGAAGTTTAATCTCAAAACAAGGGAAATGGTTTATAAGCTAGGAGGCAAATTAGACACATATACCAGGGCCCTCCTCCTAGTGGGTGGGCCTACTTAAGTGTAGGTAGATCTCAATACGTACACTAGTAGCAATGCAGTGAACTGTAGCTCTGATGATGAAAGCTAACAGCAACAATGTGACAAATTTGATTCATAGCAAAGCTTCATGACAAGTACTTGTCTGAATTTGTACAGTGCTTATCTGGTGCTTGTCCAAACTCAGAAATCACCTGTTGCTGGTCAAAGCAATACAATAGTTATGGGTTTTGCCCGAGAGTGAGATCATCCAGAGAGTGAGCACAAAGGATTGTTGTTATGCCCAGCTCAGGGCACACCTTGCTTACTTGGCCTTACCTCTGGAAAGCAGGGTGTCTCCTAATAGTGTCCTCTTGACACTATGGTCAAGTTCGTTTTTGTTGTCTGCTTATTTTTCTAGCCTATTTGTTGACTTTTAACTTTATATTAAATTTGGGCTTTGCTCCAGCTGTAAAGGGGGGACTGTCCTAAACTTCAGGCCCCTTTTGCTGCTTGTCTCTGAGCTAATTTGGGCTTCTGTAAATTTTCAGCTTTTTCCAACATGGTATGATCTAAGGAGACATGTTGTCACTATTTCTTCTGGCCTGTGCTCTGGTCTGTAAGTAGCCACAAGCATTTTTCTTTTCTCTAGACCTGCGAACAGGGCCCCTTCATCCCCAAAGCCTCAACCACTCGTGAACTAGTACTCTTGTTAGCTCTGGGACTGTGACTCGATGTAGGCAATGTGACAGAATGCTACACCCGGTGCCAGCAAAGGTACCTTGCAATCTCCTCATGATCAGCTGTCTGACCTCCTTACTATCTGTGGGCTAAGAGCTCTAGAAGCTGCTGCTGCCACTGATGAGCTGCTGCCAGGGCCTGCTACTGGAACCTCAGCATAGCCTGCACTAAGCTCCAGGTCCAACCCACCACCTTTCTGACCTAAAGTTTTTCTACCAATCTCCTAAATTTTGCTAGGCTGGAAAATTGTTTCTCCCTGAGTTCTTGTTGGTTCTGCCACTCCAGATTTTGATTTGAGACATTGTTTTAAAATTGTTTGTAAGGGAATTCAGAAGAGCTCAAGTGAGTCTCTGTTTTTATTCTGCCATCTCGGCCCCTGCTTCTACCTTTTCCTAATGCATATTTGTAAAAGACATAATTTTCCCCCTTGAGGACTGCTTTTGTTGTATCTCATAATTTTTTTATTTGTTTTTTTTCCTTTATTACACTTTTCCTTCATAAAAATATTTTTTTCCTTACAAACATTCATTATTTAAGATTTCATTATTAAGTCTCCTTTTGGATTTGTATCTATATTCATAGTTCCTGAACCAATTACTTTTATTGTGTTATAGTCTGTAAAAGGATTCATTAATTATATCTGACTTTCTACCTTTATTTGTAACATCTATGCACTCTAATACATGGTCATTTTGTTGGGTAGAAGTTCCATGTGGTATTAAGAAATATGTATATTTCTCAATATCTTACTTGGAAGATGCTATAACTTTTAACTAGTTTCTTTTAACTCTAATTTCTCTAGTAATATATTCAGTTCTATATTTTCCATTTTTTATATCACTGTTACACTTATCCAAAATTGAGAGGGGGATACTGAAATCTCCTGCCAACATTGTGTTACTGTCTACATCTTCTTTGGCTCAGTTTGTGTTTCCTTTATGAATTTAGATGATAAGTCATTTGGCAGATATAACTTCATTACACATATTGGTTTGTAGTCTATAGTTCCTTTTGATATAATGTAGTTTGCTTGTTTATCTTTTTTAAATTTTTGAATGTTTATTTTTGCTTTGTCTGATAGCATGATTCTAACTTCTGCTTGTTTGGATTTAACCGATGCATAGTCATTTTCCCCATTCCCTCAGTTTTATTTTGTGAATGTCTTTGGTTTTGTCAAACCTATTTCTTGTAATCAACAGATTGTAGCGAGGAAGTAGGGAGCAGAGAGAAGGGCTGTGATCAAATTGGTCACTCTATTTTTGTCTTGTTGGAGACTTCAATCCATCTCCACTTACAGTTATGTGAGTGAGGTTTAAATTATCATCAATTTAGTTCTTTTTTTTTACATTCCTATTAAATATATTTTCACATTACTCATGTTGTAAAGAAGAATTAGAACCAAAAGAAGGAACCACAAGAAAGAATAAACAAAACAAAACAGAAGGAAAAAAAGAGTCAATCTGATAGGTGTGATGTTCAGCCATTTCCCAGTTGATGGGCATCCCCTCAGTTTCCAATTCTTTGCCACCACAGAAAGAACTGCTATAAATATTTTTGTACATTTGGGACCTTTTCCCATTTTTATGATCTGGTTGGGATGCAGCCCTGGAAGAGCTATTGCTAGGTCAAAGGGTATGCACAATTTGATAGTCCTTTAGGTATAGTTCCAAATTGCTCTCCAAAATGGTTGTATCATTTCACAACTCCACCAACAATGTATTAGTATTCCAATTTTCCCACATCTTCTCCAACATTCATCATATTCCTGTTTTGTCATGTTACCCAATCTGATAGGTGTGATGTGGTACCACAGAGTTGTTTTGATTTGTATTTCTCTAATTAATAGTGATTTAGAGCATTTTTTCATATGATTATAGATAGCTGTAATTTCTTCATCTGAAAACTTCCTGTTCATATCTTTTGACCATTTATCAATTGAAGAATGACTTGTATTCTTATAAATTTGGCTTAGTTCTCTATACATTTTAAAAATGAGGCCCTTATCAGATACACTGGTTTTAAAAATTCTTTCCCAGTTTTCTGCTTCCCTTCTAATTTTGGTTGCATTGGCTTTCTTCGTGCAAAAAAAGTTTCTATTTAATGTAATCAAAATTATCCATCTTGCATTTCATAATGTTCTCTATCTCTTGTTTGGTCATAATTTTTTATGTTCTCCAGAAATACAACAGATATACTTTTCCTTGCTCTCCCAGTTTGCTTACAGTATCATCCTTTATATCTAAATTCCTCAATTGATTAACTGGTCAAAGGATATGAGCAGGCAGTTCTCATAGTCATGAAAAAAATGTCCTAAATCACTATTGATGAGAGAAATGCAAATCAAAACAACTCTGAGGTACCACATCACAGCTATCAGATTGGCTAACATGACAAAACAGGAACATGATAAATGTTGGAGAAGATGCAGGAAAATTGGAACACTAATGCATTGTTGGTAGAGTTGTGAAATGATACAACTATTTTGGAGAGCAATTTGGAACTATGCCCAAAGGACTATCAAATTGTGCATACCCTTTTACCCAGCAATAGCATTTCTAGGGCTGTATCCCAAAGAGATCTTAAAAATAGAAAAAAGGACTCACATGTACACAAATATTTATAGCAGCTCTTTCTGTGGTGGCAAAGAATTGGAAATTGAGGGGATGCCCATCAGTTGGGGAATGGCTGAGCAAGTTGTGGTATATGAAGGTAATGGAATACTATTGTGCTATAAGAAATGAGCAAGCAGACTTGAGAAAAACCTGGAAAGACATGTATGGACTGATGCTGAGTGAAGTGAGCAGAACCAGGAGAACGTTGTACACAGTAACAGCCATGTTTGTGAGATGACTAATATTGATAGACTTAACCCTTCTCAGCAATGCAAGGATCTAAGACATCTCCAAACGCCTCATGATGAAAAATGCTATCCACAAAGAAAGAACTTGAATGCAGATCAAAGCATACTATTTGCTAGTTTTTTCTTCTGTTGGTTCTAATTCTTACTTACAGTATCACTAATGTGAAAATAGGTTTAATAGGAATGAATATGTATAGCCTACATCAAATTGAATGTCATCTTGGGGAAGGAGGTGGGAAGTGAGGGGAGAAAAAATTAAAACTCAAAAACCTATGGAAGTGATTGTTGATAGTTCAAAATAAATTAATTAAAAAAAACCTTATGGAAGTCTTTGTTGATAACTCAAAATAAATTAATAAAAATAAATTTTAGAAATTAACTAAAGGTTTGCCTATTTTATTTATTTTTCATAAAACCACCCCTTAGTTTTATTTATTAGTTTAATAGGGTTTTTTTTCAATTTTATTAATCTCTCCTTTGGTTGTTAGTATTTCTAATTTGATATGTAATTGGGAATTTTTAATTTTTTTCTTGTTTTTTTTTTCAGTTGCATGCCCAATTCATTGATCTCTTCCTCTATTTTATTCATGTAGGGCATTTAGAGATATAAAACTTCCCCTAAAAATGCTTTCACTGCATCCCATAAGTTTTGGTATGTTGTCTCATTATTGTTATTCTCTTGGATGAAGTTATTGATTGTTTCTATGATTTGTTGTTTGACCTACTCATTCTTTAGGATTAGATTATTTAGGTTCCAATTCATTTTTAGTCTATCTTTCCATGAATCTTTATTACATATAATTTTATTGTGTCACAATCTGAAAAGGATGCATTTAATATTTCTGCCTTCCTGCATTGGTTTGTGAGGTTTTTATGCCCTAGTACATGGTCAGTTTTTGTTTATGTGCCATGTACAGCTAAGAAAAAAAGTATATTTCTTTCTCTCTCCATTCAATTACCTTCAGAGGTCAACCATATCTAACTTTTCTAAAATTCTATTCACCTCCTTAACTTCTTTCTTGTTTGTTTTGTGGTTAGATTTATCTAGTTCGGGGGGGGGTTGAGGTCCCCCACTAGTATAGTTTTGCTGTCTGCTTCTTCCTGTAATTCCCTGAACTTCTCCTCTAAGAATTTAGTTGCTCTACCACTTGGTGCATACATGTTTAGTAATGATATTATTTCATTGTCTATGATGCCTTTTAGCAGGATGTAGTTTTCTTTCTTATCTCTTTTAATAAGATCTATTTTTGCTTTTGCTTTGTCTGAGATCAGAATTGCTACCCCTGCTTTTTTTTTTTACTTCAACTGAAGCATAATATATTCCACTCCAGCTTTTTACCTTTACCCTGTGTGTATCCCTCTGTTTCAGATGTGTTTCTTGTAAACAACACGTTGGGGGATTATGTTTTTTTAATCCATTCTGCAATCCACTTCCATTTTATGGGAGAGTTCATCCCATTCTTATCCACAGTTATGATTCCTATCTATGTTGTTCTCTCCATCCTATTTCATCCTTTCCCACTTGTACCTTTCTTTCTTCTTTTTTCCCTTTCCCTCCTCATTAGAGTTTTGCTTTTGACCACTGCCTTCCTCAATCTGTCTTCCTTCTATCATCCCCCTCCTTTTTCTTTCCCTTTTCTCTTACTATTTTCCCCTTGCTTCTGTCCCCCCCTTCCATTTTCTTTCCCCTTTTCCCTCCAACTGCATATATGGCAAGTTAAATTTTTATACATGAGTTTGTTATTCCCTCCTTGAGCCAAATCCAATGAGAGTAAAGTTCAAACAATGCTCATCTCCCTCACTTATTTCCCTCTATTGTAATATGTCTTTATGACTCTTCAAGTGATGCGATTTACCCTTTTTTGCTTCCTCCCTCATTCTTCTCCCATTCCAGTTCCTTTTCACCACTTCATTGTTTTTTTTTAATCACCATACCAGTGTCACCTTAAACCCACCCCCTCTGTCTGTGTATATCCCTTCTAAATGTCGTAATAAAGATACAATTCTCAAGAGTTACAAGTGTCACCTTCCCTTGTAGGGATATAAACAGCTTGCCCTTATTGATAATAGGATAGTTTTTTTCTTTCCTGTTTACCTTTTTGTACTTCTCTTGAGTCTTGTATTTGAAGGTCAAATTTTCTGTTGAGTTCTGATCTTTTTATCAGGAAGATTTGGAAGTCCTCTATTTCCTTCAATGTCCATCTCTTCCCCTGAAAGATTATGCTCAGTTTTGCTGGGGAGTTGATCCTTGGTTGTAATCCAAGCTACTTTGCCTTATGGAATATTGTATTTCATGCCCTCCAATCTTTTAATGTAGCAGCTGCAAGGTCCTGAATAATTCTGACTGTAGTTCCATGATATTTGAATTGTTTCTTTCTGGCTGCTTGCAGGATTTTCTCCTTTACCTGATAATTCTGGAATTTGGCTACAATATTCCTTGGTGTTTTCAATTTGGGATCTCTTTCAGGAAGTGATCTGAGGATTCTTTCAATGACAGTTTTACTCTCTGGTTCCAGGACCTCAGGGCAGTTTTCCTTGATGATCTCCTGAAATATGCTGTCCAGGCTCTTTTTTTTTTCATCATGGCTTTCAGGTAGACCAATAATTCTTAAGTTATCTCTCCTGAATCTATTTTCGAGGTCAGTTGTTTTTCCAATGAGGAATTTTATATTTTCTTCTATTTTTTTCATTCTTTTGATTCTGTTTTACTGATTCTTGATATATCTCATAGCATCATTAGCTTCCAATTTCCCAATTCTAATTTTTAATGAATTGTTTTCTTCAGTCAGCTTTTGTAACTCCTCTTCCATTTGGCCCATTTTACTTTTTAGGGAGTTGTTTTCTTCAGTGTACTTTTTCCATTCTTTAAATGAATTATTTGATTTTTCTCCTACCTCCCTTATTTGACTTTTAAAATCCTCCTTGAGCTCTTCCAAGAAAGCTTTTTGGGATTCAGAGAAGTTTATATTCCCCTCTGAGGTTTCAGATGTGACCATGTTGACAATGTTATCCTCCCCTGAATTTGTATTTTGATCTTCCCTGTCACCAAGATACTTTTCGATGGTCATTGTTTTCTATGTTGCTTCTTGCTCATCTTGTTTGCCTTTTTTTCTGGCTTTTAAAGTTGATCTCTACTTTTGGGGCACAAGGAGCAGTGTCCCAGGCTTCTTGTGCTATGGGCTAGGGGCCTAGTTACTGGTTTGCTGAGATGGGGCTTGCTATTGGCTTGCTGGGATGACTCCCTTCCTGTACTGGTCCCCTTCAACCACTGCAAGAGGGATCTTTCCCCTTAATCTTCCTAGCCTCACAAGCTAAAAGATAAAGCTTTATCTAGTCTTTCTGCTGACTCTACTATTTCAGGATTTTTCCTGGGGCAATATTCTCTGGGTTTTTCAAGGTTAATAAGGGAGGGTGAGAGTGACTTATGGCTTATTCCACCATCTAGGCTCCTGGAAGTCAAAATAGGTGACTTTCAAACATTCAATCTGTGGATATCTCCAGAAGCAGCAACTACAGCTGCTGTCACAACTACTGCTGCTGATTCAATCACTCCCAAGGCCTGTTCCTGGTTTGCTGGGGCTGTATTGCACACCCTCCAGCCTACAGCTGGACTGTGCTTCTCTTTCACACAGTTCAAATAGACCCCTCCTGTTGACCTTCTAAGCTGTCTCTGGTGCGTGTGGGCTGCGAAGACTGGAACTCACCACTGCTGCTAGTGACTCAGTCCCCTGGAGTGGCTTTGCTTAGGCTGTGTCTGCTTCTGTGCCCTGGACACTCCTCTCTCAGGCAAGTGCAACAGACCTTTCCTATTGACCTTCCAGGTTGTCTTGGACTGGAAATCTGCTTCATTCTGTCTCTTTGTGGCTTCTGCCACTCTAGAATTTGTTCAGAGTCAATTTTTAGAGGTGTTTGAAGAGATTTGTGGGAGAACTCAGGTGAGTCCCTGTTTTTACTCCACCATCTTGGCTCTGCCCCTCTCCTAATTTAATTTCTAATATTAAGGTTTTTCTCCAAGTTATGATTTGTCCCTTTTCTACCATACTATATTCCTTCAGCTCAATCTTTTTTACATGGTTCTATTTTCACTGGCTCTTTCCCTCACCTTCATGTTCCCTCTTCTATCCCTTTAACTTTGGGTATGTGCTTATTTATCCTTTTTGATTTCCTGTTTTTATATGGTTATTTGGTTTCCCCTCAATTCTTTCCCTCTCAGTTAGTCAAGTAAATTCCCCTCTTTTTCCTTCCCTTCAACTAGTTGTCATTATTTTTTTTGTGTTCTTTCCAGAGGAGTTTTGTTTCACTATCTTCATTATCCATCTTCTATTTTTGTCTATTCTAGATCCTTATTTTCTGGTTTATAACCCCTGTAATTATCTCATCTCTATTCTCCATTTTCTTTATGAAATCAGAATTTATGAGGAATCCATTCAGAGCTCTCCCCTCTAGGGAGTTTATGCCACTTCGTTGCAGTAATTGCCTCACAGATTCTCCTTTTTAAATGTGCCTCAAATGCCAATTAACACAGAACATCTCTCTTCACCCATAAGAACATTTTATCAATAGAAACTCTTCCTACTACCAAAGCAATAAAAACCTTCTTCTTCCCCATAACCCAGCTTACCCCTCCTCCTCACCTACTCCTATGCTAACTCTTCTCTTATTAAGACTTCAGTGTTCACCTTCCTCTCATTGCTAGCCTATAATTTGACCCAGGCATATCACACACTCCCTTTACCTCCCTCCCTCTTTCCCCCTTTCATTTACCCTCTCATTGTATGCAGTATCAGGGCTTGTGGTTTGGATTGAATTCTCTCCTCCTTTGTCCTATAAAAAGAAGTAAATAAAAAAAATGACAATTCACTTGCAGATAGGGTAGCACCAGGTTCTGTCCATGATTTTTGAGGCGCACCACTTCATTTTTACTTCCATCTGCCTTTTCCATTCGCTTCTATATTCTTGTGTACATTTTAAAACATCTCTTACTGGTCTCTCCCCTGTCAATCTCTTGCCCTGTCTTCAGCTGTTGCATTCATTCACACACACACACACACACACACACACACACACACACACACACACAGACACCATTCATTTCTATTTTCTGGAATGCTTGTGAAGCAATTAATCACTTCAGGTCTGGTTTTCTTTCTAATAATATTTCAAATGTCATGTCTATCTTTTTAAATTTATAGTTAAGATTAGACTTGGTGAGTAGGTCATCCTGGGCTGCATCTTGAGCTCCTTTGATCTTTGGAACACATTATTCCATTCTCTCCTACATTTTCTGAGAGGCACAGAATAGTCTTATATTATTTGAAGTTCTTTTTCTTTTTATTTGAAGGTCTTTTTTTCCTGACAACATGTAGAACTTCAGAAAAGTCCGAACCTAAATGGTGAATTTAACCAATATTATACATTGGAGTTTGGAGTCTTCTTTTCTGGAGGCAATTTATGAAGATTTTTTGATTGATATTTTATTTTCTGTGTTCAGAAATTCTGGGAAATTATCCTACATTATTTCTAGCATCATAAAGTTCAAGGTTTTTTTCTTCTCATGTTCTTCTGGGAGCCCTATGGTTCTTAGATTTTCTCTTCATATCTTATCTTCAAGATCAATATGTTTTGCTTACATAGCAAAAAATAAAAATGCTGGATTTGCAGTCATATGAAAACTGGGTTTAAATTCTGAGATTGACACTTGCTAATTGGATGACCCTGGGCCAAACACTTCTTTAAGCCTCACTTTCCTTATTACTAAAATAACAGCAATGATATTCCACTCTAATTACTTCACAGGGTTGTTGTGGGAATTAATGATGAAATGTGTATAAAATGTTCTACAAAGCATAATGAGATTTAAACATTAAAAATATCATTATCATCATTATTATTGTGGTCTGGTCATGAAAAGGACCTTACCTAAGGGGAGTTTGGGATCAGTTGGAAGAATGGGAACAGCTGACATATGACCAGGTGTAATGCAGATTCACGCAGTTTTCCAATATGCTACCCAGTATTATATCCTTCTACCACTTCATTTCTGAAGCCTGGAACCAGCACAATACATCTTATAAGCTTCTTTACAGCTCTTGTTGTAAACCTCTGATTTTAACCATGCTTATATCTTTTACATTGCTTCCTGCTTCTAGTCTTCTCCAGCTAAGTGATCAGTTTTATAAGTTCCTGGTGTGCTCATATTTCTGCAAACTCTAGTCCTCCAGGTATGATGGATGTTTTATTCTTCCCTTCCCACTTGCAAAGGAGGAGAGAATTCAATCCAAACCAGAAACCCTGCCACTACAAGGACCTCATCATTTCTAGCATGGGGCCAGCATGAAGAAATAGGTATAAGATTGACCAGTGTTGGAGATAAATTTAGGAGTAAGCTAAAGGCCAGTAAAAAGCGCTCACTGTTGTAAAGAAATTCTCAAGTCAGAAACCAAAATGGTACCCCTCCAGCTATTAGCCATTTGTGAAACAAATACAGGCTATATAAGGATGTCCATCATCACCACTGTTATTCAATATTGTACTAGAAATGTTAGCTTTAGCAATAAGAGAAGAAAAAAGAAATTGAAGGAATTGGAGTAGGCAAAGAAGAAACAAAGCTATCACTAATTGCAAATGATATGATGGTATACTTATAAAATCCTAGAGAATCAACTAAAAAACTACTTGAAATAATTAACAATTTTAGAAAAATTGTAGGATATAAAAAACCCACATAAATCATTGGAATTTCTATATATTACTAACAAAGCCCAACAGCAAGAGAGAAAGAGAAATTCCATTTAAAATAACTGTGCACAAAACAAAATATTTGGGAGTATATCTGTCAAGAGAAATCCAGGAACTATACGAACACAGCTACAAAACGCTTTTCACACAAATAAAGTCAGATCAAAATAATTGGAAAAACATCAGTTGCTTGTGGGTAGGCTGAGATAATATAATAAAAATGACAATTCTCCCTAAGTTGATTTACTTATTGCCACACCAATCTACTACCAAAAATATTTTATAGAGCTAGAAAAAGTAACAAAATTCAGCTGGAATAATGAAAGGTCCAGAATATCAAGGAAATTAATGAAAAGAAATGCAAGGGAAGGTGGTCTAGCTGTATCAGATCTTAAATTGTATTATAAAGCAGCAATCATCAAAACTACTTGGTACTGGCTAAGAAATAGAGTGGTAGATCAGTGGAATAGGTTAGGTACACAAGACACAATAGTCAATGACTACAGTAATATACTATATGATAAACCCCAAAGACTCCAGCTTCTGGGATAAGAACTCACTATTCAGCAAAAACTGGAAAAAGTGAAAACTGGAAAAGAATATGGCAGAAACTAGGTATAAGTAACATTTTACAGCATATACCAATAAAGTCAAAATGGGTACACAATTTGGATATAAAGTCTGATACTATAAGCAAACTAGAAGAGCAAGGAACAGTTTACCTGTCAGACTTATGGAGAAGGGAAGAATTTATAACCAAACAAGAGATAGAGAACATTATGAAATGCAAAATGGACGGTTTGGGTTATATTAAATTGAAATGTTTTTGCATAAACAAATCCAAAGCAACCAAGATTAGAAGGGAAGAAGAAAGCTAGGAAACAATTTTTTACAAATCAATGTCTCTGATAAAGGCCTCATGTATAAAATATATAGAGAATTGAGTCAAATTTATCAGAATACAAATAATTCCCCAATTGATAAATGGCTAAAGGATATGAACAGGCAGCTTTCAGATGAAGAAATTAAAACTATCTGTAGTCATATAAGAAAATGCTACAAATCACTATTGATTAGAGAAATGAAAATCAAAATAACTCTGAGGTATCAACTCACAATTATCAGATTGGCTAACATGACAAAACAGGAAAATAATAGATCTTGAAGAAAATGTGGGAAAATTGAAACATTGATTCATTGTTGGGGAGTTGTGAACTGATCCAACCATTCTGGAGAACAATTTGGAACTATGCCCAAAAGGCTTTAAAACTGTGCATACCCTTTGATCCAGCAATACCACTTCTAGGTCTGTATCCCAAAGGGATTATAAAAAAGGGAAAAGGACCCACATGTAAAAAAATATTTATAGCAGCTCTTTTTATGGTGGCCAAAACTTGGAAATTGAGAGGATGCCCATCAATTGGGGAATGGCTGAATAAGTTGTGTTATATGAATGTAATGTAATACTATTATTCTATAAGAAATGATGAGCAGGCAAATGTTAGAAAAATCGGGAAAGACTGGCCTGAATTGATGCTGAATGAAGTGAGAAGAACCAAAAGAACATTGTACACAGTAACAGCAACATTATGTGATGATTATCTTTGATAGACTTATCAAAGTCTCCGAAATGCAATGTTCCAAGACAATTCTAAGAGACTTGATGGAAAATGCTGTCCACCTCCACAGAAGCACCATGGAGTCTGAATGCAAACTGAAGCACACTGTTTTTTCTTTGCCTTTGGTTTTTTTTCTTTCATGTGCCCTTTCCCTTTTGTTCTGATTCTTCTTTCACAACATGACTAATGTAGAAATATGTTTAATAGGATTGTGCATGTATAGCTTATATCAAATTACATGCCATCTTGGGAATGGGGAAGAAAAAATTAGAACTCAAATCTTGTAAAAGTGAATGTTGAAAACCATCTTTGTATATAATTGGAAAAAATACTATTAATTAGAACAAAAAACAATACAGGCTATCATGTTAACCTGTCAGAGAACAACTTAAACAAATTTTTAGTTCTGTAGGGCTGAATTCTGGAGTCCAAGTGTGATCATGTCTGAAAGATGTGTCCTCTTGAGAAAAGTGTTTATCTAATTGAAATGGCAAGATACAGGCATCTTCCTTAAGCAAAGGGCATGCCCCTTAAGCTGCAGAGGAGCCTGCTTGGTGTGTTGCGCTTAGTATATTGTGTTGTTACCCCCAGTAAATGCCTATACTTGATTTGGAAAAAAAAGGAAGAAAAAGCAAGATAAACATACATGAAATAAATTCAAGGCCCCTTGAAAAGAAATGCATAAAAATAGAACTATGTACCCAACTGCTGAATAGAAGTTGAACAGTAGTGGCTCAAGATAATTAATGAAGCTTAAGGGTGCAAGATTGTTAATCAAGCACATGGCATAAGTATTTAAAAGTGGGAAGTTGGGAGCTTGACAAAGAGTAGATTACTGCTAGCAAAATACTGTACCCAAAGGCTTAGAGGAAGAAAAATGAAGCCAATCATGTCAGAGTGGGCTTGGCTAAAGTGAAATCCTGCTAAAATCCTTGTCTCTTTCAAAGCTAGCATCAGTTACCACAACTTCTGGGAAGCTACTTGGTACTTGATTTTCTCCCAACTGATAAAAGAACTCTTCTGCCTCAACTTTTCTTGGAGCATTTTGCTGAGATTGTGTCTTTGCTCCTATTACAGTTGACCTTATATGAAACCTATTTGTGCATGTGCTTAATTCCCCTGAGAAAACTGCAAGAACCTTGAAATAGGGGATTGAGGAATTTTCTGACCGTCATGCCTTATTAAATAAATGTTTAATAACATCTGCATGGCTTGAAGAGAAATAACAAGTCAAGACCAGTAGATAATATGAAACTAGGGAGAAAAGAGTGAAATCAAGTAAGGTAATACTGTTAAAGAACCTTGGAATTATATCAAGGAACTTATGTGCTACATACATGGCTTTCCTTCTTTCATCTCTACTTCCTCCTCCATTTGGTTTGACATTCTTCTAACATAATTCCTGACATATAGTAAACCCTTAATTGACTCCTTTTCTACCAATATAACTTTTATTTTTTAGCAGAGGTTACTTCCAAATGACCAATTTCAGATTGTTCTTTCATTAAATTGATTAAGTGACTTAACTGTGTTCTCTCTGTTTCTTGGAAATGTGAATATTGTTTATTTAGTAAGAACATATATATAAAGCTCCTAAGATGTACATATAAATATGATAGGATAAAAACAACCAATAGAAAACTTTGCCATCAAGGCACCAGTTGAGTCTGGGTAAGATGTAAATATATACCAAATGGAAAATTTAGCAATAACAAAGTAAACGATTCAGTATCAAATGATGCTAATAGGCAAGTGCTTGGGTAGTCAAAAGAAGTAACAAGTCCTGTAGGATAAAGCAGTTATGTAAATCTTAGCAAAGAATGTAGACCTTGGCCTGGCTCTTGAAAGGTGAATGGGATTTGAGTAGGCAGAGAGGAGAAAGGCTCATATATGTGAGCAGGCTATTTGGTTGGTAAAGTGTTTTTTGAAATTTATAGGAGAGGAGATAATCTGAGGCTAGATTTTAGAGTCATGAAATTTGAGAACTAGAAGAGATTTCATTAGCCTTCTAGTCCAACCCACATATTAATGGAATCCCTTCTATAGCATAACCAATGAATCATCTAGATTCTTATTGAAGGCCTTTAAGAAGGGAGACCCCACAACTTCTTGAGGTAAGTCATTTGAATATTGAATAGTTTTCATTTTAAAATGTTTTTCTTGATATCATGCTTAAACATTCCTTTTCACCTTCTACCCATTCTTCCTACTTTGTCTCTCTGGTGCCAAGAAGAATAAGCATAATCCTCCTTCCTAAACTGTCTTTCAAATATTTGAAAACAGCTATCAATTTCAAAAATCAGTCTTTCTTTCTTAAGCCTTAACACGCTCAATTCCTTCAGTGGATCATCATATATCCTAGACTCAAGACTCTTCATGATCCTGGTTGCTCTCATCTGGACATTTTCCATTTTGTCAATGTCCCTCTTAAATTATTGTGCACAGAACTGAATATGTTACTCCAGATGCATCCTGAAAAGGACATAGTGTCCATTGACTATCAGCTCCATACTCCTGGAAGCTTTGTCTATCTTATTGTAACCCAAACTTGCATGAAATTTTTTGGTTACCACATCACACTGCTTATTATATTGAGCTGGTGATTTGGGAAAACTTAACAGTCAAACTAATAAGTATTAACTTTGACCTCTAGGTAGGGAGAGGAAATAAAGGAGATTGATAAAGAAAGTAGTGTTAAGGGCCAGCTAGGTGGTGCAGTGGGTAGAGCACTGTCTCTGAAGTTAGGAGGACCTGAGTTCAAATCCAGCCTCACACCAAACATTTGACACTTGGCCGTGTGACCCTGGGCAAATCACTTAACACCAATTGCCTAAAGACAAAAAACCAGAAAGTTGTGTTACAAAGGTGTTTTAGTAAGACTCCTTGGACAATTCTGTGCAGAATATGTTAGGCTGGGAAGATTCTGGAAGCAATAACCAGAATTGTGAGGTTGCTGCCATAGTCTAGATGTAAATTTTATGGGCATGACATCAGGTTATAAGAATGGAAAGGGAGGTACAGATGTCAAAGACACTGTGAAAGAAGAATCAAAAAGAGTTAATGATTTGCTATGGAGAGAGAGGACTTACATTTGGTCTCACTCTACATATGGTAAATGAATAGAAAGTTTTCAAAAATAAGATCTTCAAGAGGACTAAATACTATAAAAAGCCAAAGGAACACAGAATTTGGGAAAAATCTATCTGAAATAGCTATTGATTGAAGCAGTCAAACATAATTAAGAAGCATCAAGCCACCATGCAACTAGGAGATGATATGATAAAGAAAAGAACCTTGTTTTAAGAGGAAATAATGAGTTCAATATAAGAAACAGAAGATATTATGGAATTTCAGAGTTAAAAGTGATCAAATATAGAAGCCATTAGGGGAAAATCCATAGACATAAGAGAACATATATAATATATTAGAGGTGGCAGCTTGGTGGTGCAGTGGATAGAGCACCAGCCCTGAAGTCATGAGGACCAGAGTTCAAATGTGGCCTCAGACCAAACACTGGACACTTAATAGCTGTGTGACCCTGGGCAAGCCACTTAACCCCAATTGCCTAAAATTAAATGATAATAACAATAGTTATTATAATAAGTTTTTAAAATAATATATTAGATAAGGCAATTCATTTCAAATCTGAAGGCCTAGAATCAAAGTCTGGTCTACATTCACTAATGGTGTGAACTTCAGCAAGTCATTTATATTTTGGGTGCTTCTCAGTTTCCTTATCTGTAAAATAAAAGGAAGACTAGAAAACCTTTAATATTTCTTCAAGCTCCTAATTCTGTAATTTCTTGCAGAAGGAAATTGATAACATTGTTTTGTATTGTTTACCACCATCAAATTAAAGAGAATAAAAAGTACAAAAAGTTCAATAATAATGAAAATTATGAAAAGGTTATGGATTAGGAAATTAGAAAGCCTTTGGGAAAATTTGAGAAAATTTTGGTTAAGGCTTCAATAGCTATTTTCTCTTTTTTTTAAAAAAATTATTTTTTTTATTTTTTTAAATATAAATTTATTTATTTTTAGTTTTCAACATTCACTTCCACAAGTTTTTGAGTTCCAAATTGCTCACCCCTCCCCCCACCCCAAGATGGCATGCATTCTGAATACCCCTTCCCCTAGTCTGCCTTCTCTTCTATCTCTCCCCCCTCCCTTCTCTTATCCCCTTCCCCTTCTATTTTCCTGTAGGGCAGGATAGACTTCTGTACCCCATTTCCTGTATTTCTTATTTCCCAGTTGCATGTGAAAACATTTTCTTAAAAACATGTGTTTTTAAAACTTTGAGTTCCACATTTTCTCCCTTCCTCCCTTCCCACCCACCCTCATTGAGAAGGCAAGCAACTCAATACAGGTTGTACATGTGCAGTTATGCAAAACACTTCCATAGTAGACATGTTGTGAAAAACTAACTCTATTTCCCTTAATCCTATCCTGCCCTCTCATTTATTCTATTCTTTCTTTTGACCCTGTTCCTCCTCAGAAGTATTTGCTTCTGATTACCCTCTTTCCCAATCTGCCCTCCTCTCTATCATCCCCCTGCTCTCTTGTCCCCTTCTCCCCCTATTTTCCTGTAGGGTAAGACAGATTTCCATACTCAATTGAATGTGTATGTTATTCTCTCCTTAAGCCAAATCCTATGAGAATAAGATTCACTCATTCCCTCTCACCTTCCCCTGTTTCCCCTCCACTGTGAGAGACTTTTCTTTTCTGGTTTTTTTTGTGAGATAATTCACCCAATTCTACCTCTTCCTTTCTTCTCCAAGTATCATCCTCTCTCATCCCTTAATTTTATTCTCCAGATATGATCCCTTAATCTTCAACTCACCCTGTGCCCTCTATCTATCTATCTATCTATCTATCTATCTATCTATCTATCTCTCTATCTATCTCTCTCTCTCTCTCTCTCTCTCTCTCTCTCTCTCTCTCTCTCTCTCTCTCTATATATATATATATATATATATATATATATATATATATATACATATATACATACATACAATTTTTTTTTCCTTCAACTACCCTAATACTGACAAAGTTCTCATGAGTTACAAATATCATCTTTCCATGCAGGAATGTAAACAGTTCAATCTTCATAAGTCTCTTATGATTTCTCTTTCCTGTTTATCTCTTCATGTTCCACTGGAGTCCTGTATTTGAAAGTCAAATTTTATGTTTAGCTCTGGTCTTTTCATCAGGAATACTTGAAAGTCCTCTGTTTCACTGAATGACCATTTTTTCCCCTGAAGGATTATACTCAGTTTTGCTGGGTAGGTGATTCTTGGCTGTAATCCTATCTCCTTTGCCCTCCGGAATATTAAATTCCATGCCCTGTGGTCCTTTAATGTAGAAGCTGCTAAATCTTGTGTTGTTCTGATTGTGTTTCCACAGTACTTGAATTGTTTCCTTCTCACAGCTTGTATTATTTTCTCCTTGACCTGGGAACTCTGGAATTTGGCTACAATATTCCTAGGAGTTTTCCTTTGGGGATCTCTTTCAGGAGGAGATATGTGGATTCTTTCAATTTCTATTTTGCCCTCTGGTTCTAATATATCAGGGCAGTTTTCCTGGATAATTTCTTGAAAGATGATGTCTAGGCTCTTTTTTTGATCATGGCTTTCAGATAGTCCAAAAATTTTTAAATTCTCTCTCGTGGATCTATTTTCCAGGTCAGTTGTTTTTCCAACGAGATACTTCACATTGTTTTCTAATTTTTCATTCTTTTGGACTTGTTTTGCAGTGTCTTGATTTCTCATAAAGTCACTAGCTTCCAATTGCTTGATCCTAATTTTTAAGGGAGCATTTTCTTCAGTAATCTTTTGGACTTCCTTTTCCATTTGGCCAATTTTTCTTTTTAGGGCATTTTTCTCCTCATTGGCTTTTTGAACCTCTTTTGCCATTTGGGTTAGGCTGCTTTTTAAGGTGTTATTTTCTTCAGTATTTGTTTGGGTCTCCTTTAGCAAGCTGTTGACTTGTTTTTCATGATTTTGTTGCATCACTCTCATTTCTCTTCCCAGTTTTTTCCTCTACTTCCCTTACTTGCTTCTCAAAATCCCTTTTGAGCTCTTCCAAGGCCTGGGACTGATTCATATTTTTCTTGGAGGCTTTGGATGTAGGAGCTTTGACTTTGTTGTCTTCTTCTGGTTGTATATTTTGATCTTCTTTTTCACCAAAGTAAGATAATATAGTCTGACTTTTTTTGTGCTGCTTGCTCATGATCCCGGACAATTGCTTGAGTTTTAAACTCTTTGTTAAGGTAAGAGTCTGCTTCCAATGTGGAGAGTGTACTGTCCCAAGTTTCAGGGGTTTGTATAGCTGTTTTCAGAAATACTTTTAGGGACCTGTAAATTTTCAGTTCTTCCAAGGTCTTATGATAAGGGGCGAGGTGTTTACTCCTTTCCTGGCCTGTGACCACAAGTACTCCTTTCTGTTCTGTAACTGTGAGGAGGGGTTACTCTCTACAGCCACTACAAGCTCCACCATGCCAGCGTTCCTCCTCACCCCAGCACCGCCGCCCAGAACTGTGACCCAGATCCACACCCAAGAGATTCCTGCCTCAGCACTGGCAAAGAGATCCCTGCAATCCCTCTCTGATCAGCCACTGGATTCCCCCTCAGTCGGTGGGCCTGAAGCTCGGGAAGCAGCTGCCCCCTCCCGGGGCCACGCTCCTGGGGAATGGAGCTAAACCCCCCCCCTTCCTCTCTGAGCACCGATAGAAACAGACTTTTCCCACTGACCTTCTAAGTTGTCTTTGGCATTCATGGATTGAGGAGTCTGGAAACCTCCACAGCTGCCCATGATTCAGTCCTCTGAGGCCTGCTCCAGGTTTGCTGTGGCCTGCACACCCACACTGTGCTGCGCTCCCAGCCCGGCACGATACACCTCTCTAATCAATCTTCCAGGTTGTCTTGGGCTGGAAATTTGTTTCACTCTGTCTTTTTGTGGGTTCTGCTACTTCAGAATTTGTTTAGAGCCATTTTTATGAGTATTTGGAGGGGTTTCGGGGAGAGCTCAAGCAAGTCACTGCTTTCACTCTGCCATCTTGGCTCTGCCCCCTTCAATTGCTATTTTCAAACAAGAGTTAATGAACATCTAACTTAAATTTGAAAATGTGGTTATTGTCAGAGAAGGCATTAAAAAAGAGACCTTTAAGGTCATCTGTTGCAACTTTCCACATGTCTTTGCCTCTGGAAATCTTGGTGAAAGGATCATTAAAATCAGAGGTATTAAACTCAGGTGGGTGGGCATACAGCTCACAAAACTCCTGGTAATATATTACAATACAGATACTGTTATTTCTGAGTCAAAATGCAGCCCATAAGTTGAGTATGACACTGCTAATTTAGATACCGGACTAAAGGAAACTGAGGATAATTTTCTTGAGTAAGGCAATTTCATGGGGAAGGAATCCACAGAAGAGGCTGTGGAAGGTATTATAAACTCTACATATGTCTATCTAGAAAGGTTTGAAGTCTATTCCCTCTTCCACATGACATACTTTCTGATATATGAAAGGGACTTTGTATCCTATCTAAACATTTTATTTTTACATAATAAATCCTTCAGACATTCCTCATGTAAAAAATGCCTTTCCCTTTTGTCAGTGTCAATCTTAAGACATGGTGCCGAAAGACAAATTGTTAAATTTCATCGTGGTTTTATCCTAACATTCTGACTTGCCAAGATAATTTTGAATCATCACAGTTCTGCAAAGCACACTCTTTCTAAAGTTGACCCAACTACAATTATTTTGAATAATGTCTATATTGTGTCAACTGAAAGTTGTGCAGATTCCTACTGTTACACAATTCCAAATAGTTTTTCCTAGCTGTTTTCAGAGAACCTCTTTATCTTCAGGTAGAGAGTACAGCCCATCATTCAGAAAGTAGTTGTTTATGTTCAATACCACTTAGAGATAGTCCTTACCATGGAAAGCAAAAGGATAGAGGCAACTCAAATTCTCCAGCTTCAATAAATTTAAAGAGTTAGTGGAATGAGCTAGTGTCACATAAGTAGGCATAAAATGCTTGCCCCTAAAAGAGCTGAGTGTGAAAGATTGAAGACAAATATTCAGGCTAGTAGTCTGCTGCTTATGTCCATTTTGAACCCTAGTCCATGTCCCTTTGCTTGTCCCTTTGTATTTAGTAGAAGTCTTCTAAAAATTGGATGATCACTACTTTGGCATCTCATAGAGAAGATTCTTGCTTAGGTGTGGTTGGGTTTCATCCCCTATAATTTTGTGATTCTGGTTTTGTGATTCAGTGACACTGTTTTAGTTCCTGATAGTGACTTTTATTCCACTTTTGCCCTATCAGCTCAACAACATTTCCCCATTTCCCACTTGGAAAGCCTTTGATTTAAGTCACGGAAGACACTCAAGCTCAGTACATTATAGGTCATTTCTCTATCCTTGCCTAAGAAGAGCTAGGAGAATCAATAGAGCTAAGTAGCCTCAAGGCAGTGTTAATGAATAATATGGAGGTATAACTGATACCAGTCAATGAATATCTATTAAGTACCTTCTTTATGCCAGGTACCATACTGGGAATACAAAAGAAAAAGTCCCTGCTCTTAAGTAGTTCAGAATAATGAGGGTAAAAACTTTCAAACTAAGTAAAGCAAACTATATACAGGATAAATTGAACATAATCAGTAGAGGAAAGGCACCAGAATTAAGGGTAAATCCTCTTCTGTTTTCCTTAACCATGAATTGTACAGCATGTTTAGCTCAGTTGAGGCTGTTTGCACCTCAGATCTAGGAGAGTAAGGCAAACAGTTATGAAGATGCTAATACAATTTGTTATGCTTTTTTCCTGGATTGGGCCATAAGAAGCAGTAGTAACAGAGTATGAATGAATGTGAGTGGAAATACTGAATAGAGTCCCAGAGAGGCTAACAGGAATTGAGGAAGAGAAAACTCCAAAATGGAAGGCATAAAGTTGTGACAGAGAGAAGCACATATGGGAGTTGATCCCTCTTGTTCCACCCATCAGATGAAAAAGCCAAGTACTTAGGGGTGACGGAAAATTTTATTAGATAGTGGAGTCAGCTTTATCATTATAAAGACAATGTATTTGAAAGATGTATTTCAAGGTTTTACAGTTCAAATTTTGGCTACCTAAGAATATATCTCCTATTTTAAAATAATGCTAACCAACATTTATCTACTGCTATGTAGTTTGTAAAATGCTTTTTGCCATAGCCCTTGGACTTAGATACAGCAAATAGAAGTATACCATTTTAAAGAAAAATAAACCATCTGCATGAAACTTAATGACTTTTCCAAGGTCACATAGTCTGAGGTGATTGTTGAATCTAGGTCTCCTAAAGTCCGGTCCAAAACTCAATATACACTACCTCAATTATAATATATTTTTTATAGAAATAGCTATTCCTTGTTATAGAGTGTCTCCAGCTGCTTAGCATTCTTTGCAATTTCCTAGTTAACCATAGGGGAACATGGCTATTTAAATGATTATGAGGGGTAGTGAAATAACAAGTTCTGGCCCCTCCTTCTAATTCATACCAATACATACATATTTCCTATTGGGTTGTGGATTGAAAGGATAGCTTCCTATTATAAACAAAGGGAAGTCTCAATTTAGTGTGGCCCCTGAGAAGGGCTAAATTTCTTTTTTTTTTTTAATTTCATGGGGGTTAAACATTCTTTAAAATTCTTCCCGACAGAAAAATTGTACTTACTATTTCTTCTTTTAGATTTTTCAGGGAGGAGAAACTGCTGGCTCTTCTCTCACTTTTCCTCTCTCTTCCCTGGTGACTGATGAGAAAAAAAAAAAACTTTGAATTGAAAGCAGAACCTTTTCCTTTCTTGTCACATGAATTAGTAGTAAAAGAACTCCTTTTGTCATTTTTTGTCATCTTCCTCTTCTGTCTAAACCTTTATTCTCCCTTCATTTTCCCACTCAGCCTTATTCTCCTCATCCCCTTGTTTTTGTTTCCCTATTCAAAGAGTTGAAAATTCATGTTTTCTTTTGTTTTTTCCAGGCTTGGCCAATCCATCATAATATTCCTTGTTAGGAATAATTGTGTTTTTGTTTCTAAATTTATTTTTAGGGATCTGTTTTATCATATAAAGTATTTATTGGTATATATGTTGTTGTTGAATGGATAATTCCCCTGGTGGACCATTTCACTTTCTACTAAATTAGTATGCTCATTACTGAAATATGAATTTTCCCATAGTATAAATTTTGACAGTCCCTATTAAATGGCTTTGTAAATTAATTAAACTCTTAATCAACAAACATATTAAACATGTATAATTGCCAAAAACTATACTAAAACTGTACTAATTCAAACATGGAGATACAAAGAATAAAGTAAAGTAATCCTTGAAAGGCATTCTAACAGTGGAGTATCTAAATTTGCATATGGGTGTATGTATATGTATGTGTGTATATAACATATACAAAGCAGAAACAATGCAGTTTTTAAATGGGAAAGCACTAAAAGTTGGGGGGACTAGCAAAAAACTCCTTAAGAAGGTTGCATTTGGGATGATTCTTGAAAGAAATCAGGAATTTCAAGATGCAGAAATAGAGAAGAAATATATTCCAGGAATGGATGACAGTGAGTAGAATGGCAAAGGGAGAGGAGATAGAGCCCTGTATGTGAGGAAGAGCAATTAGGCCAGGATGACAGGACCAAAAACTGATTGGAAGAGAAATATGAAAGAAGACTGAAGAGATAAGAAGGGAACCAGGTTGTGAGTCGCTAAAGTGTGTAGTTATGTTGTGCATTTTTGTGTCAAAACCAATGCCAAATGATACCAGGAATCATGATTATTCTAACAGATTAGAAGGAGCATAGCAGATTCATTAGTGTTACTGTCTCTTTATTTTGCCAATCTGTTTTTTACTATTTTATTAGTTAATAAAGTTAGCCATGGTCACACCTGTATTTTTAACCATTCCCTCTTTGTTCCATTTGCAATTTTGAAAACATGCCTTCTATGTCTTCAAGGCATTGGTAAAAAATAATAATGGGCAGGAACAAGGACAGTATCTTGTAGCTTTTGACTAGAGATTGCTCTGCAATTTGACACAATGTGACACTCTCTGAACATAGATATTTAAACAATTATAATTTTCCCTAAACGTAGAATTGTCTAACCCAAAACACACCCTCTTTTTCACAAACACATTCCTGGGTTTTAATAGCCTTCTATAATTTTGATTCTTTGATCAAAATCTCTGGCTATAACCATTGTTTATGGTAGAATTGTAGTGGATATATATTCTAATCCTCAAACCATGGAATTAAGGCAGTCAACATTTATAGTAGGATTGGATAAAAGACATTAGCATCAGCAAACACATTTCAAATATTAATCTCTAGTTGGATACAACATAATAATTATGTTCCATTACTAATCACAAATCATTTGATTGGGTAATAAATGCTTACACTCAACTTTTTCTTCTTCATCACAAAATGTGCTGATTGGTTAAAATTATGCTTATTTTAGCAAGCCTTTAGTTTCACACACACATACACACACTTAATATTTCACTATTATAGCAAATCAATCTAGAAGCACCTCAGAAGTATTTGATCATTTCTTCCTTAATCATTGCCTGGTCACGTATTTAACTTTTCATCTACTTGTTCAAACTAAGTTCTTTTACATTTATGATTACACTTATTTTATGTGTGTGTGTGTGTGTGTGTGTGTGTGTGTGTGTTTTCATTGCATTTTTATCCTAGAGATGGCAGGGAAGCACTAAAGATTTTTGTGCAGAGGAGCAACATGGTCAGATGTGTGGTTTTTAAAGTTGATTTTGGGACCTGTGTGGAGTTTGAATTCAAGAGGTGAGAGAATGAGTCAGAAAGACCAATTAGAATCATATTTCAGTAATGCAAAGGAGCTATGTTGAAGGGCTGAACTGATGTTTCACTTTTTATTTGTAATAGGTCAATTTGACCTTTTCATATGGTTTTTGCCTTATACTTTCTTTTTATTGATTATTTATTTTTAGTTTTCAACATTCATTTCCACAAGATTTTGAGTTCCAAATTTTCTCCCCATCTCTCCTCTCCCCCTACCCCAAGACAGTATGCATTCTGAATACCCCTTCCCATAATCTGTCCTTTCTTCTAACACTGCCCCCCCTTCTCTGTTCCTCTTCCCCTTTTATTTTCCTGTAGGGCAGGGTATATTTCTATACTCCTTTCCCTGTATCTCTTATTTCCCAGTTGCATGTAAAAACAATTTTTCTTATTAAACTTTGGGTTCCAAATTCTCTCCATCTCTCCTTCCCCACAAACCCTCATTGAGAAGGCAAGCATTTCAATATAGGTTATATATGTGTGGTCATGCGATACACTTTCATAATAGTCATGTTGAAAAAGACTAACTATATTTCCCTCCATCCTATCCCATCCCCCCATTCATTCTATTCTCTCCTTTGACCCTGTCCCTCCTCAAAAGTGTTTGCTTCTGATTACTCCCCCCCAATCTACCCTCCCTTCTATCATCCCCACCTCTCTTTTCCCCTCGTCCCCTATTTTCCTGTAAAATTAGTGTGTGTGTTATTCCTTCCTTAAGCCAAATCCAATGAGAGTAAGATTCACTCATTCCTTCTCATCTACCCCCTTCTCCTCCACTGTAAAAGCTTTTTCTTGCCTCTTTACCTCTCCCTTTTTCCTTCTCCCAGTACAATCCTCTCTCACCCCTTAATTTTATTTTTAGATGTCATCCCTTCATGTTCAATTCACCCTGTGCCCTCTGTCTATCTATCCATCTATCCATCTATCTATCTATCTATCTATCTATCTATCTATCTATCTATCTATCTGTCTGTCTGTCTGTCTGTCTGTCTGTCTGTCTGTCTGTCTATCTATCTATCTATCTATCTATCTATCTATCTATCTATCTATTCCCTTCAACTACCCTACTACTAAGAAAGGTCTCATCAGTTACTGATATCATCTTTCCATGTAATAATGTAACCAGCTAAACTTTATAAGTCCCTTATAATTTCTCTTTCCTGTTTACCTTTTCATGCTTCTCTTGAGTCTTTTATTTGAAAAACAAGTGTTCTATTCACCTCTGGTCTTTTCATCAGGAATGCTTGAAAGTCCTCTATTTCATTGAATATCGAATTTTTCCCCTGAAGAATTATGATCAGTTTTGCTGGGTAGGTGATTCTTGGTTTTAATCCTAGATCCTTTGACTTCCAGAATACCATATTCCAAGCCCTTCAGTCCCTTAATGTAGAAGCTGTTAAATCTTGTGTTATTCTGATTGTGTTTCCATAATACTTGAATTGTTTCTTTCTGGTTGCTTGTAATATTTCCTCCTTTACCTGGGAACTCTGGAATTTGGCTATGACATTCCTAGAAGTTTTCTTTTTGGGATCTCTTTCAGGTGGTGATCAGTGGATTCTTTCAATTTTTATTTTGTCCTCTGGTTTGGGAATATGAGGGCAATTTGATAATTTCTTGAAAGATGATGTCTAAGTTCTTTTTTTTTTATTATGGTTTTCAGGCAGTCCAATAATTTTAAAATTATCTCTCCTGGATCTGTTTTCCAGATCGGTTGTTTTTCCAATGAGTTATTTCATATTGTCTTCTATTTTTTTCATTCTTTTGGTTTTATTTTATAATTTCTTGATTTCTCATAGAGTCGTTAGCTTCCATTTGCTCCATTCTGATTTTGAAGGGATTATTTTTTTTCAGTGAGCTTTTGGACCTCCTTTTCCATTTGGCCAATTCTGCTTTTCAAGGCATTCTTCTCCTCACTGGCTTTTTGGGCCTCTTTTGCCATTTGTGTTAGTCTATTTTTAAGGTGTTATTTTCTTAACTATTTTTAGGTCTCCTTTAGCAAGCTGTTGACTCATTTTTCATTATTTTCTTGTATCATTCTCTTTCTCTTTCCAATTTTTCCTCTACTTCCCTTATTTGCTTCTTTTTTTTTTAATTTTTTAATTTTTTTTTTATTTATTTTTTAAATTTTCCATATGCTTTTGAGTTGAAAATTTTTCTCCCTTTTCTCTCCCCCCCCAAGACGGCACACAATCTGACATAGGTTTTACATTTACATACCCATTAAACATATTTTCACATTAGTGAAGTTGTAAGTAAAAATTAAAACCAATAGGAGGAACCATCAGAAAGATGAAACAAAACTCAACAGAAGGTAAAAATAAGTGATAGCATTCGACTTCCATAGTTCTTTCTTTGGATGTGGACAGCATTTTCCATCCTGAGGCCTCTGGAGATGTCTTAGATCCTCTAATGCTGAGAAGGGTTCAGTTTAACAATTCTTAGTCATTGCATAACGTGGCTGTTATTGTGTACAAAGTCCTCTTGGTTCTGCTCACTTCACTCAGCATCAGACCATATAAGTCTTTCCAGGTTTTTCTGAAGTCAGCCTGTTCATCATTTCTTATAGCACAATAGTATTCCATTACATTCATATACCACAACTTGCTCAGCCATTCCCCAATTGATGGGCATCCTCTCAATTTCCAATTCTTTGCCACCACAAAAAGAGCTGCTATGAATATTTTTGTACATGTGGGTCCTTTTCCCATTTGTTTGATCTCTTTGGGATATAGCCCTAGAAGTGCTATTGCTGGATCAAAGGGTATGCACATTTTTGTAGCCCTTTGGGCATAGTTCCAAATTGTTCTCCAAAATGGTTGGATCATTTCACAACTCCACCAACAATGTATTAGTGTTCCAATTTTCCCACATCTTCTCCAACATTTATCATTTTCCTGTTTTGTCATGTTGGCCAATCTGATAGGTGTGATGTGGTACCTCAGAGTTGTTTTGATTTGCATTTCTCTAATCAATAATGATTTAGAGCATTTTTTCATATGACTATAGATGGCTTTAATTTCTTCATCTGAGAACTGTCTGTTCATATCCTTTGACCATTTATCAATTGGGGAATGGCTTGTGTTCTTATAAATTTGTCTTAATTCTCTATATATTTTAGAAATGAGGCCTTTATCAGAGAGACTGGTTGTAAAAATTCTTTCCCAATTTTCTACCTTCCTTCTAATCTTAGTTGCATTGGCTTTGTTTGTGCAAAAACTTTTCAATTTAATGTAATCAAAATTATCCATTTTGCTTTTCATAATGTTCTCTATCTCCTGTTTGGTCATGAATTCTTCTGTTCTCCATAGATCTGATAGGTAAACTATTCCTTGTTCTCCCAGTTTACTTATGGTATCAGCCTTTATATCTAAGTCCTGAACCCATTTTGACTTTATTTTGGTATATGGTGTGAGATTTGGGTCTATGCCTAGTTTCTGCCATACTCTTTTCCAGTTTTCCCAGCAGTTTTTTTCAAAGAGTGGGTTCTTATCCCAGAAGCTGGGGTCTTTGGGTTTATCAAATAATAGATTACTATAGTCATTGACTACTGTGTCTTGCATATTTAACCTATTCCACTGATCCACCTCCCTATTTCTTAGCCAGTACCAAGCAGTTTTGATGATTGCTGCTTTATAATACAATTTAAGATCTGGAATTGCTAGGCCACCTTCCCCTGCATTTCTTTTCATTAGTTCCTTTGATATTCTGGACCTTTTGTTTTTCCAAATGAATCTTGTTATTATTTTTTCTAACTCTATAAAATAATTTTTGGTAGTTTGATTGGTATGGCACTGAATAAGTAAATTAGCTTAGGTAGGATTGTCATTTTTATTATATTAGCTCGGCCTACCCATGAGCAACTGATGTTTTTCCAATTATTTAGATCTGATTTTATTTGTGTGAAAAGTGTTTTGTAATTGTGTTCATAGAGTTCCTGGGTTTGTTTCGGAGGTAGACTCCTAAATATTTTATAATGTCTACAGTAAGTTTAAATGGGATTTCTCTTTCTATCTCTTGCTGTTGGGCTTTGTTGGTAATATATAGAAATGCTGATGATTTATGTGGGTTTATTTTATAGCCTGCAACTTTGCTAAAGTTGTTTATTATTTCAAGTAGTTTTTTACTTGATTCTCTAGGATTCTCTAAGTATATCATCATGTCATCTGCAAAGAGTGATAGCTTTGTTTCTTCTTTGCCTATTCTAATGCCTTCAATTTCTTTTTCTTCTCTTATTGCTAAAGCTAAGTTTCCAGTACAATATTGAATAACAGTGGTGATAATGGACATCCTTGTTTCACCCCGATCTTATTGGAAATGCTTCTAGCCTGTCCCCATTACATATATGCTTGCTGAAGGTTTTAGATATATTTATTATTTTAAGGAAGACTCCATTTATACCTATGCTTTCTAGTGTTTTTAATAGGAATGGGTGTTGTATTTTATCAAAAGCTTTTTCTGCATCTATTGAGATGATCATGTGGTTTCTGTTGGTTTTGTTGTTGATATGCTCAATGATGCTGATAGTTTTCCTAATATTGAACCAACCCTGCATTCCTGGTATAAATCCTACCTGGTCATAGTGTATTATTCTTGTGATAAGTTGCTGCAATCTACTTGCTAGTATTTTGTTTAAAATTTTTGCATCTATATTCATTAGAGAAATTGGTCTATAATTTTCTTTCTCTATTTTGACTCTTCCTGGTTTAGGTATCAACACCATATTTGTATCATAAAAAGAATTTGGTAAGACTCCTTCTTCACCTATTTTCCCAAATAGTCTATATAGTATTGGAATTAATTGTTCTTTAAATGTTTGATAGAATTCATGTAAATCCATCTGGCCCTGGAGATTTTTTCCTAGGGAGTTCATCAATGGCTTGTTCAATTTCTTTTTCTGAGATGGGGTTATTTAAGTATTTTACTTCCTCTTCGTTAATCTGGGCAATTTATATTTTTGTAAATATGTATCCATTTCACTAAGATTGTCAAATTTGTTGGCATATAGTTGGGCAAAATAATTCCTAATTATTGTTTTAATTTCCTCTTCCTTGGTGGTAGCTTCGCCCTTTTCATTCTTGATACTAGTAATTTGGTTTTCTTCTTTCTTTTTTTAATTAAATTAACCAAAGGCTTATCTATTTTATTGGTTTTTTCATAAAACCAGCTCTTAGTTTTATTTATTAGTTCAATAGTTTTCTTAATTTCAATTTTATTAATTTTTCCTTTGGTTTTCAATATTTCTAATTTGGTGTTTAGTTGAGGATTTTTAATTTGTTCTTTTTTAGTTTTTTTAGTTGTATGCCCAATTCATTAATCTCCTCTTTTTCTATTTTATTTATGTAAGCATTTAGAGATATAAAACTTCCCCTAAGAACTGCTTTCTGCATCCCATAGGTTTTGGTATGTTGTCTCATTATTGTCATTCTCTTGAATGAAATTATTGATTGTTTCTATGATTTGTTGTTTGACCCAATCATTTTTTAGGATTAGATTATTTAGTTTCCAATTATTTTTTAGTCTATCTTTCCATGGCCCTTTATTACATATAATTTTTATTGCATCATGATCTGAAAAGGATGCATTTAATATTTCTGCCTTTCTGCATTGGATTGTGAGGTTTTTATGCCCTAGTACATGGTCAATTTTTGTGTATGTGCCATGTACTGCAGAAAAAAGTATATTCCTTTCTATCCCCATTCAGTTTTCTCCAGAGGTCTATCATACCTAACTTTTCTAATGTTCTATTCACCTCCTTAACTTCTTTCTTGTTTATTTTGTGGTTAGACTTATCTAGTGCGAGAGGGGGAGGTTCAGGTTCCCCACTAGTATAGTTTTGCTGTCTATTTCTTCCTGTAACTCCCTGAACTTCTCCTCAGAATTTGGATGCTTTAGCATTTGGTGCATATATATTTAGTAATGATATTACTTCATTGTCTATGGTGCCTTTTAGCAGGATGTAGTTTCCTTCCTTATCTCTTTTGATTAGATCTATTTTTGCTTTTGCTTTATCTGAGATCAGGATTGCTACCCCTGCTTTTTTTACTTCAGCTGAGCATAATATATTCTGCTCCAGCCTTTTACCTTTACCCTGTATGTGTCACTCTTTTTCAAATGTGTTTCCTGTAAACAACATATTGTAGGATTATGGTTTTTAATCCATTCTGCAATCCATTTCCGTTTTTGGGAGAGTTCATCCCATTCACATTCACAGTTATGATTACTATCTGTGTCTTTTTCTCCATCCTTTTCTCCCTATTTATGCTTTTCTTTCTCCTTTTTCCTTTCTCCCCTTCACTAGTGTTTTGCTTTTGACCACGCCTCCTTCAGTCCCTTCCCCCTTTTATTATCCCTTTCCCTTTTCTTCCCCTTTAGTCTTACTGCTGCTTCCTCCCTTCCCTTCTTTCCCCCCCTTTTCTTTCCCCCTCCCTTTTCTTTCCCCTTTTCCCTCCTACTGCCTATAGGGCAAGTTAGATTTCTATACCTAACTGATTATATTATGCCCTTCTTGAGCCAAATCTGATGAGAGTAAGGTTCAAACAATGCTCCCCCCCCTTTCCCTCTGCTGTAATAGGATTTTGTGTCTTTTCCTGTAATGTAATTTACCCTTGTCTGCCTCCTCCTTTCTCAGTACATTTTCTAAGATCAGATTGATCCACTTATTTGGATCCATTTAACCCACTTGATTAGATTTTTTTTTCATTACATCAAAGTCAACTAATATCCACCCTCTTTATGTATACTCCTTTAACAAGGTGTAATAACAATACAGTTCTCAAGGGTTGCAAGTCTCATATTCCCTTGTAGGGGTTTAAACAGCCCCCCCCTTATTAACAACATATTGTATCCTTCTGTCCCATTTACCTTTTTAAGTCCTTCTTGAGTCCTGTACTTGAAGATCAAATTTTTTGTTGAGCTCTGGTCTTTTTATCAGGAAAGTTTGGAAGTCTCCTATTTCATTGAATATCCACCTCCTCCCTTGAAAAATGATGCTCATTTTTGCTGGGTAATTGATCCTTGGCTGCATTCCAAGCTCCTTTGCCTTATGGAATATCATGTTCCATGCCCTGCGGTCTTTTAATGTAGAAGCTGCAAGGTCCTGTGTAATCCTGACTGTGGTTCCATGATATTTAAATTGTTTCTTTCTGGCTGCTTGCAGCACCTTCTCTTTCATCTGGTAATTTTGGAATTTTGCTATTATATTCTTGGCATTGTCAATTTGGGATCTCTTTCAGGTGGTGATCGTGGATTCTTTCTATGGTTATTTTCCCTTCTGGTTCTAGGACTTCTGGGCAGTTTTCCTTTATGATTTCCTGAAAGATACTGTCCAGGCTCTTTTTTTCATCATGATTTTCAGGTAGTCCAATAATTTTTAAATTGTCTCTCCTGAGTCGATTTTCCAGGTCGTTGTTTTACTGATGAGGTATTTTACATTTTTTCATTATTTTTTTTTTTTTTGTTTCTGTTTGACTGATTCTTGCTCTCTCATAGAGACATTAGTTTCCATTTGTCCAATTCTAGTTTTTAACAGATTGTTTTCTTCTGTTAGTTTTTGTACTTCCTTCTTCAACTGGCCAATTGTGTTTTTTAGGGACTTGTTTCTTCAGTTACTCTTCTGTTAGTTTTTGTCCTTCCTTCTTCAATTGGCCAATTGTGTTTTTTAGGGACTTGTTTTCTTCAGTGTATTTTTTTTCCAATTGGCCAATTGTATTTTTGAAGGACTCTTTTACCTCTCTCATTTGACTATTAAAATCCTTCTTGAGCTCTTCTAAGAAGGCTTTTTGGGCTTCAGACCAGTTCATATTCCCTTTTGTTGTTGCAGATGTGGGTTTGTTGACAATGTTGTCCTCTTCAGAATTTCTGTCTTGATCTTCACTCTTCTCATAATATGTAGTTTCTTTTTACTCATGGTGTTTCTTTATTCCCTGGCCTTTAAAGAGATTGAGCTCTCCTGCTGGGGAACAGAGGGTACTGACCCAAGCTTCTTGTGTTGGGAGCCTAGGTCTTGGTCACTGGCTTTGCGTTGCTGGGGCCTCTTATGCTGGGAATTGGAGGCTGTAGGTTTCTGGCAGCTTACCTTGTGTTGGGCTGGAATCAGCAAGGCTGGAACTTTCAGGCAATTCTAGGTTGCCTGCTTTTCCTTTCATTTAGCTTTCTTCAGCTCCTTTTAGATGGGTGCTGCAGGTGTTTATCTGCCTGGGGCCCCCTGCAGTGTTGTCTCCCTTTTCTGCTAATGCACGGGAGATTCCTTTGGTGGAGTGCCGAGGCTCCTGGTGGTTTTCTGAGCTGGTTTCCACCGGTTCCCCCCCCTCACTGAGGCACGGAGGTCCAGGTGTTGGTGTTTGCCTGCTCTACCACCTGGGCTTCAGGATTTCTTCATAATTGGGGGCTTCAGGGCTCCTACAGCTCACCTGGTGTTGGGTTGGAATCAGCAAGATGGGGGCTTTAGGAAGCCTTTAGGTTGTTTTCTTCACCTCCTTTCAGATGAATGCCGCAGGGTACTGCTTCTCTCCTATTTTTGCTGAGGCACTGGGAGACCCGTTTGCTGGGCTACTGCACTGCTGCTCCTTGTCTTTCTTCTAGTTCAGGTGTTCCAGGGTTTTTTTTCTGGGTGATATTTTCTGGGTTTGCAGAGGTTGATAGGGGAGAGTGAGAGTGACTACCTTTTCACTCCGCCATCTTGGCTCCCGGAAGCGGAAGTCTCCCCTTACTTGCTTATTAAAATCCTTTTTGAGCTCTTCCATGGCCTGAGACCAATTCATATTTTTTCTTGGCAGCTTTAGACATAGGAGCTTTGACTTTGTTGTCCTCTTCTGGTTGCATGTTTTGATCTTTTGTCAACAACATAAGATTCTGTAGTCTGAGTTTTTTTTTTCTCTATTTGCTCATGTTCCCAGCAAATTACTCGACATTTTTAATTGTTTGTTAAGTTAGGGCTCTGCTTCCAGTGTGGAGGTTGTATTGTCCCAAGGATCAGGGATTTTGTGCAGCTATTTTCAGAGATACTTCTAAAGATCTATAAATTTTCCGCTCTTACAAGGTGGTATGATCAAAGGTGAGGAGTTTACTCCTTTTCTGGCCTATGCTCTGGTCTATGAATGACCACAACCACTCTTTTTTTTGCCTTTGAACTGTGAGGAGGATTTTCTCTATACCACTGCCTCAAGTTCTACCACTCCAGTGCTCCTCCTCACCCCAGGACTTCCACTCAGCTCTATGACCCAGATCCAAGCACAGGCAAATCAAGAGAATCCTCCCTCAGCACCAGCAGACATCCTTGAAATCCCCCTCTGATTAGATACTCAATTCCCCCACTATCTGTGAGCTGAGAGTTCCAGAAGCACTGTGACTACCACCTGGGGGCTGTACTAGGGCCAGGACTGCACCACACCCCTCTGTCACTCAGGTTCAACAGACCTTTCCCACTGACCTTCTAAGCTGTCTTTGGCATTTGTGGTTTAAGAAGTCTGGAAACAGCCACACTTGCCCATGATTCAGTCTCCTGAAGCTTCCTGGTTTGCTGGGACCCCATCTTTACCTGTATGGCCCACACTGAACTGCACTCCTCTCCAAGCTTGGTACAACAGACCTTTCCCATCAACCATTCAGATTGTCTTGGGCTGGAAATTTATTTCACTCTGTCTTTTTGTGGATTCTGCTGCTCTAGAATTTGCTTAGAGTCATTTTTTACAAGTATTTAGAGGAGTTTTAGGAAAGCTCAAGCAAGCCACTGCTTTTACTCTGCCATCTTATCTCTGCCCCCTGCCTAATACTTTCTAATTCATATATTCTAGCATTAAATTCTTTATGTCTTTTCACACTGGACTTTACGTATCACTAGGATAATTCCACCCAATCCCAATACCCATAAGCCACCTTAATGAAAAATTCTTCTTTTTTATTAATATTAGGACTATATGTGGTAGGATCTAATTAAACACTCTGTTACTGGGGAGAATGAAACTAGTGGAAAGCTTGAAATCAGGACTTCTGAGCAGCAGTAGTACTAAAGCCAATCAGTGTCTGCACTAAGTTTAGCAACAATATGCTGAGTCCCTGGGAAGGAAGGGTAACCAGGCTGCCTAAGAAGGGGTTACCTTGCTCAGATCAGAAAATAGAGTAGTTTAAAGCTTCTGCGCCACTCGATATTTGTATAAGGTACCTGAATGCTCCTTCACTTTCTGTCTGAAGGAGATAAGGAGGCCTACTCTCAAAACAAAAGAAAATCATTAAGTAAAATTAGGGTTTCTCAGACATCTACTCTTCCTATACTCAAACTTCAACAATAATCTATTAATTCTACTTTGTGAAAAGCACATGTAGTAGTATGATTTAGTGCGAAGAGCCCTGGATTTAGCCATGAGATATTCAGGTTTGATTCCTATCCCAGGGACTTATTAGCTATATGAATGCATCCTACTGATCTAACTCCTCGGAGCCTCTATTTCATCTCTTGTTTAATAATCATAATCATAATCATAATCATAATCATAATCATAATAATCTACTTTATGGGATTTTTGTGAAAACTAAAGAAAAAATTCAGTTTAAAATCTTGAGCTGGTAAATCAGTGTGCTGCCAAGCATATTCCTTCTAGTCATTATAAAATATATTCCTTAAGTTCATTTTTAATATCATACATAGACATAGTACATTGAACCAAATCATTTTTCAACATCACCTCTTCTCATTTCTTTAGAATCTTCTTTATCCATTAAAAGAGATACAAATGTCAACTTTGCCCCACCCAGAATCCTTTAGTTTCCCAATAAAAGCTTCAAAGTAAATCCTAGATTTCTTCCACATCTATTATTTCTACACATTTACCAGCAGAAGTATGTAGTGCTTATTCAGCTTGAAAAATTTTAGCATTGGATATATCATTTTATATGCTTTATCTATTATACTTTCTAATCTGACATACAAAATCCATTCATAGCGGAGTCAATAATCTACTAATACATTTCATCTCTCCCTTGTAGGTAGAGTAATTTCTTCCCACCTTTTGGTTCATGTTTCCCCTGTCTCCAGCTCTTAAGCACTGCCCCATCAACATCTTTGTTCTGGTTACTCTTCTCTATATCCATCTTTCCTTGTGGTTATCTCATTGGTTTGAATGAATTGCATTTCCATCTCTATACAGAAGACTTCCAAATCTATATATTCTTAAAATCTCTCCAGTACTCAAGTTTTTCATCAACAGCTGCCAGCTCTATCTGGATGTCATAAAGGCATCTCAAATGCAAAATGTCAAATGCAGAAATCATTTTGTTATCAATTTCAACCCAGTACTCTTCCAAACCTGCCTAATTCTGTTGAGGGTATCATCATCTTTCTAGTTACCTAGGTTCACAACTTTGAAGTCATCAATGTTCCATCTTCCCAACTAACACACTGATATTCTGATCAAGTTGGCATTTCTACCATCAAAATATTCCATACCCATGTCCATCCCCTTTTCTTCACTCATACAATCAAAACACCAGTTCAGGCCTTTAACATGCCTCACTTGCATTATTGAAATATAATTATAATTGATCTTTCTGACTCTTTCTCTCACCTCTTGATTTCAAACTCCACCCAGGTCTTAAATCAACTTTATGAATCACAGATCTGAACATGTTGCGCCTCTGCTCAAGAAGCTTTAGTGCTTCCCTGCTGCCTGTAGGATAAAATACAAATTGCTCAGCCTGAAACATTAAGCTGTCAGTGATTTGACTCCAGATTATCTTCACTTGCTTTTCTCACAGTACTCCCCTTCACTCTCTCTTTATTCTAGTCAAACTGGCCTATATTCTATTCCCCATGTCTGAAATTCCCCCTCCCACCTATGTTTTTTAATGCAATCTGTCCACCATCTTTGGAATACACTCCTTCTTTTCAGAACCCTTTGCAATTTTCAAAGATCAGCTCAGCTGAAATTTTATTGAGGAAGATTTTTTCTATCCCTTAGTTATTAGTAATCTCTAATTCCTCAAATGATCATATTTCTAAAACAATACTCATTTTTATAATGTTGTATGTCTCAGATAAATGTAAATTCCTTGAAGGCAAAGTCTGTTCTTCATTTTCGTCTCTGCTTACCCAATTAACAAATAGTACTTGTAGTCTTAGGTGCAAAATAATTATTGCTGAATGGATTAATGTGAAATATTGTTTCTAATTACTCACCAGAGTTTCATGGAATATGGAATCAGACCTCAGAATATCTGGAATCATTCTTCATGAAAATGCCTCATATTTGCTTCATGATACCAATCAGCAAAGTTTTACCTCTTCTCTCTCACTCACCAAACATTTGATATATCTTTTTCTCTTTAGAAAAATGTAATAGTTTTATTTCTGGATTACCTTGTGATTTATTTTTATCTCATCTAAAAATCCTTCACTGTTTAATAAATTGTAATATAGAGCACTGATTTTCAGTCTCTTTCACCTTTTCCTCTTGAATAGAGATCTGCTTGTACTTGTGGCAGATATAGTACACAGTGCCAAATATAGGCTGTCCACAAATAGAGGCTGCCCTCTGGAAATAACTGAAATGTTGTGTAATGGATAGAGGACTGGCTTCAAAGTATGGAAGACCTGGGTTAAAATTGTACAGCTAGCATACATTAGTTGTGTGATCCTGGCTAAATAGCTTAACCTATTTGTAACCTAGGAAAATCATTGAGACAATAAATTGCAGGTAAGGTACCTATCTGCCTGGATAGAGGAGATTTCTTCACCTTGGAGTTCCCTGAGCCAATAGATACAATCACACACACACACACACACACACACACACACACACACACACACACATGCATGTAGGCAAGCACAAGTGAGTGTTGCTCACTATAAGCCTCATTCAGATTTGTACAAGCCAAATTTCAATGAGAAGGAAAGAGAGAAAAAATGCATGCAACAGCCTAAAACTTAATGGGCAAAGACCTCAAACTGTGAAAGAAACACGAACTTTAGTCTTCAGGTCATTGAAAGAGTTTTCTTAGTGCACATATGTGTTAGATCTCCTAATGGATTTACAGTATTTTCTGGCTATAATGCTAAACTGTCACAGAAACCTCCTGTCCATGCCTCTTTCCTAGGGCTATGGGTAAATACTGACTTTAACCTATTTAATCCCACCTAGTCTCTAACTGCCAGACTTCTTAACCTGCTGCTAAGTGCTGGCAATTAACGAGATGTCAACTATTCTCCTGTAAACATACATCTAACTTAATAGAATTCTTCTTACCTCTCACACGCCTTTAAACTACAAGTACAATGAGCAATATTTCACATGATTCTGTACCACAGTTCCTATTTATTTTCTATGCCTTCTCTTGGCAAAAATTTAAAAATGAAAATATGACTACCTAAGAATCAGAGATGGAGGTGGGGTCAATAAATAAAAGAAGAAAACATTTTAGAGGAAGAGGCATAAAGGAAACAAATGGAAGCACTAGACTAGGAAAGCAAAATAGAACATTCTCCCTCTAATATGATAAAGGATGAAAGGTTGAGTACAGAGAACAAGATACTCTGGGCTAATGGGAAAGGAAGATGAAGAGCCTTGGTTTTGTCATCTGAGTATGAGGCAAGTTCATTTCTTTTAGATTCTAGATCTGTTAGAAACTAGATAAGAATTGGATGGTTTAGAATAACTGTAGAAAGCATATTGCAGAATAAACACAATTACTGAAATTCATCTTATAATACTTTCCTTATTTCATCAACAGAGGTACTTACTTCACTAACGTATTTCCACATTCTATGCAATTCTTGACCATGTGTTGTTGACCATGTGTTATACAGAATTTGCCCAATTTTCTGAAGGCATTTATCTAACTATAATTTAATGGTACCAGTATGTCATTCTAGTTACCAATCTTATTTTTATCTCTTATCCTTGTTAATGTGACCAAATAGCATAGCTCCTTTTCCATTCAAACATATTCTTTAAAAAAGTCCTGTGTGTTTCCCATCCAAATAGACAATACAATCAAAATTACAAGGAAAGCAGAAAACTTGGGGGGCGGTGGGATTTGTAGCACGTATCTCTGATAAAGGCCTCAATTCTCAAATATATAGAAAACTGTGTCAAATTTATAAAAAATACAAGTCATTCCTCAACTTATAAATTGTCAAAGGATATGAACAGGCAGTTTTCAAACAAAGAAATTAAAGGTATCTATAATCAAATGAAAAAAATGCTCTGAAATCACTTTTGATTAGAAAAATGCAAATTAAAACTGAGGCTTTGGCCTTCTGGGAGCCAAGATGGTGGGCTAAGCAATAAACTGCTATAACTCTCTCACATTCACCTCCAAGCAACCATAAAATAGAGCCTCAGAAGATATCCTGGAAGAGTAGAACCCACAAAATGACAGGGTGGAATAATCTTTTATTCTGAGAAACTTGGAGCATCAACAAGAGAGGTCCATCTCACTCAGATGAAAAGGTAGCACAGTCCAGGACAGGAACGGTCCCAGCAAGCCAGCAGTAAGCATCACCTCAGCAAACCAGCAGGAGATCCTGAGCCCCAGAATGGTGGAGCAGGAAATGCCAACACAAAGATCCCCCAAGTGCCTCAGAACAGCCAGGGAAACCAGCAGACTCCACTTCCAAGAATCACCAGGTGCTTCAGTGTAGTCCCAGGTAAACAGCAATCTTCCAGTGGCCAGAGCTCCACATGGTTCAGCACAGCTGTGGGGAACAAGTAAATGCCTATCCTATAGTGCCTAAGCCAGTCAGCACTGGCCCCACCACACTTCAGCATAGCCCCAGGCAAACAGAGGCTCCAAAGGACTGACCACAAGTGCTTCAGTGTAGCCACTGGGAAATGCAGAAACACCCCACTGGGCCTCAGTAAAAAACCAGAAACCACCACTAGGACCCCAGCTCAGCACCAGGTAAATCACCAGACCTTATCTCCTCCAGCAGCACCAGCCAACCCCCAACTCATTCCCACAGTGCAGCACCAGACACAACCCCAACCCCTGCCATGGGACTCATGGTAACATCAGTGCAACACCAGGTAAACAGCCAGAGCCTGCAGCCACTAGCACAAGAAGCCAGAGATAGTGCTCCTCCTTCCACCCTAGAAACAAAGTTCAAATTTGAAAGAAAGAAAAAAAGGATGATAATAATAATAATAATAATAATAATAATAAAAATGATGAGCAGAAAAGAGCAAAAAATAATCTTACTGTAGAAAGTTATTATGGTGATAGGGAAGAGCAAGACACAAACTCAAATGAGGACAACAGCTGACAACAATTGTCAAAACAGCTATAGGCAAAACCCCAAAGAAAAATGAGAAGTGATCTTAAGATCTCATGGAAGAGCTCAAAAAGGAGATTAAAATCACATAAAGGCATTAGAAGAAAAATTAGGAAAAGAAATGAGAGTGATGTAAGATAATTATGAAAAAAAGAGTCAACAGCCTAGAAAAAGTGAGGAGGTGGAGCCAACATGGTGGAGTAAAAGCAGTGACTTGCTTGAGCTCTCTCCCAAACCCCCTCCAAATACCTGTAAAAAATGGCTCTCAACATATTCTAAAGCAGCAGAACCCACAAAAAGACAGAGTGAAACAAATTTTACAGCCCAAGACAACCTGGCTGGTTGATCAGAAAGGTATATCACTTCGGGAGAGGAGAGAAGAGCAGTTTGGCATGGGTGCACAGGCAAAACAAGCTTCGGTGAACCTGGAGCAGGCCTCAGAGGACTGAATGGCAGGCAACTGTAGTAGTTTCCAGACTTCTCAACCCACAAACACCAAAGACGACTTAGAAGGTCAGTGGGAAAAGTCTGTGACTACAGTAAGAGAGAAGCACAGTCCCAGCCCCAGTCCCTGAGCTTGGCTGCAGGGTGGCAGCTGCTTCCAGAGCTTCTGGCCCACAAACTGAGGGGGAATTAAGTGGCTGATCAGAGGGGGATTGCAAGGATCTCTCTGCTGGTGCAAGATTCTCTTGCTTTGCCTGCACTTGGATCTGGGTCACAGCTCTGGGTAGTGGTCCTGGGGCAAGGAGGAGTGCTGGCGTGATGGAGCTGGTAGTGGTGGTGAAGAAGAAAACCTCCTCACAGTTCCCAGGCAAAAAAGAGTGCTTGTGGTCACTCATACACCAGAGCTCAGGCCAGAAAAGGAGCAAACACTTCACCCCTTATCATACCACCTTGGAAGAACTGAAAATTGACAGATCCCTAGATGTATCTCTGAAAACATCTGCACAAAACCCCTGAAGATTGGGGCAGTACATTCTCCACACTGGAAGCAGACCACTACTTTAACAAAGAATTTAAAACTCAAGTAATTGGCTGGGATCATGAACAAACAAAAAGCGTTAGATCATGGAATCTTTCTTTGGTGACAAAGAAGATCAAAACATACAACTAGAAGAAGACAACAAAGTCCAAGCTCCTACATCTAAAGCCTCCAAGAAAAAAAAATGAATCAGTCCCAGTCTATAGAAGAGCTCAAAAAAGGAGTTTAAGAAACAAGTAAGAGAAGTAGAGGAAAAACTGGGAAGAGAAATGAGAAAGATACAAGAAAATCAGGAAAAACAAGTCAACAGCTTGCTAAAGGAGACCCAAAAAATACTGAAGAAAATAACACCTTAAAAATAGCCTAACCCAAATGGCAAAAGAGGTACAAAAAGCCAATGAGGAGAAGAATGCCCTAAAAAGCAAAATTGGACAAATGGAAAAGGAAGTCCAAAAGATTATTGAAGAAAATACTTCCTTAAAAATTAGGATCGAGCAATTGGAAGCTAGTGACTTTATGAGAAATCAAGACACTGTAAAACAAATCCAAAAGAATGAAAAATTAGAAAACAATGTGAATGTCTCATTGGAAAAACAACTGACCTGGAAAATAGATCCAGGAGAGAGAACTTACAAATTATTGGACTATCTGAAAGCCATGATCAAAAAAAGAACCTAGATATCATCTTTCAAGAAATTATCAAGGAAAACTGCCCTGATATTTTAGAACCAAAAGGCAAAATAGAAATTGAAAGAAAAAAATAGAATTAACCAATTGGAAAAGGAGATACAAAAATCCACTGAAGAAAACAACTCCTTAAAGAGTACAATTTGCTGAGAGAGAGAGAGAGAGAGAGAGAGAGAGAGAGAGAGAGAGAGAGAGTAAAATTGGCCAAATGGAAAAGAAAGCACAAAAGCTAATTGAGGGAAAAAATACCTTAAAAGTTAAAATTGAGCAAGTGAAAGCTAGTGACTCTACGAAATATCATGAATCAATCCAATTCAAAAGAATGAAAAAAAATGGAAGAAAATGTAAAATACCCTGTGATAAAAACAATTGACCAGGAAAATAAATCCAGGAGACACAATATCAGAATCACTGGACTACCTGAAAGCCATAATCAAAAGGAGAACCTGGAAAGCATCTTTCAAGAAATTTTCAAGGAAAACTGCCCTGATGTCCTGGAACCAGAAGGCAAAATAGATATTGAAAGAATCCACTGATCACCTCAGAAAAGAGATCGCAAAATAAAAAGCCCAAAGAACATTATAGCCAAATTTCAAAACCATCAGGTCAAGAAAAAATACTACAAGTGGCCTGAAAGAAACAATTCAAATATCAGGGAGTCACAATCAGTACTGCATAGGACCTGGCAACTGTGACATTAAAGGATCAGAGGTCATGGAAAATGATATTCATGCGGGCAAAGGAGGTTGGACGACAACCAATAATCACTTACCTGGCAAAATTAAGCATAATCCATCAAGGGAAAAAATAGTCATTCAATGAAATAGAAGAATTTCAAGCTTTCATAAGGAGAAGACCAGAAGTAAACCAAAAGTTTGACCTCCAATATCAAAACCCAAGAGAAGCATAAACAGGTTAAAAAGGGAAAAGATAACATAAGAGCTAATAAAGCTAAACTGTTTAAATCCCTACACAGAAAGATGATACTTGTAACTCTTAAAAATTGTATCACTAACAGTACAGATAGAAAGAATATACATAGACAGATGATACAGGTGTAAGATGAATTTGAGGGAATGACATTTTTAAAAAATTCAGGGATGAGAAAAAGTACAATGGGTGCAGAAGGGAGAGGTATAATGTGGCAAAGTATCTCACACATGAAGAGGTAAGAAAGACTTATTACAGTGGAGGAGGAGAAGGGAGAGTGGGCAATGGGCATTGCTTAAGCCCTACTGTCATCAGTATTGGCTCAAAGAGGAAATAATCAGTTGAATATAGACATCGATCTTATTCAACAGGGAAGTAGGAGAGGAGGTGATTAAGAAAAGGGAGTGATATAAGGGAGGGCAGATCAAGGGAAGTGGTAGATAGAAGTAAAACACTGGTGAGGTGGGAAAGGGTGAAAGGAGAGAGGACAAATAGGAGAAAGGAAAGGATGGAGGGAAATACACATGTAGTAATCATAATCGTGAATGTGAATGGGATGAACTCTCCAATAAAACAGAAGCAGACAGCAGAGTGGATTAAAAACCAGAATCCTGCAATATGTTGCTTATAAGAAACATACTTGAAGTAGAGAGACACACAGAGAGTAAATGTAAGGGGCTGGAGCAGAATCTATTATGTTTCAGCTGAAGTGGAAAAAAAAAGCAGGGGTAGAAATCCTAATCTTAGACAAAGTAAAAGCAAAAATATACTTAATTAAAAGAGATAAGGAAGGAAACTACATCTTGCTAAAAGATACTGTAAGACAATGAAGCAGTCAAATTGAGGAATAGTCCATCTATCAGATCTATGGAGAGGGGAAGAATTCATGACCAAACAAGAGTTAGAGAGCAGTACAACATGTAGAATAGATCATTTTGATGGTATTAAATTAAAAAGCTTTTGCACAAATAAAACCAATGCAACCAAGATTAAAAGGAAAGCAGAAAGCTGGGACACAGTCTTTACAGCCAGTGTCTTTGATAAAGGCCTCATTTCTCAAATATATAGAGAACTGAATCAAATGTATGAGAACACAAGCCAATTCCCAACTGATGAATGGTTGAAGGATATGAACAGACAGTTTTCAAATGAAGAAATCAAAGCTATCTATACCAAATGAAGAAGTGTTCTAAATCACTATTGATTAGAGAAATTCAATTAAATCAACTCCGAGGTACTACCTCACACCAATCGTATTGGCTAACATGACAAAAAATGAAAATGATAAATGTTGGAGAGGGTGTGGAAAAATTGGAGCACTAATGTATTATTGGTGGAGTTATGAACTGATCCAATTATTCTGGGGGAGTAATTTGTGGCCCAAAGGGCTACAAAACTGCACACCCTTTGATCTAGCAATACCACTACTAGGTCTATATCCCACAGATATCAAAATAAAAAAGAAGGAAAATGACATCTTTGTATACAAATATTTATAGCACCAATTTGCCCTTAGCCAGCCATTTTATCCTTTCAAATTCCCTAATACAGCTTCAATATTTCTACTGAGGGGGTAAGCCATTATCTCCTAAAGGTCATTTGAGGGACAACCTAATCTCTTCTAAAGAAACCTGTTCTACTTATGGTTAGTACTAATTGTTAGAAAGTTTTTCCTTTCATCCAGCCAAAATTTGCCACTTCTCTCCCTTTTTTCTTGCCTAATTGTGCCTTGTGGGACCAAATACAGCAAATTTAATCTGTCTTCCATGTGAAAGCCCTTCAAATACTTGAAGACTATTATCATATTATATATTTACTATGTCTTAGATGCTTTGCTAAGTATTGGAGGATACAAAGAAAAAAATAAAAACACTTCCTGCCCTCAATGTTCTTATATTTTCACATGAGAAGCAACATGTATACACACATACACATGATAGACACACAAGATACAGAGTAAATGCAAAGTGACCTTAAAAAGGAAGGCATTAGCAGGTGCAGAGGTGGGGGTGGGGGTGTAGCAAGGAGGAACAGGAAATACCTCCTGTAATGGGGAGCATTTGAACTGAATCTATAATTATTCCAGTTATGACCTAGGTATTGTGTGTGCTTCATTAACTATTTTGTTTTGTTTGTTTGTTTTTGCCCCCAGTGAAAATGGTAGGCAAATTGCTCTTCAATTACCAGGGATTTTTCAGAGAAGGTTTGTGTGGCAAGCGTTCAAGGACTTGGTGCAATTAGCAGGATGTCATCTGTGAAAAGGACATGTATAGAACAGCACTGTTAATAAGAAATTCTTCTTCGAGTTAGACTATACAAAGGACATATTCATGACACTAGTGAAATGCCTTTTGAACATATATCACATTGTTGAATAGCTTTCTGTGTAGTTGTGCCTTTTATATAGGGTCACATATACTAAAGTATGAAAAAAAAGAATTCAAGACTACATATTTTTCTAGTATGAAAAGTATTTTTTTCTGAATAGAACGAATGAAGAAAATCCTCATATTAATCACTTGCTTTATGATAGGCTCTGTGCTGAGTGCTAGGGATACAAATACAAAAGACCAGTCTTTGCCATTTAGGAGATTACATTCATGTGTGTGTGTGTGTGTGTGTGTGTGTGTGTGTGTGTGTGTACACATACACACATATATGAGAGACAGAAGGAGAGAGAGAGGGAGAGGGAGAGGGAGAGGGAGAGGGAGAGAAAGGAATGGTGACAAAGAAAGGATATTTAAGCCTGGGAAGACACTAAGAATAGTAAGTGGGACAACAATATGTATCTGGACATGTCCCTTCTAGAAGCAATAGTAGTGTTGTTTATGGTGTTGTTGGTGGTGGTAGTGGTGATAGGTTTTTTGCATGTTGTCTCTCTCATTAGATGATCAGCTTTTCAGAGCAGGGACTGTTTTTTGCATTTCTTTGTATCCCCAGTGCTTAGCACTGTACCTGGAACATGTTCTTCCTGTTTAATTGTTTCAGTTCTTTCTGAATCAATGTGACACCATTTGAGATTTTCTTGACAAGGATATTAGAGTGGGTGGTCATTTCCCTTTCCAGCTCATTTTACAGATGAGGAATCTGAGACAACCAGGGTTACATGATTTGCCCAGGGTCACATGGCTAGTAAGCATCTAAGGAAAGATTTAAACTCAAGAAGACAAGTCATGCTGACTTCAGGCCCAGTTCATTATCCACCATACTACCTACCTGCCCTGCCTAGAATGTAGTAGATGCATAAATTATAGTTGAAGGATTAGTGTTAATTTTATTCTATTCCTAGGGAAAGGTGGAAGAAACCTAGAAAAGGTATATAGTATTTATCAGGTGGTATGGTAGCTATTATCTGGGAGAAGAAACATGATCTTAGGAAAGTAGCTGGAGCAAGTGGCATAACTGTTCCTTTGCATAGTCTCTGAACAGCTAGTTTAGAGGGTGGGGAAGCAACAGAAAGCAATAAACAGTAGGGCTTCATAATCTCTGCAGCTTGCAATCAATTATATGTTCCAATTTGAATTGAATTGAAGTCACCTGCAAAAGTCTGCTTATTCTCTCATCATGCTTTCACCTAAGATAATTGGATGTATGCACTCATAATTCCCACTAAATATTTTATAGAAAGGAGAAAGAAAGCATACAAACTGGTAATGTTAATGTTTTCACAGTTGCAGGGTTTTGTTTTTGCTGTTGTTGCTATTAAATTACTACCTATGACCTTTTCCCATTATTTTGAAACCTCCGCCTCGCTGATAAATCTTGAGACTAGCTCACTGAATACATTTAGAATTGTGCCACAGACAGTAGAAATTTGCTTGGTAAATACTTTGTCAGACCAGATGCCTCTCCAGATTCCATTTTCTCAAGTGCCATATCCACTAGTTCACATAGTATAATACAATAGTACAGAGATGTAGAATCTACATGTGGCTCTTGTATTGTATATAGTATTCTTTATATGAAGGAGGCAGCTAGGTTGCTTAGTGGATAGAGCACTGGGCCTGAAGGTCAAATCTGGCCTCAGACCCTCATTAGCTATGTGACCCTGGGCAAGCCACTTAACCTTTGTTTGCCTTAATCACCTGGAGAAGGAAATGGCAAACTACTCCAGTATCTTTTCCAAGAAAACCCTATATGGGGTGACGAAGATTCAGGAATGACTGAACAACAATATTACAATGTCCTTTTGTAAATATGTGTGTGTGTGTGTGTGTGTGTGTCCACACACACACACCTACCTACATATATACATATACACATACATATATACACATGCACATATATACACATATATACATATACACACATCTATACATACACACATATATACGTATATACACACATGTGTATGTGTGTGTGCATATATGTATATGCATATATATACATACACATATATACATATATATACATACACACACACACACACATATATATATGTGTATATATATACATACATATATACATATATACATATATATATATACGTATATATATATACATATATATATACATATATATATATATACATATATATATATATATATATATATATGTCTATGCCAGCATTTACTCTCTTGGGTATTCTAAGTAAAATAGACTCTGGAGGAGGAGTTGTGAGGCAGGGGCAGGGGGAATCCGTCAAAGTCCCTTAACTAAAGGAGAGAGTAGGGACCAGTTTTAGATATGGCCTAAAAAGTCAATTCTCTTGTCCTATAAGGGACTCTGGGTGATACTGGGTGAGAGCTGTAAACAGGTTGGGAAGGTATCAATGAATCAATCGTTCAATCTGTAAACACTTATGAAGCACCTGTTATGTGCCAGACTCTTTGTTGAGGGCTGCAGATGCAAAAAGAGATATGTTCCTGAGCTGCCTGCAAAGTGCAGCAAAGAGAAAAGTGTGAAGCCAAACAGCTGAGGGCAGACTGCACAGATCCAAATTTCATTCTAGTTCCCTATTTGGCTTCAGATCTTCAGAAATGGAGATGTACATAAAAGCAAAGTACAAGATGCCAAGGCATGACTTAGTCCATTGGAGCCACTTTTCAGTCACTTCTTCATGTTTGTTCTGGGGGGGAAAGCAATTTAGCTGTAGCCTATCCTTGCTAGGAGTGAAAATGTGCTATTAAAAGTAAGCCTAGACTAGGGGAAGGTGAGGTAAGGGAACAAGCATTTATTAAGAGATTATTGCACTCTAAGGGCTATGCTAAATACTTTAAAATGTTATCTCCTTTGATCCTACCTTACAACAACCCTGCAAGGTAAGTGCTATTATTATCCCTGTTTTACAGCTGAATAGACTAAGGTAGACATACACTAAGCGACAAGGCCAGTGTCACAGAGCTAGCAAGGATCAGAAAATTTGAACTGACTCCAGACCTAGTACTCTAACCACTGAGACATCTAACTACCTAGTGTGAGTGAACAGAAGGAAAAAAATAACAGTCACATGCTTGAAGAAAGAGTAGTGTCCCTTGGCTCTGATTCACTCAAATTCTTATCAGATGATTTATTTTCTAAATGGCTTGCAATTTTCCTAAGTGTATTTATACTTTCCTATCTCTTGTAGAGTACCATCCAACAAATAGTCATTGAAGCCATAAATTTCTATACATCCCTTCCTTCTAAAAATCTTCTAATTAAAAAATATTGCTGGACATATGACCCAAAGGAAATGATGAATTATTGCATTTTAGTTTTTAACATTAACTAAAGGAAAATATCTCTTCATCCCCAACAGTGTCTAGACTGGACAACTGCTTAACCTTTTCTACCTTTTTCTCAAGGTTGTTCCTCATTTTTGCCACTCCCATAAACTGGGGCAGGGGAAAGGGGAAGAGGTCTTCATAATCTCTTTAACATTTTTATAAATCTTTTTACACATCTTCCATCAAGGACGATATAACATTTTATTGATATGTGAGATCCTCCATCTGTTACTAACCTAAACAAATATTAAGCAAATCCATATTAAAAATAATTACCTAAATAATGTAGTTGAGAAAATAGAGAACTTATTAAGTATGAACCTTGAAATAACCTCTTATCATATATACCTCATGCATTTAAAAAATAGAATAAAAGGAATCTCAGAAACTATCTTAACCAAACTGAGGACTAAAAAGTTGAAGTAACTTGCCCAAGGTCATATAGCTAGCTGGTTCACTGACAAAACTATTATTAAAATATGTCTTTTGAATATGATTACTTTTCATAGTATCATAGAATTTGAACTGGATGGTGGCTTAGAGTCCATCTTATCCAACTCTTTCATGTTACAAATGAAGAAACTGAGGCCCAAAGAGATTAATTGATTTGCCCAAGGCCATCTAAGTGGTGAATAACAGAAGTAGGATTTGAACTGAGCTCCTCTGACTGCAAAGCTAAGGTTTTCTTTTCCTTTTTTTTTTTTTGGTCCCATGTCACCTCTCATTCTTATAGGACATCAGAACATCTCAATTGTTCATTAAAATACCACTCACGGTTTTGGTGTCCCTAGTGTAATGGAGTTGTAGACACACTGGAAGATGTCCAGAATAGATAAGTGAAAATGATAAAAGGGTTGGAAAATAGAACCCTGGAGAAAAGGTTAAAATAATGAGAATTATTTAGCTCGTGCAGAAGAACACTAAGTAGCAACCTAAAAACTGCCTTCAAGTACCTAAAGGCTTATTACATAGATGACTAGTGCTTCATTGTCAATGAATATAGAGCAAGAAGAACTTGGACTAATTTGAAGAAAGAAAAGCATACGTTAAACAGAAGGAAGAATGCTCTGCCTTAAAGACATGTTACAGATCAGAATAAATTACCAAGGGTTTTATTTGGCTACTCTTACTGGAGATCTGTCTTGGATAATCAGATGCAAGTCTATCTGAAAGGTTAGGTATATGTCTCATATTGAAACGGTTTCCTTCACAGACAAATATGTGTGAATACGTACACATATATGCTATGTTGTGTATGCATACACATACATGTGTATATATATATATATGTATATATATATATATGTATATATATATATATCTATCCAATATTTAGCACAGTGCCTTGTTCATAATATGTGCTTAATAAACTTTAATGATTGATATATGTATACATACCTATATATACAGATGCATATATTAGAGATGCATATAAGCACATATTTTATGTGCATTTGTATACATACAGATATGTATGTATATTAAAATGTTTAAATCATCAGTTCTTCCCATCTATTCTACTACTGTGTTCCATGTTCTCCCATACATCTCTGTGTACCTAGTACCTGTTTAATATTCATTCTTGTTTCATGTTTGAGTATTATTCAGAGAATTTCTCTCTCTCTCTCTCTCTCTCTCTCTCTCTCTCTCTCTCTCTCTCTCTCTCTCTCTCTCTCTGTCTCACACACACACAGAGTAATGGGGGGTATACATGATATGTATCTGTATCTGTATATGTGTGTGTGTGTGTGTGTGTGTGTGTGTGTGTGTATAAACAAGAGTATGGTTATGGGAGTTGGACATAACTGAAAAAATGACTGAACAGCAGCAAATAAGAAATCATGTGTAATACTCAAGTACCACAACTACCAATTTCAAAGAGATTAATGGAGTACATGGAACATAATAGCGGAGTAAGATGGGAAGAATTGGTATCATTTAAGCATTCTCATAATTCCCATATCAACTAGATCATCTCTTTAATTTAGCACACAGTGAGTGGAAAGATTCCATCTCCTAAAACTAGCTCATTTTTAGATAAAATCAAACTGTTCATGTTCTAGCAGAATGTATTTTGTGTCAATGCTCTAATCTTAAGGGACACCCAGTGCATCAAGATATTGGCGCCATGAATTCAGTTTATACTATTTATATTTTCTCTATTTATATCACACATTTCTTCTTGCTGAGTTCACTCACAGTGCTATACAGGAAAAAGAGCTATCTCATTAATTCTTGAAACACCCTTGGGTGTTAGTTAGGGGACAGAAATGTGTTTCCATTTTGAAGACACAAAAACTGAGGCACTTGGAGAGTGGTCACTCATTAAATCTGGAGCAAAAGGAGGCATCAATTACAAATCTCCCTTGCTACTTAAATTTATCACTACTACTCATTAACTTCATTATTCTCTCAGCTCCAGTGGATCTCTCTTTAAAGACAGTAGAAAATCAGAATGTGTAATAAAGATGACAATATGGAGGGACCTGAGAATCAGTTCAGCATATTTTTACAATCAGGACACTTCATACTACCTAACATCCACACCAGAGAAGCTTATTGTCTCCACAACATGTAAGAAATAGTGTTAGAGATATAAGATGCATCAGAGTAAAAGAGAAGTATGGTGGGAACTGATGCTGAGTACCAGCTTTATTTTCCATCTAAGAGAGTTCTTGGAATAAATGGGGCTTAGGAAGACTTTCTAAGACAATGGATCAATCAGTCAAGTATTTATTATGCAGTATGTGTCATGCACTGTACAAATCACCAGGGATACAAAGAAAAAGGAAAAAAAGAGTTGCTGCCTTCAAGTTCTTTTTTGTAGTGACAGGTTTAATTCAATTCCATTCAGTAAGCATTTATTAGGCACCTATGTATGCAAAGTACTGTATTACATTCTGAAAAGGTAAAGGCAATACAAAGAAATCTGTACCCTAAAGGAATTTACATTGTATTGGGTAGGGAAACAACATGTGCACAGATAAGTAATTTTAAGAGATATAGTAAATTATTATAGCAAGACTCTAGTGAGAATTCCTTGGTGGGCTAGCTTTGGCTCCTTAAATGAATAAAGAAAGTACAGTTATAAATGCCACTGGAATAGGCACTACTAGAAAATGCTCTCCAATCACTAAAACAATCACATTAAAACAATCATAGATAGCAGGAATCAGTGATTCCTGATCAATTCTGCGGTAGAACACTGCATTATGAGTCTAGGCTCCTACTACCCTTCACATGTCCTCACTACACTTAGGACCTACAAAGTTATCCCTAGGAATCTGCAGCTAGTTTCTTTGGAGCTTCCATTTCCAAAGTTATCATCCCAGATCTTTGAATCAACTTTGGGGATCAGAAATTATTGAAATTATTTGCAGAGTTCAAGTAAAAAGAAACCTGGAAATTCAATGATATTGTACTTGTAGCTGAAAGACTATATTTTATTCTTTGAGTAAAAAGTCAGCCTCCACAATACCATGTTCCTAATAACTTAGGAATAATCTAATAATCTAATAATGAACAAATTTTCTTTTCCTTTCATGCATAAAATGCTATTGATATGACATATAGCTGCATATAGAGGTAGTGGTTAGTTTTTTTTTTCAAAATAAGAAATACTGGGGTGGGGCGGAGATGGCGGAGTGAAAGCAGTGACTTGCTTGAGGTCTCCCCCAAGACCCTCCAAATACTCATAAAAAATGTCTCTAAACAAATTCTGAAGCAGCAGAACCCACAAAAAGACAGAGTGAAACAAATTTCCAGCCCAAGACAGCCTGGATGATTGATCAGAAAGGAATATCGTGCCTGGCTAGGAGCGCAGCGCAGTGCGGCATGGGTGGGCAGGCCGCAGCAAACCTGCAGCAGGCCTCAGAGGACTGAATCATGGGCAGCTGTGGAGGTTTCCAGACTCCTCAATCCATGAATGCCAAAGACAACTTAGAAGGTCAGTAGGAAAAGTCTGTTTCTGCAGTGCTGAGAGAGGAAGGTGGGGTCTCAGTTCCAGTTCCCCGAGAACATGGCCCTGGGGTGGGTAGCCGCTTCCCACGCTTCCGGCCCACAGACTGAGGGGGAATCCAGATTGCAGGGATTTCTTTGCCAGTGCTGAGGCAGGAATCTTGCTTTGCCTGTGCTTGGATCTGGGTCACACTTCTGGGCACGGTGCCGGGGTGAGCAGGAGTGTTGGCCTGGTGGAGCTTGTGTTGGCCTGGTGGAGCTTGTAGTGGCTATGGAGAGAAACCCCTCCTCACAGTTACAGGACAGAAAGGAGTACTTGTGGTCACAGACCAGGAAAGTAGTAAACACTTCACCCCCTTATCATACCACCTTGGAAGAACTGAAAATTTACAGGTCCATAAAAGTATTTCTGAAAACAGCTGTACAAATGCCCAAAGCTTGGGACAGTACACTCTCCACATTGGAAGCAGACTCTTACCTTAACAAAGAGTTTAAAACTCAAGTAATTGGCAAGGATCATGAGTAAGCAGCACAAAAAGAGTCAGACTATATTGTCTTACTTTGGTAAAAAAGATCAAAATATATAACCAGAAGAAGACAACAAAGTCAAAGCTTCTACCTCCAAAGCCTCCAAGAAAAATATGAATCAGTCCCAGGCCTTGGAAGAGCTCAAAAAGGGATTTTGAGAAGCAAGGAAGGAAAGTAGAGGAAAACCTGAGAGTGATGCAAGAAAATGATGAAAAACAAGTCAACAGCTTGCTAAAGGAGACCCAAAAAAATACTGAAGAAAATAACACCTTAAAAAATAGCCTGACCCAAATGGCAAAAGAGGTCCAAAAAGCCAATGAGGAGAAGAATGCCCTAAAAAGAAAAATTGGACAAATGGAAAAGGAAGTCCAAAAGATTATTGAAGAAAATACTTCCTTAAAAAGTAGAATAGAGCAATTGGAAGCTAGTGACTTTATGAGAAATCAAGACACTGTAAAACAAGTCCAAAAGAATGAAAAATTAGAAAACAATGTGAATATCTCATTGGAAAAACAACTGACCTGGAATATAGATCCAGGAGAGAGAATTTAAAAATTATTGGACTATCTGAAAGCCATGATCAAAAAAAGAGCCTAGACATCATCTTTCAAGAAGTTATCCAGGAAAACTGCCCTGATATATTAGAACCAGAGGGCAAAATAGAAATTGAAAGAATCCACAGATCTCCTCCTGAAAGAGATCCCCAAAGGAAAACTCCTAGGAATAGTATAGCCAAATTCCAGAGTTCCCAGGTCAAGGAGAAAATATTACAAGCTGCCAGAAGGAAACAATTCAAGTACTGTGGAAATACAAATCAGGATAACACAAGATTTAGCAGCTTTTACATTAAATAACCATAGGGCATGGAATATAATATTCCGGAGGGCAAAGGAGATAGGATTACAACCAAGAATCACCTACCCAGCAAAACTGAGTATAATCCTTCAGGGGAAAAAATGGTCATTCAGTGAAATAGAGGACTTTCAAGCATTCTTGATGAAAAGACCAGAGCTGAAAAGAAAATTTGACTTTCAAATACAGGACTCCAGTAGAACATGAAGAGGTAAACAGGAAAGAGAAATCATAAGAGACTTATGAAGATTGAACTGTTTACATTCCTGCATGGAAAGATATTTATAACTCATGAGACCTTTGTCAGTATTAAGGTAGTTGGAGGAAAAAATTTATATGTATGTACATACAGATAGATAGATAGAGAGCACAGGGTGAGTTGAAGATTAAGGGGTCATATCTAGAGAATAAAATTAAGGGATGAGAAAGGATTATACTCAGAGAAGAAGAAAGGGGGAGGTAGAATGGGGTAAATTATCTCACAAAAAAAAAACAGAAAAGTCTCTTACAGTGGAGGGGAAACAGGGGAAGGTGAGAGGGAATGAGGGAATCTTATTCTCATAGGATTTGGCTAAAGGAGGGAATAACATACACATTCAATTGGGTATGGAAATCTGTCTTACCCTACAGGAAAATAGGGGAGAAGGGGACAAGAGAGCAGGGGATGATAGAGAGGAGGGCAGATTGGGAAAGGGGGTAATCAGAATGAAATACTTCTGAGGAGGGACAGGGTCAAAAGAAAGAATAGAATAAGTGGGAGGGCAGGATAGGATTAAGGGAAATAGAGTTAGTTTTTCACAACATGTCTACTATGGACATGTTTTGCATAACTGCACATGTATAACCTATGTTGAGTTGCTTGCCTTTTCAATGAGGGTGTGTGGGGAGAGAGGAAGAGAGAAAATTTAAAACCTAAAGTTTTAAAAACATATGTTCAAAACAAATGTTTTCACATGCAACTGGGAAATAAGAAATACAGGAAATGGGGTACAGAAGTCTATCCTGCCCTACAGGAAAATAGAAGGGGAAGGGGATAAGAGAAGTGGGGAGAGATAAAAGAGAGGACAGACTAGGGGAAGGGATATTCAGAATGCAAGCCATCTTGGGGTGAGATGGGGTGAAAATTTGGAACTCAAAAACTTGTGGAAGTGATTGTTGAAACCTAAAAATAAATAAATTTATATTTAAAAAAATTAAAAAAATAAAAAATGAGAAATACTAGCTTCAATTTCCTACTTGTTACTTGGAAGCCCATGTACTTGAACAGAAGCTTTCATGACTGAAAAAATTTGGAGTTCTTTTACTGATAACAATTTTCTAAATGTTTTCTTTAGTTCTCGTGTCTGTGACACCTCACAGAATTCCTGAAAAAGAATAAATGCTTAAAAGCCAGTCAGTCAGCAAGTATGTATTAAGCACTTAGTGTATGCCAAATATTATGCTAAAAGCTAGGAATGAAAATACAAGCAAAAAAAGAACTCTTGCCTTTAAGAATTAGAGTACATTCTAATGGGGAAGATGACATAAAAAGGAAGCTGAAAATTGAGGAAGAGGGAGAGTTTTGGTTCATTAGATCATCAGGATAGGGAACAGGGAAATGGAGGAGAGTCTGAGATGGGAGAATAGGACCCTGCTAAAAGTAACCTGGAAAGAAATGACAATATGAAGATACCATGAACAGGGGGCTAAAAAATAATAAAAAGGATTTATCCCAGTGCTAATTTGTGCCTTTCTTTTCTGACTCACATTTGCCTGGTAGTAATATAATTTCTTATTCCTTCTTTACATTAGTTTCTTAAGTTTGGAAAATGCCATATTTTATAGCACATTCTAGAGACATTTTCTTGACAAATAACTCTAGCAGGTGATGCCAAAAAATCTCTCATCCTTATTTGAAGAGAGGTGGAAGTAAGAGTGAAATCTACCTAGAAACTTTGAGGATTTATAAATACTACCTACAGTTGGAGACATCTTGGTTTTCAGGTCCTGAATTCCTGTCATTGTCATGAAAATTAGATGGTTTCAGTAATTTGTATGAGAAAGAGTTTTTTTTCCTCTATAAAATATGGTTTTCCCATATTCCTTGTTGCCTAGAAGATATACTGCTCTACTGTTTGCCATTTATATGACTAAGAAGTGTTCTTTGATAGAGAGGCACGATGCATCATTATTACTGGCTACTCAAGGCTTTTTTAAAAAACTACATTTGCATATGATTTTGAAAAACTGAATATATTCATAAATTTAACCAAGTTAAGTGTTTTGCAGTTAAGTCTGGCCTAAGCATTCTGAAGATGTGCTATTGCTTTGATATATGGTAGGGAGAAGGGAGAGGCAGGAGGGGAATTCATTCAAAGCACTGATTCACTATCTATTTGTAGGAGTTAGCCTGCTACCATCTAAAAGAAGCAAAGAAAAAGCTGATGTTACTAACCCTCAAACAGCTCCCAAGAAAAGTAGAACACAAAGAAAGTTTTTGGCAATGTTGGCATGTAGCATCTCTGCCAATATATTGACATCAGTCTTCAGGGCCCCAAAGCATTTTATTCATGTGGATGGCACTAATCTGTGTCATAAATAGCAAGACTATGAGAATGATGGCCCTCCTTCCTTCCCTCCTTCTTTCCCTCTCTCTTTCTCCACTTCTATCCCTCTCTCCTCTCCCTCTGTTCACATAGGGTATCATACACTTACTTACAGTTGCTCTGCCCAAAGGAATGTAAATTTTGATGAGTTGTTGAAACCTCAAATGATATTTTGGGGTTTACTAGCAAGATTTCTTTCTTGAGGACCATGCCTTAAAACCAAATCATTCTGGCTGTCATGGACTGGCCAACAATAGGTCCCGGACCAAGCCTCACTTGGTCATTATTTGGGTCCTGATGGCTCAGAGTGAGTATAAATAGCAATTGTTGCTGTTTTGGCCAGAATCCCAGAAGGGCTTTTCCTCCCAGACTGATTTTTTTGACTAGGTAAAAGAGGCCATTCTTTGCCTTATTTTATACCTGGTCTTAATCACTGAATAGCCATTGCCTCAGAGACCTCCGAAAGACTTTAACTTAAAAAGGCCAAGGTCACCCCCTGCATCTGGGGCCATCTCTAGTCATCCTGATCTATCTCTTGCCATTGGACCCTGGCCCTGGAGAAGAGAATGAGGCTGGTGACTTTGCACAGCCCTGCCTCACTTAAATCCAATCCACTTGCAAGTCATGACATCACCTTCCTGTGGTTGTGATACTCTTCGAGAACAAAGGATAAACATGGACATGGGAATGACAGCCTTTTTAAGAATTTAATTAAACTCAAAAAGTATTTTCTAAGTCCATACTACATACCAGGTGTTGTGCTAGGTCTTGAGAATACAAACACAAAGTTGAAAGCCCTTGCTTATTTTTTAAAAATAAGTTTTACTGGTATATTTACTTATTAAAACCTCTAAATTATCCATGTCACTCTTCTTCCTCGTTTCTCTGCATCCCATATAACAGCAGATTTTATAAGTTTTTTTTAAGAGAATAGAAAAATAATCATCAAAAATGATTGCATCAAAATATTCCTAAAATATATGCAACGATCCACACCTGAGGACAACCTACCCCTGCAAAAGAGTAGGAGAGAGTTGTCTTTTCGTATCTCTTCTTTGGGATCATGCTTATTCTTTGTAATTTTATGACATTCAATTTCAATTATTTAATGGTTGTTATTCTTTCCATTTACAACACTGTAATCATTGTGTACATTGTTTTATTGGCTTTTCTTACTTCACTCTGCATGTAAGTCTCTCCATCTTTCTCTATGTTCATCACACTCATCTTTTTTTATAACATAGTAATATTCCATTGCATTTGTATATCGCAAACAGTTTAACTGTTCTCTAGTTGATGGGCACATGCTTTGTTTCCAGTTCTTTGATGGAATTTATATTCTAATGTAGGAAAACAACAGCTGAATAGATAAATAAATACTATATGTATGTGTGCATGCATGTGTGTGTTTATAAATGTATATAATATATTAACATATATGTATATACATACATACATACATATATATATATATAAATATATACATACACATATATAATCTGTATGTGTATCCACATGGATTAGTACAGATGTGGCTCAAATGAAGGTGGAAATAAATAGCTCTAGAGGAAGGGCAACTTTAATAACTTCTAGGAAGAGTACATGAAATTGGAGATACCAGGCTGGTCACTTTTTAGAAAGAGGGGCATCTAGCTAGAGTTACATTTGTTGTTTTTCTTTGTATTTTACTTTATCTCCTGATAAAGAGGACAGAGGATAAGAAGATGCAGCCTGTAACTAACAGACAAATTCAACATGTTCCAGATTGAGGGCTTGGGGCCAAAGGTAGACCCAGAGGAGCTCAAGCACAAGATACGAGAGGATGTGATCTCCTTGGTCTGCAGCTTTCTCCCCTATATAGCCTTGCTGTGTCACACCCTATATTTTAAAGAAGTTGGACAACATATGAAGATTAAGGTAGAAGAGAGACATTAGCACGTGACAGCATGAACTTCAGAATCTTTAATACAACTATTTTGAAGAAGGTTTAGAAGTCTTGATGATCAGAGAAAATGTTCTCCATCTTGTTGGCCACATGTCCCAGTCATGCTGTGACCTCTTTTAAAGCCTAAAACCAAAAGAACAAAGACCTCTCAACTCCATCTTCTCTGGAACTTGAACTAGAGTTAGAAGATTTTTCAGGTACAAGTGATATATTTTTGTTCAAAGACATAGACACAAAAGAGGGAATGTTGTGTACAAGAAAAGAAAGTATACCAATAAGACTATAAAGTAGTGGACCTCAATGAAGGGAAACAATGTAAATTAATTCTGAAGAGATGTTAGAGCTCTATTGTAAAGAACTTTAAATACCAAACAAACATTGTTATCCTAGAAGCAAAAGAAAACTATTAAAGTTCCTTGAGAAGATGAGGGACATAGTCAGAATAAAGATTTGTGATTATATATTTGCCAGATATATGCAGAATGGCTTGGAGAAGAAAGAGAATGGAAGCAAGGAACCTAATAGTAGATAATTGCAATAGTTCAGGAAAGAGATTATGAGGGTTTGAATTTGGGTAGCAGTCACGTGAGTAGAGGTGAAATGGACAAAGTATTGCAAATAATGAAAGAAAAATAATAGTGATTCATTGAGTAAGATGGCTTTCTCATCTTCATTATAATTTTGCCTAGCCATGCCTTCACTTTGTGTTTGTGTACTGGTAACTAATGGAAGGTCAAGACAGAGATGCATTTAACTATACAGCCAGCCAACAAATGTTGCTTTTTGGTAAAAGCTGGCATGACAGGCAGTTACTGAGGCAGAAGGTATTGTATTGAACCTGCTGGACAGGCAGTCTAGGGACTTCCAGTGAATATTTGCCTAGATCTCCATAGACTGGAGAGGTTCTGGTTAGTGAATACTATCCACAGACAATTCAGAGCAACGTTCAAAAAAAGCATTCACTACTAATGTCTTATTTTCTTCAATTCAGAACAGTCTTGAAATGTTTGAAGGATTGTTATTTTGAAAAAGGATTAGACTTCTACTATTTGGGTCTCAACAGCAAAATTAGGAGCAATGGGTGGGCATTGCAGAGAAGCCAAAGTCAGTTTAGTGTAAGTTCCGATTTCCTCACAATTAGGGCCACTAGAAAAGGAAAGGGCTGCCCTGGAAAGAACTGGTCCCTGGATGTAGAAGTTGAATGACCAATTTTAGAGGATGCTATAGAATGGATTCTTTTCAATTTTTAAAAAAAATCTAATCTAAGGGAATCTTGATCAGATAAGGGACAATTAAGATGTCTTTGAAATCTCTTCCAACTGTCAGGTTCTGTGATCAAAGTTGCCTTGCAATGCATCTTCTTCTACTACTATGGGTCCCAAATCATCCACAGTCTGTAGGGTCTCCAGAGATCTATTGTCTGATGGGTGGATGATTTTTATCTGTTGGGACTTGGATCTATATGGGACAATGCTAATTTGCATGACTGTTGTATAATATATGCAATGTTGCAACATGAGAGAGGACAGTTTTGGTGTAGGCCACCTGTCACTGTATTTTCCTGTATGTTTAAGATATATTCTTGTCCTGAGATTTGTAAAATAAACTGAGCAGAACAAAAACCAAAAGTCCTACCTTTCTGTTTCTTCTCCAGTTATACAACCTCCAAAATTATAGTACATGAGGTTATTTTTATTAAAAAAAAAACTATTTTTGCTATTTTCCCTAGCAAAAAAGCAAATGCAGCAAAAAAAAAATTCTTCTTGGGCTGAATGCCAGTTTTTAAGAAAATGCCAGAAATCATGCAAATAATTAATGATGTGTTTCAATACTTAGGACCCCAAGCCTTCTCATTATGTTATAGCTGCAGTAGTAGCTATAGTAGTGAGTTCTTTTGTAAAGTAATGTGAGTGCAGCCTGTCTCATTTCAGGGGGACAAAAAAGGATAGCAGTGCTCTAGTGTACTGGGTGAGGATTAAATCAAAATGTTTTCCCCTTTTTGAGACTACTGTGTTAAGAGCATGCCATTAGAGAGAAATCTTTTTAGAGTTTCTTTTTTCTCTAGTAATCTTCAAAGGAATTATTCTCCATCTTTCAGTTGAGACTTCTTTCTATAAAGCATTGTTACCATCCTGCAGTCTCATAGACAACTAATATACCACAGCATGTATGCAGAATTTCCATGGAGTTAATTTTAAGGTATTCTGAATAAGGTAGTATGAAAGATTTATTTAAGCACAACTTTAATTGATCTTAAATACAGGTTGAAATGTGGGAGAACACAGAGTTTCCATCTCCTAATCCCAAGGAATTTTCAAATTCACTTTGTGACAAAACTGTTGAGCATTTTTTTCTTGCGTTAGCATGTTCACATGTGACATGCTTGAATATTTGCTAGTTATCTTCCAGGAGCATCTAGATGTCCTATCTGTATCACATTCTACAGCATGGTAGAAGGATCCATATCCCAAATTTCAGTGTTTATTATTGGTTGAAATAAATAGAGTGAGCTGGTCTAACTTACATCCCTATTTCAAGCTTCTCTTTTTCTTGATCTAGCCTTTTTGTTGTTGCTGTTGCTGTTGTTTAGTCATATTTGACCCTTCAGAATGTCATTTGGCCTCAGACACTTACTGGCTGTGTGACCCTGGGCAAGTCATTTAACCCTGTTTAGCTCAGTTTCCCCATCTGTAAAATGAGCTAGGGAAGGAAATGGCAAACCACTCTAGTATCCTTGCCAAGAAAATCCAGAAGGGGGTTGCAAGGACTCAGATATGTGAAAAACAACTAAACAACAACCATCATCTGTCATACAATATATCGTGTCTCTGAGCCATTACACAGGCTGTCCCTCATGCCTGGATGATGCTCACTTCTTATTTTTCCTCTTAGAAACCCTAGCTTCCTTCAAAGCTTAGTTAAAATTCTATAACCATAAGAGGTCTTTCCTTTCTCTCTTTCCTGTTTCCTACTTAGGTTCCAATGAGTTCCCATCAATTATTCTGCATTTACTTCATGCTTATAAACATATATCATACATAAATGTACATAAGTTTATATATATATACATATATATATATATATACATATATATGTATACACACACACACACACATATATATATATGTATATGTATATTAAAGATAATTCTATGCTTTTAATGACTTTAAACTCATTACATCTCTCATGATAGCACCCAGACCATTCTAAACTATTTCTCTTGCCTGGACTTTCCCTTCTCCTCTCCTCAAAACTCCTCTCCATACACACTTTCCTCTTTTTCATCCCAAAACTGAAGTAAAATGTATTTCTGATTAGAATTGTTGGAGGGTCGTATCAACATTGGTAGTAGAAAAATCATTGCACGTTCCATCATTTCCCTTCTTAAATATCTCACTGAGATCAACCTGACATTTAATCAAATATTATCATTCTTTCCCAATGGAGGTAGGCTATCCCTCAGGTATTCACATTAATGATTTGAGATTTTCCTTCTTTTTACTTCACTTTTTTTCTATTCCTAATTGGATTGGACTTTGCAGTGTCTCAGGAAGGCTAGGAGTTAGCAATATATAAATACCTTAAAATTCTTTACAGTGAAGATATGTTGGTTTCCTCAAAGTCTCACCTAGCATTTTGTTTTGTCAATATTTATTGACTTTTTTAAACATATGCATGTGTGTATATGTATGTATGTCTTTCTATAAATGAATAAATGTGTGTATATATGTATATGTGTATATATATATATATATATAATATATATATATATATATATATATATATATTGAGAGAGAGAGAGAGAGAGAGAGAGAGAGAGAGAGAGAGAGAGAGAGAGAGAGAGAGAGATGGGGGTGGGAAAGGAAGTTGGATGATGAAACATATGACAAAAATCATTATAGAAGTGTGAAACTATGGGGCATATATACAATATGGTTATTTGTAGATGGACTGAGATGGAGCCATTAAATGATTTTTCATACCATTAAGTAGACCTTATAACAAAACTTGTCTCTCTATTTCTATCTTTCAGTTTCTGATTCTATATTTCTTTCTCTGTCTGTCTCTGTCTCTGTATGCCTCTTTCTGTCTCTGTGTGTGTCTCTCTGTCTTTCTCTCTCTGTATCTGTCTCTCTGTGTCTGTCTGGCTCTATCTCTGTCTCTCTTTCTCTCGCTGTCTTCACATCTTCAATAGAATCATACTCTGATCTAGCCTGGACTCTCTATGAGGACTGAATCCATAAATGATCCTTCTGTGAAACTCCTATAGTGATATACAGGTAATAAAATCACAGAATCAAAGAATTTCCAAGCTGGAGGAGATCTTGGAGCTTACCTTTTCCAATCTCCATCTCTGGCCCCATTTAATTTGGAAAATGGTGATACAGACTGATTCAGTGATTTGCCTGTAGTACTGCAGCTTGGAACCTGTGGCTAAGATAATAATTTCTTTACTTTCAGGCCTTTGTTTTAGTTAAGACTCAATATTAATTAAATCAATGAATGAATGAACTCAAGTACTGACTGTTAAGAATAGCTCAAGTTATGATCAGTGGTTTATTACTGTCTTTCAGAGGCACTTGGTGTAGTGGAAGGAACACTGACCTGTGTCAGAAAAAAACTGTGCTTGAAACCTCTGATACTAGCACTCATTTCACATACCTAGGAATCAGTTTCCTTATCTGTAAAATAGGATTAATGATAACTGCATGACCTACTTCACATGCTAGCTGTGAGAAAAGAACTTCATAAACTGTAAGTGTTACAGCAATGTACTAAGTGAGCTATTTTTATTCTTCTATATCTTCCTCCACCTTTCTATTGTGGAAATCTAATACTTGTCACTCTCTTTTAATTTCCTTAGAAAAAGTACATGACAAACCCCTCATTCCAAATTTTGCCCTGTTTTCTTCTCCATTATCCTAAAGTTAATAGGTCTTTCCTCTTAGAGAACATCTATAATCAAATTACTGAGAGACTTCCCTTCCTGAATACTTTCTGTATTCCTATGCTTATTCTCCCAGAATCTGTTCCAATCAAGAAGTACTAGGGCAGGGGTGGGCAATCTACAGCCTGGAGGCCCTGTGTTGCCTTCTAGTCCATTGGGTGTGGCATTTTCACTGAGTGCAAGTTTGACAGGATAAATCTATTAATTAAGAGTATGTGTTCTATGAAGTTTGGATTCAGTCAAAGGCCACATTTGAGGACTTAGAGGGCCACAGATTCCCCACCTCTGCTCTAGGGTATACTGCCAAAAGCACTAGAATGGAAATCAGGGGACCTGGGTTCCAGTCCTGAGTCCTCTCTATGACCTTGGTGAAAGAGACTTAAGCTCTCTGAGCTAGAGATTCTTTATATATAAAATCCAGTTAATTCGTGTAAGTGTAAAATAAAATGATGTAGAGAAAGTGGAATCTAGATCTATGATCCTATTAAGTGCAATACGAATGTGCCATTATTGCTCTAACCTTGCCACCTACGTTTTCCTTTTCACCTAGTTCATCTATCTGAAAAATAAAAAACACATAGAACCATATTATTTGAGTTCACAGGGCCCTCAGAAGCCTTCTAGTCCAAATTTGTGTGATCTCCATACTATGCTGTCGGTCTCCACTCAACCCATCATGTCCAGTTCCCACTAGAAGGTTGAGGTCTATCCTTAGAATGTGAGGCTCTTAAAGTGAATGATCTTGACCAAGATTAAGCCTCCATATCACTTTATGGCAGGCTCCATAGCATGCCTCCTTCTCCCTCACCTTTTCCAGCTCCCATTTATAGTTCATATTCCATCATTGGAATGCAAATTCCTTGAGGGCAGGGATTATCATTCTTGCCTATATTTATATCCCTAACAACTAGCATAATGCCTGATGCATGGTAATTGTGTAATAAATTCTCTATCAGTCTCTCCCCACCCCTCTTTCTCTCTCTCTCTCTCTCTCCCTCCCTCCCTCCTTCTACAACATACCTGACAATTTTACCTATACCCCATCATTGATTCTGAAAAAAATAATTCAGGGCAACTCATGGGGGCTTTGGCAATATAGGCAGGAAATATTTAAAACCTACATACAAACTTGCAGACAACCATCTCTTAACCCAAGGAAGTGAAAAAATCGTAGAACTAGTAGGGATTTTAGAGATTATCTAGTCCAAAAATCTCAAATTACAGAGGTAGGAACGGAGACTAAGGGAGCAGGTGGGGATTTGGCCAAGACCAAGTCTACACAACTTCTTTTAAAAATATCTAATATGGGAGCAGGTAGGTGGCACGGTGGATAAAGCACCAGCCCTGGAGTCAGGAGGATCTATGTTCAAAACTGGCCTCAGACCAGATATTTGACTAATAATAGCCGTGTGACCCCAGGCAAGTCACTTAACCCCAATTGCCTGAAAAAGAAAAAAAGTCTAATATGATGGAGAGTATTAATGGTATCCAAATATTCAAATATGGACTTTGCATTATCTAAATGTTTGACAGTGCCTTGCACATAGTAAGTATTTAATGAAGGCTGTTTGTTGAATACATGTTTGTTGAATTATGTAAATGTGCTACAGTGCCTTGCACATAGTAGATACTTAATAAATGTTTGTTGAATCCTTAACAATGGTGTTATAATCATTCGGGGAATTCCAGTAGGAGAAACTCTTGTCCCATTTTGTTCTTGAGCATTCTGGTTAGATCCAGGCTAGGAGAAGGAAAGAGATGGAGTCCTGTGCATCTCTCTGTAGTGAATGGTGGTGAAACTGAAACTCACTAGCTGGTGAGGAGGGCTGAGAGTGCTTGAATGGGATGGGAATAGGACATAGTTTGGCCCTGGTGTAGGGTATAAGACTAAGTGGACTATGGAATAGAGGTTCATTTGCAATGACAAGCTATTTGAGATGAAATGCCTGTGTGAAACTAGGAATTTCTTTTTGATTTTATAAGGATGGTCTAGCTTGTCAGTTGAATTGAAGTGAACAAATATTTATAGATCTTTAGAGCATGGCACAACACAGCTTAGTGGAGAGAAAGCTATCTTTTCATTGAGGAAAAAAATGGATTCAAGTCCCAACTCTGACACAAACAAGTTATGTGGCTCTGGAAATGTTACTTAACCTTTAAGTGTCTCAGGCAACTCTGATTCTAGGTTACAGAGAAGGTATCCACTGGCTTTGTTCAAAGAAATTTCCTCCTCTGGTAATTCCCTAGCCCAATGAAATCACAGGGCGCTTGAGCTTTATCTAATAAAAAAGCAAGTTTGACTTGGAAGCAGGAAACCTTGGCTCAATTCTGTCCAGGTCACTTCACCTTTCCCTGCCTTAATTTCTTCATTTTAAAATGTGGGTAATAGTTCTGGCAATACCTCCCAGGGTTGTGTGGGAAGCATACTGGCAATTGAGTTATTATTGCTGCTGTTATTATGTTCAAGACATCTGGCTAGGTGCTGAGGGACATATAATGATGAAGAAAACAGGGTCCTTTCCTCAAGGAATTCAAAATCTAACAGGAGAAATCAGCCATAAAAAGACAAATGGTGCAGTTTGGGTTGGAGGAAATAGCTCTGGGTAGAAAACAAAGTCTCTGCTTCTACTCTCAGCTTCCTCTTGGGAAGCTAGTTTATGTTTCAGGAATGAAAAGGTAAGGTAGCGGCTTAAATACTAAAGCAAAAGGCAGGCTGATCCCACTAACCATGATTTTGAAAACAGACTTCCATATTCCTGCCCAAACACTTCTTTCTTATACCTATGAATTTCATGATCCTTTTTTTTTAGCCTCAGAGGTTCAGCAGGTGTCAAATGGCCAACTGACTATACCAGTACCAGTTACCTAAACTTTATAGACTTTTAGTTAGACCAAAAGAGGGAAAACAAAACAAAAACAAAAACAAAAAAACACTTAACATTACAGAGGAAAAGCAATAGTAAAGAAGCTAAGTTATCTCCATGTGCCATGCCTAGGTTTTCAGTGACGTTGAAGAAATGAATATTTCATGGGTTGGACTATATGACCTCTAAGGTTACTTCCAGATTCTATGAATCCACTGTTACTTATAAATACAGCTTATGGACAGAAGATAGGGAGAATATAGATAGCCCTTCCCCATCTTTTGTTTTAGGATGGGTCTTAGGTGTGGGGTTCAAGTTCAACTTTGGGTTAATTTGGCTAAGAGTCAGAAGCGGATATTGGTGAAACGGCTGGGGCTATGGTGGGGACCTCAGTATCAAGTGCGTGAGGACAGGATGTCTTTAGGACCAGGGGGAGCCGCCTTTTCCCAGTGCAGGGCGGTAAATTCCTGTCAACCTAGTCTGAGATCTGTTTTTCCTCCTGCTTCTGCCGCCCTCATATTTCCAGCCACCCGTTTTGCATTTCTGCCTTATAGCTCACGCTCTGGTCTGGCGGCTAGAGGGTGTCAGGAGCGCCACAGGGTGGGGAGGCAGCAGCAGCGGCAGCAGCCCGACTGACCTGCCAGCTCCCTGGCCGCTGCAGAGGCAAAGTTGGCTGCCGTTGTAGTGCAGGGGTTGGGGCTGCTTTTGCATCCCTCTCCCTCCTTCTCCTCCACCTCCTGGGGAGCCGGGCAGCTGTCCTTTCAGTCACACATGTTACCATGCTCTCTGAGCCTAGAGGCGCACGCAGCAGCCATCCCTCGCGCTAGCCACCGGCTGGACTCCGAGCTCCTTGATTCTGAACCCACCCTCCCTTCCCTGTGAGCTTGGAGAAGGAGGGTTCTTTTCGCTCCACCTCTCTAGGAGCCCCACACTAGCTTCTTCCCCGCCTCTTGTTTCGCCCCTCTCTGGGGTCCCCAAAGCCTGCGAAGCTGCTGCCCCGCGCCCGGAGCTCCCTGTGGCGCTCGGGGCGGCGCAGGGCTCCGGGTGCGGGTAAAGAAACCAGAGAGGGGCGGCCGCTGCCTTTCCAGCGAGCCGACTTAGAGCTCGCGTGGGAGACCAGAAGAGTGGGGCTTCGCACTGACCTGCGTGCCCCAGCTTACTGTAGGGGGAGCGGCGTCGACGAGGTTCTGCTCTCTGACTGCTGTTCGCTGGTTGCCCTGGGGTGAAGCTTCTGGGTCACCTTGTTCCTGGTAGGTAAGTCCCCCCCCTTCCCACCCCCGCATTTGCCGCACGGGTCTGTGGATGCAAAGATGGGCGGGTGGAAGGGAGGAATGGGGGGGGGCCTGCTCAGAGAGGGCGGGGGATACATAGACCCATAGCTTGCCTGCCCTCCTCCCTACCTGAGAGCCGCCGACTGGCGGGATAAAAAGCGTGCCCAGTGACTGGACGAGCCTTATTAGGTCGGAGTGGGTAAACACTGAGCTGAGTCTGGGATTGTGCGCGCCAGGTCTGAGGGGGAAAGAACTGTGCTTGTGGCGTCTGGGTAAGTGCAGATTGTCGTGATTAAAAAGTGGGGAGGCTCAGTGGTGGTCAACCCCCTACATAGGTCTCCAGATCCCCAGATAGGGTACTGCCCTTGTGGTATAAACAGAGCCAGGGGCCAGAAGTGGTGAGGAAGTCTCAGCGCTGCAGCCTGGCACCCCACCAAGCATCCTGGGAGAGCTCTGGGAACTGGGTGATTTTGTTCCCCTTGAGTATTCTGGTCAGATCGAGACGTTAGGAGAGAAAGAGAGGTGGAGTCCTGCCCTGTTTTGTGTGGTGGGTAGTGGTGGTTCTGAAATTGACTAGCTGGGAGGCTGGGGGAGGGGTTTGAGAGTACTTGAATGGGTCATGGGTCGGGGGTGGGAAGTAGCTTGAGATTGCCCGTTGATATAAGACCAAATGGGACAGGAGATAGTAGAATGGAGCTAGATGTGCTGAGCCACACTCTGTAAGAGATGGTGGAGAGATGGTGGGATTGAACTAGGACAGGGCAGAGAAAGGAACCAAGACTGGGACAGCAGAGAAATGAATATGAGGAAGGGTAACAGGACTGGGGATTCCTAACTGGCACCTGGGGCCAGAGAGTCTCCGGTTGCCAGATCAGTCCTGTTTCCCACCCACGGGCAGAGCAGACTGGCGGCTTGCCCTTCGTGCAGCTCCAGGAGCCAGGCTTATTAGGAGCTGTCCTGATCTTAGGAGCTCCTGGGAACTGCAAACCATTGAAGGCTCTTTGAGTGAACACTCACTGGCTGCGCTGCATCAGCCCCTGCGCTCCAGGGTCTACCTGTGCCTATATCTGTAGCGAGTACTGCGATTAAAAAAAAAAAACTTCCTAATCTATCTTTTACTTTGTCTCTCTGGCTTGGATTTTTACAGGTTGCTCTTTAATCGGGACTTTTAAATCTAGAGGTTGTCCAGGGATAAGCTTGTAGTGAGGGTGAAGAGACAGGTATGCCGGACTATGCCAGACATACTCTGGCTTGGTTATTTCCTTGAACATACCTCACTCTGAGCCAGTTTAAATACCATAATTCCAGTTGAAATGCTCTTTCCTTCCTTTCCTGAACTGTAATAGGGATAAGTTTCTTCAGCTTACCACGTCTGCTATTTTCCCATATTGTTATATCCCTTAGATATTTGATGACTTTCAATAGAGCACAACAAGGACATGTGTGTATCTGTGTCTGTCTGTGTCTATTTGTGTGTTTTGGGGAGAAAGCTCGGGATGAAGGGGAGTTCAACTTACCAATATCCCCAAGTCTAGCTTTGAAGCCTGTTAGTCAAATCAAAGAGTACGCAGTCATCCACTTCTTCTGCATGTTTTGGTCAGAACCTGTGAACTGGGGATTGCTGCGTCTTAGCAAACCTGCAGATCTGTGAGGTGAACAAAACAGAACAACTTTTATTTTTCCTTCTAAGATAAGATTCCCTGTACAAGGCAGTGAGCCTTGGACATGATTTCTACCAAAGGGTTATTGTCTGTTGATGCTTTCTTGTAAGGGCAGGTGCATAAATAAGCTTCAGAGGTGGCAATATGTCAATGCATAATAACTAGCAAAAGACATTGGAGAAGAAAGGAGCTATAGCTAAATTCCTGGAGCAGGTCTTAAAATTGGGTATCCAGAGAACTGTTTCTGACTGCTTCATTGATAGAGAATTTAAAGAAGATTTAGTATCTGTGGAATGGTCTGTCCTGTATAGGTTTTTCCCTCTACATATCCTTTTAAAGATGCAGTTTTTGGTGCTTATTGGTTGTGTTTTTTCTCCTTATCATTACCTGGAAATTCATCAAGGAGGTGATGAGTGCAGTGTTGGGGGAAGAAAAAAAATGATGTGATCATTTCAAAAGGTTTCTTTAAAGTATACTGGTTTAAATCAAAAAGAAGAAAACAATGTAATCCTCAATTCATATTTTGGTAAAGAAAAAAGCATACATTTCCTTTCAATAGAGAAAATGGGGAAATGATGATTTAAATAAATGTGGGGGGGAGAGAAGAGAGACAGTGAGAGAAAGAGATAGAGGCAAAGAAAAAGACAGAAAGGGAGAGAGAGACAGAGAGACAGAGGCTGGGGGAGGTGGAGATAAAGACAGATAGATAGACAGACACTTGGATCCAAAAGAAAGAATGCACAAGTGAGCAGTGATAGGCAAGTGATAGGAAAAGGAATAAAGTAGAGAAAACTAACAAGAATACATTTTGCTCTTCAAAGGGATTAAAATCCAATTCAGAAATCATCAGAGACTAATCTCTCCAACATTGAGCATTAACATCAATTAAAAAGTGTTTTGCTAGGATTAAAACTAATGAGGAAGATTCTCTACCTAGTCCTTTCTAGGGAGTTGTTGTAATAGTTTGCCTAGCATACTTCTCTCTCTGTGTCTCTCTCTCTGTCTCTCTCTCTGTCTCTCTCTGTCTCTCTGTCTCTCTGTCTCTCTCTCTCTCTCTCTCTCTCTCCTCTCTCTCTCTCTCTCGTCTTCTTTCTTAGGAGGAAATCTTAGTTCTTGTGAGTCTGAGATTACAAACTTGTTTTTGAGAACTGTAGTTATTCATTTAGAAATGCTTGATGTTCATATACAAAAAAAAACTTCATAGTGTGACTTTTGAGTTGTCATTTTGCTTGCCCATATTTAATTTTGAATATGGTGTCTATTATCTTGAAAATGATTGCTAAAATATTAAAATTTCTGTGAAGTCAGTGTGAAAATGTTGTCCACCTCCTCATAAATACAGATGTTACTTTTTACATAGGTTAAATGTAGTCTTAAAAGTTGTCAATCACATTTTTTGGGGGTAGATCTTAATCATATTTTAAATGTACCATTTAAAGAAACCACCAGAGAACCATTTATATGTTTAATGATCACCTATAATTTAATAGCAAGTTCAGATTTTATGATGTCTGGTTTTCTTATGTGATTTTTCTATGTCAAAGCCCTGGTCCCCCACTTACCCCCAATAGACACACTCCTGCTCATTGGATGTTGTCCAATAAACTCTTTCATAAATCCCTACTCTGGTGTGATTCCTCATTCTTTGGGTTCCGCAGTATAAGAAGGTTCCAACTTTTAAGTAGTGAGCTCCTGGTGATAGATAGATGATACATACATACATGCTATATCTATTATAGATAGATTGATAGATATGAGGAAGGAAGGAAGGAAGGAAGGAAGAAAGAAAGAAAAGAAAGAAAGAAAGAAAGAAAGAAAGAAAGAAAGAAAGAAAGAAAGAAAGAAAGAAAGAAAGAAAGAAAGAAAGAAAGAAAGAAGGGAGGGAGGAAAGAAAAGAGGGAGGAAAGAAAAGAAGGAAGAAGGGAGGGCAGGAGTAAGGAAGAGAGGGAGGGTAAAGATGGAGAGAGGAAGAAAGGAAGGAAAGAAAGAAGAAAGGGAGAGAAGAAGAGAAGAAGGAAGGAAGGAAGAAAAAAATAACTAATAAGCAATTACTATATGCCAGGTACTATGCTAGGGATTCAAACACAAACAATATGGGTTTTGCCATCAAGGAGATTACATTCTAATGGAGAAAGGCAATAAATATGAGCTTTAAAAAAGTAATTGCCATACAATTGACCACAGATGATGCTCAACATATAACCATAATCAGACACTTTTGAATTAGAGGCTACCAGTAGTGAGAAGGAATCTATAATCACGGAATTTTGACCTGGAATGGAACTGATCGATAATGTTGTAAATTTTTTTCATTTTATATATGAGGAAACAGCAGCCCAAAGAGGTAAAATGAAGTGTTCTACCCAAGGCCCATAGTTCTTACCAGAGCTTAATTCAAACTTGGATTTCCTGGCTCCAAATCCACTGTCTTTTCCAATGTACCACATTCCCATCCCCACCCCTCCAGCCTTTATTTATATCTATAACCCAAACTGAAACCCAAAGTTTAGAATTTTCTCAGAGTTTTCTTGGACCAAATAACTTTCCCCAAATAGCAGATTACTTCAGCACTTCAACAATATGGAGGAAGGGGAAAACGTCACGGATACTCTTCATTAGTTATTATGGATTGAACAATAGTCATTATCTGGTGATCAGCCTTCTCATGTTCAGTCTAACATTGACAAATCATTCCCCCAAATATAGACATTCTATTAACCGTTTGGAATCTTGTTTCTAATCTAGCAAGTCTAATACTCTTTCAAAGTGTGTGTGGCATCTTGATGGACAAATCCAGAATATTTTTATCAGGCTTCATCATGATGACTTCACATCATTTGATACTTGGGCCACCCCTTCCTTCTGCATATTTTGCCCTCTTTTAACTTCTATGACACCACACTATCCCGATTTTCTTCTTGCCTTTCTGACCACTACTTTTCTTGGCTAGATCATCTATCTCCCCTTTCCCTTTAAATATACATATTATTTGGTTTTAACTATTCATCTTCCTTCTTTTATGCTTTTATGTTCCTTGGTGAGCACATCTAATTCTTTGGCTTCAACTCTCTCTTTGATGAAGATCACTTTCACATTTTTTCTCCAAGCTTGACCTTTCTCCCAAGCTCTCATCATATATTTTGATTCCTTCCAAGGATATGCTTGGATGCCCTACAAGTTTATCAAAATCAACCATTCAAAAACCAAACTCATTGTTTTTCTTCATCAAATATCGTATTTTCCATCAAAGCTTCCTTCAATGTTCACCTTTCATATGGGAAATCACTGCTCTTCTTAAATAAAATATTATTTTGTTCTTTTCTTATTGGACATCTTGCAAACCTCTCAACATTATTTATGTTATAGTACTTTGTTTATACATCTTATCTCCCTATCCTACTTCAATGTCCCTACAGAGAGAAAACAACTGTTTTATTGTTTCTTTATATCTCAGAGTAAAAATAAATAATAAAATCCATGTGGGAACATTAAGAACTAGAGAGTATAACCCTCTTCTTACCTGCTACAGGAGTAGTCTGAAAGATGCCTTTAGTGAGTCTACAGAAAAGGAGATTATAATCCAATATTTTATTCTACTACAAATAACATTTCTTCTACTTTTTCAATAGCTGGTCAAACGTTAAACAAAAAGGAACAATAGCAGGACAGTGACTTTCCTAGCACTGTGCCAAACTCCATAGATTTTGAGATGAGAAGAATGAGAATGAAACTGAGAAAAATCACAATCACAATAATAGTAATAATAACAAATGCTTTAATTTTCAGTGGGTTTGAACCCCTGGAATCCAAGTTCAGCACTCTACCTACTTACTACATTGTATTGCCACAGTATTTAGCTCAGTTCCTTGCAAACAATAGTAGTACTAATTATTATTATTATTATTATTATTATTATTATTATTATTATTATTATTATAAGCTAACATTTATATATTTTTAAGATTTGCAAAATCCTTTACATATCACATATCTCATTTCATTTGATCTTCATGATAACCTTGGGAGGTATTCACTGTTATCATCCCAGTTTTATTGATAAAAAAAACTGAGGATAACAGAAGTTAATTGACTTGCCTAGCAAGTATAAGGGACAGGATTCTGAACCAGGTCATCTTGACTCTGCATTTAGTGTTTTATATGCTGTACCACCTCACTGCCTAATACACACTCACATTTGACCCCCTTCCAAAATTTCATTTCGTTTTCTGACTTGCTTATTTCTCTTATGGGTACCAAGATTTTTCTAGCAACAAAGACTTAAAAATCTTGGAGAAGCCATCAATTATCCCTTCTCATGGACCCAACATTTGACCTGTTACTAAAGTCTCTGTATTCTATTATTGAAATATCTTTGAACACTTCCAATTCTCACTTCCGTCACTCAAATTCACATCCTTTTCACCTCTATCCTGAACTCCTGCAATAATATCTTAACTGGCCTCTGTTACTTCCAGTGTACCAAAACTTCCATACATTACCACAAAAATCTTTGTAGTACACAACTCTGATATTTCACTTCTATTTTCAAAAATCCTCAGTCTATGCATTATCTATCAAGGTAAGTCCAAATGCCTCACTGTGGATTTCAAGGCCCTCCATAATATGGGTTCTCTTAATTTTTCCAGTTCCATATGCTAGCCAAACTAGATTATTTGCTGTTTCTTTCACATTCTTTGTGATCTCTTCCCACATATCTACATATTTTTTGGTGTTCATGCTTTTCTCTCTGTCTGAAATGCACTTCCCTTTATCTCCATCTTTGGAAATCCTATTCAGCCTTCACAGCCCATATGAAATGCTTTCTCTTTTATAGAAAGTTAGACCTCCCACCACTAGATATTATTCTCATTCCTTCACCTCCCAAGCATCAGAATCACAGAATTTAAGAGCTGGAAGGAACCTCAGAGTTTCAAACCATAACTAAACAAAAATTGTCTCTGTAGCATAAGAAGAACAACTTACATTTACATAGAATTTTAAGGTTTACAAAGAGCTTTATATATGTAATCTTTTTGATCCTCAAAACAACCTTGTGAGGTAGATGCTATCATTATCCCCATTTTGCAAATGAGAAAACTAAGAGGGAAGTTAAGTGACTTTTTCAGGCTCACGCCACTAAAAATTATATAAGGCAGGTTTTAAACTCAGGTCTTCCTGATTCCAAGTCTAGTCCTCTACCTACTGAGCCACTTAGACACACATCTGACACATGTTTATCCAGCAATTTCATAACAACTTCTAGTGATGAGGAATCCCCCAAATCATCCCATTACATTTTGGCTAGCTTTAACTGTTAAAAAGCCTTTCTTTACAGTCAGCCAAAATATGCTGCTCTACAAATTCCACCCATTCTTCATATCCCTTGGGATCGAGCAGACAACTTCAATCCTTCTTTTGCATGACATTCCATTAAGACTAAGCCAAAAGCACTTTCTCTGAAACTTTTTTATAGTATATATACTTTGCCCTATTGCAATTTTTTTGTGCCACTACTGGAGTAATAGCTCATCCAGAGGGACTTTGTTTTACTCATTTTACCTGTTAAAACATAGCACAGTATCTTAACCATGATAAGTGTTCATTTCCTGTTTATTGATGATAAAGTTCAAAAGTAGAAAGTGACGTGTACTATTGGTCCCGATCATTATTTTATGCCATTTTGTTTAACTGTATTTATTTGGATTCATGTATTTGTTGAATTCTCTATTTTGATTTAAAATGTATCAGCAAAAACACTATCAAATTGAATATACAATACTGTATTTGGACTGAAAACTTTGACCTAGCATCATTACAGTTGTGGTACCATTCTTGAAGTGAGAAGTATTTAAGGTATTATTGAGAAGTAGCTATATTTTTGTAAATTGTTCTTGTTCACTCATTTCAGTTGTGTTCAACTCTCCATGACACACTTTGGTGATTTCTTGCAAAGATACTGGAATGGTTTGCCATTTCCATCTTCAGGTCATTTTTCAGATGAGAAACTGAGCAAATAGGATTAAGTGACTTGCACAGAGTCACATAACTAATAAATGTTGGAGGATATATTTAAACTGAGAAAGATGAGTCTTCTCGACTTCAAGCTTGTCATTCTATTCACTCTGCCACCTAGTTGCCCCTCCTCATGAGAATATCCTTCAATTAAACGGTGTATTATAATTTTTTAAAAAACTACAGATTTAAAAATGAAAGCATGAAGTCACGAATCAGAGGCGGGATTGTGACAAGCAAACCTATAGTCCATGTTCATTTAGGTATTTCATTTTAGATGTAGATACATATTTGTTTTCTTTAAAGATGTTTGTGATCGCTTAACTATAAAATTGTTTTCATGTTTGAAGTCCATTGTCTTGAAAAATATGTCTCTTTTGGGTAAGAGATAGAAAATGGATGAGATCTTTAAGAGGGATATTTTATATGAACACCAGAGAGTTTAAAGCACTTTAGAAGTGCAGTGTCTACAAGGGAATAATTGTTTGTTATCCCTACAGCAGTATTACCTTGTTTCAGCAAACCCTGTCTGATTTTGTCAAAATACTTATTTTAATGTTTAGTGTCCTTAGAATTCAAGGAACTCCACAGGATGACACATTCTGTTCCAATATGAAAGGTTAAGCTTATTACTTTAGTTTTTATAGGATTGTTATGAAATAGATGCTTTTATCTTCATCTTGGAAATGGAGACTACATAAATAAAGGAATTCAACAGATATCTGAAAAGCTCCTGACTTTTCTGTGTCATATAACTTTGATCAAAGTGTCTTTAATTTTTTATTCTTCCATTCTATAGGAAAATACCAGTATGTGAGCAGTAACTTGGAATGAATAGATGTTTCCCAACTTGTTGCATGAATTCAAGAGGCAGATAAGATTGTCATTGTGACATATGGGAAAATCACATTTCTCTGAGCAATTGATTCAGAAAGCTTCATGAGAGATGTGTACAGTAGGACTTTGGTACAAGAACTAAATACTTAATATTTCTCCCGTTTCCTTAGTCTATCCATGGAAAGATTGCACAGAATAGTAGTTTAGTGTCTTGAAAGAATTATGGTGACTTCTCTTAAGTGTTTGTGTTTATAAACTACATGGGAGACTAGATCTCTCCCTAGATTCTGAAGTATCATTTTTAAATAGGGAAGCCTAGTTTGGAACATTGCATTGTTATCACTACCAATGAGAAGGGGGAGCAAAAGAAGCAACATTCAGCCACTGAACATATGGTCATTTAGCTTATTAAAACAACATAAAAACTACAATATAAACATGAATCTATCCATGCACCTGTATTTTAAAACATAGTATTGGCAGGAGTTCCAGGAATGAAAGAATGGGTGTTTATATACACTTAGTGTTTCATGTAGCTATATGTATATTTCTGGAAATTAAACAGGAATATGGTTGACTTCTGCAAGCATTCGTTTCAGAAAATAACTTCAAGTAGTTTTATATAAAGACTTGAGTGTGTATCATGTGAAAGATGTCTTCTAATCTTAGCATTACAACTAAAATTAGATTTGTATCACATCTTAAAAGTTAGGATATGGTAGAGTTATAGGCTAGGATACCTTTAAATAGATCATCAGCAAATGAGTAATGGCACCTTCTATTCCAGAGAAGCTTAAATTAGTTTATATGTGTTATTTCTCTCATGAAAAATGAAGGCACTTGTGTCACAATATGGTCATTCTCAGTCAAAATAAACATTAAAAGCAGAAGAAACATCAACAAGACAAAGAAACAAATCTTTATTGAGCACTTCCTACTTGCCAGGCACTGTACTAAGTTTGCAGAGGATACCAGGTAACAAAGAGCGTACAGCTATGGAAAATAATATGTTAATACATTGCTAATCTGTGATTTCATCATCATCATAGGTATTCTTTACAATTGCATAGCTCACAGACCCCTGTCCTCCTTAGTAGAACTTTAGAAATTATTGTGACAAGTAAGATCAACACACATGACCTCCCAAGCATAGATCAAATAAAAATACAGCAAAACAAATGGTTTGATTTGTTACATTTACTTATACATGTAGAATCAAGAAACTCAGCTGCATCACCCCAGAGGCATGAGTGCTAAGTCCTTTGGGTTTCTTTCAGTGTACAATATGAAAACATTTTCCTTTAAGATCTCAGCCTTTCAGTCCAATGTAATGCCAATCACTGTCATTTTAAAGTGCTTAGCTACTGAAGATGAAAGCTGTAGGATAGTGAGTATGCCTTGCATTTTAAATGGTGGTTATCCAGGTGAGTGAAAACTGGATGGGTTATTGTGAACCACAAGGCAAGCACTTTTTCCCTCCACTTTTTTTGTGTAACATGTTTTAATAAATACTAAATCTCAAATATTTTCAACTCTACTATTCATTGAATCGGAACTCACAATGTAGGACAATTCAAAGCGGATGCCTCTTCACTCTCAGTTTGGCTCCTTCAAAAATTTTTGAAGTATGCTTTATCATATTGCCCAACCCCAGTCAAATGATATACACATTTGAGAGAGAGATAAAGCCATTTTCATGCCAGTTATGAAAAATGAACCCATAAAATTTTGGAAAAAAGACAACCTAAAACTTATGTTGTGCTATTTTGCATTTTATGAGACTATTCTGTGGATTTTAAATCATTGTAGTCTGGTGAAGAACATTTTAAAGATTCCTAATGGGATAGCATCTTAGGATGGCACTGAAGAAACCAGGAGCAAAACTAGGAGAAAGAGTTTCACAAAAAACAAACAAAAAAAAAAACCTATCAGGAAATTTTATGATTAGATATGACTTGTGAGGTTATCTAGCCCGCTCTCCTAATTTCAGTAAGATTGGTACCTAAAGTGCTTTAATAAGATGAAAAAGATGATGATGATGATGATGATGATGATAACAACTATTCCTACTCCAAGAAAGTTTATAGCACTTCCAGGTTTGCAAAGCACTTGCTGAAATTATTTCATTTGATCCTTCCTACAAGCTTCCAAGGCAAATATATTATTTCCCATTTTAAAGGAGCTACAACTGAATGAAACTCAGAAAGGTGAAATCACTTACCATAATCACACGATTAGTAAGTTTCAGAAGCAGGCTTTTATACAAGATCTCTAGGGAATTTTTTTTTCAATCATATTGATAAAATCTAGTATAGATTTCAATATTCTCCCTTAGATCTAAATTTAAATTGTGCACATTAGAGCTTATCATTGTTTTCCCTAGTCTCCTTAGTATTACTATACTATAGTACGCCATAGTATACTACATAGTATACAATAATAATGACTTACCTTTTTGATTTAAGAAAAAAAAACATTTTCTTTCCAACAGCTCTTGGAGGTGGTTCAATTGATTATCTCTTTTACAGATGAATAAACTGAGGCTTAGAGAATATGACTTGCCTATTGTCACATAGCTAGTGAGTGTAGCAAAGATGTAAACAAAGACATCTGTTCATTGGAAAGGGGGGAAAATTGCTGACTTTTTGACTTTGTAACCAATGATCATGTTTGATTATGATTACTAAATCTTCCCCCAAAATTTATGATTCTACTTCTTTGAAACTAGCTTTGCAAATGATTTTCAAAATTATTAATTTCACATATATTTCTCTTGGCCCCACCTACCAATGAACTCTTCTTTCCAGCCATATACTCATGCCAGTTCTTGCACATAATAAGTCCTCAATAAATATTCATTGATGGATTTATATACAGTACCTTCTATTGTCTGAGTCCCAGACTACAAAACTAGCTGAAACAATTATAGTGTAAATATCTCAGGCAGAAGAAAGAGTTAGATAACTTCTTGATAAAGATCACAAAGCTGAAGAGGCAAAATGGAGTAATTTTTGAATTGCACAGGCTTCTGCAGGAAGTTTATTCCGTTCATGGTACAATATCTATTAAAATCCTGATTTGTTTTGCTGATAATTTTATTTCTGAGAAAGTAGAGGTTATCATCATCATCATCATCATCATCATGATGTTTATATTTATATAGCACTTCAAGATTTCCAAATCATATCACATATATTATCTCATTTGATCCATACAACAGACTGGTGAACTGTGAGATGCTATTATTATCTTCCTTTTACTTATGAAGAAACTGAGATGAAGAAAGATTAAGTGACTTATTCGGGGTCACACAGCTAGTAAGTACCTGAAGCAGGATTTGAACTTGGGTCTCCTTGAGTCCAAATTCAAAACTACACAATATACCAGTCTTGTGGCCCCAGACCCATTGGCATTTAGTAGGATTTACCTAGATTGGGTCCTTCTACCTGGACAAGCTCTGGCACTGGGATTCTATCATAGCAGAAAATATATCCTAAGTTTCCACACAAACACAAACATCATTAAAAATAACCTCTCCCACAAAAAAAAGGAGAGAACATACATTGCAGTCTGTCTAGGTTCATTGTTCACCTTTTAGGACTTGCTCTTGTGCCATCTAAATTTCCTGATGATTTGTTTGAGAGTTTCCCCTTCTCCATCATGATTTGTTTGGTAACCTTTGGCATTCGGTATGACTGAAAATGTTGTCTTATGGTTAGCCAGGTAATGATCTATCTGAACTTAGCTAGCCTCTTTCTTAGGTGGCAAACATCCCAGTCATCACTAAATCCATATTCAAAGTCTTTCCAGTAATGCAGAACCTTGCACAGTTTAGTATACCCTTCAAATATCTACAGTCACCATAACATCATGATAAGGCAGCGACAGAACATGAGTGGGGAAAATTTTCTCCATTGTCTTTCCCCATTGGTTCAGTCTTGAAAACTGTTCCCTAAACTGTCAGACTTCTAATTCAGTGAAATATATCAATTTCACATGTTCAATGATCTCTCATGCAAGTAAAAGCAAAGAAAGTTGAATTTCACAAATTTTACCTTAGTCCTTAGACGATCTTTTTAGAGTCTGTGTTGGGCGTTGTTGCATAAGATTTCATTGGTACAATTGCCACAAATCTGAATGTTCTGGGTGTAGGTGTATTAGCCTGTGAATTAGAGCCCTAGATATATTTTTGGGCATTATATTCTATTCTAGAACCATAGAGAAAAACTGTACTTTGGGGTTTTTTTTAATGCAAGATGGTACAATTTTCTTTTTGGTTGCTAAGCCTTGATTGTGAAGTACTTTTCTGAAAGGTATGAGTATCTCAGCCTCTTTGGTCATTCAAAAAATGTTTGGGCTTCATGTTTCAATATTTGTGTTCATAGTACACATCCTGTGGCTTGGATCAAGGTTATAACTGATGTCGTTGTTTAGTCATTTCAATTATGTCTGACTCTTTGTGACCCCTTTCGGGTTTTCTTGGCAAAGATATTAGAGTGGTTTGCCATGTCCTTCTCCAGATGATTTTACAGGTGAGGAAGCTGAGGCAAACAGAGTTAAATAACTTGCCCAGGGTCACACAGCTAGTAAGTATTTGAGGCTGGATTTTAACCCAGGAAGATGAGTCTTTCTGACTCCATGTCCAGAACTCTATCCACTGTGCTATCTAGCTACCCTCAGGGTTTAAAAGGTAGTACTTAAAAAGTTCTGTGATCTCATCAATGTGAGGAAATCCTCCACTGATTTTTTCATGCCTCAGTAAATCTTCATGAGTTTCTAAATTCTTGCTGATGAGACTGATTATAGAGGTCAGGGCCATCTGTTAATTACTGGATGCATACTTAAAATCTTTGGACATTGGCAAAACCGTCCTTATCATACAGTCCACCAGCATTTCCAAAAGAAGCCAAGTTTACATCTGTACTGTGAAGCACTGGAGGAGGACTTTATCAGAAGACAGCCTAATGAGTGATCTACTTGAGAGTTGTATGCATCCCATAGAATTTAAGCTCCATAAGGATAAGTTCTCTTCCATTTTTAAAATTTGTTTCCTCATTTCCCTGCATTTATCAAACACCTAACATATAGGCTGCAACATAAATGAAGGATATAATTAACAAATTTGTTTGGAATTGAATGGTTTTGGATAATGTCTATATTCATGTTTGAGCTTTGTAAGTAAGAGCAATGCCCTAGTTCTTTTCAAGAATAACTGTGATTTAGTTTCAAACTTAAAATCATAACATGTTCTTAAGGTAGTCCCTGGCTTGCCATCACGTCAGCACATTCTGGACCTGCTTTTTCTAGGTAGTCCATCGAAAAAGCAGAAGCTCTCCAAATGACAAAGGCCTTATAAAACCCAGTTTAATGATTTTTCCAATACAAGGAGGGAAGGAAATGAGGCTTTCCACGTATTAATTTGGGCTGACTAATTAAGATGATTAACTGACTGTAAATTAGCTAGAATCACATATCTACTCCTCCTCCACCTAGTTCCTGTTTCTGGAAATTTCACTGATTGTTATTACCTTCACCAGAGGTTAGGCAATGCCAAAGAAGGTGAATCTCAAATCAACCAGGGTTTCTATTTATCTTATACAGATGTCTCATGGTGATGTTATAAGTAACCTTGAGTTCTCTAAGGTTCTGCAGACAGACTGTGAGGTCTAGCAGGTCCTACCAAACTGAGCAGGGTTTGATTACAACATTTTCGTTGGATACTCTCATCTGAGGAACTATCTAGGTGATTTTTAAGAGTTTCATCAGAGTTAGCCACAATATCACCATTTTGGCCATGACAACTCCAACCTCTCCCAATTCCAAATATATCTCTGTATAGCGGTCAAAAGGATTTTATTTAAGCAAACATGACTATATCACTCATCTATTCAATATTATTTAGTGGCTCCTTATTAATTAAAGAAATAGAAATTTGGCATTTAAACTTGCAACTTGATGCCCTTCTATATTTACACTATTATTACACATTATACCCCATTCAAGAATTCAACCATACTGGCCTATTTGCTATTCCTTATACACAACCCTCCATCTCCATGCCTTTTCATTGACTGTCTCCATTACTTAGGATGATTCCCCTTATTACTCGATCTCTTAGATTCATACATTCATTTAAGTCTCAACAAGAGGTCTTTCATAAATCTCCTCTTCCTTACCAACTCCATCTCACCCACAGTTAGTGGATATGACTTGGTTGAAGAACCAGTAAAGGATACTGAGAAAAGGAAGCATCTGCCAGATAGGAGGATGATCAGTTTTGTGAACACTTAGAGGGAAGAGATTATCCAGGAAACGAAGGTGATCAACAGGGTCAAAGCATCAGAGAGGTAAAGAAAGATGAGGATTGGGGAAAAAAAACCTCCCTTGATTTGACAATTAAGTGATCTTTAGTGACTATGTAGAAAATAGTTTCAATCAAATGATGAGATAGAAAGACACATTGCAGAAGGTTTAAAATTGAATCAGAGGAGAAGTGGTGGCAAGATTAGACAGGATAAGGAATAAATTGGAAAGGGTGTGAAAAATTATTATTGCCTTTTTTTCTATTGGCAATAATTATTTTTGTTTTTTAGTAGAGGAGTGATGACCACAAAACCAATGCATTATGGAAATTTTATTGGCAGCTGTGTGAGGATCAACTGGAGAAGAAAGGTCCTGGAAGGAGGGAACCAGACTAGAGCCTACCAAATTAATCCAAAAGAGAAGTGATGATGGTTTTAATTAAAGTAGTTGGACAAAGCCAGAAAGCTATACCAACTGGGTCCACTAGAAGTTTATGATGAATATTACATAATTTCAAATGAGTCCTCTCTAGAGCAAGGCCATGTTTTTACACCCTCCGCAATTTATTCCTTACCTGTTCACCACAATAGCTTTTTCAGAGTGTTCATCCACCCTCAATCCTCCCGTGACATCCTTCTCTCCCCCTTACCTGGGGGGGATTACCCATCCCTGCCCCAATTGGAGAGAGTTCCCTCTTCTTCCCTTGAACTCATCTCATATCACACAGCTATCCTCTCCTTCAACTTTGTCTCTCATGCATAGTATGATCCAGCTAGAACTAGATACTGTATATTTAAATCCTGTTATGCATCCTCCATTCATTTGAGCAGGCTATCTCCCAACTCTGGCATACACCTGCTACTCGTATCCACTGGAAAAATGTTTAACATGCAGGTCTATTTCATCTCTTCAAAGGACTCATCATTCACTTCTTTAACCGAAAGTTATCTACACAACTATAAATTTATACTGTAAAGGAAGAAGTTATCTTGTACAACACTTTTAGTTTGCAAATGAGTAAAGAGAAGTCCAGAGAGCTTGGCTAACTTGGTTAAAGTAAGAGTAAATGCCAGAGCATAAAGCAGAGTCCAGTTCCTCTGATTCCAAATAGAGAATACTTTCTTTTACCAAACCATCCGTGTCTGTGTCCCTGCTACATTATCCTCATTAGATAATAATCACATTAAACATAGAGATCACACTGTTTCATCTCTGTGGCATTTACTCTGTACCTCTAGCATCTAAAATAGTCTACTATATCATGTTTGATTATTAAAAGTTTATTTAATTAAATTGGGTGACATTTCCCCAATTACATGTAAAAACTATTTTTAACATCCATTCCTTTGATTTCATCTTTATTGGTAGTGAATTCATCCTTTTCATTTTGGATTTTGCCAATTCGGATTTCTTCTAAGAAATAAATTTTGGATTTCTTTTAAATTAAATTAACCAATGGTTTATCTTTTTTTGTTGTTGTTTTTTGTTTTTCCCATAAAACCAGCTCCTACTTTTAGTTATTAGTTCAATGGTTTTTGTATTTTTAATATTACAAATTTCTTCTTTGAATTTCAGAGTTTCCAATTTGGTGTTTAATTAAAGATATTTAATTGGTTCTTTTTCTAGTTTTTCTTTTAGATGACTGCTCAATTCATTGATCTGCTCTTTCTCTAAGTTATTTATGCAAGCATTTAAAGATGTGATTTCCCCCTAAGTTTTGCTTTTGCTGCACTCAATAAATTTTGACATGTTGTTTCATTGTTGTTATTCTCTTTAATAAAATTATTGTTTCTATGATTTGTTCTTTGACCCACTTATCCTTTAGATTAGATTATTTAGTTTCCAATTAATTTTTAATGTATGTTTCCATGGCCCTTTATTGAATATATAATTTTATTGCATTATTCTCTGAAAATAATTCATTAAATATTTCTGCTTTTCTGCATTTGGTTGTGAGGTCTACCACATCTAACTTTTCTAAAATTATATCCATGTCATTAACTCCTTTTTTTGTTTTTTAATGGTTATATTTATTATCCAGTTCTGAGAGGGGAGTGTTGGTCATTCCCACTAGTATAGTTTTATTATTTATTTCCTCCTGTATTTCGTGTAATTTTTCCTCTAAGAATTTGGATGCTCTGCCCCTTGATGCATATATGTTTAGAACTGATATTACTTCATTTTCTATGGCATCTTTTTGCAAAATGTAGTTTCCCCTGCTTATCTCTTTTAAATAGGTCAATTAGGAGGTGGCTAGATGACTCAGTGGATAAAGCACAGTGCCTGGAGTCAGGAGGACCTGAGTTCAAATTTGGCCTCAGACACTTGCTAGCTGTGTGACCCTGAGCAAGTCACTTAATCTCTGCCTTAATCCTCTGGAGAAAGAAATGGTAAACTACTACAGCATCTTTGCCAAGAAAACCTCATGGACAGCATTGACATGCTGTGGTCCATGGGGTCATGAAGAGTCAACCATGACTGAACAGCAATAGAATTTTTGCTTTGTCTGAGATCATGATTGCTACTCCTATTTTTTTTTTACCTCAGCTGAAGCATAAGTATAAGGAGCTGCTCCAGCTCCTTATTTTTACTCTGTGTGTCTCTCTCTGTTTCAAGCATGTTTCTTATAAACAACATATTGTTGGATTCTGGTTTTTAATCCATTCTGCTATCGGCTTCTGTTTTATGGGTGAGTTCATCTAATTCACTTTCAGAGTTATAATTGTTAACAGAATATTTCCCTCCATCCCATTTTTCCCTATTTATCCTTCTCTCTCTCTTTTTACCCTGTACTTCTTCAAAGGTATATTTTACTCCTGACCACTACATCCCTTAATCAACCCTCCCTTATGTCAGCCCCCTTCTTTTCCCTTATCATCTTCTCCTAGTACTTCCCTGTAGGATAAGATGCATCTACACACAACTGAATGTGTATGGTATTCCTTCTTTGAGCCAATTCTTATGAAAGTCAGGTTCAAGCATTGCCCACCCATCCCCATTATCCCCTCCATTGTAAAAGCTATTCCTTTCATGCTTCTTTTATGTAAGATAATTTTTCCTGTTCTTCCACTCCTTTCCTCTTTTCTCAGTGCATCCTTCTTTCTCACCCCTTAATTTATTTTTTGAAAACATCCTATCATAGTCATTTCACATGTGCCCTTTGTTTAAGTGTACTCTTTTTAACAGCCCTAATAATGGTAAAGTTCTTAGGAATTACAGCTATCATCTCCCCCACATGGTAATGTAAATGATTTAACCTTATTTATTTACTTATGATTTCTTGTATTTAAAAGACAAATTTTCTATTCAGCTGTTTTTCTTTCATCAAGACTGCTTGAAATTCTTCTATTTCTTTGAATATCCATTTTCCTTCTGTAGGATTAAACTCAGTTTTACTTAATAGGTTATTCTTGGTTATAATCCTAGCTCCCTTGCCTTCTAGTACATCACATTATAAGCCCCCTGCTATTTTCATATGGAAGCTGCTAAATCTTATGTGATCTTGATTGTGACTCCATGATATTTGAATTGTTTCCTTATTCTCATTTGCAATATTTTCTCATTGACCTGGGAGTTCTAGAATTTGGCCACAATATTCCTGGAAGTTTTCATTTTGGGTTCTCTTTCAGGAGTTGATCAGTGGATTCTTTCATTTTGTAATTTTCCCTGTAGTTCTATATCAGGGTAGTTTTACTTTATAATTCCTTGAAATATGATGTCTGGGATATTTAGATCAAGAGTTTGGCATTCAAAGAACTATACAAATACAATAAAATATTTGAGAACCAGGTCCCCCACTCTTCTGCAGACATAATTGACATCCTCTGTCCATCTCTCCTCTGTCTTGGCATTGAGATAAGGGTTACCACTGACCTGTGAGCAACTACACATTCTCTTTTCTGTCCTGGAACTATGAGCACATCCCCTGTTCCCCTGTGACCACACATGCTATTGCTCCTTTTTGGCCCTGGGACTGTGACTTGTAACTGGGTATGGTCAGCATAATAGGGTCCTGAACCTAGTATGAGAAATAGGTCTACTGCAATCTTTTTTTAAATCTAACTCCTCCCCCATCACTGGACTGAGAGCTCCACAAGCTGCTGCTGCCGCCAATGTAGCCACCTCCAAGGCCTGCAGCACGGCCTGCATTGCACAGTCTGTGTTGCAATCTGGGCTTGACCACCACTCTGATGAGACAGACCCTTCCTGCCAACCTCTTATGTTGTCTTGGGCTGGAAAATTGCTTCATTCACCATTTTGTTGCTTTCTCCACTCTAGAATTTTATTTGAGGCCTTACTTTAGAGAAATCTGGAGGGGAATTTGGGAGAGCTTCACTGAATGTTTCTGTACTCTGCCATCTTGGATCTGAATCTCCATCACTTAACTTTTCAATGGTCTAGGCACTTCTCTAATTAGTTGCGGATAAGGTGCTAACCTGTACTGGTAGAGAAGTTCCCCACCTAATAGTTCCCTGGATCAGTGAAGTCACAGGTCCAATCTTTATCCATATCCCTATGTCTGTTGGGAACCTCTAGGTTCTCTTTGTAATAAATTCCCTTATTATTTGATCTTTCCAAAACTGGCCTATTCATTGAGATGTATGTAAAGGGCATGAAATATTTCTAGACATATTTCAGGTCTAGCGCAATGCTCTTTTGGGTTAGACTGTTCTCAAATATTTTATTAGATTTATATTGTTCTTTGAATGCCAAACTCTTGATCTAAATATCTCATTACTAATATACCACCCTGCCATGTAACTAATTCTGAGGTGACTAGCATTTAGCCAAATAGAGAACAATGCCATTTAGAAATTTAGGTTGATGTGCGTGGAAAATATTTTTGGCTAAGGAAAGGCTCACTGATTTTGCTGAATGGCATGGGGTACTTAGTAGCCTTACTAGTTTTTCAGAGTATTTTCTAAAAGACTAATACAGTTTGTGCTACTTAGTCCATCCGGGATGAATCCAAGAGGAATTTGAATGCGTAGAACCAGGGAGACTAAGTGGTTCATATCATTGCTCAATCCACTAAACCTTCCTCTCATAGATACCTAAAAAGGGAAAAATGCAAAGAAAAGGATGGAAGGTAAATAAGTGTTTTAAAATAAGATGAACAGTTATAGGCAGTAGTGATCTGAATCCCTTTTGTTACTCTTCAGACGAGTGAAGTCTTTGAAGTGCAATCTCCCAAACCCACTCATACTAGTGGGAGTGCTAAGTTACTTCTCTCAATGTTCTAAGGCAGAGTAATCCTGAGGTGTGGCTGTGGTTTTTACTACTATTTTCCATTGTCTCCCATATAAGGCATTACCCCAATATTAATCACCTATTAATACCTTCTTAACATCATTTATAAACATTATTAACTAGCTTTTACTATGCTAACAAACTCCCAAACTGGGAATGCACTTTCTAATCTCAATTAGAGCACTGGGGAGAATAGATTCAAACTTAAAAGTAGTTGCTAAAAAACATTACCCTCCATACACACTAACTCCACTTCTGGGTGTGGCATATGCAATGGGCTAGCTGCTTTCTTGTTTGCAGGACATACTCTTTCAGATCATAAATCTGCTGGGTTAGGGCAAGCAGGTTGGTCCATAGATCTGGTTCCTCAGCAGACTTAGGTGGTAGAGCTATCAGTAGTTTCTGATTCCAACTCCTGTTGCTGGACCTTTTATGGTTATTCTGATATCTTGAGGCCCATGTGGTCTCTTCCATCTCCAATACTCGTTCATCTAAAATCAAAAGAGTATAAATATGATGATACAAGAGATGACATGATGGTCTGCTAGCTACTGTTACATGACTTCCAATCTGGAGGCTGCTAGCAGTTCAGCTCTTCTTCCTTCATCAAACCAGCTTTTTTTCCCTTTTTTTAAAAATTACTTTTATTTCATAAAGTGGTCCTAAATTGCATATAAAAATTAGCAATCTTTTTTAAGTTTTGAGTTTCAAATTCAAACTATCTTTCAAAGTCTTATTGTCATACAGACTCATTTCTCAGCAACCAATTAAAATGCTTTTTTGGCACTACACAGTAACCCAAAGGAAACAGATACTTGTTCATGCTTTAAAGTGGGGAGAGAAAAATTCCCTCATCATGAATTTTGGAAGCAAGCTTAGCAAGTCTCCAGGTGGATATGCATTAAGCAGAGAATCAAAAGTGAGGCTTTAAAGACTGATCTCTCCTTGGCCAGTACCCCCTTTACATCTAAGCTCTGTATACTTGTACATTCCTTATCATCACTATATTATGACACAGTAATGTATTCTATAGCTATCTGATTTTTGTTTTTGAGAAACAGGTTTATTTTATTGCCTTGACAAAGTCATACATACACATATAATTGTTAGGAGAAAACTTTATGTATGCTTTATCTCTGATTTTCTGATTTATTTTTAGAAAGTTGTTTGTCTAAAAATAACTGTTATATTCTGCTTCTGTGTCTCTATCTGTGGGGAATTGCATGTGTAATTATGGGACTGGGCAGGGAGGATAGGAAGATGAGCAATGAGAGAAGATGTCAGTAACAGATTTGGGGTGGCAAGAAAACAGGACAGAAAGGTCACAATCAGGAGTCAGTGGAAGCTCACAAGGAATTGTATATAAAGAATCTCTTTGTGAATAAATCAGTATAACCTCCTCTAGAGAGCTGCATAGGAGTAGTTCTGCCATTCTGAGGGTAAAGACAATCATAGAGGCTAAAAGTTCTCCATTCTTTATACTAGACGAACCTTTCCTGTGCTTAGATCTAGTCATGCCATTCCTCTACTATTCAATAGCTCACTGCTACCTGCACAATAATGGCTAGAGTACTCGGCTTAATCTTTTAGACTATCCATAATGAAGCATTACCCTCCATTTCCAGCCACATCTCATCTACTTCCCTGCCATGCATGCCATGCAACCATCCAATTGTACTGCTTTGTTTTATATTTTTTCCTTTCTCACACCACAGCTGAAAAAAAAATGTACTAGATCCTCAATGCTGCCGCATGTTTTAGGGCAGAAGAGTGACATTGTCATTGTTGTTGATGTTGTTGTTGTTGTTGTCATTGTCTCACATCATTCTCTCTTTTGATAATATCCTCCTTTAAGGCTGTAATAATTAATAATAATGATGATGATGAAAACAACAATTATAACTAATGTTTTTAGATAGCCTTCTAAGGTTTGTAAACACTTTACATTTGATCTCTCCATACCAATTCCATCCACTCCTTACATGAAGCTGCCCCTGATTTGAAGGTCAATAATGATCTCCTAATATCCCAACCTCACTCATTCATCCCTATGCCTCACACATCTATTTGCTTTGCAATTTGCAAATGCACTCTTATTATAATTCTGTATATTACAATTGTCTATGTTTGTGATAGCCCTTGATGGATTGTAAAGTCTGTGAAGTTAAAGAATTGTGTCTTATCCAAATGTTTTTTAATTCCCTAGCATTTAGTTTTAGTGGTTTACACTTGGTATGTGCTCAACGAATGTTTGCAAATGAGTGAATAAATGAGTCAGGAAGGAGCAGAGAGGAATCAGAATCTATGCAAACATGGCACAATCAACATCTAGAGATTCAGCCCAATCATGAGGAAATAGGCCTGAATCAGATTCCGAGCAGGAGTGGGTGAGAGTGTCAGATTTCAGACCAAGCAGAGAAGTAACAAGGATAAAGCAGAGTTTATAAGAGAGTCTGAATTCAGCACCTCAGGGTCTAGAACAGATGGGAAGAGCCACCTAACTTGCCTAACTAGATTATAACTGCTTCTCTAAGGGCGTCCTACCCTTCTTTTCCTGCTGAGTGCAAGTGGCCATGGGTTGGCAGGTGTGTGCTGACAACCAAGAAAGGCAAAGCTCCCCAGGTGGTCATCACTGTTGATTTAGGCAGAAAGGCAGGTGAAGGCCAGGTGAAAAACTACTGGAATAGGCTAAATATATACATGTTTGTTGACCAAATTGACTTGAAGCCTTGGATACCAACAAAATTGGCTAAAGCAATTGCAGGGTCACTATGACTAGCCTGGAGAATTCTTGAGAGTTGATAGTAATGAATAAAAACTGGAGGGGGAAAGAAGTTAGTATACACACAAACAAACATATACATATAACTAGATGTATATATCTATGGATATATGTGTATTTATATGTGCATATAAACATGTGTATAAATACATATCCATATGCATATCTGTATATATATATAGAAACACACATATACATACATACATACATATATATGTATACATGCACAAATGTGGAGATTGTGAATGATTTGAGACTCTAGAGTTTCAAGACTGGGGAAGATGTTAATTTAAGGCAACTTAGAGAGAACTCAATAAGCCTTAATTCTTTTGTAGAAAATAAGTTGTGTGAAGCTGATCTTAAATTTCTTCTGTGATCAGTTGGAAAGCCTGATAGATTGAAAAGAAGGGAAGCAATAGATATAATCTGCTCTACTTCATTAATATTTAGGATTTCTAACAGAATCAAAATCTACAAATTTGGAAAATGTAGTATAGACCACAATGATATCAGGTCTTGATCTGATGAACCAGGAAATTTGAACCTTCCAAGAGAATGAAGATGACTGTCCCTGATGATTAGTTTTGGTGGCATGGGCATGAATGCTAGCTGGCTGTGTTTGCATAGGGCAGCCCCCAATACTAGCTGAGTACATAGCACTTCATAAAAGGTTAGAACTTTACAGCATCTTAAAGATTATCTAGTCTAACGCTCTTATTTTATGCATATGGCAACTGAGGCTTTGTAGATTTATTTAGGTTGAGTATTACCACAGGGTGAGACCCAGCATTAAGATTTTCACTTGTTGTTGGATGATTGAATAGAAAACAATGTTATTTACATGTACAAATATTACCCAGTAGGCTTTATGTTGGAAGATTTAAAATACATTGCAAAGATGATTTTAAAAAAGTAAAACAAAACAGGAAAACTAAGTATAATGTGTACAAGTGCAAGGTATGAAAAGTTATAATAACAGAAACTAGCATTTTATAGCCCATTGTGGTTTTCAAAGTATCTTTTTTTTACAGATATTACCTAAGGGTTTTTTTTTCCCTCACAGCAACCTTGTGTGGTAGTTGCTACTATTATTCCTATTTTATAGATGAGAAAACTGAGGCAGAGAGGAAATAAGTGACTTCCCCAAGTTCATACATCTAGTAAATTTTTGAGGGAACATTCAAACAACTTTCTTCAGATTCAGCTTTCTATTGATTATACCACTCTACTGTCACATAGGAAAGTTTCCACATTTTGGAAACTTGAAGGGATACTGTTCATTCATTTGGCATATATTTAACTCATTTGTTATTAAATATTTTGTTATTTAATTGTTAATATTATATAACAGATACCTAAGTGGTATGCACAATGTTAGACTTAGAGTCAACTCCTGAGTATCAGGAGAAAATCAGAGTTCAAATACTGCAACATATTCTTCACTCTCTGTGTGACTCTGGGCAAATCGTTTGAGCTCTCAGATTCAGTTTCCTCATCTGTAGAATGGTTATGAATATCAAATATGATAACATACATGGTATGCCCAGAACCAATGCAGCTAGCTTAAAACTGCATGGACTTTTGGTTAAACTTGTATCTAACAGTCTAAAGGGCTATATCAATGTTAGCTATTATTATCATCATCATCATCATCATCATCATCATCATCATCATCATCATCATTATTCCCCACTAGCTAGCAGTGCAGAATTAGAAATATAAAAGCAATAGGAAAAAGCCAAAACTTAGGCTAAGTCTAGTTGGCTGAAAATAAGCCTGAAATTGTCTAAAAGTCACATGAGTTCAATCCAGTGAACTAAGGTGGATGAATTTCTTGATTGTCTTGGTGTGTTCTGAGACAAAAGATGCTGTTCCTCAGGAGGCCCATGAGGGAGCTAGGCACTCCTAAACAGAATTTGGATGAAAGGAAGTCAGCACCTATCAAGCTTTGAAGGTCAAAGCTACCTATTCTGCAGGGATTAGAGGGTTCATTGAAAAAAAGCACACTTGTAATTAAATATGTATATATCATTTATTATTATTGTTTTATTCCTGAGTTTTTACATTCTTCTCTCCCAGGTAAAGAAATTCCAGAACATACCCACTTTTTTTTTTCCCTGCAATATCTAGCACCTGAGAAAAGTGGAGTGAAGGAGGAAGTATAAGTAGGCCTCAAGAACAGGTCACAACAGCAATAAAGGTAGAGGTAACTGAAGTTGGAATGCATCTGATATCTGACAAGAGGAAGCCAAATGGGTTCAGCAGTCATGAAAAGCCAAAAGGCATGGTATTTGAGTTAGGTTTTGCTGCTCAAGGAATGCTGGGAAAATAGTAAGCAGTAAAAGTCTTGTCCCTGAAACAAGAGTCCTCGACTAGGTCCAGAAGGGCCAAAGGCAAAACTAGTGTTTTTGTACAGTCTAGCGCATCCTGGGAGAAAAATCTAGACAGAAATGGAAGACTGAAAATGATTAGAAGATATGACAAAAGAAACTCCAGCAATAAAGAAGACAGTGGCTGACCCTACATCAATATTGTAATATTATATTTGAAAATTAAATGATATTTTAGTGTATGGTGTTGTTCAGTCACGTCTGACTCTTCATGTCCTATTGTCCATGGAGTTTTCCCGTCAAAGATACTGTAGCAATTTGTCATTCTCATCTCCAGTGCATTAAGACAAAAAGGTTAAATGAGTTCCCTAGGGTAATATAGCCATTGTCTCTCAGGTGGAATTTGAACACAGGTCTTCCTGACTCCTGGCCCAGTGTTCTATCCACTGAGTCATCTAGCTGCCCATTTTAGTGTATACATAGCGTACTATAAAAGAACCAAAATCTAGAAAGTGTTTTCAGTACTTGAAAATTCCTCATAAGTCAGAACAGGAAAATAGTTCCTCATCATAACCTTGTAAAAAATGTAAGCAGCATAAGGCAGGGGTCATTATTTTTACCTTGTAGACATAGCTAGGTAGTGTGGTGGATAGTCACTTCTATTTTATATCGTGTTCCATGACACTTAATTTCCTTTATATTTGAAAGACTCTCCCTTAATTACTTGCATACTTTGTTGTTTCAATGAAAGAGTTCAATGGAATCACCAGATGTCTTAAAGTGTAAAGGAAAGGGCTCTTTTTCTGCAGGCAATATGTGAATTCTTCTGATTGGCACTTTGCTTGGTACATTCAGGAGTGCTAGGCAGCTTTCTTTTATTTTGTTTTATACTGTTCAGGTTCTTAGACTTGTCATGATTCTTAAGTTGCCTCTGCATCCTTTCTTTGAAATTCATGTTTTACTTGTAGAGTCCAGGTGTCCTTTTATCATAATTTGTTTCTTGCTTTTCTTTTTTTCATATTGTCTTTCTCTTCAGCATATTTCTATTTTCAATCTGCTGTTCTTTCTTTCACTTCCTTGGACAGACTCACCGCTATAAGTTTAAGTTACTATATTCTGCTATTTGTTTCTACTCTATAGGTCACACATTCTGCCATTTTCCTCTTCTAACTTCTCTCAAGATTCTGATTTTTCTCTGGAAAAATCCTGTAAAATCTTCATGTGAATTCTTTATGCTCTCTTGGGAATCCACAAGGATGTGTGTTGGATTAAACCTTGGTTTAATTTCTTTTGTCTTGCAATATGTATTTACCTATGTTTGGATTTCTTTAGATGTTTTGGTGTGCTTTCTTATTCTAATTTGTGTTTATTCCCTATTGATTTATCTACTTTGTCCCTAGGTTTTTAATTGAATTTTCTTCCTTTTGAGATTTTTGGTGGCTTCATTCTTTTTTCTTTAGTATTTCTTGTTTGCTTTCTGTCCTCTCCTCCTTTGATGGTGGATTTGCCCTTAGAGCTGGACCTCGAAGTTATATCAGCCTTATTCCACATTAAGGGATTTCGTTTTCATTGGCCTTGTTCACTGCCCCAAGTAGCTTCTGAGAAGATAGTACTTGTACCAGATGGATTCTAATCCCCTTTCTAATCTTCTAAATCCTATTTTGGAATGGTGGACCCAGTTTCCTCTCTTCAGGTCTTTGGTTGTAATAAGTCAGAATCTGCCTTTTTGCAGGTTTGGGGGAGGTTGGTCATTCCCAGCACAATTTTGGCTATGTTAGAGATCCCCAATCCAAGGCAGAAGGCATGTGCTTCCTCCCTCTTATACTATTCCCTCCTTAACCCTTGGTTGGACAGAGTTAAGAGAGCATTGTAATTATTTCTACCTTTGTCACATGGTTCCTATTGTTTTTAGAGAATTTGGAAAAAGACATCCTTTTTGGTCATTTGATGTCTAATTTTTCAAATATGTCCCTTCCCCTCACCTCCTCCCAGAGACCTATTCTTTACTACAATAATAATAATAATAATGGAGTGATAGAGTTCAGTAAAACTAACTAATACTGACAAATGCAGTGTTCCAAACTCAAAGTCGTACCCCTCTGCCAAGAGAGAGGGAAGTTAATTCTAAATTTTTGGATGGCAGAATTAAAAAGGTTTTAGGAAATTATGGACAGGACAATACAATTAAGATATGAAATGCTCAAAATTGAAATTTTGAAGGAAAAATAGAAACATTTCTTCTGAGAAGGAAAAGAAAGAGTTATCTAGAGAGACTTATATGGATTCAGTGGGAACTCCCTGACAAACTTAGATTTTAAAAAGACATATGCAAAAGATGGGGGAGGGACTTGGGGGGGGAAACTATTAGGAGCATACACATGAAAGAACTCATAGTGCTATCAGAATATGTCAGGAGTGCTCAAACTAATAATACAACCAAGGCTGGTAAAGAGAGTTAACTAGAGAAAAAGGGTGGAATTTATGTTTGTTTTTAGGTATATTGGGGGGAAATGGAGTTATCCAAGATAGCATAAGATTATTGCTCTGGGTTAGTGGAATGATGATAACTGACTGCAAGGAGGAAACTGAAGCTACTTAATTATTGTTTTGTTTCTGCTTTGCAAAAGAGAATGATCCTTGAACTTGCAGAGATATAATGGACATGTCTAATAGGAATTTGGTGTCCAAGATGAGTGAGAAGATAACAAGAGAATATCTTTTTGCTTGGCGAATTCAAGTAACCTCAACCAGGTGAGCTATATCTTCACGTGCAGAAAGAACTAGTAGATGTGACTGCTGAATCATAGACTTCTGGGAACAATTGTGGAAGACAGGAGAGGTACCACAGACCTGGAAAAGGACAAATAACATCTCACTTTTCAAAAAGAAATGTTAGTGGATGGGTAGGAGAACATAGAATATGCAATCTAAAGTTTAGTGAGCTTGACATTGATTCTTGGCAAACTTCTAGAATGTATTGTTTAAAGTATGGTTAAGAGAACACCTACAAAAGGAAGCAGAGATCATAAAGAGCCAGCATGACTTTATCAAGAAAGCTCAGGCAGGTCAGAATTCAAAAAGATCTTGGCAGGTTAGAATCTTGGGCTAAAAGTTAGTGAAGTGAGTTCATTAGGGTTAAATGGAAAGTTTTATGCTTCAGGTCCAAAAATTAACTTCATATGTACAAGACAGAGAAGGTGTAACTATGTAGAAGTTCACCTGAAAAAAAAAGATGGAGTTTTGATAGACTATGCACTCAGTATTCCATCATTTATCACTCTGCATTTGCACAGACTAATAACCATGGAATTCTATCCTTCCTCATCTCTACATCCTTAGATTTCTTTAATGTTCAACTCAAATGCCATCATGAGGCCTTTCCTGATCCTGCCACCTGTATTGATTTTGTGAATTTTGGTTTTGCTCATCTCTGCACATGTTTCCCCCAGCAGAATATAAGTTATAAACTGAAATAAATTGAAACTGAGATATCATTATGATATGGCAGCCAGGAAAGGACATGTGATCATAGGCTGCACTGAAAACACACACAATTTTCAAGAATCAGGAGGTGATGAACCCATTGTATTTTGCCCTGGTCAGATCATAGCATAAATATTGCGTTCACTTCTGAATGCCACACTTTAGGAAGAACATTGACAATAAGGAGAATGTTCAAAGGAAGGCAATCAGAATGATGAAGGGCCTCAACTTCAGGAAAGTTTTAAAATTGTATTCTGAGTCAGTCTTCACTTGAACTACCAGTATGTTTCTCCAATTCTCAAAGAAATCAGTCATTTTCTGACTGATGTGGTTTCTAGGCTCTTTTGGCATTGTTATTAGGGCATTTGCTTTACACTAAACTTCCCAAGGAAAAGGTAATAGATAGTCCATGGCAATATTCATTGTTTTTGCCATTGTTTAAATGTCAGTCTGGAGTTACATCAACTGTCTTATCTTTTCATTTTTATACTTTCTTCTAATTCACTTGTTGATTTCAACTTTTACTCAAAATGCACATATTGAATTGGAAATGACTTGAACCTTGGTAGTCAATTTTTGACTATCAAAATGAAGTAATTTCATTTTTATGACATTGTTTGTTGTTTATCATGTCTTAAACCTCTCTAGTCTCCTACTTAACTATTCATACAATGATGCTTCTGTGTAATCTACAGTCATATGTTTCTTGATCCTGAACAATATTATTTCATTTTCCCTTCTATGATTACTTTTGCACTGAAGTCACCTTACTAAAATGTATTTTGACTTAATTTTGAGGAACTTATCAGGTTCTTCATGCAAAGATATTGTGCTTAAGAATGAAAGGATTATATTCCTAATTATATTAGTCCAATATTGAGTGTATAATGTATTGTAGTTTATTCCCACCCATCACAGTGTCAACCAAAGGGAAATCGAGAGATGCATGGTTGCTATGAATAGGATGCAATGTGTTATCAATCAGGAATTATGGGACAGAAGTGAAATGAAGCTGTTATCAGAGACTGAAAATGAATGTGGGTCAGTCATGTGGTGAGAGGGAAGGATAACTGAAGGACAACATTGAATCACCTATTGTGTGGAGAGCATCATTTGTATGCAAAACATTAGGACTGTGGGCAGGAACAAAGTTTGAAAAGTTCAGATGTTTTCTTTTGAGAGCTGTAATAGATTGTAAATCAGTAACTAAAATGCAGGTGACCTATTGCCACTAGGAAAATAAATAGTTTGAATGAAATAAATTGAGAAGTTTTATGGAATATTATCAATGATTAAATGAAAATGCATTTTAACTACTTGTTATATGCAAAGCATTGTGCTAAATGCCAGGGATAAATATAGAAAATGAAGATCCACCCATGCTCTCAGGAGGTCATATTGTAATAGGCAAGACTGGTTAATTCAAGTTCATCTTTATATTGACTGGTGTCCTTTGAAAATTATTCTGGTTTGGTTTTACTCATGTCATTTGCTTGTGAAAGCCAGTCACATTACAAACTAGAGCTTGCAGAATTTAGCTGAAACATAAAATTTTGGTTCCAGTGGCTAACTGATAAGTGATAAAAGTATTTCTGGATCAGCTTTATCACCTCTATTTACGTAATATTAGCATGGCAGATAAGTAGGTATAGCTCAGGTGTTATTGGTTAGTCTGCAATTCCAGCTTTATCACTAGTCTTTACTGAATAGTTTATTATTTTGCCTATTGTAAATCTTCCCCTTTTGCTATGGGTTCTGTGATGTGTAAATCTTTACTTCCTCCTTTGGCCTTCTGTAAAATATCATTGTGTTGGTCCTACTTTGAAATTAAAATCTACATAAGGTTGCTGAAACAACTGCTGAAGACCCACTGATTTGCATATACCATGGAAATATACTGTGAGCATGTAGTAAACTGATTATTAAAATGTTTCTATATGTTGATAGTATGATTGGCAACAATCCTTGGACAATTTTTATGTCACTGGCTAATCCTACCTCTGAGTAACTCATTGAAGAAGGGCCAAAATGAATCTTTCAGTTAATTTTCACAGTGCTGGACATGGAATCAGAAAGGCATGAGTTTGAATTCTTCCTCAATTAGCACCTATGTGAACTTACCCAATTCATCTATAGAATGGGACTAATGCTTGCACATACTTCCCACGGTTGTTGTGGGAATAAAATGTGACAACATTTGTAAAATACCTTGCAAATCTTAAAATATTTTATAAATGCTTATTACTCATTATTTTACTATTAGCTGATGTGAAACTTAAGCCCCAAATATGTTGTTGTGTCCGATTGGTTTCTTTGTGACTTGAATGGTGGGAAAAGCAAACCCAACTAAGGAAGAAACTGACAAAATCCATTACCTCCTGCATATAATTCCTCAGTGAAGTGGGGCTAACAAAATAAATGCTGATCAAAATGATTTTTAGCATTTAGTTTATTTATATGGTTCAGTCACTGTGGCCTCTGTCATGATAAATGCCTCTAGAAATCCATAGGTTGACGTAATTTTTCTCTATATCAGGTGCTGTGAACTTCTGCATAAGCTCTCAGAAGAGTGTATTAGGTCAGCAAATGAACCTTCTGTGTAAGGAGCATTAATTCTTGTGACATTTTTATAGAGCCAAATTTCATGCACTAAAACTTCATTAGTATATTTTTTCAAGGATACTGGTAAGATAAACATAAGGTACAAGGAAATGATTAGAAACAGGTTGCCCTTTACGCTGAGCATGAGGCATTGTAAGGATGTATTCATTGCATCATTTTAGAAAGAAAGGGGATTTTAGCTGTGTTAAGTCCCATTAAAGTTAATGGGAATTGTTGGATGACTAAATCTTTGAGTCACCCTCCACAACTGTCTGCCTGAATGTCTGAAGAAAAATACAATCAAGCCAGGAAATTCAGAATTAAGACTCATGGCTGGTTTTAGCTAACCCCTCCCCCCAATTTGTCCTGGTATCATGTCAGGCACTGCTGATTATGCCAACTGCAGTGCTTGTAATGCAGGGACAACTTGAGAACTAAGTTTAAGGCCTAAAGTTTTAAGGCTGAGTAATTTTTTACATGCTTCAGGAAAAAAAAAGATCTTTTGCATATAGAGTCCTTTGGCATAAACCCTGTAGGATATTCAAAGAGCTTTCTGGCCCTCGGAGTTCAAAGGGGTGTGTGTGTGTGTCTGTGTGTGTGTGTGTGTGTGTGTATGGGGAAGCAGAAACCTGTCCTTGTGTCATGTGTATTAGCAGTCACTGGAAACTGTTATTTATTTGAGAATGCACTCATTTTTGTTACCAAATGGGAGCAGTTCTATGCTTTGATATGTTACTTTATCCCTCTGATCTTGATTTCCTTCATCTGTAAAATGGGGGAAACAGTTATTTCATAGTTTGTTATGAAAATCAAAACATAATATATGAAAAACTCATTGTAAAGCTTAAATAAATGTCAGCTATTATTTTGTTATTAATTAATGCAATACTCGCTGATTCAGTTGCTAGAGAGCCAAAGCTGAAGCCAGGAAGCTGTCCAGCCTCAGACACTTACTAGCTGTGTAACCACAGGCAAGTCATTAACCGCCTAAGTTTCCTTATCTATAAAATTGAAACTATCATGGCACTTGCCTCACAAGGTTGTTGTAAGGATTGAATAAGATAATATTTGCAAAGTGCCTGACACATAGTAAGCACTATATAAATGTTAGTTATTATTTAAACAAATATTATATTGGTAAAAATCCATACGTTTGGGATTGAGTGTACTCTCCCTTACAACATTCAGTGTTCCAGTTACATACACTATTTTCCTGTAATTTTTAATTTACTTGCCTGGTAATTGGCATCAATTCTCTATGTACTCTGTGGTTACCTCCCATAAGGTCAGTCACTCCCCCTCTGCTCCCCACACTCCCAAATTATTTTATTGTCTTATCCCCCTCCTCATTCATGCATTGCTTTTTAGCATGTGTATAACACTTTGCTCACACCAAATCTGTCCCAAGTTTTATTATCTCCACTCTACAGACAAACAAACTGAAGCTAAGTGGCACAGTGGATAGAACTCTGGGCCTGACATCAAGAAGACCCAAGTTCAAATCTAGCTTCAGACCTTTTAGCTATGTGACTTGGCTAAATCACCTATCTTCTTTGCCTTAGTTTTTTTGTTTTTATCTGTAAAATGGGGATAATAATAGCACCTACTTCCCAGAGTTGGTGTGAAGATCAAATGAGATATCCATAAAGCCCCTAGCATAGTTCTTGACACATAGTGGGCACTATGAAAATGCTAACTATACTAATTATTATTAATTATTATTACTAAGGCTTGGAGACATTAAGTAACTTTTCTGCAACTAATGAGTAGCACAGCTGAGATTCAGATTTGGGTTTTGACCTCAAATCCATTGTTTTTTGTTGTTATTTTTTTTCATTATAACACAGCATAACATGTTTAGAACTTGTTTTGACACTTATCTTCCAAAAGTTTCTACTTCTTGATTTATGTGGTATTATTTTTATGAAGTAGGAAAACTATGATACTACATCACTCCAAAAGCTTTTTATTTCTAGCAGTGTAATATTTTTAACCAAGTAAAGTTTCTCTAATTTGGGAGTTGGGGGACATGGATTCTATTTTCATCTCTGCTGTGAAATATACATTTTTTAAAATAATATTTATCTTCCCCAATTACATGTAAAAATAATTTTTAAGTTTTTAAAGTTTTGAGTTCCAAATTATATCCATCTCTTCCTCCCTTTTCCCCTATCTGAGACGATAAGCAATGTGATATAGGTTACATGTGCAATCATGTAAAACATTTTCATATAAGTTATTTTGTGGAAGAAAACTCTAACAAAAAAGAAAGAGAAAAATAGTATTCAAATGCCATTGGTTCCTTCTCTGGAGGCAGACAGCATTTTTCAGCATGAGTCCTTTGGGAATACATAGGATCGTTTTATTGCTCAAAATAACTAAATCATTCACAGTTCTTCATCATACAATATTGCTGTTACTGTGTAGAATGTTCTCCTGGTTCTGCTCACTTCACTATATATCAGGTTATGTAAGTTTTTCCAGGTTTTTCTGAAGTCATCCTGCTCATCATTACTCATAGCACAGTTAATATTTTATCACAATCATATACTACCATTTGTTCAGCCATTCCCCAATTGATGGACATTCCCCCTCAATTCTACTTCTTAGACTCTCAAAAAAAAAAAGATGCTGTAAGTATTTTTGTCCATATAGGTTCCTTCCCCTTTTTTATCTCTTTGGGATACATACCTAGTAGTGGTATTGCTGGATCAAAGAGTAGGCACAGTTTTATAGTCCTTTGGGCATAGTTCCAAATTGTTCTCTAAAATAGATTAGTTCACAACTCCATAAACAGTGAATTAGTGTCCCAGTTTTCTCACACCCCCTTCAAAATTTATCATTTGCTTTTTCTGTCATATTAGCCAATGTCATAGATGTTATGAGGAATATCATAAGGTCTATTAATGAAATTGGATACTGGGAGCTGAGGTAAAAGGGGGCAACATGGTCCAGATCATCTGGGGAATGTTTTCCCAGAGTAAGCCCCCAGATTTCAGAAGATGTTGTTCTATCTCTTCATGGCTTCCTTTCCCTACCTCCTAGGCTGAGGCATAAGTGGAAAGGACTAAGGACTTGAATTCTTGGTTTTCCACATAATTAGCTCTCTCCTTCATGGAAGATCTCATGCGTTGCCTCTGATTTGGCTCCTTGTGTGCCAAAGAATAAATGTTGTGTCCTGGTATTGGGATTTATCTCCACTCATGAGAAGATGAATTTACCCCTGTCCCAATCACCAATACCCTAAATCCATTTAGCCCATCTCTCAACTTGGACGTCCTCTCCCTCTAAATCAGCCCACTCTTCTCTCCTCCTTTGACCCCATTGTAGTCATTGCTTATGGACTCATTATTTATTGAAAGATACTTAGATTTTATTAATATCTTTACAAATTCAGTTAAATAAGTTAAAATTGCTTGCTGCTGGCTACAAATGAATTATTAGTTGAATCCAAATGGACTTCACAGAGAGAAACAAAAAGCAACACTAAGCTATAGATTAATGAGGATGATGATGAAGATGATGATGAAGATGACTAGGATGATGATGAAAACATATTACCTTTAAGGTTAGCAAAGTGCTTTACAGACCTTATCACATTTGAGTCTCAATAATAGCCTTGTGAGGTAGGAAATCATTATCCCTATTTTAAGGCAATTGAGCCTCAGAAAAAGTGACTTTCCTTAGGTCATACCATTATATGTTTCTGAGGAAGGATTGGAACCTAGGTCTTTCTGACATGAAGTTGAATGATCTATCTATTAATATGATCTTGGTCCTATAAAACTGATTATACATAAAATATTTTTGTTCCATTCAAAAGAATGTAAATCCTTGAGTAGAGAGCATTTATTTCATTGTTGTCTCTGTATTCCTAGTATTTGGAGGAGCATTGCACATAGACAATTGTATATATATGTATATATATATATATATATATATATATATATATATGTACATACATCTTTATACACATATATACATACATACATATGATTAATTGAATGAGATTGAATAAAAGAGGTGTTAGAAAAACTCTATTTTATTTGTTGTTATATAATTGAAATCACAGGCTTTGAGCTAGAGGGACTTGAAGGCATTTGGTTCTAATATGGTTATTTTACATCTGAGGAAATAGAGACCAATAGAACCCATTGTCACATAAGTCATAAGCTGCAGAACTGGGATTTGAAAGTAAGGCCTTCCTTTTCAAATCCGTCACTCATACCACAGTACCATGCTGCCTCTCCTTAGTAGTATAGATTTTGGGGGGGAACACCTAATAGTGCAACTGAATCCACATTTAGGATCTTCAATTTCAAGCTAGAAGGAAACTTGGAGGTCACCTAGTACATATCCCTTAAAAAAAAAAAACTGGAAGGGTGAAGATGTTAAATGACTTATCCCTGGTCATACAAATAGTGAATTTCATTTTCTCAGAAGCATGATTTCCTTTTCAACATTTCCACATAAAATTGAAAAGCATCAATCCAGGGTGGCAGCTAGGTATTGCAGTGGATAGAATGCCAAGCCTAAAGTCAGGAAGACCTGAGTTCAAATCCAGCCACAGATGCTTACTAGTTATATGGCCTTGGGCAAATTACTTTACCCTGTTTCCCTCAGTTCCCTAATCTGTAAAATGACCTGAAGAAGAAAATGGAAAACCACTCTAGTATCTTTGCCAAGAAAAGCCCAAATAGGATCATAAAGAGTTGGACATGACTGAAAAGACTGAACAAGAGCAATACAAAGTGAAGTGTTGTCAGTCTTCATCACCTTATGCCCTTATATCTATGGCTATGGCTCAGTTCAATTTGATACACTTCCTGAGCACCTATTATTAAGTCAAATTATCAAACATTTATTAAGCACTTACTCTGCCAAGCATTGTGCTAGGCACTGAGAATCCAAATACAAGTTGAAAGAAAGACAATCCCTTCCCTCAAAGAGCTCACATTGTAATACAGAAAGGCAATACATAAAAGGGAGCCGAAAAGAAAAAGTGGGGAAGGAAAGGAAAAAGTACCTATGTTATGGTAAAGAAAGATAAATAAGACATCGAGGCAAACAAATATAATATAGCATTTGTAATTACATTAAAAAGTTTTTCTATCCATCCATTTATCTATCTAGATATAGGTATAGATATAAACCTATGAGTGAGTTCATAGGAAGAAAAATTGACCTCAGGCTAGGAAAACTAGAGAAGTTTGTAGTAAAGACTAGAAAATGATCAGTGCACCATTGTACTTTATGCAATTGGGGGGGTGGGTTTACTCCCTTGATAAACCCCTGGAGCTACCACCCCCCAGAGTCTTTTTTCTCTGCCTAGATCCCTCACCCACAACATGCTACCCAGGATGCCTAGGATTGCCAGATCGAGTAACAAACTTTATAAGGCAGACCTAATCTAGTTCAATAACAACTATTCTGCCCCCTGAACTTTTCCTATCTTATCAACAAACTCTCCCCTATCCTAGAACTCTTCCTTCCACATCCCTTCTATCTTTTACTATATTGCTTTCTTCTGATGTCTTCAAGAGAAGATGTGTCATAAAGGTAAGAATCTTGGATTTAGAATCCTAGATTTGAGTCCTGCTTCTGCTACTTACTGTTTGAATGACCTTGAACAATTCACTTATCTTCTAGAGGCCTCAATTTCTTCATGTGCAAAATAAAGGAATTGGACTAGATGACCTCAGAAGCAAGCTCCAAGTCTATGGTCCCAGGTACATGTCAAACACTTTTCAAAGACACAGCAGATTTTTAACTATAGAGCTAGCAATGGGAAGGAAGTCCTTTCAAGAAGTTATTTTCCTTCTACAATTAAAGAATACTTAATTTCAATGGTTCAGGTATTATTTCTTGATTGACAGATGATAAACCCATAGATTGTAGAGTACAAAGGGTCACCATTTTGCAGCCAAACTGACAATGAGCCTCTATGAACTTAGCTAGGCTGGTCTTGAGCTAACAGACACTTTGTCCTTAGCTAGGCATATATTCAAAACCTTTAAGCTCAGTGGGAAATTTCAACACCCTTCTCACTGTGGCACATTACTGATATCCATTATGGTACTCATTATATGTAATGTTTATGTGTTGGCTGTGATAATAGTCTTGTCAATAGAACATTTTTTTTAAAATTTCTTACATAAACAAGTCCTAAGACCTTATACCATTTTAGCTCATTTTCCAAAATCCCAGGGGTGCTCCATGGGGCTTAACACACAGGAACACCTCTGCTTTATTTTTCTTGAGGTTTGGATTTAGGGAAAGTATATTAAAATTATATTTTACTAACTTAGCAATGCTGTCATTATTGCTGTTCAGTTAGCCACGAGTGGGAGTGCATCAGACCATTCACACTCCTTATTGAGCTCCTGAAGTAGAGACTATCTTTGGTTTGTTTCTCCAGTTATCACGTACAAAATAACAAAGGCATAGACTCATTTACCAAGTCTGAAATCAATGTTAATATACATTCATAGTTGTTCTCTCCCTTGTTGGAAGACTATGGTTAATGACTTGGCTGTGGACTGATACTCATATCTCTACATCTTCTGGGCAGATAAACCTTTTGCTGATCAAACAGAACTCCCAAAATACTCTGAGCTTGGGTGCCTGCCAATACTTTGCTTTTCTTGGGGAAGCTAGGTGGTGCAGTGGATAGAGCACCGGCCCTGAAGTCAGGAGGACCTGAGTTCAAATCCAGCCTCAGACTAAACACTTGATACTTACTAGCTGTGTGACCCTGGGCAAGTCACTTAACCCCAATTGCCTAAAAAAAAGATATTTTGCTCTTCTTTTTTTCTCCTGATGATCAGCTACCCTATCCTTCAGAAGAAGGACCCTATCCTTTATGAAAGTAAACTTGGGATGCTCTGAACAGGAGAGTTTAACCTTTACCTGATGATATCATAAGGCTTAGAGACAGAAGTATCCTTGAAGATTACCTACTGCAAATATTTCATTTTACAGGTTAGGATACAGGCCAAGGGATAAGAAATGAGTTTTCTGAGATCAAAAGATAGCAAGTATTTGAAGAGGATTTATATTTAGTTCCTCTCTCTTAAAGTTTCCTTTGCTTTTTGTTTGCTGCCTCTTCCAAACAGTTAGCATTGTTCCTTATGCTTGGGATCAAGCTTAGTCTCAAAGATCCAGTGCAGGCATTTCCTTAAGGAATTTCTTTGCTATCTAACTTATTAGTTTTTTGTTTGTTTGTTTTTGTTTTTGTTTTTGTCTCTAATAATAGCCTCCTGGGGGTTTTTCACTGACATTCAGAAGAAGTTTCTCTAACAGAATTTTTTTTCCTAGCCCAACTGTGGAATGTATAGACTCACTTGTTGTCTGAGAGAGAACCTGGTCCTTTTGCAAATCACAACATAGCTGCATGTCTCCTATAGGTCAAGCAGTTGAAAATAAGACTTCCTTTTATAATTGAGGGCTCTTTCTAGATTCTGGATCTGATCACCAGTCTTACTTCTGTTCTTTCTCGAGAATTTGGCGAATAATATAAAAGTCCATGACCAGTTTCTTAACACTTCACTTTTGATCTTTCAACTTTCAGTATGAATTATAGTTTATTTTTTACTCAAATATGTAAATTTTACTGGCATGTGTGAAACAGCCAGACAGTTCTCCACGTCAAGACTATCCAAATTTCATTTCTATTTATGTTTGAGATTAATTCATTCAACAAAGCTCCAATGCCTTTGCCCTATATACAAGACACTGTATAGTAGTGTTAACTTGGGTGCATATGTGTGTGTGTGTGTGTGTGTGTATGTGTGTGTGTGTGTGTGTGTGTGTGTAAAGAGACAGATAGATACAGACATGGAAACAGAAGAAAAAAACTAGACTTACTTGACTTTCAAGACCTTTCCATTTCAACAAAATTGTACTTATGTAAAATAGTATCCCAGTTGACAGAGTTGGTCAATAGTTTAGTAACTTAGTAGTTCAAAGCTTCTAATGCTTAACATAGGGTCTAGCACATAGTAAAAGTTTAATAAATACTTGTTAATCAATTGGCTCATTTCAGCTATGATGAAACTTAATCTCAGACAGGTTAAGTGACTTGGCCAAAATCAAAAGCCTGATTAAGTGGGAAGCTGTGAGTTAAATCCAATTCTTCTAACTTCTCTTTCAGTGCTCTTTCCACCATGCTGTCTAGATACCCTCTTATTTTTTCAAAAGGGTTTCATAGCCTAGGTGATGGCCCAGGATGCAGTCCTGATAGATATGTAGCCACTGGACCCAGATGGCTGTGGAGGAGAAAGTGAGGCTGGTGACTTTGCACAGCCCTCCCTTACTCACTCAAATTCAATTACAAGTCATGTCATCATCTTCCTGACGTCACGGTCCTCTGTGAGAATGAAGGACAAACCACACAACCACACAGGCTATGTGTAGGCTCGAATGAAATTTTGTCATCATAGAATCTTGAAATTTACATCTGGAAAGATCATAGAATTCATCTAGGTTAATTCCCTCATTTACAAACGAGGAAGGAGAGCACCAGAGTAGTCACTTGGCTTACCTAATATCACAGTTAAATAGTTGTAGAGCAGAGACCAAAAAATATGCTCCTCCAAGATTCTATTGTGCACATGGATAAGATTAGACTGATGTTTTTTGGTTTTCTACATTGTTTCTAGTTTTCTCAAGATTTAGCAAATCCTGTAATTCTGAATTGTTTTACACTTGAATTACCCTTTGACTTCCTATAATCTCACATAGTCAATATGTGTCAGAGATGAAATCTGGACCCGGATCTCTCTGGCTTCAAGGATGATTCCTTATTCATCTTGCCTCATTTACCTCTACATTCCAGTTGGCTAGATAAAACCAGGAAATTCAATCTGTATTCCCACCCATAATAATCAGAATATATCCTTTCTTAGGAAACTTAAAATCTTATTTTAAATCTGAAAGTACAGATCATGTGGTGAACATTTTGATCTTAGATGAAGAAACTGAAAACAAGAGAGTCTGTGACTTGTCCAGGGTCACCTCGCTTGGTATTGGCACAGCTGGAGCTAGAAAGCAGGAGTTTCATGTTCTAGTGAAGTACTCTTTGGCACTAGAAACTGTTCAGTTTTACATTTTGTGCTACTTGTTTTCCAGTTTGGCATCTTTTTAATTCCCTGAAGTGAAGTTGTGCATAGAGTTATACATTTTAGAGCTGGGGAGGATGGTAAATGGTCATCTAACCTAATTGCTTTATTTTGTAGAGTCAGAAACTGCCCATGGCTATACAGATATTTAATAACAAAACTAACATTTAGATTCTTGTACTTTGACTCCAAATTCAACACTTATCATTGTACTACCTTGACACTCTTGTCTTTGCAGTTATTCATCTTGACCCTCTCACTTTATACTTAAAGCAAGAATTAGTCCTATCCTGATATGAGGGAGCCCAGAATACTCAAACCCTGGGACATCTAACTCCATGTGATTCAAAGGTATGAATCATAATGACCTCAGAGTAAGGACCCATATATTACCTCAGGTCATCCTTACAAAGACTATATGAACTAAATGCTATTGTTATTATTATTATTTTATTACCATTGTATAAATAAAGTTCAGTGATATTATATGAATTCTCACCTCCCCCTGCAAACATTTTAAGTGCCGTCTATGTGTCTGGCATTTTGTTAAATGCTTTACAAATTTTATTTCATTTAATCCTCATAACAACCCTGTGCGTTCAGCGCTATGAGGTAATATTATTACCTCAATTATACATTTCAGGAAACTGAGACAGAGATTAAATAACTTACTAAGGGTCATACAACTGGTATGTATCTGAGGCCATATTTGAGCTCAGGTCTTCTTGACTCTAAGCCCAATGCTTTTTCCACTCTGCTACCTAGCTAAGATGCAAAGTAATGATCATTGTATGGTTTAAATGACTTACCCTTATTTCCCATTATGTCAGTGAGACTCTTATTCCAGGTTAGAAGCCCTTGTGGGTCAGTTAGATACACTCTGTTTTCTGGCCCTTCATTGCATCAGTATCACTCTTGTTAACAAGAGTGAGATAATATTGAGTAGATTAGTTCAAATCTATTAAAATCATTGACAAATTAAGTCAGAGAAAATAAACTGAGAACTCAGCATCATCTTAATATATATGAATGCCAACATATTCAGTTACCTTATCACAGAAAGATGATATGGTTATAACTAAATGCACATCAGTGCCATCTTAATTTCAATAACTTGGCATTCTTCATAGGCCATGTTGACATCTTCTTCCTAGAAACTAGATTCCTAAAAATTTTTTGCTATCTCTGACTGGTTAAAATCCATTCTTATCTGTATTTCATTGACCACTAACACTTCGAGTTTTGTTGAGATGGCTGTTATATGCCATAGTCCACTTACCTGCTATAGTTCTCTATTTTCCAGAGTTTTTAAAAATTGGTATTTATAGATGAAAGCCGCAAAAATATTACCATCCACTTATATTTATACATTTTTAAATATTCTTCCTTAGACTCCATGCCTAGAAGGACACAGAGGTTTGGTTTCCCGGGGATCTTTGGTGCCAGTTGCAGTATTTGAGCCCTTTTCAAAGTTTGTTTAGGGCGTGTTGAAATGAACCTACATGAACTTTGAAAGACACGTACCTTGAGATGTTTATTCATTCTAAGGTATGCATTAAAGAGAGTAAAAAGGAAATGACCTATTGCATTTCATTCAATGACATTCCTTTACTGGTTTGAAGGCAGAGATCACTAGGGAACATTCTTGGGGTTAGAGAGGGAAGGAGAAAGAACTTAAGCCATTCCAGTTTTGGCAAGATTCTATTGTGGACATAGATAAGATCAGACTGATATTTGTTGGCCTTCTAGATTGCTTCTAGTTTTCTCAAGATTTAACTCTTTGGGTAAGACATGTTTTGGTTCTTCCACTCACCTTCTGAGGTAGTATTACCTTTAATATAAGGCAGGAGAAAGTGAAATTGTAGATTGTCCTACCACCAGTGACATTTGAGTTATGGGCACCTGTCACTGCTAACTTAGAGAATTCGTGACCTGATCAGCAATAAATGAGCCCTGTAGAGATATCATTAAAATCATATTGGGCTTGCAATCATTCTAAGTCACTGATTGAAAAAATGTAACAGACCTTATGAATCCTTATTTAATCCCTTTGATCATAAGTCTGTGAATTAGTGACAAGGTTGCATATATTTTTACGATCCTCTGAAAGGGAACTATGTCATTCAGGAAATGACATTCAGTATAAGCTGTGTAGTTTGTGAAATTTGTGCTAAAATTATTAAGAAAGAAAATATATTCTCACAGATCTCAGGATACCATGGCATATTTGCTTTGATTCTAGCTCAAAAGAGCCTCTCATCATAGTTTGAAAATAACATCTTTCCCTGCTGCTTTGGTCTACTAATATTTGGTAAATACTGTTGATTCTTCTCCTCTGGCATACTGTTGTAATTTCATCCTCATTCTCAGTTACTGCTTCAGTACTGAAATTTCTTAATTCTTATCAGTAGTTCCAGTTGTAATGTTTATTAAAATACCCTTACCATTATCTATTCACTCTGGAATTATTTGTTTTTTCTAGCAGCCAAAAATGCCTTTTAAACGCTCTTAGCACATTTGAATTTCATTGCCATTATTTCATTCTCTTGTTCTTACTGTGACCTGTTTTGTCAAGAAGATGATGAATTATGCCTGAGATGATCTGTGCCCAGCTTCTCTGGTTAAAAGAACCTCTGTCCACCTCTCTCTCTCTGCTCTGTCACCTTTTATATTTATGGATACACAGATCAAGGAACCAACAATCCACTTCCAAGGTGGACAGAGTCCATCATTATTTGTATGCAAACATAGCATACATTACCTAGTCCACTGTGTCAACACATTAGATAATAAATTTCCTAACAATCCTTTTTCAAATATAACTATTCTGAAGGTGTTTCAGAAACAGCCTCTAGTCATAATGATATAGAGCAATAGGGAAACATTGCTATGAGAAATAGTAACATGATAATAATTTTTTGAGCTAGAAGGCTGTATTTAGTTTAAGGTCTCAGTAAGTGCTACTGTATCACATATAGGTTGTTTTTACATGTGGTGAATGGTTTTGCTATTGCAAAAATTTGCAATTTTTCTTTTAGTTGTCATCGGTAAAAAGTGGTTATTGTAATAACTACAGATGTTACAGCTTAGTATAATGGGCCATGATTAAAAGGCACACTTTCAGGTATAGAGTATAAGTTGAAATAAGACTAAACTGTCTTCTACTTTGTTCAAGGGTAATCATTGCTGAAGTTATCAATAGAGCCTCATTCTAAGACAATTTTTACCCTCATGTAAACCCTATTGCATGAGTCTTAAAATTGAAGTTAGCGTTATAATAGTATAGCAAGGCTTGGTCGTAGATAGTTTATACTAAGAAGAATCATAGAAACATTAACATGGAACCTCAAGAGAACATAGCATCTAGTCTAACTCCTTCATTTAATATATAAGGAAACAGATTCATGGAGATTGTTGTTGTTATTGTTTGTTCTTCATTCTCAAAAAAGACTATGACATCAGGAAGGTGATGCCATGACTTGCGAGTGAATAGGATTTCAGTGAGGCAGGGCTGTGCAAAGTCGCCAGCCTCACTCTATTCTCCAGAGCCATCTGGATCCAATGGCAAGATATAGATCAGGATGACCAGAGATGCCCCCAGATGCAGTGGGAGTCCTTGGTCTTTTTAAGTTAAGGTCTTTCTAAGCTCTCAGTTTCACTGAGGCAATTCCTATTCAGTGATTAAGACCAGGTATAAAATGAGGAATAGAATGGACTCTTTTACCTAGTTAAAAATCAATCTGGGAGGGAAAGATCCTTAGGGTTTCTGGCTAAAACAGAAAGAATTACTATTTACACTCACACTGAGCCCTTAGGCCCAAACAATGACCAAGTGGGGCTTGGGCTGGATATTAAATGACTTTTCCATGAAACATGTCGGAGCTGGGATTTGAGCCTGGGTGCTCTAGCTCTACATCCAATACCCTTTCTATGATACCACTCTCTTGTTGTGTATTATGGTCTCAAGATTGGGGAGGGTGGGAGCATGATTCTTGTTCAATTCCTTCACGAGAACTAAAAATTGATGTTTGGGTGGGAAATACAACCATGTATTTCTAGATCTTCTAGATTTTATCATTATCTGTTCATTGAGTAACCTGCCCATGATCCGTCAGTATACCAAGGCATAATGAGTTTATCTCATCACTGTCTAACATTCTGTCTCTGGAGCTTAAGGCAAGCCTTTGCTCTTTTAGTGTTTTGCAAATTAGAAATAATGTTTGCCATCAAATCTGTAAAATCAGTCAACCATAGGACAAGAGCAGTAATGCATACGTCTCTGTCATATTAGAAAATTTAATGTTGACATGGAACTTTGAAGATTAAAAGTATCTTATAAATGATTTATTAGTATTGTCTATAAATTAGCTTTTAATATAAATATACAAATATTTATCACTTTATTTGTGTGGTGCTTTTATATATAGGATCAGGGTGTGTATAAGGATCAGGTTTTATGCATAGAATCAGGGGGGAAACAAGGTTGAAATGAGCAAAATATATAGCCAAAAAAATTGCAATTTTTTTTATTATTTGAAAAGGCTTTGAAGGCAAGGCATCTTTGTCTCTTTCATCTTATATAGGAATGGTTATGATAAAATGGGACAAAATAATGGGAACTGTATGGCAATTAATTCTCAAATTTTATTTTATTATTAACACTTCCAAGGATTGGGAATTACCCAATTAAAAAGTGTCCTGTTCTTTGTTCTTGTACTACCATACAAACCTGTTTATTCTATTTTGGGAAAGTTCTTATTAATATTGCTTGAGAGCCAAGACAAGTCAACAAGCATTATTCAAATGCTTATTATGTGCCAGGCACTGTGCTAAATGCTGTGGATGTAGAGAAGGGCATTAATATTCCCTGTTCCCAATCTAATAGAAGAGACAATATGAAAATAACTATAATCTCTGTAGGAAGCACTAGCATTAAGGGGGGCTTGGAAAGGCTTCTTGCAGAGGGTAGGATTTTAGCTAAGACTTGAAGAAAGCTAGGAGGCAGAGGCAAAGAAGGAGAACATTTCAGGCATGAAGGATAGCCAGTGAAAATGCACAACATCTAGAGATGGAGTGTCTTGATTGGGGAACAGCAAACAGGGCAGTTTCACAGGGTGCTAGAGTCTTTAGAGGGGGAGTAGGATATAAAGTATTGAAAATGTGGGAAAGGTCAGGTTATTAATGGCCTCAAAAGACAGAGGATTTAATATTTGTTCCTAAGGGTAATAAGAATCCATACTGAATAAATGAGGTGACATGGTCAGACCTGCACTTTGATAACTTATTGGAAGAACCAGAATAGGGAAAAATTAGATGCAGGAAGACAAACCAGAAAACTATTGCAGTAATCCATATGTGAAATGATCAAAGAGTGCATCAGGGTTGTGGTGATGTCAGAGGAAAGAAAGAAGCAATTTGGAGAAATTTTGCAAAGGCAGATATGTGAGGACTTAGAAACTGATTGGATCTTGGATATGAGAGAGTGAGGAATCTAGGATGATACCTTCATTGCAAAACAGGGTGATTTCTAGTGCCCTTGGCAGAAATAGGAACATTATAAAGAAGGGAGGACTGTGACAGGGAAGAAGGTAATGAGTTCACTGTTGGACATATTGAGTTTAACATGTCCGTGGTATATCCAGAATCTAGTTTAAGATATCCAATAGGCAGTTGGGGATATAAGTCTAGAGTTCAGGTGATAGGTTAAGGCTGCATTAATATATTTGAAAATCATCTTCATAGAGATATTATTTGAATCCATAGGAGCTGATAAGATCACCAATCAAAATAGTAGAAGAAATAAAGAGATTAGCAGAGAGTCTTTCAGGGACCCCCAACGTCAATGGGTATGACTTAGATGTAGCTCTAATAAAAGAAACCAAGAAAGCTTGGTCACAAATGTAGAAGGAAAACCATAAGAGAGAAGTGTTGTGAACAGCTAGAGAGAAGGGAGTATATCATATCAAAATTGCCCTAACAATGATTTCCAACTTTGTATACACACTCTTTCTATAGGTTTACAGAATAAGGTGAATCATTCTTCAATTTTTCAGCATTTCAGGTATCTAAAAATAATTAGCATGCACTCCCTCATTATTTTAGTTACCTATTCCCCATATGATGTGTTTTTAAGTCTCTTCACGGTCCTGGTTAGTCTCCCATGGGAGTGATTCTATTTGACGCTGTATTCCCAACTTGTCCTGAACAGTGAAACAAATTTCTCCTTGATTTTGTATACTACGTCTTAGTGTATCCTAAGATCTGTACCAAAATTATGTATTCTCTTTCTCTACAGCTAAAATCCCTCCTCTCCTAGTAGGTCTGGTCAAATATGTGTGGAAAAAGCAAAACCTTGAGACTTGAGCATTAATTTATATGAGTTACAACATTCAACTAGCTATTGTCACTGGCCTCTAGTATTTTAATCTAGTAATTTAATACTGATGAAAATACTTTTTGCAAGTATCCAAATCTCTTTTCTAAACTTAAATACACACAGAGCAACAGGGACACAGAGAATAACCCCGTTATTCTAGGATTGCAGTACACAGCCATGACTCCCTTAAACTGGAATGTGCATACTCATGACAATGGAAGAGGAATACTGACCACCTCATGAATGTAATTTCATTGAGATTTCACTTGTATGCTACATGCATTACACTGAAGAAATTCCTCAACTTTCCTAAAAAGATAATAGTGTTGATTGTCAGCAAGGAGAAAAGTGTCCTTGCAACTATTTAATGACATTTCTATTTGGATGTATTCCTGATACAGGTGGCTAGGACTCTACTGAAATGATTATAACTACAATACATGTAGATTTGGTTATTGGCTCTCTGTTTCAAATGCAGGATATACTGAGCTGTGTGTCACGAACAGAAGTATGTATTGTTGTTTCATACATTCAGAACCATGGATAGCAAACATCTGACTGCTGTTAACACTGTTGATTGATCTTGAGTTTCTATTCATTTAAAATTCTTGTGTCTTTCATGTGAATTATTTAACCACATTTCCCCAGTCTCTACATTTGCTGTTTGCTTGTTTGTTTGGTCACACAGCTAGTAAGTGTCAAGTGTCTGAGGTCAGATTTGAACTCAGGTCCTCCTGATTCCAAGGCCAGAGCTCTATCCACTGCACCAGTTAGCTGCTCCTGCATTTATTTATTTTAACCTATTTGCAGGATGCTAGATTTGTCCTATTACATTTCATCTTGTTAGATTCAATCCTACCTAGACTATTGAAAGCTTTATCATTGTTCTTTCATCTAACATTTGAACTATCTTCCCCAGATTCCTTCCTGTCTTATGAAAACCTGTTAATCATTCTGTCTATGCTTTCATTCAAATGAAAACAAATGTTTAGCCAAGCAAGACCCGGTGGCATACAACTGGAGAATTCCACTCATGCCAGTATTCATCCATTAACACTGTCGCTGTTAAATTGGCTATGAACTCTCTCGCATGTGCTCTTTCTCTGTCTGTCTGTCTCTCTCTGTCTCTCTCTGTCTCTCTCTCTCTATATATATATATATACATATATATATATATGTAATATTATATATGGGTGTGTGTGTGTGTGTGTATACACACATACACGGATTCATGCATACACATATACACACATATATACATACACATATACTCAGCCAGCCAGTATTTCTCTTATTCCAAAAATATTATGAGAGACTTTAAAAAAAAAAAGTTTAGCTGAAGACCAATTGCATTAGCTTTGCAACATATTCCTTATGATCCTGTAAGTCTACTTTCAACCCTACTCTTATTTTTAAAAAAGTAAACCAGGTTAGTTTTATATACATTGATATCAGTTGATATCAGATATAGCAGATATCAGATATGGCTCTTAGTAATTAAAACATCCATTTCTAAGTGCTTAAAGCTCATTGAATAAGTCATTCTAATTTTTCTTCCTCCATGCATTAATGTGAAGCTCAATTTTTTGTATTTTATATATTTTAATTATTTTGCATTTTTTATATTTTATTTTCATATTATTTATAATTTTATTGTGTTTCTATTATTAAAATTTTTAATCATTTGTATTTTTCACAAGGAAATTTTTTTCTTTTCTTTTGAAAACTGAGACTTCCACATTTTTTGAATCTTATGATGTCTTTGCTTTTTTTCACAGTCCCTCTAAGATTAGTTACTGTGGTTTATCAGCAAGTTTTTTTCAGAACTCAGAGATACATATTATTTGGGCCAGGTGATTTGCACTAAATTAAAGTATCTAGGTACTTCCACTACTTCACCTGTTTTTAGTTTCAGTTTCCTATTAGTCATATCAATGCTACTTTTTTCTACTGTGAAGTTTTGTTATTTTTTTATTTGACAGAGAGCCTAGAGAAAAACAAGAGTTAAATAGCTCTAACTACTTTTGTCATGCTATTATTATAGCTCCTGGCCCTGAGCAACAAGTCTAGCTTTTCTGTTTTATTCATGCCTCAGATATAGTTATCCTTTCCACATTGCAACTTTCCCCATCATGGTTTCAATATATCACAGGTTGGCATAAGAAATTAAATGGGAATTTGGGGGAAGTTTTGCAGAAGCTGCAGAAAACATGCAAAGGCTTGCAAATGACACAGGAAAAGTTTAGCAACTCAAAAATGCATAAAATGTACACATGGTATTGTATAATATCAATATATTTTATCTTTTAATACCATAATAATACAGATTTCTTCTCCAGTATGGAGGGCCAAAAAAGTTTATGTGGATTTTCCAGATCATGAGGCACTGCATATGTAATAATGTCTGCCTCTCCTTTTCTTTCTTTTTGGGGGGGGCAAGCATGATTTTATCGTCAAGGTATAAAGTTTTTTTTTAGACAATTGGGGTTAAATGACTTACCCAGGGTCACATAGCTAGTAAGTGTCTGAAGCCAGGTTTGAACTCAGATCCTCCCGACTACAGGGCCAGTGCAATGTGTCATTTGTAAGTGTTCCCGTACCTATTGAAGCATCTTTCATTTTGGAGTATCTTTCCATGAAAAACAAGGGGATTTAAAGGCAATATATAAGTAGTTGAAAATTGTGTTCACAACTGTATCTTGCCTATCTAATATTGTTATTATCTCTTCAGAAAACATCACCCATTATGTAACTTTTATTTATCTTTGGTTTCTTCTCTTCATCACTTGTTTCTCTTTTAATCCTCACCCAAAAGGTGATCTATCATGCTTCCACCCTCAGATCTATGAATTTTCATTTTAGTGACATATAGTGCCTAAACAATCTTTCCTTTTGAGCATAATTTACTATTATGGTATAATATCCAGCAATAAGTTCCATCCCTTTGATGAATTGCATTGAATGCTTCGTATTATATTGGTGTACTCCAAATAGGAAGAAAGACTCTAGATGTTGGAGAGATCCTTTGTGAAGGATTTATGGAAAGACAAGAATACAAAATATGCAAGATAAGAATAGTACCTACCTGGGCTATAATCTGCACCAGTAGAGAGCTTTATATGGTTGAGATCCGTTGAAGTATCAAAGCATACTTCAATAGTATGATGTGCCTTATGGTAAAATATTATTAAAACATGGAAAAAACTATACCATCTTCAACACTACATTGGAATGTAATCACCACTTCCTAGTTGTTGAAAACTCTTAAAGTCACTTAGGTTAAATTGTTCTGTTTCCTCATCTACAAAATAGAGGTAGTAGCAATTGCATCATTTATGTCATAGGATTGTTGTTAGGAAAATGTTTTGTGAACCTAAAATATTACAGAAATGAACTACTATTATTTAAAACAAGCATATAACTATTTATAAGTACAATGGAATACATTAAGAGTTTAAGGAGCAAGTTTGAAAATCCATTTGTCATTCAGTATTAAAAAGGAAATACTCTATTTTTGCTAGTCTCTATTAAGAGAGTAATATACACTTTTCATATGGAGAGGAATAAGGACTGGATCTGTGATTTTATCAATATTGGAAATTCCTAGATGAAAAACCCTGCCCCCTACCATATCAATGTCAATCACCACGGTAGCTTCTCTGCAACTGTAGTGTTAGTTGCCTAGAGAAGTGGTATCAATCTCAAACAGAAAAAGGGTCCAATAAACTGCACATAAAAATCTTCATAGGCCATATATACATAGTTTTAAATTATAATATTTTCTATATTTATTATATTTTACAAGTTTGGTTAGATATATTCTAATTGAATTTTACTCTTGTTCAGGCTATACTCAGGAGTGCTCTGCATCATGTGTTTCACATATCTGGCCTACATAATTGAAATGTTAGGTGATTTGCACAAGGTCACAAAGCTAGTATGTGTTTGAGTCACGACTTTAACTCAGCTTTTCCTGACTCCAAGACCAGTAATGTCATGGCTGTACCTTTGTCAACTATCAAGTCAGAGAACGATGGGAATGAGTGAATGACTTTATTATCATTACTTCAATATAAGCCCCAGATGTGATTATGCAGACTAGCTCAGTTCCAGCATACTAATTTTTTAAATGTTGAAAGTATCAACATCAGGTTTTTAAAAATAACAATGTATTTTCTATTGTGGGAGGAAAAGGTGTAGGTAGAGCATAAAATTTTCATGTTGAAACTTTTTAGACAATATATTTCACAAGACAGTATTCTCTATGATCTGACACTGACAATGGAGCCCCATAGGGATATTTTTCTAATCAATAAAAAAATTAAAATGGAGCTGGGTTATCAACTCAATTTTATGAAATATGAAAAATGTTGATAAAATACATTTCCTCAGGCTAACTGCACTGAAATATTTTTTGTTTCATTACAGACAATTAAAGTATGTATTCCTGTTTTTCTAGGGGTTTTTCTCCTTTTTTGGTCCATGTCCATTATTTTATTGGTGCATAGTTGCACTACCCTGGGTACTACATGGATACCACTACATTGATACAAATCAGCAGTCCATCTGTAATTTAGATCATAGAGAGTTGTCTGGAGATACTGAGAGGTTAATTGCTTATGGTCACACAGATACAGATACATGTATTTAATGACATGGAAACACAGTTACGTTGGAGACAATTTGTTAGTAGAAAGCTTTTATGTCTGCATTTTGCTCTGTTGAGACAATTTAGTATCAGTAAGAAAAAGAAACAGCAGAATCCTTTCTAATCCATACTATTCAATCCTGCTTCTGTAAAGATTTGTCCATTTACCTATGTCAAGATTATATAAGAATCCCTGATAGATGTAACTCCAGAAGTAATCTTGTTTCAGGATCCTCTCAGGATCAATATTAAAGTGAGAATAAAACAAAAAAATGTAAATTCTTCAAAGGTGTTCATCACTCTTATGGAAAATATCCTGCTCAAGAGTACAAATGTAAGAAGCTTGACCATAAAGTATGAGGCTGAGATTGGTCACAGATATTTTTGTTTGCACATGACTTTGCACTTATTGCAAAAACCCTGGAATATAGTGATGCTTTCCCATTTAAAAGCCATCACCACTCAGAACAGATCAGCCTAGCAATTCACAAAGACAAAGGTTATGGGATGCTTACTTTTCAGATTATCATATGCAGTTGCTTGAGCATTTCATTGAGTTAGTCTATCAATGTTCTCAGCAAGGCACTATAGATGGATGATAATCTGAGTGCAGAACTGAATAGAAGGATGAAAATGAATTGGATTTCATTTGAGAAATTCTGTAGTGATTTTCTTAAGTTGTTCTTTGATACACACACCCAAGTCCCATCTTTTAATATAAATATTCTTCTGGTTATGCTGTATCACTACAATCATGGAGTATCATACTTATGAAAAATCAACATTATGATATGTTGTATTATTGATATTAGTATATGATATTATTGATATTATCATATGATATGTAGCGGGCATAAGTGAGATGCAACATATTACCATTAATAATTTACATGAAAAATGAGGTTTGAAAAAATTATCTCAGGAATGAGTGATTGAAAAGGAATATGGTCCATCCACATAGGAAGCTCTAGGGAAAAGAAATAAATATCCCATGGGTTTTGCTGGTTCACATGAAATATTAAAAGACCTAGAGAAAGACCTCCAGACTACCCCTGGTTGATCTCTTCAGAGGAAAAACATATAGAATTCAAATGCATGGGTAAGTTATTTGTATCACTAGAAAGAGTACTAATATTGATATGACTACAGATAAAATTTAGTTCAACAGGCATTTTTAAAAATATCTACTGTGTGCTAGACACTGTGCTATTTATATTGAAACAAAAGTAAATTAGGTTAATCTAAGTATTGAAGTATTCCTTTAAACTAACTTCCATAGTTCTCAAAAGTATGATGCCCTTTTCTAGTGTAGATTGTAACCCATCTAGACCTTGTCATCTTGTACAATTCTTATACACATCCTTCCATAAATCCTTCACAAAGGATTCATGAGTCTGCCAGTCAACAACCATTACTAAGCAATAACTAGATGCCTATCATTGTGCTAAGCACTAAAGATACAAAGAAAGTAAAAACAAAGAAACAGAGAAAACAAACAAACAAAATCCCTGCCCCTTCCCTTTAGAACCTCTAGTTGTGATGGCAGAGACAACCTGTAAATAACTATGTACATCCAAGACATATAATGTGCAAATGGAAGGTAGTCTCAGAGGGAAGGTACTAGAGGTGGAGGGGGGAAGGGAGCAAAACCTCCAGCAGAAGGTGAGATTCACATTGTTTTAAATGAAGCTAGAGAGAGAGAGAGCTTTCCAGGCATGGAGGAGAGCCAATACAAAGACACAGAGATAGAAGATGGAGTTCTATGTTTGAGGGATAGAAGGAATAACAGAGTAGCAAGAGCATACGATGTATAATTGGGATTGTAATGGAAGAAGATTGTAAATATAAGAAGGGACAAGGTTGTAAAGTATTCTAAACAACAAGGAGAGGATATTTTTATTTACTTCTAGAAGTAATAGAGAGCCACTGGAATTCATTGAGTCTTAGAGTAGTAGCATAGTCACATATGCACTTTAGGAAAATCCCATTGACAGATGAGTAGAAGATGGGATGGAGTTTGAAGAGATATGTCTAACATGTGGATACCACCCTTTCAGTCACTATACTGAGGACACTTTTGTTATTGTTGAGTCATTTCAGTCATGTCAGATTCTTTGTGATCCCATTTGGTATTTTCTTGGCAAAGATACTGGAGTGGTTTGCCATTTCCTTCTTCAGCTCATTTTACAGATGAGGAACAGAGGCAAATAGGGTTAAATGATTTGCCTAGGGTCACACAGCTAGTAAGTATCTGAGGTTGTATTTGAACTGTGAGTCTTCCCGACTTCAAGTCCAGTGCTCTAACCACTGCACCACCTAGCAACCTATTGAGGCCACTAATGTGATATAATACAATTCAACACATATTTCTCAGTCACCTACAAAATCCACATGAAGAGGGATTCTCTCTAAATAGTGATACTCATCAGATGCTTGCTCCTTTTTGGAGATGACATTTTTATGATCCAAGAGGGAATACCAAAACACTACAGAGTGTACTTAATGTGATCATTAGCCACTCAAGAGAGACTGTCATCATGATCTGTGAAGGTAATATTAGACTTGTGGTCTCCTGCTGAAAGTTTTTGCATATATTTTACAATTACTTATATGCATAATTGCTGTTTCATCATCAATTAAAAGAAAGCTACTTGCAGGGAGGTAATGTTTTACTTTGGCGTTTGTAACCCAGGTGCCCAGAATAGTACCTGGAACATAGTAGGCTCTTAATAAATGCAATTTGACTCGAATTGAAAGGCAAATGAAGAATCTTCACTGGCTAGATTATAACATATGTTCAGATAGGTATCAATCATAGGTAAGGGCTGACCAGGCTGATTCAGGTCTGATCATGCCAGGCAGGCACCTCAGGTTCAGAATTAGAATGCAGTGATATATTAGTAATCCCACATTTAACAGTTAATAGAGCTTTACTCAGTCACAGCAGAGGAAGTCCATTCATGAGAGTTGATTCAGTTGAATGAAGCTTTTCTCTGATAACTGTTGATCATGCTGCTGGTCTGCAGCCTGAAACCTGAGAGAAGAGTCCCTCCAGTCCTGGATGCTTTTGTACCAAACAACCATGAAGTAATTCAATATTCTAAGTCTCAGTTAAATTAAATCTCAAGGACTTTTTTAATGCCTTTTAAGGAAAAGGTATCCTAACAAGCCTGGGATAGGGTGCTAAGCTTTTGTTCTTACCACGAGAGTAGACTGAATTAGTCTGTCAATGCATTGTTTTTAGGCCCTGAAGGTGGATGATGAACTGAGATCACAGTTGACTAGGAGGAGAGAAGCATGAATCCCGTTTGAAAAAAAAATGTACAGCTGTTTTAATGATCCTGACTCTATCTTTTTTTAACACCACCATTCTTCTCTTGATGCTATGTTGCTGTAATTCATGCAATCCTGTGATCTCAAAAATAATCAGAAGTTCAGATGGCACAAAAAGCAATGCAGAGATGCACTGTGGGCAAAAGAAACCTGCAACATATTACCAATGATGACTTTATTATGAGAAGTAGTATAAAACATACAATACATTTTTAAATGGTAGATCAGATAGTGAGAATAAGTAGTAAAAATATACAGCCTAATATTTTCTCTGGTTTCTATACAATATTAGGAGATCTAAGGGAAGACCTTCAGGAGATCTTCTGTACCAGCTATCAGAAAAGGCATGAGTAATAATTCCAGTGTTTTCTTCTCAAGAAGGTATTTATGGAGTGCAATCTTTACTAGTGGAATTGATGATCAATTGATGATCAATCATCAGGCATTTATTAAGTGCTTACTAAACGTCAGGCATTATGTTAAGTGTTGGGAATACAAAGAAAGGTAGAAACAGCCTATGCCCTCTTATATTCTAATAGGAGAGGCAACGTATAAATAATTAGTTACAGAGAAGATACATAAAACAAGGTGAAAATTAATATTATTATTTTTTATGAGGCAATGGGGTTGTGACCTGCCCAGGGTTACACAGCTAGTGAGTGTTATGTGTCTGAGGGCAGATTTGAACTCAGGTCCTCCTGACTCCCAGGCCAGAGCTCTATCCACTGTGCCACCTAGCTGCCCCTTGAAAAATTAGTATCCGAAGGGGAATTTCTAGCATCTTAGGGTACTAGAAAACACCTTGTAGAGCAGTAATCTTTTAGCTATTTCTTTAATTTTTTACATTCATTTTTTTTAAATTTTAAGTTTCAAATTCTCTCTCCCTTAAACCCCTCCCATTTCCCACCCATTGAGAAGGCAAGCAATATGATATCCATTATACATATGAAGTCATGCAAAACATTTCTATACTAGCCATGTTGCAAAACTAGAAAAAAAAAAGTAGGTAGGTGGTACAGTGGATAGTGTGCTGGGCCTGGAGTCAGGAAGACTCATCTTCCTGAGTTCAAATCGGGCCTGAGACACTTAGCCTTGTTTGCCTCAGTTTCTTCACCTATAAAATGAGCTAGGGAAGGAAATGGCAAACCACTCCAGCATTTTTTCCAAAAAAACCCCAAATTGAGTCAGCAAGAATCAAATAAAACTGATAAATAACTGTATAACAACAACAAAAGCAAGAAAATAAAGTGAAAACTAATATGCTTCAATGAGCGCTGAGTTCATCAGTTTTCTCTCTAGAGGTGGACAGCATTTTTCATCATGAGTCCTTTGGAACTGCCTTGGATCATTATATTGATCAGAGCAGCTAAGTCTTTCACAGTCGATCATTATTACAATATTGTTCTTACTGTGCAAAATATTCTCCTGGTTTTCACTTTAGTTAATTCTTGAAAGTAGCCAAGGATTCTAAGAGGTAAAAGTGAGGAGGCAGATGATTCCAGCTATGGGGAAGTGACAGTTCAAAGGCATAGAGTCAGAAGATGGTGGGATGGAGGGTAGTGTGTGAGGAATAGGAAGTTGGCTAGTATGGTGGTTTTGTGAACTTCATAGATGGTAGTAAAATAAAATAATATAAAATAAAAGCATAGAAAGATAAGGAGACAGGTTTTGAAGAGTTTTATATTACAAAGAACTTCATATTTATTTTCAGAGGTAATTCATAGTGACTTCAATTCATTAAAGAGATGAAGAACACAGTCAGATCTGTACTTAGGACTATCATTTTGGCAGTTGTGTGAAGGATGGATTGGAGTGGGAAGGAACTCAAACCATAGTGACCAATTAGGAGACTATGGCAATAGTCTAGGCAAGAGGTTATGAGGGTTTGAACCTGGTTGGCAGGCATATGAGTAGAGAGAAGGAGACTTACATAAGAGGTATTTAAAAGGTAGAAACACCTGATTTGTACCTGTGAACAGAGAAAATGAGAAATTGAGGCTGGCCATGAGGTTGGGAGATTGGGAAGTGGTGGCACCCTCAGCAGTAAAAGGGAAATTTGAAAGAGAACATTGTCCAGATCAAGCAAGAATGGTAGAAACATTGAGTTCTGTTTTAGATATGTTGTTTTTGAACTGCCTATTGAAAATAAATTTTGAAATGTCCAATATAGAATTGGTGATACAGGAATAGAACTCAGGAGTGAGATTAGTCATAGCTAAAGAGATCATTTCATAGAGATGAAAACTGAACTCATTTGGAGTTAATGAGCTCACCAAGAGAAGAAATGTAGAAAGAAAAAAGGAGATGACTCAGGACAGAACCTTGGAGTTTTAAACCTGATGCAGATTAGACAATATAAATGGATAGTAAACTCAATCACCATAAGTTCATAATTTCCTTTAGCTTCAATTAGAAGCATTTGGGTAAGACTAAAAGAGATTGATGGTGGGCATAATCCAGTTAGGAACAGATCACAAGAATTTAGTAGATTGGGAAACTGGAAATGGAGGATTTTTGAATTGAATTGAATTGAATTGAAATATCAATATGGAGGTTGGACTTCCATAGTTTGAAGAAAGGATTTGTGGCAGAAAGAAGTCTCTCTGAATTCATTAAAGAAGGGAGAAAGAACTTGGGAGTAATTTGATAATAGCCACCAGGATCTGGATTGGGTGATGAAATTGGGAGCATAAAATTCAAAGGAGGGAGGGCTGCAGAGTGACTGTAGGAAAGAGAGTCTGGAAGCAGGAATGTGGAACAAAGACATGATGTGATCATCAGTTCATTGAAATGCTCAAATGACTCTAACATCTCAATTATCAGTAATTGATGTGAAATGCAAACCATTTACCTTTGCCCATCATATGTAACTTTTGTCCTCCTGTCAGTTTTTATCCACCAGATGAAGCGAAGACCTTCCTAGATCTTTGGTTTTGAGAATTTTTTTTTTCTGATGACAACCTTTACTCCAATTCTTCAAAGCACTATATTGATATGGTAAAACCTTCCCACATCCATCATTCACCTCTCATATTGGCTTCAGTATGATGGTCATTTTTTCATTATTTTGGGACTGTTGGGTTTCGTGTCTCACAACTATATAGTAATGTTGGTAAAATGGCATTGTAGGAATGTATCAAGTTAAGAAATAGTCCCATTTTGAGCTAGATTTCCCTAGTAACTAAGCTAATTCCTGAATTAGTGTGTTTGAAAACTGTTTTTAATCCCTTAAGTCTACTAATTTAGTACTCTAGCCAAAGAATAACTATGCCTATTCTCTGGAATTCTGTAAACTCCAGATCCTGACAACATATCTATCTATCTATCTATCTATCTATCTATCTATCTATCTATCTATCTATCTATTTATCTATCTATCTATATGTATATATATATACATATATACACATATATGTGTGTTTGTGTATGTATGTGTGTACACACACACACACATATACACACACACACACATTATGTTATATATCTCATATCTCATTCCTTATTCTGAGGAAATTGAAAACTGGCAATATCTGAAACATAGAGTAGATATGAAGGAGTATGACTGTTAAAGAAACACGATGAGATGACTCCCTACCTATCATTCTTGTGTGAAGCTACTTCACTTCTAATCTCATAGCAGTGCTTTTGATGTGGTGTCTTTGCATTTTTAAAGACTGTGGTTAGGCTTGTTTTCAGAAATGTTCTATAAATAATAATCAATATGTATTTTAAAACATTATCTTACAAAAACACTTCTGGCAGAAATAGTCTTTTGCCTTTATTTGTATCCCCAGTGCCTAGACCATAGTAGGCACTTAATACTAACTAACTGAATGACAGCCTAAAAAATCAGCCAGCCTGTCCCATGTCAAAGAGACACATACAATAATATCAAATATCATGAACCACAGAAGCCAGAGTTTAGGGTTACAACTACAATGTTTTTGAAATCTTGCCTGATTCAGTGATGTTTAAAGTTCTTCTAGGTCTTGGGCCCCCAGGCCCAAGTTAGAGCACTTACCTGCCATCCACATGGATACTAGCTAACATTGGACCAGCTGTTGGAAGAAGGTACGTAGTAGGATACTGAGATCAAAATGGATCTTACTTATGATCTTAGTTGCTTCATCTGTACACTGGTTGTATAGTTTTATTGTAAACTGCAGGTATTATTGGTGCCCTCCCAGGCACACAAATGAAATCCTCCAGGGCCAGTTAGGAACAGTGTTTGATGTTTCAATCACAGAACATCAAGCAATGTCTATTTGCAAGTAGTGATAGCAGCACATTGTTGTTGATTTCATGGAATCAAAGGGTATACTAACATTTGAGGCCATTATATTGTTCATCTTGAATGGAGGAACAGTAATGCATATTATTCATGTATAGTCCAATAGAATTTACAGTTGATGAAATACTAGATTTGTAATGAAGAAGATCTAATTTCAAATTCCTCATCAGATACCAGCTTTATGACCTTGATCAAGTCACTTAAACTCTCTGAGCTTCAACTTCCTCCTCTAAAATGAGAAAATGATTTCCAGTAGTACCTGACTCCCAGGCTTATTGTGAGATATAAATGAGATAATGCATGTAAAGTGCTTTCTTGACTTCAATCATATATATGCACATCAGATATTATTAGGCACAATACAACCAAGTGTCTCATTTAACAGATATAGAAACTGATTTCTATGAAGATGAAGTAAATTGCCTAAGGTCATACATACAGCTAGCAATTGGCAGAGCCAGGATTCAATGCCCAATCATTGGATTGCTGATCCAGGGCTCTTTTCCTTAAGTCATATTGCATCTTTACTTCATGATGAATGTACTCTCCAAGAAAATTTCCATTATCCCAGTGGACCTTAGTTTAAAGAGAAGTTTGACATAATGGAAGGAGTAACACGTTTTTAGTAATGAGACTTGCTCTAACTAAAATTATGTGACTCATGAAATACCACAACGTCTCTGAACTTCAATTTCTTCATTTGTAAAATAGTGAGTGCCAGACCTGAAGTCAGGTCTCAGACTCATCTCTCTGACCTCAGAATCTGACCTCAGACACTTACTAGCTATGTGACCCTGGGCAAGTTATTTAACCCTGTCTGCCTCAGTTTCCTCATCTGTAAAATGAGCTAGAGAAGGAAATGGCAAAACACCCCAGGATCTCTGCCAAGAAAACTCCAAATGGGGTAACAAAGATTCAGATATGACAGAAATGAACAACAAAAATAAATAGGGATAATATGGTTGTGATCATTTTCATAGAAGGTGGTAAACAAAACTATAAATTTAAAACTCTGCATAAACATAAATAACTGTTCATGTTATTTTAGTAACATTGAATGTCCTGATATGAAGAGAATAAAATTTTAGAATTTTAGGCCTGATTGGACTCTGGATAGTAATTCAGTACTATTTTGGAAGGATTTCGAATGAAAGAGACTTGAGCATGAGGAATTTAAGTCAGTATTTTATAGTCTAAGAAAATCTTTTGACTTAGAGTCAGACATCCTAGCTTCAAATTCAAATTCTGTTATTTACTGCTTATGTGACCTTGGACGAGTCTGGTCAAAGATCTGGTTGTTCCAGTAAGTGATGAAAGTTCTGTCAATTTTCTAAATCGCAATTTGGCCAACTATAAAAAAGTGGGATTGGGTTTGATGACTTTGCAGCTCTAAATTTAGTGCTATGCCTTTTTGTGAGTTCAGAAACATGTTTTCCCCATCCCAAGAGTATATATAAGATGCTGGGTAGGAAAACGTGTGAATCCTCTTTGAACTGCCTAGTATGTCACAGTCAAGAAAAAATCTACATCTCAAAACAGTATTATAAAGTATTGCTAGCCGATTTATTTCCCACACTTGTTTCCTTTTAAGTACATATTTAGGGGCACTTTTATTTGTACATGAATACATTAAAATCTGTTAAAGCATCTCTTCCCATTTGGAGATCTTAAAAGAGAGGCTAAATGATTACTTGTCAGATATATCATTAGTGGCTATTCTTTCAATCATGGGTCAGACCACATAGCTACTGAGGTCCCTTTCAACTCTCAAATTCTGGGATTCTGTGAAATATTTCAGAAGTTTTTCAGTGAGTGTGCACTTTCATGGATTAGAAGGAAATGAATGGACATTCAAAGGGAAAGGACATTCTCTTTCCAAAGCACTATATAGTCAGAGGTAGTACACTCCCCCCCCCCTTAATTTCCAAGCCCTTTAACATTTACACATGTAAAATAAAGGTTTGGAACCTGGGTAGTATATCTGGAATGACATTTCTCCACATCAAGAACCTGGAAAGCCTGCTTCCAGAAGAATAGTGATGATGTGTAAGGATTCATACAGTTGCCCTTAGAGAGACTATGGAGAAAGTATAGACATTCCATGGTTGGTTTTAGTTACCTAACCAAGCATTAAAGAAGAAGCTCTTTGATTGACCGATTTGATTCAAAAAGACCTATCAGCTTCTGCTACTACCATTTTTGTTGCATTCTGTTTGGGCTTCATTAAGTGATCCCATAACTCATGTGATCTGTTATGTTCTAAAAGATATTTCATGACTCATAAATGAATTTTTCAAGTGGTAATTTCCTTCATATTATCTATCATATTGTTAGAATAGTTTGATATTAATTTTACTTTTTAACTTTGTGTGCTAAAACAAAGAAAATGGCCAATACTAGCTTGGAAGGAATATTAAAATTAAAGAATTCTACAAATATTTATGCATATCTGGCTACTGTATGCTAGAAGCTGTGCTATGAAATCAGAACAGGGATACTGAGCAAGATTAAATATTGTCTCTGCCATCATTTAACTTACTGTTTAATATGGGAGATAAAATATTTAAAAAATAAATATGATACAAGGTAAAATGGTAGAATATGAAAATTCACATACTGTGATGATTTAGACAAAGGACAGATTAAGTCAAGCTAGGGTCAGAGAAGACATCATGGAACATGGCATTTAAGCTGGTCCTTAAATGATGAGTAGTAAGAAGTAGAGAGACATAGATGGAGGTGAAGGGCATTCTGGCAGATAGAGCAATGCTTTGAAACAGTGGAGCTTGGGGAGAATAAAAAGAAAGCAGTCTCCTTTTTTTGTTTAAATAATGCTAAAGTTGATTAATCATTAATTATAAATTATAAGGTTGCATTTAATTTGAGCCAATATTCAATTTAATGCAATATGTCATGAGCCAGTTATTAGTTTTAAGATGCTGCTACCCTGTCTACAGTTGCCTATCATTTATTAATTGATCCATTTAGTTAATTAATTAATATCAATGTTTGTAAAATACTCTATTTTTTCAAATGTATTACTTAGTTTTAACATTCTTTTAAAATATTTTGACTTACAAATTATCTTCTTTCTATCCCCTCCCCAAACCAGTGAGAAAGCAAGTAATAGAATATAAATTATAGATATGAAATCATGCAAAACATGTTTCCATGTTAGCCATGTTGCAAAAAAAAGAAAAGAAAAAGAAAGGAAGTGAAAAATTAAACTTCAATTTCTGCTCAGAGTTACATAAATTCTCTCTCTGAGCATAGTTAGAATTTTTCATCATGAGTCCTTTAGAATCGTCTTGGATCATTGTGTTGATCAGACTAGCCAAGTGTTTTACAGTTGATCACTGTTACAATATTTCTATTACTGTGTGCAATGATCTCTTTGTTCTCTTCACTTAACTTTGGATCAATTCATGTAAGTCTTCTGATATTTTCTTTTTGTTTTGTTTCGTTTTGTTTTTTTTCTGAAACCATCCAACTCAACATTTGTTATAGCACAATAGTGTTCCATTACTATTATATATCACAACTTGTTCAGCCATTCCCCAATTGATGGGCATCTTTCAATTTCCAATCCTTCACCTCCACAAAAAGAGCTGCTATAAATATATTTGCATATGTAGGTCATTTTCCTTTTCTTTGATCTTTCCAGGATTCAGGCCTACTGGTGATGGTGCTGGGTCAAAGGGAATACACAGTTTTATAACCCTTTGGGTATAGTTCCAAATTACATTCCAAAGTAGTTGTATCAGGTCACAACTCCACCAACAGTACATTAGTGTACCTATTTTTTTTTCCACATCCCTCCCACATTTGTCATTTTCTTCTTCTGGCATGTTAGCCAATGTGACAAGTGTGAGGTAGTACCTCAGAGATGATTTAATTTGCATTCTTAATCAATAGTGCTTTAGAGGATTTTTGTCATATGACCAAATAGCTTTGATTTTTTTTTTCTGAAAATTGCCTATTTACATCTTTTGACCATTTGTCAATTGGGGAAATTATTTTTTCTTTTTTTAATATAAATTTGGCTTAGTTCCCTAACTATCTGAGAAATAAGGCCTTTATCAGAGAAATTTGCTGTAATTTTTTTACATTACTTTATTTTGACACCTTTTAGTAAAACATAGTTTACATGATTATCTTTTTTTAATTAGTTCTATTTTTGCTTTTGCTTTGTCTGACATGCTGATTGTTACCTTTGCTTTTTTTTTTAACCTCAGCTGAAGCATATTAGATTCTGCAGCAGCCCCTTATTTTAACTCTCTGTGTGTCTTTCTATTTCATATATGTCTCTTGTAAACAACATATTATTGGATTCTGGTTTCTAATCCATTCTGCTCTCTACTTCTGTTTTATGGGTAAGTTCATCCTATTCACATTAAAAGCTATGATTGTTAACTATAGTTACTTCCATCCAATTTTCTTCTATTTATCCTTCTCTCTCTTTTTACCCTGTTCCTCATCAAAAGTACGTTTTGCTTCTGACTGATGCCTTTCTAAATCTGGCTTCACTTTTACCACTCCTACCCCTTTTTCATATCCCTTACCTTTCCTGCTTCCCTGTTGGATAGGACAAATTTCTATACTCAACTGAGTGTCTATATACACGTATGTATGTATGTATGTATGTATGTATGTATGTATGCATATATATGTGTATGTGTATATGTGTGTATATGTATGTGTGTGTGTATATATATATGTATATATGTGTATGTGTATATGTGTATCCGTGTGTGTGTGTGTGCATATATATATATTTCCCCCTGAACTTTCCTGTCTACTTTAAAAGCTCTTCCTTGAATGTCTCTTTTATGTGAAATAATTTCCCCAATTATAACTTTTAATTCCCCTTCTCCCAGTGAGTCCCTCTTGCTCAACCTTCATTATTTTGAGCTCATCCCAATGTAACAGAGTAATATCTATGCCCTCTATCTATGTAGACTCCTTCTAACTGCCCTAACGATGATAAAGTTCTTTGGAGTTAATTATATAACCTTTCCAGATAAGAATATAAAAATGTAATCTTATTAAGTCCCTTATGATTTCCGTTTCATGTTTACCTTTTTATGTTTCTTTTGTCTTGGATTTGAAAGTCAAATTTTCTATTCAGCTATGGCTTTTTCATCAGGAATGCTTGAAAGTCCTCAATTTCATTAAATATACATTTTTCCATTGAAGGATTATGCTCTGTTTTTCTGGGTAGGTTATTCTTAGTTGTAATCCTAGCTTTTTTTGCCTCCTGGAATATCACATTTTAAGCCCTCTTCTCCTTTAACCTGGAAGCTACTTAATCTTGTGTGATCCTGACAGCGGCTCCATGATATTTGAATTGTTTATTTCTGGCTACTTGGACTATTTTCTCCTTGAACTTGAAGCTCTGAAACTTGGCTAGAATATTCCTGGGAGTTTTCATCTTGGGACTTCTTTCTGGGTTAGTGGTGGATTATTTCTATTTCTATTTTTCCCTCTGGTTCTAAGATATCAAGGCAGTTTTCCTTCATAATTTCTTGAAATATGAGATGTAGGCTCTTTTTTGATCATTGTTTTTAGGTAATGCAATAATTCTTAAATTTTATTTCAATCTCTTCCCCAGGCCAATTGCTTTTTAAGTGAGATACTTCACATTTTCCTCAATTTTTCATTCTTTTCTTCATTTTATTGTTTCTTGATGTCTCATGGAGTCATTAGCTTTCACTTACGCAGTTCTAATTTTTACAGAACTATTTTCTTCAGTGAGCTTTTGTACCTGTTTTTATATTTGGCCCACTATAATTTTTAAGGAGTTCTTTTCTTCAGTAATTTTTATGCCTCTTTAGCATTTGACCAATTCTGTTGTTTAAGGTGTTTTTTTTCTTCAGTATCCTTGTACCTCTTTTACCAAGATGTTATCTCTTTTTGTAATTTTCTTGCATCATTTTCATTTCTTTTAACATATTTTTTCTACCACTCATTGCTTTACTTTGCTCTTCCAGGAATTTATGTTGGGCTTGGGTATAATTTGCATTTTTCTCTTGGAGGGTTCACTTATAGCTATTTTCATTTTGTTGCCTTCTGAGTTTGTGTCTTAATCTTTCCTGTCACCATAGTATTTTTTTTTAAGGTCAGGTTCTTTATTTTGTTATCTGTTCATTTTACCAATCTATTTCTTGACATTGGGTTCTGATACCTACGGTTTGGGAAAGCACTGTCCCAAGCTTCAGGATTTTTTGCATTCCTGTTTTCAGAGCTAATTCTGGGGTTTTGCTAATTCTATGAGTTTTTCATATCCCGTAGAAGTTTGGGGAGATTATATTTGGACATATTAAGTCTGGGATGCTGGTAGAACATGTAGAATGGACATTAAGGAGACTGGTGGAAATATTAATCTGGAATTTAGGTCTAGGCTAGAAATATAGAAGTGTTTAGCCATCTGTATAAAGATAACATTTGACACCCGAAAATAGATGATATCACAAATGGTGTATTTAGAGAGAAGAGAGAGCTTACATGCAACTATTTAATGATGAAAAAAGAAAAGGGAATCAGCAATTCAAAAAAGAGGAAGGATCTTTCAGAAGAAGAGAATCAAGAAAATAGTGGATTACAAAGTCAATGGAGGGGGGGGGAGTCACCAATAGTTTTCAATGTAGTTAAGGTTAAGGAAGATGAGGACTGAGAAAATGTGATGATTTTTGAGAACAGTTCTGAGTGGGTAGTGGAGGTGAAAAACAGATTGTAAGGAATTGGGGAGTAAATGGGTAAAAAAAAAATGAAAGTACAGAATCTAGGCTAGTCTTTAAAAGTTTACTGGTTAAAGGAAGGACATGGAAGATATAGAAAAGTGATTTTATTGATTTGTAGGATCATAAATAAGATTTTATCTATTTTGTTTTATTTTTAGGGGATACTTGATGTATTTGGAGGACAAAGGGTAGGGGCTATTGAAGAAGGAAAAATCAGTGATAAGAAATCAATTGAGATCAGTTAAAAGCATATATATGTAAATAGAATTTAAAACTTAAACATATAGCTTTTCCATCTCTCTATATTTAAAAAGGATATTTAATGTGATGTATTAATTCTCTGCATTGTGCTTTTTAAATATTTTATGTCTGAATTAATACCTGTTGGTCCCTACGTTGATGATCATGATGGTAATAATTTTCATAATATTTTATGGTGTGTTTCTTTCTCTGTTCTACTACTTATGATGATAGAAATTATGATGAGTTATCATAATGCCTTACATGTGTGTATAATTTAGTTTTTTGTTTAACTTTTCTTTCCATTATATTGATCTTCTCAACAAATCTATTGGACATGAATATCCTACTATCTCAAACCAAACTTGTAAAAAACAGAACTCATTAACACTTTCCTTCTAAGCCCAAACCATCTACCAAACTTTCCTAATTTTGTTGAGGATATTCAATGTCAAAGTCATCTGCTAGTCTTCTTTCTTCACAAATCCTCATATCACTCAATTGCCAAATTATGTCATCTCTACTTCCACAGTATCTCTCATGCACCCCTTTTTCTCTATTTATATGAGTATCATCTTAGTTCAAGCCTGCATCAATGATCCTCTAGACTATTTTAAGATAAATATATTTTTACTATTTATTTTTTTTTTAATTTTGAGTCCTGAATTCTCTCTCTTTTTCCAGTTCTCCCATCAATTGAGGAGGCAGGCAATATACAAGGGAAATTACACAACACTTATTTTCAGCTTAGCCATGTTCTCTCCCCCCCCCAAAAAAAAGAGAAGAAAAATATGGAAAGACAAAATTATACTTCAATCTGCTTTCAAAGTGGATAGCATTTTTTATCATGAGTCTTCAGAATTGACAACTTCAATAATGTCTTAATTGTTCTCCTCAGCCCCAGTTCTTCCCTATCTAATCTACTCAATTGCCAAAATAATATTCCTATGATATGGGCATGACTATGTTGCTCCACTATTCAAGAATGTCCAATGACTCTTTCTTGCTGTTTAAGGTAAATACATTCATTCCTATTTGGTTTTTAAATCCCTTCACAATTTGGTTCCAGTCTACTTTTTTAATTCTGACTGCACATTACTCTTTTTCATGCAATTTATGTTCCAAACTAAGTGGCTTATTCATTCCACATGTACTACATTTTATCTCTCTTCCCTGACCTTAGTAATAGGTGGTCCCATGCCTGTAAGGTGTTCCATCCTTGCCTCCACCTTTTAAAATTCCTGACTTCCTTCAAGACTCAGATCAGGTGATACTTTCTACAGGAAACCTATCATGCTGCTCTCCAGTTTTTAATATCCTCCTCACTTCAGAACTTGTTTTGTATCTACTTTTATATTACTTTTTAAAAATTTTTCTGTGTACATGTTCATTTTTTATAAATAGTATTTTAATTGCATGTAAAGATAGTTTGCAACATTCATTTTTAGAAGATTTTGAGTTCCAAATTTTGTCTCCCTCCCTCCCACCCCACTCTCCAACATGGCAAGTAATTTGATGTACATTATACATGTGCAATCATTTAAACATATTTCCACATTAGTCATGTTGTGAAAGAAGAAACAGAACAAAAGGTGAAAGCCATAAAATTTTTTTGATGTAAATTCATTTATTTTTAGTTTTCAATATTTACTTACACAAGATTTTTAGTTCCAAATTTTCACCCCATCTTGCCCCTCCCCCAACCCAAGATGGCATGCATTCTGAATATGCCTTCCCCTAGTCTTCCCTCTCTTCTATCTCTACCCCCTTTCTCTTATCCCCTTCCCCTTCTATTTTCCTCTAGGGCAGGTTAGATTTCTGTACCCCATTTCCTGTATTTCTTATTTCCCAGTTTCATGTGAAAACATTTTTTTAAACATGTGTTTTTAAAACTTTGGGTTCCAAATGTTCTCCCTTCCTCCCTCCCCACCCACCCTCATTGAAAAGGCAAGCAATTCAATATAGGCTATACCTGTGCAGTCATGCAAAACACTTCCATAGTAGACATGTTGTGAAAAACTAACTCTATTTCCCTTAATCCTATCCTGCCCCCTCCCATTTGTCCTACTCTTTCTTTTGACCCTGTCCCTCCTCAGAAGGGTTGCTTCGGATTACCCCTTTCCCAATCTGGCCTCTTCTCTATCATCCCCCTGCTCTCTTGTCCCCCCCCCCCCCCATTTTCCTGTAGGGTAAGACAGATTTCCATACCCAATTGAATGTGTATGTTATTCCCTCCTTAAGCCAAATCCTATGAGAATAAGATACACTCATACCCTCTCACCTTCTCCCATTTCCCCTCCACTGTAAGAGAATTTTCTTTTCCTTTCTACCTCTCCCTTTCCCCTTCTCCTAGTATAATCCTTTCTCATCCCTTAGTTTTATTTTCCAGATATGACCCCTTCATCTTCAACTCACCCTGTGCCCTCTTTGTATCTATGTATCTATGTGTCTATGTATCTATGTATCTATGTATCTATGTATCTCTCTCTCTCCTCTCTCTCTCTCTCTCTCTCTCTCTCTCTCTGTCTATATACATATACAATATATGTATATATATATATGTGTGTGTGTGTATATATATACATGTATATATACATATGCATGTATATATACATACACACATGTGTTTATGTATATAAGTGTTTATATAAATTTTTTTTTCCCTCCAACTAGCCTAATCCTGACAAAGGTCTCATGAGTTATGAATATCATCTTTCCATGCAGGAATGTAAACAGTTCAACCTTAATAAGTCTCTTATGATTTCTCTTTCCTGTTTACCTCTTCATGTTCCACTTGAGTTTTATATTTGAAAGTCAAATTTTCTATTCAGCTCTGGTCTTTTTATCAAGCATGCTTGAGAATCCTCTATTTCACTGAATGACCATTTTTTCCCCTGAAGGATTATACTCAATTTTGCTGGGTAGGTGATTCTTGGCGTAATCCTATCTCCTTTGCCCTCCAGAATATTATATTCCATGCCCTGAGGTCCTTTAATGTAGAAGCTGCTAAATCTTGTGTTATCCTGATTGTGTTTCCACAATATTTGAACTGTTTCTTTCTGGCTGCTTGTAATATTTTCTCCTCGACCTGGGAACTCTGGAATTTGGCTACAATATTCCTAGGAGTTTTCCTTTGGGGATGTCTTTCAGGAGGAGATTGGTGGATTCTTTCAATTTCTATTTTGCCCTCTGGTTCTAAAATATCAGGGCAGTTTTCTTTGATAATTTCTTGAAAGATGGTGTCTAGGCTCTTTTTTTGGACCATGGCTTTCAGATAGTACCATAATTTTTAAATTCTCTCTCCTTGATCTATTTTTCATGTCAGTTGTTTTTCCAATGAGGTATTTCACATTGTTTTCTAATTTTTCATTCTTTTGGATTTGTTTCACAGTGTCTTGATTTCTCATAAAGTCACCAGCTTCCAATTGTTCTATTCTAATTTTTAAGGACGTATTATCTTCAGTAATCTTTTGGACTTCCTTTCCCATTTGGCCAATTTTGCTTTTTACAGCATTTTTTGCCTCATTGGCTTTTTGGACCTCTTTGGCCATTTGGGTTGGGGCTATTTTTTAGATTTATTTTTTTTTTAGGCAATCGGGGTTAAGTGACTTGCCCAGGGTCACACAAGTGGTAAGTGTCATGTGTTTGATCTGAGGCCAGATATGAACTCAGGTCTTCCTGTCTTCTGGGCCAATGCTCTACCTAGCTGCCCTAGTCTATTTTTTAAGGTGTTATTTTCTTCAGTATTTTTTTGGGTCTCCTTTATCAAGCTGTTGACTTGTTTTTCATTATTTTCTTGCATCACTCACATTTCTCTTTCCAGTTTTTCCTCTACTTCCCATACTTGCTTTTCAAAATCCCTTTTGAGCTCTTCCAAGGCCTGGGACTGATTCATATTTTTCTTGGAGGCTTTGGATGTAGGAGCTTTGACTTTGTTGTCTTCTTCTGGTTGTATGTTTTGATCTTCTTTGTCAGCAAAGTAATATGGTCTGACTCTTTTTGTGAGCTTTGTTCATGATTGCAGCCAATTATTTAAGTTTTAAAGTCTTTGTTAAGGTAGGAGTCTGCTTCCAATGTGGAGAATGTACTGTCCCAAGCTTCAGTGGTTTGCACAGCTGTTTTCATAGATACTTCTAGTGACCTGTAAATTTTCAGTTCTTCCAAGGTGGTATGATAAGGGGTGAGGTGTTTACTCCTTTCCTGGCCTGTGCTTTGGTCTATGAGTGACCACAAGCAGTCTTATCTGTCTTGGAACTGTGAGGAGAATTTCCTCCTCACAGCCGCTATAAGCTCCACCATGCTTGTGCTCCTCCTTGCCCCAGGTCCTCCACCCAGAACTGTGACCCAGATCCAAGCACAGGCAAAGCAAGAGATTCCTGCCTCATCACTGGCAAAGAAATCCCTGCAATCCCCCTCTCATCAGCCACTCGATTACCCCTCAGTCTGTGGGCCAGAAGCTCAGGAGGCAGCCGCTGCCCCAGGGCCACTCTTGGGACTTACAGCTGGGATCTAGCTTCTCTCTTTCTCACCACAGAAACAGACTTTTCCCCCTGACCTTCTAAATTGTCTTCAGTGTTGGTGAATTGAGAAGTCTGGAAACTGCCACTGGAAAGTGGCATGCTCCAGGTTCACTGAGGCCTGCACGCCCGCTCCAAACTGAGCTCCTCTCCCAGCTTGACACAATATACCTTTCTGATCAACCATCCAGGTTGTCTTGGGCTGGAAATTTGCTTCACTCTGTCTTTTTGTACATTCTGCTGCTTTATAATTTGTTTAGAGCCGTTTTTTATAAGTATTCAGAGGGGTTTGGGGGAGAGCTCAAGCAAGTCACTGCTTTCACTCCACCATCTTAAGCCATAAAAATTTTTAAAAAGTGAAAATAGTACACTTCTCTCTGCATTCAGACTCCATAGTCTTTCTCTGAATGTGGACAGCATTTTCCATCATGAGTCTTTTGGGTTTGTCTTGGATCATTATATTACTGAGAAGAGCTAAGTTGGTCATCACACAATTTTTCTGTTACTGTGCACAATGTTCTTCTGGTTTTAGTCACTTCACTCATCCTCAATTCATGTAAGGCTTTCCAGGTTTTTCTGAAATCAATTTTTTTAATAGCATAATAGTTTTCCATTACATTCATATACTACAACTTCTTCAGCTATTCCCTAATTGATGGGCATCCCCTCAATTTCCAATTTTTTGCCACCACAGAAAGAGCTACTATAAATATTTTTTTTTTGTATGTGCAGCTCCTTTTCACTTTTTATGATCTCTTTGGGATATAAACCTAGTAGTGGTATTGCTGGATCAAAGGGTATGCACAGTTTGATAGCCATTTGGGCACAGCTCCAAAGTGTTCTCCAGAATGGTTGGATCAGTTCACAACTCCACCAATAGTGTATTAGTTTCCCAATTTTCCCACATCTTCTCCAACATTTATCATTTTCCTATTTTATCATATGAGTCAATCTGATAGGTGTGAGGTGCTACCTCAGAGCTGTGTTATTTGTATATTTTAATCAATAGTGATTGAGAGCATTTTTTCATATTACTATAGATAGCTTTAATTTATTCATCTGAAAACTGTTCATATCCTTTCAATGTTTATCAATTGGGAAATGACTCGCACTTTTATAAACTTGGCTCAATTCTCTATATAATTGAGAATCGAGGCCTTTATCAGAAAAAAATTGCTGAAAAATTATTTCCCACCTTTTACTTTCTAATCTTGGTTGTGTCAGTTTTATATGTGGAAAAAGTAAAAGTAATTTTTAAAAAAAAATTTAGTATATGTTGTGGGCAGCTGAGTGGCACAGTGGATAGAGCACCGGCCCTGAAGTCAGGAGGACCTGAGTTCAACTCTGGCCTCAGATCAAACACTTGACACTTAGTAGCTGTGTGACCCTGGGCAAGTCACTTAACCCCAATTGCCTAAAAAAAATTAGTACATATTAATTTTTCATAAGAGTTTGTGAACCCTTTTAAGGCAGGAACTGTGTGATTGCTGTCTTTGTGCTCCTTACACTTAGCACAATGCTAGGTACATACTAGGTGCTTCATAAATTCTTGCTGGCTGTTGAATCACTATCATTACCACCAATGCCACCATTACCCCTGCTGCCAGCATTACTATCATCATCATATTTCATCCTCTAGTTCTTCTCTTGTTTCATTACTACCTCATTCTTTAATACTTCAATTTAAAAAGAGGTTCACAGAAAGAATTTTTAAATGAAGTCATCATGGAATTTAGTAGGGCATATTTTTGATAGAGTTATAGAAATTAACTGAGATATAAGAAACAAGGGACAGGATTAGCAGGCCCTTCTCTGAATAGAGAAGTGTGAAGAGATGGGTTCCTCAGATACGAGATTTTAGATTGTATTTCTTAATTTTTAACAGAAATATTGCCAGTAATTTCTTGTTCTGATGTGTCATTGTGGCACAAAGGTGACCCTGGGTTCTTGTTTTATAAACTTGGTTCAATTCTCTATATAATTGAGAATTCATCACTGCAGGTATATCTTCTACTGGCAAAGAGAACAGACCTATTACCACTTACCAGAGACAGGCTCCTCTTCCTGGAGCTGATTTGGTGATGAGGTCCTCCAAGTTTAGCAATTTGGTCCTTTGACAAAGTACATCTAATTTGCTGCCAGGCCTATACATGGAGCATTTTCAGCAGTGTAGGAATGACCAGAGTTGTAGTCTACCAGCCTAGACCTCCAGAAGTATATTACATTCATCCATTGCCCTTTAGCTACATACTTTTGTATGTCTTCAAAGAACTCCAGTGTTGTTTAGTATATATTTCTAATTCATGAAATGTCTCCAGCAGAATACAGTTATGTCTCATCTTTATGATTGATGGATAGCATCAGCAGTTTTTTCATTACATCAACCACTTGACCTTGTTTCTTCAGTATTTGTTGGCACATAATGCTTTTTCTGATTAAAACCCATTAGTCAATGGAAGACTTGGAATTCCATCACCAAAGAAGTCAGTGTCCCCCTGCTGGTAACCTAATAAAAAGTGATGAAATTATTCTACAGAACTGTTGTAATGAAAATGAGTGCCGGAAGGCATCTTGAAAGCTGGACCAACTTTAGTTTACCAGAAGGTAGCTAACAAACTCCAGATTGTAATAATGTTGGTCTAAGTAGTTTTCCTAGAATGTACAATTTATTCCAATTTTCATCCATTGACCTTCTCTAGATCTCTGATATGCTTCACTGGTTAGTGTAGAATAACTGAATCATAAAATAGTCAGAGGAATAAATTACTGGTATTAACATCGGAATTTAGAATTGAAATAAGACTCATTTTCTTATCAGTCAGACCTCTGGTGAACTCATTTCAGCTACAGTTGGGTATGTTTTTCAGGATGAACTAATCATGTGGTTCTCATGCTAATGTCCAGAAGACAGCATGAGAGTTTATTACTTTGATTAATTGGATGGTGGCCAATAGATATAATGATATTATGTATTCATTTCTGATTTTCTGTGATAGTAGAAAACTATGTTTGTATACTGAAATAGCAATTAGCACACCTTGAAAAAACCCCAAGGGAACAGCCTTTCTGTTGCACTGTATTTGGTCTTTTCTAACTGTGCCTAGCTTTTGGTAAAATGCTGCATATTGTTATAAAAAAATAAAAAGAATGCGAGAGACAACCCTTTAACCTTGTGTTTTATCTTGAGCTCCCACATCATTCTCATGACATCTCAGTACATATAATCATTTAAATTAGCTTGTATGATGGTTGTCCATGCCATTGCTTTTAGTGGCCCTGTATATGTGATGAGTAGAGCAGGAAAATTAGGCAAAGAAGCACATTACTTGGAATCTTGGCTCATCAATGCCAAGTAAATCAATCCCAGCAACTGATGATTCTTAAGGTTCTCTCTGCATCTTTGCTAGTGATACAGAGAACAACAGCTGCATGGATTTTGATATTATCAACAGCAAAGGTTGATCCTGCTTCTTCATTTATAGAACAAGAGATTTGGGCTTTGATCATTATGAGTATTTCGTCTTTCCTAGTACTTCCTTTCATGCAGTCTTCTGTCCAGCCCAACTGGCATTTTTACTGTTCCTTTTACATGACACTCCAACCACCAATTTCATGCCTCTGTGCTTATTATTCCCTGTGCCTTCAATGTGCTTCATCCTCACCACCCACCTCTTAGGATTCCTTGTTTCCCCCAAAACTCCACTCAACTGATGATACCTTCTACATGAAGCCTATTATTTTATTTCCACCATCTGTTATTTCCTCCACCAAAAAAAACCTTGCATTTATTTTAATTTTGTCTTATATACTTATTTGTGTATATGTCATCTCCTCTGATGGAACCTAAGTTCCTTAATGGCTGGAATTTTTTTTTGTATCCCCAGTGCCTACTACAGTGCCTGGAACATAACAGGTACTTAATAAAGATTTGTTGATTGATTTTTGGCCCTCTGATTCTATAGCTATTTATGTCCTGCTTTCAATTATATTTTTACAAATGGTGGCGACCTAATATAATGGGAATGTTATTGACTTTAGAGTCAGAATACTGGTATTCTAATCGCAGATGAACTATTTACTGGGATTCTCTAAGGCAAATCATTTAACCTCTCTAGGTATCTATTCCTTTATCTGTAAAATAAAAACATTTAGACTAAAGACCTTTATGGTCTCTTTTAAACAAAAATCCTGTTAATCTATGGATTTTTTTACTTTTATGTATAAAAACAAATTATGACCCAGTAAATGTTCTGCATATAAAAGAGACAATTCTGATTTGTATTATTGTCTTCTTCATATGTAGGACTTATCTACCCAGCTAAAGCATAAACTCTTTGTAGGCCTGGGGGCAACCACTTATTACCATTTCATATTCCCAGAAGTACCTAATTTTTATTAAGTCATTAATCATGTTTGATCAAAATTTGATCAAAATGGTAATCAAAAGATTATAGACTTGGAGCTATGAGAAACCTTAGAGGTCATCAAATCCAACCCCCAATTCTACCCCCTTTCTTTTTTTTTTCTTTTTACAAATAAAAATACTGAGTCCTTGAAAAGTTATATGACTTTCCCAAGGTCAAATAAATAACAGAGCCAGGTTTTGAACCAAAGTCCTCTGACTCCCCAATCTGATGCTCTTCTCTCAGTAACATTGTATACCACTACCAGGGCCTTCTGATAAAAAACAAAATGGCTTCCTTCAGGAAATTACGTAGTCATTTATTAAAAGGAAGCTAGAGTCTCTTATCATGTAGTGAGGATCTACTAGCTTTCACTTAACTCTAAAAGTTTTTCCCAGAATTTAACAATGCTGTCAGCAACTTATTAGACTATATCCTTCCTGAGAATAATGTAAGGTACACTTCTGGAATAATTGCTGAATGAATTCTGATAATTGAGCTGTTCCTGTAAGTGAAGATTCAGGAAATCTTCACAATGTCAAATGAGAATATAATATCTGGTGCCTCATTTATACATTTCTATTCTTTTATTGCCTATTTTTTATGCAGGAGATAGGAATGTTGCATAATAGTTTGTATTATTGATAAAGTCATCCTCCAATTAATATCAGAATACAAAAGGCAGAGAAGGACACTAGGCATGACATCAAGGCCATAACCCCTGAATTTCAAAATAAGGTGTCTACTTTGTCAAATCACGAGTATGTATTTAGATTATCAACAATTTTTCTGTTATTCTTTCATTTTTCATGTATCTCATGTATTCTCACTGATGTCTAGAATTGATGTTGTGGAGCATATACCTTGGGCTAACCCTATACTATTATATAATCTGATTTCTTACCAACTTACCTATACACAGAGGTGTGCTAGAGCCAGCTCTGTCTGGCTTACAAGAGCTGATAGTAAGATTTTCAATTTGAATATTTACATCTTGAAAATTGGCAAAATCAGAGCTATACATTTCAGAGAAATTGTTGATTTGTATTGGTAGAGAGAGTTTCTTTACCTTTGCAAGAATTAAATCCCAAGTCCAGACAAAAACAACACAAGGAAATATTAAATAAGTGGTATAGACAGTAAATGTTATAGGAGCCAAAAAATTGGAATATTGCTCAGCCCTTTGGTGATCAATAGAAGCTTATGATAATAAGGAATTAAAAATCAAGTAAGTAGAAGAGACTTTCATAATGAGAAACTGTAGGAGAAAAGGTTGAGAGAAAAATGATTAAGATGTATCTGGAAGATAATAAGTATGCCAATTTGGTGGGAGTGGAAAACAGGTATAGAGGCAAGATAACTGATAAGAGGAGCTCTGGAGTCAGAATGTATCCAGGTTTATCAGTCTTACTGGTCTAAGGAGTATGAACTTTTGCATTATAAAGGCAAAAAAAAATGAAAATTTTTGAGACAAGTAACATTCTCAAAAAAACAGGTTTAAAAATATCAGTAGAAAGAATCAGAGGAAATGGCAGGTTAGGGCAGGGAAACCAGTTAGTAGAATGATGTTGAAATTTAAGGTAATAAGTGCTTCTTGTCACACATATTTAATGAGTGGAAATGAATGCTCATACTTCTTGTTAGCTCTTTGAAGACAAACACCATTCCCTTTTAAGTCCATTGAGGGAGGCACGCAAGGTGATGTGTTAGAACAAATTCTGTAATTGACAGCAGGAATCCTGGGTGCAAATATCCTTGGACTCTAGGCAAATCACATAACCTCTCTGAACCTATTTCAATTATTCTTATTTATAGAATCACAGTCTGTTAGAAATGGAAAGGAACTTTGGGATCATCTATTCATTTTGGAAATAAAAAGACCAATGTCCTGAAAAATACACAGACTTGCTTAAGGCCATAGAGTCAGCTAGTAACAGAACAGAGAACAGAACCCAGGTCTTTTGTGTAATAGGCATTATGTCAAGGCTTGGGTTATCTACCTTGGAAAAAGACCTAAGTTGCTAGAGACCCTGGGATTTGTATTTCATCGCATCTTGGCAAGAGAACAAGTTATTTCAGAGATCATATCTGGAGGAAAAACTTGGGGGTTTTGTTTGTTTGTTTGTTTGTTTGTTTTCTACAGTGGATCTCTCAAGAGGAAAAGAGATAACACACATAGAAAAGGGAGTTGGCAAGAAAGTGCTAAGGCCTAAGATGAAGAAATTCACTCAGGGGCTACAACACTGAGGAGAATAAAATGAAACAAAAAACAGAAAAAAATGACTCTGCCTTACATCATGTGGGTGTCCCAGCTGGTACTCATTTCAAAGTATCTCTTTTTGTTCTATTAAACACTACATCTGATTGATCCAGTGTTATTTCTCAGAAATACTTGGGATTGAACCTATCCTTCTAGTTTCTTTGTGTCCTTTTGTTTCATGAGCAGGGGCATGAGACAAGTCTGGGAGCCACATTGGGGAGAGTGTTCTTTCTGAGTATAGGCCTGGGACCCCAATTCCCTAGCCCATTGTTAGACAGTTTTTACTCATCATGAGCAATCCCAATGTTTCATAAATACTCTTAAAAGGGCAGAATTACTATGAACTTTGGGCCTTTTAAATCTACCTCATGAGAACAAGATTCATGTAGTGACAGCTAGAATTATACTTGATTTTCCTCAGACAGGCAGGTATAGAGACTAGTGTGTAGGATTTGGAAATGAGAAGACCTGTGTTCAAATTCTGCCTCTGAAGTTTACTAGCTGTAGGACCATGCCCAAGTCATTTAAACATCTTGGACTCATTTTCTTTAAATATAAAATGGAGATAATAAAATCTATTGTACTTATGTGGTTGCTTTGAAGCTGAAATGGAAAGTGGGGACTTTGAGCTCTCTCTCAAGTCATCATTTATTTACTTATTTGCATACATATATTTCCTAGTAAAGAGGATAAGCCACTTATGGACATGGACTCTTTTCTGATTGGCCTTTGGGTACCTAGTACATTGTACATAGTGGATGTTTAGTACAGTTTTAATGAATTCAATTAGAGAAGAAGCCAACATATCTATTTCTCTCTTTAATTTGTTTTCCTCCTTTATATGTGATGGAGAATTCAACACACTAGGAAAAAATGCTGTGCTCCCTTTGCTTTGGAAAATTACACTTTGAGTCAGACTTTTGAAATGTAGAGATCTAGTACCCACCATTGATGGTTTTCACATCTTTATGTTGCTTATGTTCTTTGCTTTTTCAGACAAGTTTTAAATCTATTGTTTTTTGTCCCACAAGTCTCCTCCATGGGACATTTGTACAATCATGAAGATATTATAAAGCCAAGGGCTCCTCCTACAAATGTGTCTTTCCCCTACTATTATAATTCTACTACTACTCCTGCTGCTGCTGCTACTACTACTACTACTACTACCACTACCACCACTACCACCACTACCACTACTACTACTACTACTACTACTGCTACTACTACTACTACTACTACTACTACTACTACTACAAACTGAAATTCATATATTGTTTTAGAATTTGTGAAGTAGTTGTCTACATTATCTTGTTTAAAACTCACAACAACCCTCTGAGGTATGTATAGCTTATTTCTCCATTTCTATACGGATAGTATCAAAGGTAAAATTATAACCCATGTCTCTGATTACAATTCTAGCATATTCTCCATTATAGCACACTGCTTTGGCTTTGCCATCTATGCTGAACTTAAATCCATCTGTCATCATTCTGTCAAAGCAGAGGCAAAGAAAGTTATGTGTGTGTGAATATTATATACATATATACATATACATACATACATACATACATATACATACATACATTATATATATATATATATATATATATATATATATATATATATATATATATAAATGTGTTATATTCATATCCGTGTTGCTCGGATCTGTGAGCAATTTTTAAAAGTCAATTTCCATGAGACCTTGGAAGCAAGAAGCCTCAAGTCATAGAGATTATCATTCTAGAGCTGGAAAATACCTCAAAGGCCATCTAGTCCAATGCCTCACATTGTAATTTAAAGCCTGAGACCCAGGGAGGTTGCGTGAGTTGCTCACAAGCAGTAAACATTAGAATTGGAATTTGAGCCTAGGTCCTCCAGCTTGAGAGCCAGTATCCTTTCCACTTTAACATCTTCTCAAAATCAAAGCGTTGGTTAGTAATAAGATGCATCATTGTAGCATACCACTGACATGAGATCATTCTAGGTTTTTGTTGTTGTTGTTGTGTTTGGCTTATAACCTATCTTTTGGAAATCATATGTGAGGAGACAGCATGCCAGAGTGTAAAGGGTTGTGGATCTGGATTCAGATGACCTGGGCTCAAATTCCAGCTCTGTCACATGCTAATCTATTTGACTTTTTCAAGTATTCAGTTTCCTCACCTATAACAAGAGACAGCTGTACCAGATTACCTTTTAGGTCCCTTCCCTTAGCAATCAGTTATGACCTGTCACTCCCTCAATGTGCTTGTGCTTCACTCCCTCCCAAAAAGATGTTGTCTTAACATGTCTATGCAATGCATAGACTTAAATGGATATTGTTATTTCCACAATGGAAGGTAAATTCTTTTAAGGCAAGGATGATTTTGGTTTTGATCTTGTATCTTCAACAATCAGAATAGTGACTGACACATAGTAAGTACTTAATAAATGCTTGTTGATTGATTGGATGAATTTTGCCTTCTATTGAAATCCAGATCACTGCCCTATAATTTGAAGAATTCATCCCTTTTTTCATTCCTCCCCCCAAAAAATGGGGTGGTGTTTTTCCGACTGAAGTCTTGTGACAATTCTGCTCTTTTCTGGGTGTTGTCAGTAGTTATCAACAGGAGTGCAATGCTCTCATTCTCTAGTTCATTCAAAATCCTAAGACATTTTAAGCCTTATAACCTGACATTCTATGATTCTGTAATTATCTGCTATCTTGTTAGATCAGAATCTCAAGGCCACAATAATAGGAGCAGCTCATTATTATGCTGGAGGTACTCCCTCACAGCACAGAATTTTGTACATAGTAAGTAGTTAAATAATTCTTTTTGAACCCTTATTTCTTGAATTTACAGAGGAACTCGTGATGCAACAAGGAGAAACGGCTTGCTCTCCATCACATTTAGCAATAGGCTACACCAGAACCTAGGGCTCCTGGATCCTATGCCTCAATGCACAATCAAATTTTGGATGCCAGTTCACTGACCCTAGTCCTCTGATGCTGAAGGAATTCTTTTAAGTCTTACTTATCTCAAGATTTGATTAATCCACAAGCAGGAAATCATAGACAACTGACAAAGCTAGATTCACTGACAAAGGACTGAAATGTACTCAAAACACAAAACTACCCTTCACAAATATAATGTTCAGTGTAAGTGCTAAATAATAATAACCCACTCAAATCGCTGATGCTCCATTAGCTTTCCCTCTTGCCAAATCACTAGGCTTTCTAACATGTTTGTGCTCAAGACAAATATTAGTTGTTTAATGAGAACTGTGAGCTGCAGGCATTTCTCCCAATACATTGGCATTATTAGAAATACATACATTGTTTACCAAGCAAGAAGACAAGTGTTATTGTTTACTCAAAGGCTTTCTAATTTCTTTTGAAGTTTCAGGAAACCCCAGCACCTGTTACTCTTCTGTTTTTTTGCTTAATTTCATCATAGAGAGAAGGGATTTAAAGCTTTAGAAATAATCCTTTCTTTTTTCTTTTTGGCTAGGCAATGGGGTTAAGTGACTTGTCCAGGGTCACACAGCTAATAAGGGTCCAGTGTCTGAGGCCAGATTTGAACTCAGGTCCTCCTGACTCCAAGGCCACAGCTCTATCCACCGCACCACCTAGCTGCCCCTTTTAGAAATAATCCTTGCCTGCAATTGAACCCAGGCATACTTGATAAATTAATCTGCTAATGAGTTTAATGTTTTTTCAATGGTTCATAGATCTAAAAGGTGAAAGAGCTTCAGAGACTATCTATCTATTACAATCCCCACATTTGACAGATGAAAAAACAGAGGCCCAAGGAGGTTCAGTGACTTGGTCAAGGTCATATAGGTAGTAACCATTACAGCTAAGATTTGACCTATGTTCCTCTGACTCCAGTGTCAATGGTCTTTCCATTACACCACATTTCCCAGTTAGATTTCACTTTGTTTGGTTTGTTTTGGTTTGAGGTTTTAGACTTGTAGACTGTGTCTTCATAAGCCTAGAAAATTGACTCTTTAATAACAAAGGTAGGAAATTACATGATGTGTCATAGAATGTTCACTTGAAAGTTTACTTGGAAATCCAGCTCCCTCAATTAAGAGATAAAGAAACTAAGGATCAGTTCAGATTCTTAAAATCTAGACAATGGCTCAGATTCAATCTAGCTTGCTTCTCAATACAAGCATCACAAATGTTGAGATTTCTTGAATCTGGCCAGTATGGCAAATCTTTAACAAACCTTGTCTTTGGCTGAAAAAATAAAGAAGCTGAGGATCAGGGAGTATATGATTTGCCCAAGGTCATGTTGATAGCAAAAGACAGGCTAAGAAGGAAAGCCCTCATCTGCTAACAATAACAATAATAACAATAATAATAGCAGCTAACATGTAGATAGCAATGCCAGGCACTGTGCTAAGAGTTTTACAATTATTATCTCATTTGATCCTCACAACAATCCTAGAAAGCAGGTACTATTAATTCTTTGCCACTTTGCAGATGAGGAAACCAAGGCAAAAAAAAAGTGGTTAAATGATTTGCCCAGAGTCCCATAGCTATAAGTATCAGAGGCTGGATTTGAACTCAGATCTTTCTAACTCCAGGTAAGCATTCTATCCACTGTGCCACTAATGTGCCTTGACCCATTGCTCTTTCTGTCATTCCAAATTCAATGTGTACTAAATGCAGACTCTGAGCCTGAAGTGCAACAAATTGTGAATTGAATCTATGCTGGCTGTGCTAATTTTGTCCTAACAATTAACACAAAGAAAACAGAGGTCCTCCACCAGCCAGTACCACACCATCCATACCATCTGTTATAGCAAATGGAAAAATGTTGAATGCTGTAGGTAAGTTCACTTACCTTGGCAGTATACTTTCCAGCAATGTCCACATAGATAACGAGGTTCGCATACACATTTCCAGAGCTAGCTCAGTGTTAGGGAGAGAAGTATTAGGCTGCTTACCAGACTAAAGACCTACAGAGCCATTGTGCTGATAGATCTCATTGTTGAATCTCTGAAACCTGGACATTCAATCAGGACCATACCAGAAAATTGAACAATTTACATTTGAATTATGTTAGAAAGATTCTGAAGATCACCTGGCAAGACAGGGTATGCGACACCGAGGTCCTTTCTCAAGCTGAACTGCCAAGCATTCAAACCCCACTGCAGAGAGTGCAACTCTAATGGGCTGGCCATGTTGTTCAAATGCTAAACATACATTTACCTAAAATACTATTTTATTGAAAACTCACACAAGGCAAGCACTCATGGAGGTCAGAAAAAGTGATAGAAAGACACTCTCAAGGTCTTTCTGAAGAACTTTGGAATCCATTGTGAGATATGGGAGACTCTGGCACAGAGCCGGCCAGCATGGCATGCCCATATCAAAGAAGGTGTTGTGCTCTATGACCAAACCAAAATTACAGTAGCTTAACAGAAAAGTGAGATGAGACTGGGAAACATGAGAAATGCAAATTTAGAGACATCTCCATCCCAAATGTTCATACAGACTATTTTGCCCGATGTCTAGTAGAACCTTCCAAGGTCATATTCCAGCCATAATCAGACACACTATACATTGACCCCAACATCATGATGTCATTTTGGTCCTCTTCAAGTACATAGGACAACAACAACATTCCACACTGGTTTTCTTCCAATTGAATCCTGTAGGGTATTTTTTTCATCCTCTTTGACTCCTTATAAACAAACAGCAAATAAGAATATGTAGGTTTTTATCACCTTCCAAAAAATAAAAAAGAAAAGAAAAGAAAGAATGGAACTAGCTTTGACTATGAACTAATCACTTTACAAATATATCTTTTTATCCTCACAGGGAGGTAGATACTGTTAATATCCTCATTTTACACAAAGGGAAACCAATGCAGGCAAAGGTTAAGTGACTTGCCCAGGTTTACCCAGTAAATGTCTGAGATCAGATTTACCTTCAGGTTAAGTTCACCTGGCTTTTCAAAATAGGAAAAACAAACCAGTCATTTTTTAGACAAGAGGTGCTATCATTTGAGGAAATTGATATCTCCATATATTTTCTACTTAAGAGTATCATGGCAAAGTAGTTAGAATGCTGGGCTAAGAGAAAGGAAGAACAGGGCCTGAGCCTCGCTTTGCTCATATGAAAAGATGGAAAAAAATAATAGTTATGGCACTTAAATCACAGTAGGCAGCTAAATAGCAAAGTGATTAGACTGCTGGACTTGGAGTCAGGAAGACCTGAATTCAAATGTGGTTTCAGACACTTGTCAACTATGTAATCTTTGGCAAATCACTTCTCTTCTGTCTCTTAATCTGTAAAATGGAAATAATAATTATACCTACCTCCCAGGCATACTGTGAGGATAAAAAGTGATATTTGTTAAGTATTTTCCAAACCTCAAAATGCTTATATAAATGCTAGCTATAATTATTATTATATTGTAAAGTCCCAATATGATAATATATGCAAAGTGCTTTACAAACCTTAAAGCACTATGTAAAAGATAGTAATGATGATGATAATGAAAATGATCACGATAATGTCTGTGTTGAAGCTCAAATATGATAAGCTATGTGAATTCTTTGTTAGCCTTAAAGTGTACATAAATGTCAATGATTTTTGCTTCCCTGCTCCCAACCCACTTTGTGCACAAGAAATATATAGAACTTGAAACCCTTTTCCCAGCTCTTATATTCAATTATTTTTTCTAGATAACCCCTTCAAGGACAAGAAAACCATTGAGTCTCAACTAATGTTGTTGATAAACTGCACAAGCAAGCTATAATCATAATGTTTACATGGACATTTCAATGAATGATTCTCCTCCATCAATAGCATGTTGCAATTGATAACGATGGAGAACTGATCCACACGAAGTATTTTGTAAAGCATTAGGCAGAAAGCAGGGAACAAACATTTAGTAAGTGCCTATTATGTGCCAGAACACTGTGCTGAATGCTTTACAGATAGAACTTCATTTGATCCTTACACTTTTGAACCATGTGAAAGTAGGTGTGATTGCAATTCGCATTTTATAGTTGAGCAAACTGAGGTAGACAGGTTAGATGACCTTTTCAGGGCCACATCACTAGTAAGAATACAAAGCTGCCTTTGAACTCAATATTTATTAATTCCAGGCCCAGCTCTCTATGCACTGTACCACAACTGCCTCACTGTGTTAGGACTCGTATGTTATAAACAAATTTCTAGAAACTACACACCCTTTGTAGTCAGTTAATGAAGTTGGAACTTTGTATCCTATATAGTGTACCAATTTCTGGGTTATTTTGTGTTTTCATAGCTGTGTAGAAGTTATGTAGTCAATAGAACACAAGCTACATGAGGTCAGGGAGTGTCTCATTTCTGCCTTTCTATCCCCAGCACCTAGCACACAGTAAGAACCTAATAAATGTCTGTTAAATTAACAATCAGACTCAATGATTTCTACCTCTTCTTTCAGCTCTAAATAAAATAACAATAGCAGCACTAGTGAGAATAATATTGAACATTTATAGAGTGATTTAAGATTAGCAGTTTAGGTTAGCAAATAAGGTTAGGACAGTTAGTTATTTCCAGACAATAACCCTATGAAATGGCTGGCACAAGCATCAATATCCCTATTTTACGTAAGAGGAAACCAAGGCTATAGGAAGTTAAGTAACTAACAGCTTGGAAGTATCTGAGGTAGAAGTCAAGGCCAGGTCTTCTGACCTCAGCTTTAGAGCTCTATCCACTATGTAAATCTGTCTCACAATATGGGTTTAGTTCTGTGGTATATGACTGTGGACCTTTTTTTACTCTTTTAAATTTGAGAAAGGAGATTTAGGTTATAATTGTTTGTTTTGTCCACCCTCCCACCCCCAACCCTGCCTGAGACAGTGTACTTCACGATTCTATCTGCCTGCATATATTTTTTAATGGAGTATTTAAGAAAAGGGATGGGGGGAAGGAAGGGAGGAAATATTGTTACTTCCTAAAGTACAAGTCTGATAAAGGCCAGGCTTGATGCAGTCTTCTCATAAAATTCTTCCTGAATATATTTCCCCTAGGTTGAATTAATCTTTCCTTCATGTTATCTCTGGGGATTTTGTATTCCTCTGTGCATTTATCAGGTGCTTATTGGTGGTGTATTTATATATGCCTATATCTTACCACCCCTTCTTACCCTTCTGGGCTCTAAAGAAGGGACTAGATTTCCTTTTTTTTTAATATATCTTTAATTTTTAACTACAGGTTCCTAGTCCAATGAATTGGCCATAGTAGATACAAAATAAATGTTTGCTAAGTAGTGTTCACTTTAATGAAAAAGAATCCAAATACCTATAAGATATATGAACAATTTATTAGTTTTCAGTCTGTATCTGTAATTTCCTTTAGCCTCGAGAACTTTTGCAAAGGAGATTCTCTTGTCAAAGATTGACAAATCATACATCATTTATAGCCTAAGACAGCTATCTGGACCATTGAATGGTTAAATAACTTGTCTGTGGTCACACTTGGTACGTATCAATCAATCAAAAGTGCTTATTAAACTCTTACTGTGTGCCAAGAATTGTGCTTAGTCTTAGGAATATAAAGACAACTATGAAACATCCATAGCCTCAGGGAGCCTGCATTCTATGGAGGAAAGAACATGGGCATAAATAAGTAAATTACAGGATATATACAGAATAAATACCAAGTGATCAGATGGGAAGGCACTAGAACTGAAAGGAAAGAAAAAGTTTTATGTAGGAGATGTCACATGAGCTCAGGTTTGAAGAAAGCTAAAGATTCTATTAAGTGAAAATGAGAAAGGAATACATTAAAGAATGGGGAACGGAGCCTGGACAAAGACACAGAGAAGGATGATGGAAGTATCATGTGTGAGGAACGGCATACTGACAAGTTTGGATACTTAGTAGAGTCCACAAAGAAAATATTACGTTGCAAATCTGGAAAGCCTGCTGCAACCAAACTGCAGAACTTTAAATGCCAAACAGAAATGTTTTAATTTGATTCTGAAGGCAATAGGGAGCCACTAGAATTTGTTTAGAAGGCGAGTCACATGGTCAGTCCTATGCTTTAGGAATATGACTTTGTCAGCTGTGTGGAGGAAGAATTGGAGAAGATTGAGCTCTGAGTAAAGGAGACCAATAGAAGGTTATTACAACAATCCAGCCAAGAGCCAATGGGAGGCCTGAACTAGAGTGGTGAAAGAAAGGAATGGATGGAATTGAGTGATGTTGGTGAGAGAATCAACAAGAAGACTTGGCAACTGACTGGAGAAAAGAAAAGAAAACAACCACAATAACATGCCCTATTTCATATTTAATTGTTGGAACAATGGAGAAGCCGAAGACAAGTCCTTATTTAATATAGGTGATGTGCGAGGACCTGATCTCTGTCTCTGTGTCTCTGTGTCTCTGTCTTTCTCTCCTCATAAATATTGAATAGTAGAGTCCTTTGATCATTTTAATTGACTCACTCTTACTTCAATATCCATTGACCGTCTCATAGATTCACAGATTTCTAATGCTAAAAAAAAAAAACAACAAACCAACAACAACAACAACAAAAAAAAAACTACAACATCACCTAGTCCCAGATTCATCAACAAGTGACTTGCAAGCCACAAACTGCTTGTTTTAAGTTTGTGTACTTCTTTTAGTCAGAATTAGGGATGTGCTTAACCGAGTCATCTCATTGATACATGGGCACATTGGGTATTTGGAACAATGAATCACCTTTAATTTGTGGATTGTATAGTGAAAAGACATGCTATTTAAAAAATAGAGACAAAACATGTATCAGTTCCCTTTATTCTTGGTGTCCCACCAATAACAATATGAAATAATTTTAATTTCTTAATATAAATAATTTAGCTCTTCAAAAAGTTGTACGTTAAATATATCTAGGGATGATTGATTTTATCAACACAGTGGGATAATTCTTCAACTCATCTAATCATCTTGATATGATTTGGTAGATACCTTATAGGGCATTTTCTGAGACATACAGAAGTTAAGTGATTTAACCAAGGTCTCACAGCTAGTAAGAGTCAGAGGTGAGATTTTAATCCAGAGCTTCCTGGGCCCATGCCTAGAATTCTATTTCTTATATCATACTTCACTTATTCTAAGACTGATTTTTCTGAAAAAAGTACCAATCCTTCAAATGGCTCTTATTTCTTAAGAGATTATTGATCACTGATCTAATCCACTCTATTTTTTACAAAGAAAGAAACTGAGGCTCAAAGATGTTGTCATTTCCTTATGCAGAGCTATTCACTGTATCAGTGCATACACAGAAAGGCCATCTGCCTTATTAGTGGTCCACTTCTTTGCACCAGCAACAGCAACCCTCAGACCCATACTTCCAGATTTCCTAATGATTTCCCACCCTGGGGCAATTAATTTACTCAGATTTGTTACTCTTCCCTGGGCTCGATCTATCCTCACTGATGGTTGAGAAAGAAATCTCACCTAACCTACTGTCACTGGCCAAATTCATCAGGAAACTGATGCCTCTCCAGTTAAGACATATTGCCATTTGCTCTACCACTACATGTACTCATGCACATACACTCTTTTCACCTCTTACACTTAACGTGTGATTTGGTAACAGTCATCAAATGTGTTACCATTGCAACTAGATGGCAAATTAAAACATGAACAATCATCTCTTCTGTGGTTACACTCACAATCTCTGTAGTTCCCCAGATAAAGACTCTCTTCTCTAGGCTGGAGGTCTCCTGTACATGTCATTTCTCCCAGTTGGAATATAAGTTTCTCGAGGGTAGACTGCTGTGTTTTTCAATTTGTATGCACAATGCCTAATGCATTGTCAGACAGAAAGAGTTTAATAAACGTTTGTTCCATTTATTCATTCAAATGAAATCTCTTACCTCTCAGGTCAATGAACAAAGCCTTCCTTTGTGTTGTTAGTCATAGGCTCCTAAGATGGCAAGAGGACACAATCAGTGGAGACTTGAACTTGTGACATAGTATTAACACAGTGAGAGTACAGGAGGTTTCTTTCAGTTCATGGTTAGGACTATTTCTTTTTTGGAATACAAATATATAACAAAAAGAGAAAGAGATCTAGCCCTTTCTGTGTACGGAAGAAGGGATGGTTTCTAATTTATGTCTTAATGGTTAATGGTAGCACCAGTCTTAAATATGACAATGGAAAGCCAACATCAATAAACAAAGCTGTCTCCCTCTTTCTCTTTCCCCTCATACCTATTAAAAGTTTCTTTCTATCTTCCCTGCTTTAGCCATCTATTTAAGAAGCTTAGTTGACATCGACTCTTGCATCTTTACTTTGCAGATGAGGTTGGATATCTTTCTTCTCCCTACACCATCTCCTTCCTTCCCATTATAGTTTGAAGTCCTAAAAGAAAAAATTTAGAAAAAAATTATTAGCACTTCATTTTATTCATCCAGCTCTCCTCTTCTGCTGAGGCTGTATTTTAAAATTATATTTCCTGTTACGTGTTCAGGAACAGTTTTCACTTGTCTTTTTACCCTAATTATATCTGAGTCAAGACACCAACTGTTTCTTCCATCTCTGCTTCCTTGATGAGCCAATTGCTGTCCCTAAATCAATGAACCAGCTTGTCCCAGTGAATAACCTACTACTTAGTACTGGAGCATATGTGATTATATGGTACCCTGAAGCAAGAAAAGATCTCTTCAGTGGTTTCAAAGACTGAATGCAGTTTCCAAAGGTACATAACTATCAGGAAGTATTTGTGCACTGGGGAAACCTGACTTACTATGCTGCATTTATTTGCTTTCTTGGGGTGTTTTTTCCCTTCAATACAACAGAGTAAATTCACATTACAGACTATGACTCCTCATTAGAAAGATTTGTGCAGCTTATTGCAGCAATTTGAGTCTCATCTGTCATAAGGCTACCATGAATAGATGAGAAAGGTGGGAAAACTTTAGTTTTAGACTTTATTCAGATCTAAGACCCATCTCTTCTGGGCATAAGCTAATCACCCAAGTGAGTCTAATGAATACATTATTCTGGAAACCAGCTTTCCTAATGTACCAGTAAAGGGAAACTTCTAATTGTATCTCATGGTTTCCTAGAAAAGTAGATAAACTTTAGATAAATGAGTGATGTATTTTCAGAGCAAGATATTTACTATTCTTTATTCACTGTCATTTTCCTTGATGTTACAATAGCAAGTGTCCTTTGATTAAGACTAGAAAGAAATGAAATCTTTATCCTCTGATGTTAGTTGTGTTTTATCCTTAGAAAACAATTTAAGCTATCATTAACCAGCTGTGTCATTTTGGCCAAGTCATTTAACTTTTGGGGATCCAGTTTCTTCATCTGCAAAAGAACATAAAACAAAACATAGCTCCATGTGAACCAAAAGATCTATGGATCCAATTTCATTTCAATTCAATAGTAAGCACCTGCACCTGCCCTATGTTGCATAGTGTTACTAGGTATTTAGCAATACAAGAACAAAAATGGAACAATTCCTTGTTCTTAAAGAGTTAACATTCTCCTTTGCTGTCATTCAGCCATATCTGACTCTTCTTGACCCCACTTCGCATTTTCTTGGCAAAGATACTGCAGTGGTTTCCATTTCCTTCTCCATCTACTTTTATAGATGAGGAAACTGAGGCAAACAGAGTTGTGTGACTTACCCAGGAAACACAGCTAGAAAGTGTCCAAAGCCAGATTTGAACTCATGAATATGAGTCTCCTTCAGGGAGGCAGCTAGATGACACAGTGGATAGAGCACTGGCCTTGGATTCAGGAAGACCTGAGTTCAAATCTGGCCTCAGACACTTGACACTTACTAGCTGCGTGACCCTGGGCAAGTATAGTAACCCCATTGCTTGTCAGAAAAAAAAATTGGAAAAAAAAAGACGAGTCTTCATCACAAGTCCAGTGCTCTATCCACTGGGCCGCCTAGCTGCACCCCAACATTTTCTTAGGGTGTTCATTCTTCATGAACACAGTTAAGTGAAGACCAAATCATTTCAGAAAGAATTTAACAACTAAAAGAATCAAGGAAAAGGCCTGTATAAAAAGTAAATGTGCTTTAGAGGGAGCAAAGAACTCCAAGAGGCAGAAACCTCAATTTTCCTCTAATTTAGGGTTCTTGTGAAGCTTAAATAAGATAAAGCACTACATGTCTGTATACCATTATATGTCAACATAAATGGAAATTCTGTGGAGGAAAATGTAGAAATCAAACAGAAAGGACTGGTTGATATGAATTTTCTGGAATTATGTTAAAAATGAGTAATATGTAGAAGCCTTATTCTGGCATTTACTCAAGCCCCAGAAATAGGAACATTTGGATTTTTCCTGGGACAATAGACAAAGTCAGAGTTGGGCAAAGAGGAGTGGTTGGGTGATGCTACATGGAACTTCTCATTTAGCTATGACTGGTAGCTCTAGCCTGGTGCTATCAATTAAAGAAACAGCCCCATGAGGATTGCTACTGACATCTTACATTCCCTGCCAGGCAATGTTGATAATGGTTCTGAGACATCATATAATACATTCAATCACTAGTCCATCTGGTGATCTGGGCCTAGAAAAAGTGTTTTGTCAACAGAGGGCAGTATCCAAGATGTAGCAGGGCTTTTATGATTGAAAACAAAATGTATCTTAGAGTCTTTTTGGTCAGTAGTATAGGGTTTCTTGCTAGACAACTAAAATTGAGGTCATCAGTTATACATACATATATGTGTGTGTGTGTGTGTGTGTGTGTGTGTATACATATATATATCATAGACATACACATATATACATGCATACATATAATATTTTTAAGAACAAAGCAGTCAGTCCTTAGAGCAAAACTTCAGTTAATCAAGTAGTCAATTAGCAAAATATGATGAACTCAGGAAAAAAAAAATTAGTTCTTAAGAGACTAAGATTACAAGGAATACTACCTAGGTTTTGTTTTTGGAAATGCTGAGGGAGTGAATGAATGAATGAATGAATGAATGAATGAATGAATGAGTGAACAATCACCACAACCAAAAATATTTCTTAAACCAATACTATGTGATAAGCTCCATAATACGAAAACAAAGTTCCTGATTTAAAGAAGCTTTCATTCTAATAGGGTGAGGCAACACAGAGAGGTTGATTGATCTGTTTTGGTTTGAAAAGTTGTTAGGTTGGCAAGGGAAGTCAATAGAGGGGGAAGTGGCATATTGATACTTCCTTTCTAGAAGCAAAGGCAGAATTAATTTGATTATCATTTCAGCAGTGGAAAGGAGTTGGGGTTGAATACAAGGCAGAAAGCAGATGGTGAGAAGATGGAGAGACTAGAGCAAAGCATGACAGAAGACCATCTCACATGGTGGCCTAGGAGGGGTTCAGCAATAGAACCACCAAGGCCCCAACACAGGAGTTCTGGATGTTGAAGTGTTATATCATCAGGGCATGATTTCTAGTTCTGAAGTCAAGGCATCTAAGGAGAATGTGATTTGAAAAAAATGGAAATGAGGTTTCCAAAAAAAACTAGACACATGTGAAATAGAATATGGAAGGAAACATTCTGACATATTAGCTAGAATCTCATGAATTGTGTATAGTAGGACACCTTGTACTTAAAGGCACAGCGAATAAGGCCATTTTTAAAAAATCATAATAATTGAATTCTTCATAATTTTCTATAATTTGAAAACAGTTTTATTAAATAAATTATTAAATATCAAATTATTAATAAATTATTAAATAAGTTGGTTTTAATGCTTTTTGATAAAATATGTTTGTAAAATAATCACTATATGGTCAATCAAAAAAACCCTGCCCAAATATTTATCAATTCCTACTGTGTGCTCTTGAGCTATGTTTTTATATCTCTTTACCCTTTCACAATATAAGTCCTAGAGTTATTTATACTTACTGCCTATTCTTTCTCATATCCTATCCATTTCTCAATCCATTCTCTAGCAGTCTATTGAAAATGCTTTTTAATTTTTTAAAAATTCTTAAATTTATTTATTTTTAGTTTTCAACATTTACTTCCACAAGATTTTAAGTTTCAAATTTTCATCTCGACCCTCCCCCACCCCAAGATGCCATGCCTTCTGAATAGCCCATCCCCTACTTTGCCCTCCCTTTTATCTCTCCCCCCTCTTCTTGTCTCCTCTTCCCCTTCTACTTTCCTGTAGGGCAGGATAGATTTCTGTACCCCATTTCCTGTATTTCTTATTTCACAGCTGCATGTGAAAACATTTTCTTTAAACATGTGTTTTTAAAACTTTGGGTTCCAAATTTTCTCCCTTCCTCCCTCCTCCACCCCACCCTCGTTGAAAAGGCAAGCAACTTAATACAGATTATACATGTGCAGTTATGAAAAATACTTCCATAGTAGACATGTTGTGAAAAACTAACTCTATTTCCCTTAATCCTATCCCTTCCCCCCCCCCCATTTATTCTGTTCTTTCTTTTGACCCTGTCCCTCCTCAGAAGTGTTTGCTTCAGACTACCCCCTTTCCCAATCGGGCCTTCTCCCTATCATTCCCTTGCTCTCTTGTCCCCTTCTCTTATTTTCCTGTAGGGTAAGACAGATTTCCATACACCAATTGAGTGTGTATGTTATTCCCTCCTTAAGCCAAATCCTATGAGAATAAGATTCACTTATTCCCTCTCACCTTCTCCTGTTTCCCCTCCACCGTAAGAGCCTTTTCTTTTCTGTTTTTTTGTGAAATAACTTACCCCGTTCTACCTCTTCCTTTCTCCTTCTCCCAGTATAATCCTCACTCACCCCTTAATTTTGTTCTCCAGATATGACCCCTTCATCTTCAACTCACCCTGTGCCATCTATCTCTCTATCTAGCTAGCTATATCTATATCTATCTATCTGACTGGCTATGTGTGTGTATATAGACACCCATACATACATACATACATATATTTTTTTCCCTCCAACTACCCTAATACTGACAAAGGTCTCATGAGTTATAAATATCATCTTTCCATGCAGGAATGTAAACAGTTCAACCTTAGTAAGTCTCTTATGATTTTTCTTTCCTGTTTACCTCTTCATGTTCCACTTGAGTCTTGTATTTGAAAGTCAAATTTTCTATTCAGCTCTGGTCTTTTCATCAAGAATGCTTGAAAGTCCTCTATTTCACTGAATGACCATTTTTTCCCCTGAAGGAATATACTCAGTTTTGCTGGGTAGGTGATTCTTGGTTGTAATCCTATCTCCTTTGCCCTCCGGAGTATTATATTCCATGCCCTGCGGTCCTTTAATGTAGAAGCTGCTAAATCTTGTGTTATCCTGATTGTGTTTCCACAATACTAGAATTGTTGTTTGTTTGTTTGTTTGTTTTCTGGCTGCTTGCTATTTTCTTCTTCACCTAGGAACTCTGGAATTTGGCTACAATATTCCTAGGAGTTTTCCTTTGGGGATCTCTTTCAGGAGGAGATTGGTGGATTCTTTCAATTTCTATTTCACCCACAAGCAGTCTTTTCTGTCTTGTTGCTGTGAGGAGAATTTCCTCCTCACAGCCACTACAAGCTTCACCACGCCAGTGCTCCTTCTCACCCCAGGTCAGCCACCCAGAACTGTGACCCAGATCCAAGCACAGGCAAAGCAAGAGAATCCTGCCTCATCACTGGCAAAGAGATCCCTGTGATCCCCTTCTGATCAGCCACTAGATTCCCCCTCAGTCTGTTGGCCAGAAGCTCAGGAGGCAGCCCCAGCCCCAGGGCTGTGTTTGCTTGGGAACTGAGGCTGAGACCTAGCTTCTCTCTTACCACAGAAACAGACTTTTTCCCATTGACCTTCTAAGTTGTCTTCGGCGTTAGTGGGTTGAGAGGTATGGAAACCACCACAGCTGCCTGCAATTCAGTCCTCTGAGGCCGGCTCCAGGTTTGCTGTGGCCTGCTCACCCCTGCCAAAGTGAGCTCCTTTCCCTGCTGGAGCAATAATACCTTTCTGATCAACCATCCAGGTTATCTTGGGCTGGAAATTTGTTTCACTCTGTGTTTTTGTGGATTTTGCTGCTTTAGAATTTGTTTAGATACATTTTTTATAGGTGTTTGGAGCACTTTGGTGGAGAGCTCAAGCAAGTCACTGCTTTCACTCCACTATCTTGGCTCCGCCTCCTCTGAAAATACTTTTTAAAGAATTACCCAAGAAAATAGATCTAATCAGAAGAGATAAACAGGGAAACTACATGAGATGGCTAGGTGACATAGGAGACCTGAGTTCTAATCTGACCTCAGACACTTTAAACATCCTAGCTGTGTGACCCTAAGAACTCACTTAACCCTAATTGCCTCACAAAAAAAAAAGAAAGAAAGAAAAGAATTACCAATGATGCTGTTCATCCTACTTAACCTGGCTAGCCTTTGACCATATTGAGCACTTATTACTTCTATATATTCTTTAGTGATTTGGCTACCATGACATTCTTATTTCTTGGTTATCTTCTCATATATCTAGTTACTCCTTCACATTCTTCATTTGGAATACCATCTTTCTCTTGTCTGCTAAACATCTCCCTCAAAACTCTATTCTTAGATCTCTTCTCATTCTTATACTCTCTCATTGAACTCATCAATTCCATATCCCTTTGATTCAATTAGCATCCCTAAATATATGACTCCTCAGTTTTTCTCCTAAAATATAGTGCTAAATTGTTAATTGATTGTTAGAAATTTCCCACTCTGTCCCATTGACATCTTAACCTCATCATTTCTAAAATAGAATTCATTCTCTTTTCCTATGAACTTCTTCAAAATTTCCTAATTTTTGTGGTGGGTACTGTTATCCTCCAAGTCATCCAAGTTTGTACTCTAACATTCATATTTGACTTTTTCCCATATTCAAGCCTTCATATCCAGTCAGTTACAAAGTTGTTGATTATACCTCCATGGCATCTTTTTCATTTGTCCTCTTTTCTACACCCACCTGGCCACTGACTTAGTTCAGGCCTTCATATCTCCCTGGGTTTATCATGATAGCCACCCAACTGTTCTCATTGCTTCCAGTCTCTCCCACTCCCACAGTAACATACAGGTAGATTTTAAAATAAAATTTCCAAGTACACATTTGATCATGTCACTCTCTTAATAAAAGCATTTGACAATTCCCAAATGCTTCTAGGAAAAAAAGATAAACTACCCATTCTAGCACTTTAGACCCTCTATATCCTGGTTTCAATCAACCTTCCTAACCTTATTTCTTTTTGCTCTATTTGGTGTGTAATACAATTCAAACAAACAAGACAATTAGCTGTTCCTAGGAGTCAATATTCCAACTCCTATCTGTGTGCCTTTGAACAGGTGTGGAATTCTTTCCTTACTTCTGCCTCTCAGATCCTTATTTTCCTTTAAGGTTTAGCTCAGGAATTATCTTTTCTATACTATTTTCCCCAGTTCTCACAGTTGTTCCTAGTGTCTCCCTAATCAGACTACCTTGTGCTTATTTATCAGTATTATATGCTATACCTGCAATAGATTGTAAGCTCCTGTAGATGAAAGATTTTTAAAATGTACCCTTTATCCTGTAATAAGCACTGGATAAATGTTTGCTGAATTTAATTCAACATAGTCTAATGTGAGGGGGAGGGAGAGGGGAACACAGAAGAAGCATAAAACAAGATTCTTTATTTCAAGATACTTTAGATCTGTAATTAATTTAAGATATATTAAAGCTTAACGTTGTCAGGAAATATAGATTATTCTAATCAATATATAGTTTCAAATCCTACTCAAATAGCATTTGAGACCATAAATGCACAAAACCTACTTAGAAAAATTTCATAAATAGTTAAAACAGGCTATACAAAATTCCTAAACATATAGGCTTCCAAGCAGTTCATCTGTGAATTGAAAATGATTAAAGAAAGCCATTGAGTCAATGGGAATTAGTGCCTAAACAAGTCTTGAAGACTTCAAACATATGCATAGCTTTGTTTTCTAACTTTGAACTTAAATATCTAAAGATGATTTGTTCTTTAACAGTGGTATGAGGTTATGAGAGATAACACAGCTAATCAGCCCTGGTATCTCTCTGTAAGTTTATGTATCTAAAGGTAGATCATTATTAGTACATCTGTAGCTTGTCATTTATTATGCACTCTGCTTGAAAGAGGCAAAAATCACATTTTAGGTATTCTCAGTATTTAACTTCAATAATTCAGTAGTCTTTCTTCAATGTTCCCCTACTTTCACCCCCAAAAAGTTGCAACTTTACTATGTTATATAACAATACCACCTAAATTATAAGAAAGACCTTAAATTTGAAGAAAATAGAAAGGAAAAATAGTTGTGTGGATTACAGTTGTGTGGATATACAGTATATACTCTATACATCTAGGCTCTAATACCACAAAGAAGTCTGTAAATTATATTGCAAAGTTTCACGTAATATGTGTGACAGGTATCATGAAAACCCTAAACTCTGAGTCAGAGGACTTAGATCTAATACTATCTCTGTCATATTCTATTTTAATAAATGAGAAATTTTTGAATGATTGAATAAAAGGATCGATAGAGTGGCTGACTACAGTTATACAACTGGAAGATTCCTTAATTTAGTTCTTAAAAAATTAAAAAAAAAACAAAAACCTAATTCTCTTCCGCATACCCTTTTCCTCTCCTCTATGCTTTTAACCCAAATTTCAATTGAAGTAGGTTCCTTATTTTTTCAAAATTTTTCACTAAGAAAGCTTAAATGAAGGGCTTTTTTATACTTGGTAATTAATTTTAAAAATATAGATATTTTTCATAATAAATAAAATAATTCTTAAAGTTTGAATAGTTCAATATAACTTACTTTGAGTTACAAAAGATTGTATCTCTGTTATTCCCCAGAGTTACTACATCTAACACCACATTTTAAAGATGAGCAAGTGCTCATTCCCAGGTCTGTTCACTTCTTGTCTGCCTTCTCTACTGGGCTGTGGGAGGGGTGTGGCAACAAATATGGATGGGTGGCTCCCACAGGAAGCCAGATCCAAAAGAAAGCCAAAACAATTTGGAAGGTGGATGGCAAGGAAGGAAATGGACTTGATTTTGAATCAGATCTTCTCTAGTTTAATCACATATCCAAGTTTGAAAAGGAGTCTGTGATAGAAATATAGGGAGAGAAGGAAAGTAAACAGGGATGGATAAATTATCTAGAGTGTTTCTCCAAAACTCAAAAGGATATGAGAGGGGGGAGGGAGGAAGGGAAGGGCGACAGAGAGAGGGAGAGAGAGAGAGAGAGAGAGAGAGAGAGAGAGAGAGAGAGAGAGAGAGAGAGAGACAGAGAGAGAGAGAGACAGAGACAGAGACAGAGAGAGAGACAGAGACAGAGAGAGATTTAGGAAGCAGGACAATCAAAAAAGGCTTATTTAGATGGTAGTCCTTGAACTCCATCTTGACAGAAGGAAGTAAGAGATTTTCTGAGGTGGAAGTGAAAGGAGTGATCAGGCAAAGTTACAGAGATTCCATATGGTGTACCAGGTGTGAGACACAGCAAGAAGGCCCATTTAGCCACTTGGCTACACTATAGAGGGGAAGAAAAAGAGTAGCATATAAGGAAGCTGGCAGGATAAGTTGGAACCAGCCTAATTAACCTTTCAAACCCTCCTTGGCTGAGCTAAATTCCTTGGCTTAATTTTGAGATCTTTAATAATCTATCCCTGCCTCTCCCCCTCCCTCTTCCATAATCTCCAAATTTAAACCTAAAATCAAAGATTCTTGGTAGGACATGTCAAAGCTTGGGCTTCTCTAGCACAGCTTTTGAGAATCCCAGAGCCATATCCACATCACAATGAATCATTAGAGGAGGAATTCGTAAGTCCATGATTTTTTGCATGGATTTTTACTTTTTACTTTTAAAAATCTTATTAATATTTTTGTTTTGCATCAATTTCATTTCTGAAGAATGTACCTTCTGCTTTCCTGACCAGAAAGTCCTTTTTTTAAATTATGGATAAATAAAATGGAAATTTTCAATAAACCTCAATTTGACAAAGGCAAAGAACACATCTTGACACCTCTGCCTCAAAGGATTTTCTCTATTAAGTCTGTGGGCCAATTTACTTATGTTATTAATCTGTTAGAGCATATTTAATACTCTATACATCTAGGTATATATACCACAAAGAAGTTGTAAATTATATTGCAAAGTTTCATGTAACATGTGTGACAGGTATCATGAAAACCCTAAACTCTGAGTCAGAAGACTTAAATCTAATCCTGTCTCTGTCATATACTAGATGCAGTCTTAGACAAATTACTTCAACTTTCTTAGCTTCAGTTGCCTCATCTATGAAATTAGAGGTTTAATGGCAAGACTTATATGAACTGATATAGAATAAAATAAATAGAAACAGAAAATCAATATGCATAATGACTACAGTAATATAAACCAGGAAAATAACAACAGCAATACAAGTGAAATTATAATGACCAAACTTGACCCAAAAAAATATTTTAAAATGTACTCACCTTTTTTTTGTATAGGTGGAAGTTTCTGGAGTAGAAAAATACATATATTGTCAGCTGATATGTGGCCAGTGGATAGAGTATAGGGTTTGGTATTAGGATGAAATGAGTTCAAATCCTGCCTCAGACACTTAATAGCTGTGTGATTCTGGGAAAGACACACAACCTCTCTGCCTCAATGTTTTTGTCTGTTAAATGAGGATAATGAATTGAGGTAGCATATAGAAGAACGTGCTTTGTAAATCTTAAAGCACTACATAAATTTCAACTATTATTATTTGCTAGTTATTATGTAATGATTAGTTGTTTTTTTTGAATACTCTATTTTTGCCCTTTCTTTTTAATTCTTTATGAGAAATAAGAGTCACAATGTAGCATATTAGATAGAGAACTGTCCCTGGAACCTGGATGACCTGGGTTTGAGACCAGCCATACCTGTGTGGCCCTAGGCAAGTCATTTTATCTTCTCAGTGCTTTGAGCAACTTTGTAAGAAAATAATTTATAAAGAAGATGGTGAACTTCATCAGTAGATGAAATTTTCTCATCCAGAGAGTTGCCTATACCAGTGAAATCAAAGTTTGATCACTGGTTAGGGGAGGGGAGGAAATATGTGAAAGTCAAAGTGATGTGAAAACAAGGAATACCAATACATTTTAGTGAAAGAGATAGGTTAGATCTGTACTCAGCAAAATGTGATCCACTGGCTACTACCCAGGAGCTAAGAATGATTTCTGGACTATATGGCATTAAAGTCCCCCTTTGATTTCCAAAGTCACATGTACTGCTTATATGTTTCTTCCCTAATATTTTAGTAACACTGAATATCCACCAATAATTTTAGTTTATAGTTTAATGGAAATTATTTTAAAAACATTAGACAAAGATTTTGGGCCATTAAATTTTAGTGGTTTGCTTTTGGTGTGGGTCTGTGTGATCCAGAAAGTATATCATCAAGTGGGTCAGTTTTGGAACAATATACCTTTGTGTGGATGATTCTCATTTTTTCATTGTATTTTTTACCATGGAAGTTAAGATTTAATGTAGACTAGTAATTCATTTGCAGTTTCCTTACAACCAGGTATTGTAAGAGAGTCCTTTTTAAAATTCATGAACTAGCTAGGATGATTATTATTAATTTCCTGTGTTAGCTATTATGGATATAAGGTGACTCGAATGATTTATAACAATGACAGTTTAAATGGTTTCTATGTCATTGTTGTTTTTGTTTTTTGTTTTTTTGTCTTTTGTTTCTCATCTCAGTGTTTTTTGCCCCTAGGAAAATGGGAGCCATTAGGCAGATGTGACCTGCGTTTTCAAGATACCAGCTAATAATACTGAAGGAGAAGCAAAAACAATATGGATGGCTTAATTGAACAGAATAGTGTACTAATGCACAGTAAAATCAGTGAAGCTGGGAAAAGGAACGGCTTAATTAATACCAGAAACTTGATGGCAGAGAACAGAGATGGCCTGGTATCTGTTTACCCAACACCCCAGTATCAGACTCACATAGTGGGGAATGTCTCATCCCAGAGCTGCCTAGACAACAACAGGAATGATCCAGTGCAGCAGTTACTGGATCCCAATACACTTCAACAGACTGTGGAATCTCACTATCGCCCCAACATCATCCTGTACTCAGAGAATGTGCTGCGTTCCTGGGGGGAGAGTGGCAGCTCGGACTGCTGTGAGACCACCTTTATCGAGGACCGCTCACCTACCAAAGATAGCCTGGAGTATCCTGATGGAAAATTCATTGACCTTTCTTCAGATGACATCAAGATCCATACTCTCTCCTATGATGTGGAAGAAGAAGAGGAGTTCCAGGAACTAGAGGTTAGATGATCTGATTTTAAATGACTTTAAATTTGTTATTGATGGCATCTTTGGGGAGGTTCAGTATTAGAATGACTATAAGACTGTCTTCATAATGAAAATAGGCAATGAACACTGGCAATAATGAAGTGGGATCAGAGGTGGTTTGTTTTCTCTTGAAAAGAATCCCATTTAACATCAATAGCCTTTGAAGTACCTAGAATATCTGCATGGACATGGGTTTTAGCATATCTCTGGAAAGACCATCATAAATTCAATATCACACAGATCACAGTATGGCATAGACTCTAGTGCTCAACTACCATACTTATAATTGGTAAGACTTGGATTTGAATCATATCCCACATATTTATTCAGTGTTTGAAACTCAAAAAGTCACTTAAAGTTTCTTTATCTATAAAATATGGATAATAATAGCACCCATATCAAAGGGATGATGTGAGAGTCAAAAGAGGTAATACATCTAAAGCACTTTACAAATGTTAGGTGTACTATATGTGAAAATTATCATCATTATTATAACTTTTATTATCTAAAGACTAATTATAGTGTAATTTTTTGTTCCATGTCAAACTGGATTCATAGGTCCATTTATTGAGAAAATAGAGACCAAATTTTGAAGTTGCTATGTTTTCCTTGAAGAAAAAAAGGATGTCAGTTATAATAGTGATCAAAATTTGACATTTGTTGAGTATCAAAATTCAATTAAGCTCAAACACAGATGCACATTACATATATATACACACACACATAGATAGATAGATAGAGATAGATAGATAGATAGATAGATAGATAGATAGATAGATAGATAGAGGGATTGCCATATACAAGAGATTGTTGTAGCCATTGGGGAAGATACAACAGTTGAGTTATGACCTAGTCCCTGATTGCAAGGAATACTCAGACTAGTTGGATGAATTAAATCAGCAACATTTAGTAAGCCTCTATTGTGCATAGAACACTGTAATTTTCATTGGGGAAGTTGACAAGCCATTGTCCTTGTGCTCAAGTAGCTTATATTCTTTTAGGAGATTATATACATGTATAAAACCCTCTAATACAGTACAAGCAAACAGTACTACTTAAGGTATGAGAAAAAAGAAGGTCACAATCATCAGTTTCAGGGAAGATCTTAAAGGAGTGAAATTTGGGTTGAGCTTTAAAGAAGGGGCAAGAATTTAATTGGCAAATATGGGACATGAAGGACTTTCCAGTTTTAGGGAACAGCGTTAGCAAAGTCACAGAGGATAAAATCATAGAGTGTGTATGGTGAACAGAAAATAATCCACCTTGGTTTCAATGTAGAACACATAGAACTAGGAAGCAGGAATTAAAGCTATAAAGGCAGAGACTAAACTGTAGATGGCCTTGAAAACTAGACAAAGGCCAAACTCCACACAGTAGACATTTCTTTTATGATTTGGACTAGGTGGCTGGCTACTGAGGCCCCTTCTAACTCTTAAATTCTGTGATTTTGTGATTATCTTTCTCTGCAAATCCAACCTCATTGCTAACTTCCTTATTCCTGTGAAAGATTCCACTTTCTTATTTTTTAATTTTCTTTTTAACTTATTAAATAAAACTAGCATTTTCATAATACAGCAGAATAAAAAAATGATTGCACATGAAACTGCAATCTATTCTGTACAAGTTGTTATTCCTCTTAAATATATGATAAAGTTATCATGTAACTTATTTTTTCCCTTTTTTTCTTCCTTCCTCCTCCCCCTAGTGATGGCTACCATTAGATACAAATATGTGTGTATATGTACATTCACATATGTGTAAAACATTCTATACATACATCTATTTATCCATTCTTTCTCTCAATGCAGATAGCATCATAGGTAGTTAATTTGGCTATTTATAATAGTCAAAGTGACTTAGTCATTCAAAGTTGTTCTAAAACAATATTGCTGTTACTGTAGACAATATTTTCTTGGTTCTGCTCACTTCATTCTTTATTATTTCATGCAAGTCTATCCATGTTTGTTTGTTTTTTCTATATCAACCAGCTTATCATTTCTTATAGCACAGCAGTATTCCATCACAATCATATACCTCAATTTGTTCAGCCATTTCCTAATTGACATCCATCTCTGTAATTTCCAGTTCTTTGCTATCACAGAGAGAGGTGCTATAAATATTTTAGAACATATAGGTTATTTTCCTTTTTCTCTAATCATCTTTGGAAATAGACTGTAGTGGTAAGGTTTTCAATCTGAGTCAAATGACTCTTCTTTCTCTATCAGCCCTCATATCAAGTCAATTGCATCATACATTATACTGGGTGTCATATATAAAAGTCATTAAAAACTCTGTAAACATAAATACACAAAGTGAGTTCAAGAGAATTGGGGTGTTAATAATCAAGGGATCATGAAACAAGTAAAACCAGATTAAGGAGAGACTGGGATAATAAGAGAGTTTGATTAAGCAAAAGTCATGATATGGGTGAAAAATAAGTTTAGTATGAGTGAGAGAGATGGAAGGATAGATAGGTTGTGGTCAGAAAGTAGAATTTCGAAGTTCAAAACCATTAAACTAGAAGCAGTTTTGTTAAATGAAAGGGTGTCAGTGTGAACATACTGACAATGAGCTGAATCAGGTTGAAGAAGATCAATGGAGTGAAGAAGGTAGACAAATTGTGTGGTATATTTTATTTAATTTTTGATAATATTTTCACCAATGACATATGAAAACAATTAAAAAAATTTTTTTAAAGTTTTGAGTTCCAAATTCTATCCTGCCTTCCCTCTCTAACCTCTCCCCTCCCTGAGATGGTAAGCAATCCAATGTAGATTATACATGTGCAATCATGTAAAATATTTCTGTATTAGTCCTGTTCTACAAGGACTCAAATTTAAAAAAAAAAGAATGAAAGAAAGAAAGTGAAAAATAGCATGCTTAAGTATGTATTCAGACAATATCAGTTCTTTCTCTGGAGGCAGGTAGCATACTTCATCATGAGTCCTTTGAAATTGTCTTGGATCACTGTATTGCCAAGAATAGCTAAGTCATTCACAATTCTTCATCATACAATATTGTTGCTACTGTGTACAATGTTCTCCTGGTTCTGCTCACTTTATTTGCATCAGTTCATGTAAGTCTTTCCAGGTTTTCTGAAATCATCCTGCTTGTAATTTTTTATAGCACAATAATATTTCATCACAATCACATATTGCAGCTTGTTTAGCCCTTCCTAATTGATGGGCATCATCTCCATGTCCAATTCTTAGCCCCCACAGAAAGAGCTGCTATAAATATTTTTATAAAATAGATCATTTTCTCTTTTTTAAAATATCTTAGGGATGTAGACCTAGCAGGGGTATTGCTGGATCAAAGGGTATGGAAAGTTTTTTAGGCCTTTGGTTATAGTTTATGATATGTTTCAAATGGATAACCAATATACAGTCCATGAGAATGATTGGTGAGCATAGTGGGCAGTGGAAAACCATAATCAGGTGCTAAAGTCATTGAGAATGTTGACAGAGTGACTTTAATGTCAATACAACAGGGATAGGGATGATATGACAAAGAGATTATATAGACCTTCAAAGGAGGAAAGGTTAATGAATGATGGAAGTAGAAAAAATGGTCTGGAGAGTGTACTGGGAGAAGAACTAAATTGGTTAGGAAAAGTTGAGATGGAGGAAAGAATGGATTCTAGTGGTAAGGGTGGCCAATGATATAATACCCTCAGGGTAAAGTTGGGTTTCAATTAAAGAAAAAGGTGGAAGAAATTTGGAGAGGAGATTCATAGTAGGACATGGTGGAATGGGCAAAAGAGGTTTTAAGGCATCGAGAGTGTGAGTAGGGCTTTTCAGAATGGATTGAGGGATGTAAGATGGAGACACAGAGGATATATTGGAGACATATATCTTATATCTAAGGCACTGAAACTAGATGATGGGAATTACAGAATATTTATGTTTGCAGGATTATGTTGCCAGCAACAGTGACAATCTAGTCCAACTCATACTTTAAAAAAAAAATTCCTCTCCATATACCTGGCAAGTTGTCATGCAGTCTTTACTTGAAGATTTCTAATGAGAGTAAACCCACTTATCTCCAGAAGCAGCCAATTCCACTCTGGAATATCTATCATTATTAGAAAAGATTTTTGTTTGTTTTCTTTAAGATAAGACTAATTTTTCTTCTTTGCTCTTTCAAACCATTGCTCTACATTCTACCACCAGGGGTCAAGGAATAGAATGACTCCAATCCTGTTTTGAGGGATTTCAATAACTTGAAGACAGCTATAATATCCCCACTAAGTCTTTTCTTTTCCAGGGTCAATATTCCATATTCTTTCAAGTAAAATCATATGTGGTAAATCATATGTGATAAATGAATGATAAAAACATTCATTAATTGCTAATTATGTGAAAAATGCTATAATAAGCACTGGGGACACAGTCTCTGCTCTCAAGCTCACATTCTAATAAGGGGAGATCAAATATAGGAGACTTCAACTATAAATCAGATGGAAAAGCTTCATGGTCCTTGGGGGTACAACACTAAAGTGTATAGGAATATAATTTACTTAATATAATTTCCAGTTGTGATATTGAAAGGAGAGATGCAAGAGAGGATGTGCAGTCTTTCCTATATTTTTTAGGTAATTATAAGGTTTAATGAAATGTTAAGGAAATATTATAAAATGGAAGAAATTTACCCAGTACCAGTAGCCTATAAGGTGTATCTCTCTCTCTCTCTCTCTCTCTCTCTCTCTCTCTCTCTCTTCTCTCTCTCTCTCTCTCTCTCTCTCTCTTCTTTCACTATATTGTTGATAAGGGAGCTTAACAGTTAAACTACATTAATCAAACTGCATGTATTAATAGAGTACCTACTATATGCCTATGACAATGCTAATTCCTATATGGAAGATACAGATTAAATATATGATATGCCACTAATATTTTTCCATCTATTTGAAGAAATCGGAATAGGATCATAGAAATATAGACCCTGAAGGATCAATAGAACTCAACTAGTTTATCCCATCATTTCTTTCTTTTAAAATTATTAAATTGTATGTGTGTGTGCATGTGTGTGTATGTGTGTGTTGAACTTCTAGAAGGCAAGATGGCAGAGTAAACAGTAAATCACCATAACTTTCCAATATTGTTCTCCAAAGAGCTATAAAATAGTGCCCCAAAACAAATCCTAGAACTGTAGAACTAGCAAAAGGATGGGGTGAAACAATCTTGGAGGCCAAGAAACTTGGAAGATAAGTGGGAAAGGTCTTTTTCACCCAGGTAAAAAAAGGAGTACAATCTAGGACAGGAAGTATCCCACAAGCCAGCAACAAGTCCCACTTCAGCAAGCCAATGGTAGATTCTGAACCCCAGTGCAGTGCAACAGGCAAACAGCAACATCAGGACAGCTTGTGTGCCTCAGCATAGCCAGGAGCAGACTCCAGCTCTGAGAACTGCTAGGAGCCTCAGCAGAGCCCGGTACAAACAGGCAGTCACCAGTGGGCAGACTGCCACTTGCTTCAGTGTAGCCCTGGGAAAAGGCAGAAACACCACAGTAGACTCAGGCCATGCCAGACACCAACACTAGGACACTGGCTCAGGACCAGGTAAACTGCCAGATCCTATGGCCTCCAGCAGTGCCAGCCATACCCCACCACATCCCCCAGTGCAGCATCAGACACGAGGGTCCTCTATAGGTCTCAGGGCAACACCAGTGTAGCTCCAGGTGAACTGCCAGGGCTTGCAGTCCCTGGTACCTGAAACCTGAGACAGTGCACCTTCCACCCAGAAAGCAGAGCTCAAATTTATAAGAAAGCAAAAAGGCCAAAAAAGATGAGCTAAAAACAACAACAAAAAAAAGGAATCTAACCATAGAAAGTTATTGTGATGACAGGGAAGATCCAGGCACTAACTCTGAAGAGGACAACAATGTCAAAACAGCTATAGACAAAATAGCAAAGAAAAAATAGAAAGCGGTCTCAACCCCAGAAAGAATTCATGGAAGAACTCAAAAAGGAGCTTAAAAATCATATAAAAGAGGTAGAAGGAAAATTGGGAAAAGAAATGAGAGTGATGCAAGAGAGTTATGAAAAATAAAAGAGTCAACAGCTTGGGAAAAAAAATACAACTGCTTAAAAAGTAGAATTGGCTAAATGGCAAAGGAAATTCAAAAATCCACTGAAGAGAACAACTTTTTAAAAAGTACAGTTGGCCAAATAGAAAAGAAAGTACAAAAGCTAACTGAGGAAAACAACTCCTTAAAAGTTAGAATTGGGCAAGTGGGAGCTAATGACTCTATAAAACATCAAGAATCAATCAAACCAATTCAAAAGAATGAAATGATAGATAGAAGAATAATACAGAAATAGAAGAAAATGCAAACCACCTCATGGGAAAAACAACTGACCTGGAAAATGGATCCAGGAGAGATAATCTCAGAATCCTTGGACCTGGATAGCATCTTTAAAGAATTATCAAGGAAAACCAGAGGGCAAAATATGTATTGAAAGAATCCACTGATCACCTTAGGAAAGAGATCCCAAAATAAAAACTCCAATGAACATTATACCCAAATTTCACAACTACTAGGTCAAAGAAAAAATATTGAAAGTAGCCAGGAAAAAAAATTCAAATTCAAATATTGGGGATCCACTCAGCATTACAGAGGACTTAGCATCTCCAACATTAAAAGTTTGGGGACAGGGGCAGCTAGGTGGAGAAGTGGATAGAGCACCAGCGCTGGATTCAGGAGGACCTGAGTTCAAATCCGGCCTCAGACACATAACACTTAGTAACTGTGTGACCCTGGGCAAGTCACTTAACCCCATTGCCTAGCCAAACATAAATAAATAAATGAATGAATGAAAATAAAAAGTTTGGGGACAGATAGATGGTGCAGTGAATAGAGCACCAACCTTGGATTCAGGAGGACCTGAGTTCAAATCTGGCCTCAGACACACAACAATTACTAGCTGTAAATTCTTAAAACTTGTATCACTAATAGTGTATCAATAGACGGAGGGTATGAGTATAAGATGAATTAGAGGGAGTGACATAAAAAGTAAGGGATGTAAAAGAGGAGTACATTGAGTGCAGAAGAAAGGGAGAGGCAAAATGGGGTAAATTATTTCACATGAAAAGGCTCAAAAAACCTACTACAGTGGAGGGGAAGATGGGATGGTGGGTGATGGGCATTGCTTGATTTTACTCTCATCTGGCTCAAAGAAGGAATAATATACATGAACATAGAAGTCTATCTTACCCAACAGTGAAGTCAGAGGGTAGAGGGTTAATAAAGTAAGCATGGGAAGACTGACAGAAGGGAAGGCAGATCAGGAGAGGTGGCAGACAGAAGCAAAGCATTGGCGTGGAGGGAAAGGGTGAAAAGAGAGAGTAGACAAGCAAAAAGAAAAATAGTATGGAGGGAAACATGCAGTTAGTAATCATAACTGAATATGAATGAGATGAACTCTCCCATAAAATGGAAGCAGACAGCAGAGTGGATAAAAAACTAGAATCCCACATTATGTTATTTACAAGAAACACACTTTAAGCAGAGAGACACACACAGAGTAAAGGTAAGGGGCTGAAGCAGAATTTATTTTTAGCTGAAGTAAAAAAAAAAAAAGGTAGCAATCCTGATCTCAGAAAAAGGAAAAAATAGATCTAATTAAAAGAAATAAGGAAGGAAGCTACATCTTGTTAAGAGGTACCATAGACAGTGAAATGATATCCATACTAAACATATATGCACCAAGTGGTATAGCATCCAAATTCTTAAAGGAGAAGTTGTGAGTTACTGGAAGAAATAGACAGGAAAACTGTACTTATGGGAAACCTCAACTATCCTCTCTCAGAATTCAATAAATCCAGCTGAAAAATAATTAAGAAACTAAGGAAGTAAATAGAATATTAGAAAAGTTAGATATGACAGAACTTTGAAGAAAACTGAATGGGAACAGAAAGGAATATACTTTTTTTTTCAGCAGTACATGGCACCTACACAAAAATTGACCATGTATTAGGGCATAAAAAACTTTAGGATCAAATCTAGATAGATCAAAATAATAAAAGTATTCTTTTCAGATCATAATGCAATGAAAATTTCATTCAACAAAGGGCAGTGGAAATAGATTAAAATTAATTGGAAACTAAATAATCCTAAAGAATAAGTGGATCAAAGAGCAAAACATAGAAACAATCAATAATTTCATTAAGGAAAATGATAACAATGAGACAACATCCCAAAATTTATGTGATGCAGCCAAAGCAATACAACTCTGAGGTACCACCTCACACCTATCAGATTGGCTAATATGACAAAAATGGAAAACGATAAATGTTAGAGAGGATGTGGGAAAATTGGGACAGTAATGTACGGTTGGATGGAGTTGTGAACTGATCCAACCACTCTGGAGAGCAATTTGGAACTATGCCCAAAGGGCAACCAAACTGTACATATCCTTTGATCCAGCAATACCACTACTAGGTCTGTATCCCAAAGAGATCATAAAAAGGGAGAAAGGACCTACACGTGCAAAAATATTTCTAACAGCCCTTTTGTGATGGCAAAATATTGGAAATTCAGGGAATGTCCATCAGTTAGGGAATGGCTAAATAGCTGTGGTATATGACTGTAATGGAATACTATTGTGCAATAAGAAATGATGAGCAGGAAGATTTCAGAAAAATCTGTAAAACCTTATATTAACCGATACAAAGTGAAATGAGAAAAACCAGGAAAATGTATGCAGTATCAGCATCATTGTGAGATGATTGGCTATGAATGACTCAGCTCTTCTAGCAATACAATAATCTAAGATATATACAAAGGATTCACAAAGAAAAATGCTATCCACATCCAGATAAAAAACTGTTGGACTCTGAATGCAAATCAAAGCATATTTTTTCGCTTACTTTATAATCTTTCATTTTTTTAATGTTTCTTTTTTCACAAATGTGAATCAAATGGAAATATTACATTATAGAACTTGTATAACCTATATCAAATAGCCTACCATTTTAGGAAGAGGGAAGAAGACAGGAAGGAGGAAGGGAAAAAATTTGGAACTCAAAATATTGTAAAATGAATACTAAAACTTTTGTTGACATATAATTGGGAAAAATAAAATACTATTAAAATTTATTACTTTGTTTCATAAATGATTACACTGATATCATAAGTGACTTGTCCAAAGTTACACAGGTTATAAATAGCAATACTGAAAATCAAACCCAGAAAGAAGCAGAAGACAGAATATGGGGCTTAGTTTCTTCATCTACATGTAACCAAGAATTTACAATATATAATCTTTATTATCTCTCAACTCTAAAATTGCTGAAAAGTCATATAGACACAGTAATTTTTTTTTAAAGGAATCCAATCGTAATTTTTGAGCAAAGTCTTGAACATAGGAACGGACGTGATATTTTCACTATACAGAGAAAATTATTATAAGTTTAAAAGTGGAAGAAAATATATGAGGCCTCACAACCCAATGCACTTGCTGAAATATCAGTTAATGCTTGGTGAAAAGAAACATTGGAAATTAGTTGTTGTGAGTGGGAGATTTCAGTTGAACCATTATTTTTTAAAATCTCTTGCAGTTTCCAATTTGGATTACTGTCAAGGGGAAGGAGAGTTTCTGAACTCTGTAAATTAGGCACTGTTTGGAGGCCAATTATTGCTTATTGTGACACTTTTTCTCTATTAAAAATAAGCTGTTAGGAAGGAAACATTAATTTTATTTTGCTTTTAAAAATAATTTGCAGCTTTCATGACAGATGTTATAAAAGAGAATGGAGCTTGTAGACTAGATCAGTGGTACATGAAATTAATACAAGATTCATGTATTTTCCAACATGCTTTAATAATAATAGCTGACATTTACATAGCACTTCAAAGTATGCCAACCACATTAAACATATCTTCTCTGAGGCTTATAACAACCTTGCGAGGAAGATACTAGAGGTATCATTGTTCGCATTTTGACAGAGAAGAAAACAGAATCAAAGAGGTGCTTAACACAGTGTGCAGCACATAGTAGGCACTTAAGAAACGTTTATTGATGATAAGAAAATTTAAGTGATTTGCCCATGGCTGCATTGCTAGTTTGACTCACAGATGACATTTGAAGTCTGGTCTTCCTGGCTCCGAACTCTGTTATGCTGTCTTAAGTACTCATTATAATTGATTGTCATTCTGGGTCTATGACAAGCACCTTTCTGTATCTTATAGAATCAGGTTCATACTATCAATGAACTGCATACTAATGCAGTGTGGGAATCTACTCAATGCTATTTTTTTTAAAATTCTAAATGTCAGCCATTATGGGGAAAAAAAACAACTGTGTCCCTCTCCCTTTCTCCCCAACCATCTTGTAGGATTTATAGGAACTAACTTCAAAGGATTGTGTAACATTTTGTTCTTCTGGGCTGCTAGGACATGAAGAACATGGTTAGGATGAAAACCATTTATACATATTGCCTTGATAGTTTTCCTGCCTCCTGAAAATTCAGCTGCAGATGTCCAGACTGTTCACAGGTTGTTGATATTTGATCAAGGAACTCATAAGCTTCAGCAATTTCTGACGAAGGTGGTAAAATTCAGACATTTATGATCTAATGAACTTTATCTTTTAAAAATGAAAAAGAATGTATAATATGCTTTTTAACAAATTAATTATTAAAATAAATAGTGCACCAATTTTGAAAATGGCCTATTATTTTTAATACTCAATATTTATATGCCAAAATGGAAAAGTACACTTTAAATAATATTGATTCAAAATAGTTTAAATAACTGCAATTAATTGTTATTAACTCAAGAGCTGATTATCCAAGCATTCTGCTTCTCCCTCCTTGTTTTGTTGGCTCATCACTCCTACCAACACATGACTTGTCAATCTTTGACAAAGCAAAAAAAAAGAGTGGCATTTTGCCATTTTTGGTAGCACTGGTGAAAAGGTCAAGCTTTTGTTTATCATACTGTCCCTACTCCCCACTTCACATGACTAATCAAGAATTGGCTAGAGAGAAGCAAACATAATTAAGGTTTGAATTCTCAGAAACAATAAGAAATAGCATCCCCTATTAATCCCTTCAGCATATTATATGTGTGGCACACTGTTTCCTTAAATGTTGCTAGACAGAATATGATACAGAGATCAAGAAAGTTCTGAGAAATATACTAAACTCATGTCATTTAAAAGGGGTAGCATATGTTTGTTAAAAATATTAACATCAACATCCCTGAAATAATTGTGAAATAAAAATGCTCAAAATTTTTAAAAACCCTATTTTCCTCTACTCTTCCTCATTGACCGGGGGCACATTGTGTCCTTTGGGAGAAATGCTTTAGTTTTGGAACCCTAAGTTATTTTTATTTGATCAGTTTCAGTTCTTGACATTCTTCCTTCAATGCCTGGACAATTCATAGGTAGAATTTCAAGAATCTTAATTTGAGGGAGTGTTCTTTGTTTCCGGGCCTGTACCCACTGATGAACATTATGGACTTTTTCAAGGAATTTACATGGCTATTCCTCGTCTTCCAAAGATGTAGTCAATGACATAAATTCAAGCTGCTGCTCTCCTTTTTTTTTCATTCTTACAATTTGTGGAGTGGATTCTTCATCAATTGTGGTCCTAACATCATTCAAGGCAGATAGAAAATCAGATTTTTAAGTCTAATACATCATTAAGCTTCCTAAAACAAGAGGACAATTTCTTTATCACTTTGGACAACTTCCTCAACCTGAGATTTCTATTTCTCTGACTTTTCAATAAGCAGACAAACAGCAGTCTAGTGTTCCTCAGTTAATTGTTCAAGAAGCTTTCGAGGAGTATCCTTTTTTTTCACATAGACACTCATGATATCATCTATGGGATAGGCATGCTGCTGGCCTATTGTAAGGTAGGGGCCACACACCAGCTGATAGTCTAACAGGCTGGAAACCTTGAGTAGGTGGCTCAAGTGTTCAGGCAGGTGATGACATCTAGGTGTTGTTCTTGCTCAATACAGCTCTCAGGACAAAATTGAAAGGTAAAGATTCAGTATCACAGGGAGGGACTTCAACCATACTTCTGCAATTAGTATTCTTTAGTGGAATTTTTATAGGTCTCCATATGGAAAAATTATATTTTCCAGACAATTTCTATAAAACATATGGGAGCATTGTAATACTTGAAGATCTTCAAACATACCATAAAATGGATCATGTTAGTTCTTCCTCAAAATTATGCATTTCCTCCATTGTATAATTCCAATGTAGAAAGCTCTTCTTCACCCAGGCTGGAGCCTTCATGTGCTCGTGTGTCCTTTCCCCTTTCAGCACTTCATATTGGCAACTGGCCGCCCTTCTTTCCTGTACAGGCAGAGGGACACTGGCTGGCTCTGATTCTCTAGTTCTCCTGACTATTATTAATAACTATTATTAATAATCTAGAAAATTACAAAGTGATTAAATTCATTATTAACAGTCCCAGGCTTGCTGAATCTTTTGATGTACTTTGCCAGCTTATTCAAAAGTCACAGTAGTTTAAAGGTTAAAAATCAGAAATACTTTTCCCCTTCTTGTATCTAATAAAACAAAATCTTTTTACAAAGATTAATGTAATGATCACAATGTTATAACTTTATATAAAGAAAACTGAAATTGAGTAGCCATGTAGCTGAGACTACTGCAGCTACTGAGGCAGAGGTATTAGGCTACAACCCCTATACTGGGCATAGCAATGACAGATGAGCTCAAACATACTAACTAGATTTAAAAAAAAGGAACTGAAACATAAATCCTTCCCAAAAGCAGAGATAAAACTTATGCTTTCTTTTTCAAAATTTATTTATTTGATTCTAAACTTAAGAAATAAAGCAAGCATTTCCATAACAAACTAGAATAGAAAAAAAGCTGGTTTTACAGGAAACTGCAAATCTATTATGTATAACTTGCTATTCCTTTTAAATATATAATAAAGTTATCAAGTAAGGACAATGATGACTACAATTAAGGCACAAATTTGTATGTATGTGTATTGTGTGTATATGTATGTATATGCACACATATATGCATGTACATATATAAACATATATTCATCCAAATATATATGTAAAACAAATCCTACACATACTTTGTTTATCAGTTCTTTCTCTGAATACAGATAGCATCTTCCTTCATATGTCCTTTGTAGTTAATTTGAGTATTTATAATAATTAAAATAATTTAGTTACAGTTGTTCTTAAAACAATATTATTGTTACTGTATAACATGTTCTCTTGGTTCTGCTCATTTCACTCTTCATTATTTTGTGCAAGTCTATCCATGTTTTTTTTTCTAAAATCAACAAGCTCATCATTTCTTATAGCAGAGTAATATTCCATCACAATCATATACCACAACTTATTCAGCCATTCCCCACTTCATGAGCATCGCTGCAATTTCCTGTTTTTTGCCATAACAAAGACAGCCTCTATAAATATCTTAGAACATATAGTTCTTTTCCTTTTTACCTAATCATCTTTGGAAACAGATCTAGTAGTTAGTGGTATTGCTGGGTAAAATGGCAAAGGCAGCTTAATAACTCTTTGGGCATAATTCCAGATTATTCTCCAAATGGTTAGATTGGTTTCTAGTTCCTCTAACAGTGCATTAGTGTCCCATTTTTTTTCACTTCCCCTCAAACATTTGTAGCTTTCCCTTTCAATCATTTTAGCCAATCTGATATTATCTTTCTGATATTATACATTCTTTATAATCCTTCTTCTGTGTGATGCATGCAGACCTTATCACATTCAAGTTTCATTAAGCTGTGAATCAAGCAATAGACCTGGAGTCAGAAAGACCTGATTTCAAATCCTGCCTCAGACATTTACTAGCTTTGTGACCCTGGCAAATCACTTAAACTCTACTTTCCTCAGTTTCTCTATCTGTAAAATGGGGATACTAATAGTACCTACCTTCAGGTTTGTTGTGAGGATAAAATGAGATAATATCAGTCAAGAATTTGTAAACCCTTAAAAAGTTTTATAATTCATAAATATTATTTTTGCTACTTCCTTTCCATATTGTTCCAAAAGACCCCCTCTTATAGAATACTCCTTACCACCATGACACAGGAATAATCTCCCTTACTAATCAAGTCCATAAAGACTCACATTAACTAATTCACATTAAGGCTTAAGGTTACTAAAATAATGTTTTAGGATCAGACCTCACACTTCCCTGGCCCAACATCTCCTTTCTTTCTTTTTTTTTTAAATTTTGTTTATTCTGAAATTAATAAACATAAAATAAAATTACTATTTTCATCTACAAAGTAAAAGAGAAAAAAGAGGAATATACATAAAATTATAAATTTTATTATATATAAAACTTGTTTTTCTTTTTAAGCATACAATAAATTCAAATATAACTTTATTTTTCCTTCAATTAACAAACATTTCAGATCTCTACCTCCAATCCACCCCCACTGAAGAAGAAAAAAACAAAAACAAAACATATATAATAAATATGCATAGTCAAACAAAATAAACTTCCCCATAGGACCTGCCTTGAAATGTAATTTTTACTCGGGTATATGTTATTAATTATTTTTGTTAATTTTTATTTTATTTTCAGTAACAAATCCTCTCTCTCCTCCATACATTGAGATGGTATGAAATATGACATCCATTATACATATGAAATCATGCAAAACATACTTCCTCATTTGCCATGTTCTAAACAAAAAAAAACAGGAAAAATAAAAGGCAAAAATATGTTTCAATCTGCATTTTGATTCTATTAGTTCTCTAACTAGAGGATGATAGTATTTTTCAATGAGTCCTTTGGCACTCTGATGGATTAGCACCCATTCCATTGTGCCATTTTATCTCTATTTAAAAGCAAGTTCAAAGAACTGGAGCTGTTTAATCTGGAAGAGTATGTCATTCATTTATCTAGAGGGATAGTACATTATAGTTGTCTTCAAGTATTCAAAGGGCTGTCATATGGTAGAGGGATTACATGATTTTTGCTTGGCATTAGACAATAGGACTAGGAAGAATGGGTGGAATAAGATGAAAAGAGGAAATTTTAAGTTTGATGTTAGGAAAACTGCCCCAAGACACAGTACATTCCCACTGATTAAAGGACAAGCAAAGGCTGGATAGCCATTGGGAGCATGGGGTTTTTATGTTTTAGAAGAAATTCTTATTCAATCATGGGTTGGACTAGATGACCCCTGAGGTCTCTTCCAACTCTGAACTTCTGGGATCATGTAATTTCAAATCAATCTTCAATGCAATAAAACTAATATTATGACAGAAGACAAATCTATGCATGACATTCAATTTGATGCCATCTGAAACGAACTCTGCCTATGTCATTTTGCCAAACATAAAAATTATAGAGGAATAAGAAAGCTTGTTTTACTAGCTGCATCAATTAGTTATAGAAAGGATTTATGTTTTCTATGTCAGTGATGCTAATTACTTGGAAAATCAAGGCAAAAATGAAACCATCCCTGTCCCCAAGGAGCTTACATTCTACTAGGGGAGCCAAAATGTGAATATATAAGTGAATACAAAATATATACAATTTGGGAAATGGGATTGGGTGGGGAGGGAGCCACACAGGAATGATTATTGCAGAATAGAGTTGGGCAACATATTAATCATTACTGGAAAAGTGTGTGCCTAATAACATATGTAACATCTGTGGTTGGTTAGCAAAAAAAAAAAAAACACAAAACAAAAACAAACAAAAAATAAAAAAAATTTAAAAAATTTAAAAAACCAAGCCCCCCCAAAAAAAAGAAAACAAATTAAAAAAAAAGTCATTGGTCTTCTAAGTAAACCTTTACAAGAAGATCATTGTTAGTTCTTTTCATATCCAAAACCAGTTCCTTCCATATATCACTGGAAAAAATTGAGTCTTTCCTTCATAGTTTAAAATGAAAAAGGTATTTTTAATATTCTGAAGTATGCACATTATAGACTGCTACAAAGATTTCAAGTGATTACCTTGAATAATTCATCCAGTGCCCCAAAGACTTTGTAGAAACAATAACCTTTTGTCTAATTTCTGCCATTCAGGGTAACTTATGAGTTGGTTTATTCTCTTTCTTATAAATACAGAAAAAAAGTGATTAATGTTTTGTAACATACTACATATATTAAAGGGATAGGGCCTGATCTGCAATTTCACTGATATAGGGAACTCCCAGAAAAGGGAATTCCTTTTACCCATGCAGGTTGGCATCTTCTCTGCAATTTATAGTCTTAGCTGCCTAGAGAATGGAAGGAATTAAGTGACTTGTCCAGGGTAACACATTGTGTGTCATAAGGCAGTTCTTCCTTGTCTCAAGCCTAGCTTTCAATTAACCATGGACATGACTGTCTACTGATTATAAAAAGAGTTAATGGCTTAAGATTCAATAATTTTTTTTTCCTTGAAAGAATGAGAGAGCAAAAGGAGTAGGAATACCTACTCTCATACTTTTTAATGTTTTCTGATTCAATATGGTGGACAACCATGCCCTGAAAGTTGTGACTGAAATAGAAGAATACACTAGTAAATATACTTAAATTTGGGAGTTTGGAGTTTATTTAAGAGTGCTAACACTTCTTATTCTGTGCCTTTTTCATACTACTTTTTATTATGTTCTTGCATTATTAATACACAATGAATATATTAATAATGTTAATAACATAATAAACAACAGTAATAACTAATCCTTAATAATTATATTCTTATATTATTTTCTTTTCTAGGTCCTTGAGGTGAGGCACTATCTTATTTCAACTCTGTATCCCTGGTGCCTTGCAAATAGTAGGTGCTTGATTCTTTCTTTTATTTGGATGGATGGAGTCAATGTAGGTGCTACTGTAAGAAAATAATAATAATAATGCTCAATGTTTTTCTTATTCTTTATATTTCTCAAAGAACAAAAATATATAATCATGTATCACTCACAGCAATTGCTGTGAGGTAAGTAATATTACTATGTCCATTTCACAGATGAGCAAACTGAAAATGAGAGAGCATAATTATTCATTCAATATCACATATAGCAGAACCAGTGTCAGAATCCAAGTCTTCTGAGTTTTAGATGTGATGTTCTTTCAATTGCACCACATTATGTTCTTTTTAGTATTCATATGGCATTTCTCACTATCATTCATCAAGCATTTGTTAAGTACTTATTATGTGCCAGACAGTGCTGGGTCCCTGGATTATAAGACAAAAATGAAGCATTCCCTGCCTCAGTAAACTTACGTTTTATTAAGAGACAACACATGTATGTATAAACATATGCAATATATAAAAATATTAAAATGTAAATATAAAATTGTTGGGCAGGATGGGCACACTAGCAGCTAGAGGAATCCGGAGATGCCTCATGTAGGAAGTGGTGTTTGAGCTGAGATATGAAGGAAGCAAGGAATTTCAAGAGGCTGTTGTCCAAAAGACACAGCAGAAATTCTTTACCTGCATAGGACTGACCTTCATAGTAACTGAAATGCAGTTAGTGCTTTAAACTTTGCAAACTGACTGACATATCTTGTCTCACTTGAGCCACACAACCAATGAAATTGGTGCAACTCAAATCATACCCCTATTTTGTAGAGGAGAAAAGTTAAGTGATTTGCCACTGGTCACACAACACACTCTAATCTGGCCATTGTCAATTGTGGTTAAGTGACTTGCCCGGGGTCACACAGCTACTAAGTGTCAGGTGTCTGATCTGAAGCCACATTTGAATTCAGGTCCTCCTGACTCCAGGGCGCGTGCTCTATCCACTGCGCCACCTACCTGCTCCACCATGGTCTTCCACTTTGTTCCTCACACAGAGTCTTCTGACTCCTTGCCTTGCACTGGCTGAAATGTACTTCCTCTTCCCCTTTGACTCAGAACATACATTAGTTACCTCAAGATGCAGTTAATTCAAGCATTCTTTTCACAGACTCTTTCTTGATCTCACCTAGTGCTATCGCCCTTCTTTCCTAACTTATTTTAATGCTATTTATTCCAAATATCCTTTCATGTGTATGTATTACCAGCCCTAGTAGGATGCAAGCTCCCTGTGACCAGAGGCTGTTTTTTTTAAACTTCTTTTTTGCTTTGTATTTTCAGCAACTAATAAAGTATCTGGCATACAGTAAGATAAAAAGATTTTTATTAAATGCTTCCTTTGTACTAGGAACAGTGCTAAATACAGGGAATACAAATACAAGCAAAAGAAAGACAATCCTTACCCTCAAGGTGCTTACATTCTAATCGGGTAATGGAGAGACAACACATAAATGGGAGATGAAAAGCAGGGCAAGAGGGAGGCTACTTAGGTTGAGAATTTGTCCAGGGAGCCATGGGGTTATCTAATTCATAATGGGATGGATGCTATGGGTACTTCCTCAAGTGGAAGTTCCACAGACAAATGGTCATCAGAGGAAGAGATTCTAGAGGCAGAGGTGTTGCTATCCTGAAAATGATGCAGGGTTTGTAGTCAAGAAGTAATCTAGGGAGAGATGGCCTGAGCTTTCTCAATGGTTGATTGATAGTAAATATCCAAGATAGGAATTGAATCTATTTTCCTGGTTACATCCACTACACTGTTGCCTCTTCATCAGTATCAAAAGGCATTTTTCTTTATTTTCTTATAACTTAAACTTTCTCTGAAATTCCCAACCAAGCAGGTTTTTATATCAATGTTTTACCTAGAAATGTCAATTGAGGGGCAGCTAGGTGGTGCAGTGGATAGAGCACCGGCCCTGGATTCAGGAGGATCTGATTTCAAATCCGGCCTCAGACACATAACACTTACTAGCTGTGTGACCCTGGGCAAGTCACTTGACCCCATTGCCTAGCCAAAAAAATCAATCAATCAATCAATCAATCAATCAATAAATGAATGAATGAATAGATAAATAAATAAATAAATGAATAAATGAATAAATAGATGGATAAATAAATAGATAGATAGATAGATAAATAAATAAAAATGTCAATTGAGCAATAGTCGTATGAGACAATGTTATGTAGCAGCACATAGTTTCATGTCAAGTTTTGTGTTCACATAAGTTTCAGCATGAACAATCTGAGCATGTTAAAGTAGTGTGAAATCCTACCTAGACCAAAAAAAAATTCTTTACACTCTCATATATTAGCTGGTCTGTGTTGAATTAATCTTTAAGACAGCATAAGTAAAGACTAATTATCCAGCCTTCAGTGTCTTGTCAGACTTCTGTAATAGAGGGTGGGGAAGATATTTTAATGCTGTTTTAAAAAGGGTCTAGTCTATCCAATAATAATTGCTAGCATTTTCATGAGACTTTGCTTAAATGATCACATTTTATCCTTATGATAAACTCTATTTTACATTTTAGAGATGAAGGAATTAAGTCTCCCAAGTAGGAAGTGTGATGGACAATGGGAAAGAGTGATGGATTTGGTTCAAGTCATTGGTCTTCTATTTACTATCATTGTGACTTTAGGCAATTCAATTCATCTCTCTAGGCTTTAGTTCTGTCATTTATTTTAAAAAACGATGTGCTGGACTAAATGTCCTCTAAAGTCCAATCCAGCTCTAACATCACACAGCTAGAAAGTAGAAGAGCAGACTCGAATCTGACCCTAACACTAGTATTCCCCACCCCCATATCATGCTATTTTCTTAGTATTCAATTTATGTGACTCCAAGGGAATATTTGGCTTACTCATATTGGCACACTGTCATTGAGTCTATGCTTGGCAAAGAACCACCATGACATAGTAGAAGATATCAGTTTTGACCTCATAATGTCTGCATCCAAGTCATGGGACTGGCATTCAATAACCATGCGACCTTGAGTACAAATCACTTAACCACTACAGATGTCAGTTTCTTCATTTATAGATTAAAGATATTTTCATTGTCTACTTTATGGTGTCTCATGAATACGTAACCTTTTCTACATAACGTGTGCTAAGTGTGTGTGTATGCCTGTGTTTACATTAATGTAGGGAACTCTCAGTGTTGAAATTCTATTTACCAATGCAATCAAGTCAACAGCCACTAATTTAGCTCTTACTACTGTGTGCCAGGGACTGTGCTAAATGCAGGAAGGGGGAAAAAACCTACAGTCTTAGACATTAAGGAGCTTACATTCTATTGAGGAAGACCATTTAAAAATAAATATGTAGATATAAGATACAGAGTAAATAGAAGGTACTCTGAGAGGGGAAGGCATTAGCATCTGAGATAGGGACAGCAACCAGGAAAGGCCTCCTGGAGTAGGTAAGATTCAAACTGAATCTTGAAGGAAGCCAGGCAAATACATAAACTAAAGAGAAGGGGAAGAGTTTTACAGGCATTCCAAGCAGCCAATGTAAAAGCACTGTGACAGGAGGTGGAGGGTTGTATTCAAGGAATAACAAATCGGGCACTTTAGCTGTATCATAGAGTCTGTGGAGAGAAGTGTAAGGAGACTAGAAAGGTCCAAAGGGAACAGATTGTGAAGAGCTTTAAGTTCCAAAGAGAGGACTTTATATTGATTCTAGAAGAGAACAGGGAGTCAGTGGAGTTTATTTAATAGAGTCAAGATATGGGCAGACAAATCAACTTGGAAACTGAAAGGAGGTCAGATTGAAGAAGGCAAAGACTTGAAGTAGACTGATCCATTAGGAAATTATTGCAGTAGATCAAAGGAGAGGTGATAAGGATGTGAATTAGGATATACACTGCAGGAGTAGAGACAAGTACAAAAATATGAGAAACATGGTAAAGGCAGAAACAACAAAAGTTGCTGATTAGATATGGGTGGTTAGTTCAAATGAGGAGTGTTGAAAGCTTGGATAACTAGAAGGATAGTGGTAACATCAACAGTTTTTATTAAAGAAATGTTTGGAAAGGGGGAGGATTTGGAGGAAAATATTATAATTTATGTTTTAGACGTACAGAAGTTGAAATGTAAAGATAAAAGATATCTAGTTTGAGATTGCCAAAAGGCAGTTGATAATGTAGAACTTTAATTCAGGAGGGAGACTCGGGTTGGATGTATGGAATCACTCTTTACTGTGTCAGGACCTCTGCTAAGCAGGAGTGGTTCTGGTGAATAGCATCTATATGTGAAGCAATTTAAATTCTTTAGGTAAAGAGAATTACTAAATGGAGAGATAACAAGAAGTACCAAATGCTATTTCCTATAATTATTGGTGTAAATTATGTTTTCCTTCTCAAAGGCATCTTTTGTGTATAAAATGGTGGAACCAAAGCTAATGAATTTCTATTAAATGAAAAGCCCGCTTTTTCATTCTTAAATTCATTCTTAAATTTAGTTGGCATGTAACTACCAACTCTTTAATATATCTCTTAATAAATCTCTTTATTATAAACTCCTGAGAATACTTAATCATTGGTTGTAGTGAAGTGCATTCAATATTGCTTAACATAAATAGGACATGAGTTGAAATTTGGAAATTTTTTGCCAACACAGATTTATTGTTGCAACAAAACTGACTTTTATGGATTCCCATCACAACTATGAGCCATGTGTGTTTGCACTAGTCTGTGAGTGTGTGTGTGTGTGTATGAGAGAGGGAGAGAGGGGGAGAGAGAGGGAGAGAGGGGGAGAGAGAGAGAGAGAGAGAGATGCTAATCTGAAATAACAAATGGAAAGGACTCATAAATGGAGCATTCTAATGTAAGCGGTACACTTCAAAATCTGCACTGTATATAAATATCAGTTAAAATACCATTTCAACAAAAATTACAGTATTGCACAGATTTTGCAATGTGTTTATTTAAATGCAATTCTAATACAAAGGAAGGGATTTAGACAGGAAATGATGAGAATATAGGAAAGGGAATAAAACAATTTTACTTTTGATATTTCTACATTCTTGTGTTTGCTAGAAAAATATGAATTCTAGAGCCAACTTTGCCAAGGGAAGTAAGACTGTAAAAAAAAGCCATGTAGCTTTTCTGCCTCTGTTCCTTCAACTGTCCAGTAAGGCTGATATTATCTCCCTAAACACCTACTTAATTTGCAATAATTTGTATGTAAATGTCAGTCAACAAACATTTTTAAAGTACTTACTATATGCCAGACACTATACTAAACATTTAGGATACAAAAATGCAAAAGACAGTCCTTATTCTTAAGGATCTGGCAGTCTAAATGGGATGCAATTAAATAACTAAGTCTAATTAGATATATACAGGATAAACTAGAGATTATCAACAGAGGGAAGGCATGAGTAGCATAGATGAAGCACACTGAGTTCCTTAAGAGAAGAATATTCTACAAATTCAAGATATGACTCCTTTCAGTAGTCATTTTTATGTTATTCAGACAATATCAACCAGGTTTTTTTATACAAACATTTAGTCCACTCAATTATTGATTATCTTTGTTATTAAGCAGGCAGCTAGATGACACAGTGTATAGAACGCTGGGCCTGGAGTCAGGAAGACTCATCTTCCTGAGTTCAAATCCATTCTCAGACACTTCCTAGCTGTGTGACCCTGGGCAAATCACTTAACCCTGTTTACCTCAGTTTTTTCATCTTAAAATGATCTGGAGAAGGACGTGGTAAACCATTCCAGTATCTTTTCCAAGAAAATGCCAAATGGGGTCATGAAGAGTTGAACACAACTGAAAAATGACTGAATAACAAAAATGTTATTGAGAAACAAAGACCACATGGTCAATTGAAGCAGTACCCTTATCTCCAAAGTTCACTTTAGACAGTACTTTCCATTTGTTCCTCTATTGAGTAATTGAATGGCCTAATATCAACCTAATCCTGATGGACCCATGTCATATAATTGCTATTGCTATTACCACTACTAGATTATCTCTCTTTAACCTGGTGAAAGTGATCAAGTCTCTGTACTCTCCAGCATCCAACCCCATTCAAGGTGTCTCCATCTCTCTTCACTCTTCTGAAACTCCATAACCTGAGCCACTTTTCATCCTTTGAATAGCAGGTGAAGATGTGCTTAGAGGGCATATTAGGGATTTGCAAAGTTGGGAAGATAAGTTCCTTGAATCTTGAAACAAAACACTTTCCTATAGAAACAATGTTATGAAAAGTGCCTAAATCTGGGGTGGGGAACCTGTAGCTTTGAGGACATCTGGCCCTATAGGTCTTTAAGTGCAGCCCTTTGACTGAATCCAAACTTCACAGATCAAATCCCCTTAACAAAAGTAATTGTTCTGTAAAACTTGGACTCAGTCAAAAGTCTGTACCCAAGGACCTAGAAGGCCCCATGTGGCCTCAAGGCCACAGTTCCCCACCCCTCCTCTAGATCCTATAGGATTACTGTTGTTTAGCGATATTGCAACTTAAGTAGAATTCTTGGGCTGACCTGAGAATCTAAAGACCCTTATAACATTATTTAGAGGGGCAAATATTCTATATTTTTAAAAAACTAATATACAATAAGCTCTTGAATTGAAATTATGATTCAAGAAAATTTGAAAAAAAAATTAATGGGATCTTAGGTATAATGTCCAGGCAAAAAAAAAATATGCTATTCTGGAGCTGTATTGTTTAATGATAATAACAATAACTAAGATTTATATAGTTCTTATTATGTGCCAGGCACTGTACTATGCACTTTGTAATTACTGCCTCATTTGAGCCTCATAATAATCCTGGGAGGTAGGTGCTATTATTATCCCTCATTTTATAGTTGAGGAAACTGAGGCAAAGAGAAGTTATGATCACGCAGCTAGTAGGTGTCTGAGGCCAGATTTGAACTCAGGTTTTCCTGACTCCAAGCTAGCACTCCATCCTCTGAACAACCTAGATGCTTCACAGTTCTAGGCTCTCCATTTTAGGAAAGACCTTGAGACAATCTGCAGAGCATCTTGAGGAAAGGAACTAGAATAATATAGGATTCTTTGTTTATGCCACATAAAGGGTTGAAGGAACTGGTTATGTTAATCCTGAGGAAGAATAGATTTGGGGTTGTGGGGATAGCATAATACATGTCTTCAGCTATTTTAAAGGCTGTCTTATAGAACAAGTATTTGATTTTTTTTTCTATTTTCTCTCAAAGTACCAAACTAGGAACAATGGATACAAGTTACAAAAAAGCAAATTTGGGCTGTAACTAAGGAAAGAATCCTGAAAATGAGAGCTCTTCAAGAGTAAATTGGATGGTTAGGCAGTAGGGCATTCTCTCTCCCTTGAAGTCTTCAGTCAAAGGCTAGGATGTATTTGTCATGTATATTGTAGAGTGGTATTTTTTAGGTTTGGGTTAGACTAGATGACATCAGCCTCTGAGATACCTTAAAATTCTAAGATTCTGTGGTTCAATAAGTAACCTATTAGAAAGTAAGGGATTGCTGTATTTTCAAAGGGATTACAATCCTCTATGCCCACCCTCACTTTAGCATGTTTCACATATGTAGAAAATTGATTTTCAAAATTGAAATTACCCAATAAAATGCATTTTGATCGCCTGAAAGCTGTTGCCTTAAATTTAAAAAAAAAAACTTATAAAAAGCCATGTAGCATTCTTCTATAGGTGAATAGGAAGGAAGGAAGGAAGGAAGGAAGGAAGGAAGGAAGGAAGGAAGGAAGGAAGGAAGGAAGGAAGGAAGGAAGAAGAAGGAAGGAAGGGAGGGGAGGGAGGAGGAGGGAGGGAAGGAAGGAAGAAGAAGGAAGGAAGGAAGGAAGAAGGAAGAAGAAGGAAGGAAGAAGGAAGGGGGGAAGGAGGGAAGGAGGGAGGGAGGGAGGGAAGGAAGGAAGGAAGGAAGGAAGGAAGGAAGGAAGGAAGGAAGGAAGGAAGGAAGGAAGGAAGGAAAATATTATGTATTATGTATCCTTTCAATCATTTTAGAATGAAAGAGCATTACAAGTTCTTCTTCTAGCTGCGTCATTAGATGTTGTGACTGCTTTGAAGAAGTCCAAATAAAAAAAATTCCCCTAGCAAAATGAAAATTGCATTTTAATAATGTAGATAGACACTTCTTCTAGTCATCTGAGAAATGGGTGAGTGTCTTAGGGAAAACAGGCTCTCTCCAGAAAAAAAAAATCACATACAACCAGCAGCACATGTTCATATTGCCAGAATGTAAAAGTATGGAGAATTTGAACCTTTAGAAAGACTGAGAAAAAATTTTCACTGTTATTTCTTCACAAAGCAACTGAGACTTGAGTTGGATCTTGAAGAGCGAGGGAAAAGAAAAAAGGAATAAAGGATATAAAAAAGAAATGTATAAAGAAAGGCTTGGAGTATTCTTGGAGGGAGTTAGCAGGGAGAGAAGACTTTTTAGATATGCTGCAGAGATTATTCTTACTCTCATTTCAGTGGTAGGAAATAATGGGTTTTCAAGTTTGAAAAGTAAGTGTGGTCATATTGTAGAAGTTCCTGAATGTCGAATGAAATAGACTTTAAAAGCATCGATCAAGAACTAGAAGGGACCTCAGAGGTCATATTATCCAATCACCTCATTTTTCAAAAAGAAAGTTTAGTATGAGAGGTTAAGTGACTTGCTTGGATAGTAAGCTCAGAGGCAATATTTGCCCTTAAATTAACAAACTCCAAAGCCAATACTCCATCCACTATACCACTATACTCATCTCTCTCCTGATCTCTAGTCTTGCGTAAGTAATTTCCTTTTGAACAGCTGAAATTGGTTCTATACTAGACAATTCAAACTTTATGCGGCCAAAACATAACTTTCTTCCCCTGAAAAAAAAAAAAAACAAAACCATCCTGCACTCTCAGTTTTTCTTTTACTGTTGAGGTCACCACCATTTTTCAAGTCATATGAGATTACAAGTTATTGCAAGATAACTCTGTATAACTTACGGAGTTATCTTCAGCTTTCACCTGTATTCATCCTATATACCTAATCTGTTGCTAAATATTATGGTTTTTACCTTCACATGCACAAAATACCTCTCATATATATTTCCATTGCATCAATAACACAGCTGCCATGTTTGACCCTCATCATCTCACACCTGAACTATTGCAATAGCCTTCTGTCTGATCTCTCTTACTAGACACTCTCCCCACTCTACTCCACCCTCCATTGTGAAAACGATCCTCCTAAAGAACCGACCAAAAATTGACCATGTCAATGTTCCTTCCCTCCACCCCCACTCCAACACACTCATGACTTTAGTGACTCCCTCTTACCTTCAAAATAAAACATAAAATTGACTGTTTCCTATTGAAAACCCATCCCAACCAGACCACATTCCAGACTTCTTAGTCTTCTTATACTTCTTTACTCTCCTTCACATAATCTACAATCCATATATTCTACAATGCAGCTACACTGATGTACTTACTTCTTGTTCCTTGTACTTACTGATTATTTCCCAACTCTCCTACATACCTGGAATGCTTTCCCTATTGACCTTGGAATTCATGTTTCTCTGGTTTCTCTTCAAGACTCATTTCAAATCCCACCTTCCCTCTGAGGCCTTTATTGAATCTCCCAATGCTAGTCCCTTTCCTCTGAGATTACCTTGTATTTATACTGTATATATTTATATGTACCTAGCTATTCACATAATATTTCACCCATTTAAATGTGAGTTCCTTGAGATTGGAAACTAGACTTTGCATATTGACTGACTACCATATTACCTCCCAAACTTTGAATTTATTCTGCAAGGCATATGGGGAAAGTGGAGGGAATTGTAGGCTTTAAGAGCCAATTACTTGGGGCAGCTAGGTGGCGCAGTGGATAGAGCACCAGCCCTGAAGTCAGGAGGATCTGAGTTCAAATCTAACCTCAGACCAAACACTTGACACTTACTAGCTATGTGACCCTGGGCAAGTCACTTAACCCCAATTGCCTAAAAATAAAAATTTTAAAATTTTAAAAAAGAGCCAGTTACCTATGAGCCAATTACCTGGTGACACCTGATAATTCTCCTCATAAGCATTAACCTATGCTATAGTAAGTAAAATAGGTCACCAACTAACAGCTTGTCCCTGGCCACAGGTAAAAGCTTGTCAGCATGTAATATATTAATACTATACACTCATGTGACATATGGACAGTGAAAAACAAGAAGACTGGGTTACAGAATATTGTTGAGACTGCTTTTAACATCATGCTGTGTCACATGGAATTAGAGTGTCTGGTGTTGCAGAAGCTTTAAGTAGATATGATTTAAGATCTGGTCCACTGAATCTCAAGAGACTACATTTTCTGCCTTTGTGGAATGTAAGTAAAAGGTGGTGGCTGCTGTCCTCTCCTTAACTCTCTCATCTTCAAGACAGTCATTGGGCTTGAATTATACCTAATGTACGTTAGAAATGTGTGGTCCTTATGGTATGAGGGTCTTCGGATATGTAGTGCCAAAGTAAGCACAGGTAAAATGGTATTGGGGGCAGAGGAGATTCAGGATGAAATACATTTCTACTGGTCATCTGTGCAGGAAGTTGTCCCTCCAAGACCAAAAGCTTAACACTTACCCTTGGCTATCTTAACTACCTCCCACCAAATACTTATTACATTAGAGAAACACCTATATTGAACAAAGAATTTATCAAAGTAGAAAAATGTAATCAGAGGTGTTATACATATTAGATTGGATGATAAACAAGTTACTGAAGCCTCTACTTTGGAGTTAGAGAATTCATCTGAGAAATCTGCTCTCAGCAGGCTCTGGGGGGGTGCAGATGCTGGGAATGAAGAGTCATGGTGAAATGCTGGCTTTCCCCAAATGCCTATGGCTCTGGAGAAGTCTCTCATAGCCTACTAAAAGTCATCTCAGTCTCTCCTGCTACTTGAAGTCACATACACAGCATAAAGTCAAAAAACTGTCCTCTAAGAAAACTTTCCCAAGCCCATCCAGGGCAGGGGTGTTACAATAGTATATATGGTGATGGCGTTAAGAAGTATGAGGATAGGATCAAATCACAGGTTCTATGGACATTAATACGTGTGTTGAGTGGGGAGGATGAGGCAAATCCTAGGCATCTCCTGTTAGTGCCATGCTAATGCTGCCACTAATAATAATAATGGCAAACCAGTTAAGCATTATATTATGTATCTGCAGAAATAGAGGATTCCATGGTAGAGATGTACACCTGTGTGCATTATGGAATGGAGGCAAGCTAGTGGGAATAGCCAACTTCTTTGAGACTCTTCTCAGAGAGTTCATATAGAAATATGGCTTCATTTGATAATGACTTGAAAAACACATAAATTAACCCCCTTGGCATAAGTGGGAGAAACAGAAAGAGAATGGAGGTATCATTGTACTAATCCCAACTCTATTACTTGCCAGCATTAAAATTTACTGGATTCGGATGCCTATCTTATAGATTAATCTGTCACTAAAGAATTCTACGTGACCGCAAAGTTGTGTGAAGTACCATGTGTGTATGTTTTTTTTAATTTTATTAATTTATTTTGATTTATCAACAATCACTTCCATATGCTTTTGAGTTGAAATATTTTCTCCCCCTTCCTCCCCCCCACCCTCCCCAAGACAGGGCACAATCTGATATTGGCTTTACATTTACATTTCTATTAAACATATTTTCACATTAGTGAAGTTGTAAGTAAAGGTTAAAACCAACAAGAAGAACCACTAGAAAGATGAAACAAAACTCAACAGGAGGTAAAGATAAGTGATAGCGATTCAACTTCTATAGTTCTCTCTTCAGATGTGGACAACATTTTCCATCCCGAGGCCTCTGGAGATGTCTTAGATCCTTGTAATGCTGAGAAGGGTTCAGTTTAACAATATTAGTCATCGCATAACATGGCTGTTATTGTGTACAAAGTCCTCTTGGTTCTGCTCACTTCACTCAGCATCAGACCATATAAGTCTTTCCAGGTTTTTCTGAAGTCAGCCTGTTCATCATTTCTTATAGCACAATAGTATTCCATTACATTCATATACCACAACTTGCTCAGCCATTCCCCAATTGATGGGCATCCTCTCAATTTCCAATTCTTTGCCACCACAAAAAGAGCTGCTATGAATATTTTTGTACATGTGGGTCCTTTTCCCATTTTTGATCTCTTTGGGATATAGCCCTAGAAGTGCTATTGCTGGATCAAAGGGTATGCACATTTTTGTAGCCCTTTGGGCATAGTTCCAAATTGTTCTCCAAAATGGTTGGATCATTTCACAACTCCACCAACAATGTATTAGTGTTCCAATTTTCCCACATCTTCTCCAACATTTATCATTTTCCTGTTTTGTCATGTTGGCCAATCTGTAAGAGTTGTTTTGATTTGCATTTCTCTAATCAATAATGATTTAGAGCATTTTTTCATATGACTATAGATGGCTTTAATTTCTTCATCTGAGAACTGTCTGTTCATATCCTTTGACCATTTATCAATTGGGGAATGGCTTGTGTTCTTATAAATTTGTCTTAATTCTCTATATATTTTAGAAATGAGGCCTTTATCAGAGAGACTGGTTGTAAAAATTCTTTCCCAATTTTCTACCTTCCTTCTAATCTTAGTTGCATTGGCTTTGTTTGTGCAAAAACTTTTCAATTTAATGTAATCAAAATTATCCATTTTGCTTTTCATAATGTTCTCTATCTCCTGTTTGGTCATGAATTCTTCTGTTCTCCATAGATCTGATAGGTAAACTATTCCTTGTTCTCCCAGTTTACTTATGGTATCAGCCTTTATATCTAAGTCTGAACCCATTTTGACTTTATTTTGGTATATGGTGTGAGATTTGGGTCTATGCCTAGTTTCTGCCATACTCTTTTCCAGTTTTCCCAGCAGTTTTTTTCAAAGAGTGGGTTCTTATCCCAGAAGCTGGGGTCTTTGGGTTTATCAAATAATAGATTACTATAGTCATTGACTACTGTGTCTTGCATATTTAACCTATTCCACTGATCCACCTCCCTATTTCTTAGCCAGTACCAAGCAGTTTTGATGATTGCTGCTTTATAATACAATTTAAGATCTGGAATTGCTAGGCCACCTTCCCCTGCATTTCTTTTCATTAGTTCCTTTGATATTCTGGACCTTTTTTTTTCCAAATGAATCTTGTTATTTTTTCTAACTCTATAAAATAATTTTTGGTAGTTTGATTGGTATGGCACTGAATAAGTAAATTAGCTTAGGTAGGATTGTCATTTTTATTATATTAGCTCGGCCTACCCATGAGCAACTGATGTTTTTCCAATTATTTAGATCTGATTTTATTTGTGTGAAAAGTGTTTTGTAATTGTGTTCATAGAGTTCCTGGGTTTGTTTGGAGGTAGACTCCTAAATATTTTATAATGTCTACAGTAAGTTTAAATGGGATTTCTCTTTCTATCTCTTGCTGTTGGGCTTTGTTGGTAATATATAGAAATGCTGATGATTTATGTGGGTTTATTTTATAGCCTGCAACTTTGCTAAAGTTGTTTATTATTTCAAGTAGTTTTTTACTTGATTCTCTAGGATTCTCTAAGTATATCATCATGTCATCTGCAAAGAGTGATAGCTTTGTTTCTTCTTTGCCTATTCTAATGCCTTCAATTTCTTTTTCTTCTCTTATTGCTAAAGCTAAGGTTTCCAGTACAATATTGAATAACAGTGGTGATAATGGACATCCTTGTTTCACCCCGATCTTATTGGAAATGCTTCTAGCCTGTCCCCATTACATATAATGCTTGCTGAAGGTTTTAGATATGCTATTTATTATTTTAAGGAAGACTCCATTTATACCTATGCTTTCTAGTGTTTTTAATAGGAATGGGTGTTGTTTATCAAAAGCTTTTTCTGCATCTATTGAGATGATCATGTGGTTTCTGTTGGTTTTGTGTTGATATGCTCAATGATGCTGATAGTTTTCCTAATATTGAACCAACCCTGCATTCCTGGTATAAATCCTACCTGGTCATAGTGTATTATTCTTGTGATAAGTTGCTGCAATCTTGCTAGTATTTTGTTTAAAATTTTTGCATCTATATTCATTAGAGAAATTGGTCTATAATTTTCTTTCTCTATTTTGACTCTTCCTGGTTTAGGTATCAACACCATATTTGTATCATAAAAAGAATTTGGTAAGACTCCTTCTTCACCTATTTTCCCAAATAGTCTATATAGTATTGGAATTAATTGTTCTTTAAATGTTTGATAGAATTCGCATGTAAATCCATCTGGCCCTGGAGATTTTTTCCTAGGGAGTTCATCAATGGCTTGTTCAATTTCTTTTTCTGAGATGGGGTTATTTAAGTATTTTACTTCCTCTTTGTTAATCTGGGCAATTTATATTTTTGTAAATATGTATCCATTTCACTAAGATTGTCAAATTTGTTGGCATATAGTTGGGCAAAATAATTCCTAATTATTGTTTTAATTTCCTCTTCCTTGGTGGTAGCTTCCCTTTTCATTCTTGATACTAGTAATTTGGTTTTCTTTCTTTTTTTTAATTAAATTAACCAAAGGTTTATCTATTTTATTGTTTTTTCATAAAACCAGCTCTTAGTTTTATTTATTAGTTCAATAGTTTTCTTAATTTCAATTTTAATTTTTCCTTTGGTTTTCAATATTTCTAATTTGTGTTTAGTTGAGGATTTTTAATTTGTTCTTTTTCTAGTTTTTTTAGTTGTATGCCCAATTCATTAATCTCCTCTTTTTCTATTTTATTTATGTAAGCATTTAGAGATATAAAACTTCCCCTAAGAACTGCTTTCGCTGCGTCCCATAGGTTTTGGTATGTTGTCTCATTATTGTCATTCTCTTGAATGAAATTATTGATTGTTTCTATGATTTGTTGTTTGACCCAATAATTTTTTAGGATTAGATTATTTAGTTTCCAAATTTTTTAGTCTATCTTTCCATGGCCCTTTATTACATATAATTTATTGCATCATGATCTGAAAAGGATGCATTTAATATTTCTGCCTTTCTGCATTGGATTGTGAGGTTTTTATGCCCTAGTACATGGTCAATTTTTGTGTATGTGCCATGTACTGCGAGAAAAAAGTATATTCCTTTCTATCCCATTCAGTTTTCTCCAGAGGTCTATCATACCTAACTTTTCTAATGTTCTATTCACCTCCTTAACTTCTTTCTTGTTTATTTTGTGGTTAGACTTATCTAGTGAGAGGGGAGGTTCAGGTCCCCACTAGTATAGTTTTGCTGTCTATTTCTTCCTGTAACTCCCTGAACTTCTCCTGTAAGAATTTGGATGCTATACCATTTGGTGCATATATGTTTAGTAATGATATTACTTCATTGTCTATGGTGCCTTTTAGCAGGATGTAGTTTCCTTCCTTATCTCTTTTGATTAGATCTATTTTTGCTTTTGCTTTGTCTGAGATCAGGATTGCTACCCCTGCTTTTTTACTTCAGCTGAGCATAATATATTCTGCTCCAGCCTTTTACCTTTACCCTGTATGTGTCACTCTTTTTCAAATGTGTTTCCTGTAAACAACATATTGTAGGATTATGGTTTTTAATCCATTCTGCAATCCATTTCCATTTTATGGGAGAGTTCATCCCATTCACATTCACAGTTATGATTACTATCTGTGTCTTTTTCTCCATCCTTTTCCCCCCATTTATGCTTTTCTTTCTCCTTTTTCCTTTCTCCCCTTCACTAGTGTTTTGCTTTTGACCACCTCCTTCAGTCCCTCCTCCCTTTTATTATCCCTTTCCCTTTTCTTCCCCTTTACTCTTACTGCTTCTTCCTCCCTTCTTTCCCCCCTCCCTTTTCTTTCCCCTTTTCCCTCCTACTGCCTATAGGGCAAGTTAGATTTCTATACCTAACTGATATTATGCCCTTCTTGAGCCAAATCTGATGAGAGTAAGGTTCAAACAATGCTCCCCCCCTTTCCCTCTGCTGTAATAGGATTTTGTGTCTTTTCCTATAATGTAATTTACCCTTGTCTGCCTCCTTTTCTCAGTACATTTTCTAAGATCAGATTGATCCACTTATTTGGATCCATTTATCCCACTTGATTAGATTTTTTTTATCATTACATCAAAGTCAACTAATATCCACCCTCTTTATGTATACTCCTTTAACAGGTGTAATAACAATACAGTTCTCAAGGGTTGCAAGTTCATATTCCCTTGTAGGGGTTTAAACACCCCCCCCTTATTAACAACATATTGTATCCTTCTGTCCCATTTACCTTTATAAGTCCTTCTTGAGTCCTGTACTTGAAGATCAAATTTTTTGTTGAGCTCTGGTCTTTTTATCAGGAAAGTTTGGAAGTCTCCTATTTCATTGAATATCCTCTCCTCCCTTGAAAAATGATGCTCATTTTTGCTAGGTAATTGATCCTTGGCTGCATTCCAAGCTTCTTTGCCTTACAGAATATCATGTTCCATGCCCTGGGTCTTTTAATGTAGAAGCTGCAAGGTCCTGTGTAATCCTGACTGTGGTTCCATGATATTTAAATTTTTCTTTCTGGCTGCTTGCAGCACCTTCTCTTTCATCTGGTAATTTTGGAATTTTGCTATTATATTCCTTGGCGTTGTCAATTTGGGATCTCTTTCAGGTGGTGATCGGTGGATTCTTTCTGTGGTTATTTTCCCTTCTGGTTCTAGGACTTCAGGCAGTTTTACGTTATGATTTCCTGAAAGATACTGTCCAGTCTCTTTTTTTCATCATGATTTTCAGGTAGTCCAATAATTTTTAAATTGTCTCTCCTGATCGATTTTCCAGGTCGGTTGTTTTACTGATGAGGTATTTTTTTTCATCTATTTTTTCATTTTTTTGTTTCTGTTTGACTGATTCTTGCTCTCTCATAGAGACATTAGTTTCCATTTGTCCAATTCTAGTTTTTAACAGATTGTTTTCTTCTGTTAGTTTTTGTACATTTGTGTTTTTTAGGGACTTGTTTTCTTCAGTGTACTCTTCTGTTAGTTTTTGTCCTTCCTTCTTCAATTGGCCAATTGTGTTTTTTAGGGACTTGTTTCTTCAGTGTATTTTTTTTCCAATTGGCCAATTGTATTTTTGAAGGACTCTTCTACCTCTTTCATTTGACTATTAAAATCTTTCTTGAGCTCTTCTAAGAAGGCTTTTTGGGCTTCAGACCAGTTCATATTCCCTTTTGTTGTTGCGGATGTGGATTTGTTGACAATGTTGTCCTCTTCAGAATTTCTGTCTTGATCTTCACTCTTCTCACAATATGAATCTATGGTATGTTTCTTTTTACTCATGGTTTTTCTTTATTCCCTGGCCTTCAAAGAGATTGAGCTCTCCTGCTGGGGAACAGAGGGCACTGACCCAAGCTTCTTGTGTTGGGAGCCGAGGTCTTGGTCACTGGCTTTGTGTGCTAGGGCCTCTTATGTTGGTAATTGGAGGCTGTAGGTTTCTGGCAGCTTACCTCAAGTTGGGCTGGAATCAGCAAGGCTGGAACTTTCAGGCAATTCTAGGTTGCCTGCTTTTCCTTTCCTTTAGCTTTCTTCAGCTCCTTTTAGATGTGTGCTGCAGGGTGTTTATCTTCCTAGGGCCCTCTGCAGTGTTGTCTCCCTTGTTTCTGCTAATGCACTGGGAGATTCCTTTGTAGTAGAGTGCCAAGGCACCTGGTGGTTTTCTGATTGGTTTCCACTGGTTCCCTTTCCCCCCACCCTCACTGAGGCACTGGGAGGTCCAGGTGTTGGTGTTTGCATGTTCTACCACCTGGGCTTCAGGATTTCTTCACAATTGGAGGCTGCAGGGCTCTAACAGCTCACCTGTGTTGGGCTGGAACCAGCAAGGCCAGGGCTTTAGGAAGCCTTTAGGTTGCTTTCTTCACCTCCTTTCAGATGAATGCCACAGGGTACTTATCTGCCTGGGGCCCCTTGTAGTTCTGCCTTCCTTATTTTTGCTGAGGCACTGGGAGACCCATTTGCTGGGCTTCTGCACTGCTGCTCCCCATCTTTCTTGTAATTCAGCTGTTCCAGGGTTTTTTTCTGGGGTGATGTTTTCTGGGTTTTCAGAGGTTGATAGAGGAAAGTGAGAGTGACTATTTTTTCACTCTGCCATCTTGGCTCCTGTGTGTATGTTTTAATAGCCTTGGTAGCATCAGATTTTAACAATTTTTTGGTGGAGTAGGGGAGGAAGAAAGTGACAAAATAAAAGTACTGAATGAAAATTAATTACAGTGGAGCCAACAAAAGAACAATGGCAATGTCACTAAATTTATATTTTAAATTAGAAAAAGAAACAAATAATCTTAGCTCCATATTTTGCAAATGATTAAGTTATGAAATAGGAAGATGCAGAAGGAAAATATTAGTAACAAAAGTTAAATGGCATAAATGGATATTTGTATATATGTATACATATGTATATTGGGACTATAACAGCATAGATAATGGAGAAAGTGCTGGGCCTGGAGTCAGAAAGACCTTGGTTCAAATTCTGCCTCTGACTTTCACTGGCTGGGTAACCCTAGGATAGGCATTTCTCTATGGCTCACTTGAATCTCTAAGACTTGCATAGTTAACAGATGGTGTGTGGTTGTGAGAGTAGTTCCCACTCCAGGGATTTTCTACCTCCCTGAATTCCCAGATGTTATGAAATACCCAAGATCTTGATCAATAAGTAAAAGAATGAATAATAGGAAAGGAGGAGAGATCGATGTCATCTTAAGAGATTTTTTTTCCAAAATTGTGAACCTACACAACTACTTTGCTGCTACAGCTTTTAACTCTGAAGGGGATTGTAACTCATTCCTTTAGGATGGCAGCCCCCTTTCTTAATGCAGCTGTCCTCTAAAGTCACCTAACTTGTCTGGTCTGGAGGTGACTGCTTCTCTCTCTCTCTCTCTCTCTCTCTCTCTCTCTCTCTCTCTCTCTCTCTCTCTCTCTCTCTCTCTCTCTCTCTCTCTCTCTCTCTCTCTCCCTCTCTCACTCTGTTTCTCTCTCTCCTTATCTCCCTCCCTCTCATTTCTAATAGGTTACATCAATCTTGAATTCTCCAAATGCCATGACTTAATGACCTAAGATGAACAGTGCTGGCCAGAGAGTGAGGTTGTTGACCGATTTGTTGGTAGAAGTTCACTTTTCAAAGACCTCACACCTCAGCAGAATCTGACACTTCCTTTGGTCTATTTAACTTATGTTTGTATTTCTTCTGATTGGTGATTTGGAATCATCATCCCTCTTTTTCTCCTTATTGTTTTGTTCATCCTTGTTATACTAGAACAAACTTTATTAGCATAATCACTTACCAGAAAGCTACAAAATGAGTTCTTAACAAGATTCTAGTTGCCTATTGTTTCAGAGGAAATTTTAGAATCCAATTCAAAAAAAAAGTCAACTATGGGTTTAATTTTCTTTTTTAGCTAAATTATGTTTTATCTTAAAGGAATCTTCTATTTTTCTCTTTCTAGTAAACACATAACCCAAGCCTCTAGTCTCAAATATGCATAATTAGTGTCTGATTGCATTTGGGTATTTACTACATAGAGATCCCTAAGGACTTAATGGGAACTTCATTAATAATATCATTTTAACAACCCTGGATGAAAGTGTTCTCTCTCTTTCAGTTTCTTTATTTATCCTTTTAGCAAAAAATGAAGTTAGGGATCTTCTTTCTTGCATAGTAGAAAGAAAACTAGACTTGGAAGCAGGAAGATGTGATTTTCAGCTTGTTTTAGATACTTGACAGCCGTGTGACTATAAGAAAGTCACTTAACCTCTATCGCCTTCAGTTTCCCCATGTGAAAAGTGAGGATAATAATAGAATACATCTCATAAGGCTGTTGTGAGCATATTTTACATATTAAATTTACATATTAATGCATATATAGCTCTTTTCAAATTGTAAAATGCTGCATGAATGTAACTTCTTATTGTTTTCATCATGATCAGATTTGTACAATCTTGTACACATTGAAAGGAAAAGTTCAAATATGGTCCTTGTCCCCCTAGAAATTCATAATCCAAGATGGTTAATGTGGGGAAATATGAAAACTAATGATATATAAACATAGGTGGCACAGTGAATAGAATGTCAGCCCTATAATCAGGAAGGTTCATCTTCCCAAATTTAAATCTTGCCTCTGATACATATTAGCTGTGTGACCTTGGGCAAGTCACTTAACCCTGTTTGCCTCAGTTTCCTCATCTGTAAAATGAGCCAGAGAAGGAAACGGCAAACCACTCTTTGCCAGGAAAACCCCAAGTGGAGTCACAAAGAGTCATACATGACTGAAAAAATGGAACAACAACCACAAAAATACTTGTTGACTGAGTAAGAAACTGTACCTTTACTTCTTTTTTTAATTTCATTGATAACTTTAGTTTTTTATTATCACCCTTCATTTCTTTTTTAATGTTTTATTTTCCCCAAATTTTTTAAAGTTTTGAGTTCCAAATTATATTCCTTCCCTCCCCTTCCAAGCAGTAAGCAATCCATTATAGGTTATACATGTGTAATCATGTAAAACATTTCCATATTAGTCATTTTAGCACCATTACTTTTGAAGAGAATATTTTATCAAGAGAAAATATAATAATTAAGTTAACATTTATATATACTATATATATATTACAGATATATTATCCCTTTTTCCTTGTAATAAGGTTTCAGTGAGGGATTAGAATTTTAAATAATTTTCCATTCTATTCATTTCAACAAATATTTATTGAAAGTCCCCTAACTACAAATATTCTACAATATGTAATTGAGGTTAAATGATTTTTTTTTTTAATAATCCTAGCCCTAAGGGAACATAAAACGGATTGGGGGTAGGGGGAGAAGGGAGGAGATAAAGCAACAAGGTGGCCTATGATTAAGGTAAATTAATGAGGGCTTACAATTACAAGTACATATCACTGAAGTCAAGCTAAGAAGTTTTCATTTAACCTATCAAGATTTGTCAATCTCAAATAAAAATCGGAGCCACTAAATTATACATAAGGAACCTGTAGGGTATAGAATGACTTAGGAAACCACATATTGACATTATCTATGCTTTGTTCTATTTTTATTTATTTTGTTAAGTATTTCCCAATTACATTTTAATCTGGTTCAGGTTACATGCAGGGGTTTTGCAGCCTGGAGTTGGACACCCATGATGTAGACAATGAAGAGACACTTAAGATTTTTGGGCAGGGGAGTAATATCATCATCACCATCATCATCATCATCATCATCATCCTCATGATCATAGAATTTAGAGAGTGTTTTAGGGTTTGCAAAGCACTTCATATGTATCATCACATTTGGTTAGTCGTATGCTTATATGTTTAGATCTGTGTATCAGGAAAATTTGTTTGATGTCTGTATGAAGAGTTAGTGGGAGAATGGAGAGTATGGAGTCAGAAAGTCAAAATTAGGAGGCATTTATGGAGAGTAGACATGGAGAAGAGATCATGAGAGCCTGAATAGGTAGTGGGAGTCAAGGAGAGGGAGAAATGCAAGGGTAATGTGACAGTAGACTCATTGGGACATTGCAGCTGATTGGATGCAGAGAGTGAGGGAGACGGAAGAGTTAAAAATGAGTCAGCAAGAGCAACAAGGAGCAGAAGATGCCTGGATTAAGGAATAACTTGAAGGTAAAAATAGAGAACAAAAGAGGCAATAAATAGGGCTGGGGTTTGCCTATTTCATGCTATTTGCAATAGCATGAAACATAAATTCTGGATAAAAAACCTATAGACAGAAGCCCAAGAGAGAGGAATTTTGCATTTGTGAGGTCATCAAAGCTTTAAATAAATTTATTGAACTTTCCCCTCACCAGTTCAGAAATACCTCCTGTCTTCTCCATTGTAATTTACCGAATTTAGGCTGCAGCCAACTCCACACAGTCCTACCTGTCCCCCAGCCTCACAGTACCCATCTTCCTCTCCCACAAAACATGCACGCGTACACACAAACACACACACACACACACACACACCCTTCACACTTAGGTAAAGCTGACCATGTACTCAATTTCTAGCTCAAAAATATAAACAAAAACTGAACTTTGCAAATATAGGGAACTCCTTCAATTATGGTAGTTTACAACCTTTCTCTGACCTAATAAATTAGTCTTAAATTGCTTAAGGCATTGCTCAGGTTCATCCAGCGAATAAATATGACGTGGTATTGGAACCTAGGTTTCCTGAGTCCAAGCCAGGCACTCTATCACTTATGATACTCTGACTTTGTGCTAAATACTGGGAATGCAAGGATGAAAATTGATGCTGAGGTAGGGTCGGGGTAGGGTGAGGTAAGGGTGGGAATGGTTGGGGAACTACAAGATGTATATGAATAACTTCATTACAAGTTAAATTAGCAAAAGTGTGTGAGAGTCAAAGGAAGAAGAAATCCTGTATGCTGGCTTTTACTTTCCAATATATTCCCAGGAACACAAAGGTCACCTCTGTTTTGTTAAGGAAATATTTGAGATATGTGAATGGCAGCTGCTAGATAGGTATAGTATTTTTGTGTTATCATTTTGTGATCCACTTGGACTTTATGGTAAGCACAAAATAAGCTTAGACCACTCTCTTCAATAGTTATCTATTTGTTCCTTATATTAGCAGATTATGTATTTCTATTCCAGCTGAAATTTCTCTGTCAAAGACTTTGTCTTATATCTGAGGTAACTTGTAGAGAAACAAACTGGCCTCAAGGAAGAACAGGTGCTCCCCAGCTTTCCTTCAGTTAATTATGGTTTTTAAAATATTCTGTCAAAGAATATGTTTGCTGGATTTAATATTAAGTTTCATAAGCACTTATAGTTAACCCTGTCCTTATGTTGCCTGGTTTTGATGGGGTATGGGCCCAAAGTGAGTGGGGAAGTGGAGAGAGATCCAGGGAAGCTGACAAGCCGTCCAACGTCTCAGTAACCCCAACAGCTCTCTTATTCTGTTTCTCCTCCAGCTCCCTCTCTCTCTGTCTCTCTCTATCTCTGCCTCTGTCTCTGTCTGTCTGTTTCTCTCTCTCTCTCTGTCTCTCTCTCTCTCTCTATCTCTCTCTCTCTCTCTCTCTCCCTTTCCTTCCCTCTCCCATCTTCTCTTTCCCTCTTTCTCTTTTTTCTCTCAACAGAATTAGACCTGTGAATTTATTGATATAGGGAACACTGGCAGATAATGAAGGTTGGAACTTTCACTGTTAATTTATAGTCACTGAAAAGTCAAGTGACTTTTTTAAGGTTATACAGCCAACATGTTTCAGTGGTGGGAACTGAACACAGATCTTCCTGACTTTTAGAATGGCTTTCTATCCATTATGTCATATTTTTATAATTAATTCATAAATACATGAATATTCATGTATACAAATATAACATATCTACATCATACACACCATATATACACACATATAAATATGCATATATGGGCATGTGACAAAATATATGTACACATAGACACATATACATTGCCATGCTCACAACAATTTTTTGAATAATAGGTTCAGGGGAGCCAGGCATGGTAACACATAACTGGAGCCCCTGCTGCTGGGAGGCTGAGGCTGGTGGATGACTGGAGTTGAGGACTTCTGAATTGCAGTAGTACTAAAATTGGCTGTGTGTCCACACAAAGTCTAGCACCAACATGGTGAGCTCCTGGGAGTAGGTTAAAACTTCTCCCCTAATTGACATTTGGACCAGTTCCATGAATGGCCGCTGCACTTCCAACAGGTGTGAGATCAAGATAGAGAAACCCAGTCTCAAAAATATCCATCCTTCAAAGTCATCTCTTTTACTGGATTATAATTAATACAGCCCAGCACAAAAAGTAGTATACAATTTAGAAAAAGTATACAGAGAATAAAAGAAAATATGACATATTTCTATCCCACTCGTTAAATTTTAATATCACAGATGGTAGAGGTTGACTTTTAGACCTTAGCACATGAGAATCTTGGAAATAGAAATGGGATTATTAGTATATTTTTGAATGGCACAGCTAGCCAAATGGATGAGAAACAAGGGGTGTCTTTGAAAAACATATGGAACTGGTAGGAGAAAATATTTTTAATAAGTGGGCAATGGGAAATCAATAATTCAGTTCATGCCAAATAAATACTTATAAGGCAAGTACCTTGAGTTGCAAAAAGTAAGGAGAATCACACTTCCTCTAAAATGGAGATCTTAAGACAAAAGCTGGTTGCCTATTTTTGAGGTATATTAATAAAGGGATGTTAGAGTAGATGGCTTTTAACATCAATTTCCATTTCAAAAAATTTGTGATTGGTAAACAGTGGCTTTAGTCAGTAGTCCAAATTTGACAGAGACTGTTGACAATTAGTATTTTTGATTGAATGAATCTGTCATAAAACTTTGTACCAAAAGAATATCCTTACTTGTGTGGAGAGATCAAAATAATTCCCACAGATCACAGCTGTTCCTTATAGAAAAGCTTTACCTAGAAATAACTGAATTATCTGTTAACTAAGCATAATTCCTGATTTGGGGAATCTATTAGAAGCCCTGACAGAACTGGCAGGATGTCATTGCTGTCTCTCCTTCCCTCATCACATCCCAAAGAAAAAGAATATCTAGATGCATTCTGTCCCCCTTAATGAAAACCATCTTCATATAACAAATTGGGGAATAACAGGAATAAATGTTGAGCACAAACCAGAAAATTAAAAATAAAAATAAGCAGAGGAAGTCAAAGACTGGATAAAGCACCATTTCATGCATGCTTGAATATTCAGGATCTCAATATGCACTTTTTAAACTGGCTTTGGCTTTGGTTCTAAGACTATTATAGCAAGTGCCTGGGTAGAAGAACAAAGATTCATTCCCACAGCTTTGGTGGTAGGCACAGCCAAATCAGCCCAATTCACTAGAAACATACCATAAAATACTGCTATGGCCTTTTGCCAAGCTGTTTCACCATCTATAGGAAGCTAAGAGTAAGAGTCAGCTCCTTTCAGATTAGTTCTACAAGATTTCCTGTGGTTTCAGGGGATGGTATATTAGACAACATTGATTTAATACAGGCACCCAAATTAGCCTAAGTAGACAAATTGACGCTTGCTGCTTGAAACATTGAATGTTCCCTCGCCAGCATCCAAGCTCAAAATATAGCATTTTTCCTCTTGAACAGTTTCACCTCTTGGATCATCATCCGCTGAATTTTCACTCTTAGTTAAAGTGGAGTGGGGAACATTTAAAAAATATGTATATAGGCCATCTCTGACTTAGAAATGGTTTGTGTTACAGAAGCTCATTTATAAGACAGTCATTTTAAAATTGGAATACATTTTCCCTTACAAATAATGTTATGAATGCTGTTTAGATCCATTGCTCACAAAAGCCTATTTAACACATAATAGCTAAAATATTGTACATTTTTCATGAGAAATAGAGTAATAGAAAACAATAAATGTGGTCATATATCTGTGATATTTCAGCTACAGTATGGGTTAAGTAGGATTTAGTGAACTATTCTACAAGAAAAACAAACACCATCTATTATGTTGTCTATCTAGAGAGAACATTTTTCAAATTTTGGCTCACAAGTTAGGATACTAAGACACCTCTCTCCCAATTACTAGTCCAGTAGCAAGAAGGGACTAGCTTCTCCTTCCTTCCAGCCTTTCTCCTTTAGAGATGGAAAGAGTCTTAGAGTTCATTTAGTCTAACTGCTTCATTTATGAGGAAACCCAGTCTCAGACCAGTGAATTTAAATTGCATTAGTAAACGGAAAAGTCAAGATTTGACTCCAAGTCTTCCGACTCACAATTCAATATTCTTTCCGTGTAACCACAATATGATGAAAAGTTGTAAAGTCTCCTTGCTTATTAGCAGAAAGAAGTAAGTTCCCTTCCAGGAAAGAACTATGACAACCACCATCATCACCACTACCTCTACCCCCACCCCCACATACACTATGGCAGCAGAAAAAAATACCCGTGACATTGAAATTATTTGTAAGAGATCTTCATAAGATAAATATTAACAACTAGGGACTATGAATCCTAGAAATGGATCTAAAAGGAAGTTATGTGGCATATTATCACGCAGAAATGTATTTTATATAAAACATTCAACTGAATAGACATTTAGTTTGTGTAAGGCACAGTCCAAGAAGTTGCAGTTACAAAGTGTCTTTCAAGGTTTTGTAAGGTAGGGGAAGAGGGAAATGAGGTATGTTTGCAAATATCTACTCTAGGCCTTGGAGGTAGCTATGTAGTTCAGTGGGTAGAGCCCTGGGCCTGGAGTCAGGAAGACCTAAGTTCAAATATGGTCTCAGACACTTAAGCTGTGTAACCCTGGGCAAGTCACTTAACCTCTATTTACCTTAATCCTCTGAAGAAGGAAGTAGTACAAAGATACTCCAGAATCTTCACCAAGATGCCCATAATGGGGTCACAAAGAGTCAGATCCAACTGAACAATTCTAACTCCTGGTTAAGCTACCCTTCCCCAGTAATCCAGACTCACACAAACTGATTCTAGAGTCTGATCCTAAGATGGTCATTCTGTCTCTTTTGTTTTGATTCATTTCCATTACATAGACTTATTTCAGGAAAATTTCCTAGTAGTTTTATAGTTTGGCTTGTGTGTTAATTTCTCCAAGTATGGTTCTTTTGTGCATGTCAAATATAAGAGCCTTTATTTTCCACTCATAGAATATTCATAAGATGTAAATTACTTTTCAGAGTCCATAAACAGATACAAAAAAAGACCCACACTCAATCAATCTATTAATTCTGCTTGGAAGGAAGCTAAACTAGAAGTCACTATTGGGACCACACTTTGACATTCCAGTGAGTCCCTCTTTCCCACAGACTGATACCTCTCCACAGAAGAGTTTTTTGGTATCTAGGTATCTAGACTCCCTAGCATTTAACCTTCTTCCAGAAGGTAAAAATGTTAAAATAATACTTTGCAGCTGATAAATAATCAATTCACTTCCCATCAGAGTGGACCTATATATAAATTGGCTCTCCAATAAATTTAATCTTTATCTAAATGGCAACCGTTCAAATGTGTATGTATCCCCTGAGTCTTCACTTTTCCACATTAAACAACCTATATTCTTTCAAATGATCCTCATGTAGTATTATGTTAAGCCTCCACCATTCTGGCTCTTCTGCCTTCACCCCACATGTTGTCTGAATTATCATTGTGCTGAAAGAGCTTACATTCTATTAAGGGAGCACCCAAATTGGACAGCAACATAGCTCCTGTCTTCAGGGAACTTGTATTCAAATAGGGGAGCTAGAGTTGGAAAGTGTGTGTGTGTATGTGTGTGTGTGTGTGTGTGTGTGTGTGTGTGTTGTATGTGTGTATGTTCCAGAATGTAGAACAAATGTTTTACAGATGGAAAGGGTATGGTATGTCCTAGATCTAGTCATGATAAGGTGAAAGTTCATCTATCAGGGCCAAGGGTCGCTGGGGTGGGAGTAGCTTGAGCTCTGGTGGGAATCAGAGGAGGCTCGGATCTTTTGAAATTCTGGACACCCAGGTACTAGTTCAATGACTTAACGTTCACTGTCAGCTCAGATGAATTGTCTTCAATTAAATTTACCTGACATGTGTATGTGTGTGTTTGGGAATATTGAAGGGTCAGGAGAACAGTTACTTGCCTTATATGTGTTTACTAAGTGCATTATTCTTTAAATATTCATCAATCTGAATGTACTTATTCTACTGTAACCTATTTACTGCAAAAGAAATCAAATGTTTAAAAAGTTCCACCATTGGGCAGCTAGGTGGCATAGTGGATAAAGCAGTGGCCCTGCAGTCAGGAGGACCTGGGTTCAAATCCAGCCTTACTAGCTGTGTGACCCTGGGCAAGTCACTTAATGCCAATTGCCTAAAAAAAAAAGTTCCACCCAGATAGCCCAAAAGCATATTCCTGGTTTTCTGATCCATAAACATATCCTTCAGAGGTTTCTTCAGCATGCATACTTCAGCCAGCAGCTGATCATTAGGAAATGCCATTGAATAGTCTGGCAGTACAGGAGAGAAGAAACATGAAATACTTGATAAAACACCATCTTTTAATGGAAAACGAATTATTCATATATGTCATGGAAAAGATAGTTTTGATTTTTTTTTATCAGTAATGTTTGCAATACTTCCATTGAAGCATAAGTGGGAAAGAGAAAAAAATGTATGTGACACTGATTCTCTCAAGGAAAATCTTTCAACTTAAAGTCCTGAACTTTTTTTTTTGTTACTAAAACCTCATGTTGTCCTGAGTTCTGCACTGTGTATCTGTGTGTTTTGTGTCTTTGTGTGTTTTGTCTTCTTTATTACTTCTATCAGAAACAAAAGGGGGAAAAATGGATAAAAAGAGCCCTGAGGAAAATTGAAGTCTTGGTTTGCATTCTTTTTTTAAAAAATAACTTTATACAAATTTACTAACTTGTCTTCATTGTGACTATATATAAACATGGAAGGAATATTTGTGAGCTGTTCTGAAATCCTTACCCGATAGGAAATATATGTAATGAAAGAATATATAAAAGTTAGGAAGCACACTGAGCAATCATGACTATTGTACAACTAGGTCTCAATTAATACGAATAATGGAGCATCTGATGTGATCTCATGTGTGTGAATTTCTACTACTAGAAGTTATCATTACAGAATAAAAAGGTAATGAGTTCCAACCCAATGGCAACATTCAATGTGGATTTGAATAATGTAACCCTGTAAGGAGATTCATTTTTTGTACTAATCAGAACCTAGCTACAGAAACAGAGAAATTAAAAAAAAAAAAGAACCAGAAAAAAAAAACAGAAATTAAGTACCAATATTAACTAAGCCCAATCCAATTCAAGTTAATGAGCATGTATTAGGCAACAATGACATGTAAGATTGTCTTATAGTAGGTGCTGAGTATACAAATACAAATCAAAACAAAAAAATAGAGTCATTGCACCATCATGGAAAAGATTCTAGACTTGAAGTCAGGAAGGCCTGGGCTTGAATCCAGCTCCAGAAATTCACTGGGTGACTTTGGGCAGGTCATTTAGGTTCCATGGACCTTTGTATCCTTACCCATAAAAAGAAGACATTGGACCTTTAAGGTCGCTTCCTATTCTTCTTCTTCTTCTTTTTCTAGGGGGAAGATATATTTTAGTTTTATTTTTTTCTCAATTACATTTAAAAACAATTTTAATATTTTTTTTTCTAACTTGAGTTTCAAATTATTTCCCTCCCTTTCTGTCCTCCCCTCTCCTTGAGAAGGCAAGGAATTTGCTACAAATTATATGTGTATAGTCATGCAAACATATTTTCATATTATCCATGTTGTGAAAGAAGAAAAAAAGTAAAGAAAGTTGAAAAAAAGTAAAGAAAGTTAAAAAAAAAAGTGCCTTGATCTGCAATTACACACCATCAGTTATTTCTCTGGAGATGGACAGCACTTTTCACCATAAATCCTACAGAATTGTCTTGGATCATTGTACTGCTGAGAATAGCTAGATTATTCATAGTAGATCATCATACAGTATTGTTACTGTGTATAATGTTCTCCTGGTTCTGTTCATTTCATTTTGCATCAGTTCATGTAAGTCTTTCTGAGAGCATCCTGCTCTTCATTTCTTATGGCACAATAGTATTCCATCACAATCATATACCACAACTTGTTCAGCCATTCCCCAATTGATGGGAATCTCCCTGATTTCCAATTCTTTGCCACCCCAAAAAGAGCTGCTATAAATATTTTTGTACATATACGTCCATTTGCTTATTCTTTGATCTCTTTGGGATGTAGAAATGGTGGTGGCATTGCAGGGTCAAAGTTTTATAAACCTTTGGTAAATTGCCCTCCAGAATGGTTGGATTAATTCACAATTCTACCAACAGTGCATTAATGTCCTAGTTTTTCTACATCACCTCCAACATTGGTCATTTTCCTTTTCTTTCATATTGGTTCATCTAATAGACATCAGGTGGTACCTCAGAGTCATTTTAATTTGAATTTCTCAGATCATTAGTGATTTAGACCATTTTTATGTGACTATATATGGCTTCGATTTCTTCATTTGAAAACTGCCTGTTCATATCCATTGGCCATTTATTGATTGGGGAATGACTCATATTATTATAAATTTGACTCAGTTCTCTCTATATATTTGAGAAATGATGCCTTTGTCAGAGAAACTTGTAAATTTTTCCCAGTTCCCTGCTTTCATTCTATCTTGGCTACATTGGTTTTGTTTGTATAAATTTTTTTTTTAATTTAATGTAATCAAAATTATCCATTTCACTTACCATAATGTTCTCTATCTCTTACTTATTCATCAATTCTTCCCTTATCTATAGATGTAAGAGGTAAAATATTCCACACTCCCTTAATTTGCTTATCATATCATCTTATATGTCTAAATCATGTACCTGTCCTTTCCTACCCTAATAGTCCCTGATGAAGGAGTTTATGTTCTACTAGAACTTCTAATCAAATATAGTATGTCTGTATATTTATATTGGAGTGGGAGTGGGGACAGTGCTTTGAAAAAAGGGTGGATATGTTAAGAAGGAAATCAGCTTATAATAAAGATAATTTTAGTTATTTGTATTTTTTTTAATAAACCCATTTAGATTCAGAGTTGGAAAGCTTTCCAATCTCTTTCAGGACAAGCAAGGACTATGTGTCCACCATAGCCCTTCAGGATGCACTGGTCACATATTGTATGCTTGTTAAGTAATTGTTCATTGAAAGTAACTATGAGTGCTAGTAATCTAAAAAATAGGTTTTAATATTAAATGAGTAATTGAGGTTCTATTTTATTTCAAAGCATGTTCATGCCATTATCTGAGCATCACTTGGTGGTGTTGTCATAAATAATAGCTACCATTCATATGTCACTTTTATGATTATTACACTGATTTTACTGATAATGAAACAGGTTGAGAGAAGCTCAATGACTTGCTCAAGGTTATACAACCAGTGACATGGTCAGTGTCATTGGGTATAAATCAGAAGAGAAGGGATATAAACAAGATCATTATAGCATTGCTATGAAGGAAATATATTTTATTTATATATTTTATGTATATATATTTATATATTTATATGCATATATATTTATATACCATGTTTCTATATACAACTACAATAAAGGCATATATATTATATACATATATAACAAGTATATATGTATATTATATTTACTAAACATACCAACATATATTCCAAATATATATTTCACAGTGTCAAAAGCTTGGGGAAGCACACTTCATTTATGGTTAAGATGAAAGAATACTTGATTTGGAGTCAGAACTTAGGTCTCCATCCTGGCTCTGGAACTTACCACCTGTAAGGCTGAAAACTTCTTCATGTCTCTAGACTCACTTTCCTTATTTGTAAAGTGGGGTTTTAGAATTCTTTTCTAGTTCTAAGACCTCTGGTTGTTACTTTTCTTTAATAACCCACCTTTCATTTTCATTCATGGATTTATAAATGTTGCTAAACTTCTCTCTCACCTATGTGGAATTTTACCTACTACTTCTGCTTAGGTGAAAAGTTCCATTACTATTTGTAATAGTATTTCCTTTGGTTTGCTCTAAAATGCATGTCAGAAGTCCAACCTCATTTAAAAAAAATTCTTATGCCAAAGCTGTGGCTGTGCTGTTCCCATGTTTCTGATGAGACAGTGTGAGGAAAAGGAGCCCTCCCAAGGCTAAGTTGAACACTCTTTCTCTCAGATCCAACCTTCCCAAAATCCCACCACTGCCACTGTCTTCCATTAAAAAGTAGAAATGACGATTTCCTCAGTCTCTCAACCACAATTAATTGCAGCATATGACTAAGCTAAGGATCATAGGATTTAGAGGAATCCTAAACATTGCATAGTGAATTCCTTCATTTTACAGATAAGGAAATGGAGTCCCAGAATGTTTAAGTGACTAGGACAAATTTGCATCATTAAAGAGGCCTTGCTCCAAAATTATCTTGTTGTTCAGTCTTTCACTTGTGCCCCAGTCTACACGACCCCACGTACATTATCCATGGGATTTTCTTGGCAAAGATATTGCAGTGATCGGCCATTTCCTTCTCCAGTGTATTCCCATTTTATAGATGAGGAACTCAGGCAAAATAGGACTTAAGTGACTTGCCAAGGGTCACACAGGTAGTAAGTGTCTAAGGCCAGATTTGAACTCAGATTTTCTTGACTCTGGGCCCTCTTTGTCTACTGCATCACCTACCTTACCCCAGAATTATCACACGCCAACTCAAATTGCAGATAAAAAATAATCATAAAAATACTTGCAGCATATCTTTATAATATGTCAGTAAATTTCCTTGTGCTGATCTATACCACTTCTCTATTACCTATAAAATAATAACAAATAGCTAACATTTGTGTAAGCATTGTAAGGTTTGTAAAGTGTTTTATAAATATCACCTCATTTTACCCTCACAACCCTAGGAAGTAAATAGTTTTATTATTCCCATTTTATAGATGAGGAAACAGTCAGACAAGTTAGAGCATTTTGCTCAGGGCAACATAGCTAGTAAGTATCTGGAGTACATTTGAATTCAAATCCTTCTGACTCCATGTCCACCAATCTATCCACTGTACCACCTAGCAGTTAAATGTGTCTTTTTCATTGCCCAGCCTAGTGCTCAGATAACCAGAATTATGGAAGAACCCTGAAATATACCTGTAACCCCCAACCCCACTACCCCAGAGTTAAACTATCTGGTTACAACACCAGCTATACCAATTACTCATCATGTGACTTTAAGGAAGTCACTTATCTTCTCCATTAACTCATAAGTAAAATAATGGGGTAAGACTCAATAATTAACCAAGTTCCTACTAGTTCTATGATCCTCTATCTTGCTGTGGATATAGTCATTTTAGAAAATCCATTTTGTCTGCTTCCTCTTTTTCTTATTCCCATAATCACCCCTAAACTGACTACATTCTTCTCACTTCCTTATCTTGATCCCTTGGTGAATAGTCCAACTATACACTGTTCTCTGGAGTCTCTTGCCTTCATCTTATCACCCCGCCTAGCCTCAGCATATATCATTCTTACTATTCAATTCTTACTACTCAAATGCTGTTGAAGGAAGCTGGAGAAAATCACTAAATCTTATTGACTGGGTCTACTGAAAATCTGTTACAGAGTCTTAACTCAGTCCTCTATGTGGCAAGTGAGGCCTTTCATATCTCCCTAATCAATTCACTATCCTCCTCACCATTGTGATTTTCCAAATGTTTTTTCCTGTCTCCTCAAACTTCCCATGGCTTCCCTATTCCCTACTTTTTTAGCAGAGAACTTTTCAGGGAAGAAAAAACAATGAAGATATTTGCTGTGAGCTACCCGTTCCCCCCAACTCCTCATCTCATTTCACTCAAATGCTTTTATCTACTTTCTCCCCTTCACCCCTGTCTCTAATGAAATGGTGGCCCTTCTCCTTGCCAAAGCAAACCCCTCTGTGTGTACAAGTGTACACAATAACATTGCATTCTGTCTTCTCTAATAGGTTGCCCCTTTTTCATCCCCACTCTCTCACTTATCTTCAATTTCTTCCTATTTACTGGATGCCCATATTTCTCCCCACATCCTCACAAACCCCTACTTGAAAGATAGCAGAGTAGAAAAAACGCACAGTTGAGCTATCTCAACATTCCCCTCCAAACAACTTAAAAATTAACCTTGAATTGAAGTCTGTAGTAGCAGAGCCCAAAAAAAAAGGGGGGGGGGGAAGCTGGGAGAGACTGGACTGGGTCCCACATGGGTGAAACATCAGCAGTGGGGCTAAATGATAGTGACAGAGGCAGTAGCATCTTTGGAAGCTCTCAAGCCAGAGATAGTAAGGGGACCTAGTAAATGGTCAGAGATTACAGGGTACCCCTGTGCTAGCACTGGATGCAGGACCAGATGCTATTTATTAAATCCCTTGCTTATACTTACTTCTGGGTCAGAGGTGAAGGGCAGAGAGGAGCACTTTAAACCAAGAGGAAGTGGAGACACTGAGAGTCAGTTTTACTTCCTGTCTCAAAGGATCAATATCTATTGCAATCCCAAGAAATCAAGGGCCTTCCTAGTTAAAGACCAGAATTAAGACCAAGAAAGCAGCTCTCCCAAGATCATATCACTTTGGGAGCACTGAAAACCTCTAAACTCCTAGAACTGGCTCAGAAAATAGCAGCGAGGAAAAAACCTGAAGCTTGAAACAGTACACATCCACTCTAACTCCCCAACACTGGAAACAAAGCCAAACATTAAGATAAAGTTCTGGGACAGCTAGGTGGCACAGTGGATAGAGCACTGGCCCTGGAATCAGGAGGACCTGAGTTCAAATCCAACCTCAGATACATAACACTCACTAGCTGTGTGACTCTGGGCAAGTCACTTAACCCTGATTGCCTTGCAAACAAAAAAAAAAGTTCTAATTTAAGAAATAGAGTGAGAAAATGAACAATAACAACAGCAACAAAAAGTTAAAAAAAAAAAGAAAAACTATAACCTGACAAAAATCTACAATGCTGTCAGGGAGGATCAAGTTACAAACTGAGAAGAATATAATGAAGTCAAAACAGCTGTAAGCACAGCATCAAAGAAAAATTGTGAATTGGACACAAGCTCAACATGAATTTCTAGAAGAGCTACAAATGATTTTAAAACTCAAATAAGAACAGTAGAAGATTAGATAGAGAAATTACAACAAAGTGAGAAAATTATGAAAAGATAATTCACAACTTGTTAAAAAATAAAGGTGCAAAAATATCGAGGAAGATAACATCTTAACAAACAGAAATGGCCAAATGGGAAAAAAGGTACAAAAATACACTACTGAATATAACTCCTTAAAAAGCAGAATTGGCAAAATGGAAAAAGAGGTGCAAAAGCTTACTGAAGAAAATAATTCCTCAAAAATTAAAATAGGGAACTGGAAACAAATAACTCCATGAGACATCAAAAAATAAAACAAAGTCCAAAAAAAGAAAAAAAATAGAATAAAATGTGAATTATGTCATCAGAAAAACAACTGAATTGCAAGTGAATTCTACTAAACATTTAAGGAACAACTAATCTCAATACCACATAAACTATTTTTAAAATTACATAAATAAAGAGTTGTTAACAAAATTCCTTTTATGATTCAAATATGGTTTTGATACATAAACCACAGAGAGAAAAAACAGCAAAACTAGAGATAAATGTCTCTAATGAATATTGATACAAAAATGTTAAATAGAATAATAGCAAGGAGATTACAGCAATATATCACAGAGATTATACACTATAAACAGGTAGGATTTATACCAGGAGTTCAGGACTGATTCAATATTAGGAAAACTACCGGTATAATTGAACATATCAATAACAAAACAAAAGTAATATGATTTTTATCAATAGATGAAGAAAAATCCTTTGACAAATACAATACACATTCTCATTAAAAATACTAGAAAGCATAGGAATCAATGGAGCCTTTCTCAAAATGATAAGCAGTATTTACCTAAAACCAAAAGCAAGCATTATCTGTAAAGAGGATAAATTTGAAGTCTTCACAATAAGATCAAGAGTGAAGCAAGGATGTCCATCATCACCTCTGTTATTCAATATTATACAAAAATGCTAGTGATAGCAATAAGACAAGAAAAAAGAAATAAAAGGAATAAAAACAGATGAGGAAACAAAATTATCACTTTGCAGAAGATATGATATGCTTAGAGAACACTTGAGAGTCAACTAAAAAACAAGTTGAAATAATTAACAACTTCAGCAAAGTTGCAGAATATAAAAGAAATCTACATAAATCATTATTTCTATATATTGTCAGCAAAGACCAGCAGCAAGAGATAGAGAAATTCCATTTAAAAAACTGTAGATAATACAAAATACTTGGGAGTCTACCTACCAAGACAAACCCAGGAAATGTATGAATACAAAACACTTTTTCACACAAATGGAGTCAGATCTAAACAATTTGAAAAATATCTATTGCTCATGGGTAGGCTGAGCCAATATAATAAAAATGAGAATTCTACCTGTTAACTTACTTATTCATTGCCATACCAATAAAACTACCAAAGAATTGTTTCATAGAGCTAGAAAAAATAGTAACAGAATTTATATAGAAGAATAAAAGGTCAAGAATATCAAGGGAATCAGTGAAAAATGTTAAGGAAGATGGTCTAGCAGTTACAGAGTTCAAATGATATTAAAAAGCAGTAATCATAAAAAAACAATCTGGTAATGTCTAAGAAATAGAGTGTTGGATCAGTGGAATAGATTAGGTACACAATGCAAACTAGGAAATGATCATAGTAATCTAGTGTTTGATAAATCCAAAGATTTAAGCTTTTGAGTTAAGAACCAACATTTGACAATAATTGCTGGGAAAAGTAGAAAGAAGCAGTTTGTTAGAAACTAGGCATAAACCAACATCTCACACTATATACCAAGATAAGGTCAAAATGAATACAGGATTTTGACATAAATATTGATATCATAAGTAACTTAGAGGAGCATGGGAAAATGTACCTGTCAGATCAATGAATAAGGGAAGAGTTTATGACCAAAGAAGAAAGAGAAAGGATTATGGAAAATAAATAATTTTGATTATACAAAATTACAAAAGTTTTTGCACAAACAAAACTAATACTGCAGAAATTAGAAGGAAAACAGGAAAGTGGGGGGAAATTTTTTACAAGTTTCTCTCATGAAGATTTCATTTCTCAAACACATAGGGAACTGAGTCAAACTTATAAAAAATAAGATCCATTCACCATTTGATAAATGATCAAGGAATATGAATAGGCAATTTTCTGAAGAAGAAATTGAAGCAGTCAATTGTCACCTGAAAAAATGCTCTAAATCACTATTGACTAGAGAAATGCAAATTCAAACAGCTATGAGATACCACTTAACACCTAATTGACTAATGTGACCCAAAAGGAAAATGACAAATGCCAGAGGGGATGTGGAAAATTTGGAACATTAATACACTGTTGGTGGAGTTGTGAACTGATCCAATAATTCTGGAGAGCAAATTGTAACTACCAAAGGTTTATAAAACTGTGCATACCCTTTGACCCAGCAATATCACTATATGTCTGTACCTCAAAGACATCAAGAAGAGGGGGAAACTATTTTTACAAAACTATTTTACTAACTCTTTTTTGTGGTGGCAAGGGATTGGAAATCAAGGAGATTCCTATCAATTAGGAAATAAGTGAACAAGTTGTGATACACTACGGTGACGGAATATTATTATACCATGAAAAATAATGAGCAGGATGTTTTCAGAAAAACCTGTGAAGATTTATATGAACTCATGGAAAGTGAAGCGAGTAGAACCAGTAGAACATTATACACAGTAACAGCAATATTGTAAGATGATTAACTATGAAACACTTAGCTACGCTGATCAAAACAGTGATCCAAGACAATTCCAAAAAACCCATAATGAAAATGCTATCCACCCCCAGAGAGAGAACAGATGAAATTTGAATGCCGATTGAAATATATTTTTTTACTTTATTTCCATTGTTTTGTTTTGTTTGTGTTTCCTTTTGCAACATGACTAATATGGAATATATTTTGTATGACTTTACATGTATAATTGACATCATAAAGTTTTGTTTTCTTCCAGGGTGGGGGGCAGGCAGGGCAGAAGAGAAGGAGAGAACATGGAACTCAAAATTTTTAAAAATGTGAAAAATTTTACATGTAATTTGGAAATATTTAATGGAATAAAAATTATCTAAATCCCTCTCCCCTCATTTGATCCTTCCATTCCTACTATTATCCTCTATCTCTTCTCCCTTTTGTGGATAAACTTAAGACTACCACATACACCTGATGCCTCCACTTCCTTACTTCTCACTCTCTTCCTAACCCTGTAGTCCTGCTTCCAATCTCATCATTTAACTGGAGCTGCTATTTCCACAGTTACCAAAGATTTCTTAATTTCTAAATCCAATACTCCTTTTTTGAATCCTTATCCTTTTTGAACTATCTGCAACTTTTGATGATGTTAATCATCCTCTTCTCCTTAATTCTCTCTTCTCTCTAGGTTTTTATTATACTAAACTGTCCTGTTTCTCCTCCTACCTGTATGACTGCTTCTTCTCATTTACCTTTGCTGGATCTTCATCTAGGTCCTTGCCATTAAGCATCAGTTTTCCTCAAGGTTTTGTCCTAGGCCCTCTTCTCTTTTTCCTCTATACTTGTTTAACTTGGTGTTCTTGTTAGCTCCCATGGCTTAAATTATAATTTGTATATAATTGATTCTCAAATCTATTTATCCAGTCCTAATCTCTTTCCTGGCCTCCAGTTTCACATCTCCAACCTTCTATTGGACATCTCAAATAGAAATCCCTAACTCAAATTGTCAAAACTAAACTTATTATCTTTCCTCCCAAGCCCTCCCCTCTTTCTACTTTCCTTATTACTGTTGAGGCTATCCTATGTTATTGATGAAGCTGTCATTCTTTATTCCTCATTCTCTCTCAACCCATATCCAATCAGTTGCCAGGTCCTGTCATTTCCACTTTCAATACATCTCTAGTAAATGTCCCTTCTGATACTACTACCAACCTGATGTCCCTCATCACCTCACTCCTGGAGTACTACACTAGTTTGCTGGTTTATCTCCTTGCCTTAAGTCTCTCCCAATTCCAGGATGTCCTCCATTCACCTGTCAAATTGTTCTTCCTAAAATGCAAGTCTGGCTATGTCATCTTCCTATTCAATAAATTCCTTTGGCTCACTATTACCTCCATATTTAAATATACGGTCCTCTTTTTTGCATTCAGAGCTCTTCATAACTTGCCCCCCTTCTACCTTTTGAGTCTTCTTAACTACTACACTGCCTCCTTTTTACATAACTGGATATTACATATCATTGATTTCTATCATCTTTTTATCATATCATCTATCTTGTTTGTACGTAGTTGTTTACATGCTATCTCCTGCATTTGATTCTAACCTCTTTGAGGGCAGGGACTGTCTCTTGCATTCCTTTGTTTCCCCAGCACTTAGCACAGTGCCTGGTGTATAACAAATGCTTATTAAATGCTTATGGACTGACCACTACTTAGTGCCTCAACTTTCCAGAACTGATCTAGTAATCTGAATTGGGGGAAGGAGTTTTCTGTGCTGAGGAAATCCTTTTTTTTTTTTGTCTTGATCCTCACTAACATAATTATTTGTTTTATTGCAAATTACCACTGCATAAAAGAAAACTAACTTAGGAATTACTGAGTCAGGTGAATCATAAGTTTTTGCTTTCTTCAGCAGCTGCATTAAAATTGGCACAAAACTGGGGAACCCTGCAGTTCTGTCCATCCATAGATACTAATTAACAAAGTTTCTAAAGAAGAGATCATTTTGTACTCTATTTACATGGGACAGATAAACATTTTAAAAACTTTTTTTTTCTGTTGACAGAACATCTTTTTTTTTAAATGCTCAGAGTCCAAGCAAACAAGATTATGCTATATTCTACTGGGTAAACCTGGCCTTTTTCACTAATGCTTGGAAATTCCTTTTCTGCTGTATTTATGAGATTTGAGCCAAGTGAGCAGCAGCACTGCAGAGAACCTGTTCCAAAGCTTGTCTATGTCACTGACTGCCTAGAAAAGGCCAACAGTGTTCTTGAAAGACTCAGTATGCTCAAGCAAAATTCCCAGGTCCAAGGTCTTTTCTACCTTGCTCTATTGCAGAAGAGTCTCCAGAGGAATATGGTGTCAGCTCAATTCCTTTGAGTCTTAAACCACAATTAAAAATACATCCCTGGAATGAATGGTCAGTATTATATATTATAAAATGTTTCTTTAAAAAAATTGCTGTGACCAGATGGCCTGGAGGAATTTTTTAATCTCCATTTTCTTTTGTATTGAGGTATTCATTAAATTAATCAAAAAGTTATCAAACATATACTATATCTGAGACAGTATGCTAAGTACTCTGCTGGGTACCAGGCCAGGGGTAGAAAGATAAAATTGAAATAGATGCTGCCCTCAAAGAGCTCATAGTCTAGTGATGGAATATATCATAACCCCTCCAAATATATATAGAACTGATGAAAAGTATTCTTTAGCCTATATCCTCACAATTTTATAAACTTTATTTAACAAAGTTTATTATAGTCAGTGTCATAATGTAGTAAAAAGAGGGATGCCCTTGGAGTCAAGAGTTCTAGGTTCAAAGATCATGGATATTCAAGCTGGTCAGGATGGTGCATATCTGTTATTCCAGCTACCAAGGAAGCTGAGACTGGTTGATCTCAACCTCAGGAGTTCTGAGCTGCAGTGGACTATGTAAATCAGGTGTCTGCAATAAATTAGGCATCCTTATGGTTAGCTTAAAGGAATGGCAGGCCACCAGAGTGCCTAAGGAAGGGTGCAAAAAACCCCAGACTGGAAACAGAGCAGGTCAAAATTCCTATGATAAAGTAGTAGGATTGGGCCTGTGAGGAGATCTGGCATTTACAGGGTGAGTGAATTTGGGGAGACAGATTTTTTTTTCAAAAAAAAGAAAGAAGGAAGAAGGATGGAGGGGAGAAAAATAAAGAAGGAAAAAAGGAAGGAAGGAGAGACAGAGAGAGAATGAGAAACAGAGAGGAAAGAGACAGAGAAAGAGAGAAAGGAAAGAGAGAAGAGAAGAGAAAGAGAAGAGAAGAAGAGAAGAGAAGAGAAGAGAAGAGAAGAGAAGAGAAGAGAAGAGAAGAGAAGAGAAGAGAAGAGAAGAGAAGAGAAGAGAAGAGAAGAGAGGAGAAGAGAGGGGAGGGGAGTGGAGGGAAGGGGACAAGAGGATAGAGAGGAGGGGAGGGGAGGGGAAGGGAGAGAAATGAGGAGGCACAGGGAGAGAGGGAGGGGGGGAGAGAGAGAGAGAGACAGAGAGAGAGAGAGAGAGAGAGACAGAGAGAGACAGAGAGAGAAGAGAGAGAGAGACAGAGAGATAGAGAGAGAGACAGAGAGAGAAATTCAACTTGTTCCCTTGATCCCAAGGGGTAGAATTAGGAACAGCAGATAAGAGTTACAAAGAAGAACATTTAGGATGATAGTAAGGAAAATCTAATTTGTATTTAGAGTTACGAAAATTGAAATGGGCTAAAAAATTAAAATTTAAAAATTTAAATTTTAAAAATTTTAAAAAAAGAAAATTGAAATGGGCTGTCAGATTCAGTATATGGGTTTTCCCTCCCTGAAGATATTCAAACAAAATTGGGTGGGCACCTGTCAGATTTTTGTAGAAGACATTCTTTTTAAGTTATAGACTGGGATAGTTGAACTCTGGGTTACCTTTTGGCTCTAGATTTCTCTGATTTTATGAAATCTCAGTTCTAACAGTTACTAGCTGTGTGACCATGGGCCAGTCACTTAAATTACCTGAGCCTTAGATTTTTCATCTATATAATGGGAATGATAATCTTCATAATATATACTTATTATGTTTGGGGGTCAGGGAGAAGCACATTATAATGCTAAAGCACTGAATAAAAATGTGTTCTTATTCTTGCTATTATAAAACAAAGAATCAATTCACTTTGCATTATGATGATTCTTCAGAATCTTCCTAAGACAACAAATTGTCTTAGGAAGATTCTGAAGATTATCTACCAAGGTAAGGTGCTACACACTGAGGTCCTTTCTCCAGCTGAACTGCCAAGCATTCAAACTTTATTGTAGATAGGGCACTCTAACGGTCTGGCCACATAGCCCAAATTACCCATAAGACTATTTTATAGAGAACCTGCATAAGGCAAGTGTTCACACATTGGTCAAAAGAAGTGGTACAAGGACACAGTCATAGTCTCTCTGAAGAACTTTAGTATTGATTGTGAGACATGGGGAACACTGGCCTAGGACTGCTCAGCATGGTTAGCCCACATCAAAGAAGGCACTGTGGTCTCTGAACACAGCAGAACCATAGTAGCACGAAAAAAACACCATATATGTAAATCCAAAGACATTTGCCTGACTGGTGTAGAGCCTTCTGAGCTCATATTGGACTGAATAGCCACAGCCAAAGATGCTGTACCCTAACCCAACATCATGATGTCTTCAGTCCTCTTTGAAAACAAAGGATGAACAACAACCATGATAATTACTTTATACCCACTATGTGTTTTGAATTATACAAGATAGTAAAAAAATAACATAAATGAACAATAGCAATCATTAAAATTAAGGAAGAATATACTCAGAAGCATTAGCTTTCTACTATCAATATATCTTAAATTATATGAATGATAGGATGATTCATGTCATTACCCCTGTAGCATCTAAAACACAGGTAACTATCTGAGTTGATGCATCACTCATTTAATTTATTCATTTTCAGTCATTAGAGATGTTTCGTGTTTTATGTACATTGACCTAAAATATGGTATGTGTGCGTGTATATACATGAATTTACTCTAGAGATATTAAATCATTTTAATTAACACTGGGTTCAACTCCACCAGTTAGAATGAAATACATCATTCACATTTAGGTAGTATATTAACTCAGAACATAAGAACACCATTTATTGAATTATCCTTTTCAATGCATTAATTGAAGCTTTTGCCATCCCCACAGTATAACCTGGAAGAATCTATTAACTCAAGAAAGGAGCTCTTCATAACTTTCATATTAATAAATCTCTATCAAATACCTATGTTGTAGACAGAGAGCAAATATTTTCAATTCACAACTAAAGAAACTGAGGCTTAAGTTTAATACTTTTTAACATCATTTATTAAATGACTGATATATGAAAGATACTGAGAACTGGAGGTATAAAGGTACAAAGTAAATATTCTATACTTCCAGGGAGATTGAATTCTAGTAGATTGTTACTGTAGTGGTGGAGTGAAGTAAACTACCATTTCTTGGTAGTTTAATTGGTGTTCTGGTTCATGTGCTATTCTGGTTAGTGGAGAATTGTCTTACAAATAATGTTTGGTTATCTATTTTCAAAGAAGACTGTAGCAATGACCTTAATAAGAAAATTATACTCAACATAATTTCATCATTCTTCAATGTCTTGATTATGCAGTTTCTCAGGGACATTACTATGAATATAAATTTTCATAGAACTAACAGTACTACAAAAATACTATTTGTTTCATTTTTCTTGTAAGAGGAATACAAGAAAAGAACATTGTATTTGGAGCTAGAAGACCTGATCTGTGTCACCATAGGCCGGAGTGGGGAACCAGTGGCCTCAGGCCACATGTGACCTTCTAGGTCCTTGGGTGAGGCCTTTGGACTGAGCCCAAGTTTTACAGAACAAATCCTTTTATTAAGGTTCCTGCCTTAGGCAATTCATTTAACCCAGGGAGGTCTCCATTCCTATATCTATAAGATTAGAGTATTAGATTGGATTATCTTAAAGTTTCCCTCATATAAGGATCTAAGTAACTTCAGTTCTGGTTTTTACCATCTTTAAATATATGACCATGATGAACCCTCTAACAAAATAATGGAGAATATTCATTAGACCCTATGGAGAAACAGCCATCTTCCCACCCAGAGGTTTTGGAAATATTATGCTTTATGTCAAGGTAGAAACAACTTTATAGCATCATGAAGTAAAGATTAACATGTGTTTGTGAGAAACAAAGATTATTTCCTTCAAGGATAAAATGACTAGCATTGTGTTTTGTGTTATTGAATACTTTATTTAATAAATGTGGATGCTCTGACTGGCTGACTAACCTAAAACATTTTGGCTTTACGGAAGCTTTAGCTTTGGCCTCAAGTGATCCACTTATATTATGGGAGAATATCAGTTTTATTGACTAAATTTAAATGGAACATACCTGGCTGACAGCCTAGATAAGCAGGAAACATAAAAAGCCTATATACTTCTTCAGCATTCAATGGTTCCATGATATCTATGTGTAGCAGCTCTTTCCTCTAGTAAAATCATGACCCATAACCCTCTCATCCTGTGAAATCTTAAATCTATCCATGCTTTTTCCATCCTAATGTACTGAAGGATTTCCTTGAATAAAAAGAATATTTTATGGATGCCAATACAGTACTCTCAGTGCCCATAATTTATTCTTCTCTCTTATGATTTGATATAAGATAATAGAAATTGCATTTAATTTGGATTGAGAGAACCTAAGTTCAAATTCCAGCTCTGCCACTTATTCTGTAACTTTCTGCAAGTCACTGACCTTGGGCATCAGTTTCCTTATCTCCAAAGTGAGGGTTTAGGCTGTCTTACCTCTAAGGTCTCTTTCAGTTCTAAATCCTATGACAAGGCCACCTGTTTTACTGGTTTTGCAGGTTCTTAATGATGTATAATGTGCTACTTTTTAAATCAATTCAATGTTTGTTAATTATCTGTTAGGTGCAAGAGATAAAAAAAAATTAAACAATCCTTGCCTTTGGAGAACTTGAATTGTATTCAGCATATACAATATGTGTACAGTAAATACAAAACAATTTCATGAGGGAACAAATACGAAAAACTGGAGGTCTTAGAAAAAGTCACTTGAAGATGGTACCTAAAGTGATCCTTGAAGGAGGCTAGTACCAAACCACCTTCCATCTTACTATTCCTTTTAATTTGTTGTTTGACTCCCAACCACATAACATGAGCAGAAGAGTATTGGTATTTTTAAGTGGATTTTGTAGCAGGAACCAATTTGGAATCATTGAAATTACTATAATAGTTCTCAAAGCTGATCTAACATGATGTCCCTATTCATCATGGGCCCATCTCCTTATCAATCACTATTGCTTGTCCACAATATTTATGAGCATGTGGGGGAAGATTGTGATATGCATACACACACACACACACACACACGAATATATATACGTATACACATATGTATATATATATATATGTATGTATATTGTATATGTAAATACATGCACGTAAATGTATATATGCATATATAATATTATATATAATATTCTAATTACATAATAGTATATCATATTATAGATTATATTCCAATATATCCATAGAGAAATATCTATATGTATAATGTAACTATATATCTACATCTTTCACATATATCTATTGGATTTTAGACATCCATGCATGGCCAACATAGTAGTAAAAGCTTTTGAAATTCACCTATGTGGAATACTGCCTTAACAGTCTTTCTGACTCTACTTTCTCCCTCTTCTAAACTATCCTTTATGTTACTGCCAAAATAAGCTACTTTTATTATCTAATCAGGCTAACCTCTTTCTCCCAAATCTCCACTGTACCTGTTACTATTAAGGAAAGTTCAAAGTATCTTTCCCTCCACAATATGATATTACCCTATCTTTCCAAGATTCTGGCATGTTGATATCTTCATCATTATCACCATTGCTACCATTTATATAGTACCTACTGTGTGCCAGGCATGGGGCTTTACAAATATTATATCATTTTATTCTACCAACAGCCCTGCGAGATAGGTGCTATTATTATCATCAATTTACAGTTGAGGAAACTGCACCAAATGGAGGTAAAGTGACTTGCCTGAGGTCATACAACTTGTAAGTGTCTTAGGCTAGATCTTCCTGACTCCAGATCTAGAACTCTATCCACAGCACCATCAGCTGCCTCCTACTACATATTCTCTGGCCTCCTCGGCTGCTTATCAAACAGTAGTAATCTCTGTCTTTTGAACATATTTTGTGTTCTCATTTGTCTGAGCTTTAATTCAGACTTTTTTCTATGGCTCTACTGCCTCCCTTTCCATGTTTCATCTGATGAATTTCTACCTATCCTTTAAAGCCCACCTTAAATGTCATTTCCTCTGAACCCACCAATAAATAAGCTTCTTCTTCAAATCTCAAAGTACTTTACTGTATACCTTTCTAATGCATTTATGTAATATTCTTACTATAGCTAATTTATGTAATTTAGTTCAGCACTATAAGCTTCTTGAGGTCAGGGATCTTGTGTTAACTAAATTTTAAATATTGCTCAGCTCCTAACATAATGATCTTTATACAGTTGGAACTTATTAAATGTAAGTTGTACTGTTAACACATAAGAGGCCTGTTCTTGGGCTCATAAGCAAAACAGGCCTCAACAAACCTGAAGCAGGCCTCAGAGGACTGAATTACAGGAGCTGTGGTAGTTTCCAGACTTCTCAACCGACAAATGCCAAAGACAACTTAGAAGTCAGTAGGAAAAGTCTGTGACTGTGGTGAGAGAGAAGCTAGGTCCTAACCTCAGTCCCCTCATGGCCCTGGGGTGGCAGTGGCTTCCGGAGCCTGGCCCACAGACTGAGGGGGAATCAAGTGGCTGATCAGAGGAGGATTGCAGGGATTTCTTTGCCAATGATGAGGCAGGATTCTCTTGCTTTGACTGTGCTTGGATCTGGGTCACAGTTCTGGGTGGCAGTCCTGGGGCAAGGAGGAGTACTAGCATGGTGGAGCTTGTAGTGGTGGTGAGGAGAGAATCCTCCTCACAGTTCCAAGGCAGAAAAGAGTACTTGTGGTCATTTATAGACCAGTGCACAGGCCAGGAATGGATTAAACACCCTGCTTTTGATCATACCACGTTGGAAGAACTGAAAACTTACAGGTCCTCAGAGGTATCTTTGAAAACAGCTGCACAAAACTTCCAAAGCTTGAGACAGTACATTCTTCGCACTGGAAGCAGACCCCTACCTTAACAAAGAGTTTAAAATTCAAGTAATTAGCTGGGATCATGAGAAGCAAGTAAGAAAAGTAGAGGAAAAGCTAGGAAGAGAAATGAGAGTGATGCAAGAAAATCATTAAAAACTAGTCAACAGCTTGCTAAAGAGACCTAAAAATATACTGAAGAAAATAACACCTTAAAAAATAGTCTAACCCAAATGGCAAAAAAGGTCCAAAAAGCCAATGGGGAGAAGAATGCCTTAAAAAGCAGAATTGGCCAAATGGAAAAGGTAGTCCAAAAGCTCACTAAAGAAAATACGTCCTTAAAAATTAGAATGGAGCAAATGAAAGCTAGTGATGAGAAATCAAGACATTGTAAAACAAAATGAAAAGAAAAAAAAAATAGAAGACAATGTGAAGTATCTCATTGGAAAAACAACTGACCTGGAAAAATAGATCTAGGAGAGATAATTTAAAAGTTATTGGACTATCTGAAAGCCATGATCAAAAAAGAGCCTAGACATCATCTTTCAAGAAGTTATCAAGGAAAACTGCCCTGATATTCTAGAAGCAGAGGGTAAAATAGAAATTGAAAGAATCCACTGATCACCTCCTGAAAGAGATCTCCAAAGGAAAACTCCTAGGAATACTGTAGCCAAAATTCCAGAGTTCCCAGGTCAAAGAGAAAATATTGCAAGCAGCCAGAAAGAAATAATTCACGTATTGTGGAAGCGCAATCAGGATAACACAAGATTTAGCAGCTTCTACATTAAGAGACCATAGAGCTTGGATATTTCAGAGAGCAAAGGAAATAGGATTACAACCAAGAACCACTTACCCAGCAAAACTGTATAATCCTTCAGGGGGAAAAAATGGATATTCAGTGAAATAGAGGACTTTCAAGCATTCTTGATGAAAAGACCAGGGCTGAATAGAAAATTCAATTTTCAAATACAAGACTCAAGAGAAGAATGAACGGGTAAACAGGAAAGAGAAATCATAAGGGACTTATTAAGGTTGAACTGTTTACATTCCTACGTGGAAAGATGATATTTATAACTCATGAGACCTTTGTCAGTATTAGGGTAGTTGAAGGGGAAAAATTTGGTAGATAGATAGCTAGACAGACAGACAGATAGGGCACAGGGTGAGTTGAAGATGAATGGGTGATATCTGGAGAATAAAATTAAGGAGTGAGAGGATTATAGAAGGAGAAGGAGAAAGAGAGGAGTAGAACGGGGTATATTATCTCACATGGAACAGACAAGAAAAGGCTTTTACAGTGGAAGGGAAATGGGGGAAGGTGAGAGAGAATGAGTCAATCTTATTCTCATTGGATTTGGCTTAAGAAGGAAATAACATACACACTCAATTGTGTATGGAAAGCTATCTTACCCTGCAGGAAAATAGGGCGGAAGGGGATAAGAGAGCAGGGGGGATGATAGAAGGGAGAGCAGATTGGGAGAGGGGGTAATCAGAAGCAAACACTTCTGAGGAGGGATAGCATCAAAAGAGAGAACAGAATAAATGGGGAGGTGGTGTGGGATAGAAAGAAGGGAAATGTAGTTTTCCGCAGTATGACTGCTATTGAACTGTTTTACATGACTATACATGAGGGTGGGTGGGGAGGGAGGAAGGGAGAAAATTTGGAACCCTAAGTTTTAAAAACAAATGTTAAAAAATTGTTTTCACATCCAACTGGGAAATAAGATACTTAGGCAATGGGGTATAGAAATAAATCCTGCCCAACAGGAAAATAGAAGAGGAAGGGGATAAGAGATGGATGCGGGGCATGGAGATAGAAGGGATTACAGATTAGGGCAAAGGGTATTCATAATGCATGCTGTCTTGGGGTTGGGTGAGGGACAAGATGTGGAGAAACTTTGGAACTCAAAATCTTGTGGAAGTAAACATTGAAAACTAAAAATAAATTAATTAATCAAAAAAAAAAGAGGCCTGTTCTTGTTCAGTGATTTTTCAGTCATGTCTGACTCTTTGTGACCCAATTAGGAGTTTTCTTGGCAAAGGTGCTGGAGTGGTTTGCCATTTCCTCCTCAAGCTCATTTTACAGATGAGGAAACTGAGGCAAATAGGGTTCAGTGCCTTGGCCAGGGTTATGCAGCTAGTAAGTGTCTGAGGCCAGATTTGAACTCACAGAAATGAGCCTTTCTGACTCCAGCCTTAGCACTCTATCCACTGAGCCACCTAGTTGCCCATCTAAGAGGCCTCTGTTGACTTGAAAAAAAAAGTTTGCAATTTAAGTTGTATTCAATCACCAGCCCCACATCTTTGTAAGTATTGAGTACAGAGAAAAGAAATCCTTGGTTTTGTTGTTTGTTTTGCTGTTGTTTGTGGTGGAATGTTTGTTGGTTTATTTTATTCAGGGGATCAATATTCTTTTCTGAAATCTTTCCAGTGTGGGGAGCTCTCAGTTAGGAGCCCTCAACATAACAACTTAACTTTTCTGAAGCTATTTTCTTGTCTATAAAATGAAAAGATTAGACTAGATCTATGCTGTTAAATTCAGGTAGAAACAGATCCCTGTGGGCCACATATTTACTTAGAAAACCATAAATCAACATTTTACATTCTATGTCTTATTTTTTATTTAGTTTTGAATTTATTTCTCAATTACATTTTAATCTAGGTTGGGCATTACTCAACAGTTTTGCAGGCTGCAGCTTGACAACTGAATGATTTACAAGATCCCTCAAATTTCCAAATTTGTTGTCCTATCAACTCACCTTTCATAATTTTAGAGAGTTTACTGGAGGGCTGATTTGAAATTGCCTGATTTACCTATACTAATATATGTTAAAGACAGGACTTCAACCCAGGTCTCCCTGAATCCAAAGCCAACCTTTTATTAACTCTTGTCATACTGCTTATTCTTTGCTCATTTCTCATCAATAATCTAAACATTCCACAAGCATCAGAGTGAACATAATGTGGTGCAGAGTGTTGTTTAGAGTCAAAGAACCTAGGTCTAAATCATATTTCTGCTTCATATTATCTTTGTCACTTGGGGTGAGGGATATAACCTCCTTAGTACTTGATCCTTAGTTTCTTTTGTGTAAAATTAGGGAAATGGAATAGAAAAGCTTTGTAGGTCTTTTTTGTTTGGTTGGTTTTTTCCTAGCCCAAGATTTATGATTCTCTATTGCCCATTGTGAAATGTTATTTTATAGCTGATCTTTGAAAAAGACTTCGATATTATGAATAAATGACATGCTGTGGAATCAGAAAGACCTGGTTTCAAATCTTTCTTCTGACATATACTACGTGACCATGGATAACTCAGTTAATTAATTGATGAGTACCCCCAGGCAAATCTCAAAGAGCAAAAATTGCAGAGACAGCCAACCAGCATATATTATTTCCACTAAATAGTATTTTATTTTTCCAATCACATGTTAAGATAGTTTTCTACCTTCACTTTTATAAGATTTTGAGTTTTAAATTTTTTCTCCCTCTCTCTCCTCACCCCACCCCAAGATGGCATGCAATCTGATACAGGCTATACACATAAAATCCTATTAGATATGTTTCCACGTTAGTCATGTTGTGAAGGAAGAATCAGAACAAAAGGGAAAAACCAAAAAAACTGTATTTCCCTCCATCCTGTCCTCCCATTCATTCTATTTTCTCTCTCCTTTCATCCTGTCCCTTCTCTAAAGTGTTTTGCTTCTGACTGCCCCCTCCCTCAATCTGCCCTCCCTTCTATCACCTCCCCCCTTCTCTCATCCCCTTCCCCTCCTACTTTCCTGTAGGGTAAGATATATTTTTATACTCAATTGTGTGTGTATGTTATTCCCTCTTTGAGCCAACTCTGATGAGAGTAAGGTGCACTCACTCCCCCTCCCCTCCAGTTCACCTCCACTGTAAAAGCTATTTCTTGCATTTTTATGTGAGATTATTTACCCCATTCTCCCTCTCCCTTTTTTTTCTCCCAGTACATTCCTCTCTACCCCTTTAATTTTATTTTTTAGATATCATCCCTTCATATTCAACTCACACTTGTTTCCTCTGTCTATGTATACTCCTTCTAACTACTCTAATTCTCTGGATTTTTCATCAAGAACACTTGAAAGTCCTCTGTCTCACTGAACATCCATTTTTCCCCTGAAGGAATATACTCAATTTTTCTGGGTAGGTGATTCTTGGTTGTGATCCTATCTCCTTTGCCCTCTGGAATATCATATTCCAAGCCCTCTGATCCTTTAATGTGGAAGCTGCTAAGTCTTGTGTTATCCTGACTGTGGCTCCACCATACTTGAATTGTTTCTTTCTGGCTGCCTGCAATATTTTCTCCTTGACCTGGGAACTCTGGAATTTGTCTACAATATTTCTGGCAGTTTTCATTTGGGGATCTCTTTCAGGAGGTGATCAGTGGATTCTTTCAATTTCTATTTTACCCTCTGGTTCTAGAATATCAGAGCAGTTTTCTTTGATAATTTCTTGAAAAATGATGTCTAGATTCGTTTTTTGATCATGGCTTTCAGGTTGTCCAATAATTTATAAATTATCTCTCCTGGATTTATTTTCCAGCTCAGTTGTTCTTCCTATATTTCACATTGTCTTTTTTTTTCATTCTTTTGGTTTTATTTTATTGTTTCTTGATTTCTCATGAAGTCATTAGCTTCCATTTGCTCCATTCTAATTTTTAAGGAATTATTTTCTTCAGTGAGCTTTTGGACCCCCTTTTCCATTTGGCAGTTCTGCTTTTTAAGGCATTCTTCTCCTCACTTGGCTTTTTCGACCTCTTTTAGCATTTGGCCTAGTCTGTTTTTTAAGGTGTCATTTTCTTCAGTATTTTTTTATTTCTCCTTTACCAAGATGTTGATTCGTTTTTCATTATTTTCTTGCATCACTCTCATTTCTCTTCCCAATTTTTCTCTATTTCTCTTATTTTATTTTCAAAATCCTTTTTGAGCTCTTCTGTGGCCTAAGATCAATTCATATTTTTCCTGGAAGCTTTGGATATAGGAGCTTTGACTTTGTTCTATGAGTGTATGTTTTGATCTTCCTTGTCACCAAAGCAAGATTCTATAGTAAGAGGGTTTTTTTTCATAATTTGTTCATTTCTCAGCCTATTACTTGACTTTTTACCTCTTTGGTAAGGTAGGGTTCTCTGTATGGGGGAGAGGAATGAACTGTCCCAAGCTTCAGGGGTTTTGTGCAGCTGTTTTAAGGGATACTTCTAGGGACCTGTAAGTTTTCAGTTCTTCTGAGGTGGTATGATCTAAAGAGAGGTGTTCACTCCTCTCCTGGCCTGTGCTCTGGTCTATGAGTGACCACAAGCCCTCTTTTCTGCCCTGGAACTATGAGGAGGGTTTCCCCTCTATTGCAGCCACAAGCTCTGGTATGCTATGTGCTCCTCCTCACTCTGGGACTGCCACCCAGGACTATGACCCCAATCTGCCTATGGGCAAAGCAACACAGTCCAGCTAGCAAAGAGTTCCCTATAATCTCCTTCTGACCAGTTGTTCAACTCCTTTACAATTTTTGGGCTGAGAGCTCCAGAAGCAGCTGCTGCCACTGTGGATTCAGTCACTCCAAATATGCGCTCCTGGTTTGCTGGGGCACAGCCTGTGCTGGACTGGTCTCCACTCTCACCCAGGTGCAACTAATCTTTCCTGTCAACTTTCCAAGTTGTCTTTGGCATCTGTGGGCTGAGAGGTCTGGAAACCGCCACTGCTGCCAGGTATTCAGTTGCCAGTGATTCAGTTGACCAGACACCTGATCTGAGTTTGCTGAAACCAGGTCTGTGCTAGAGTGGCCTGTTCTAGGCTGTGCTCCTATCTCACCCTGGTGCAACAGACCTTTCCTGATGACCTTCCAAGTTGTCTTGGGCTGGAAATTTGTTTTGCTCCATCTTTTTACAGATTCTCCTGCTCTAGAATTTGTTTAGAGTAATTTTTAAAGGCATTTGGAGGGGTTTGGGGGGAGCTCAGGTGAGTCCCTGCCTTTACTCTGTCATCTTGGCTTCGCCCTCCTAGCATTTATTTTTTAATATTTTCCAAATTTTATTTTATTTTTAATTTATGGAATAAAACAAGCATTTCCATAATGTATTATAATAGTAATTAAAAAATGCCTATGAAACGACAAATATATTATATATGTATATATGCATATACATATATATGTGTGTGTATGTATTTATAAGAAACTTGCTGTGCCTTTTAAAACTGTCCTATTATGTGCAAGAGATTGTGCTAAGTCCTGGAGGTACAAGGAAAGTCAAAAAACAATCCTCACTGTCAAGTACTTCATAGTCTAATAAGAGAGACAACATGCAAATAACTATCTACAAATAAGATGTATATAGGGTAAATTGAGGATAATCTTAGGTGGAAGACACAAAAGCTAAGGAAGACTAAGAAGACCTTCCTGCAGATAATGGAACTTTAGCTGAAACTTGAAGAAGCTAGGAGGCTGGGATGAAATAGGATCTAAGAGCAGTTAATAAGCTCTAGTGGAAGCAATTTCCCCTCTAGATATTCCCTACATGATGAAATCTCAGGTTCACAGAAAAACAAAAAAAGACAACACCAAGATTAAAAACAAACAAAAAATCCATCTTTATCAAATTATCTACTTTTAGTGAATTAATTAAATGAATGATAGATAAATCCAGTAATCTGAACTTCAGTTTTCCATTCTGATTCAACAGTTGCATATCTGAAGATTATGTAGACTGAATGTGGTAGTTCAGTGCACAGAAGCTGCTTTCTTTAGAAGAGCTACTGTATGGGAATATACACAGCTGTCTAAATACCCAGAAGCTGTCTGGAAGCCCTGAGTGTTACACATTTTTCATTCACATAAAAGATGGAGGCATTCAGAGATGTGACAAAAAAAAAAAAAATGGGGCAACACCACCTGGAAGGTTTAAGGTCTATAAACTTAACAATGAATTATTCATCCCTGTATGTTCTTAAATTCTTCCTTCTGTGCTAGACATAATGATGGTAATCTTCATTTTATGCTACTGTTTTGAAATACCATATGGGAAAGAATGTGGCACAGTAGAAAGAATGGAAATTACTTTGACACAGGATTGATGCCTGACTATTATGTGATTCTTGAAACAGGAAAAATGATAGCTTATGTTGAGAGAAGGTACTATATATGTTTTCATAAAAGAATTAGTCATTTTAACATTTTTAGGTCAAAAATTGGTTCATGGAGTTTCAAAAGGTTGATCATACAATTTGCAAAGCATTCAAACTATTTTTATGAAAAAAAGTATGTAGTACATTCATAATTGCATCCCAAACAGTCACATGAATAATTCTTTTCGCTAGGTTATGCACACCAAAAAGTTGGGAAGACTTTTTAGGAACTCATAATTTATACTTTAACTCATAAGTTTGTTTTTTGAAATATGTTAGTTGTTTCAAGTCCAGTCTCACATTAAAAAAAAAAAAGATTCTGTTTTAGATCAAAGGACTTAGAATTGGAAGGGACCTAAGACATTGTCTCATCTAATTCATTATTCTAGATTAAGGATGAGTTCTATGGAGTCAAAATGACTTCCCCAAGGTCACAAAGCTAGTAGGTATCAAAGGAAGTATTTGAACACGGGTCAAATGATTTCACACCCAACTGTCTCTCTCTCACCTGTGTGTACCTAGAGACATGAGTGCACATACACACAAACAGTAGGGGAGTTTTAATCATTGTGACTGTAGTTTGTGTGGATGTGTTATAGTGTACTAATGCTGAAATCTGGGCTTTTCTATGCATTTTCCTGATGTGAATCTGGAAACAGGGATCTACTAGAGACAGGGACAGACAGATACAAGTGTTGTCACTTGAGGTTTATATATATATATATATCCTTAGCATATTACCTGCAACTACAATAACCACAGCAATGATGATATATTGCATTTCTATAGAATTTCATAATATACAAATTGCTATATCTATATATATGTATGTGTGTGTATATATATGTGTATGTATGTGTGTATATATATATATATATATATATATATATATATATATATATCACTTAATTCATGACTCACAACAACCCTATGCCATAAGAAGAGTAAGTAGGCTTATTCTCCCTTTACAAATGATAAAACTAAATTTCAGAGAAGATAAATGACTTTTCTAATGCCACATAGTTAATAACCGGCCCGGGTGAGACTTGATTTTAGGTCCTTGAACTCCAAATCTAGTGTCCTGTACGCTAGAATATCTTATCTCTTTTATATTCAAAGACCACCTGCACAAACAGTTTGGGGTTTCTGAAGACGAATGATAAATCTGGGGCCAGCATTTACAGAATACTGACTTAACAGCAGTTACTGTCATCTCACAAAGGGCAGGTATATCACCTTTTAAGGAAGGCAGTGGCAAATATATAACAGAACACTCATTCAAATATTGTTTAATAGGAAATGAGCTCTGTAGTAAAATTCACCTTCAATATAGTCCCAAACAAAATCTTTCTATATACATAGATCACAAACTAACTCATAAGTCATGGGAAGCCATTAAGAATAAGAACGACAAGATACATTTATGTGTTAATGTCTGGTTTCCAGTCTTTGCTTGACAACCTTTGATAACAAGTTTTTGGATAAGGAAAAATGACTCCCAAAAGAATGGAACTGCTCATATAAGAATTTTTAAATTAATTTCCATACTCAAATTCTCACATCATGAAAGAATTTGAAATAAAATATCTGTGATTAACTTCTACTGAATGTCAGTATAATGTGGTTACATCTATAAAATGCTGTGCTTAGAATTTGGAAGAACTATGTTCAAATCCAGCTTCTGACTTGTACTACTAGCCATTTAATATTTCTGAGTCACAGTTTCATCACACATAAAGCGAGTGGGTTGGCCTTGATTGCCTATAAGGCCCATTCTAGCTCTAATTCTATAATTCTCTGATTAAAGAAATAACTTGATTGACTAGGATTAAGTATTTAAGGGTCTCCCACCTCAAACTCAACTTGAATAGACTATTTGCTTGGGACCTAAAGATGTCACCATGACATGAGACTCAGGGAAGACTTGACAATAGTTGTCAGTACTTTAAGGAATAGGGACTAAATCCATTCTTTCTGCTTGAGATCTAGGGGAATACTTAAAAATAATTGGTAAAATTGCATAATGGCAATTCATTCTTAACATTAAGAAAATCTTCCAAACCCATGAAGATGTCCAAAAGTGGACTGGGCACCCATGGGTAGCAGTGGGATCCCTGTCACTAAAGTATTTCAAGCAGTCCTTGGAGGATCTGTTGTTGGAAAATGTAAAAAGTATCCTTGATCGGATATGGGTTGGATAAATTTATCTCTGGCATCATTCCCAGCTCTGAAATTCTATGATTCTGTGATTCCTCAAGAGTTTAAGGTCCCATAGAGTTCCAATGACGCCCATTACTTGGCCTCCTGTACTCTACAATCCTGCCAAGCTGGCCTTGTCACATGCAACACTCCTCCCATTTCCATACTTTTATACTAGTTGTGCTAGGGAACAGAGCATTGGGCCTGGAGTCAGGAAGACCTGAGTTCAAATCCAGTCTCAGATACTTTCCAACTATGCTACTTCAGACAAGTCACTGTTTGCCTCAGTTTCTTCAATTGTAAAATGGAGATAATAATAGCATCTACCTCTCAAGGTTGTTGTGAGGGTCAGATGAGATAATATCAGTAAAAAGCATTGATCGCAGTGGCTGTAAACTCCCCCTCACCCCCACTTTGCTCCTTACCACCACCACCAGTTGTTCCACAAGCCTAGAATTTCATGTTCCTTTCTAACACCCCCTCTTCACAGCATCTGTTTCTTCCTTTATCAGGGAGGTCAGGCACCATCTTTTATATGAAGAATTTTCTGACGCACACTATTGCTAGTGTCCTCATTCTTAAACTACTTTTTATTTAACTAATTTGTATATATTTATATTTATTCACTTTACAATTATATGTATTCACATATTCATTTGTTGTCTCCCCCAATTAGATATTATTTTATTCTTTATGCTTAAACACATAGCCCCCATATCACAGTACCTGGTACCTAATAGGCTTTAAGGAATACTTATTGGCCAATATTGTCACTAACCAGTGTTTTCTCTCTTCCCCATCTTCCTATTCCTCCTCCCTTTGCTGTTCCAGAGTGACTATTCGAGTGACACAGAGAGTGAGGACAACTTTCTGATGATGCCTCCACGGGATCATCTGGGCCTCAGTGTTTTCTCCATGCTCTGCTGCTTCTGGCCTTTGGGAATTGCTGCCTTTTACTTGTCCCATGAGGTAATGTAAAAACACAATCATGATACATGGCTCAGTTCTCTTAATTCAATGCACACACCTGATGAAGTTTTTAGCAGTGTAACCTGAAGTGACCTCATTCAACTTGTGTCTGAGGGAAAGGGGGATATGCACTTGTCAGAGCAAAAATCTGGAGAATAGGGCAAAGCAGGTAAGCCCAGGGTAGATGAGGAGTGTGCTTAGGAAATAAAGACTGAATTACTTTTGAGTCTCTTCAACATTTCATCATCCCTTAGCAACTGTAAAAGTCTTCTTTCTTCACTATCTTGCCTTACCCTTTAGAAATATTTCTAAGAGGGCAGCTAGGTGGCACAGTGAATAGAACTCTGGCCTTTGGAGTCTGGAGGACCTGAGTTCAAATCCAGTTTCAGACACTTAACATTTACTAGCTGTGTGACCTTGGGCAAGTCACTTAACCCCCAATCGCCTCACGCCCCCAAAAAAAGGCAAAAAAAGAGAAATATTTCTAAGAACAGGAAAGCTTGATAAATCTTTTTGTGTGTGTGTGTGTGTGTATATACATATATATATATATATATATGTATACATATAATATATATATATATATATATATATTATATATGCACACATGTGTATATACACACACACACACACACACGGACACATATTCATATATATGTACATATATATATATATATATATACATATGTAATCATAATAATTTCATTTATTTACCACTTTAAGATTTGCAAAGTGCTTTACACATGCTATCTAACTTGATCTCATAACAACCCTCTAAGATTACTATACCCCTTTTACAGATGAGTAAACTGGGGCTATGGGGAAGTTGTAACTTTCCCAGAGTGACAATGATACTAAGCACTTGAAGCAAGATATGAATTCAGTTCTTCCTGAATTCTATTCCTCCATCCATTAGGTCACCTAGCTGCACACCTCTGGGCAGTGAAAATAAAGTCATCCTTGGGACAGCTGGTTGGTGCAGTGGATAGAACACCGGCCCTGGAGTCAGGAGGATCTGAGTTCAAATACCTCAGACATAAACCACTCACTAGCTTTGTGACTCTGGTCAAGTCATTTAACCCAAATTGCCTCACCAAAAATAAATAAATAGAATAAAGTCATCCAGTTGCTGAGGGTGATATTAAAATAGCCTCTATTTCTAAATAACTGCTCAGACCCACTAACAGGTACCCAGCTGCGAAGGTAAGAGGTCCCCAATTAGGCAATGTACTGCAGTACAAGAAAGTTGTAATAAAGAAGGCCAAAAATAGTGGTGCATTCAGGTTTTTAAGAAAAAAGGATAAAGGGGTGGGAATCGGCTATGGTCAATAATCCCAGATGCATTGGTTATGGGCAGATCCAGGCCTAATAGGGCAGCTAGGTGATGCCCAGGTGCACAGGACTGGAACTAGAAGCAGGAAGACAACTTCAAATCTTACTTTTGATGCTTACTAGCTATGTGATTCTGGACAAATCCTGTCACCTCTTGAAGTCTCAGTTTCTTCATCTGTAAAACAGGGAAAACAACAACACCTACCTCACAGGGTCCTTGTAAGTATCATATGCCTGAAAGTGCTATATAAATGTTAATTATTATATAGTATGCCCTTCTCTGCCCCTAAAAGATAAAAGAATCACTTGAGGGTAATGACATCTCTATAAGCTAATGCCTTTCTTTTTAATGGATAGCTAGTTTTGTGTGCTGCTTGTTAGGGAGAGACAGGTAGAGATCTCTCCTGTCCCATCCATCTCCCTTTTTCTTCCAGTTGTACAGCATGTCTCCATGGTAGTATGTCTCTTCTTAGTCACCTCAATTTTCTTTTCATTTATTGGCACATAATGATCCAAGAAGCTTTTAGGAGAGAAAGCAAGAGGTGTTTAGCTAGCATTTGTCTTCCCAAAGCTCCCTGCAATTTCCAGGTTAAGTTGTCTCTCTTCTAAGCATTAATGTCTCTATGGCAGGGAGAGGGAGCATTCTAATCTAACACGAAGAGAAACTTTTCAGAGCAAAACAACAATATATCCCACACAACCCAATAATCACCTATCTCCAGAGTTCAGCTTACGTTCTGTTTTTGTTTTTGTTTTTGTTTTTCCCCAGGAGGTAAGGCAAGGGTTAATGAGACACTTTAGAATTTGAGGAGCCTTGGTATTGGAAGCTGACAGGGAGAGACCAGTGATTTGCTTTTCCTTTCATATTCATGACTTCATGTCCATTCCTGGCATTCTCATTCCAGACTGTCTGTCCCTATCAATCCCACATAGGTGTAGGAATGCTGAACACTTTCTGTTGCATTGCTCTTTAAGCAGAGCTGACAGTGACAAACAGGGAATCCCCAGCCTTGAACAGGCTGGCCAGGATTCCCAATGGCCTTCCTTCTGGTTGGAAAAACTGGAGAAGTAGAAACTAGGCACTGATCACAAGAAAGTTACAAAACATTCTCACAAAAAAGCGCAATCCTTCTCCTTATCCTTAGACTAGCAGCCACATCCCCTCACTGCTTAAATTACATTTCAGAGCCTGGATTAGGTTGCTGAGATACTCCAAGTAAGAGTCAAATGTGGCAGCATAAAAGGTGGCAAAAATGGGCTGATGAAGAATAACTTTGCAAGAATTTTGTATATTTTTAGATGCAAATAGCAGCATATTCAATGATGCAACTTAAATCAAATAGGAGCAGTTTGATGGTCTGTAAACCAAATGGAATGCAAATGGAATTTCAAATTACAAAGGACCTAGGTTGATATGTAAAACAAATAGAAGCTGGTGGACTTCCAGTAAAGGCTTAGAAATGTTGTCAAATTTGTTTTTAGAGGAAATTCTTGTTCAGATATAGGTTAGACTTGAAAGTCATTGATGCCCTTTCGAACTCCAAGACTCTGCATTTCTGTGATTCTACATGTGTTTCTATAGTATCCATAGTCTAACAAGAATCTTTCCTCTTACTGCTAGCCTCTAGCCATGCTCCCTGAAGGTGTATATAAAATACTGCAAATGGGAATTTAAGTAGTATGGAGCCTTTAAACTAATAAAAGCTATTATCACTCCCTGAGTTAAAGAATAGTATAAAAATTAGTGCCAAACTAGCAAAAAAAATTTATTACTGATTTTTTATTTTCGTAAGAATCCTTGAGGTAGAAGAAAGGTTATTGAGATTTTCTACCAGGAACACACTGGTCTTTGCAAAAGTATCCCACAATCTTGAATTATTTCTTTTTCATTGAAGAGTTCTCCACTTCCTCTTTGAAGTCATGGATCAGAAAGTGTGGGGGGGGTGTGTGTGCACATGTGTAGGAGTTGCTTCTTTTATATAGTCACGTCACATATCTATTTAAAAGCCTTCAGTGAAACCCTCTTGCCTACTGAAGTCAAGTTGAAATTCCTTTGACTAACATTTCAAACACTTTATAATTTGATCCTACCCATCCTCACTTTCCAGCCTGATCTTCCGTGATCTTCCTCTCATCAGTCAACACAAAAAAATACAGTACCAGAAGGATTTTATCTTTTTTTTTTCCAGTTAGCACTTAAGTAACTCTTTGATATAGCATACATATTGATATATGCTATGTTTCTGTCTTTGGAACACTCATGTTGTCCTTACCCAAGAATTATTGCAAAAAATGTTGGAAAGACATCATTTTGGAGTAATTCCCAATGTGGGGAACTAGACTAGGACATGTCCTAGGGAGTGGCTTGAGATACATTGATGATAAATGACTGGATTAGTGTCATACAGAGAGTATCAAAGGTGAAGTGGGAGCTCAAGTCCTGCTGACTCTATCCCAGCACTCTCCACTATGCCAGGCTGCTTTTCTATAAGAAAATAAGGACCAAGGTACTAACTCCTTTAGGAATATAGCTTTTAAAAATTTTGTTTGTCATATTTTTTTTAATTTTAATGCATTAATATTTAGCCTTAAGTCTAACATATTTCTGGAAGTTTAATACCTTAGATGTTTAGGTGGGTTTTAGTTCTGTCTAAATATAAGTAATAAAAAAATAATCATTTTATATGTCCATGATACATGAATCTTAGATTTTTTTTAAAAATAGGGCTACTAAAATTATACAAATGACCTTCCAGTACCACTAATTATTTTATAAATCAACATTTTCCATGGCACTGCATTAATATCATTATGGTGTAAGAGAAATGTGATGTGCATAAAAGTTTAGTCATTCTTGGAATTAATTTTCTCAAAGACAAAAATCTTCAAACATGAGAGTCATTTGTACATGAATATTCAGCTTATTTCCAAACACAGCAGCACATATGTTTATCTGCCTTATTCCTTTCACAATCTCTAATGACTTTCTTGAATAAGCTATGCCTGCAGTGTAAAGCAGTAAAGAATTTGCAGAGTTTCAGCCCAGCTGTTAGGCTATGTTTATCCAGTTTCTGCCAATAATGAATGAATTGCAGAGACAGAGTCTCTGGGAATTGATTTGAAGGGGAGGGGACCACAGTAAAGAAATAATGTGTATCATACCAAAAGAAAAATTTTAGATTAGCTAGGTGGTGCAGTAGATAGAGCTTTGAACTTGAAATCATGGAGTTTTGAGTTCAATTCTGGTCTCAGACACTTATTGGCTGTATGACCCTGGAAAAATAAATTCACCTCTCTGTATCTCAGCTTCCCAATCGCAAAATGGACATAACTATACCATCTACTTTATATGTTTATTGAGAAGATAAATGATATATTGTGGAAATGCTTTGAAAACCTTTAAACATTATATAAATACTAGCAATTATTCTTATTATTATTTATTTTTGAAACTCATTAAATTAATCTAAATTAAATCCTTCTGTCAAGTGAAGATATTCTGAAATCTAATATCCTCTTAAGTGGAGTAATACACAGCTTGTCACTTGTAAAATCCTAACCAATTCATTCAATTATCTTATCTGTTTCTTCTTCCCTGAGTAGATACTATCTAGTTAGAGCAACTGAATTTATTCAGTTCTCTCATGTGCAGCACATGACTGACTAATTTTTTTTATTTTTTTTCACTGCTTGAGTAGTATTTTCCCAATTACATGTCAAGACAAATTTTAGCATTCATTTTTACAGGATTTTGAATTCCAAATTTTTCTCCCTCCATCCCTTCCCTCCCCTCTTTGTAAAATAGTAGGCAATTTGATATAGGTTATACATATGCTATCATGTAAAACATATTCCCATGTTAGTCACAGTTGTGAAAGAAGAAACAGATCAAAAGGGAAAAAAAACACAAAAAAAGAATAAAGTAAGTGAAAAAAATATGCTTTGATCTTCATTCAGAATCCATCAGTTCTTTATCTGGATATGGATAGCATTTTCCTTTGTGAGCCCTTTGTATTTGCATCTTTGTGTTGCTGAGAAGAGCTGAGTCATTCATAGTTGATCATCACACAGTGTTGCTGACACTGTGTATAATGTTTCCCTGGTTCTGCTCATTTCACTCTGCATTGATTCTTACAAGTCTTTCCAGATTTTTCTGAAATCTTCCTGATTTCTTATTGCACAATCACATTCCACTGCGTTCATATACCACAACTTGTTCAGCCATTCCTCAATGTCTGGGAATCCCCTCTATTTACATTATTTTGCCATCATGAAAAGGGCTACTACAAATATATCTGCACATGTAGGTCTTTCCCTCTTTTTTATGATCTTTTTGAGATACAGATCTAGTAGTGCTACTGTTGGATCAAAGGGTATGCACAGTTTGATTACCCTTTGAGCACAGTTCCAAATTCCCCTCCAGAATGGCTGGATCAGCTCACAACTCCACCAACGGTTTATTAGCATGCCAATTTTTCCATGTCCTCTCCAATATTTATCATTTTCCTTTTTTTGTCATATTAGCCAATCTGATAGATGTTAGATGGTACCCCAGAGTTGTTTTAATTTATATTTCTCTCATCAAAAGTGATTTAGAGCACTTCTTCATATGGCAATAGTTAGCTTTTATTTCTTCATCTGAAAAGTGCTTGTTCATATCCTTTGACCATTTACAAATTGGGGAATGGCTTGTATTCTTGTAAATTTGACTCAGTTCCATATACATTTGAGAAACAAGGCCCTTATCAGACATACTTGTTGTAAAGATTATTTCCCAGCTTTCTGCTTTCCTTCTAATCTTAGTTGCATTAGTTTTGTTTGTGCAAATGCTTTTATAATTTCATGTAATCAAAATAACCTTTTACATTTCATAATGCTCTCTTTTTCTTACTTGGTCAAGGACCTGTAACTCACTTAACTTCTCTTTTAAGAATTTGGATGCTATACCACTTGGTACATATATGTTTAGTATTGATATTGCTTCATTGTCCATAGTACCTTTTAGCAAGATATGGTTTCCTACCTTATCTCTTCTAATTAGATCTATTTTTGCTTTTGCTTTGTCTGAGATCAGGATTTGTGTTTCTTATTTGTTTGTTTATTTTTTAATTTCAGCTGAAGCATAATAGATTCTGCTCCAGCCCCTTAACATTACTCTGTATGTCTCTCTGGTTCAAGTATGTTTCTTGTAAACAGCATATTGCAGGATTCTGCTTCCATTTTATGGAAGAGTTCATCCCATTCACATTCATAGTTATGATTACTAACTGTATTTCCCTCCATCCTATTTTTCCTTCTGTTTGTCATCTCTCTTCTTTCATCCTTTTCCTCTTTGACAGTGTTTCATTTCTGTCTGCCACTCTCTTCTGTCAGTACTTCCCCTCTTTTACTTAATCTCCTCCCCTCCTACTTTCCTGTTAGGTAAGACAGAGTTCTATATTCAGCCGACTGTGTATATTACTCCCTCTTTGAACCAATAATGATGGGAATAAAGTTCAGGTGATGCCCATCACCTATTCTACCATTTTTCCACTCCATTGTAATAGGTTTTTCATACCTCTTCATGTGAAATAATTTACCCCATTCTGCCTCTCCCTTCTGCACCCAATGTACTCCTCTTTCTCATCACTTTATTATTTTATGTCATTTCCTCAAATTCACCTTATACCCATACCCTCTGTCCCTGTATATTCCTTCTACCTGTGTAAATTTTAAGAATTACAAGTATCATCTTCCCATGTAGGGATTTAAACAGTTTAGCTCCATTTAATCCCTTTTGTTTTATTTTCCCTTTTCAGACTTCTCTTGAGTCTTGATATTGGAGATCAAATTTTTATTCAATTCTAGTCTCTACCTTATGAAAGCTTGAAATCCTCCTATTTCATTGAATGACCATTTTTCCCTTGAACTATTATGCTTAATTTCATCAGGTTGGTGATTCTTGGTTGCAGTCCTAGCTCCTTTGCCTTCCAAAATATCATGTTGCAAGCCCCCTGATCCTTTAATGTTACAGCTGCTAAGTCCTGTGTAATCCTGATTATGACTTCCCAATATTTGAATTATTTCTTTCTAGCAGCTTGCAGTATTTTTTCCCTGACCTGATAATTCTGTAATTTGCCTATAATGTTCCTTGGAGTTTTTATTTTGGTATCTCTTTCCTCGGTGATTATTGATTCTTTCAATGCTTACTCTGCCTTTTGGTTCCAGAATATAAGAACAGGTTTCCTTCTTAATTTCTTGAAAAATACTTCCCAGGTCCTACTTTTGATTATGGCTTTCAGATAATCCAGATATTTTGAGATTATGTCTACTGGATCTATCTTCCAGTTCACTTGTTTTTCCAGTGAGGTGTGGGGAGAATTGAAGGAGGCAGACCAACCAGCAGGTTACAATAGTCTAGGTGTGACAAGACAAGGGTTTGCAATAAAGTGGTGGCAGTATCAGAGAAGAAATGGTATATACAAAATGTGTTACAGAGGAGAAATTAACAGGCCTGGTTAGCAGATTGGATATGGGAGTAAGAGACTGTGAGAAATCTTGTACATGAAGTTGATTTTTTTTCATGCTATGAGCTTTGCATTTATTCCTATTGAATTTTGTCTTATTATTAGCCTAATGCCCTAGCCAGCTAGGATTTTTTCAGATCCTATCATCCATTGTATTAGTTTCTTTTATGTAATTTTGTCATCTTCAAAGCTTCCCTGAAACTGAGCTATGTCTACACAGTGACAAAACATCCAGTACGTTTACTTACTTAGCCAGTTGATTCAGTACAAAAACCAGTCAGACTAAATTAACCACCCTCTGAAAGATGAAAACTTGGGGGGGGGTTTAAGTTTTTATTTCCTCCCCCCTCCTTATTTTCATATCAGATCAATTACCTAGGTCTATTGGTTCCACTTAAATACCACCTCTCACCTCTACCTTTTCTTTGCAGGTCCCATTGCCAAAATAGTAACAAGGATCTCATTACCATTTGTCTGAATTATTGTAATAGCCTACTTAGAGGTTTTCCCTCCTCTAGTCCCCATCTCCTCCAATCCATCCTTATCATGGAACTGCTGGATAAATTTTCCTTATGCATAGTTAACTCTTGTGGTCAGAAACTTTCAGTAGCTCCCTGTTGCCTACTGAGTAAATTTTAAATTTCTTATTCAGTCATTCAAAGACTTTTATAGCTGATGCCACCCTGTCTTTACAGCTTATCTTATACTTTCCTTCAGTCACTCAGTGCTCCAGACAAAGGTTACTACTCCCAGTCTCCCAAAAATACCCTGTGCTTTTCCTAACCCATGCTTTTCTTCATATTAAGTTTTCTCTTCTCTATCTGTTTAATTTCTACTCATTCTTTTAAAATCCGCTCAAAAACCCACCTCTACAATAATGCCTTAACATTATCCTCTCTGCAGTAATGGCTATCTCTCTCAGGCTTTACATAATAATTTATTTTTTACAGTTACTATGTATTATTTGATATTGTCTTCACAGTTAATCTGCTTGTGTCTGCTACTGAATAGTAGGTTCTGTGGGGACTGATGACATATGCATGTCCAGTTTTCAATGGGATTTCACTTCTGATTCTTACTAAACTACTGGTCTTCATTGTTTCAATTGTTTACAAAAATTATAAAATAAAAATTGACCACTCAGCTAGCATTACACATCAAACCAAGTAAAATTTTGCCAGGATCCAAGCAAATCCATAGCTCTGCGGAAGAAAAAGAACAATAATAGCTCAGACCCCAGAAATCCAACAGTTATTAAAACACCATTTAACACTTAGCCATTATTCAGTGTCAGAATGAGCCTATATTCCAATCTTTCTTTATTATTTGGTATTTATTTGGAGACTATTCATTATTTAAAATATACGTCTCCTCTAGTGTCTAGAATAGTGTTCTGCAAATAATAAATATTTACCCAATTCAATTAAAGGACAGGGGAAGCTGTCTACTTACTAGTCATGCACACTCACAACTAGTGTCCCCACTTTAAAAAGAAAATTAATGGATACAAGGAACCCATTCTACTAAATTCCTAATTGAATATTTAGCTGTGGCATAGAGGTGACCTTGTATTGTCAAGGTTCTGCTTGCTGAGTGGAAGTTGTGGTGGGTATTGATTGCAAACGTTTCCAATATAGGTCTAGGGATGGACTGTGCAGTACCAGCCTAACTTTGGAGGAGCTCATCACAAGAAGGTTGATCTTCATGGAGGAGAGGAATACAGCAACTGATCAAAACTTGAGCCTGGAAAAAATGAGAACACTTTGGTAAAAGGAATGCCCACACTAATAAAATGATGGATTTTCTAAAATAATGAGCACTTAGAAAATAGTGACAATATTTATATATCATTTTGTTTCCCTACACATCCATATTCACTACCTCATTTAAACCTCACCATAACCATTATGAGATAGTTTTATATCTCTATTTAATAGATGAGGAAACTGAGCTTTTAAGTGAATGTCATGGTGTAATGTGGACAAAATTTGAACTGGTGTCCCTAGCCTGACCCCATGAATTTTTCAGTCCTGCTCTTAGTCTGGTCTGCTGACCAAAACCCAAACATGACAGACTTTTAGAAACTGAATTGAAGAATGGCCCTTTCATTGCTTGTAGTTTTATGATTATAGATATCCTACCAGCAACCTCAGGTCCTGGAGTCGATGTGAAATAAAGAAAAACAGAAGATTAGATCCCAACCCTTGCTATTAAAGTCTAGATTACAAACCCAACTCTGACTCAAGGCTATTTCATTCCACGGAGAGTCCACAGCTTGTGATTTTCCCTGTAATAAAGCACAAGCTCATAGATAAGCAACATGGCATAGTGAATTGAGTATTGGCCTAGATGTCAACAAAACTTGTGTTCCCATCTTACCTCTAACATTTATTAACTACAAGAGCATAGAAGATTGGTTGTTACAGTTTGTTTGTTTTTTTTTAAATCACTAGAGATCGTTTCTCTCATCTGTAAAAGGAAATGATAGTAGCTACATGGTTTGTCTCATATTGTTGGTAAGAGAATGAAATAGGCTAATATATGCAAAATATTTTGTAGACCTTAAAGATCTACATAAATGTCAGTTATTATTATTTCATATTTTTATCCTCAGTCACTGAATAGTTGTTTGTGTATGTAGATACTTAAATATGTCTTAAATTGAATTAAATGACAGATACAGATTAAAACATTCACTCTCTATTACAACCATTCCATAACAGTCCCATTTTACTGGTAGGAAAACTGAAGTACTTGCCAGAGGCCACACAGAAAAAGTGGTAAATCAGATCAAGTGATAAGAGTTGGGCCTGGATGGGCTATTATATTGTGATGTTTATTTTTTTTTCTTATCAAATTTGTCTTTCTGCAATAGAGTAGGAAAACAAGCTAGAACTTAGTCTATTTAGTACAATTGTTGCACAGATACTGTCTGCCCACAGAAACTGTCTATATTTAAACATTTAATATTCCTTGATTTAATTCCTTTTCATAGAAGGCAATTCTCCATTGCTGCTTTCTTTTGTTAACTGCAAATTGTAGCAATAATTAAATGAGAAAAGTATATTAGGAGCCAGATTATATTTTATCTGAATTCAGCCTGCCATCCAAATTATGTAAACTAGAAGACAAAGAAAATCTATTTGTAGTACAGAAGGCTGAGAAAACCAAGAATTCAACTAAGGGCACTAGAATAAGTCAAGATATTGCAATCAAAATTCTTGTTCATTTAACATTGTCAGAGTAGGTCAATACAAACCTTTTCCCATAAAATAGAAAGGTTTTGCCTTGTGTAAATTGATGATTATTGTAAAACTTGTTGCAGTTTTTCAGCAAAAAACAAAGGGTCTTCCAAATTAAGAGTTGGCTTCTAAAATAAGAATGGTAAGGAGAAATAAGAGGCTTTGATCGCAGATCAAATGTAACCCCCGAGCTCCATTCCAGGCCACATGAAGTTCTAACATTTTCCACTCAATATCCTGGACATTACCTTTTAATTTACAAAAAGAAAGAAAGAAAGAAAGAAAGAAAGAAAGAAAGAAAGAAAGAAAGAAAGAAAGAAAGAAAGAAAGAAAGAAAGAAAGAAAGAAAGAAAGAAAGAAAGAAAGAAAGAAAGAAAGAAAGAAAGAAAAAGAAAGAAAGAAAGAAATGTGCATATATATGTGTGTGTGTGTGTGTGTGTGTGTGTGTGTATACACATATATATGTATAACATTTAGTTTTTTTTGTGTGTGTGTGTGTGTATACACATATATATGTATAACATTTAGTTTTTTTAAAGTTTTGAGCTCTAAATTCTCTTCCTTCCTCCCATCCTTCCCCTACCCATTGAGAAGGCAAAAAATATGATATCAATTATGCATGTGAAATAATGCAAAATATATTTCCATATTAGCCATGTTGCAAAAAAAAAAAAGCAAGGAAAATTAAGGACATGAAAAATTGTGCTTCAATATGCACTCAGACTCCATCATTTCTCTCTCTGGAGGTGGATAAACATTTTTCATCATAAATCCTCCAGTATTGTTGGGCATATCCAAATGAAACTGAGATAGGTTATCACAGTTGAGAAGATTAATATTAGCATCAAAGTCACTAACCATGAACAATTAGCACAATACTGACTAAAGAAAAGGTGGCAAACCACTTAATAGCCTACTATACTTCAATCCTCAATTTCATATTTATAGGCCCTTGGAATGAAATTGTTAGAAGCAACCTCAGAAGTAATCAAGTCTAACTTACTGTTGTGTGCATTTCCTTCACAGCAACCTTTATAAGTAGCCAATCAGCCTCTTTTCAATACTTCCAATGACATGGAACTTATTCACCTATAAATCAGTCCATCTCATTTTTTCAGTTTTCATTGCAAGGTCTTCTCTCATATTATTTTCTCATTGTCCCATCTGTGTATATCTTACCTTCTCAACTATATTGCACGTCCTTTGAGTTTTCTTTGCCTTTTTTCCTGTCTTTCACATTGACTAACACAATGCAGAGTCTACACTACATGCTTTTAACAAATGCTTATTGTTTACTTTCTCTCCTTTGTGGTATTCAATTAATTCTTATGCAAATATTTTAGGGCTGTAACACATTACCAACCAAGAATCATACAAGAGAAGTGATGTGACTGGGAAATATGTATGTTGTCAACTCATGTGGTGAGAATGAGGGGTAGCTGATGGACAGTCTGAATGTTCCAGGGGCATCTATCTATATATTGTCAAGAGAAATAGAAAAATGGATCCCTTCTAGAGGATTTATTGGAGAGTATGCATAAGAGTCACATAGAAGGACAAAATATAACTGAGTCATTGTCTGGATAATTGGAGGATATACTCACATTAGGAATATCACAAACTCATCACAGGATAAAGTATACAGTCAGAAAATTATAATATAAATCCCAAGGCCTCTTATCTAGTTTTGCATTATAATGGCACCTCACATAATTCCTCACAGTGGAAAAAATGTTTCCTTCACTTTTCAGTCTCCATTAAATCTTGATATCATTAAGATAACAGTCTAGAAGGCTGATGGGATAATATTATGGGGTGATATTTTCTTCCTAAATTTTCCTTTCTCCACTGGAGTAGCAGAATGAGTCAAATGCTGTCCATCCTGCCCCCTTCCAACCGTGCTAGTTTCATGCTTTCCAAGTTTCTCTGATAAGGGTGAAAGCAGGGTGTGGGGAAGAGGAGGGGCATAATTATGGATTTCTCAAGTCTAAAAAACCTGCCACTCAGCCAGCCCCAATAGCACAAATGAGCGACATGTCGCCTGTTCCAAACGGAGACAAACATGTGCCTCCTCCATCATTAGCCAGGCTGCTCATGATTAATTGGCTGAGATGGGTGAGCAAAATGCTTATCAGTGCCCACGCTCCAGCACCTACATGGCAGTCCTTGCTTGCTTCTGCTCCCTCCCCCAGGGTTACTGTTTCCCAAGCAAGGACTATTTTCCCCTGGCTACCAAACAGACAGTCCCACTTCTTTTTGACTAAGTTTCTTCAGTAATGTTAGCTGAGGCTGGTGAGAGACTTAAAGTTAATGAGGGAACAAGCTCAAAGTCCACGCAGCCTGGCCAGGGCTCAGGCCCTTGCCCCCACTTTTCAGGCTTGTGAGATGAGGTTGAACAGACTGTTTTCCCCTGTGGAGAAACATGGAGCTGGTAAAAACAATTTGAGAAAAGCCAGAGGCTAGTTATGCAGAGAGTGTTTATGCCTGGCTCGGTATTATGGACTCATGAGAATAAACCCTGTGAGTGTGTGTGTGTGAGAGAGAGTGTGTGTATGTAGCCTTCCTTTAGCACCTGCCTAAGTGACATAGCCCACCTTCCAATTTCCTGTTGTACATAAGATATACTGATGGCAGTCTCTAAGCCCATTGTGCTATTATCCTCAGGATATCCCTAGATTAGGTGTTCTTAACTTTTTTCTATGTCACAAACTTTTGGCAATTTAGTGAATCATATGGACCCTTTCTCAAAATAATGCTTGTTGACTACATTTCTTTTTTTTTATTTGAACCCCAAAATGTTTATTTCATGAAAGGCCAAACTATAACATTTTAAAATAAGACTTATTCATTATTACCAAAATAGAACAAAGTGACACAATCAGAATTAAATTTTGATAGAAAGTCACCTTTGACATGATTTATATTAAATAACAGAAACCTAAATGCAACCAGATATCTTTGTCTTACATGTCATTTCTGTTTCCTTGCCTTTATAAACAGAATTGATTTTCTTGCATCTATGTAGTATAGAGATAGTAACAGATTTTGGAGTCGGAGGAGTCAAGTTCAAAGCCTCCTCTACTTGGAGGTGTGATAGAGTAGAAAGATATTGTCGCCTTTGTTGTCAGAGAATCTGGGTTCAAATCCTATTTTACAATGAAAAAACCATTGTCTTTGGAGTCAGAGGACTTTAGTTCAAATCTTGGCTTTATAACTTAATTTCTCTGTGAGATTGGGTAAATTACTTAATGTGTCTGGGCCTCAGTTTCCACTACTGATGCATTAGTTAATTTCTAAGATTCTTTCTATCCAGTACAGTGTCTGTGATCCTACAACTTCCTATGAAAACTTGTCATTTTTCTCATATAAAATGAAAGAGTTGAACTAGATAAAAGTCAAGTCTCCTTCAAGCTGTATATTCTATAAATTTTCAGACAGGATTTGAACTCAGGTCTTCCTAATTGCAAAATCAGGACAAATCTGTCTCTCACATTTGCTTAAGTGTATGACCTTGTGCAAGTCACTTAACCTCTATGTGAAATGAGGGAGTTGGACTCAGACTTTAAGTTCCCTTCGAAATCTAAATTGGTGATCATATTATGCCTTGTACCTCTTTGCTACTAGATGGACTCATTGTTAGAGCTTATGACTCTAACACACCAATTATTCCCTCTTCTCCACTATTCAGAACTCCAATTATTAACATAGCAGAAAGCTAAGGAACAAAACTTAGTTTCTTGTTTTCTAATACTATAGGAAAACTTCTTTTTATAAGAGAGTAAAATTCTACCAATCACCTACTTTCAAAAGAGAATCTTAATTTTACAAGGTTGACTATGTTTATAATGAAAGGAAATGTCAAATTTCATTTAGAGGTTAGTGAAAATAAATATATTTTTCCCCATCCAAGTTCATAGACCCCAGGTTAAAATCCCCCACGCTAGATGAATCGTATCTCTTCCCATTTCCTCTTTCTCATTAGTGTTCGTTCTTTCCCTTTCATTCATATTCTAGATTCCCTCCTCCAGATCACCTCGAAAAAAATCTTGCCCTTAATCACTCCACCTAAAGAATGTGGAATCCCAGATCCCTAAGCCCCATTTGGGACTAGCTATAATGTCTCAGAAAGAGATATGGCTGTGATGCATAAGAGATGTGCTTGGTCATTTGTCTAGTGGTAAAGGCTTAATTTGGGAAAGGGGAATACAAATTTTCATTGTTAGTTTTTCAAATTTTCTGGTATAATGTTAAGTATGTGATTTGCTATGTTGACAATCCTTCTTTATATGAAATTAATGAACACCACAAACACTCGTCTATGTTCTTCTCTGAGAGATATTTCTTGAAAAATGTAAATTTATATGGTTGCTGAAGCATCTGTATGATATATCAATCTAATTCTCAGATGGAGCCATGTTATTGTTCTGGAGATCCCTCCAGTGATGCAAATAGCACCCCAATCATGCTTGCTACTTTCATGTATCACTCTTGTCCATGCCCTGTCATATATTCATCATATAGGATTCCTGAAAGTGCTTGAAGCCATCCTTGTTTTTTCATGACACTGTAGGGATACCAGTGGAGCTCTCTTCTTGCAGTCTTTCTTTCTTGGCACTTGGCAAGCCTAGCTTCTTTTTGTGTCATATAATTCCTAGATGACCTCTTTGGCTCCTCCTCTTCGCTGGAGGTCCTTATTAATTATATATTACAAGCACACATGCTCCAGAACTCTCAATTGCTTTTTGATGGATATTCTTTTTTAAATTCCTTAGAGACTCATATATTCCATGTTTTGGTGCATGATAGCAATGTTGGTAAAATATTAGTATTAAAAAGACAGGTATATGCTGTTGTGCAAAGTATGAGGTCATTAAAAGAGCTTTACAATTTCCTAAAAGAGAATTTAGCCCACTTTCCTCTTCCAGCCTAAAGCTACCCCAAATTCATTGTTCATTCATACTGCTGATTCCAGAATATGTCATGATGGAGACGTTCCATAGGGGGTACAAACAAATATATGTTGAAATCTGAGCAATAGACACTCTTCATCCATGTAGACTTTCCTGCATAGATAGGCCAGATTCCTTTGAGAAATTATAAATGTCTTCCAGGAGGCCCCACAATTTCCTGGGGCTTGATGCAATCAGCATAATGTTATCTACACACAGTAGCATTTAGAGGAAAGGTATCAAAGTTAACAATAGGCTAAGCATCCAGCAAAATTCCCAAGTGCCAGTTGAACTAGATAAAATGTAATTAGAAAACGCTTAATAAAGTAAATTAAAATACAATATAATACAATTAATGTTACCTTGTGGTTTTCTATGTCAATGTATGGCCTAAAAGCATCCATTTCTATTTGAGTTTGACAGCACTGATCTAGAGGACCTCTTCATCCTTAAGGGATCCCTCTTCAACCTCTGGCATCACAGTGGGAAATAACTTTGGTGAACATACATTTCTGTGTTTTATTTCTTGCCTGATATTTATTATTGTCATTCTCTGTTCCAAAGAATTATTAATGATGTTGATATATGGATAAGAAAAGTCATTCTTAAAACCTGTTAGAAAGTATTTTGATCTACAGAATCAAATTCTTTCCCATAACTAACAAATAGTAAGCCCAAGGATTTTATATTCTTCAAATCTTTCAGTTAATTATGAAATGGTAGATGCATAGCCCTTATTTAAAATAGAGGTCCCAGGAAGAAATCTCCAATTGAAGAAGTGAAAAAACTTCCATTGTAATACTAGAGAGTCAGAAGCAGAGTCAGGAGAGAAATGAATTTTGACTGTTCTGGGCCTTTTTTCAAAATGAAGGCTCTGGGAGGAATTTGCCACAGGTAGAAAAGAGCTGAAGGAGTAGAGGTGTGGTCCAGGAACTTAAAAAAATATTGTTTTAAAATTTATATATCAACACTAACTACAGTGGTGAGATAGGTATTTCTTACCCTCAATCTCCCACCAATGCCTTTTGTTTTCATGATGCTTTGACCTTTCTGAAACACATCCATGCCCATGAGATGGAGTAAGAGCAGATATTATCCCAATTTGACAGATGATAAAAGCAAGGAGAGTTCCTGCCCAAGGACATATAGCCAGTTACTGAGAAAACCAAGATACCACCCCAAATCTCTTAACCTCTAGTAACATACTCTTTCCACTAAACTGTACCTGCTACATGAAAATATTTAGAAACACCACAGTGGAACTTAGTTGCTTTGAATTAAGTCCTTTATCTACAGGACTGCATTTCTGCAATAGTGCTATGATCAAGACATTAGCTGTTTTGCAAAGATGTATAATCAGGCTTTCTATAGCTAATATGGTATAATAGATTGCTACACCTGAAATCTGAAAGATTGGGGTTCAAAACTTGTCTCTGACACCAGCCTTGTGAATGTGGGCAAATCAATTAACATCTCTCAGCATTAATTTCTATGTTTATAAAACAGAATTAATAATATGTGCTATACCTCCCTGAAAAGTGTTGTTGTAACACAAATGTAATAACACACATAAAGTGCTTTGAAAACTTTCTAATACCATATAAATTACGTTGATTATTACCTACCACCATGTATGTATGCTCAGGGACAGCTAGGTGATTCAAGGGATAGATCACCAGCCCTGGAGTCAGAAAGACCTGAGTTCAAACCTGGCCCCAGACACTTACTAGCTGTGTGACCCTGTTTGCCGCAGTTTCCTTATCTGTAAAATGAACTAGAGAAGGAAATGGCAAATCACTCCAGTATCTTTCCAAGAAAACCCCAACTGGGGTCATGAAGTGGGATATGACTGAACAACAATAACAACAACAAATGCATATCTTTTTTTTTCCAAAAACCATGTGATATATTTGAGTATTATTTACAGAACTTCATCAGTTTAATAAAATCATTTCTTTTCATCATTTGAACAATGAAAATATTTTATAGGTTTGAAAGCTTTTAGGGTGGAGCTTTGGTAATCAATCCATTCTTTAAGTCCAAGTTGAAATAATTGTTCTCTAAAAACCTCTTTATATAAAGTTCACATACAAGACTCTTCAGAGCTAAGCAATTTCATTTCAAATGTCTACAGAATTATTATGACTGTCTCAAGGCCCAGTTGGCTCCAGCCTTCAACTGTTGATAGTTCTATTTCTTTTCCCAACTAATTGAGCACTGATTCTGCTTCTCTTATATTTCAGTTCTTTAGAGAAAGACTTCCTATGGAGCAAATATTCTGAAATGAAGTGACTAATTCTGTCCCGGAATAACAAGCAAAAAAGGCCTTCACACTACAGTGCAGATGAGAAGAGTTCAGATTATTGCATGAGCATTTGCCACATGTACACCAAATTTCTGGGAAGGGAGATTTTAAAGGTTTTTAAAGAGAGAGGACATTGTTACTTAAAACTTTCTAGATTGATGCCAAAGGGAAGTCATCAGAGCTAATGTCAGAACAAATTAGAAAACATTCATCTAAAAATTACTGCATGCAATGCACTAAGCTAGGCATTGTATGAACTCCAAAATATAATCCTTATACCTAAAAAGTTTATAATTGAACTGAGGACACAAGACACAAACATGAAGTGATTAAATAATAAAGGACTGAAAAATCTAAGTCAACAACAGAAGAAATGGCACCAGATAGAACATATTTACATACAAACAAAATTCATTCTAGGAATTTAGAACTGTTCATGAACATATTAGGCTACGGTCATCAGGGAAGGTTTTTTAAATTAACTTTTAATCATTAAATATGTATTATTTTCTCCTTACTTTTGCTCACCCCACTGAGAAAAAAGGAGAAAAACAAAGCATTTATAATAAATGAACATAGTCTCAAGCAAAACAAATGAACATACTGGCCATATTTAAAAATATATCTCATCCTTCATATTAGTCCATCACCTCTGTGTCTGGATATGAACAGCATTCTTCATCATGAGGCTTCTGAAATCATCATGATTTATCAGAATCTTGAGTTTTTCAAAATTGTTCATTTTTACAATACTGAAGTTACACTGCAGTGTTATGGGCAATCATTTTTTTGTCGCACTATGTTATGAAAATGCTTGTTTTATTCCATCAATTAAGTTATGTCAGCGCAAACAAGTATTCCCAGACTTTTTTGAAACCATTTCCTTCATAATTTCTTACTGTACAATATTATTCCATTCCATTCATATGCCTTAATTTGTTCAGTCATTCCCTGATCTGTGGGTATCCCTTTAGTTTCCAATTATTTGCCACCACAAAAATGAATTGTTATATTTTTGTACTCTGCATCCTTTTATTCTTTGTTTAATCTCTTTGGTATATAGACCCAGTGATGTATTATGGGTCGAAGGCTAGTTTTTCTATTACTATGTCAAAAGAAGTAGTGACAAGGGGTATCTTTGTTTTACTCATGAATTTACTGGAAATGATACTAGTTCATCTCTGTTACATAATGCTAACTCTTCCTTTCAGATAAATAGCTTGTACCATGTTAAGGAAAGATCCCCTTATTTGTATGTTTTCTAGTGTTTTTAATAGGTATGGGAGTTACATTTTGCCAAAAGCTTTTTCTGCACCTAGTAATAAAATCACCTGATTTTTGTTGTCTTATTAATATGGTCAATTATATTTGTTGTTTTCCTAGTATTAAACCAACCCTACATTTCTGGTATAAATCAAGCCTAGTTTCATGTAAGATAATTATGATATGTTGTTCTGACTGCTTTGCTAATATTTATTGGTTTTCACGGTAATATTCATTAAGGATATTGAGCTACAGTTTTCTCTCTTTTGCCTTTGCCTGGTTTAGGTATCCATATTTTCACCATAAAAGGAATTTGGTAGAATCCCTTCTTCAGTCATTTGTGCAACCATATTATATAACGTTGGAATTTTTGAAATTTGAATGTTCAGTAGAATTTGCTTATTTATCCATCTGGTCCAAGTGTTCTTTACCCTCCGAGAGTTCATTGATGCCTTATTCAATTTCCTTTTTCTTAAATTCTGTTAAGTTATCTATCTCTTATTCTGTTTATTTTATCTAAGGGCAGCTAAGTGACACAGTGATTAGAGTTTTGGGCCTGAAGTCAGGAAGACATCTTCCTGAGTTCAAATCTTATTTCAGACACTTACTAGCTGGGTCATCCTGGGCAAGTCACTTAACCATATTTGCCTCAGTTTCCTCATCTGGAAAATGAGCTGGAGAAGGAAATGGCAAAGAACTCCAGTATCTTTGCCAAGAAAACTCCAAATAGGATCTCAAAAAGTTGGACGGGACTGAAAACCTTCTGACCAACAATTATTTTTTCTGGGTATTTTATGGGTTTTTTTGTAAATATTTGTCAATTTCATTTAAGCTTTGAGTTTTATTAGCACATAGTTAGAGAAAAGAATTACCAGTAATATCCTTCATTATTTTTCTTCATTTGTTACAAGTCCTCTATTTTCATTAAATATTTGTAATGATTTTTGAGATGTATTTTCTATTCCATATTTCCCACTACAAACTGAACATCTTTATGTGAATGTCCTACCAGGATCTCAAATTAAAAATGTCTAAAACCATCTCATTATGTTTTGCCTAAAAATTTTGATCCTGTTTTCAAATTTCCTATTTCAGAAATTCTGCTATTTTCTTACTCATCCACATTTACAAACATGGAGTTACCTTCTATATTTCCCTTATGTCCCATGCCCAATCAGCTGACAAGTCTTGTCAGTTTAATGTCCACAGTTGTATATATCTCTTTGTCTGTCTCTTTGCTACAAGCCTAAATTGGGCCTTCATTACATCTTGCTTGAACTATTTCTACAATGACCAGTCTAGTCTATCATCCTTAAGTCTTTCCCTTTTGCCATTCATCCCGCACATTAATTTTCCATTACAAGAAGTATTTATCAAATACTTACTATATGCCTGTAACTATGCCAGATACCAGGGATACAAAGACAAGAAAGAGTATTACTCCTATAAGGCTTATATTCTAATGAACATGATGGTAGGGATGACAATATGTATGTGGATAAGAATATGTCTACAATAAATATACATAAATGCAAAATATGCATATACATATTACATAGATCAGGGGCAGGTTAGTGGTGTATTAGATAGAGCATGGAGCTTGGAATCAGGGAGAATTATCTTCTTGAGTTCAATTCTGGCCTCAGACACTTACTAGCTGTGTGAGCCTAGACAAGTCACTGAATGCTGTTTGCCTCAGTTTCCTCATCTGGAAAATGAGCTGGAGAAGGAAATGCAAACTGCTCCAATACCTTTACCAAGAAAATCCCAAATGGCAAACTGCTGTAATACCTTTGCCAAGAAAAATCACAAAGAATCAGACACAACTGAAAAACAATTGAACAACAAATACGTATTTCTCCAGACCTACGATCTCATTGCTTTAAGGAAATCCTAGCAAGTAAATGCCTTCTACCAAAACAGATCAGCAAATGTTTTTCAAGTTTATTTTTAGACTTAAGGAATTTCTGGGTTAACTTTTATATTTTATATACAACTTTATGTACAAAATAAACACATAGTAATTAAGAGAGGGGGCACTAACAGTTGAGGGAATTAGAAATGCCCCTTGTAGGAAGGGTCATTTGATCTGATGCTTGACGGGAGCTAGGAATTCCAAAAAGTCAAAATAAGTAAAGGCAGTGGAAGCATAGAGGAAAGCCTGTACATAGTCAGTGAAAGAACTTGAAGACCAGAGGTTGATTATACTGTACAAGGCATAGCGAGTAGACCAGTTTGGCTGGAGTGCAGAGTGTGCAATCAGCCCAAAAAAGATAACTTGAAGGAAGATTTTGAGGGGCTTTTTCTGTTAAACAGGAGAATTTGTAGCTTGTCTTTGAGCCACAGGAAGTTAGAAAGTCTCTTGAGTAAAGGACTAAAATTGCCAGACATACGTTTTAAGCTTATTAATTGATAAGTGCTGATTAAGGCATACATTAAGGTAATTGTGGTAGTGTGGCAAGTGCTATAGGGGCTCCAAGATGAGAGATGGTACATGCAGTCATCCACTTTAAATCAGGGGAAGTGTCATGAGGGTGGCAGCACTTTAACTAAACTATAATAGATAAGTAACATGAGAGGCAAAGATCCAGAGGGAAGGAATTCAAGCATAGGAACAATTTGAGCATGTGTGCAGAAATAAAGAAGTACCAAGCATGTTTGAGGAACATAGTTGGATGGATTCAAGAATTACGGGGAAGGTAGAGTGCATAAAACTTAGAATCTGATTGGAAAAGGGAGAATAATTAGCTGACTAGGTCCCCTAGATTATAAATCTGGCTACACAATCCATATGCTTCATTGCCAGCTACACAATGTCAAGAGATCCAGAGAGAGGCCCCCATCACATTTGTTAGCTTCACCATGACCAGTGTAAGGGAGGATATGAAACACAAGTTGCAAAGAATGGATAGAAATGGATGGATTGTGTGTACACATGCCTGGATGCATACAAATGTGTGTCTATCAATTTCCCTCTTCCCTCTACATCTATTCATTGTTCTCATATGCCCCCAGATTGTAAGAAATTGAATTCAGTTCAAATATATAAATCTATTAGGTCTCAAGTCATACACAGGCTCCAGAATTAAATCTAAGACTTTGATATTCAACTAGGACCAACTGTTAATCAGCAAAAAGGTTTGGCAGGAACTAGGTGACTCATTGCAAAGAGACAGGACACTTCTTATTTCTTAATTTAAATATGGAAAATTCCTAATGAAAGTGCAGTATTCATCAGATGCATGGTATGGTGCCCTGTGTTTGCTTATTGGAGGCCCTAACTGGGGATAATATTGCAACTTTGGGATTTATTGAAAACCACTAAAATTCAACAACTCAAATTCAACAAATATGCACCGTAGTATAGCTATAACACTATGCCAGGCATCAGACATACAAATAAAAATGAAACCACACTTGTCCCTGGGGAATGTATATATTACTAGGGAGATACAGAGTCCATACACATAAATACAGTACATGGAAAAATGAGTAGAAAATAAACACTGATAACTGGGAGAAATCAAGCAAAGTTTTGTGGAAGAGGTGGCATTTGAGCTGAATACAACCCCCCAAATTATAAATGATCCAGAACAGTTACACTAGTCTAGATGTCTTTTTTTTAACTGATTTATTTTATATGCATTTGTACTCTATCCTGCCAACTGTTGACCTAATTGAATGAAAAACTAAAGCAAAACAAAACCATCGTAATAAACACACATAGTACAGCAAAAGAAATCCCCACATTGGCCATGCTGAAAACATGTCTTTGTCTGTATTTTAAGTCTTTCATATTCTTTGGCAGTATGTAAATACCTTTTCTTCCTCTTCAGTCTTCAAGACCTCTGGTTTATCATGGTGGTGATCAGAGTTCTAAAGTCTTTCAAAGTGTTTTTTCCCCATTCCGTAATTTTGTTGTCATGATAGAAATGTTTCTCTTAGTTCTGTTCTATTCCCTCTGCATCAATTCATAATGATCTCTCCAGTTTCCTCTGTATTTCTTATGGCATGATAATATTCCATTACATCCATGTAACATAATTTGTTTAGGCATTCTGCAATTCATTAGTTTCTGATTTTTGCCAGCTCAGATTTCTGAATATTTCTATTCTAGTCTTTTTGTGTAGTAAATTACTAACTTAATCTCCCTTGCTATATAAATGAATAGATTGATCCAATCAATCCTGGGTCCTTCAGTTGATCGGGCTGTGTGTATGTGTGTGTGTGTGTGTGTGTGTGTGTGTGTGTGTGTGCGTGCGCGCGCATCTGTGTGTGGGGGGGTAACGTTATGTTTCACTAATAAGTGTTGAAATGTGGTTTATTTGTCTAGAAAACAGAAAAGCAGTGAATGTATAATAGCTACAGAACTAGAATCTTGAATTTTAATGACTATAGAATGAATTCCAAGTACTGCTGCCTTACATTAGATCTGATTATATGTTGAAATGTACATCCATTTTCCAAAATGACTTGACTAAAGCTTTTAGGCTCTTGCATGCCTCCAACATGAAAATGATAAGCATGTTCCTTCTACATCTGTCTTTATTAGATTGGGGGCACTCTGTGCATTAGCAAACCTAATTCAGACAGCCTAAATGACCTTGTGAACTCAAAGTAAAGCTCATGAGCTCTATCACTGTTTTTTACCACTTATGTGCTCAAATCTATATGCTGTGGAAAAACTGCTGACAATACATAAAATTATGATTATCTGGTTTCCTGTGGCTTGATTCAGTTGCGCAGGTTATTCCAGTCCCCATATATTCACAAGACAGATCCATTTTATATTGATAATATCTATATAGCATGGATGATCTCGGAAAAGTTCCTTTAACCTACTGTAGTCTTCTTATCCGCAAAATAGGCATGAAGAAAGTGACACATTAATTAGGAGGGGCAACAGATGAGGATGAACACTTGTAAAATCGTTTTAGCTCTTATTTTATTGTTTTCTAACAGATAAGTATTAGGTAATATGGGTATCTTTACACTCAAGTTATTAAACAGTACAAGATATTGAAGGCATCATTAGAAAACAGATTGAATAAAATGAGAGTTTTGGAAGAGAGGAAATTTGGCGAAATTTGTTTTTGTTTTTGTTTTTAATATTATTTATTTATTCTTAATGCTTTTTTAAAATTTTTGAGTTACATATTCTTTCCTCCCCTCTAACCCCTTCTCCATGCACTAAGGCAAGCAAAATGATATCAATTATATATGTGAAATAACGTAAAATATATTTCTAAATTAGCCATTTCAGAAAGGAAGGAAGGAACGAAGGAACAAAATCATACTTCAATTTACACTCAGAGTTCATCAGTTTTCTCTCCAGAGGTAGATAGCATTTTTTCATCGTGGGTCCTTTAAAATTGTCTTGGATCACTGAATTGATCAGTGTTGCTGTTTTTCAGTCATGTACGACTCTTTGTGACCCCACGGACCAAGCAGTCCATGGGGTTTTCTTGGCAAAGATACTGGAGTTGTTTGCAACTTCTTTCTCCAGTGAGTTTAGGCAAACAGAGGTTAAATGACATGCCCAAGGTTGCACAGCTAGTGTCTGAGACAGGATTTGAACTCAGGTCATCCTGACTTCAGGCGTAGCACTCTATCTACTCACACGTCGCAGCTGAACAATATTGCTATCACTGTGCACAATAATTTTTTGGTTTTCTCACTTCACTTTGAAGAAGTTTATGCAGGTCTTACCAATTTGTTGGGTTTTTGTTGTTGTTTTCTAAAACTACTCCCCGGATCATTTCTTATTCCAAATTAATACTCTATATCAATCATATGCCACAACTTGTTCAGCCATTCCCCAATGGATGAGCACTCCCTCAATTTCCAATTCTTTGCCACCACATAGAAGCTGCTATAACTATTTTTGTACAAATTTGTCCTTTTTCTTTGATTTCTTTCAAGTACAGACCTGGTAGTAGTATTACTGGATCAGAGGGTATGCACAGTTTTATAGACTTTTAGGCATAGTTCCAGATTGTTCTCCACAATGGCTGCAGCAGTTCACTACTCTACCAACAGTTCATTAATGTACCTATTTTTTTCTCTACCCCTCCAAGAGTTGTCATTTCTGATAGGTAGGATTTGTGTTAATTTGCCTTCAATACTGATTTAGAGCATTTTTTCATATGACAATATATAACTTTGAGGTCTTCTGAAAGCTGCCTGTTCATATCTTTGATCATTTTATCAATTTAGGAATGGCTCTTATTTTTACAAATTTAGCTCAGTTCCTTATATGTTTGAGATATGAGGCTTTTGTCAGAGAAACTTACTGTAAAATGTTTTGATATCACTTCATTGTCTACAGTGCCTTTTAGGAAATTGAAGTTTCTCTCATTGTCTCTTTTAATTAGGTCTAGTTTTGCTTTTTCTTTGTCTGATATCATGATTTCCACCCCTACCATCTTTACTTCAGCTGAAACATGAAAGACTCTGCACTGGACTTTAATTTTAACTCTCAGTGTATCTTTCTGTTCCAACTGTGTCCCTTGTATACAACACATTGTTGGATTTTGGTTTCTGATCTACTCTGCTATCCACTCCCACTCTATGAGTTAGCTCATCCCATTTATATTCACAGTTATGATCACTAACTATGCATTAGTGTACCTGAAATTCAAAAGAGAGGGGGAAGCCTCTAAAGCATTGGCTAGATTTTTTATGGATGATTTATGGTAAAATTTGAATGCAGGTTTTGTAGGACTAGAATAATAACTTACAGTCATATAGGAATTTAAGGGTTGGCAAAGCCCTTTAAAAAACCGTTACCTCATTTCATGTACACAATAGCTCTGTGACATAGGTATTAAAAGTATTGTCCCCGTTTTACAGATGAAGAAACTGAGACTCAGAGAGCTTGAATAACTTCCTCATGATCATACAGCGAGTAAGTATTAGAGACAAGTCTCTCTGACTAACGTTCAATATTCTTTCTACAATAACTCTCTCACAAAGTGTAGAAGGATTACAATCTGGGTTGACAGAGGGAGTATCCACACCAAGGAAATAATAATTCATTCAAAGTAGGCTAAGTAGGTTTTATATATTAAATGCCACTTTAATCTGTACCATTATACATGTTACTCGTGATGAGGACTAAATACAAAAATACTTTGGCACCTTGTAATAGTTTATAGTTGATCAAAACTTTGGCAGCATTAATTATCTTCTATTATCCTTCCTCAAAGTTTAGGGAGAGAAATATTGTCTGTGACACTTAAAGAATAACAATCACACATATCCAACTTTGAACCTCTGGTAATTGATGAGGAAAAGAATCACAGTGAATTCATAACATAGCATATTTCATAAACTTCTCATTACCTACAAAGTAAAGTTTATACATTCTATCCTTGCATTAGAGCCCCTCCAAAGAATATGTCTCCACTCTATCCTCTTGAATATTGAACTATCCCCTTTGCATACTTAGCCCACATGCACTCCTCATTACTATGCCTTTGTTCATTCTTGATCCTATTCTGAAGATATCTTCCCTTTCTATAATTCCAGGCCCCCATCTCATTCTCACAAGATAGCACCCAAACTTCAAAGCCAATTCAAATAACAGATCCTTAAGCCATTGAATACAAGCGCTCGCTTGCTCTCTCTCTCTCTCTCTCTCTCTCTCTCTCTCTCTCTCTCTCTCTCCTCTCTCTCTGTCTCTCTCTCTCACTCTCACTCTCCCTTTCTCTACCTGTTGTCTTTTTGGTTCTTTAAATTCATAACACTTTGCTTGATCTTGCTTATGAAACTGCCATTTTCTATTTTTCATTGTAATAACATTTCTAGTTTTATTTTTACTAGTGGCTCCTTAGGAGCAACGACTATGTCTTTTCCTGTTGGTAATGGTGGTGGCAGCGTTTTGTTTTGTTATTTTTTTTGGGGGGGTGGCTCTTTCAGAAACTTGGACTGTGCCTTATCAGTAGTGGGTTTCTAATAAATGTTTCTTCCAATGAGTTAATTATATATGCATTATTTCTTATCATCTTTCTCCTCTTGGTCATTGTTCTTTATTTGTTTTAAATAATTGATATTCTTATAAGCAGTCAGAGAACACTACAACATAGAAACAATGTTTGTATTCGAAGATGGGGGGGAAGGCACCTCAAGCCTTGGTTATATGTATACATTTTGTCTGAAGATCAGCATGAATCAACAAATGACTTCAAAACAAATGTCAAAACAAATGGAAAAAATAAATAGCCTTTGATTTAGTCAAGAGATATGGAAACAGCTTTGTAAGCCAAAAAGTACTCTATAGAGACATGCCTACTTATAACCGACAATACGTAGTGGTATCATAAATATCAACAACGAGCCTCAGGAATATAGAGCCATATATTCACAGTGGTAAGGAATAGTCAACAGACCCAAGGAAAATAAGACAAGAGGAGTTTTCTTGGTGTAGGAGAAAGAATTATGGATTTGGAGTCAGAGGGCTCAGATTCATATCCTCACACTGATACGTAGTATTTGTCTGACCTTGGACAAGTCACTTAACTATTTTGGACCTCAGACATCTCATCTGCCAAGTTGGGGCTCAAACTAGATGATCTCTGAGCTAGCTAAGACTTCACTCCTAGTTCTGAGAGGTAAGCCTTTTGTCTCATTTTACCAGAAAATAGGCCACTAAGCTACTTCCTACAGTTTATCTCTGTACCTTCAAGTAAATTTCATGTTCTTCCTCAGTGCTTTCCAGCCCCCTTTGTGTGACTTCTCCCCATTATAATGTAAGTTTCTTGAAGGCAGTAACTATCTTCTTTCCCTTTATATGTAAACCCTTTGCTTCCCATAGTGTCATATATAAACACTTAATAAATGTTATCTACCTCTCTACCTATCTATCTACCCATCTATCCATCTGTCTGGCTTTCTATTGATCTGCCTTTCTGTCTTTTGATATGTCTATTGATTTACCTACTTATCTGTCTCTATCCATTTAACTGCCTGCCTCTCTCTGTCTGTCTGCCTATCTACTTATCTATCTGACTTTCTATATGTCTCTGTTGATCTATCATATATCTGTCTCTATCTGTCTATCTATCCCTATCTGTCTGTCTCTGTCTAATTGTCTCTATCTACCTGTCTACCTACCTATCTGTCTGTTTCTGTCTATTTATCTATGTTTGTCTTTGTCCATCTGTCTATCTATTTATCATCTGCTAGCTCCAAATCTAGATCCTATGAACTCTTCAGGGGACCCCTAGACTAGGAATTAATCCGAACTTTTAGAAAGAGGACTGTGTGGTAGTGGGAGGAACTGCGGACTTTGAGTCAGAGGACCTGGGTTCAAGTATTAACTCTGAACCTTAAAACAACAACAACAACAACAACAACAACTACTACTACTACTACTACTACTACTACTACTACTACTACTACTACTACTACTGCTGCTGCTGCTGCTGCTGCTGCTGCTGCTACCACTACTACTACTACTACTAACAACAAGAACAATAACAACAAGAACAATATAGAGCCTTTGTTTTTCAAAATGTTTTCCATATATTGTCTCATTTGATCTTGATATCAATTCTGTGAGGTCAGTGATATTATTATTCCCATTTTACAGATTAGGAAATTGAGACTGAAATGGTTTAACTCGGCTCTTCCTGAGTCTGTCTCTGGAGCTCTGTCACTGTAGAATGTGACCTTGAACAAGTTAATTTCCCTCTCCTGGTCTCTGTTTCTTCTTCTGTACAATGAGGTGTTCTGACTAGATGATCTCTAAGGACTTTTCCAGGACTAAATTCTGTAATCCTAGGAAAGAACTCTTTTTTTTTCCTTCCCCCTCAATAGAATGAACCTCTACTATATTTCATTTTGGTTACAAATTAATACTTAAGTATAGGTATCAGTAATCTGGATCTTCCAAGACTTAGGTACAATTGCAGCTGCTAAGAGTACATAGGAACTGTCTATTTTGCATAAGAAGATCTAACACGGACTTCTATGTAGTTAGATGCTCAATAAATGTTTGTTGAACTTGGATTCTTCACTGTCAGGTTGTTAAAAAACCAGAATAGACACATGTGCTCCAACTAGATAAGATCTCTTGAGTTTTCCCTAGTCCAAATAGTTCATTTTCAATTAGTCCCATAGAGTGCACCAAAGGAGTCAATAACCTAATTACAACTACTAAAGGGGAAAACCTATACCCACCTACACACACCTACACACACACACACACACACACACACACACACACACACACACACACACACACACACACACATCTTTAGATAACAGTGCTGATGTATTCTAGTGGATTCTCTAGTAGGACACAGTTTTAGATATTTAAAATTCAGCATTTTTAATGTGAGAACTCAAGTGATTCTGTAATCCTTCTTTTAAAAATCTCTTATAGAGATTCTCATGAGAAATGCAGTCTGGAGGCCTGAATTCTTGCAGAAATTCTCTCTGCTGAGAGAGAATTTTCAGATAATTCTCTCTGAATTCTTACAGGAAGAGGGAAATGGTGATGTAGTTTAAGCATGTTTCTTTTTTAGGTTATATAAACTGTCTTTCTCCTTGGAAATACATAAAGATTTTAAATCCCTGGCAGTAAATATTCAGAAGTAATTTGAGGTCTATAGTGACAGTACATAATGTCCAGACAATTAATTTTATAAATGGAAAATTGCCACACCCCTCCTTGAGATATCATAGAGATTTGAAATTTTCCCTTTTGAATTATTTAAGGAGGTGTCCATGCATGTGTCCCTGTACTTGGGGGAACAGAGGAAAGATGCAGCTTTACTGGGGACTCTCTAACCAGACTTTGTAATGTCCTAACCTTTGATCTAGGAGTGAGGTTTTGAAATCACAAAATGCAGGCACACAGATTAATGAATTATCTGATTGCTTTGGCCTTCAAGCTACTGTTCAGGTAATTGAGAAGGTACCTCACAAGTAACACTCATAACTTTGTCCTATCTTTCACATATAAATATTTCATTAATGAGAAAACTGACTGCCCAAAAGGAAGGCTTTATGATGAAGTTAGAAAAAAAGCCAAAGATCTCTGTGAAGCAGATAGAACACTTCTATGAAGAATATGTTTTCAAGGGGAAGGGAATAATCATTTATTAAGCACCTACTGTGTGCCAGGCAATGCTTTACAAATATTTCATTTGATCCTCACAACAACCCTGGGAGTAGGTGCTTTTATGATCCAAATGTTATAGTTGAAATAACTGAGGCTGAGAGAGGTTAAAACACTTGTCCATGTTCATATAATAATAATGACAACATCTATAATAATATATAATGGTTACTATATTCCAAGTATCACGCTAAATCCCTTACAATCATTATCTCATTTGATCCTCACAACAACCCTGGGAGGTGAATGCTATTATTATCCCCATTTTCCAGATGAAGAAACTGAGGCTGAGAGAGGATTAAGGATTTGTCCATGGTCACACAACTAGTTTCTGAGGTTGGATTTCAACTCAAGTTTTTCTGACTCCAGGCCCAGCACTCTAGCATTATATCACCTAGCTGGTATTTTAAAATAAAATACATGATCCACAATTAAATACAGTGTTATGCTTAAGCACATCCATGCATTTCCAATCTGATATATGTTGCCTGCAGCTTAATAATTTGAAGTCAGAAAGTATGAATGCCTAGAAAGTGAAATAAGTTCATTTCATCTACCATTGCATGTCATATTATGTGTTCAAATCTGGCCTCAGACTCTTACTAGCTATGTGACCCCAGGGAAGTCACTTAAGCCTGTTTGCCTCAGTTTCCTCATCTGTAAAATGAGCTGGAGACGGTAATGGCAAACTACTCCAGTATCTTTGCCAAGAAAAAACCAAATGGAGTCACTAAGAATTGGACACTGCAGAACAATAACAATAATCACAACACACACACACACACATAGAGAGAGGCATATATGTATGTGTGTATGTATACATGTATGTACCTATGCACATATATACATGTGTGTATTATATACATATATACATACGCACATGCATATATGCCTCTATATGTGTGTATATGTGTATGTATGTATGTATATATACATGCATATATACATATATATACTTCTGTGAGCATAGTACTTAAAGTTTGCAAAGTACTTGACATAGATTATCTGCTTTGAGCCTCACCACAAAGCTGGGCATCATTATTATCCTCATTTTACAAATGGCAGGACTGAGGCTTGTAAAGGCTCAGAGATTTGCCTATAGTCATACAACTCTTAAGTGTCACAGAATACTTTTGAATCCAAGTCAAGGTCTGGCTCTGAGGGATAAAGTAGATCAGTAATTCAGCACAGGAGAGATTTTAAAATAAAACAAATGATCCCCATTTAAAGTGAGTGCTCTTTTACAACTGCACATTTTTAAATGTTCCTTATTAACTAATGTAGTTGCATAATCATGTTAAATTGTATAATCATAGCATGAGAACAGACAAAGAGAATTCTACCTGTGAATAATGCATACATACACCAATCAAGAGCTTAAACCAACGTGGTCTATTACTTATTTGATGGTAGGATTGAATAATTTAGAGATAATAGAAAACTTAGAAGTCCTCTAGTCCACCCCGTAGTACTAAATTCGCATTTCCTGCATACTTTTACCCTGGGGTGGGAGATGAGAAGGTGGGGAGGAGTTCAAGGACCAGAATTCTCTTTCAAAATTCAAAAGTTATCATCTATTTGTTCTTCCCCAGCCTTATTCCATAGCAGGTGTTAATACAGTTCAATGTGTTTGTATATGTCAATAGGTAGTAATATTTTTCCCCTAAATCATTGCATTATATAATTTCATAGAAGAATGTTTTGCAATTCAGAATAATTGAGCCTTTGGTTTTGGAGAGTAATTGGAAGTCGTCCTTGGGTGTTTTCTTAGATATCATAGGAAATAGATTAAAAACTACAATGGATTTCTGAAGACATCTAGCCCCACCCCTAGGGGCAACTAGGTGGCACAATGGTTAGAATGCCAGGCTAGAGTCAGGAAGACTCATGTTCTTGTGTTCAAATCTGGCTTTAGACACTTCCCAGTTGTGTGACCCTGGGCAAGTCACTTAACCCTGTTTGCCTCAGTTTCCTCATCTATAAAATGAACTGGAGAAGGAAATGGCAAAACCACTCTAGTAGCTTTGCCAAGAAAAACCCAAATAGGATCACAAAGAGTTGGACACAACTAAAATGACTGAACAAAAAACAGCACAACCCCTTCATTTTATTGATGAAGAAATTGAGGTTTACAGTGGCAAAACCCTTTGCCCAAGGTCACATAGGTAATGAGTAGCGTGGTTAGAATTTGATATCAAATTCCCTGACTCTAAATCCTCCTGTCTTGACATTGTAGCAGTGACTTTATCCTTCTGCAGCCAATGTGATGCCAGTTCTGTTCACTGCCCATTACTTCATCTAATCTAATGCAAGTTTATTGATACTACCTATTCTCCATCTTAAGCAGCTTTGTGCCCTTGTCTTAATGCAGGTGCAAAAAAGGAAACTGTGCACGTTATGAATGATGTTGAATGTACCAAGCAATAAAACTAAGGGATGGCTTTGGCAGTGAGAACTTTAAAATGATCTTGCCATTGACCTTTTATTAGCCTGTGAAATGATGAATTTACTTTACCGCTGTTACAGATTTCAGAAGTGAGTGTCAAAGACTCAGAACAGTTTCCACATTCAAATATATGGTTTCTAGAATCTAACAGGCGTTTATTAAGCACATACTGCATGCAATGTAATGTGTTTGGAATTGTGGACAGACACAAAATGAAAAACAGAGCCTTCTTTCAAGGAACTTACATTTTACTGAGTACAGAAAGGAATTTATCATAAAAACACATAATTATATACATGGAGGTTTAATCAGTAAGAGAGCACTGGCATTCCTCCCACTGTGCCACCTAGCTGCCCATACATACATAATATATGTGTATTTCATTTTAAAACAAATTTTATATAAAAAACTTCAGTTCCTTATACGTACTTGTTCTTTGTATATCAAAATTTTTGGATTTGTTATTAATTACCAATTTTTTAATAAAAAGAATAAATTTAACTTAAAAGCAAATAAATAAAAGTAAGAAATAAATTTAACTTTAACTTAAAGTGAGAAAACAGAAATGATAAAAAAAAACCATAAAAGGCAGAAAAAATATAGGAGCAAGTAGTACAGAAAGAAGGGGATAGAAGCAGCTAGGTGGCACAGTAAACAGAGCACTGGCCCTGGAGTCAGGAGGACCTGAGTTCAAATGTGGCCTCAGACACTTGACACTTAGTAGCTGTATGACACTGGGCAAGTCACTTAACCCCATTGCCTAATGAAGAAGAAGAAGAAGAAGAAGAAGAAGAAGAAGAAGAAGAAGAAGAAGAAGAAGAAGAAGAAGAAGAAGAAGAATATAAAATCAATGGAATAGATGAAATGTTTGTCCTTAGTGAGCAAAAGATCTACCTCATTGTCAAAGACTGGAGCGAAGGGGAGAATGAAGGATGAGGTCGAGGAGTTTGTGGTTTTAGAACAGGAGAGGAAAGGGAATTCATAGCAAATAGTTTTCATTTCTTTATAAGGTATGAAAGGAGATTCACTCTTGAAATGAAAGGAGGGAAGAGGTGGTGTAGGAAGCATGAGGAGAAAAAAAGAAAAAAATGTTTGAACAGCTGTCTGTGGGAAGTATGATAGACTATTGTTGTTCAGTCCTTTTCAGTCCTGTCCAACTCTTCATGACCCATTTGAGGATTCCTTGGCAGAGATACTGAAGTGGTTTGCCATGTCCTTCTCCAACTCATTTAACAGATGAGGAAACTGAGGCAAACATGGTTAAGTGACTTGCCCAGCGTCATACAGCTAGTAAGTGTCTGACGCTGGATTTGAACTGAGGAAATTGAATCTTCCTGGCTTCAGGCCTGGCATTCTATCCGCTGAGCCACCTAGCTGCCCCATGATAGATTATTAATGAAAAATAAAAGGATTACCTCATAGTACCAAAGACTCAGTTAAGATTACATAACCTGTATTTGTAGTAACTTTCGCCTACATGATTGTGTGACATCAGCATCATTTCATATCAGGTGAGTAAGAACAGAGAAGGCAGATGATATTATTAGTCTGCTACAGGAGTCTGGTGTGGTAAGGCATGAGTAGCAGTAGAACAAGGTAGTCAAGTGCTTCTACAGTAGAAGCAAGTTTACAGTTAAACTGAAAGCAATTAGATTAAGATTGGGAGGGGACAGAAATGAAGCCAGAGAAAGAATGATAGTATAGCTGATCACTTTAAAGAATTATTCCTAATTTATTTTAAACAGTCCTTTTTTTTTTTTTTTGGCGAGGCAATTGGTGTTAAGCGACTTTCCCAGGGTCACACACTAGTAAGTGCCAAGTGTCTGAGTCCTCCTGACTCCAGGGCTGGTGCTCTATCCACCGTGCCACCTAGCTGCCCCGAACATTCTTTTCTTTTTAAAATTTTTATTCCAAATTTTCTCCCTCTCTCTTAACATTCCCATACCCACTAAGAAGACAAGCAAAATTATTTTAAATATACATGTGAAATCATGCAAAACATATTTTTATGTTATCCTTATCAGAAAAAAAGGCAAAAAAAGTGAAAAAAATTGTGCTTGAATTTGCACTGTGTTCATCAGTTCTCTCTCTCTCTGGAAGTAGATGACATCTTTTCCATCATAAATCCTTTGGAATTCTCTTGGATTGTTGTGTTGCTCAGAGCAGCCAAGTCTTTGACAGTTGATCATCACTGCAATATTGTTGTTATTGATCTCCTTGCTCTCCCTTCACTTTAAATGAGTTTATATAGGTCTTGCCATGTTTCCCTGCTCCCCCCCCCCGCCTCCCCTCTGAAGCCACCTCCTGATAATTTCTTTCTTTTTTAAGGCAATTGGGGTAAAGTGACTTGCCCGGGATCACACAGCTAGTTAGTGTCAAGTGTTTGGTCTGAGGCCGGATTTGAACTCAGGTCTTCCTGACTTCAAGGCCGGTGTACTATCCACTGCGCCACCTAGCTGCCCCTCTAATAGTTTCTTATATCACAGTAGTACTCCATCACAATCATACGTCACAACTTGTGCAGTCATTCCCCAATCGATGAGGATACCCTCAATTTCTAATTTTTTGCTACCACAAAAAAAACCTATTATAAATATATTTGCATATATAGGTCATTTTCCTTTTTATTTGATCTCTTTGGTGTGCAGACCTAGCAGGCTGGGTCAAAGGGTATGGACAATTTTATAAGTCTTTGCGCATATTTACAAGTTATTTTCCAGAGTGATTGGACCAATTCAAACTCCCTCAACAATTTATTAGTGTACCTGCTTTCCATTATCCCTTCCAGCATTTGTCATTTCTGATAGGTGTGAGGTGGTACCTTAGAGTTGTTTTAATTTGCCTTTCTCTAATCAATAGTTATTCATAGCATTTTTTAATATAACTGTAGATAACTTTGATTTCTTCTTCTGAAAATTGACTGTTCATATCTTTTGACCATTTTATCAGTTGGGAAATGGCTTTTGTTTTTTAGAAATTTGACTCAATTCCCTATATATTTGAGAAATGAGTCCTTTATCACAGAAACTTTCTTTAAAAACATGTTTGATGTTACTTCATTGTCTAGGGTGCCATTTATCAGAATGTAATTTATTTGATAACCTCTTTTAATGAGGTCTATTTTTGCTTTTGCATTGTCTGAAATTATGATTGCTACCCTGACTTATTTTTTTTAACTTCAGCTGAAGCACAATGCATTTTCTTGCATTTCTTTGTTTTAACTCCTTGTGAGTGTGTACGTTTCAAGTGTACTTTGTAAACAACATGTTATTGGATTCTGGTTGCTAATCCATTCTTCTATCCACTTCTGCTTTATGAGTTTACTTATCCAATTCACATTCAGAATCATGATTACTAATTGTGTATTTCCCTCAATCCTATTCTCTTCTGTTTATCCTTCTCTTTTTATCTGTCCCTCATCAAAATTCCATTTTGCATCTGATCCCTGTGTGTTTAACCCACCTTCCCTTTTCTCATTTCTCCCTAACCCCATTCCTTGTATCCCTATTCCCATCCTAAATAAAGAATTCTAAATATGAAATCATAATTGGGGAAGATAGATTTCTATAATCGAGTGTGTATGTATATTCTTCCCTCTTTGCCACACTGTTTTCTAGTTTTCCAAGCACTTTTCATCAGATAGTGAGTTCTTGTCCCAGAAACTCAGTTCTTTGGATTTATCAAATGCTAGATTAATAAAGCCATTTACTACTGTCTTGTGTATCTAATCTATTCCACTGATTCATCACTCTATTTCTTAGCCAGTACCAGATATTTCTGATGATTACCACTTTATAATATAGTTTGTGATATGGTACAGCCAGTCCACCAAACTTTGCATTTTTTTTCATTAATTCCCTTGATATTCTTGATTTTTTGTTTTTCCAGATGAATTTTGTTATTAGTTTTTTTCTAGCTCCATAAAATAACTTTTAGTGGTTTGATTGATATGGTACTGAATAAGTAAATTAATTTATGTAGAATTGTTATTTTTATTATATTGGGTTGGCCTACCCATGAGCAATGAATATTTTTCCTGTTGTTTAGATCTGACTTTATTTGTGTGAAAAGTGTTTTCTATTTGTGTTCATATAGTCCCTGGGTTTGTCTGGGCAGGTAGACTCCCAAGTTTTTTATGTTGTTTGTAGTTATTTTAAGTGGAATTTCTCTTTCTATCTCTTGCTGCTGAGCTTTGTTGGTAATATATACAAATGCTGATGATTTATGTGAGTTTATTTTATATCTTGCAACTTTGCTGAAGTTTTAATTATTTCAATTAGTTTTTTAGTTGATTCTCTAGGATTTTCTAAGTATACCATCATATCCTCTGCAAAGACTAATAGTTTTGTTTCTTCATTGCCTATTCTAATTCCTACAATTTCTTTTTCTTCTCATTGCTATAGTTAACATTTCTAATACAATATTGAATAATAGTGGTGTTAATGGGCATTTTTGCTTCACCCCTGTTATTACTGGGAAAGCATCTAGCTTATCCCCATTATTGATAATGTTTGCTGATGGTTTTAAATAGATACTAATTATATTTTAAGGAAAGCATTTTTTCCAATGTTCTCTGGTGTTTTTTTAATAGGAATGGATATGGTATTTTGTCAAAAGCTTTTTCTGCATCTTTTGAGATAATCATATGACTGTTTATTTTGTTATGGGTATGGTCAATTATGGTGATAGTTTTCTTAATATTGAACCAGCCCTGCATTCCTGGTATAAATCCCACCTAGTCATAGTGTATGATTCTTGTGATATATTACTGTGATCTCCTTGCTAGTATTTTATTTAAAATTTTTACATCAGTATTCATTAGGGAAATTGGCATGTAGTTTTCTTTCTCTGTTTTGGCTCTTCCAGGTTTAGGTATTAGAACCATATTTGTGTCATGAAAGGAATTTGGTAGGACTACTTCTTTGTCTGTTTTTCCAAATAGTTTATATAGTATTGGAATTAGTTGTTCTTTAAATGTTTGGTAAAATTCACTTGTGAATCCACTTGGCCCTGAGGATTTTTTCTTATGGACTTTATAGATGGCTTGTTCATTTTTTTAAATATAGGGTTATTTAAGTATTCTATTTCCTCTTCTGTTAATCTGGGCAATTTATATTTTTGTAAATATTTATTGATTTTGCTCAGTCTGTAATATTTATTGGCATGTAATTAGGCAAAATAGTTCTTAATAATCACTTTAATTTCCTCTTCAATGGTGGTGAATTGACCCTTTCCATTTTTGATACTGGTAATTTGGTTTTCTTCTTTCTAGTTTTCAATCAAATTTACCATTTTTTTTATAATATTGGTTTTTTTTTTTTCACAAAACCAGCTCCTAGCTTTATTTATTGGTTCAATACTTTTCTTACTTTTAATTTGTTAATCTCTTCTTTGGTTTTCAAGATTTTCAACTAGGTGTTTAATTGAGGATTTTTATTTTTTTAGTTTTTTAGTTTTATCCCCAATTCATTGATCTGTTTTTCTCTCTATTTTGTTATGTAAGTAATTAGAGATACAAATTTCCCCCTACATACTGCTTTGGATATATTCCATAAATTTTGCTATGTGGTCTCACTGTTGTCATTCTCTTTGCTAAAATTATTGATTGTTTCTATGATTTTTCTTTGACTCATTCAGCCTTTAGGATTATATTATTTGGTTTCCAATTAATTTTGAATATATCTTTCCATCACCCTTTATTGAATGTAATTATTACTTCATTATGATCTGAAAAGGATGCATTTAATATATCTGCCTTTCTACATTTGACTGTGAGGGGTTTATGCCCTAATACATGGTAAATTCTTATGTGGGTTCCATGTACTGCTGAGAAAAAAAATGTATATTCCTTTCCATTTCCATTCAATGTTCTCCAGAGGTCTATCATATCTAATTCATTTAAAATTCTATTCACTTCCTTAACTTTTATCTAGTTCTGAAAGAGAAAGTTGAGGCTCCCACTAGTAAAGTGTTACTGTGTATTACTTCCTATAACTCATTTAACTTTCCTTTAAGAATTTGGATGCTTATATATTTGGTGCATTTATGTGCATTTAGTGCATGTATGTTTACTATTGACATTACTTCATTGTCTATAATATGTTTTTAGCAAGATGTAGTTTCCTTCCTTATCCCTTTTAATTTGAACTGTTTATTTTTTGCTTTTGATTTGTCTGAGATTATGAGTCCTAATCCTGTTTTTTTTTACTTTAGCTGAGGCATAATAAATTCTGCCCCAGCCCCTTACCTTTATTTTGTGTGTGTCTCTCTGCTTCAATTGTGTTTCTTGTAAACAATATATTGGACCATTCTTGTTTGTAAGCCACTCTGCTATCCACTTTTGTTTTATGAGTGAGTTCATCCCATTTACATTCACAGTTATGATTACTGTGTATTTCCTTCCATCCAGTTTTTCTTCCTATTCCTCTCTCTCTCTCTCTCTCTCTCTCTCTCTCTCTCTCCTCTCCTTTAGCCTCCTGTCCTTCCACACCAGTGTTTTGCTTCTCACCACCGCCTCCCCAATTTGCCTTCCTTTCTGTCAGATCCACCCCTTTTCTTAATCTTTCCCTTCCTACTTCCCTATAGGGTAAGAGAGATTTCTATACCCAGCTAACTCTGTATGTTATTCCCAATTTACCCAATTTCAATAAGAGTAAGGTCCAAGTGATGCACCCACACTCCCATGTTTCCCTATACTGTAATAGGTCTTTTACACCTTTTAAACTGAAAAAATTTAGCCCCATTCTACCTCTCCCTCCCTCTGTTCCCAATGCAATTCTCTTACACATCCCTAAATTTTTTTATATCATCCCATCAAAGTCACCTTATACCCATACCTTTTGTATATAAATACTGCTTCTAACTGACCTAATAGTGATGTAGTTCTTAAGAGTTAAAAGTATCATCTTTCGCTATAAGGATGTAAATAGTTTACTTTTATCGAATCCCTTGGCTTCTTTTTCTTGTTTACCTTTTTATTCTTCTCTTGAGTCTTATATTTGAAGGTCATGTTTTGTTTGTTTGTTTTTTGTTCCAGGCTGGTCTTTTCATCAGGAATGATTGGAAATCCTCTATTTCATCATATAGAGATGTAAACATTTTATCTTTATTGAATCCCTTGTTTTCTTTTTCTTGTTTACCTTTTTATTCTTCTATTGAGTCCTGTATTTGAAAATCATAGGGGGTTTTTTTGTTTGCTTGCTTTTTTTTTTATTCAAGGCTGGTCTTTTTACCAGGAATGCTTGGAAATCCTCTATTTCATTGAATGATCATTTTTCTTCCTGAAGGATTATGCTCAGTTTCACTGGGTAGGTGATTCTTGACTACAATCCTAACTCCTTTGCCTATTAAAATATCATATTGCATGCCTTCTGATCTTTTAAGGTAGAAGCTGTTAAATCTTGTGTAATCCTGACTGGATTATATTTCAATTATTTCTTTTCTGGCTGCCTGCAATATTTTCTCATTGGCCTGGGAGCTCTTGAATTTTGCTATAGTATTCCTAGGAGTTTTCATTTGGAGTTCTCTTTAAATAGGTGATTGGTAGATTATTTTAATGTCTCTTTTACCCTCTGGTTCTAGGATATCAAGGTAGTTTTCTTTAATAATTTCTTGAAATATGATGTCCAGGTCCTTTTTTTTGTATCGTGTCTTTCAGGTAGTCCAATAATTCTTAAATTATCTCTCCTGGATGTATTTTCCAGGCCAATTGTTTTTCCACTGAGATATTTCACAGTTTCTTCTACTTTTTCATTCTTTTGACTTGTTCAATTAATTTTTGATGTCTCATGGATTCATTAGCTTCCACTTGTCCAATTTTTAAAGAATTATTTTCTTCAGGTCTCTTTTTAAATTCCTTTTCCGTTTAGCCAACTCAACTTTTTAAGGAATTGGTTTTTTTTTCAGTGAATTTTTATACATCTTTTATTTTCATTTTTGCCCACTTTTTAACCAAACTGTGGAATTTTTTTTATGATTCTCTTGCATCACTTTCATTCCTCTCCTGATTTTTTTTCTTCTGCCTCTTTTATTTTATTTTTAAAAATCCTTTTTAAGCTTTTCCAGGAGTTCTTTTTAGGCCTGAGATCAAATCACATTTTTGTTTGAGGCTTTCATATGTGCTTTGACATTGTGGTCCCCTTCTGAGTTTGTTTTGATCTTCCCTGTCACCATAGTAACTTTCTGTGGTCAGATTCTTTTGTTTATTTTTAAATAATTTTCTAGCCCATTTTGTGATTTTTAAAGTTTTGAACTCTGTTCCTGGGGTGGAAAGGGGCACTGTCCCAAGCTTCTTGTCCCAGGGGCTGCACAAAGGATGCAGAGTGGAGGTCCCAGCTACTAACCCAGTGCTGCACTTGGCCAAGGGGATTCTGACAACTGTCCCAGGACCATGTGGAGTTTGGCTGCTTGCTTTCTGCTACACCAGGATGGGGGCATTGGTCACTGACCTGCACTGGGGTTCAGGGCTTCCCACTGGTTTGCTTGGCCTTGATCTACTGATGACTTGCTTGTATACTGCCTGCCCTAGACTTCACTCTCCTTTTACCTGAGTGGGACAAATCTTTCCTGCCAATTGTCTAAGTTGTCTTGGGCTGGTAAATTTTTCAGCCCATCTTTTTGTCAATTCTGCTATTGTAGAATTCATTTTGAGGCATTTTTTTATAGTTATTTGGAGGTGAATTTGGAAGAGTTCAGGTGATTAACTGAATTATTCTATCATCTTGGATCCTAGAAGTCCTATTCTTCCCTTTTTGAACCATTTCCACCTCTACCTCCACAATAAAAGTTCTTGTTCATGTGCCTCTTTTATGTGAGAAAACTTCCCCATTTTATCTCTCCTTTCCACCTTTCCCAGTGTATCCCTCTCTCTGACCCCTTCATTTTTGTTTGTGATCATCTCAACATAATCAACTCAAACCCATGTCTTCTATGTAGGTTCCTTCTAACTGTCCTCATAATGATAAAGTTCTTAAGAGTTACATATAATCATCTTCCTATATAAGAATATAAACAGTTCGACCTTACTGAGTCATGATTTTTATTTCATTTTTTACATTTTTATGCTTCTGAGTGTTCTAAATTTTAAATTTTCTATTAAACTTTTGACTTTTTATCAAAAATGAATAGAAGTCCTCTATTTCATTAAATGTTTGTTGTTGTTGTTGTTGTTTTCATTCCTTATTATATTGGGTAGGTTATTCTAGATTGCTGTCCTAGCTCCTTTGCCTTCTGGAATATCATATTCCAAACCCTTCCCTCCTTTAACATGGAAGTGGCAAAATGTATGATCCTTACTCTGGCTTCATGATGTTTGAATTATTTTTCTGCCTTCTTGCAATATTTTCTTCTTGATCTATGAGCTTTCAAATTTGGCTCAAATATTCCTGGGGCTTTTTATTTGGAGACACCTTTCAGGAGATCATCAGGGGATTCTTTCATTTTCTATTTTACCTTCTGGATCTGAGGTATCAGGAAAGTTTTCCTTTTTAATTTCTTTAAGTGTGATATCTATGCCCCTTTTTTATCATGGCTTTAAAGTAGCCTGATAATGAATAAATTATCTGGAACTATAACCCAGGTCTGCTTATGGGCACTAGAGTTGCCAGTCAGTGCCAGTAAAGGTTCCCCTGTAGTCTCTTTCTGATGAGTTGTCTGACCTTCTTACTGTCTCTGGGCCGAGAACTTCCTCAACTGTAGCTATTGCTGCTGCTGGCCCACCACTGTTGCTGCTGATACACTCTGGGCAGGTTCCCACTCTGTGACACAGACCTTTCTCGCTGATCTCCTAAATTGTTTTAGGCTGAAAAAATGCCTCTATCTTACCTTTTATTGGCTCTGCTTGCTCCAAAATGTGATGTGAGAAGTTGATTTTTGTTTATTATATTTTTAATTTTTGGAGGAAGATATTGGGAAGTTCAGCTGAGTTGTTGTTTGTGCTCTACAATCTTGACTTCACCCCAAGGTAAAGTCTTAATATTGGGGAACTGCAAAATGATATCACTACATTGGGGTCAAGTTACGGTGTGTCCAACTGTGACTGATCAGACCAATATCAGAAGTCATAGGTCAGGCACAAATAGTTCATATGAATATTTGGAGTGAAGATAACTCTAAATTTGTGCATCTCATATTTCTTTTGAGCAAATGAAATTCTGCTTTACTCACAGAGTACAATAAACTTATTGATGTGGGCACACCATGCTGGGCAATTCAGTGCCAGTGTCTCCCATGCCTCACAATTGATCGAAAAGTTCTTCAGATAGACCTTAAGAGTGTTGTTGCATCACTTTTTCAGACCTCCATGTGATCATTTGCCTTATATGAGTTCTCCATAAAATGGTCTTTTAGCAAACATATATTTGGCATTTGTACAACCTGGCCAGCCCATCAGAGTTGCTCTCTCTGCAATTGAGTTTGAATACTTGTCAGTTCAGCTCATGAATGTACTTAGGTGTCTGGTACCTTATATTGCTAGGTGATCTTCAAAATCTTTCTAAAACAATTCAAATGGAAGCAATTCAGTTTCCTGGCATGGTGCTGGTATACTGTCCAGATTTCACAGTCATACAAGGAAGTCAACACAGTGGCTCTGTAGACCTTCAGTTTGATAGGCAGTCTAATATCTTTCTCTCTCATACTTTCCTTTGGAATCTCCCAAACAGCAACCTAACTTTGGCAATGTGGTCATCAACCTCATCATCTATGTGGACATCCCTGGAAAGTATACTGCCAAGGTAAATGAACTGATCCACAACATTCAAAATTTCTCCATTTGCAGTAACTAATGGTTACATATGGATGGTACGGTGCTGAAAAGTGGAGAACCTCTGTTTTCTCGATGTTGATTGTTAGGCCAAAATTAATGCGAGCAGCAGAGAATCAATCCATATTCTGTTTCTTCTCAGCCTCAGAAGCTGCACTGAGTGCACATCACTCAGTGCAGTCACCTGTGAACAAAAATTCATGCAGCAACTCTCCCTTAACTTGAAAAGTATAAGACAAGTGGAAAGTTAAGAAGTGACCAAGTTGTGAAGGTCTTTAAAGGAAAGGTTTTTATATTTTAACCCTGGAGGTAATAGGGAGCTATCAGAAGCTTGTTGAAAAGCAGAGTGACATGCTTGGACCTGTGCTATAGGAAGACCAATTTTACAACTGAGTAGAGAATGGACCAGAATGAGAAGAGCCTTGAGGCAGGAAGAATAATCAGATTATTGCAATAATCCAGATGCGAGGTGATGGGCGCCTGCACCAGAGTGGCAGCTAGATGAGTTGAGAGATGTTGTGGAGGCTGAAATAACAATATTTATCAACAAATTAGCTCTATGGAGGGAGTGGGAATGAGGAGTAAGGAGTCAAGGATGATACTGAGTTGAAAGCCAGGATAGCTGGGAAGATAGTAGTGCCCCCAATAACAATGGAAAAGTTGGTAAGAGGAGAGAGTTTTAGGGGGAAAGATGAATTTCTTTAGACATGTTGAGTTTGAGATATCTATAGGACATCTAGTTCAAGATGGGCAATAGGCAATCTTGAGGCTGGCAGTTAAGAGAAAAGATATAGCTAGATAAATAAATCTGAGAAGCATCTACATAGGGATATTGAGGACAAAGCATAGGTTTATGAGGAATAAATGTCAGGGAAAGATGAAATCCCATAAAGTTATGTTCAGATAGAGGAATTTGAGATTCTTCAATCATGGAAATAGATCAGTTAGATGTTATAGTGAGCACAAGGGTATAACCATCTTTTTCATCATATTCAAGCCATTTTGAACTTCAGCATTTCCACACCATTGTTATATGACCATGCTATACTTTTACAGTTGCCTTCTGTTATCTGGTCTTCATTCTGCCTTCTATAGGGTTTTTTTTTTAAGTGTTGGCATCCATATTAGTCACTTCCTCTTCCCCTTTTCTTCCTTACCTTTATAAAGGTGAGGAATAAATAAATAAATAAAACATTACCTATTCCAAAGATCTTTATTACTTATCAAGACTTCATAATTTTAGCAATGCTTACTAGCATTTTGTGGCCTTATGACTCACCAGGGCAGGTAGGTGGTATGGTGGATAGAGTGTCAGGCCTGGAGTCAGGAAGACTCATCTCCCTAAATTCAAAGCTACCCTCAGATACTTACTAGCTGTGGGACTCTGCGCAAGTCACTTAACCTTATTTGCTTCAATTTCCTCTTCTGTAAAACAAGCTGGAGAAGGAAATGGCAAACCACTCCAATATCTCTGCCAAGAAAACCCCCAAAGAGGTCACAAAAATTAGGACATGGGGGCAGCTAGGTGGCACAGTAGATAGAGCACTGGTCCTGGAATCAGGAGGACCTGAGTTCAAATCCAGCCCCAGACACATAACACTCACTAGCTGTGTGACTCTGGGCAAGTCACTTGACCTCAATAGCCTCACACACACACACACACACACACACACACACACACACACACACACACACACAAAGTAGGACATGACTGAAAATGACTGAACAACAGCAAAAGAAATCACTAGATATTATTAGTAATCATCTGCTTTGACAAGAGTTTGGAGGGTTTTTGTCAAACCCTGTATCATAGACTGGGAAGAACATCAGCCCTCCATTATTATTAGCAAATTCAAAATTAGCTGGCTCCATAACCATCAACAGGGTTATTGCAACTTATCTCTTCTTTCTCCGACCCTTATTGAGGGATCATTGGCCAGAGAGCACTTGTGTATACATGTCATCATTCCTTAGAGTACAGGTCTCAGTTTGATTGTGGCAAAATTTATTCAGTGATTAAGGCTTTTAATTTTTTTACAATTAATTTATTTATTTTTAGTTTTCAACATTCACTTCCATAAGATTCTGAGTTTTAAATTTTCTCCTTCTCCCACTTATCCCCTCCAAGATGGTGTACAATCTGATATAGGCTCTACATATACATTCATGTTTAAGGCTTAATAAAAAACGAAGCAGGGGCAGCAAGGTGTAGAACACCAGCCCTTGAGTCAGGAGGACCTGAATTCAAATCCTCAGACACTTGACACTAATGGTGTGACCCTAAGAAATTAAGCAAAGAATAGCCTCTTTAAAAAATGTGGGAGGGGAAGGCCCTCAGGGTTTCTGGCCAAAATAGAAACAATTACTATTGACATTTTGAGCCAATCAGGGCCCAAACAATGATCAAGTAGGGCTTGGGCTGGGACCCATTATTGGCCAATCAATGAGAGCCAGAGTGACTTAGGGTTAAGGCTTGAAAAGTCCAAGGATCCACACTGCATCCTGGGCCATCTCCAGTTATTCTGATCTATATCTGGCCACTGAACCCAGATGGCTCCAGAGGAGAAAGTGAGGCTGATAACTTTGCACAGCCCTCCCTTACTTAAATCCAATTCACTTGCCTGTCATGGCATGACCTTCGTGATGCCATGGTCCTCTTCCAAAATGAAGGACAAACAGCAGCAGCAGCAGCAAGTAGCAGCCTTGGAGGACAAACAATGACTCCCCCTCACAAGTGCAGATACTCCTAAATAGGCCTTCATGTGTATGACTTTGCAACTTGTTTTCAAAGTTCCTTCTTTCCTTTCTCCTACATGTTACCCTTTTCTACCCTTCAACATCCTGAAATGTATCAGGATTTTCCTCTGACAGGTCTTTTTTCTTCCTTATTTTCACATAGAAGCACTTTTTCAGTTTTAAAAGAAATACTTCATTCTCTCTGATAATCCAAAGAAAGGAGTGGGTGGCCACATTAAGTACCTAACAGAATCTGAAGAAGAATCATAGCAATTCTCTGCCTCAATAAGGTAAGAGGAAATAAAAGTTTTTCTTTCCAAATACATACAGATATGAAGAAGCAAGGTGGCATAATGGAAAGACTGCTCTACTTGGTGTCAGAAAGACTTAGATTTGGGCGGCTGCTCTTAAAAGCTGTGTGACCCTGGGCATGTCACTTAACTAGCCTGAGGCTCCATTTCCTCACCAGTAACATTTAGAGAATGATATATACACAAGGAGATTGTGAGGAAAATGCTACATAAAACTTAATAGGTTATAGAAACATAAATTGCTATATAGGAAATAATATGCATTTGTAATTATCCATAATAAAATTAAAATTTTGTTAGTACACATGTCATTACTTACAGGTGACCTAGACTTTTTAAGTTTATATCAACAAAATATAGACTCTGTCAAGGGATAGAGCAGTCTATAAGAATTCTATTGGTATTCTATTGGTGTTCTTTTAGACTCATGCATGAGGAAACTCCCTCCACAAATGCAGGCTGCCAACTTCTCTGCAACTTAAAGTTTCGTGGAGCTTCCAGAAGCACTAAGGCATTTAAAGACTTACCCAGGACCTTGTGTTGGATGTAAGACTTGAACCCAGGTTTTCTGGCTACTCTCTTTAAGTACCATATTTTTATTTTATTTGAGATATTTCTCCTCTCCTTTCACTGAAATCCTCTATTAGAATCCCATGTTGGCAGCTTACAGATGAGCTTCCTCCACTTTGTCTTTTCCACTGTCTTAGCTTCAGAGAGACTGCCCTTTCCTGATTTTCTTCCTACCTATGTTTGCAATCATTGCTTTTCTATCTTTTGGCTCCCTTCTCTACTTCCTGACCTCTAAACTCTGTTTGCTTGTTTTTCCACTAGACTCTAACATCTTTCCTTCTTTCAACACTTTCCTCATTGTTAATTTCCTTCATATCTATGGTGTCAGTTGCAACTTCTAAATAACTTATACCCAAATTTATATTTTCATTCATAATCTCCTGAATCCCCAACCTGCTGATTATAGGGCATCACCAGCTGGATGTCCACTAGCACCTTAAACCCAACATTTCCAAATAAAGCTCATATCTTTTACTTTAAGCTTGCTCTTTCTTCTGACATTTGTGTATGGTACTACCAATTACTCTGTCTCAGTCAAAATCTTGAGACTATCTTTGAATCTTCCCTTTTTCTCAGTTAGTTACTAAAACCATTCAATTCTACGTAGAAAATGTTTCCCCATTTGCCTCTTCTTTTCTAGTGCCACTACCACCACCCAGAACAGACTCTCAAAAAAAACCACTTGTAATGGCCTTTTAAAGTCCCTTTCCTCCCCATTCTCTCCTGCATCCAAGTGATCCTTTCCACTTTTGTAAAATAATCCTTATTATGCATAGATCAAGTCATGTCACTACTCTGCTCAGAAATCTTTAATGACTACCTATGGGCTACCAAATGAAGATCAAAACCACCTTACTTTCTCAACCTTATCTCACAGTATTTTCCCTATTCCTCAACAAATAGCACAGTGCTGTTCTCATGATAAACACTTAAGAAATCTTTACTGAATGAATGCCAGGTATCTTGTGAAATAGACAAAAAAGAAGAAAAAACCCTGTTATAAAGTTAGTCAGAGCACCAAAGGTATATTGTCACAGAAAACAATAAGCATTTCTTAAGCACCTACTATGAACCAGGCACTGCACCAAATGCGAAGAAAGGCAGAAATACTCCCTGCCCTAAAGAAGATCATGTTCTAACCGGGGAAGCAACACACAAATAAAAGAGAATCAAGAAAGAGAAGCAGTAGAATGAGGGATGGGGGGGATGGCTAGAAGAAGCTTCTTCAAGAATGTGGGATTTTAGCTGACAATTGATAGAAAATGAAGAAGTATAAAATACCAAGATTGAACTTCTAAAAAATGTTATCAAATCACACAGAGAGGTTAAGAGGGTAGCGACTGTGGAAAAGCTATTGGATTTTTTGAGAGTATCATTGATAAGAAAGAATTTTCTATGAAGTATGGGATGGAAGCCAGACTGTAAAATAATGAGGAAGAATAAGCAAGTGCAGACAGCAAAAGTCTATATTTTATTCATGTTTGTCAAGGAAATGGGACAAATTAAATTTATAGGTAAAACACAGTTGTTTTACTAGAACGGAGAGGTAAGCTGGTTTGTAAACTTTATATTCAGAGCCTACAAGTGATTAAGTAACATAGATGGAGAGAAAGCTATTATTACCAAAGATGTTAAATGAAGAACCTGAATTTTCAACCTGCTAGACCTACATTGCTTAGTAGATATAACAGTGTGGGTTCAGGTTTCTATCCCTTTATTTCAGGGAATATTTTCTGTTATTAGTGAGAGTTCTTGATCACCAATCATCAAACTTGGTAAAGAACCCTTAGCTCCTTATCAGTGCTTCACAGAGTTAAATTTTAAGTAAAAGTTTTAGTATATTTTGGTTTCTTATTATTTTCTCATTTCTACTGTTCTTGCATTTAACTGCTTGGCTAAAGGAACAAATAATGGATATATAATAATGTATAAGAGGAAGCCATCCAGAAAGGAAGAGGAGTTAACATTAGAGATAAAGAAAGCAGATAATAGAGTTGAGAATACAATACAGAATGTTAAGACAACCAGAAAGAAACCATTAATTTAAGATATTAGAACTGTTGAGTTTATGAAACAAATGTAAGAAGGAATGCTACGTGCAGTCATACTTCAGCAATCTAGGTTAATTTGAAAGCAGCCAATCTAATCAGTGAAAATTCTACATTATATTTGAAGAAATCCATTCATCCAGAAGAGATCAGAAACTAAAGAGAAAAACCAGGAGTGTAGTGTTTCTAAAGAAAGAGGAGAGATAATATCCAATGGGAGATGGGAAAGGTGATAATTGACAGTGTCAAAAATAGTCTTTAGCAAGGCATTTTGTTAGGTGGTAGAAAAGATTCAAAGATAAATAACAGTTGCCTCTTGCCTTCAAATGTATTACAGTCCAATAAGGAGAGGGGGAAAAATGAACAAATATGCACACAGATAAAAATAATGCATATTTGTGGACCATAAAGTGTTATGTTGCCACAATGATTATTTCCACCAAAGGAAAATGAGGAAAGGTTCATAAAGGAGATATCATTTGGATTTTAATAAATAGCTAGTTTATTTGTAATTAATGCCTTTATTGTATGTAAATTAATGCTGCTAAAGTAAGTGCCTACTATGGTTAAATATTCTTCTTCACAATATTATCTACAAACTATTATATTAGATTCTTTGGTCATTAAATACTAGAAAAGATGAAAAAAAATGGCTTGCTATCTTGTCCTTCTTCTACTCCCTCAATGATCATGGACCAATAATGGGAAAAAAATAAATGGTTACCTAATCATGGGTTCTTAACCCAGGCTCCATGAACTTTAAAAAATTTTTGTGATAACTATATTTCAATGTGATCATATCCTTTGTAATCTTCTTATGGATTTAAAAAAAAATTATTCTGAGCAGCAGTCCATATGCTTCTCCTGATTGCCCACAAAAAAAGTTGACCCAAAAAAGTTGACAATCCCTGAGATAGGAAAGGCCTCCACCATACATAATGGGTAGGTTCTCTGTGAAGAATTCATGGAAGAATATGGATAAAAGTTCCACAGAATGACAAGGCATGGGTTGGTTATAATCTACACTGATGAAATACTGAATTACAGGCAAGTTCTTGCTCATAAGTCTCTATTAACTGCTTGCTGTGTTAAATTTATTAAATGTCTTCAGAGACAACATGGAGGAAAACTTCAGTTATAATCTAGTTGGGTAATCAATGACAGTTAGTAAAGTCCTAATTAATGAGTTCATGCTGCATTCATAGTTGAGCTGAAAAGACTCATCTAGGTTGTTTCACAGTAGGCAAGATAAAGGGTGAGGGTTAAACTGTTTAAGGGGTTTTTTTCTTTGTTTTTGGTTCATTTTTTTATAAATGTCATTATTATACATACCCGGGCTAGGCATTTTATTCCCCCAAATCATGGCTTCTCAATTTCTAGCCTTGAGTAAAGCCTTACTAACTTAGACAAATTATGAGGGAACACCTGCTAAAAGAACAAAAACTCTGAATCTTATAGAATTTTTTAAAAGAAATGCAGTTTTATTATATTACACTATATTCACATAACTTAAACTAGGCTATAATGAAGTGAGCCTTTTAAGAAATGAACTTAATGCATAGATATGACCCTGAAAATGTAAAATGGGAGTCAGGAGAGCTGAGTTCAAGTTTTGAGTCGGTTCAATTCACATTTTTAAGACATTTATTAAGTAGCGACTACATGCAAGGGCCTCTGTCATATGGGGGATATAAAGTCAAATAGAAAACAATTTTTGCTCTTGAGGAGCTTAATTCTATGAGGAGTTAGGACACGTATGAGAAGGAGATTACCATCAGGTAAATTAATCAGAAAGAGAATGTTAATGAAAAGGACAGATCAATGAGTCAGGCAACACTTTCAAGTCAGCTGAGCCTTGAATGAAGACAGGTATTCTAAGAGGCAGAAATGAGGAGGCACCACCATCCAGGCACAGATGACGACTGCTTGTTCCTGAATGCATGGAGGGCAGAGGTTAAGGGGACAACTTCTAGTACAGTTTGACCATAACAGAAAGTGCATGGGGAAGATGGGGCAGGAAATAGTATGAAATTAGTCTGGAAAGGTTGGTAAAAGTTAGATTGGGGAAAGTCTAAAGTTCCGAGGGAAGAAGCTTGTATTTAATTCTATAAGCAATAGGTGGCCACATTTGGTTTTAGAACAGTGGTCTGACCTATGTCTTAGGATGTTACTTGAATTGTCTAGACAAGAAATTATGAAGCAATGAATATGGTTGCTGATTATGTGAGTAAAGAGAATGGGATGGATATGAGAGATATTACAGAGGTATGGCATGTGAAATAATATTTAGATAATAAATATGATAAATATAATAGGTAAAACACATTTGATAAGATTTATTTAATAATATAATAAGATTTAGACGTGGGTAATGAGGATAAAAGAATACTCAAGAATTACCCTAAGTTTTCAAATCTGGTTAAAGGCAGAGGCAACTAGGTGGCACAGTGGTTAAGAGCATTGAAACTAAAATCAGGAATAAATGAGTTCAAATTTGGCCTTAACCGCTTAATAACTCTGTGACCCTAGGCAAGCCATTTAACCTCTCTTCATCTCAGTTTCTTCATCTGTAAAATGGAAATAATACTAGTGCCTATCTGATAAGGTTGTTGTGAGGATCAAGTGAGATAATTTATGCACAGTGCTTTGCAAAAAGTGTGATATGCACACAAGCTGTTGTTGTGATGATAATGCTCTCAACAAAAATAGTCAAGTTTAGATGAGGGGTGAGCTTAAAGAGAAGAGGAGGAGGAAGATGGACATGTTGAGTTTACCTAAGGAGCATCCATGAATCAATATCCAATAGGAAGCTAACAAGAAATCCCTGCAATTTAGGAGAGAGATTGGCTCTGGATACATAGATTTGGGTGTCATCTGTACCAAGATGATATCCTATGATATCCACATAGGAGATATTTAAGAGAGAGATTGTAGAGAGAAGACAGAAGAGGGCCCCAGGAGACACTCATTCTTAGTGGGCAGGAGATTGGAGATCAGTGAATATAGTTGACTAATTTAGTATAGCTATATGACTTTCTCCAGCATCATTTAGTAGTATGGAGTAAACACATAGAAAGCAGATGCTGGAAGTTTTCCCAACAGGATTGAGGATTGACAGGGTGAGAAAAATGGTCAGATATGAATGGAAGGGAGTTAAGGATGGAGAACAGGATATAATTGAACTAACAAACTATAGAACTGAGTGTAAAGTGGGGCAAATGAGGACAGAAAGCACATTAAACTGGGTGAAAATGAAGCTTGTGGTGAGGATGAAGCACAAGTATAGAAGTGAGTCAGAAGAAGGAACAGAAGGAAAAAAGTTTACATGAAGAGAATTTCAGAGTTCAAAATCATGCAGGTGACAATTATAGGAAAAGGTGAGAGCTAAAGGATGTGAATTCCTAGGAAGTAAGGATCCAGGTTATGAGATTTGGAGAGATTGTTTAAATAGGTAGGCAAAGTGCTTAGTGGAACACGAATTGTATATTGAAGTTACCAAGTATGAAGTGATGGATTGGAGCAGAGAAAAAGACTGATAACCTTGGTTTATAAAGCAAGTAGGCTAGTATACTTCATTATATAGCATGAAGTATCTTTTTAAGTGATAGCCCCTGGTGTGATTTCTATCAGTCAGTCCCCTAGACTTGCCCTCAAGCAAATTCACAATTGTAGTTTCATCCTAGGTGTCCCTAAAAGTGTACTGAGCCCTATCACCCAGCATCCCTTCCCACTCTAAATCTATGATCCTATGACCTAATTATATAGCTACTAATTGTAGCTATCCCTCACCTCATTAAATGAAATGCTTAAGTAATAGCTCTTAACCAATCTATTAGGGAGATTAATTATTCAGTTTCCTTAACATGGATGAAGACAAGTGGAAATCCCTTTTCTCTTCTAATTCAAACCAGTAATTTAAGATTCTGGAATCCATTACCAAGGGACTAGATTACTCCCTCCCTTTTATTTTCCTAGTTACACACATTTCTGACTTGAGAAGACTATATTTCAGTTCACTAGTAGCTGAAAGATCAGCCTGCTGATCTAGCAAATCACTCAGCTTCCAAGGAGAAAAAACTCTTTATCAAAACAATAGTTTCATTGCCTTTGTATTTTACTTTCCTTTCTGGAAACCAAAAAAAAAAAAAAAGGATGGTAAGTATTAAACCACATTTTTCTGCTGCACATGATGTTAATATATTCTAGGTAATAAAACTAATGGAATATTTTATGCTCTCTGAAAATAGCTATACTGACCTTTTCTCTCTCTCTCTCTGGAAGCTTCTCTGCTTTTTTTCCCTCCCTTCTCTCTTTCATGCTTTTTTGGGGACATTTTCAAAGCTTCATAATTAGTTGCTGTGTACATATGTATGTATGTATATATGTATATGTGTATACATATAATATTTACTTTTTAGATTTGAAGTTTGGGAAAATCCTCAACCTTCATGTTTACCTATCTCAAAATAGAATATTAGCACCTGAATAGAAACACATAAACACAGAGAGACAAAGACAAGCAGATAGGAAAAAAAAAAGAGGAGGAGAAAGAACCCTCACATTCCCTCTTCCTGGATGAAACTTTTCATTCATATGTAATCAAATGAGAACAGCACAGCAAAGATGACCTGGTCCTAGGAAACAACATAAGCTAAATAAATATTTCTATTAATGTGAAATAGGGGGGAAAAAATGGATTCCCAGGCCAACCATGCACAATGTGTTCAGATCTCTACTCCTGTCTGAGTTTCCACTGATTTTTATAAATATTGAAATTTACATTCCAGAAATATACATAGCTTTCATTTCATTGAGATAAAGCTATAACATACCTTTGTGGAAACCTTTGTTTCATTCACTTGTTCCCTGTTTGGTAGGATCTGATGTGATTTTTACACAATCTTCTCTCATCTAACTTACTCTATTAGTTGTTATATGGAACAGAAATTCACATTTCAGTGTCAAAGGTACATACAGAAAGCTTCAAATAACCAGATTTCTTTAAATGTATTAGCTCTAGGGAAATGGAGCAAATCACAGGACAACAGACTCAAGTTATAACCAACTTGGTAAAAGAAAAAATTTCAATTCAGCCTGCTATATAAAAGGTACTGGGCTGTGCTCTGGGGGTACGAAGTTTAGAGTAAATAGTCCCTGCTCTCAAGGAGCTTAAATTCTACCATTAAAATACAAGGTTTGGGGGTTTTTTTCAGTATAATATAAAAATACAGTGTCCAAAAAGTCTTAGTGCAATTTTAAGCAACCAAAGCTTTTGTAAGCTAAGACTTTTGGAACAGACCAGATTTGAACTCAGAGCTTCCTGACTCCATGCCCAGCATTCTATCTACTGTGCCATCTGGCTGACCCTTAAGAAATATACTAAGACACCAATATTGAAACATAAAACAAAAACAGTTTTTTTTTCCTTCAGGATAACCTTCTATTAGAAAACCCCCTAGTTCTTGAGCATCTCTTAAATATTTACTTATACCAGTATTTGGAAATGAAATACATTTTATGTCTAAAATACTAGCATTTTCGAGTGTCCTCTTAGTGCAGAGCTGCTGAAATGGGTATATGATGCGCTTAACACTTTGTCAACATGTTGGAAGGGTGACTTTAGATTAACCTGGAAGACAATGATGTCAATGAGCATCCAATTCATAGAGGTCTCGGCCTTCATGTTAGTCAATAAATGACTACATGTAAGCAGAGTGCAAAGAGAAAAGTAAAACAGTTCCTGTATTCAAAGAGTACTCTCTAATATAGGAGAGAATTGATGAACCTATGACCCTAAGTTTATATAGAATAAATACAAAATGAATACAAGATAAGGTAGACTGGGAATGAAGGGCACTAGGAGATCTAGGGTAGTGGGGGTAATCATTGAAAGCTTTATATAAAAGGTGGCAATTGGGTCAAGACTTGAAGGAAAGCAATAATTCCAAATGGAAGTGAAGAAAGAGTGCCTTTCAGGCTTGAGAAAAAGCCAGTGCAAAGGCACAGAATTAGAAGATGGAGCTTTTGTCATTTTCAGTCATTTTTCAGGAGCGTCTGATGCTTTGTGACCCCATTTGGGGTCTTCTTGGCAAAGATACTGGCATGGTTTGCCATTTTCTTCTCCAGCCCATTTTACAGATGACAAAAGTGAGGCAAACAGGGTTAAATGACTTTCCCAGGCTCACACATCTAGAAAGTATCTGAGGAAAGTCAGATTTGAACTCAGAAGAACCCTGACCCCAGGCCCAGCACCTAGCTGCCTAGATGGAACATAGTATATGTGAAACAGGAAGTATTGCCAATGTGGACTGCATGAAGGAAAGTGATGTGTAAGAAGACTAGAAAGGTGGGAAATGATCAGGTTGCTAAGGACTTTAAATGCCAATAGTTTTTGTTTGCATATTGTCTCCTCCATTAGACTCTGAGATACTTGAGAGGAGGGACTGGGTATTTTTGCCTTTCTTGGTATCCACAGTGCTTAGAACAGTACCTGGCACTTAGTAGGTACTTAAAGGTTTATTGACTGACTGAGTCCATATTTGATTCTATAGGTAAGAGAGAGGCACGGGAGTTTACTGGCTAGAGGGATGATGTGGTCAGCCTTAAGTTTGAGGTTCATCACTTTGGTCACTGAGCGGAGAATGGATTGGAACAGGGAGGGGTTGGATGGCAAAGAAATCAATAGGATGAGCTTGGACCAACAGATTTCTTAACACAAAAGATATAGTAGGCAGAATGCCATGAAGGACAATGCCTTGCGGAAAGCAGGCACGCAATAAATATTTATCAGATGACTGAATAAATGAATGAAACGCCATTCCAGTGTCTTCTAAAGCCATGGAACCTCTTCATAATTTCATTTCAAATGCAGCACACATTTTCTTTGATTTCTTTGGCTGCACAGTGATAAGCAGACAGAACCAATCTGTGACGGTTTGGGTTATTGCACATTGTCACTTCGACTTATATCACATTTCTGTCTGTTCTTTTTTAATGTTTTTATTATGAAAGGGAATTGGAAGGTAGTACAGTCAGTTGTCAAGAATTAATAAAATCTACACACACACACACACACACACACACACACACACACACACACACACACATTTCCTCCAGCACTGGAAAGGTATCAAGAGAAACAAAAGGAAAAGATGAAAGTGACTGAATAATATGCTAGTTACTTTAACACTATAGAGATTGTCTGCCAAAAAAAAAGCCTCTAGAGAATTTAGCCATTTCTTGACTATCTAGCATAAGAATTAGTTTCCGTTGTTAGAAAACTGACTTATCCTCTGCCCTGAGTGGAAAGTCAGCAGTTCTATTTACTAGCTTTGTGACTTTGGGAAAACCACTTCATCTCTCTGATACTCAGTTTCCACATTTGTAAAATGAGAGAGTTGGATAATATCATATGTAAAGTGTCTTCTATCTCTAAATCTATAAAACTTTGATCCAAAAATGATACTCTTAAGTCTTTCAGAGAGTCAGCTCTAATGAAGTTGGACCAAAATGAATTTTCTCAGAGCATACATGTATGTCGATAGAGTCTTAACCAGTAATTCTAACCCCTTTTACGGATATTGCCAATAGCATGAAAAGTGTTCTCAAACCAAATTTTAGGACAAATTCATCTTGGGTGGGAAAAGACCTCAGGAAGAGATCTCAGGACACAAGCCTCTGTTAGGGCAGAAACCTTAAGACATCTTCCCACAGGATTTGAACCCAGAGTTTGAATCTACTGCCAAGGAGGCTGCCCTCAGGGAAGGGATAGAGCTAAGACAAATGAGGAGCTCACCTATAATGCAACTATAGGCATTGAGAAAGATAAGGGAAAGGAAAAAGCACATCTGGTAGCTCCTAATTTCATGAATTATTGATACTATCTAGGTGCTAAAGTCAGTTATTTCTACCTGCTGAAAGAATATCACAGCCTAAATTTCTGTCTCTCACCACTGCCATATAACCCCTCCCTCCCGGTATGTGCGTGCCTCATTTGAAAACCTCTTTTTATTAATGGAACAATGTCCACATTTATTCTGTCAAGTTTGTTACCTTGGAGTTATTTTTAATGCTTTCCTTTCCCATCTCCTTCACATCCATCCAGTTTCCAAGACGTATCAATTATGTAATACCTTTCTTATCTTTCCCTTCCTCTTTATTTTCACTACAACCCTACCCCCCCAACCTCAGTGTGACCTCTTCTGCTTAGACTATGTAACTTCCCAACTGACCTTCCTGCCTCCATTTCACCCTTATTTTTGCCATACTTCTTGATGCTGCTTTGTTCATATTATCACATTGCCCTGATCACATTGCTTTTCAGTCCAAAACCGTTTAGCAGCTCCTTGTTGTCCATGGAATAAAGTATAATTGTGTTCTTTTCCTGACATTCAAGGCTTTCTACAACCTCAGTTCAGGCCAAATGACTACTCTGTTACCATTGTCTCCATGCCATCTCCCATATAACACTTGTCACCATAGCTAAACTGTATCCCTCCAACCCCCAACACATACAATCAAACACACACACACACACACACACACACACACATACACACACACACACACACACCCCCAAGTCTGTCTGTTAAATCTATCCTTTTCTTCAGAACTCAGCTCAGGTACCTATCTTATCAACTTTTTTTTTCTTTCCTCTAATCCCAATACCAGGTAAAAAGGGATTTTATCCTTCCTTAAAACTGTCATAGTGTTATGCCTAAGTATCTTCCTTCCATGTTTCACTCTGTCCCCTATATTGGAGTTATTTGTGGGAAACCACACTAGGTGTGGAATCAGGACCTATATTTAAATCTTGACTTACCAGTGGAGTGATCTTGGTTGGTCACAAGGCAACCATGTGGTGCAGTAGAAGTGAACACTGGAATTGCTGTCAGAGGACCTGGGTTCCAATTCTGGTTCTATCTCCTATGTGTGTGACCTGACCATCTCCTTAATGATCTATTATAGAATTTTCCCAATCTGAAGATAATGTTCTTTTCCCTTTTTGTGAAAAGTGGAACATTTACCCTTCACCAGTCTTGGCAGTACCTTCCATTCAATTACAAATGAGGGTCAGTGTAATATCAATCTTTGTATCTTCAATGCCAAGCACAATTCTTCATACATAGTAGATGCATAGTAAATATTTGTTAAACTGAAGAGAATATTTCTTCCCCCATATGTTTCTATTTACCAAGGGTTATCATAATATAATATTTATATCAATGTGTGTATACATATCAATTTGTATATATATATATATGTATATATATATGTGTGTGTGTGTGTGTGTGTGTGTGTATTGATTTTTGTGCTTATATCAACATATATCAATGTATATTGGCATATCAATATATATTACATCTATATATATATATCTATTATATTGATATATCAATATACATTGATAAGTGTATATTATATACATATACATTCATATATGTGTATACATATACACAATATGTATATTGCATCTGCATATATTCATACACAAAAATCACTTGAATGGTAGGTATAGTGCCTATATCAGAAATCTTTCAAAAATGAAAGTAGACCCAAATAGATCAACGTTATCTATTCCATCATTCAGCAAATATTTGGGTGCCTAATATGTGAAAGACATTGTGTGAGATATGCTTATAGACAGTTTTGTGGTATAGTAGATAGAGTGTGGACTTGAAGTCAGGAAGGCCTGAGTTCAAATCCTTCTTCAGCATACTCAGTTCTATGGTTCTGGGCAAATTACTTAATGCCTCTTAGCCATGGTTTCTTCATCTGTAAAATACGGATAACAATAGCACATGGTTCTTGTGATGATCAAATGAGTTAATATAGGTGAAGTACTTTGCAAACCTTTAAATGCTATGTAAATGCTAGCTATTACTATTCCTGCCCTCAAGAAGTGTACAATCTATTCTTACGCTACTGTCATGGATATGTACACATTGTAGTAGTAGCTTATCTGAAATGCTCCCAAGTGATAATGTTCAGTAAATATTTGTAATTATTATTAGTCAGGTATGGTAGAAAATGGATAAGACAGTCAAAAAACCCAGATATAACTGACTCCATGATTCAAAATGTATTAACTAAAAAACTAGAAACCAGCTATTTAACCTCTGGGCTTTAGGTTATTTCATCCACATAGTGGATAATCCTTAAGGTAACCCTTACCATGACTTCTGTTACAAGGTCATTGTGAAGAAAGTGTTTTTATTCTTATTCAGATCAATGATATTAATGCATATTAAGAGTATGTCTTGATTATGTTAATTATTTTAATATACTGAGGAAATACAAATTTTCTTGTGACCTAAGCAAGAGAATAGATTGCAAGATTCTAAATTATTACCATCCATGCTGTATTTCTATGATGCATTACTATCCAATTTTCACATTATTACTCCATGGAGTTCAGTTATCCTTGTTTGAAAAATGGCAGAATCATACAATCAGAATTGGTGTTTCAGCAATCATTTAGTTCCATCTATGTCCAAAAAGAATCTCTAATATTCTCGATAGGTGGTTGTCCAGTCTTTGTTTGAAGACTACTTATGAAGTAAGAGGGAAGTCATTACTTCCCTGGCAGCCCATTCAACTTGACTGTTCTTGTTAGGAAGTTGTTTCTTCTCCCACTTTCATCACTACTAAATTTATTTCTTTATAATTTTTACCCATTGGTCCTGGTTCTGACCCTTGGGAATAAGCAGAACAAATTGTATAGTCTTCAAGAAAAGCCTAAAATGTGTTTTCAGTTCCCAGTGAACAATTGGCCTTTTCCTTCCTTCCTGCCCTCCTCTATGTGATATTCTACTCTCCAACTTTCTGAAAATGGTCAAATTTTCTCTATGCTCCAAATCCCTTTTTTGTAAATTTTTGTGTTGAAGTTTTACTTCCATTTTTTGGTTTGTTTTTGTTTCTTTGGTGAGGCAATTGGGGTTAAGTGACTTGCCCAGAGTCACACAGCTAGTGAGTGTTATGTGTCTGAGTCCAGATTTTAACTCAGGTCCTCCTGACTCCAGGGCAGGTGCTCTAACCACTGTGCAACCTACCTGCCCCTACTTCCATTTTTTTTTAAAGAACCCTTCACTGTCCCTGATAATCTGGAGTAGGTGGAAGACCATCCTACACTTGAAAACAGAAGGTACTCACTTCACTTCATCAGGAATACAAACATTATACTGTAATAAAGGCCTGGCATGTGTCTCAGCGGCATCTCTCTATGCAGAGGACACTAAGGAGACTTTCCAGGTGAGAGTCATTGTATCATAGAATGGAACCGCCTTGGAAAAGCTGTGGAGCATTCATGGATATCCTATAGCTGGTTCAGATTAGCTAACTGTATGGTAAAGGTAAGACTCTTTGATTGTGAAAACATTCAAAAAGTGACTAACTCTATGCTTCTGTCATTGCTGGATCTATAAAACTCCTTCACTCGATAAAAGAAAAGACAATGGTATAAGAGGAGAGGCTCTGGGCCTTCTCCTCTCCAAGACTTATGTGTGGTCCCTTCAAAATGAGACTGCCCTTTGCATTGGTGTTTATTCTATCATATTAGGTGAAGGATATTAATCTGGAAGCTCTGATCTTATGAGCTGTAAAAGTAAAGAAAGCTAACCTCTGAGATGCTGGAGATCCAGGAGCATAGGGATTGGAGTCCAGTCTAGGCTTTGCAGTCAGCCCAACATCTATACCCTGAGGGTTAAACAGGGACCTTTGAGACTCCAGGTCGGCAATAGTTGAGTGGGACCACTGAGTACTATGTAGGAACTGTGTTATGTTGATCCCATTACCTTCAGTGACTGAAGGTATAAGGGAGAGCATAGTTAAAGATATTGGAGAAAATATTTGTATTTTGTTCTTTCTGTATGTTTGAAGTAAACACTCCTCCAGAAAAAAAAATTAATTGATGTTAAGTGGTTAAATGAAACTGGGATTCTAATAGAAGCTAACAATGACAGAAACATAGCCATTGAGGGCTCAAGCTGGTGACAGTAGGAAAGAGAGAATCCCAAACCTCTCTTGGTACCCTAGACCCTTGAGGATCAGATATAGGCACCTGGCTCTGGGAGAATGAGCAAGAGCATACTTTTTCCAACCCTCTCAATGCAATTCAATGAAATTTTTTAACCTATTCTCCATACTAATTGAAATTTTTCAGCCTTGCTTTATATGCTTCATCTCTAAGCATTGGTTAAGATTTTTTTTAACTCATTATCATTTCTTGGTGACTTGACAACCAACCCCAACTTAACAAACTGCTCAGCCATATCCTCATCTCTCCTTCCCTCCTACCGACATTTTACCTGTTTCAACAATTAGCTCTATCCACCAAGCTCTACCCATTTGTTTTTCCCATCAATCTGTGCCACTTACATTTTCTGACTTAACTCAGTGTGCAAACTATTCTGACCTTCTTTATTCTTGAACACTTCTCCTCAAGTGTCTATTCTTTAATACTTAATCTTGTTCTTTCTTTCAACTTCTCATAGCAATGAAAAGTAGAAACTGAAGACTTTTCTCTTTCAGATTTGCTTGAATTTCTCCCAGATTCCTCCTTCCAATATTCAGTTTCAATGACATTTACCCTCAAAATCACCAAAATAATTTTGTTCCCATTCACCTCAAATCCTCTTTTCACATTCCTTCTTACCACAATCTTATCCCACAGAAATTAGTTACATAAGATATAAACTACTCATCTTTCATTCCTAAAGTACTCAGTCAGGAATACTATTGATATCCAATTTTAATAGGCTCAGAAGACCAAAAATGTATTCTAATTTTCATTAGGTTCATTATTGCAACAAAAGGGAAAACATGAGGTTTTTTTTGTTTTTTGGGTTTTTTTTTACTGGAAACGTTATATTTATCAAATGCTTATTGGAATATATAGCAATTAAAACAAACTCATTGCCTAATTAAGATAGAAAGGATGAGAACTTTGTGAATCTTTAATCCTCAAAAAGGAGCCTTATGTGAGTAAGGTTTAATTATATCATTAAATATTTAAATGATTTGCTAAGCTGAAAATTAGCATATTCTTTTAAATATCACCAGCACTGATATACTGTGACTAAACAGTAAAAATAATATCACCATTATTACAACAATAGTGTCCAATCTTTTAAATATTTGTAATATTCCATTCTAATCATGTTTGCTTTCCAAACTGGGTAAAGATATAAAAGTTTATCACGTTTACTTTTAACCCTAACATAAGTAATTGATGGCTTTATAAGTACTTTGTCCTCTAAAGATTTCAGTTGTCAGCTGCCTTACATTGTAAATACTAATTTATCAGGAGCACCTGTTTGCCAAAAGGAGCTCAATATTTCTTTCACGGGCACCCGAGGAAGAGTTTGCTTTTATAACCCTATTTATTGATATGTCGGCATCAAGTTCTGCCAGACTGAATGATCACATTTCATTACAATCTACATTCTGTGCAGTGTTTCTACCAAGGCTTGAACAACAACAGGACATCTACAAACTTTCCTGTCCCATGTCATAAAGCATAGCAAGTTGATCTAGCATATCATTAAGGAATGGGCATGAACATTTAGTGGTCATTTTGTCCATAAAACTAAGCTAACAAAATACCTGTCCTTTGAATTATCAAAGGGACAAAAATGACAGTGGGAAACATTATACCTTCCAAAAGATTAATAATGGTATTGAGCCTATAATACCTGTAAAAGGCTCCTTATTACTGTAGTGAGTGTATAACCAGAGATCAGGAAGGATTCTGCCAGCCTAACTCTTTTAGGAAAACATATGGCTATTAACAAGTTTTCTTATCTGTCCCCTTTCTAGAAATGGGAAAAAATGTCATGTCACACCAAGAGTTCTCAGGGCCAATTAAGGGGAGAAACAGTTGTTTTAAAGAAGACACGTCTAAGTACTGTAGTCAACGTATATTTTGACACAAAAGTCTCCAAATCATATTGAGATAGCTCAAAGAGGAAAGAAACCATTTTTGGTAGTAATCTAGTCATATAAAAACATTGTGGTATAGTGGATAGAGAGCAAGGAAGTCCTACGTTTAAATCCCCGCCTCTGACATATTGATTATGTGACCCAGAGCAAGTCATTTAACCTTTTAGTGTTCCATGCAACTCTTTGAGACTGTCAGTTACAGAAGATGTTTATGTTCCTTAGTAGAGGAAGTTGCCTCATTTGAGAGTTCCCCAATCCAAGAAATCAAAGATCTACTTTCTAACCCCACAGTCATATGTACTTCTAAGATCTCAAAACATCTGATTACGAAAAGTTCACATGATCTCCTAGAGAAATATATGTGAAAGCAGCATCTCAGAAAAAAAAAATGTACCCAAATTCACATAGACACTGATCTACCAAGAAGCCTGAATAGGAAGAGTTGCCATGAAATATTGAATACAGTAAGCAAATCTCAGCCGTACCTAGCTATATCTTTAAATCTTTTATTTATAGCACTGTTCAGCACTCATATTGGCAAAGTGAATTTAAAATGATTTTGATCATTTTTCTAATTGCTTTTGGTTGTTCTCTCCATTGCAGAAAGGAAGCCACCAGAACAGAAAGAGGTTAAACATTTTACTCAAAGTCATGTAACGAGCGAGTTCTCCAAGTCTCCACTTGAACTTTTTAGGTCTTTGCTTATTGATCAGTTAATCAACAAAAATGTATTCAGCATTTACTATATGCCAGGAGTTATAATGGTGCTGGGGCTGGCTACAAAGAGAAAAATGAAAGAGCTGCTGACCTCAAGGTGCTTGCATTCTATTAGTGTAGACAACGTGTATATTTATAAGCATGTGAAAATATATATACAAAAAAAGTATGAGGTAATTCATTGGGAGGGGCACTTGTAGCTTAACAGATCAGGAAAGACTGCCTAGGAGGTGGCATTTGAAGTGAGCTCTGAAGGAAAATTAGAATTTTAAGAAGCGGAGGTGAGGAGGAAGTGCATTACTGGCATGGGGTGTGGGATGGGGTGGGGAGAGGTGAGGACAGCCCATACATGGCATGGAGAAGGAAGGGAAGAGTTTCCTATTGGGGAACTCAAGTGAACTTAATGCTTACCATTTATTAAAACTCTATTTCTCTGTGAAGAAAGCAAATCAGTATTAAAATGGTGTCACTGATGCTTGTTTGTAATCCAAAAATAAATTTGTCTAAATTCTCCCTTGTCTTATGGTTGTGACCTTTGATTCAGTGATTGCAGTAGTGGAGAGCCCATAATCCTGCAGGAGTAGGAGAAAGTAAAAGCTGTTTCATAGAATCTCTCTCCGGTTGCCTGCCCATTTTCTAACTGACTCTGGACTTCCATCCACATACTCATTTTTGGTGCTGTCTCAATTCACTTTTTAAATTCCATTTGTCCTCCCTCCAATGACATGTTTGTAGATTGGCCTTTCTGCCAGATGCTAATTCTAGCACAAGGGGCTTACTACTGTATAATAAGGAAAGTGAAAATATTTCAAAGTGAAGGGGTCTTGTTATTATCAGTGTGGCACTGAACTCTCCCAGAGTAAAATTTCCAATCCTCAGGGTGCTTATATAACTACATAATACATTCATATAAATGGTAATATTCTAGCTCTGAAGGTCTCCTTGCTTTTTTATATTTTCTATTTTCCTAACCTAATAAATGAATAAATGCATGTAGCAGCACCTCCAAATAAAACTCCCTGAAAGGAAATGTTCCATTCAAACTAAGCTCATCGTTAAGCTGCAAAACAATTCAGTGTGGTGCTGAACAGCAATCCATCACTGATGACCAACCTTATGAAATGAGAGGAATGAGATCTAAGTCAACCTGAATTACTTTTTTCTATTACTCTGACATTTAATGGTCTATCATTTTCACCTTATATTAAATCCCTAGAGGTGACATGCATACCCCTGAGTACCATAGAATTGAGTGCAAACATTCTATTCTATGGGATTCAATTCTTCCTGAGGACCTGGAAGAGAGCAGTGGGAATCACAAAACATCCCAGCTGGTGGGCACCTTAAGGATTACCTAGTCCATTGTGAAACTGAAGCTCAAAAAGATTAAAAATGATTTGCTTGTAGTCACAAGCATTTGGTGGAAGAACTGAGAATGGAAACCAGAACTTTTGCCTCCAGGTTTCTTCCTCCTCCACTTTGTCATAGGGACTTCAGCTCCAGGTTCTCTAGTCCAGCCCATTATTGCAAAAAGTTAGACTTAGCACTATAGTGCTTAAATGTGCAGCTGGCAAGATGTTCCATTCTCTCAATCCAATACTTCAAGGATCAGGAAGTTTGTTGGTACAAGTACTTCTACTGATGCATATTATGACACCTCTGGCTTAGATCATTTCAAAGAAGCCAAAAATTTCATTACCTTGCAGGAAATCCAGTGATGAGCTCCTCCAAACTTAGCCAGACGTATTATTGGACAAGAAGCATATAGTATATCACCAGACCCCCACAAAGAAATCCTCTCCATCTTGGAACAATCTGGAAAAATGGGCTTTCCACTACTCTTGCCTTCTAGAACCCACAGTGACCAAGATGGCATGATTAGGCATTGCATTTCAATTTTAGCTGATATATATTTCATTTTCCTGACCTTTTTTATGTCAAGCAGTGATCACAATCAGAAGGAAACTTATAAAAGAGCAAACCAAAAATAAATGTTTCCTCCCCCAGTGACAACTTTTTAGTGACTGTGGAGCCAGTTGTAATTTCATAATAAAACTGCCCTCTATTAAAACATCAGAACACCCTTCTCAGTCATTGCATCTACCCAGACAGAGACAGAAGTATAGTTCTGTGACCCATTTCTGAGTTCCATTTTTTTAGCTGTTTCCTAATCAATAAATTCTTTCCTTGTGTTACTGCCCTGGGGTGCTCTTAGTAAGAGAAGCTCCATTGACATATGAGTGAGGTTCTGCCCCCATCTCATTTAATCACAGAAGGTCCATACAGCTTAATTGAATCAAACAATCAGTCAAAAGTGGAAGTCAGGTAAACCCTTAGTCAATTTGAGAAACATAAAGTTCTTGGATTGTTGTCCAAAGACAGATCTTGCCACACAGAAATAAATTATGATTGGCTAAAAGAATTAGACATAGCTTTAAGCTACAGATTATAAGCTATATATTAAAATAACAAACTAGTTCAAAGCCAGTAAGTGGAATCCAGCAGTAAGCATTCCTAAGAGGGAATTGCCCTTGCCAGAGGAGGAAAGAGTTCTCCTTTCTCTCTCTTTTCCCTGCCTTCCCTGAAATCACCACCAATGGCCAACTTTAGAAGGGTGGAAGATGTAGAATTCTGATCAATGTCATTAACAGGGTCCCAAACAGCAGGGACTTAATAGCAGCATCTGCAACAAGGGCTGAGAGATGCATCAGGGACAAAGGGAACATGCAAAAGAAAGGCAGACACAGGGATCATGACCTTTCAGAAAGGAGAGAAGTATCAGCTGTGGAATCTAGAGTGGCACCAAACGTCCAAACCCAGGTGAGAGCTACACCCAAGGGGAACTTCACAGCACTTTATGAAAGGAACAGAGGACTTCTGACTTCTTGTTACCAGGAACTATGAGATCTCACTTTTGCCACAAGCCTCATTTTGCTATAATTTTGAGCCCATTCTTCCTGGAATCCTAGAATGCCTTTCAGGGGATTGTTCTCATAACAACTGTTCTTGCCCTGTGATGCATAGTAACCCTTTTTAAAAGCTGACAAAATAATTCTTTTTAAGCTCACAAATTCTGGCTCCCAATAAATGGGAAGCACATACCAGGGGGTAAGGAGGTTCATGAATCACAGTACTAGAAACTCAGTAGCTCAAGGTTATCCCTAGAACCTTATAGAACAGAGTTAATAAGCATTAGGACTAATTGTTCTACTTAGGAACTTTTAGAACATTATAATCTCAAAGGTGACTTGTGTCTTTACTCTTTTGTAATAATGATGGTAACTGGCACTTTTGTAGTATCTGATAGTATAAAAGCACTTCTACTTACAATATACCTTTTGATCCTCTCAAAAGTCTTGTAAGGTGAGCTGACAATACAAATATTACTCTCTTTATTTGACAAATTAAAGAAATTGAGGCACAGATTAAATGGCTTACCTAATGTTACAGAGCTAGCAAGTGGCAGTCTCAAATTCATATTTTCTGATTCCAAATTAAGTCTCTTTGTTTCCCTATGCCACAGGTTTTGCTCAGTTCTGCTGTTGACACCACTGTCATTCATCATAGTTCCACTTGGTCAACTGAAAGAGCACACTCATGTCAAGTTATTGAATGGTCTATTTCTAGATTCAAAGGCTCTCTTGGTCATGGTAATCCTTGATTGTGTCTAACCCAATAGAAATATTCTCATATTCAGCTTTCTCAGGTCAAAGGCATTTTTCTTTTCTTGTAAGAGAAAGATTTGGCCATAATGAAGAGAGTGACAATCTACAGTCAAAGTCCTCCCTCCATCCAATTTATAAGTGAAGACCAGAGATAGACTTTTTTTCCAGTGCCAGGCATGACTGAGTCCCTAGCAGCTAAGGTGATCTGGAAAGAAGTGCCCCAGAGGTCCAGCCAGCACCCTGCAAATAACAAGCAATAAGAGAGCCATTAGCAAATGAAAGCTCTTCTCAGATTATCTTTTAAAATGTTATTAAGGAATGGAAAACATCAAATATGTTTCATGGAGTATCCTGTAAGAAGTGCTCCCACTGAGCCAAACTACTCAGTGTTGACAAGTATCACAGTGCATATCACCCCCAACTTAGATTCACTCAGCATGGGCTTCACTCACAGGCTAACATGATTAAACAGGGTGTTTTTAATTTTGATTTTATCTTATGGCATTATTACATGCACATGAATAGAATTTTCTGTGGGGCTTTTCAGAAGTTGGAGAGATGGAAAATGTATTTAACCTTGGCACTTATTACACTCTGCACAATACCTAGCACATAGTAGGAGCTTAACACATATTAACTGACTATTGTTTTCCATGAGGAAAGGGCTTTGCATATCTTTGAAGAAAGAAGGAAGGAAAGATGCATTTATAAATTTCTGTGTGTCAAGTACTATGCTAAGTACTTTAGAAATATTATCTCATTTGATCCTCATAACCACTCTTAGAGGTAGGTGCTATTATTATCCCCATTTTACAGTTGGAGAGATGAAAGTAGACCGAGGTTAAATGGCTTGCCTAGGATTACATAGCTAGTAAATGTCTGAGGCTGTTTTTGAATTCAGGTCTTCTTGACTCCAGGCCCCTGCTCTAACCACTGTGTCACTTAGCTGACATAATACTATAGGAATCTGAATCATAGGTTTAGATCTAGAAGTGATCTTAAAGACCACTGAGACTAACTATCTCATTTTATTGATGAGGAAATTGAGGTTAAGAAAAAGTGAGGGACTTTCCCAGGGTCATTCAAATAGTTAAGTATCTGAAATAAGATTTGATTCCAAGTCTTCCTAACTCCAGGCCCACTATTCTATCCACTACTCCATGGTGCCTCTAATGGGATTGGTGAGTCTTCTTGATATGGATGCATTTTCAGTTATGTTCAAGACCTCCTGCCAAAGGAAGAGATTCTTGTTTCTTAGGTTGTGAGGTTGTTGTTCTAGATGTATTTTAACAGTTTGGTAACCTAATGGGCTACAAACCTAAAGCACAAGTCAGGACAGCAGTGCTGCAGTTGTGGGAATGACTGAGGAGTATGAAGTAGTTTTAGGAGTACTAGCCTCAGACTCAGGAGTCCTTGACACTAGTCCCAGCTCTACCTACCTCACTGTGTGATTTCACTTCTCTGTGCCTCAATTTTCCCATCTGTTGAATGAAGGGGATGGACTAAATATCCTCTAATTTCCCATCCATGGCTAAAATTCTAGGACCGTGAAACTCTGAAGCATACAAAGAGGCATAAAATGGCAGGAACCTACAAGAACCTGTTCTCCATGGTCCTTGGCATTCGCCTTGCTTCCCTTAACTGAAAAATTTTGAAGCACATGAAGGCTCTGAGATAAGTAGATTTGGAAAACAGGGCCAATAAAGAAAGGTTAAAGGGATTGAAGGAAAAAACACCCAAGGAAAGCTTACTTGTGCTTTTCTAATACGAGGAGATAATTATGCATAGACTGGTAACCACCTCTGCAACCCTCCCAGGATTAGAATAAGAGCAAAAAGGTAAAAAAAAAAAACTACACTAGGAGGGGCTTAGTTAAATGTAAAGAAAAACATCCCTCCTAGATTGGCTATAAAGTTATATAGCATCCTATTGAAGGTCATTACAGATTCAGAATTATAATGACCTTTCTTTTTATGTAAGTAACATTTTATTTTTACCAGTTTCATGCAAAAACAATTTTTAACATTCATTTTTTTAAAAAATTTTGAGTTATAAATTCTTTCCCCACCCCCCCATAACGTAGGTTATACATGTACAATCATGTGAAACATATTTCCATATTAGTCATGTTATGAAAGAAAACACAGACCAAGAGAAAAGTATTATGCTTTGATCTTCATTATCAGTTCTTTCTCTGGAGGTGGATACCATTTTTAATCATAAGTCCTTCAGAATTGTCTGGATCACTATATTGCTGAGACTACCTCATAGTTGATCATCATATATTACTGTAACTGTGTGCAATGTTCTCTTGATTCTCACTTCAATTTGCATCAATTCATATAAGTCTAGAAGGGCCTTTCAAGATCATCTAGTCCAATTTCCCCTCACCCACCTCTTGCCTTTTAAAAAAATGTATATGAGGTAATTGACACAATGAGAGATCAAGTGTTTACCAGAAATTAAAAGTCAGGCCTTTTAACTCTAAATCCAGCCTTCCACTCTTTCATTTTGCTAACCTGAGAGAGACTCAAGAAGTTATGTCTTCAGAAATATTTCCAATCAATACAGAAACTCATACAGTTAGTTGCTAGTGAATCCTCTCTTACCATCCACCTCCACCTTTCCCTTTAGTAATGATAGAGCAAAGAACCTCTCCTCCATCTCTTTGCTACAAGGCCACCCAGTGACCTTTCCTATAAGATTAAATATTGCAAACAATTCTTTTCTAAACAAAATCAAACTGATCATTTGCCTACAATGACTAAATACATTCAGATCCCATGGTCAAGCTGCGGGGAAAAAGGAAAAGAGCTGGGAAAATGCCTATGTGTTCCACATTGGCTGTCCTCTGCCTATCCATTATGACATGCAGGTTTAGTAGAGGATAGGATCTTGTCAATTTAGTGTGTAAATTGGCCCTTCTCTACAGTCCCAAGATCTCCCGAGGTTAAGGTTAATATGTTCTTCCAAAATTATGTGGGCAAGTCCTGACACTTCACTTGGCAAAGCCTCTTAACAGATTATTCTGGGATGGCACTCAGAATTGAAGAGGAAGAAATATTAGCACAGAGAGAGAGGAAAAAGACTAATATGGTAAAGTTTAAGTGAAAGCTAGACTGGACACAATATACCTTCCATATCTCAGCCCTTCATACAGTACTAAGGTTATAAAAAAAATAAGTAATGAAAACCAAAGGAATTAAGAAAAGCCATCCATAAAAAACTTTCACCTAAAATGTTTGTACCCTCTGAACTTTTTTTTTCTGTATTCATATAATCTAATACTGTCACTTTAAAAGAGAGCAGTGCTAACATGACATTTATAGGATCATTGATGGAAAACTCAAAAGGATCATAGGGATCAAATCAAAACCTTTCATTTTACAGATGAAGAAACTGAGGATGAGAGAGGGTAAAGTGTGTTACCTTGGGTAAAATAACTGAGTGCTTGAAGTAGGATTCAAACCCAAGTCTTCTTTACTCAAAACCCTGCACTCAGTCTATTACAACATGTTATTTTGATAATATTTAACACATGCAACCTGGAAAATATTGCTTGTCATCATTACATTATGCTGATCCATGAAAACAGAGTACCACCAAACTGTGTACACAGCTCTGGACGTCAACAACTTCCTTCTCTGAATCTCATAGCCCTTCCCATCTATGCCAGTCCATTTGTTCTGACATGGTCATTTCCCTTTTGGGGATGTATGTGCATGCATACTGGTATTTGTGTGTGCATGTGTGTGTGTGTGTGTGTGTGTGTGTGTGTGTGTGTGTGTGTGTGTGTAGCTGGATTCACAGTTCCTGAAGGAAAGGAACAATGTCTTACTTTGACTTTGTGCTCAGTATCTAGCCCAGTATGCCAATAGCTAGGTGACACAGTGGTTTGAGTGGATTACAGGGTTGTTGTGATGATCAAATGTGCTAATTTATACAAAGTGCCTTGTAAACCTTAAAGTGTTGTTCCTCAAAGTGTTGTCACCTTCACATTTCTCTGGATGTCTCATTTCCCTGGCAAATCCTCCTACAAGCTCAGTTATGCACCTCATCCAAAAGAGCTTGTTCTGTGACTATTCATTTTGTCCTTTGCCCACTGTTTTAGAATAACACAGGGTTTCAAAAATTGGAATGTCAAAATTGGATGTGATCTTGGAGGTTACTGAGTGTTAGTTCTCACCCCATGGAGGAATCACTCTTTAACACCACTATAGATGATCAATCATCCTTGGTCTCTCTCCCTTCTTAAACTACCTTCCATTCTAATTCACCATTTGCACACTCTGTCTTCTCAGTATAATATAAATTCTTGAGGTCAGACTTTTTTGTTATTGTTTCTCATATTTGTATCCAAAGCACAGCAGCCAATACTTTGTCTTTGTATCCACAGCACCTACCACAACACTTTGGACATGGTAGGTATTTAATCCTTGTCTGTTGGACTGAATTGAAGTGAATCTGTGTAAAGCTTATTTTGAACTCTTACATGGAGGTGACATCACGAAGGAAGAGAAAATACAAATAAAAGAGAAAGGGCAAAGACCAAGACAGAGGCTTGGGAGACATTAATGTTTAGGGGATAGGAAATAAATGATCACTCATAAAAGGAGAGTAAGATGGACCTGTCAGTAAAGCAGGAATGATGGAACCAGAAGCCAGAATGGCTAGTACTTAATAGTGAATGGATAGCAAGGAAATATAGGCAGTTGATTTGAATGACCTTTGTATAAGGAGTTTAGCTGGTGGTACTTGAGAGGATGTCATGGTTAGGTGAAGGTTTTTTATTATTATTTTCAAGGGGAAGATCTAGCCACATTCTTGAGAGGAGCATAGCCCCAGGGGAGAGCCAGGAAAAATGCAATTAGTCTCCTTGTGGCAAGAGGAAGGGTATAAATGTGTCAGCAGAGAAGTTGCCTGGATTACAACATTGTGTAATGCCTGGTTTTCTGATGGTCAGCTGGATAGAATGTGAAGTATATTCTGGAGCTATCTAGCTCCAGAGGACTCGCAGGGGAACATAAAGCTTGGACCAGGTTGTACCAGCATACCTTAGAGGAATGTTTACTCAGGGGAAAGGCCATCTGTATTGATATCCTAAGGCCTTCTGGCATACTGTCACACATACCATGTGCACCTCTAAGTGGTTTAAGTGAGCTTTCACTCCCCCAAGAATAAGGACACTGGTCCCTAGGAAGACTGCAAAGCTGAGTGGATCGAGATGTACAAGGGTGGAGAATTAGGAGGTTAGTGTTTGGAAGCCTCCAAACACCATGAGCTCATGTTGCTATTGGAGGAAAAGGGAGTACTAGCATGGATAAAGCAAGATGCCCACACTGTGTAGGCTCTGATTTCCTAGCATGTGGTTGAAATGAGATTTGAAATATCATATTGGTCTGGTTAACAATATCCCTTATATCTTATTTCTTCAGTGACCACAGAAACTTCTGTCAGAAAACAAAGGTAAAAATTTTTCATCACTGAACAATGGGTCCATTTAGTTTCATAATACCATAAAAGCATAATGTCATGGTGTTTGCCTCTATTCTTAGTATTTGGACATTGCTGAGAGTCACTGGGACACTAATCAATCAATAGACATTTATTACGTTCTTATTAAGTATCAGGTACTGTGATAAGCACTTGGGATACCAACAAAAAGCTGAAATAATCACTGCCTTCAAATAGCTGGCTTTCCAAATTTAGAGGGAGAAGGGGTTAACATGTATGCATACAAAAATATGTCAAATGCTTACAAAGTAAATACAAGGTGATCTCAGGGGAGGCACTAGCAGCTGAGGAGCATGAGAAAGTCCCCTGAAGAAGGCAGCGTTTGAGCTGAGCCTTACAGGAAGCAAAGGATTCTAATAGGTAGAGGTGATGATGGAAATTGTCCAAATATCTGTCATTAACAATACAGAGACATGTAGTCAGGAGATAGAATGTTATTTGTGAGGAACAGCAAGTAGGATGGAACGGCTAGTTTGTAGCATGCATTGAAGGTTCTAATGTTAAAGAAGGCTGGAAAGATAAGAACGGGACAGAATCTTAAACGGCACACAAAATTTGATTCTGGAGGTAATAGCCAATCATTGGAGCTTATTAAGTATTGGGCGGGAGGCTGGAGAGAGAGAGAGACATGGTCCAACCTGCACTTTAGTTGAAATCACTATGGCTGCTGAGTGGAGGATTGATTGGAATAGGAATATTTTGAGTCAGGGAGACCAATTAGAATGTATTTTCAATAGTCCAAAAAGGTGATATGTGATGAGGGCAGAAATTAGGGTGGTGGATGGGTAAATTAAAGAAAAGAGGACATATTTGAGAGGTGTCAAAATGGAAACAAGATTTGACAATGTGGTTATGTAAGGCGAGTGAGAATGATGAGTTGAAGGTACCTAGGTGACTGCAAAGATGGTTTTGCCCTATGAGATAACAAGAAAGATCAGAAAAGGGAGCATTTAGAGAAAGATGAAGATTTCTGTTTTGGAACAGGTTTAAAATGCTACAGATGGAAAAGACTGAACAATTCTCCTTGCTTATAGTTTCAGTCTCAAACCTGTCTAGGATTACTAAAAGAGTAGTATGTGAAACTAGGTGATTTACAAATTAACATTGTTTAGAAACTTTAGTTTTATTCACTTCTGTGCCAATGTTAGTATGCAATGTCCACCTGGTCAAATCTTCAAATACTACTATCAAGTAGGATGCTGGCCTGAACAGGTGTTTGTAAAGAAAGGACACAGAGATGGGGAACCTGTGACTTTGAAGCCACATGTGGCCCTCTAGGTCATCAATTGATTGAATTTAAACTTCACAGAAAAAATCCCCTTAATAAAAGGATCTGTTCTGTAAAACTTGGACTCAGTTAAAAGGCCACACCCAAGGACCTAGAAGGCCACATGTGACCTCAAAGTCACAGGTCCCCCCACCCCCCGAGTCCTAGCATCATTGCTAAGTTCATGGATTTCTAGATTATAAGTCTTTCAAGATTCCTAAAAATGGCCATTTAAAGCCAGGAAATGATGTCTCCCTCCAAGTTTTCCCCCACTACAGCCACATCCTCATTCTTTAACTGGCCTCCTTAGCCAGGGGAGTCACAGTAGGACCAAGTAACACCTCTTGGTTTATTCCCCCTAAAACTGTAGAATTGTAGGAGTTTAAGATGAAAGTTCAGCTCATCTAAAGGCTTTTCAGTCATTCAGTATTCCTTGCTGTTTGGATTTAATACCTAATTTAATTATAATGACACAGAAAATATGCAGTAGATTGTTAACAGCAGGGAAGCTGGCTGTATCATTCAAAAGGAATTTATTTAAAAGCACCCCCCTAGCACTCTGCAGAATGAAGGCCACAGGCTCATCTCATCTTGTAATCAATCTGATTGGCCAGTCTCCTGTGAACAACAAAGGACAGAAAACAAAGAGCTGCCCCCTCACAACAATTGTGGGGAATTTTGAGAGGAAGTTGATAATAAAAACATGGAATCTGTTTTATTTTTTTTAAGAAAGAAGCATGATATTTATCACATAATGCAAAAACAAGACTTTTAGAACATGATTCATTGTTGCAGGCTATAGAAAATTAATGACTTATATTTCTAAATACCACAATTCACACTGATTTTTATTTCTTCTGGGAGAAATTCTTACAAAATCAAAAACAGGCACAGAAGGAAAGTATCATATTTTATGAAAACTTTGGGAGAAATTGTTCTATAGAATATGGATTTTTTTATTTCCATTCATAAAGAGAAGTTACCCTATATTTCTATGGGACTATTAAAATAGAGAATAATATTTTTCATGTTTCATAATTGGTTGTCATCTTTCTCCATTAGATTCATGCTATAGAACCAGAAGTTTCTTGCTACTTTATACTTGTGTGTTAAAGTCCTTCATTCACTAAATGTGGTTTGGCATCTTCCTGGAGTCCGTTGATGACTATTTTTGGTGTCAGAAGTCCTTTGAGAGGCCACATTTCCATCCTTACAAGATTTAGTCTTTATTTTATGGGTTTTTTTAAAGTTACTTCATAATATGTTAATTATTCCTCATACCATGTGACCTAGATCAATGTTATCTTCTTTTTCTCAATAAGAAAAGTACCTAAAAGCCTTTTTAAAAAAGTTTGAATAACCTAACTTCTCTGAGTTTTCAGTTTTCTCATATGTAAAATGGTGACATTAATACTTGTACTACAGACTTCAAAAAATTGCTGTTAGGAAAGGACTTTGCCATCCTTGAAATCAGGAGCGTTTTGAGGCTCAAATGAAATAATAGATGTAAAGTACTTTGCGAACCTTAAAGCACCATATAAATATCAGCTATCACTATTATTATCATCATCACTATTATTGTTGTCATTATGACTATTATTATGGTTATTATTACTATTATTATTATCCTACAGTCACCATGCTTACAGTCTGGTGATGACTCCATTCAGTCTTCTACGACTCCTATTTATAGATCAATATTGGGGTGTGCTAGTAAATGAGTTCCAGAGTTCTTCAGGAAAAAAAATGTGAGCACACATACCTTTAAGTTTAATCTACATTATTTGTGTCTTCTTAAGTCCAGGCAATCAACAAAACAATGAATCAAGCCCCAACTTGTAGCTATTGCACACACTGAAAATTCAACAAATAGCTTAGTGACTGGTTAGAACGGGCTCCAGCGCATTGTTACTTGAAAATCATGATATAGAAATGAATAGTTACTCATATTACAGAGAAACAGAGTTTTGAAGTGAACATCTAGTATAGATTATACCTTAACAAGATGGCTTGATAACTTAATAGACAAGTGATAATTAAGCCTTGACTCTAAAACCTCCATGAGTGTAAATCTGATACAGCCTTCTCCAAAGGCTGCTTTTGGACAGCTCTAATTCTAAGATGTGTTTCTTCACATGAAATAGAAATTTGCCTCTTAGTACTTTCTACTCATTGCTCTACATATGCTTTCCAGTGCCAAAAAAAGAAAAACCAAGACATTCATCTTTTCCATGATAGCCTTTCAAATCTTTGAAGAAAGTTATCATGTCATGTCCTTGACACATCTTTCTTCCCTAGGCTAAAGATTTCCCATTCCTTCAACCAATCCTTATGACATGAACTCCAGGTCCCTCACTATAGTGGTTGCTTTTCTTTTCCTTTTTTAAACAATCTCAAGTTTATCAATGATCTTAAAATCTGGGACTTAAAACTAGACACAACATTCTAGATGTGATCTGACTATGAGAAAATACAGAGGACCTGTCATCTTCTTATTCTAGGAAGTTGCACCAACCTCAATGTAGCCTTAGTTTGCATTAACTTAGCTGATTATTACAATTTTGATTCACATTGAGTTTGTAGTCCAAACTCCCCTTTTGCAAATGAACTTCCTATTTAACTATGCCTCCCATTTTAGGCTTGTGAATGCTTTTGTAACCTATGTATAAGATATTTACCTCTATTAAATTTGCTTTCATCTCTACTGAATTCCATGTTACCAGATTTGGCCCAAAATTCTGTCCTTCCAAAGTGTGTTTGAATCATGATTCTCTTAATATATATATTAGATACTAGATTCACATTTAATGCTGAAAGGGATTTTAGAGGTAATCTATCCCAATTTCTTCATTTTATAGTTGAGGAAAAGAAGGCCCAGAAAAAGTTAAACAGTTTCCCAATGTCATGCAAATAGCCTGTAATTGATTTGAGATTTATTTGAACCCAGGTCTTCTGAATTTAAATCTGAAGGCCTTTCCATTGCAATATACTGAGGATAAAAAGGGGAAGGGTAAGTGACATATACTATACTAAGATAACCATAAAACCTTAATGCAAATTAGAAAATGAGAATGAAGGAGAAGTGAATATAAAGTCTTTCTGATTGTCCTTGATGACTAAAGAGATAGCCACAAATGATACCTAGTTTTCCCAGTTGGAAGACAATATGTTAGAGAAATAAATACATTAATTCAAAGATGTATTGCATACTTCCCTGCCTTATTTAAAAAAAGAAAAACACAACTTGAACATTATTGGCGATTTAGGGCAATCATTATGAGCAACAACAAATTGGTTCTGGGCTATGAAGTAGCGACTCTCACAAAGATTACTAAGGTATGAAGAGCTATTTGCTTTAAGGATTCCATATTGGTATTTTATAACAAATGAATCTTCTCCTTCCTTCCTCAAAGTCAGTTATCATTTTTCTGTGCATCAATTTCCAGCGTCAACTCCTCCCACCACTTTCACTGCTGCAGTTACCTCAATGTTTCATTTAACATGCAATTCTAAATTGGTAGGTTTGGAACTAAAGATCTCAGGTTAACTGATTTCTACCTATGGAGTAAATAAACCATAAGGACTTTGTGACATCCCTTTCTGTAAACCATTCGGTTCTATTGGCCTCCTTACTGTCACTTGAACAAGATGCTCCATCTCTTGACCCTAGCCATTTTCTGTGGATATCCCCCATGCCTACCATGTTCTGCCTCCTCATCACTACATACTTCCTTCCCTGAATTTCTTAAAATACCAACAAAAATCCTATCTTCTATAGAACACCTTTACCAACCCCCTTTAATTCAATTCTAGTGCCTTCCCTCTCTTAGTTATTTTCTTGGACTTCCCAGGAGTAGATTGTGAGCTCCATGAGGGCTGGGACTATCTTTTGCCTCTTTTTGTATCCCTAGCACTTAGCTTAATAATTGTGGATAAACTGACTGAACAACAACAACAATAATAATGGCTAACATTTATATAGTGTTTTAAGGTTTCCAAAGTGCTATATATGTGTGCGTGTGTATATATATATATATATGTCACCTCACTTTATCCTCATAACAACATAGACATAACAACAGTTGCTGTTATAATCCTTAACTTTACACATGAAGAAACTGACCTTGAAAAAGCCCATGGTCACATAGCTATGGTATAAGGTAGGATTCAAACCCAGGTTTTTCTGGCACCAAATCCAGTACCTTACTCACTATACAATGCTACTTCCTAAGTAAAGTTCGAAAATTAGAATTGGCTGCTGTGGGAAGTGGTTCCCCCTCATAGGTCCAAATTAGAGTCTTCAAGCAAAGCTTGGCTAGCTGCCTTTCAGGTGTTCTTGTCTAGGTACATATAGTCTAGGTTGGACCAGACAGCCAGCCTGCATCTTCTCATTGTGTCTCTTCTAACGAGCTGTACATTAGAAGCTCAGAGAAAGAGATCTGATATTAACTCCTCTTTATACTTCCATACCATTTAGTGTAGTACCTTGAAGATAATTTGTGGTCAATAAATTTGTTAGAAAAAAAGGAAAACAAAGCAAATTATCATTTCCTCTCTTCACCATTTCTGGTACTCTCCACAGACAAGATGATATTTTAATTCTAGAAGTTAGTCTGACAAAGGGAGAGAAGTTTTTCTAGCGCTGGCTATGGTAGTTTCGTTGGGACCCTGAAAATTCATATTTTGTGTTCCTCCTCTCATAATTCAATTTCTTACTTCCAGATTCAACACTCTCTAGTCTTTGCATCCCTGACACTTTACCTCCTGATCAAATGTGGCCTCCCCATGTTCTTTAATTGTCAATTTACCCAGTCTGGTAGTGTGTCTCACAGTCACAGAATTTTAGAGCTGGTGGAGACCATGGAGTTCATCCAATCTAGCACCTTCATTTTAAACATGCATATACAGAGGCCTGATGTCACACAGATAGTTATTTGTAGAGCCAGAACCAAAGAGGGGACTTGAGTCCTCACTCAGATATTAGGTGGATTCTGGGAGGAGAAATCAATCCTTGTAATTTTCTAGAAAAGATATAAATGAGTAATTCCAGCATGGTAGTCCTCTAGAACTGAGATAATTATCTGTATCCTGGGTCCGTTAAGTACAACATAGCCTTTTGGTTTATTGAGTTTTACAATGTATACCCTTTTGTGGTGGTGCCTCATTGAGGTGTGACAGGCCAGGAAGACAACTCAGGCTCCCCCCAAAGCATAAACAGTTCGTTCTTCTTTGTTCTGTCACATAAACCTCAGAGAACCAGTGAAGATGAAACAGCAATGTTTCCCTCCTGCAGTGCTTAGGATGTAGAACTACAGGGGCTAATAGCAAGCATCACAACCTTTATATTTGTGGTTCATGGGGAAGTTTATAAACCGGTATGCTTTTATTTTTGCTATCATGCTGAGGGCTGTAAACATAAAAACAATGACATAAACAGCCTTCTGGTCTTAAAATAAAAACCAATGTTCACATATCATCTCAGTCTCTACCTCTTATTTGAACTATATGAAACATCCATTTAGAGAAGATTTTTTATTTAAAATATAATAATTATAATTTCTCTGAGATTTTATGTTTTGTGACATTTATAGAACCTGTTTGTCACAGTGACTCTGTGGGGTAGGTCATGCAAGCATTATTCTTCTCATTATACAGATGAGGAAATTGAGTTTGAGGTTAAATACAATACAATAAACATTTCTTTAGTGCCTGCTCTGTGCCAGGTACTATGCTAAGTCCTAGGGCAGCTAGATGATACAGTGGTTAGAGCACTGGGTCTGAAGTTAGTAAGATTCATCTTCCTGAGTTCAAATCTGGACTCAGATACTTACTAGCTGTGTGACCCTGGACAAATCATTTAACCCTGTTTGCCTCAGTTTCCTTATCTATAAAATGAGCCAGAAAAGGAAATGCCAAACCACTCCAGTATCTTTGTCAAGAAAACCCCAGATGGGGAAACAAAGAGTTGGACACAACTGAAAAACAACTGAACAACCACAAAAATGCTAAGCTCTGAGGATACACATAATAAAAAGACAGTCGCTGCCATCCAGGAGCTTATAATCTAACGGGGGAAGACAATACACAAAAGGAAGATCAAAAGGAAGAAGAGTGCCAGAGGGTGTTTGGCAAGGTGGGCATGATGAAGATAATGGAGTTGTACAAGACAGATCAGCTGGTTGTAAATGTAGAGAGTGCTGCGATTTTGAGCCCTCTATAAAAGGATGTCACAACAGGAACTTTTTGCTAAGCTCAGAATAACTGAGGGTACTGATGAAGAATAAGTAGCAGTCTCCATGATGATGAGTCTCCTGGTGATGAGTTTATCTGGTAATGAGTTTATCCTGGGCAGGGCATGATGAAGATAATGAGGGAATTGAAATTAAGCAGAGCAGCTGGTTAAATGACTGCCCTGTTGGCTACACATCTAGTGAGTGTCTGAACCAAGATTCCATCTCTTGACTTCAAACTCAGACTACTTTCAACTATACTATGTTGCTTTCTAAGTATAAAGATGGCAAGACATTTATTCAGAATTTACTGTGTATCAAGCATGGCGCTAAGTACTGAGGATACAAATACAAGAAAATAAGCTAGTCTGTTCTTTCATTTGGCTGTAGTCCAATGGAAGAAAACAACGCATAAAGGGGTGACCATAAGTAACACAGTACCATGTTTTGGAAATATCCAGTATGCTATATAGAGACCTAATCCTGGGCAAAATAAAGCAAAAATTCACCCATTGGATTCCAGAATGGCTCCAGGGAATGTAGGAGGATGAGAGCAATGATAAAATTGGCTGGATTGCAGACAGCGTGATTTAGACATTCAGGAAATATAGAATGTTATAATATTTTAATTTCTTTTCTATTTCTCTTTATAAATGCTTCATCTTTTCCAGTAGCTCACAAACATCTTAATAGTCAATGGTCATGTCTTTATATTTCCTTTAGCACTTAGATAGAAGCATTGTATGCAGTAGGCACATAAGGAATGTTTGTCAAATGTTCAAACATTTCCTTCCTTCTGACTTATACATTTTCAAAGTTCCCACCACTCTCCTCCCACTTCACTATACCTTCTTGCCCTTCAAAATAAAGAGAATGGAAAACTCGTTTTTTTATTTGTTTTATGTTTTTTTTCTTAACTAATTAGATTTACCACCCAATTTGTGAGGATGCTTTCTACAGCTCTCACTTTTCTTCATTTTAAGTTTCCCTTCTCACAATTAAACACTGCAATTCCCAAACTGTGAACACTCCTTGATAATTGGGGTTAACGCCTAGCTTCTCTAACAAGCACCTGTCTAAGTTGCCAATCTTCACACCATCTTCAATTTTCTCTATAGTAACTCTATCATTTTAATGTCATGGCTCCATTTAAAAGCAGTCATGGATTCATGGAGTTGAAAGGTACCTTAGAAATAATTTATTAAAACCCTCTCATTTTGCAGATGAGGAAGTGAAGGTTTAGAGAAGGGAAGGGGCTTGATAAAATGTTTGAAGAGCAATGTGACATAGCGGAAAGAACCCTGAACTTAGAGTCAGGAGAAGCAGGTTCTCATTCTAATTGTACCACAAACATTCTTGACAAATCATTTAATCTCTCTGAGACTCAGTTTACTCATTTCTCAAATGAGAGGAATGGGTAGAAGAGAACAGATAATGTCTGTAGTCTCTTCTGAGTCTACCATTCTTGGAAACAAAGCTGGGACATCCCGTCTCACACAGATCCTCTCCTTCTAATGCTGCCTTCAATCTAATTTTTATTTATCTTATATGGTCTGTTGTGTGCGTGTGTGTGTGTGTGTGTGTGTGTGTGTGTGTGTGTGTGTAAAGATAGATAAAAAATATAGATTCAAACATTCAAATGTGAATTCCTTGAGGTGAGGGTCTGAGTTTGCCTTTTTTCTCTCTTTGAACCCCCAATTCAGCACAGTGTTTGGCACAGAGTAATTGTTTAATGAATGCTCAATACTTTGATTTGATCTGATTTGGCTAGAATCCAGGTATTCTGACACTTAACTCAGCATTCTTTATTTTATAAAGTCTGCCTGCCAGACGAAGGCTGTGGACTTTTAACAGGTAGAGGTAAATCAGTTGTTAATAGCAGAACAAGCTCTTGACAAAAGAGAAAGAATCAATGGAAAGGCAACAGTCATAGCCTCCAATAAGCTTTGCAAAGCCAGAGGGGAAAGCAACATGTCTGAGGTTGAAGATTTTGGGAAGAAAAAAAGAATTGAAGAGCTCAAGAAAAATCCAGAGATAGAGAGCCCATGTAGACAGGTCACTGTGCAGCTTTCTTAGCTAAAGATCTAAAGAAAAACAGAGTGAAGGGGAGGAAAGGAGTAATCAATTGGCCAAAGAGCTGATGAATGATAAAGTAAAAGAAACTGAAAACAAGATATGGCTAGAGGCAGAATATAAAGGGTTGTTCAGTAAAGCATGGATTGAGAAAAAAGATTGTAGAAAACAACAAGGGTCTGTATAAGGATAAGGGCTATAGCTATTTTGGCTCAAAAAGCCTTAGGGTCAAGAGCAGCATCTAGGGTGCTTTCAAAGAAGACTGTGTAATGTACTCTCACAGAAAATGAAACTAGGTCCTGTGAGTAGGAGTTAAATATCAGAAAGGAAAAGGGCTTTCTTCTGGTCCTTGGTAGAAAAAAAGTAGTTTCTTTTCTTCTATCACAGAGATGTTAAAGAATTTCTAAACCCTACCTAGAAGGTAGATTACAATTATAATTGGGATTTATATTATGTCTTAAATTTTTTCAAAGTGTTTTAATTTTTTTTTTGTCATTTGAAGTCCCCAATAATGGGTACCACAGGCATGATTTGGCCACTTCAGATAAGGAAACTGAGGCTCAGAGAGTTTAAGCAATTTGCCCAAAGTTACATAATTATTAATACTCAGATGTGGGATTTGAAACCAGGTCTTCCTAATTAGAAATCCAACATTTCGCTCATTACACTACACTTCTTCTGATAATGTACATGAAGAAACAGAGGATAAGGGGGAAAAAATCAAGTTTCTGTGTCTTTCTAAATGGAATGATCTGTTATTGGAGGCAGGACCCATCCTGAATATTAAAGATTCCGGTGTTCAGAGAAACCTAATAAAGTAAAAAAGGCAGATGGTACAGTGGATAGAGTACCAGGCCTGGAGTCAGGAAGACTCATCTTCCTGAGTTCAAATCTGGTCTCAGGTACTTAACTAGCTATGTGACTGTGGGCAAGTCACTTAATCCTGTTTGCCTCAGTCTCCTCATTTGTAAAATGAGCTGGAAAAAGAAATGACAAAATACTCTAGTATCTCAGCCAAGAAAAGCCCAAAATGGGGTCATAAAAAGTAAAATGTGACTGAATAAAGTAAAAGATTATTGTGCTCCTGTTCCCCCAAAAACCATAAAATGTCTAAGGTGGTTGAAGAAAGCAAAATGTCAGCGTTGACATGTTCTCTCTCAGTCCATCACAGTACTGGACGTACACATCTGGGAAGGCACTCTGCCTCTGTATCAGGAAACTCTGATATGACCAAATGCAGAAGAAAGAAGATATGTTTATCAAGCCACATATTTCTGTTTCAGGCTTGAAAATGTATCTCAGAAAGAAAGGACAGTCAATAACCCATCAAAATGCAAATGTAGTAAGTGCATCAGTGTGCAAAAAGATAAGAATAGAACTTGCCTGTACATGGCAGCATCAATAAAGGAGGTGAATTTTCATTTTTCAGAGGCATAATTTGCCTATAATATATGCATTAATGCATGCCCTCATGACCATGCCTGAATATGTAGCACTCTTTATTTCAGCAATAGAAAGTGGCTTTTTTGTTCATGTTTATAAAATGCAGCAATGTTGAGAGGTTCAGAAATACACCTGAGATGTGTATTCCCCCTCTGATTTTTAAACATTTTAATGGATGCATGAGAAATGGGGGGAACATAACTGAGCAGAATCAGAAACAGTGAAGTTCAAGTGCTATCTCTGACATAACTTCTTGCATGACTCTAGTCAAGTCATTTAATTTCCTAATGACCCAGACAACTCAAGATGAATTTGTTTTTCAGCTGAGCTGCTAATCTGCATGACAGAAAGAGTTTCCACTCTGCGAATTCCCTGTATAGATGAAATCACAAGTCTGAACCACCACCACCCGATTTTTTAAAGAATGGATATCTTTATATTTATATATCCATAGCCTGTGTGATTGCTTTAAATTTATTAATAAAAAACTATGCAAGGATCATTTAATCTATGTAAAAGTGCTTTGGGTATTTAAGAAAAAAGAAAATGTAAATCTACAATATCAGCAGTTGCATTTCCATTTCCAAGGGCCAGAAGAAAACTTTGCTGGTAAGCAACAGAAATACGAAAGGAGACATAACCAATTTTCCAAATCCAAGACAGTTGTTTTGCTACTTCTTTGTCATCTTGATGAAATAGGTTTCTCTATGCAATGTAACTTCTTTCTGAATTTGACAGTAAGTACTGCTTTATTTGCTGTGGTGTTTATTTATAATACTTATAATATGGGCAACTAGGTGGCTCAATGGACAGAGTGCCTGGCCTGGAGTCAGGAGGAGCTGAGTTCAAATCCAGCCTCAGACTCTTGCTAGCTATGTGACCCTGAGCAGGTCACTTAATCCTGTTTGCCTCAGAAATGGCAAAGCAGTCCAGTGTTCTTGCCAAGAACATTCCAAATGGGGTCATGAAGAATCAAATGTGACTGGAAAAAATTGACACAGCAACATATTTATAACGTAGAGAGACAGCATATGGAAGCAAGATTGAGTGCTAGAGTTGGTCAGAAAAACTTGCATTCAAATTCCACCTCTGACATTTATTAGCTATGTGACAATTAATTCCCCTTCTCTGAGCATCAGGCAATTCTCTATGATTTGCATTTCAAGTTATATCTGAGTCACTATCCACATTAGTAGAGAGATTGCCCACCTTAATGACATCACAAATCTATGATACATAGATAAGAAGCAAATAAACTGCAAAAGTAAATTTCTATCAACATTGTTGTCTGCCTTTTAACTTATTAGTTTGCTACCAGATAGGCTGAAATAGTGAAGGTAAAGTGAGCCAGTAAGTGTCAAGGAGCAAGGTGTAAGCTCAGATCATCTAACTCTCAGTTTAGGACTCTTCCCATTCATTGGGCTATGCTCATATTCTAAGAGCCCAAAGGTAGAAGGTATCTCTCTGTAGAAGGCAAATCCTCAACTCAAGGTTTGGATCCAAAGATTTTGTAAGCAATCAGCATGCTAAAAAGATAATCAGTCAAGCATAAATTGGAAACCACATCAAAACCTGGTATCTATGTTGGAAATTATAGGCACCCAGATGCCCTACAAACATTACCATAAAGCTATAAAAATACAGCAGACAGAGCAATGATAAAGAAGGCTAAAGACAAATAGCAAGAAAGCCCCTTCCTCTATTCTAAGACTTCACAAGAAAATAGTCTGAACCTGAGAAAGTTGAGTGGAGACAATCATCTGGGGTCTTGCAGGAGACTTGCTATCAGCACAATGCATAACATTTGTCTGAAGCCTGTCAAGGTCACAGCAAGGTTCAGAATTAACTCAGTGCTTGAGGTCATATATGGAGAAGGAGCCAAGTGCAAAACTTAAGTCAAGCCACAAGGAAAATAAAGCAAAATCCAGGAATTCTTTGACAAACCAAGGCCTATGGTCTTAGCCTTTGCATATAGGACCAAACTGGACTTGTCTACACCATCTAATAAAGAAGATTAAAGTAACTGAAATCAGAAAAACACGTTGAATTGGTAAATAAAACAATGATTCTTTTAAAAACAATCCATAAAAATAGATTGATATTTTAAATGGTTAAAAAAAATGTCACCAGCTAGTATGATTTCAAAAAGAGATAAACCAAATTATCTTTATCAGAAACTAGTTTCCCAATTACATGGTGAATAAACTAATAACACATAAAATGCATAAATATTTATAAAAACCTTCTGTCCTCTGGGCCTTTCATGTAGTCCCTCCTTATCTCAACCAGTCAAAATTCTTTTCTTCCTTCAAAGATTACTTCAATTGCCACCTTCTGCATAAAACCTTCCCTAATCTCCACAAATGAAAGTGGTCCCTCCCTTCTCAGATTTTCCTAGAGCCACTTTGTCTGGATTTCTCCTTTACCTTAATCACACTCTAATTTTCATACACCAATTGCTTTACATACGATGTTGTTTAGTTAGTAGAATGGCAATAGACATCAGAAAAGATCATTTTTTAATCTTTGTATCACCAGCACAAGCACGTTGAAGTATACTGCCAAAGCATCAAAAAATTTGTTTCAATATGGGTACTTTCATCAATTAATAAATCAAAGTCCATTCATATTTTATCATTCTTAGGATAGGGCCTAAGATTTCACCGTTACAGGGAACTCCCAGGTAAGGAAACTCACTTAACCAATGCAGGTGAGTACCTTCACTCCAATTTAAAATCTCTAATTCACCTAGAGTGCTGAGACTTGTCAAGCATCATATAGCCAGTGTGCACGTGTGTATGTATGTCAGAGTTCATATTTGAACTCAGGTCTTCCTGGTTTTAAGGTCATCATTCATTATGCCAGGCTGTGTTGCCTTTTGTCCATGTCTTCCCATAAATAAATTAAATAAATAAATAAAAAAGATTTCTTCCTGACAACACAGTTAGCTACTTAATCCTCATTTGCTGATAAGAATTGAATAAAGATTGATTATTCTAACTAGGACCCAACACTGTTGGTTAACCAGTCTGCTTCTTAGTTGTTTCCTGTAACTGATCACTTCTTATGCAACTGTTGGAGGACAAAAACCCTTGGACCTTACAGTTAGCATGACATAAACAGGGAATATCAGCTAAGAGCCTCTGGTGTCCATTATTTTTATTCAAAATGCATTAATAGTGCTTTCCACTTAATTATGCCTTTCATTCTGGGAGTCAGATGTACTTAGCCAATTGAAGGGCTTTTTTTTTTTAGTACTCCTTGGAAGCTGGAAGATGAAAAGTGTTTTGATCCCCATACTAACATGTTACCCTTTCTATATAAAGGTAATATGACTGACCAATTAACAGTAAGGCATATTTATGTTGAGGTGCTTTTCTCTAGTAGTGGTAATGAAGATACGCTTTCAGGTAAGCAAGTAAATATTAAGTGTTTAATCTATGACTTTTGATCTGACCAAAACTACCTGAATGGTATAGAAATAATCAATCTCGTGATCTTGGTACCTTAGCTCAGTACATCATTACATATACGTAAAGGAAAGATCCAGAGAATGTGTGCTACTTCAGGAGTTCGATCTTCAGTTCAATCCATTTTTAAAGCACTGGCTATTGTAGAAGACCCTATGGTAGGCAATGGGGATACAAAGGGAAAAATGAAAGATAACCTTTGCCCTCAAGGAGCTTACATTCTATTGGAGTATATAATGTCTAAACAGATAAGTTAATATAAAATAATTTTAGGAGAGAGAGTACTAACTCCTAGGGGTGTCAGGAAAGACTCTAGATTGGAGGTGGTACCACAAATGAGCCTTAAAAACAGGGGATTCTATGAAGTAGATGGGAGGACAGAGTGTACTTCAGACATGAGGATGCAGGTTGTACAAAGATACATCCTGAGATCTTCTCCTATAAGTTTGGCTCCTGTTTAGATTGCCAACTTTTCATCATCAGTTCCTCACTTTAGAGGTCTAAATATCCCCCAAAATTCAAGATGAAAATTAAACTTGTCAGACTACTCAGAAATCATTGAAGAATGTATTACTCTCTGACTACAGGAGTCTGAGTTTTACTCTTTTGAAATGGTAGTTCATTATATTTTGGGCCAAATGGTTGAAACAATAAAGCTCTATTCAGTGACATCTCTTCTGTATTTTTCTCTCTTTCCAAATGAGATATTATAGGCAAAAACAATAGAAGAAAAACAATCCTGCACTCGAATCTGTATACATTCAAAATGGCAACTTTTCATTAGCTTACCATTTGACAAATGACACCTTGTTAGAAGCCCTAATAAAGAAGTCAACAGCAACAGTCATAATTTTTCATTCTGCTTTTAATCAGAGAAATAAAGGTGGAATTTACCTGTCAGGATGGGTATACATATAGACACTATGGATGACATTACTAACTCAGTAGATTGAAATTCATTTGCCTAGATGAAATGAGATAATAAGATGAGGTTCAATAACTAGGAATATATCTATATTGCATATATATTCCCTCAAATTATGCTTTTGAAACAAGGTTTCTTTAAATTGGGAAAGAAAAAACAGTGTTCCAGAAACATCATCATTGGTCCAAAATGCAAAATTGGTCCTCATCAAGTCTGATGATGCATGACACAAAGTATGGCACCTAAGATGCAATCTAAGAGGTAGTTGAGGGAAAAGAGCAACATCTTTTAATTTGGAATTGAAATACCAGGAGTCTCCTCAAATAGCAGCTAATTAAGTGGTACTTGTTAGAAGGAGTCTCATTAATCATCCTTACCAAAAAAAGTTGTCTCTTCTATTCCAGATGTGGGGGAATAAGCGGGCCAGAGAGGATTTACAAGAGGAATCAACCTAGGTCAATAAATATGATAGGGATGGTAGGAATTTCATACCAGGAAATCACTACTTGGGAGACCTTTGGGAAGAGATTGACTGGACAATCAGACTAACCAGGCTTAGAACCTAAATACATTGTTAAGTACAAAAGAGACAACTAAAGTGAATCATGGTATTGAAGGGAAAATGTGGTTTCATAGAGAGGTGGCTTTTTTAAGAGACAAGCTTAAAACTTTGAAGCTATTTATGATTTGATGAGAAGGGTTTTGACATCTACATGAATCTATATATACACACAAGCCAGGTCTAATCTTCCTGATCACCTAATCATCATTTTACTTGTTTCTGAAAGGAAAATAGTTTTCCAAATCTGACTCCCCCATTCTCTCTCAAATCATGATAAATTTGGAGTCAGATCAGGCTAATAATATTTGTAGCAAGTGAATGTATTGAATTACAGCCTCCTGAAAGAATAGAATTGGGGATTGTGTTCCCCAGGTTAGCAGATTTTAAAGTCATCCAGAAGGCAGTGAGACTCACCCAGGAAGCAAGCCAAAAAGAACTGGGAGTTGGGGGAGACAGAGACAGACAGACAGACAGAGAGAAAGACAGAGGCAGAAACAGATACACACAGAGACACAAAGAGACAGTGAATGAGAGAGAGAGAGAGAGAGAGAGAGAGAGAGAGAGAGAGAGAGAGAGAGAGAGAGAGAGAGAATCTCTTATTTGCAAGACAGTATACTATGTACTGGGCTAGTATAAGAAATATTCCAGACAGAAAGATTTCCTTCAAATATGATGACAGTAGAGAGGTAAAATGGGACTCCTAACTGACAAGAATATTTTTTGCAGCCTAGCACAGATTACCAGCCAACACTAGCTATAAATTATTTTAAAGATAGCCAATTTAATTCTTTAGAAGCCAAAATTTTCTAAAGGAAACACAATTTAACATTAGAAATGGATACGCAAGCTGACTTCAAAGATGGCCATACCAAATCCTTCTAGCCAGACATAATCTGAACCACCTTTTTAAAATTTTATTTTAACAATGAACAGAAGAAAATGTCAAAGATAGTGATGAAATTAATGAATCAGAACTCTGTTTATAGTTCTGTTTTGAAAGATATTCATTTGCTCACTTAAAAGAAACTGTCTTGATCATAAACTAGCATGTCTCTGGTGTGTAATATGACAATGAAAATCTAACACAATAACGCAATGCAAACACATTTCAATCACCAGCCATCACTAATGACTGTAATGAAGGCAAAGAAACCTTTAGTTCATAACAAGTGGTTAGAGTTGACAGCAGAAATGAAAATTGGACGCTAATTTAAGAATTTGATGACTGTTTTACTGTAGACACTAAGTTCCTTCAGTTATTGTGTATGCCTGTATATATAATAAGACACTTCCATAGTACTTTCTAGTTTGTAATCTCATTAAGTGTCATAGTAATTCTGTCAAATAGGTCCTCTAATATTATTATGTCCTTTTTAAAGATGAAGAAACTAAAGTTCAAGAGGTTAAGATGTTTATAGTAACAGCTCAGAAGTTTCAGTGGCTGGATTTGAACTCAGCTCTTCCTGACTCCAAGTCCAGCAAAATATCCACTGTACTATGCTGTTCTTTGGTACAGACAGACAGACACTCAGATAGATAGATAGATAGATAGATAGATAGATAGATAGATAGATAGATAGATAGATAGATAGATAGATAGATAGATAGGTAGATAGATAGGTAGATAGATAATCTCATATATCTACTTGCTAGCTATCTCAGTTACTGAAGGACAGCATGATACAATGGATATTTTCTTGGACTTGGAATCAGGAAGAGCTGAATTCAAATCCAGCCTCTGAAAGATCTGAGCCATTGCTATAAAGTATGTATGTGTATGTGTGTGTGTATACATATATATGAAAAGAGAGTTCTAAAAAAAACATGCTAAAGTATATTTATGCACATTGTCTCATTTGAGTTAGATAGTCAGTCAATAAACATTTATTAAGCATCTACTATGGACCAGGTATTTTGCTAAGCCCTGGGGATACAAAGAAAGACAAAAGACAGTCCCTGTTTTCAAGGAGCTCACAATCTAATAGCTTTTCAATAACTCAAAAAGTAGGAAATACAAGTATGACTATTTCACATTTTAGATAAGGGAAAACTGAAGCCCACAAAGTTTGCGATTTAAGAATAATCATTCTGTTAGTAAATATAAGAGATATATTTGAATCCAGGACTTCCTCACTGCAAGCCTGATATTCTACACGCTACCCCATGCCACCTTCTCTATGTGTGTCTGTATATGTACGTTAACATATTAATAATTAAACAATTATCAAGTGCTTGACATGGGTTTGAACGTAGGATCATGGCAGTTATGCCAGAGGAACAAAAACCCTGCCAAGTCTTGCCAAATTAAAATGGCTTAGAGTATGAACCAGGCAATGGTCCATATGCCAGCTGTCCAAAAACCATCATAGATAAACTTAGAAAGCTCATTATTTATTTAGCAACAGAATGATGACACAACAACCACAGTAGCTTGGGGTTATGGTCTATATCAATGGAGATGTATCTACCACTACGAAAACACAAATTCCTGAAGTGATGGCATATATTTATATTTTTATGTACATATGCGTACACGCATATATATATGCATGATAATAGGAACATTGCCCATGTTTCTCCACCAAATCTGTTCAAGGTAATTCTTTCTAAAATTCTGTGGTTGCATTCCCTTACCAATTCTGTTGTGAATTGGTGCTCTCAAGGGAATGCTTAATGGACTGTGAGCCACTTAAAAACCAGAGAACTTTGCCCGAGGAGAAAGAGGATTGAAATCTAATATGAATTTTGCACATGGACTTTCAGAAAACTTGTAGCTTAGTGACAAACATGCGTATCCAACAAAATAACTCTGTAAATTGAGGGCATGTTTATGTTCTTATGAATATGAAATTCTTCAGAGTGATCATGGGCCACACAAATTTTGAACGATACATATCTGCTGTAGTTTTGTTCCTTATAGTTTGGAGAGAGTTGGAGGTTTTTTGTTTGTTTGTTTGTTTGTTTCCTTCCCCATAAATTTGTATTTGTTTCAGGGGAAAATTTCATCAAGATCATACATCGAGAAATCAACTCCCCATTAAGTTTACTTTTAAGTAATAGAAAAGATCACATTTTATGGAAGCAAAATATGAAATAGATCTGTCCTAAGGAGTTGTTTGAGGCTGCTAGAAGTTTTTACTTGTCCAGTGTCATGCGGCTAGAACACATCACAACGGAAATTGGAACCAGCTCTTCCTGACACCAAGCCTAGCAATGCTGTCTACCACACCACACTTCCATTACTTGTATAGTTCCTTTTTAAGATATTAAACTCCATATTCAAATAAATATGGAATCTATATTATATTCAAAGATTTATTGGTCAAAGTTTTCATAGTCTGCTTCACCCACGCTAATATTTCTAAGACTCTCTCTACATGCCAACCAAAGCAGAACATCATCAATCTCCATCCTGTCAGAATCAAGATTTGTTTTACAAAAATAAAGAACAAATGCAAGAATGGCTTAGTATTTCTGCTACCCATCTTCAATAGCAAAGGATTTTTTTTAACTTAGAAGAGCTAAAAGTGAATTTTAAAGACCTCAAAGGATCCTTGAAACAAACAAAAAAAAATAATTGAGGTTTTACAATCTCTCTGGAAATAGTTAATCTTATTTATGCCTTGGCCAGCCATCTAACTCAGAGTGTATTCCATAGTGTATTAATTAATTCTTACTTGAAAGGTGCTTAGTGCCCTGTAGAATTTAATGTTAAATGGCATTATTGTTAACATTATTAAATATTTATTAAATATCCTCTGACTGGGTAGCCAAACTGAAACAGATGTCTGTGCAATTATTTCCCCAAGTACTTGGTGCTAGGTTTTTTGGCCTGCATTATGAAGGATTCTTTCTCTAGAGTATCCAGATTCATCAGATAATGTGGCAGAGGCCTTTTCTTCACCTTAATCATTATATATCTGAATATTATATATTATACATAATATATATATCTATATATATAAACAAATAAAGTGAAATACAACAATTTAATTGACATTTATTAAGGTCTTACTGGGTGCAGAGTACCGCCCTAGATTCTGGTTGAAATATATAATGTTTATCACAGAATCATAGCATTTCAAGTTGAAAAGGACTTTAGAAGTCAGCTAGTTCAACCCCTTTGTTTTAAAGATGAGGAAACTGTGGCCCAGATGAGTTAAGTAACTTGCCTAAAGTTACATAGATAGCGAATGTTTGGCTGGAATTCAAGAAAAGGCCCTCTGATTACAAGTTCAGTGCTCTTCACACTATAGGTAAGAGCTGTTCCCTGCTCTCAGAAAGCTTAATTTAGTAAGAGAAACAGAGATAAATGGACAAAGTTGATACATTGATTATCAACTGTCTTCATTTGCTGTTGAAGCTTTACTTGTAATAAAGCCATTGATTTTTGCATAATGCTTTAAGTTTGTAAGTACTGTTAAAAGCGTTTTTCTCATCCATTCTCCTTTCTCTTTCCTATCAAAGACACCATCTTGTTTTCGCTGTCTTTATCCAAGCCTAGCTACCTTTAACACTCTTATAAGGTCTCACTAAGCCCCATTTCAGTTCCCTGCCTCCTCCAATTATAGTCTGGAGTGCTCTAAGGTAAACTGAGTGGGATTAAGGGATGGCCTCTGGTCTAAATTATCTCCTTAAAATATCACAAATTAAATCTAGGTAGGGTAGTAGATTTAACATTCAATAAGATTTTGGAAATCTAACTTCCTCTTTTGAAGGAACTGAAGCCCAGAAAGGGGAAGTGAGTTAATAAGCTAATCAGTGGCAAAGATCAGTATTTAAACTGCCATGTTCTGATGCTGGATCCAACACCCTTTCCGCAACAGCGTATTATTTTTTACGTTTTTTGAGCTCATTTTCCCAGGAACATCTAACAAGGGTCTCAGTCTAAGATAGCAATAAACTAATCCCCATTGAGATACACTGAGAGGGACTGTAACTTTGATATGACAAAAAAATGGCACATTGTAAGAGTGGAAGGAGATAGTGATGGGGGAAACAGCTGCACGAGGGAGTATAGGATTAGCCAAAACCAGGGCATTGGGCACCAGGAAGATGGAAGATAGAGTGAACTAGGAGTCAAATCCAGCTGTTTATTAGATACCATCCCCATCATTGTCCTTTGAGAAAGATCTCTAAATGTGCAGCTTTCTGTTCCTCACTTAATCTTTCTACTTCCAGCCCTTTGTTCTGTTGCCTTTCAATCATGTCCAATTCTCCATGACCTCATTTGGAGTTTTCCTGGCCAAGATGCTGGAGTGGTTTGCCATTTCCTTCTCCACCTCATTTTACAGATGAGGAATCTGAGGTAAACAGGGTTAAGTGACTTGCCCAGGGTCACATAGCTAGTAAGAATCTGAGGCCAGATTTGAACTCAGGAATATGAGTCTTCCTGACTTCAGGACAGGCACTCCATCTAATGCACCACCTATCTGCCCTACCTCAAACACTAAAGTAATGTTAAAAGTCCTTATTACCTTCACCCTGAAAGATATTTTGCCTGATCTCACTCCATATGATCATGTGTGGCTTTTATGTAATTCTTTAATTTGAAGATTCTTTGAAGTTACTGTACATATTCAACATATAAAAGCTTAATTTGGAAATTATGCCTAAGGAAAACTCTGTTGGAGGGGGCACTGGAGAATTGGTGGTGAGCGGGTATGGTGACTCATAGGACCATGTGAGGATAGGGCAAGTGTTGTGGTGTAGAGGAGAGTCCCACTTGAAGTTCAATAATTCCAGGAAGGAACAGCCCACTCTCCCCAAAAAATCCTATGGGACCAGTTACACTTTCTCATCTGGTAGAATCAGTAGGTAAAGCCCTGACCAATTCCTTAAATGCTGATTTTGGGCAGTGAGATATATGCATGACAAGGGAAGATCAAGAAAATGTTTAATAAATAGAGGTAATTTAAACTATTTTCATATTGACAAATATCACATTTAATAAGTATTTTGATCCATATGCACTTTTATATTTAGTATTGCAGTTTATTTTAGAGCTGATCTTTACCCAAAGATCAATATTTAAGGAGTTTGTTTATCTATTTCAGCCCCAAAACATTCTTTGGCCAAAATAGCGTGAGGAAAAATGACTTGGTTTGTCATTCAAGGAGTATGGGGGGGGGGTAAATTGTGTTTCAGCACTGTGAACATAGTGAACATACATAGCACAGGCAAAAAGACTTTATTCTTAGACACCACTATGGTAGGAATGGTAGCGTGCTCCTTTCCCTGGAGGATAGACTTCATTGCTTCCTTCCAGGACTTTTCCTCCAGGTATTATTGAAACTAAAAACAATAATGAAGAATTACAGAACTAAAAAATGAAGGGAAGTTGGAATCCAGAAGGAGTGGGGTTGGCAACAACATGGGCAATAATGACTGTAAGCCTTATTCCTGGTAAGGAAAGAGAGTTACCATAGTCTCTGGACTATGAATTTGGGCAAGCTGGATTGTGGATGGTATGGGGAGGAATTGCGTCAGATGATATGATATGATATGTATGAATCATAAGAAAGGTAAATGATCAGTTTTGTATCTGCTTTGAAAGGGGGATATCAATTAGGGCTCCTTCAATGTTTGTCTCAGTTACTGCTCCTCCTGTGGGTGATCAAGTATTTTGGGGACCACTGGTCATAACACGAAATTATTTTTTTATAGGAGGCAGAGAAAAGAACACTGGTTCTAGAGTCACATTGAAATTCCTTGATTCCTTGATTAAAATTCCAGCTCCGATACTTACTACGTGTAGTACCATGGGCAAGTCACTTAATCTTGGTAGGCTTCAAGTTTCCTCATCTATTAAAGAAAGGGATTAGACTGGACAACCCCTGACATCCCGGCTAGCTCTATGATCCTACATTGTATTGTAAACTTGGCAAAAAATTTTACATACATTATTTCATCCCACCCTCCTAACAGCTCTGTGATATAAGTACTATAATACCAATTTCAGATTAAGAAATTGAGGCTCAGTGAGGTTAAGTGGCTTGCTATGTTCTCACAGCTAATAAATACCATAGACAGGAGTCAAATTGAGTTCAACTCCCCCATTTTGCAGATTAGGGAGCTGAGACCCAGGAAGGTAATTTGATTTGCCCAGAGTCACACAACACATGCCTAGGTTAAGAGCCAAACTCGATCTTCCCAACTCTAAATCCAGTGTTCTATCCACTATAACAAACTGACCTTCAAAAACTGTCCGCACTAATGATTAAAGAGGACAAGGAAGATACAAGGTTTGTTCTGGGCTTATGGTAATTGATGACTTCAAACTTCAAACCGAGATATTCCCAACCCCCAACCCCAATGCTCTACTCGCAGCACTACAATATCATGCCCAATGTGGGTATGACTAACAAAGGCCTGGCTTCATTTGCTAGATTTTTTTTGTTCTGTCTGTCCTTCAATGAGTGAGGAGGTTTCTGGTGAGTCAAAATTTCCTGGCTAGAGGTTAGCCAGTCGTGGCCTGGGAGCTGTAACCTATATTTGCCTAGGAAGCAGAGTATATTTACTCGCTCATATGTGTACCTTTATCTATAAATAACTGACCTAAAGGATCTTCCCATCTCAGTTGATGGATTTTAGTAGGTTTCCACGATTTTAAATGGATTATTATTGTCCCTGCTAATCACATTTCCAAAAAGAGAGACAGACCGAGAGAGACAGAGATAAGAGAGAGAGAGAGAGAGAGAGAGAGAGAGAGAGAGAGAGAGAGAGAGAGAACTAACAGTCTACTTTGTTCCTAAAGAAGTATACAAAATGGGGAGCCAGAAGGCAAAGGAAAGGATTTTCTAATTCTGTCCCCTTCTCTTTCTGCTTACATTAATGTCACTGCATTTACCACTTATTATGTCTCCTCCAGATCAGCATTTAGTGGGAGATAAAAACTTGGTGTGGATGGACTGCTGTTCCTGCTTGAATATGCCAGAGGGAAATCTTTCCCTGAACAAAAAGCCTTCTACAGGTCATAGTCAATACAGAACAACACAGTGCCTCAGTGGATTACTGGCTTTCTAAGCAAACAGAAATCTTTAGCTCTGTAACTCAGAGCTGCAGGCAGGAAGCAAATTAAGAAAGAGAACCAGTTAGAACATAACCCCATTGACCTCCAAAGCACTATACTTGTTGCTAGGATTTACACCATCAACAAAATAAAAGTAGAGAACGGACCCTAGAAATGTTTACCAAGTACCTGTGTATTATCAGCTATCTGTACTATCTGGCTACTAAAAAGAGTAGAGCCAACACATTTGAAATTTAGGTAATGATATGAGAGTTGTGACCTTGCCCCAGACAGACACACACCTGGATGATTGCTTGTTCTAGAAATTTTGGATGGAATTCTGGTCCAAGTATAATACTGAGCTAGAGATGGTCCCTGAGGTCTCTTGCAACTTTCAGATTCTATGAAATGCAGAAACCTTATCTCTAGTGCCACCAGGGGTACCTAGGGAGATAATGGCTTAGGTTCTAAAAAAGACAAATTTGTGACTGTAAGCAATAGTCCTTACGTTCTTATTAACAAACAGAATCACAGCTCTAGAACCAGAAGTAACTTCTGCTTTAATAAATCAATGTTCTTTCCATAGTATCCCATTGTATCAAAAATATCTTAATTTTCCTTCTACTTCTCTCTCAGGATCAGTTACAAAAGGTCCACTTTAGGAGAAATTGACTGGAATGGGATCATTGAAATAGAAAATAAAACATTTTAGTTTAGTCTCAAGAGGTCAGGAACTAGTTTCATATTACTGGCAGAAAATTTTATACAGATGTGCATTTTGTCTCTCGGTCATTTTCTTAACCAGTTTTATTATTGTTCTCTATTTTTCTGTGCAAGTATGTTTCTACCAGTGTGCTGAACCACTTGCCTTTGGCATTTTTGCCAGTTTCCTGGTGTTTTATGTCTGGCTTATCTTGCTGGTTTCATTTAGAACATTAGGGTATGTTGGGCTCGTGTTTTTGTTTTTCAGTTATAGCTCTGAGTATCCTGTCAACTTGCTGTAATATTAAAGTGCAATAAACAATACAAAGAAGAAATGTAAACCAGGCAAGCAGGTATGAAAATGGAAGGGGAGGAATTGTAAAAACCGGAAGTGTTCTAATGTTTTTGGAGAAAAGGAATATGAGATGAGAGCCTTGTGAGAGTATTTGCACATTTTATGCAGGGAATGACAGCCCAAGCTTAGCATAAACTAATCAGATCTTCCTAACTGCTGTTTGAAATTGATGTAAAAATTGTAGAAGTCTGACTATGGATTTGCAAAGGATGGTTAAAAAGGCAGAAATGTTAGAATCATAGAATTGTAGGAATTCTCTCTATAATATCCCAACAAGTGGTCATTCTGTGAAATACCAAAGCCCTACAAACAATGGAAAACTTAGAAATTCCAGACACAGTCTTATTTATTTGGGGACCATTTTAATTGTTGGGGAAAACTAACAATTAGGAGACTTTCTCTAACAATTCTATTCATGATTCAAAACAAATCTGGGAAAATCAAAGGCCCTACAGTTATACTTTATGTGACCAAGGGCAAGAAATACACCTTTCTAAAAGCCCATAAACCTTTGTTAATGCCTTTATTCTTCAATACCCCGTCCTGTAAAATTGTTGAGCCATATGTCAAAGGCCTTGCCATATGGCAAAGACCTTGCCATATGTTCTTTTTCAAGTCTGTAGATCTCTCAGTGTGAGTCCCACAGTGGAAGTGTTTGAAAGATGAATGAATCCCTTGTAGTCCTCCCTACAGACTTCCACCGAAAAGTCATTAGTAAATTAGGTCATTTGGAGATCTGATATACGATCATGGATTTAGAGGTAGAAAGGATCTTACAGGTCATAGAGCCCAATCACCTCATTTTTATAGATGAATAAACTGAGTTCTTGAGAGGTTAAGTGATTTGCCTGAGATGACATAGCTAGTGATTAGGATGGTATTCAAACTGCCAACTTCCTGACTCAAAAACAATTCTCTATCCATTACACCAAGCTGCTCTTCCAAAAGTACTTACATAGAGTGGTCTAGAGAACTATTTGCCTCTTTCCCTTCTCCCAAAGGAATGATATGAGTAGAGTTAGTAATCTGCACTCACTTTACCCCAGCAGAGCAGAGCAAGGTGGATTTCTGCATAGAAAGTGTCCCCCAACCAGCAAGGAGAGATGGGTACAAAATTACTCTAGGGGCCACTAAAACACTGCAGCAGGAGAATCCAATTTGTCATGGGACCTGACATGGCAGTGAATGATGACCTGAGAGACAATTCACCCAGTCAAATCAACAAGCATGACAAGTGCTTAATAAATATGCCAGATACTATGTACAAGGCACTATGCTGAAGATCTTGGAAACAAAATGAGTTGAAGTTAAAAAAAAAAAAAGAAAGTCTTTTAAACTTCCAAATATAGACCTAGCCACAATCCTGTCTTTAAGTATGTTAGAATCAGTCAGGGCATCCAGCATGACAGTAGCAAGAGTACCTTTCACTGTGAGTTGCAGACATTCATTTTTCTTTCTCCAGAGTTGAAGGAGGACTATGTGTACTCTGGGTCTTTCCAAATCCTTTGGCACTCCTCATTAAAGGCTTTAGATAAGGTCTTGCCCCAAAGCACCATGAATCTCAGAGCTAATACTGAGCCACTTTATAGATTTCCCCAGAGCAAAGTCCTTCTTGGTAGAGAACAAAATTGTATAGTCCCCTGGGTGGGTAAGTAGTTTTCAAAATAAAAAAAGCATGCTATGATTTGGAAATGTGCAAACTAAAGTGAAATCTTGGCCACAAGTTTCCTGGTACATTTGGATGTTCCCAAAGATATGTTCATTCCTAAATAACTCCAGTAAAAGGAGGTCTTCTCAAGGAGAAAATGTCTTATTTTGTTCTGTTTAAAACTGATAGCCTTGTTTGTTCTTAAGCATGAACTGTGACCTTATACTTTTGTCTCTGCCATGCAGTGAATGCCTTGTGGCTGATCTACCCCTTAGATAGGAGTTTTGGGGATCCTTAACCTAGATATGTGTGTGTAAGTATTTGTGATACTTCTGTAATTAGCTCCTAGGAAGGAGTATTTGAGGCAAGGGAAGGTAATTATACAAACTCACCACCCTCTCAGTTTAGGGAAAAGTATGTTTGTGAGTCTGGGGAGGATCTTCTGGAAATAATTAAAGTCCAAAGACAAATTTACCAGGCCTTCTGGGGAAAGAATCAGAGCAGACAATCTAGCCTGGTCATGGTCCTCAAGGTTCAAAAGTACAGAGGGCTAGATAGCCGATAGGATTACAATTGGTTTCTAAAACATGAATGAAAAATCTCCCCCAGGCCTAGCATGTTCCTTGTAAACTCATGTCATCAGATACTAATGATGAGATTTGAACATTCTAATGATAGCAAGAAAGAAGATAATTACCGACACTATTTGATGAGGCAGCAAAGGGATGTGTTAATGCAGGATCCAAGGTTGATAAAGAAAGTCTGTGTCCCTGTTTTCATTGCCAGGATGTTTGAACATGGGAAAAGACCAAAATTAAGCTAGGCAATAGGACAGAAAACAAGCATTATTGGTTCAGTTCTTAAACACTGTTGTGTTTTATGCTTCTTCAAAATGAGGAAAGCAGGGCTCCTTGGAAGCACTACTAAGTGTTCTTCTTCCTAAGCAAGAGTTTCAACCTGAATTATATCACACTGGGAAGGTGAGAAGCCAGTTAAGAAAGTTACTGTTAACCATACTATATCCACTGGTGAGAATGAAAAAGCATTACTGAAGTGAGCAGGTTTTGGGGCAGCTGATGTATCATAATCATTTTCTGAGAAATGTTGCCCATTTATTCAGATCAAATCAAATCTATAGTTAGGCCATAAACTCCTTGAGGGTGGAGATTTTAATCTTATAAAACTTTATTTCTCCTACTTTGATGAATAAATTATCTCTATTATAGTGAATACTCAAGTGGATATTGAGTGAATACTCAATCAAAGGGTTGAATGGAATGGAGATGACTGTCACCAAGTAGAAGATGATTAGTAGTAGAAGTTGCTGCAGATCTAGAAAGGGAAGAGAAAAGGAGAGGCTAGGCCCTAGAATTACAACTCAAGGAGTTTGTTTTTCTTCTGTGATTAATGGGGAGCTACTGAAGACCTCCAAGCAACAGAGTGGTATAAATGCATTTTTTCTTTAGGAAAAATAATCTAAAAATGAAACCCTGAGAATGGTAGTCTCTACCCACTCCAGACCACAGATCCTACTTCCACCCCAGTATCTGTAGCTACCAACTGAGGAACCAACTACTATAGAGAAGGAGATGGTGATCCCCACAAATGGGCAGGCAAGTCAATCTAGCTGAACCAGCACAGAGAAGAGACAGAGTTATCATGTATGAGGTAACTCAGCCCACCACTACCACCTCAACCAAAATCCCTCCTGAGACCCCAATGAAAACAGCCCAGGACCCTTAATCCAAGAACCCTGGTAATCTGAATACTTCCCAGATCGCTAGCCCTGCTTCCTCTCTTAACCCTGAAGCCATCAGTGAAGGCAGTAATACCTGGGGAAAAAAGGCCCATCTATCTCACCATTAATGTCCCCAACACCAACCACTGATCAATATCTCTGAGAACTGCAACACACTACTGGTCCTGCTTCCTGCCCAGTCCCTGTAGCCATCATCTCAGAAAGCAACTCCTTTGGAGATGTGACCTAGCAAATTCTCCTCTAGGTATTGAAGCCTTTTCAACAAACAAAGCAAATGAAGAACCATGGTACCTTTCCATTCATCAGAGTGCTGATTTTCCAATGAAACATCATATACATCATCACTAGAAGATGAGTTCCTTGAGATCAGAGATAGTATCCATTTTTCTGCTTCTCGCAGTGCTTTGAACATAGTAAGCACTGAATAAATAATTAGTCATTCATTTGTCAGTAATAACCAGTATTTATATGTGTCTTTATGGTCTATGAAACACTTCATATGTTCTCATTTTACTCTCATGAAAACTCTATTATTATCCTCATTTTACAGATAAGAAAACCAGGTCTCAAAAAGTTTAAGTGATTTCTTCAGGGTCATATAGCTGGCATCTGAGGCAGCATTTGGACTCAAGCTTCCTGACTCTAAGTCCAATATTCTATTTAATATGCCTCCTAACTAGTCTGGAAGAGATGTATGATATGGATTAGAAGGAAGAGTGGCTGTTGTCTTTTCTATAGACACCTATTCTCCAGCCCCATTGTGGCTCTCTTAGAAAAAGTTTGGAGAAGCCAACAGTGCCACCAAAGTTGAAAGAGTAAGAACTTTATGAAGAAACTTTCTAGATGCACAGTAGAGGTAAAGTAGTTGTCATTTATGATTTTGACAGCTAGAACATGCCTTGGATTGAGAATCAGAAAATGTTTTTTAATGACAATATTTCCATTAACTAGATATATGACAACTCAATCTCTCTGAACATTATTTTCATCATTAGTTGAATTGGATGATGGTTCAAATCCCTTCAAGATATGATTTGTGTGATTTGAAACTCCCATCCTCCCCCACCCCCAATTTGTTATCTCTGTTCTGCATCGGCCACTTATAACGGTGCTGATGGTGAAATGGGAGACGGAACAATTTGTCCCACAGGTGAGAGTTTAGAAAGTGGAATACCTGCATTGAGAAGATAGGACTGGCAAACAGAAAAAATAATTTCACTTCACACTATCAAAGTGGAGTTGTGGATATGGGTGATATGCAAGGGGTTATGCTAGCATCAATAAATGAAGGAAGTCGAAGGGAACTAGTTAAAAATTAGAAAATCCAATTCTGACACTCAAATAAGTCTTGGTCCAATCAATTAGGATTGTAGGAAAGGAAGGAAAGTCTAGGACAATTGACTACTTTTGTTATTTTTCAAAGGAACAAGAAACCCCCCTGGCTAATTACTCCTCTGGCTGATTTATTTACTCCTATTAGCCACTCCAGGAGACTAATTTTTTTTTAAGACCTAACCCCAGGAAAACTGGTAAATTTCATTTTATTCCTCTGCAAATTGGCTGTTTCTTTTTATACAAACATGAACAAATGAAGTTTTTAAAATGTTATCTTAAAAAGCCTTTTCTTGTGTCCTGTAAGATTGGGTTGGGAAGTTGGTTTGTGTGCCTTAATAATCACCATAACCTAAGTAGCCATAGCAGAATGCATAATGAATGCCTATAATGCACACTTTATATACCAGATATCATTACAAAACTAATGGTTATTGGTTCAGCCAAGGTACTTATGCTTGGGTAGCCCAATTTCCATTTCTCTGATTTTTCAGTTCAGTAGTGCTGCGCCGCTAAAGGAAATTTGTCATTTTAATCTAACTCAATATTATCGGGTTTTTTTGATTTTTCAGTGATATTCAATTTCCCTTCATTTCTTTGTAGGAAGGAATATGAGCATAGTTTTTTTTCAACTCAGATATTAAGGACAGAATTTATGATCACAACTAAAAATGATTAGATATGTTTTGCATAGATTTGATACCCCATAGATTGGAGGCTATTAAAGTTCTGCTGACAACATGTGGACCTGGAAACATGAACATGGCTGAACTCTGACATGAACATGACCCTGCGTCGGCCAACCTTTATATTTCTCCCAGTGGAAAAAGCATAAGATTGAGGGTTGGAAAAGCTGCTTCCCAGAAGCAACATTTCCACTTGCTATATAAATGACATTATAGTTAACCTCTCTGAACCTCATTGTCATTGTTCAAAAAATAATTTAAAAAAATTTAAAGGCCTCATGGAATAATGGATATAGTGCTAAGTTTGAAATCAGCCAGATCTGGGTGCAAATAATGCCTCTAAGGCTTACTTGCTGTATGACCCTAGACAAATTACTTAGTCGCTTCATACTTAAAGTGACTCCTTGAAACACTTCTGCAAAGTTGCAATCTGCCCTGCTGGAGGGGAAGTCCCCACAGTAGAAGCACTCCCTGATGATTAAATAAGTTCCTTTGCATTAAGTCTACCACAATGTTTCATACACAGTAGATGCTTAATAATTTTCGATGAGCATAGAATTTAATATTAATTCAACAAGCATTTATTAAACACTTACTATGTGCAAAGAACTGTGCCAACTTGTTATAGGTACAAAGATCAAAACAAAACAGTTCCTGCCCTCAAGGAATTTACAACCTACTGAAGGGATCTGATTGTGTAACATTTCATTTTTCTTCCTTGATAATACCAACACTTCTTAGGATCATAGAACTCTATGTATCAAGGCTTGGAGATCATTTAGCAGAGGTTCTTAACCTCTTTTGTGTCATGCAACCCTTTGGTAGTCAGGTAAATCCTATGTGCTCCTTCTCAGAATAATGTTTTTAAAGGCATAAAATAAAGTATGTGGAATTACAAAGGAAATTTATTGTATTGAAATACATTTATCAATTTTTTTTTACAAACAAGTTCACAGCCCCGACCAAGGTCAAGAACACCAGATTTGCTCATTGTGCAGATGCAGAACCAGCCCCAGAGAAGTTAAGTGATTTACTCTTATATCTCACAGATAGTAAATTACATAGGAAAGATTGGAACCAAATTCCTTTGATTAAGAATCCAGTTTATCATTTCTACTTTATCTCTTATTAGACATCATAGAACATAATTTTGAAGTCACCTTTTATCTGTGTTTTCATTTCGAGTGTGGGATCTATATTCTTTCTTGAATTTTGTGTCTTTCACAAGATTCAAACTTCCACTTTACTTTTCCTTTCTTAAAATAGCAAATAAGTCTAAGTGAGTTGTCTTTATCATGGTTGTTGGCAAAGAGGCAGTGATGAGAGGGTCCAAGAGCATAGTACAGAGCTCTCAGGCCTAAAAGGGCTTTGAAAGCAGTGTGCTTCAAGTGTAAATCCCTCTTCAGACTTAAGATATTTCACCTCATGTAAATCCTGCATTGTGCAAAAGGGGTTCAGTTCTGTATTCAATGGAAGCATGGTTTCCAGGCAGGAACCATATTTTCTTTCCCTTATAGCTAAAGCAACAAGGCTTGGCAGTTTTGTGTCTGTGATCAATGGGGATAATTTTTGGAGAAAAGCAGCTCTCAGTGCAGACAGTTAACATTCAGACAGCAAACCCAGGCTTACAATGAACAGCCTTGACTCCTAATGAAGTCCCATTAGCCCTTCCTTTACAACTCATCAGTGAGATTGCCATCTGTTTATACTGCCATGCCAAAGAGGCATATCCATAGTTAAATCCATTAACTTTACTTCCATTAGTCTAATAATAATGTCTAATATTCCCTGCACAGAGACATGTAATATGGGCTCTATTGCATATTTGCAGTAAACCAACAGTGTGGCAAACATTCTCTCTCAGTATTTCCAGAGGGCCAATCACTGTAGCTGTATAGCTAAGCCATCCCCTAGGAACAGAATGGAGAAGGAGATAAATGTGGGTCTCCTTTAATCCCTCTCCTAATGAAGTTTAAACTGGTTTATAAAAGGGAAGGAAGAAAACAGATTACAGAAGGAATCAAAATATCCTATAGGAATCACCACTTTATGAGATTGGGAATGAAAAATGATGCACAGTGAAAAGTAGTGGCCTAAAAAGTGCTTTGGCCCATTTGACATTGGGTAAAGGCCACCAATCATTCATAGTCATATTCTGCCCTCCCCTGGTTTCATAATGATATAACTAAATGACTAGCTTTTGGACAATTAATCAACAAATATTTATTAAATGCCTACCATCAAGAGGATGCTAGGTGCTGAGAATATAAATATAAAAAGTTAAACATTCCTTGCTCTCAAGGAATTTCTTTTTAAAATGTTTGGCTCTACAAATTGTAAATTTAGGAGTGTAGACCTCAGAGTATATTGAATTTTAAGGGTGGTAGACACTCTTTGGGGGACTCAATCTATATGTGTAAGATTGAGTTGAAGGGTAGCCTAGAATGGGTGATACAGCCATACAAATGTTAGCAATCATTATTACTATTGTTATTGTTGTTGTTGTCATTATTAATTTTAATTATCATCATTATTATTATTGACCAAGGTTGACAGCTGCTAATGAAAACCAGGCATAGACAATTCTAGGTAGACTCTGAAAGTATAGCCCCAAAGCCCACCTTTCCTTTATATTAAATGAGAGTTACTAGCAAAAAATATCCCCTTCTTAGCTATAAGAGTTTTCCTAAGAAATTGGAAGGGGATTTGTAGTCACATTTTAAAAGATAATCTGTTCTTCACAAACTTGAAATCTCTGACATGATCAGTAGCAGTGACTCTTTCCTGTTTATTAGAAATGAGATTACAAAGGAAAAAAAACAGTAGGAGATCGTAAACTTCTGAAGGCTATGCAGAAGGCAAACACCAATTCAAGAACACAAGCTTGAAAACAAGATATCAGTGGTTGAAAGTGAAACATCTAAGAATTGACAACCCAAGAAGCAAGTCTTCATACTTCTTCATGTAAACTGTAACTTGCCTAGGAAATAAGTTATTCCTAGCCAAAGCTGAAATCCTGGGTGTTTTGCAAAAGAATGAGACCTGCAGGCACTTAGAGGAAATAACCATTATAATGAACAAGCATTATCAAGAGTTCTCAGGAAAGATGATAAAAGATGAAGGGCTTTATCACTGATGGAAAACAGCAGATAAGGAACATAAGCAACATAAATTGTACTTCACCTCCAATCTCAGCTCTTTGGAGGAAAGGCTTGCTCTGATTGAATAATTTATACTGCATTCTCTGAGGGTGGCCCTTCAACCAGCTATAAAAGCATAAATGAATTCCAAGGTCTTCAGGGGGCAAAAAAAAAAATCACCAATTGCTAACAGTTAGAGGGGGAAAAAAAAGAAAGAAAGTTTTATTGCAAGGATACACAGGCTACCAAATTGAGGAGTTCCTTCAAAAGAAATGGAGGGAGCCCTGCTCAGCTGTACTTAGCATAGATATTCTGGGGCACAGCTTCCTACCCTCAGGGACATTCTGAGATCCTGTAACTAGATGTAGTGAATACCATGGACAGAGCACTTCTCTGTCATTGTGAGTTGTTCACCCAGTGATTGATACATTGATGTTTTATAATTTTTGGTTCAGGGGATTGAAAAGTCCCAGACAGTGGTGGTATTCAGAAGGCTCAGTATATGCTGCTTAAAGGGAAAACAGGAACTCAATGGAAATACAAGGAAATAAGATAAGAAGTCAGGAAACTTTCCTTATCTGAGACAAGCAGAATACTAACCTAAGCAAAAAGATAGCAAGGCAGCACTTAGCTGCTAAGGTCACCTGGTTCAAATTAACTATATCTTCCTGTCTTAAAAGAAGTGTCACATAATTATTCAGCCACTGTCAGTGATATTTGCAAGATAATACAGAAGAGTTACTACAAGCCTGGAAAAGAGCAAATGTTATGTAGATTTTGGGGGAGGGGGTGAGAGAGAGACAGAGAGAGACAGAGAGAGAGAGAGAGAGAGAGAGAGAGAGAGAGAGAGAGAGAGAGAGAGAGAGAGAGACAGACAGACAGACAGACAGAGAGAAGAGAGAGAATTTACAAATTTAGCCACTGAAGTAATTTTCCTAAAATGGCTTCCTATTGCCTCTAGGATCTAATACAAACACATCCTGACAATGTAGAATTAAGAATAAGTCTGATAATAATAACTAATGTTTATATAGCACTTACATTGTGCCAGGCACTGTGTTAATAAGCACTTCATAATTATTATCCCATTTGATCCTCACAATAAGTGCTATTATCCCCATTTTACATTTGAGAAAACTGAGGCAAACAGAGATTTGCCAAAGATCACAAAGCTAATAAGTATCTGAGGCTATGTTTTAACTCAGGTCTTCCTGGCTCCAGAGTCCAGTGCTTTATCCACTGTGCCACATAGCTACCCTAAGAAGGATTTTAATAGTAATAAATGTAAAGCCTTACAGTGAGTTCAAAATGTCAACGTAATAAGTGCAAGATAGTAGAGACCTGGTCAGATAGTAGTTTGTCTGAAAAAAAGATTGGGAATTTTAGTGGATGAACAGCTCTATATGCACACAGATGTGTGTGCATATATACATACATATATACATATATATATATACACACATATATATGCATATATACATATATATTGTGCACATATATGTGTATGCATATATATACATATATATCACGCACATATATATGTATATATGCATCTGTGTATATATTTGTCAGCCTCTCCCAAAAAACTGTTAATATTTATATAGATCAAGCAAAACACAGCTTCCATAAAGTCCTACTATACTTTGTGTTGGTGAAACCACATTTGAAGAATTATATTCAATTCTTGATACCACCACAACTATAGAAATGACATTGACAAGCTGGAAAGGGTTCAAAGGAGGACCCCTCATGATAATGAAATGCCTTGAGTCCATGACAGATAAGGATCCAATTGCTAGTGTGTTTTTCCTTCCATAGAAACAAAATTTGTGACTTCTGCTTCCAGGAGCCAAGATGGCAGGGTAAGGGGTGAGTCTCTCTTACCCTCCCTTATTAACCCCTGAAAGCCCAGAAAATATCACCCCAAGAAAAACCCTGGAACAGCTGAACCAGAAAAAAGATGGGGTATAGCAGTCCAGTAGCCCACGTAGCTTGAGAAATTAACTGGAAAGGCCCCTCTTGCCTTGGGGGAAGGGGAGCAGTACAGAACAGGAGGCATCCCAGCAAGCTAGTGGAAAGCCCCACCTCAGCATACCAGGAGGAGATCCTGAAGCTCAGGTGGTGTAGCAGGAAAATACCAGTGCCTCATTGAGGGCAGGGTAACCGGTAGAAACCGACTCAGAAAACTGCCAGGTGCCTCGGCATTCTACAGCAACCGGCTCTCCCTCTGCCTCAGCAAAACTAAGGGAAGCAGCACTCCAAGGGGCCCCAGGTGGATAAACACCCTACAACATCCATCTGAAAGGAGCTGAAGAAAGCAAAAGGAAAGGCCTGGGTAAACAGGAAATCTCCAGGAGCCACATTACCCAATCCTACTCCTAGAGTTCCAGTGTTGCTGATTCCAGCCCAATACCAGGTAAGCTGCCAAAATCCTACAGCCTCCACCTGCCAACTTTGGAGGCCCCAGCACACAAAGCCATTGAGCAGACCCTAGGCTCCCAACACAAGAAGCTTGGGTCAGTGCCCTCTGCTCCCCAGCAGGAGAGCCCAATCTCTTTAAAGGCCAGTAAATAAGCAAACACCATGAGCAAAAAAGAAACGAATGATAGATTCTTATTATGGGAAGAGTGAAGATCAAGGCAAAAATTCTGAACAGCATTGTCAATAAACCTACATCTGGAACCTCAAAAGGGAATATGAACCAGTCTGAAGCCCAAAAAGCCTTCTTAGAAGAGCTCAAGAAGGATTTTAAAAGTCAAAAGAGAGAGGTAGAAGAAAAAATGGGAAAAGAAATGAGAGGTATGCAAGAGACAGTCAATAGCTTGGAAAAGGAAGGACAAAAATTAACTGTAGAAAACAAGTCCTTAAAAATACAATTGGCCAACTGGAAAAGAAAAGCATACTGAAGAAAACAAGTCCCTACAAAATAAAATTGGCCAAATGGGAAAGGAGGTACAAAATCTAATAGAAGAAAACAATTTATTAAAAATTAGAATTGAGCAAATGGAAGCTAATGACTCTATGAAAGAGCAGGAATCAGTCAAACAAAAACAAAAGAATGAAAAAATAGATGAAAATGTAAAATACCTCATTGGTAAAACAACTGATCTGGAAAATAGATCCAGGAGAGACAATTTGAAAATTACGGGTCCACCTGAAAATCATGATGAAAAAAAAAGCCTGGACAGTATATTTCCGGAAATCATAAAGGAAAACTGCCCTGAGGTCCTAGAACCAGAGGGTAAAATAGTCATAGAAAGAATCCACCAATCACTTCCCGAAAGAGATCCCAAATTGAAAACACCAAGGAATATAGCAGCCAAATTCCAAAATTATCAGGTCAAAGAGAAAATACTGCAAGCGGCCATAAAGAAACAATTTAAATATCATGGAACCACAGTCAGGATTACACAGGACCTTGCAGCTTCTACACTAAAAGACCATAGGGCGTGGAACATGATATTCCATAAGGCAAAGGAGCTTGGATTACAGCCAAGGATCAACAACCCAGTGAAAATGAGCATGATCTTTCAGGAGAGGAGATGGACATTCAACAAAATAGGGGACTTCCATACCTTCCTGATAAAAAGACCAGAGCTCAACAGAAAATTTGGTCTTCAAATACAAGGCTCAAGAGATATATAAAAAGGTAAATGGGACAGAAAGAAACAACATGTTATTAATAAGGGCAAACTGCTTACATCCCTACAAGGGAAGATGATACTTATAACTCTTGAGAACTGTATTGTTATTACACCATGTTAAAGGGGTATACATAAAGGGGGTGGGTATAAATTGACTTTGATGTAATGATGAAAAAACTAATCAAGTGGGTTAAATGGATCCAAGAAAGTGAATTAATCTGATCTAAGAAAATGTACTGAGAGAAAAAGAAAGAAGGAGGCAGACAAGGGTAAATTACATCACAGGAAAAGGCACAAAAACTTATTACAGCAGAGGGAAGGAAGGAAGGGCAATGAGCGTTGTTTGAACCTTACTCTCATCAGATTTGGCTAAAGAAGGGAATAACATAATCAGGTAGGTATAGAAATATAGCATGCCCTATAGGCAGTAGGAGGGAAAAGGGGAAAGAAAAGAGAGGGAGCTAATAGAAGGGAGGTGGGACTGAGGGAGGTGGTGGCCAAAAGCAAAAAATTAGGGAGGAGGGAAAAGGAGAAAGGGGAAAGAAAAGCATAAACAGGGGGGAAGGATGGAGAAAAAGACACAGATGATAATCATAATTGTGAATGTGATATATGAATGTAATGGAATACTATTGTGCTATAAGAAATAATGAACAGGTAGACTTCAGATAAACCTGGAAAGACTTGTATGGTTTGATGCTGAGTGAAGTGAGCAGAACCAGGAGAATTTTGTACACAGTGACAGCCACATTGAGTGATGACTGACTTTGATAGACTTAACTCCTCTCAGCAATATAAGGAGCTAAGATATCTCCAAAAGCCTCACGATGGAAAATGTTATCCACATCCAAAGAAAGAACTGTAGAGTTTGAAAGCAGATTGAAGCATACTATTTTCTTTTTTTTTCTTCTGTTGTGTTTTGTTTCTTCTTTCTGGTGGTTCCTCCTATTAGTTCTAATTCTTACTTACAACATCACTAATGTGAAAATATGTTTAATAGAAATGTATATTATAGACTATTAGATTGCATGCCCTCTTGGGGAGGGAGGGAGGAAAGGAGGGAAGGGGAGAAAAATCTAAAACTGAAAAGCTTATGGAAGTGATTGTTGATAAATTAAAATTAATTAATAAAAAAAAATTTTAAAGAAACAAAATTTGCCTCTCTGTAAATTGCACCTATTACCCATAATTCTGCTCTTTGGGACCAAGAAAAAAAATGATTTGAATCCCACTTCCATGTCATAGACCTTTAGATACTTTGAAAACAGTTATTTTACCTTTCCTTCTAAATCTTTGTTATTGGGACTAAAAATCCTTGGTTCATTTTAACCATCCTCAGATAGCATGGACCTGGGCTTCTTCACTATATTGGCAGCCCTCATCTGGATATTCTCCACCTTTTCAGTATCCTTTTTTTGTGATGTGGCACCCAGAACGGAATGTTCCAGATGGGGTCTCACCAGAACAAAGGAGGACAATTACCTCTGTGGTCCTAGGAATGGCACTCAAATAAATTAATGGATAAATGAGTGAATGAAATGGCATTTATTTAGCATTCACTATGTGCTAAGTGCCAGGATCATAAATAGAAAGGCCAATAAGTCTCTGCTATCAAAGAGCCCACATTTTTAAGGGGGACAGCATATATAGGAGATTTAGCTATAAGTGAAAGGGAAAGACCCCAGGGTCCTTTGAATATGGAGGCAAAGCAAATAGCAATGCATGATATTCTTTAATGTTATTTTCACTTATGAAACTATATATGTACTTACATTAAATCACTTGACAGTGCTAAGGTCACAGGTGTCAAGAACTTTCTCCTCCCAGTCTTCAGTATCTGTCATCTCTGAGGAGTTAGAGACTACAGTGTCTGCAGAAGCAGTTGCCCATTCACATCTCTACAAGGGTTGCTCACCTGGACGATAGTGAAGGAGACTGGGCTGGAAGCAGAACTAGTGTTCTGGCCAGGGAAGGGAGTACTGCTGTGCCCAAGGTTCTTGGGGTCAAGATCCCAGATTGTCCCCAACCAAATATGAGAGAAAGTAGTGATAGTGGTTTGATTTGCCTCACTCATGTTCCCTCCTATTTCTCATGGGATTTTTTTTGCTGCTTTAACTAGGCTGGATTATCGGCCTTGTGGGTGGAAGTTAGTTGGCAGTTGGCGAGGATAACATTAGGATTTTTGGCTGGCTTATTATGTCTTGACTCATATTGGGCCTTCAGATCACAAAAATCTTTGAGTTTTGTTTTGTTTTGTTTTGTTTCAGACAAAAAAATCTACGTGTCTCTCCAGTATTTAACTTGTGACTTTTTACTTCTCCATACTAAATTCCATTTTATTCAATTCAGCCCAAATATCCTAGATGGTTGCAATCTTTTTGAATTCTGATTCTGTCATCCAATATGTTAGCTTCTAGTTTCTTATCATTTGAAAATCTGATAAACTTTCTATCAATCAGACAAGCCATCTAAACATTCAAATGACAAGAACCATGCTAAGTTCTGAAGACACAGGCCTCTTTGCTTGGCAAATAATCTAATTATTTCAGTCTAACATGTTAGAATGAAAATCTCCCCACTGCCTTTGAATTCCAAAAATGGGTATTGAAATGGTTTAGGTCTTGAAAGGAATATGCTTACTCTATGTAATGTAAATAGAATCACCAAGAAGAAAATGCACTTAGAGCTATGGAACATTGGGGTTTGGTGAATTGAAATTGGTTGCTGAGAAATAGATATTTGCTGACATTTTGTTTGTTCTATGCTTTTGAGGTAGATCAAACTGATTGTGACATTACTGTAAGATTCCCTCTACTTGGGCCTTCTACTTGTCAGTCAATAAATATTTATTAAGCATCTACTATATGCCAGCCACTATACTAAGTACTGGATACAAAAGGAGGTAAAAGATATTCCCTGCCCTCAAAGATCTCATAATCTAATGGGATGGACAACAAGCAAATATGTATAGGCATATACATACTATACATAAATATATATATATGTATGTATATGTATATGCACACATATGTATACATACATACACACGAACAAACAAGTCATATACAGGAGAAATAAGAAACGAGAGAAGGAACTGGAATTAAGAGGAGTTGGGAAAGGTTTCCTATAGAATGTGGGGTTTTAGTTAGGACTTTAAAGAAGCCAGAAAAGGCAGGAGGTGGGAGATGAAGAGAGATAGCATCTCAAATAGGGAGGACAGTCAGAGAAAATACAAGAAGCTGAGAGATTGAGTGTGTTTTTGAAGGAACAGCAGGAAGTCTAGTGTCATTGGATTGAAAAGCACCTTTCACATCCTTTCTGTTCTACTCAGTTATCCTTTTTAACTCAAAGCAGCGAGACAACAAATTAGAAAGCTTATATATTGTGTTTTTCCAGACCTACTATCATCTGAAATAATCATGCATTGGTTGATATGTTTTTTGGGCATGGGGTAATAGGCCACATCAGCAATGGCAAAGATATAGGATTCCATCTTTCCAACCTCCTAATTCTCATACATTTAACCATATTTAAGGTAGCAAATGAGCAGAAGTTTAAGGGGCTAATTGTAACAAGGATACTCTTGGCATAGACTATATCTTCTGTTGTTTAAAAAAAAATGATGCATCAGGTTCTTCAAAAGATTTGTGTCTGTTAAAAAAGGAAGATTACAAAGATCATCTAAGTCTCCCTGTGGCCAAGGAAGAATACTCCTTTCAACCAAATTTTAAGCTTCCTTTTCTTTGCAGATCAGCTCCATGTGAACATATTCATGGCCCCATCTGTGTTTCTCTCTTGCAAAAGAAAATAATTTTCATTCTTGTAAGAATGTTTATTTAGAGCCTACAGAGGCCACAGTATTACTTGGTGCACAGGTGATCATTTGCATCTAGTACCCATTCTTCACTTCCTGTTTTCTTTTCTGTCCATGATAACATATTATTTGGTAACACCTAGGTTCAATTCCATTATCATGTCCTTGATGATACATGAAGCGGTATTTTAATAGCTGTTACTTTGTAGAAAGTTTCTATAGTCGGCAGAAGGTAAATATGAAGATGATAGGCTCCCTTCTCCTGGTAAACAGCACTGCCAGCATCTTTTAAACCAAATCAGCCCAAAGCCAGACTTTGGCATGCCTCCCTGGGTTGTTGTTTATTGACTGATCATCTGACCTCCCATCTGAATATTTGTAGCAGGATCAGCGATGTCAATATGTAAATGATGTTTCTCAATCCTGTGTTATTTTAATAAATTATGATTTAGCTTAAAGTTTCATTTTCATAGAAATTTGAGTTTTTATAATTAGAGATACAGCTGCATTGGGATCTCAGGGGTAGCAGGGAAAAGTGGATCATTTAGGAGGAACAGTATGGTACAATGAAGGGATACTGGCTCTGAAGTTGGAGTATCTGGAGTCAAAATCCTGTCCTCTCAGTTGACTATGAAATTAGGCATGTCAACCTCTCCAGGTTTCCTTATCTGTAAAATGAAGGGGTTAGACGAGAAGGCCACTAAGATTCCTTCCCATTCTAAATATGTGGTCTTAATAGTGTTCTGATCCACAGAATGACTTTGCTCTAAAGATTTTGCAGATGCTTGGCCCAGAAGCATTCCTAAAGATTCTTTAAAGGGAGCATTTACATAGCATCTACATCTCACAGAACTGTGATTTCTTTAGCATTTAAAAGACATTCTGACCTTTGCAATAAACAGCACATTTTATTCAAAAACCACAAAGCACTCCCCAATTCCTAGAGATGCTTAGCAAACTGTGAAATGATACAAATTGTACAAAATATGTGGCAGGTTTAACCTTGAGGTTCCTTGAAACTGATCTTGGAAATTTTTTTTCACCAATTTCACTGCTGAGCCCAAAACAGAAACAGTTGTGTGTGTGTGTGTGTGTGTGTGTGTGTGTGTGTGTGTGTGTGCATGTGTGTGCGCACGTGCGCGTGTGTGTGCATGCGCGTATGCGTGCACATGTATTTACATATATGCATATGTATATACATGCGTGTATACATGCATCAGCATGTGTATGTTGTGTGTGCATGTGTGTATGCATATATGTACGTGTGCTATGTGTGTGGTGCTGTGTGTATATATGTATACACATGTATTCCAAAATATTCATAGCAATATATTATAATACCAAAGAAATGCAAATAAAATGGATGCTCATTATTTGAGGAATGTCTCAAAAACTATGGCATATAAATATAACACAATATTACTGCATGGTTAAGAAATAGTAAATATGAGGATTTCTGAGAACTATGGAACAATTTGCTTTCATTGATTCAAAGCAAAATGAGTAGAACCAAGAGAACAATATGCACGTGATGATTACAATAGTGTAAATGAAAACACCACTAAAAGGAAAGTGAATTCAGAGCAATGGAAAACCAGTTAAGTTTCTGGAAAAGAGATATTGAAACATACTTCCTCCCTCATAGCTGAGAGGTAAGGGAGCATTATGACAGAATATCATGCACATTGTCCTACATAGTCTCTCTATCAGATGTTTTTGAGTAAGTGTTTTTCTCTGGCACAAGGAAGGGTTTAGTATTGGACACATATACTACAGTGTGGCATTGGAAAGAGTTCTGACTTTAGAATCAGAGTGACTAGAGTGCATTTTACTTTTCACACTATCTGTAAGATCTTAGGTAAGTCATAAGTCATCTTAGGTAACTCCATGGGATTCAGTTTCCTCATCTGTAACTGAAGAAATTGGACTAGATGGTCTCTGCAGTGTCTTTGAGCTCTAAAAACGTGATCCGATGGGCCTATATCTGTGAGATAAAGACAAAAGGCACCAATGAAACATATCGTTTTTAAAAGAAAGAATTCCTGGTTGACATTTTTAGTAGGGGGCTACTGTAACTTTTATTTTTTAACTTTATATTAATTCTTCTTTTACTTAAGAACTATTAGATAAGATTTCTTTATCAGATGAGCACACAGTTTCAGGAAAGGGCCATTTGTTTTAATGATAAATAAAGAGAATATTCAGCTAGCTATCATGATAAGCCAAATCCCCTCTAGTAATCAGCTGAGTATAAAAATTTCATAGCCAGATCTCACTAATAATCCCTCTTTTAGTTCATAGAGCAGAGGTGATCTCATTACTATAAAATATTTGTGCTATGTATTGGGCCTACTTCAGCCTATTCCAGTTAGATATCTGTGGTGGTTTCAAGATAGGACATTTATATTAAAGAATATCAAAATGTAATTTTCTTAAGCTTACTACTTAGTTAAGTGCCAGATTATACAATTTTAATTTTATCACTCAATTGAATTCTACAAAAATTTTTAAGCGACCAATATGTGCTGAGGCATAATATGGGAGGCAATATGGAATGTATAGAGAGCTGATCTCAGAATCAGAAACTCAATTTTCATTTAACAAGCATTGAATAAAATCCCACCATGTGCCAGATACTGCCACGATTCAAACTCCCAAATGTAATAGTCTCTGCCTTGAAGGAGTTTATCTCTTTCAGAAAGAAATGGGTAGACCTGATTTCAAGTTCCATCTCTGACACATAACAGTTTTGTGCTCTGGGCAAATCACTTAACTTTTCAGGGTCTTAGGGAACTCTCTGTTATAAATTACAGAACAGAAGCTGACTCTGCATTGATAAAGAGAGGTTCACTTACTCCAATGAAATTAAATGTCCACAACTATGCAAGGTGCTACATCAGATACATAAACAAATAAGACTTGGGGGGGGGAGCTTATGATCTAGTAAAGAGAGACAATACTGGTACAGAAAAACAAGTATAGCATAAAACAGAATATGTGACTATTATGGAAGTGTTTTGCAAGACTACACATGTATAACCTATATCGAATTGCTTGCCTTCTCAATGAGGGTGGGTAGGGAGAGAGGAAGGGAGATAATTTGGAACTCAAAGTTTTAAAAATGAATGTTAAACATTGTTTTTACTTGCAGCTGAGAAATAAGATTTACAGGAAAAGGGGTATAGAAATCTATTCTGCTCTACAGAAAAATAGAAGGGGAAGGGGATAAGAGGGGGTGGAGATAGAACGGAGGGCATATTGGGGTAAGGGGTACTCAGAATGCACACCATCTTAGGGTGTGGGGAGGGGAGAGATGGGGATAAAAATTAGAATTCAAAATATTGTGAAAGTAAATGTTGAAAACTAAAAATAAATTATTGAATAAAAAATAAAACTAAAAAAGAATATGATGAATGAATAATGGAGATATAAACATTTTATTGGAAAGGAAAACACTCCCCATGGAAGAATTCACCATTGCCAAGTGGTTGATTTAACATTTAGAGCTGAATACAACACCTGCTGCTTTTGCAAAACGTGATTTTTGGTGGTATACTGGGACAGTGCTTTACCACCCTGCCTGGTTACCATTCTCCAACAACAAAACAATATGATTTCTGCACAGTCACTGAAAGCACCAAAGCTTGGAGTTTTGCCACAAATCCACAGGGACCCACTAGCATATATCTAGCATATATATATATATATATATATATATATTATAGATATAGATATAGATATAGATATCTATATATATATATCTATATATCTAGATATATATATAGATATCTATATATATCTAGATATATAGATATATATATATATATACACACACACATATATATACATATATATAATATATATGTATACATGTATGTATATTATATATATACACATATATGTATATATAAATATATATGTATACATGTATATATATTATATATATACATATATGTGTATATATATATATGTCTGCTTGTGACTCTGTGTACATACTCACACACACACACACACACACACACACACACATATACACTCATTTAGCTAATTAGTTACATGATCACTCCACCATTAGAATATGAGCTCCATAAGGGTTGAGGCCAGGTTTTCACCTTTTACTGTATCCCCAGCTCTTTTCACAGGATCTGGTACAAAGCAAACAATCAATAAATGTTTGTTGACTGACTGTCCAACTGATGTTTCCATAACAATATACAGTAAGGTGTAATTATGTGCTAGCTCTTCTTGTGTGTTTTGAACTCCAGTGATCAGAGAGGGAGAGAGAGGACTATCTCCAGATAAGGGAAAAAAAAGTAGGGAAAGGTGGTTGTGCTCGGGCTTGGCCTTTGGTAAAGAAATCCCTCACTCTTTTTACTCTATCTTGGTAATAGCAAGATGATACAAACTAAGTAGCAGTGAACCAAATAACCAGATGACATTTAACAACGTTAATTAAAAAGATGGCCTGGGGATTACTTCCAGAGTTTCATCTAAAGGACTATTCATAATAACTGCTCATTACCTTTAAAAAAAAATGCCTTCAATATTTTTACTTTAAATCATTGTTGCTGTTCAGTCACTTTTCAGTCTTATCCGACTTCCCCAAACTGTGAAGACTGGTCCCCATTGGCCAGTCCACCCTATTGTATGATATGAGCTGTAATTAAAGTGGCGAGTACTCACAGAACTGCCATAAAGGATTACTTTAAGTACAAACCAAGTATTTCGAGATATTACAAGTACTGAACCCAATACCTGGCCGCCAGAGAGCTGTAGAATCTTATAGCTGGAAGGGATATTAGAGGAGGTCACTTTCTTGTTATAAACAAAGCTAAGCCAAGATGAGTAGGTAAGCTAGGTAGGTTGCCATCTAGGGTAAAACATCCAGGAGATGAAATGAAGGATGTGTTTAACAATTGTTTTTGGTCCAGACCTGTGATTTTATCCATTGTTGACAGCGCACCGAACGGAAGAGCGCGAAATAAAGAAAGATGTGGGCCAGCAGAACTGACTCAGTTTATTCATCTGAGGGTACAGGATACACAGAAAAAGTCTAGCCTAACTTCAAAGAGTCCTCCCTGTGAGACACTCCCCAAAACATCTGCTGAGGACGTGACAACATACATTTCCTCGTTATCAGGGTTCCTAGATTGGGTTGTATTTTCCAAGGTTTTCCCAGGTGCCTTGGTGCCACCTGCCTAGAAGAGTGAATGTGTAAATCTAAGGTTCAAAGAGTGAGAAGTAATGTCTCAGGAGCCTCCCTTGCAGGGGGAGATTTGGAGAGCCCTGCTTCCTAAATGATTGAGCCCTGTGGGTTAAGCCTGGGCAAGAGTCAAACTCTGTCCTGGATCTTCAACCCAGATTGGACTCTTAGAGCCAGCCCTCAACAATCCATGTATAGAGTTCTTGGTATGCAAACATACTTTACTTATGCAGATCAGTAACTAATCTGTAATTTACTGTCTTGTAGATTTGCCCAGACCAATGAGAGTTTCAACAATTTGTCCATTGTCACATACCTAGTATGTATCAGAAGCAAGACTTGAATGCAGGCTGTACTGAATTTGGAGTCAACTTTCTATTCACCATGCTATTCTTTCACTTTTAAGCCTGCTTTTTATAAATGCTCATATTTTAATGCCAGAAAATTCTGCTGTCCATAGTATGTAGATATTTATTTTTAGAAAGTCAAGTCTCATGTGTTAGAGTAAACACATAAATCCTCTGGGAGGCAACACCCATACTTATTGAGGAGACAAAATTGTGAGCCCAAACGATTTGATGGGGTATAATTTTCGAACTTTGACTAGTGCTACTGGAATTACTTCCCTCTTAGTTGCCACAGTCAAATCAAATGATCATGTCTGAAACCTCCTACAAAAGGCTTCTACTGAATCCCTTCTGTCCACTTATTAGCACAGTCTTTTTTTCCTCTTGAAATTACATTGTATTTGCTTTTTCTTTGCTTTTTTTTTATGTTGTACCACCTAATTACCTCAGCCCCAACCAGCAAAATGTACTTTTCTTGAGGACAAGGGCAATCAATCAGCAAACATTATTAAGAGCCAAGAACTAGGAATACAATAAAAAATAAAAATCAATTCTTTCCCTCAAGGAGTTTAAATTGTAATGAGGAAGACACCAACGAATACAGATGCATGGATATTTGTGTATATACTTACATATGAGTATGAATATGCATTTATTTATGTTTGTATATGTACACACTTATGCAAATGTATGTACATGCACATATACATAGACATATATAGGTATACCCACAATATATCCAAGTGCATAAATATAGCTAAGTTATATGCTAAGTAGGTATAAAGTTACCTTAGAAAAGAAGGCATCTGAGGGATGGGCAAAAGGCAGAAAAGGCCCCATATAGGATGGGGCATTTGTGCTGAGTCTTGAAGAAAAATGAACATTCTAAGAGGCAGAGGCAAGAAGGGTGGGCATTCAAGCCATGAAGAACCATCCCATTAATCCTAAATTCTTATTGCTGGTAGTTTTAACACAAAGTGCAAGGTCAAAGGAATATAACTCAAATCTTGTCCCTCAAAGGAAATTCCATTTTTATCTTTTCTACATTGCTAAGGTTTCCCTTTGCAAAATAGAGGGGAGCTCAAGGTTTAAAAGGATAGAAAAGTTTTCTTTATACTTCTGCCAAATCACAGCTTTGCTGATGACTATTGTCTACACCCCACCCTTTTCTCTTTTTCCACTCTGCAGACTAACAAAGCTGTGGCCAAGGGTGACTTCCACCAAGCCAGCACCAGTTCCCGACGGGCACTCTTCCTGGCTGTGCTCTCTATCACAATTGGAACTGGCCTCTATGTGGGAGTGGCTGTGGCACTGATCGCCTATCTCTCCAAAAACAATCATTTATGAGCCCCTGGCAAAGGGAGTAAGAGGGAAGGACTCAGTGGATGAAGAGAAACTGGAGCTGAGCTGAAAGTGAGAAGATGATCCCTGGTATGGGGGACCAGGAAGACAAACCTATGTGATAGTGTTCATTATGAATCACAAAACAACTCCATGAAGCCCTGAATTTTTGTATCTGCATTTTATTTTCTTTCTTTTTGGCCTTTTAAAGGTCTTTTGCACCATTGTGCTGAGCAGGAGACAGGAGAACTGAATACTTTTAGAAAGAAGACTCCAGCAGTGATCCCAAACTGTGAGGCACCTCTGGTTTGTTTCTGGCTGGCTAAATAGTACTTTCTACATGGCATGCATCAGAAGCACTGCTAACAGTGACAGCAATAGGCAAACAGAAGAATGACTTTATTTCTGTGGACTACAGAGCTTCAAAGACAGAGAGTGCAAGGGATACACCGTGAATTCATATTGGCAATGCTTGATCCCTCTTGCACACCTTTCATACCCCCAGAAGAAAGTGATACACAAAAATTATCTCCCTGTCTTCTTAAGCTTGGGGTGAGGGGCTAACCAGCTCCCAGGGCCTGTCCCCAGCTGACAGTACCCCACGAGCCAGCCCAGCCCCTGAATGCAGGACCAGAATAGCATGGAATCTGTCTTCATCTCCACCACTGCTTCTTCTCCATGGTGACTACAAAATAAGGCCATAATGGGCCTTCTCTGAGAGTTTTTAAGTCAGTGAGAGACCAGGTGCTTCGGTGAAAAGAGGAGAATGGCAAAGAAAGGACTGGACCTAAACAGAAAAGAGGAGCAAAGCATCCCTCCTGTGGACTCCTCCCTGTGCACAGCTGAGCCGAACACGCGCATTGTAACCTCATGGCAACAGAGCTTACCAACCCCAAGACTGGAGACTCAGCCTCAGAATGAAGAAACATTGGGACATTTCTTTGCTTTGCTTTGTTGTCACTCACCTCAATGATAAGCAATGTACCCAGCTATCTTGTGAAGGAGTTGAGCGCTATCCTTACTTGGTTGACTAAATGAATAGCTTATTTTCTCTTCATATTTTTTTTAAAGTAGCAATCATTGCTTCGTGTTGCTCAGTTTATCAGATGAATGCTGAGAAAGTAATAATCACAGCCATTTTAATACTGTTTCATGTCTATTTTCCCAGTGCTATTTATTTAACAAAAAAATATCTTTTAGGATCATTCCTTTGGTCTTTTCTTTTGAGTTTGTTTCAAGCGATTGGCTTTAGTTCTAAAAAACAAAGAAACTTTTAAAATATCCCTAACCTTCTACCACTTGAAGCAAATGTGCTAAGCTATCTCTATTAAGGCCAGAATCCCAAATTTCTCAGCTTTACACATTAACATCAAGATCATCAACTTGACATTAATGACACCCACAAGTACATAAAATGACATCTGTATGGGATAAGCAATTTCTCCCTACAACTTTCACTTGCTCATTTGTCCTAGCTCCCCTAAATATCAATAGTTCTTATACTTGAGCACCTCAAGGTTATGGAGAGAGACCAAGTGGCATAGTGGGTCAAGGGATGACTTCAGAGTCAGGAAGACCTGAATTTAGCTCCTACCTCTGACAGCTGTCTTAATAAACCACTTAACCCCTCAGTGCCACAGAGACAACTCATTAAGACTCTAAGCTGTCAATTTATACCAGTTAAGGGAGATTTGACACCCTGAATTGACCACACTGATAAAATCACAAGTCTAGTCAAATATATACATATACATATTTTATACATATATAGAGACACATGCATATGTAGAGACACATATTTTAAATATATATATGTACATATGCGCGTATATTTAAAAGATTATCAGATAAAGTGATATATCATGGACTAAAATCATGGTCCAAACATTTCAATAGCCTGGTTGTCCCCTCTGGTGTCAGTGTTTAAAGGTTAGGATCAGCTAGGTGGCACCGAGGATACAGCACCAGACCTAGAGTAAGGAGAACCTGAGTTCAAATCCACCTTAAGACATTTACATGTACCCATGGCCAAGTCATTTAACCTCAAAACAAAAAAAGGTTAGGGGTGAACTTAATCTGATTTTTGTCTATGATGATCAGTTTAGTCTTCAAAGTGTGCCCCAGGGTCCATTATACATAGTAGATGAGCCTGAATTCACCTGATTCTTATCCTTAATATTTTAATAGACTCAGATCCTTTTTGCTTTCAGTTTTCATCTTCCCCTAATTTAGTTATCTTCCCTAATCTCCCAGGTCATTTTTGGTTGCCCTTTTCTAGATTTTCTACAACTCTGTAGTAGGTTGTTTTGTTTTGTTTTGTTGAGACATAAGGACAAGGAAAAGTAAATTGGGTATGAATACACCACGATTTTGCCAATATCAAAGCATGCCAGAAGAAAATCAGAAGAAATGTGGCTCAATAGTGGCTCAATAAATTCAATAGATAATTGTGAAACACCTACAATGTGTAAGGTCCTGTGCTAGTCACTAGGATACAGATATACATACACACAAAAGTTCCTGACCTCCAGGAACTTACCTTGTAATGGGGAATCTAATACACACAATGTATTATGAGTAATACAAAAGAGAGCAAGGAGGCTGATTAACTGTTTACCTTTCCAAGGGGCTGCCTGCTGTAACAGATTAAAGTAGGTCATTTCTAAGGTCCTCTCCCTCCCCAATTCTAAGATTTTACTTTAGGTAGTTGTTAAGTCAGTCTCGAGAACTCAACAATAGACAAAATGAAAAGGGATGTGGATGAAATTTTAAAAAACATTTTTATGGGGCTAAAGAGACATCCAGAGAATCAAGAGAAATAACAAACTTTCCAGGATGATAAATGAATGATCAAAATTTCACTAATTCATATGGCTTGTGTTCTCAGTCTTCTAGATCCTTTCATCTCACCATATTTTATTCTGCAGATTTCTTTCTTTTCTGTTCTGTTCTTTTCTTTTTTGTTTCTTTAAACCCAGAAAAAGTGTTTACATTTGGATATACATAGTCACCCTGTGACTTAGCACAGAAGAAAGAACTTGGCTTGGTGGAATTTCAAGAACACTGATTTAGAACCAGAGCAACTGGGGCCTGGGTTCAAATTCCAGCTACTGCTACTAACTCCTGAGTGACCTTGGACAAGTCACCTTTCTTTTCTGAGTCTTATTGTATTTGCATATAAAATGAGGGCATTGGACTAGATCCTCCCTTATAGAGGTCACATGACATAATCACTACTTCTCTTTATTGGATCCCTTAAGTATCCCTGCATTAGAACATTTTTAAAATGCTTGAACACACACAGCTCTTTGAACACAGGTTTCCACTAGGGTGCACATTTGCTAAGAAGATGCCTTCGATCTACAAAGTATCTTGGTTATGGTTTTGCAAAGTAAGATAACTTATTTGCTTATCCATGGAACACATTTGGTGGATGAAGGGTTAGGAGGAGAGGTAGGGTTCTTCATGTTTCTTTTTCTTGTTTTTGTTGTTATTATTTGTTTGTTTGGGGTTTTGTTTGCTTTTTACCTGAGCCTTAGAGTCTCTTCCAAGAATCAAAGATCCCACAGAAAACGGTCCAAACTCTTTATTTGCTACAGAGAGACCTGGACACAGTACAACAGACAGGTATCTAGTCTGCAGTAAGGCCCCTCCCTTTAGAAGAACAGACCAATGAGCATATATTTTCCTTTCCTTCAACGTGCCAGGGCTACTTCTTTGTATTCTGAAGTATCCAAAACTGATAGAAAGACCATTATGACTATAAAATGCCCTGTGGGTTACTTTTTATCTATTTATTAACTTTTTTTTTAAGAAAACAATTTCAGAGTTGAAAAAGGCAGCAGAGAGTTCTTCTCGCATGCCTCACTTGATGAACATTTCCATTTTCTTGTTGGCAAATGTATAGTTCATAATGTAGGCTTGGCCTCAGAGGACCCACAGAGAGTGCCAGTTGGTGTAAACATGGGATTGCCAATAAATACAGAGACTCATTTTGCACTGTGGGCAAGAGTTTGCACAAAGATGTAATGAATACTGCTAAAGAGGATCCAGCTCTTATGGAAGACAGGAGAGAGCCCTAGGAAAATTTGGATAGCCAATAAATCAAAACACAGCACCAACCAAGTTCCCCCCTTGCCTTAGTACACTCGCCCATCAATCTCATTCACATGGATCTTTGAATTTTAAGTGACTCAATAAAGCAGCCTTCCAATTTGCCATTGTCAGTTACCATTCACTGCTCACTCACCTCTCTAGAGGGTACAAACTAACCTTTGGGAAACAGCCTATAATGAGGAAGCCATGCTTGTGCCTGACCTCCTTGGCTTGTAATCACCGGTAGCCTTAAGTATGAATGGCTAAATTGTCTCTTTGTCAGAGACATTGGTGGCAAATGATGTCTAGGACTGAAGACTGGGCAGTAATTGAGAATCTATTGTGGCTTTTTGTGGCTTTTTTCCCAAAAAAAAGTATTGATTCCTTTTATTTTTTTAACACCAAAGTCATTTCCTGGCACTTCGCCCATCTCTCCAATATTGGAGTGGGGGATGGAGGTGATCGAAGTTGCAGGCACTGGGGGGAGGGGCAGGTAGGAGGAAGAATCCTTCCTTGTACTAAAAAAAAAAAAAAAGCAGTTATTCAAAACTAACTGACACTGGGTTTGTCAGAGTATACCAAGAGTATGACCACCAAGAGTCATTATCCAAGAGTAGTGACATAAATAGGATCATAAGCTGTACACCCAGATCTAGAAAGACATCATGAAGCCCCAAACCTTCATTATACCAACATGGAATTTGAATACCAGAGTGCAGGGTATGAAATAATTTGCCTAAGGTCACACAAGATAGCAACACAATTTGAATTTGAATTCAGCTACTATGACTCTAAGTTAGATGTTCCTACTACCCACAAAGGCCATAAGAGATGCAATAAATTGAGGCAAAGTAGAATTCCACAATACTTGAAAGAAAAATTTAGAAGGGACAAACATCTTTAGCTGGGCCAGATTGGGAGAAGGGGAGAAATCAGGGAAGGCTTCATGAAGGAGATGGCCCTTAAGCTGAGTATTAACACAAGTGGTCCAAACTGGTCTTGTCCTTCAGATTGCATGCCACATTTAAACTGCCACCAGTGGTTCTCCATTTAGAAGCAAGCAAACTGAGTGCTCCCATGGTGGCATGGCCTTACTCCTATCAATCTCATACACTTTCAGGCCCCCCCATTAACAGTCTCTCTGTGTCCTGGAATCCCTTCTTCCCAAACTTGTGGGGTAAGACAAATAATTCCATGCCCTTTCACTTCAAGCAGAGGTAGCATGAGACAGAGGAAAGACCACTGGTTCTGGTCTCAAGAGACCAGAGACAAAGTTGCAGCACTTCCACTAACTAGATGTATGAATTTGAACCAGTCACCTATCCACTCCAGGCCTCAGTTTCCCCATCTGTAAATAGTAATAATAATAGATAACCTTTACATAGTGTTTACTATGTGACAGGCACTAAGTGCTTAACGATTATTATATAACAAAAACCTTGAAAGGTAGGTACTGCTATCATCCCCACTTTACAAAAGGGTAAACTGAGGCAAGGTGAAGTTAACTGACTTGCCCAGGATCACACAGCTAGGAAGTGTCTGAGGTCAGATCGGAACTCAGTTCTTTCTGATTCCAGGCCCAGCACTCTATCCGTTTCACTACGTAGCTGCCCCTAAATAAAAGGGGAAAAACCGGAATTTAGTTATTTTGATTGAGAGGCAGAATGGTATAGTGAATAGGTCAAGAGACTTGAAATTAGAAAAACCTCACTTCAAACTCCACACTAGGTGCTACTATCTGTGTGACTCTGGGCAATGATATCTAGGTAGAGAAACAACACACTTATTAAACATTTACCATTTTCCAGGAACTATTCTAAAGGATGAGAATACAAATATAACCCCAAAAAGACAGTCTCTGCTCTTGAGGAGTTTATGTACTAACAGAGGAAGATGAAAGTTGAAGGGAAACTAGAGAGGTGGAGAGAGATGAGGCAAAGGGGAAGATAGAGCTGCTAGTGTGGAGGGAAAGCCATCTGGAGAGTAAATTGAGCTGGGAGCTGAGTGAGCATTGCTAATGCTCTTCATGTAAAGGCAGTCCTGGGCAAGGACTTAGCAATCAGGAGAGCCAGCCCCAGGGTGGAGGCATCTCAAAGGGAGCAAAGCTGCTGGTGAGAAGGTGGAACAACCTGGCATGTCCAGTAACAATTTTGAATAAATTCACAGCCAACCACATTCTGTGGAGCTAAGATTTGTACAAGGAGTAAAATAAAAAAGAAAAATTCTGGTCGGTTAGCTTTGTCTTTAGTTTTGCTGGTGTGTTTAGTGTAATGGGGTGCCTGGTGCATGTGTAGATACTGTCAATTTGCAAAGATGGTGTCATCTATGCGGAACACATGAGTGAGTTCTTTTGGGGAGAATGGAAGAGGGGACAATTTGTGGACATTGTGTGTTAGCCTACCACAAAAAGAAGGAGCCTTTCTCCATGGACTACATAACCAGAACTGTCTAAAATCACCTGAATAACACCAGTCAGAACTTTCACAGCATTCATATTCAGTTAAAGTGACTCCCTCAACCACAACAGGTAACAAGTGGGAGGAGTCTGTTTAATAAGGAGGTCAGATTTCAGTGTCTCTGAATTCCCTTCCAAGTCTATAAATGATCCTATAAACTTCTAAGGCACCTTCCAGTTCTAAATGTCTATGACCTCATTATGAATTAAGCTTCTTTTTCACTCACACAAGGCCAAGGGCCTGTCTTCTGGGAGTTTAGAGTCTAAGGCCACACTGACACGTATTCCAAGGGCTTACTCGGATGACCATTAAGTAAGTACTTAGAGGAAATAATTGATGTCCACATTTTACAAAATAGAGGGATCAGTGCTCCTGGTGCTGTGAAGAAAGGGTAAAATTATATCAACTTCTTACATGAAAGGAAGAAGACTTGGCCTAGAAGAAGTTTCCAAGAATGATAAGAGTAAATGCTTTTGACTAAAAGTGGATAGTCTGCATAATTGAATAATAATAGATTTAGAGCTGGAAGACACATGGGGATCATCAGGTCCGACTCCATTCATTTTATAGATGAGGAAATTGAGACCAAAAGGACTAACTGATTTGCCCAGGGACACATCTCTTAGCAACTCTGTGAGGTAAGATTTAAGCACAGATCATCCTGATTCTAAGTACAGTGCTCTAACTAGGACACCAGAGTGCTTTGTAAGCAAAAAGGAAATCATAGCCAGGTGGTTTGTGATATCATGTAGAAAGATGTGGTAACGGAATTTGGATTCAATCCATGGTGCAAAATCAATCCATCAGTCAATAGGCATTTATTAAGAGCCTACTCTACTGTGTACATATTTTAAAAAAAAAAACCACTTTGGGAGAAGCACTGCATTCTAGTTGACGTGGTCAGTGAAGGAGGGAGGTGGATGAAGTTGCATTGGTCCACTGAAAAGTGTTGGTATTGCCCAAGATGATAAGCAAATGATTCCCCAAGGAGAAATGAACTGTCTTATCTCAATTGTCTCTAATTTGAGTATGTAATAGATGTCTATTTCAAATTCTCATAAACATTGTGCTAAAGGGTATAACTCAGCAGTAGATTTATGTATTATTTATTTACCCATGAAAGAACCTCTAGGGTCATATAGCATCTTAATTTTCTTTCAAAATGTTTACATTGTGGGTCAGCTAGGCGGCACAGTGGATATAGTACTGGCCCTGGATTCAGGAGGATCTGAGTTCAAATCCGGCCTCAGACACGTAACACTCACTAGCTGTGTGACTCTGGGCAAGTCACTTAATCCCAATTGCCTCACCAAAACATACATACACACACACACACACACACACACACACACACACACACACATTGGGCTGTTACCTTTGACACTGTTACCTTTGACACCACTCCATCCCTAAAAAGGCATATATTTGAAAGGTAATAAGGTGCTATGGTCAGAACAAATTATTACCCAGAAGTATACAGAAATGAATCCCAGGGCACCACAATGAACAGATAGATGAGGCTATAACTATACAGCAACAAAAATGGATTAAAAATTTAAAACTTTAGCCCTTCAATCTTATTTTTAAACTACCCAACAGTCAATATGAACAATTTTTTTTCATTGAATTGAAAGGTGTTTCCTTCTTCTCACTGGTCCAGGCTTCACTCACCTGAAAGACATTTTTGCTATATACACACACAGAGTATTCCCTGTCATGGATTTTCGTTGATTAGGCAGCGTTGAATTCTTATCACACGAAAGTGAGGCCCAATTAGCAAAATGAAGTTGGTCTCCTCCACTGTTCATTGCTCTCAGTCACAACCATCAGTATTTGCCAGGTCTAGACTGGCCTATAACACATTATTCAGCTTCATCAGTCAACAATTTGTTACCTAAATATTACTGAACCAGGTTCTGGCAAGACAAATACAAAGAATAAAATGATATATTCTCAAGAAGATTACTTTCAAAAGGAGGAGAAAACACATATATAATTGTGCATACTATTTGTACATGTTTACACATACATATGTATTTATGTATGTATGTGTGTGTGTGTGTGTGTATCTGGAACCAGAAAGACCTGAGTTTAAATCTGGCCTCGGACACATACTAGCTGTGTGACCCTTGGCAAGTAACTTAACCCTGTTTGCCCCAACTTCCTCATCTGTAAAATGAGCTGGAGAAGGAAATGGCAAACCATTCCAGTATCTTTGCCAAGAAAACCATAAAATGGGATCAAAAAGGGTCAGCTATAGCTGAAAGGAGTGAACAACTACACATGTGTATATACATATATGCATATAGCATAATAGAGTTGGAGGCAGAGGGTTAGGGTTCGAGTTGGAGGCAGATACACACACATACACACACACACACATATAGCAATTGAGGGGATATAACTATATGTGTGTCTATATATAGATATAGATAGATACACTCACATATAGTTATATCCCCTCAATTGCTAGTTAATTTGTATATAAAGAAAAAAGAATTTTCCAGGGAGAGCCCTAGCAGTTGAAAAGCCAAAGAAGGCTTCATGATGGTTCTTAAACACATCCTAAAGAGAGGAAGAGAGTACATTCCAAGCATGAAGGATGGCCAGAGCAAAGGGACAAATTTGAGAGATGGAATATGAAGTGTGAGGAACAGAGAAAAAAGCCAGTTTGGCTGGATTGCTTACTTTGGGACAGAGAATAATGCCTTCTGAAAAGATGTGCTGGAGTCAGTTTATGGGACTTCACAAACTAAACAGAAGAATTTACATTTTACCCTTAAGGCAATATGAAGCTACCAGACTTGATTGAGTTTAGGAGTCACGTGGTCAGATCTGCACTTAAGGGAAATTATATTGGCAATGGTGTGTGTAGCAGAGGCTGGGGTAGTAATATATTTGAAGCAAAGTTAGGAAGCTGTTACATTCATCTAGGCAAGAGGTAATGAATGGCTAAACCATGATGTTAGCTGTGAGAATGGAGAGGAATCTGGTGTGTGAGTTGCTGTGGAGGTAGAAAATGGAAAGATGGGGTGAGAGGGAGGAATCAAGAATAATGCCAAGGGAGACTGGAAGGATAGTGGTTCATTTGCCATAAACAGTGAAATATTGAAGAGAGGAGGAGTGAGGGAAGGGGGTCAGATAATGAGTTCAGATTAAAATGTATTGAATTTGAGACACTTCTGGGACATCCAGTTTGTAATGTCCAATAGGCAATCTGTTACGTTGTACTGAACCTCAGGGAAGAACTAATGCTGGATATGCAAATCTAGAAACCATTTTTGGAAATGGCAATTAAAAATGTTCATGAGGGTTTTATGAGGAAGTTTACAAAGTTACCAAAGGGGTGAGTGTATAGGGAGAAGAAAAGAGGGCCTAATTCAGAATGTTTCTGAAAATCTCCTATTAGGAAGTGTGATATGAATGAACAATCAGAAAAGGTTATGGAGAGGGAGCAAATAGATAGAAAGAGAACAAATAGTATCATGAAAACAAACGAAAAGAGGAGATTATATCCAGCAGAACAGAGTAGCCAACAATATCAAATACAGCAAATACATTGAGAAAAGATCAGATATAGTGGTAACTTTGAAGAGAATAAATTTAGTTGAGTGATCAATCAATAAACATTTATTAAGCACCCACTTTGTGTTAGACATTATGCTAAATGCTGGGGATACAAAAACAAGCAAAAGACAGTCTCTGCCCTCAAGAAGCTTACAATCAAATGGTGGAAACAATATTCAAACAAATGCATACAAAGCAAGTCATATACAAGATGAATAGGAAATAATTAAAAAAGAGAAATCACTAGAATTAGGAGAGGCTGGGGGAAGCTTCCTAAAGAACGTCAGATTTTAGTTGAGACTTACAAGAATACAGGGAGGTCAGCAGTCAGAGTGGAGGAGAGAGAGAGCATTCCAGGTACAGAGGACAACCAGAGAAAAGGCCAGATCGAAGATATGAAGTGTCTTGTTCAAGCAGCAGTAAGGAGGCCAATGGAACTGGATTGAATATGTCCTGGGGAGTAAGGTATAAGAATACAGGAAAGGGATGAGGGGACTAGATTATGAGGAACTTTAATGCCAAATAGAGCACTTTGTATTTACTCCTGGAGGCAATAGGTAGTAATATAATAAAATAAATTATAGTTTACTGAGCAGGTGGAGTAACACGATCAGACCTGCATTTTAGGAAAATCACTTTAGTGGCTTAATGGGGAATAGATTGGAGTGAGGAGAGACTTGAGGTAGGCAGACTCACCAGCAGGCTATCGTAATATTCAAGGCTTGCACTAGAGTGGTAGTAGTGTCAGAAGAGAGAAGGGGCCGTATTCAAGAGTGATGAGGCTGGAAGCCATATTGCAAGAAATGAGTAAGAAGAGAGGAATAACAACAGGTATAAACAACCTTTACAAGGAGTTTGCCTGAAAAAATAGCTTTGAAGAACATTAAAGATAGTAGAATCTAGTATATTGTTGCTTTTTTCAATCACAGGACATGTTTGAAGGCAGTAGGAGAAAAAACAGCAGATGTAGAGATATTTATTTAATGGGTGGAGGAGGGGGTGATTAAGATGAGAGGGGATGGGATCAATTACACATTTAAAGACACTGGCTTTGGGATGGAGAAGGGTCACCTCTGTCAGAAACTGGGGGAAAGGAAGATGATGATGATGATGATGATGATGATGATGATGATGATGATGATGATGATATTAGTAACAAGAATGTTAGCTAACATTTACATAGCTCTTACTAAGTGCCAGGCACTACGCTATGGGTCCTATACTTACTATCTTATTTGATCATCACAAGGACTCTAGGAAGCAAGTGCTATTATTATCTCCACTGACACATGAAGAGACTGAGGCAAACAGAGTAAGCGACTTGCCTGGGGTCATATAGCTATTATTGGAATCTGAGGGCCAGATTTAAACTCAGGGCTCTATCCACTGAGCCACCAAGCTGCGGGAAATGATATAGAGATGTTTTAAGAGGAGGAAAATAGAAGATAAGGCAGCCCACAGTGAATGGCCTCAGTTTTCTCAGTAATGAAAAAGGAAAGATTCTGAGCTAAAGAGATGGGGAAGAGAAGATATGAGAAGCTTGAGAAGAAAGCATTGCTTTTTGTGAGAGCCAGGGAAATCTCCATTTGGGCTGACACACTTGAATTAAAAGAATACAGATTCACCATTAGGGAATATATGGTAATAATTAGTTATTTGGCAGTTTCCTTCATCTGACACATTCTGTTTCTTCTAGGATAAGCCTGGAACCTTAAGCAGAATATGTTTTTATTCCTATTTGAAGTAGCTTCTAAAGCATTCTTGGCAAGTGGAAAAAGTTGGCTAAGGTTAGCTAAGTATTTGCTAAAGAGCTGAATTAGCTAAAGGATTTGATAAAGAGCTAGAATGTCTCTTTGAATTGACATAAGGAAGCTAATCATTCATCCCTCCTTCAAGAATGCCTTTCATAATTAGAAGTGGGAGGCAGCCATTGTCCTGGAAAGATCTTTTAATTTCAAAACAGAATGAAGTGACTTCAGTATTTCTCTTCCTCTTATTTTTTCCCACACTGACAGTCTCTAAAGACATAATTTGTTCTGAGCTTCATCTATTTTGAGCATTTTAGGTAGGGCAGATTGGGTGGGGTGGGGGAGAGGGGCAGAGGGAAAGGAAATGGGGAGATGGGTAGGCAGGGATAGCTCTTGCTTGAATTCCTCCAAATATTCTCCTCTAAAATAGGACTAGTTGAAATTTTTTGCTTTGTTTTGTGCTGGAATGATAGATCACAGGGATCTTGTGTAGCTTACTTAGACTTTAGCAAACCGCAGGATAAGATATCTAAAGGAAGAGATTGCATGGTTATCTAATTTGTAGATGACAAATAAAAATGGAGGCAAGCTATCATGTTGCATGACAGAATCCCAAATAATCAAAATGGGCTGTAAAACTGGAACACATCTAATAAGATGAAATTAAATAGGGATAAATGTAAAATCTTTGAAAGGTTTGAAAACTCAGCTTCCTAAGTGTGAGATACAAGAAGTCTGGCTAGAAAGCAGTTTGACTGCCAAGAATCTGGGGCTTTCAGTGGACTAAAGCTCCATATGTTTCAACAGCATGATATGAATGAGGACTAGACCTGTGATTTCACTAGAACTGGGAGCTAGAGGAAATTCCCCCTACCAATGCAGGTCAGCAACTTCGATGCAGCTTAGTCTTAAAGAGTTACCTAGAGCAATAAGAAGTTAGGTGATTTGCCCAGCTAATAGGGGATGAAGGTAGGTCTTCCTGGATTTGAAGCCAACCTTTATTCATTATGCAAGGTTGCCTTTCTTAATGGTGTTATATGGCAATCAAAAAGTTAATGAAGTCTTAGGCATTCTCACCCTGTACTAGGGACACTAGAGAAGTGTCCAATACTAGAGAAGGGAGATTTTCACAGCACTTATCATTTTTTGGAACATATCTGCAACATCACAGTTAATTCTGAGCATTACATTTTGGAAATGATATTAGTAAGTTAGAGAATGTATAGTAGAAGGCATCCATGAAAGCAAAGAGTCTCAAGATCATAAGATATAAGGATTGATTGAAGTAACTATGGCCATTGTCTGGATAAGAGAAAACTGAGGAACAGAAGGAAGGGGTGTACATCAAGTATTTAAAAAGATATCTGTGTTTGTTCTGCTGGGCCCTGAGAGGTAGAATTAAACCTACTGGATGAAAGTTACAAAGACACAAATTAAGGTTTGATATATGGAAAACTTTCCAACAATTATAGCTATTTAAAAGCTGAATAAGCTGCCTCAGAATGTCATGTTTTTCTTCTCATAATAGGTCTTCAAGTAAAAGCTGGATGATCAGATTATCAGATGTGTTACAGAGGGAGGAATTTCTTGGTGAGACAGGTTAGAATGGATGGCTTTTGAGACCATCTTCACACTCTGAGGTTCTATGAGTCTGTGTTCCAAGCCAACTGATTAGTGCCATTTTGTGTTTCTGATTGATAAAAGAGAGCTATTTTTAAGGTATTCAGGGGGCACAAAACAAGAGCTTCTGCAGTGGCTGGGGATTGCAATAACTTCTTGATGAGGGTAATCAGCAATAGTTTGGAAAGCAAGAACTTATTTAAAAACTTCCAATGCCTCACATTCTCTAAAAAGCTCCATCATCTTACCAAATCTATCAGGTTTATTTTGATGGTTTTATTAAGTTGGGGTGAAGTATAGATGCTAATAAGCAATGAAAATACCCAAAGTCACGAGGCCAGAGAAAAGATGGAGAGTAGACATCTAAATAATTAAATACTGATTACTGATAATTATGAATGTAATAATCAACCCCTGAATACTTGGGACTTCTCTACAAATAAAGACTCAAAGGTTCAAAACTAGAAGAGACCTGAAGAGTCATCTAATCCAGTGGTATAAAATATGCTACTTGCAGTACTTCCAAGTGCTATGGAACCAGATTAAAATGTAATTGGTAAGTATTTAATATAATCAATAAAAAATACAGTAGGACATTTTGTTGTTCAATCATTTCAGTCACGTCTGACTCTCCATGACCCATTTTTGGGTTTTCCTGGCAAAGATACTAGAGTGACTTTTCATTTCCTTCTCCAATTCATTTTATAGATGAGTAAACTGAGGCAAACGCAGTTAAATGTCTTGCCCAGTGTCACACAGCTAGTAAGTGTCTGAAGGCAGACTTGAACTCACAAAGATCAGTCTTCCTGATTCCAAGCACAATGCTCTATCTGCTACACCAACTAGCTGCTCACAGTAATGGCACAGTAGAACATAGATAATATAAATGAGTAGTTTTCTAAATCAATATGTAGCCCACAGGGATCCTTATGTATGGTTTTGTAATCCACATTTCTATTTAAGTTTCATACCATTGATTTAGTACAATCCCTTCATTTTCATATACAAAGAAACCAAGGTCCAGAGAGATTATGTGACTTACCTAAGGTCACATACACTATAAGTAGCACAGAAGGGATTTAAACCCTAGTCCTCTGATTCCAAATACAGTCCTCATTCCGCTACATCATGCTACCTCCCACAAAGCTTCCCATGCATTAGAGCCAAGAACAAAAATACAGCTTTGGCTAACAGCAGGCCTGATGTTAAGTCTATGCCTCCTATGGTGATGAGTCTGTCTGACACACAGCAGTACAAGTGCCAAGAAAAGCTGGAAAGGGAATAGTGTGGGCAAGCTAGGTGTGATGTTTATGGAAAACAGAAATGGGATTTAGGATAGAGAATGAGAGGTTTGTAAAAATAAAGCAAATATCCCAAACAAACTATCAGACAGATGGGCATATTGCTTTATTATTTCACTTTCAATTGCTTCACTGTGAAATTGAGTCTTTCACTGGCTTACAGATGCAAATACTATCTGGTGCCCAGGAAACAGAGACCTTGGAAAGAATAAGCCAGTGGACATCAGAATTATAGGGTTTCATTTAGTGATCTGATGTCAGGATAGATGGACTGATGTCAAATCATTATCAGACAGTGCTTTTAAATTAAATTTCCAGGGTGGGGAGGGGAAGGGGGATTAAGCACTCTTCTGAGTTTGCAAATGCTGGTTTAATCTAGTCAGTTGCTGTATCAGCAGAAATCCGTCAGGTTTAAGGTAAGGCTTGTCCATCAATGCTAGAACCAGCAGGATTTCCACGGATATTTGTTTCCATGACTAAAACCAATAATGGTGATAAATATTCTCCCATTAACTCACTCAGTAAATTATGAGTTTATCTACTTTTTACCTATCAACACCTCATAAGGGAGGCACCATGGCATAGTGGATAGCCTCTTGGATTTGGAGTCAGATATATCTGAGTTTAATCCTACCTGCGATGCTTACTGCCTATGTAACCTTGGACAACCATCTAACCTTTCTGGACCTCATTTTCCTCATTCATAAAACTGGACTGGCTGACCTCTAAGATCCTTTTTAGATCTAATTCTATGATCCTATGATCCTGAAAGAAGCTAGGTAAATTAACTCCTATCTGTGATGACAGAACAAGATGTAAAGATATTGATGGTGATGACGATGAACTTTTTCATTATTTTTAAAATACTTCTCACATAGAAATATCATGTCATGCTTTATAATACATTTTCACATACATTACTTCATTTGAGTCTCATAAGACTAAGATGTAGACAATACAGATATTATTATCTTCATTTTACAACTGAGGACACTAAAGCTCTGAGTAGCTAAGTGACTAGCTTGAAGTCACACAGAGTTTTGTTTTATTTTAAAATGTAAAAACCACTCTTAGCTGGCCAAACAAAAACAGGCTAGCAGAATTTGGCCTTTAGACTGTAGTTTTCTAACTCCTGCTCTGGAAACATCTTTCCTGTGACTTACATAGTCAGGTTTCACCTTTTTATACACTCAAAGGAAAGGGGACTAAAATCCAGCTTGAGTCAGACTTTTTTTTTTTTCCTGGAATCTACTCTGTACAAGGACACCCCCTTCCCTCTCCCTCAATTCAAAGAAGCTAAAATTGCCCAACTACAGAGGCGGAAGGTGTTAAAGAATTGAGAGGAAAATTATAGAGAAGTGACTAAGGATAAAAAGTACATGAGCCAAAAGTTTAAGGGAGAAACCTTCAGAGAGGCTAATAAACACAAAAGAAAAATTTATTTTTAAAAAAAGAGGACTGAGCACAATTAAAGAGCATTATAGCATAAGGAAAATGAACTGACATTTCACAATTAAAAAGAAAATTCTTTGGAATACCTAGAGGTCATAGGAAAATAGCAATAACCAAATTTTAGGGTGATTTAAAAGAGAAATTAGACACTGAGAAGAAAAATTAAAAATGGAATTAGGTTGCAAATAAAATCAACATAAGAGAATTAAAAATATATAAAAATCAAATAGGATATTAGAAAAATGAATACACAGTAGAGAATCTCTCCAAAAGGAAAAGCCTCTGAGAGAAAGAAAAGATTCAGAAGAGAACAGCAAGAAATGAAAGAAAATTTGGTAGAGACATAGTACTGGAAGGAACAAATGAATTATATACAAGATAATATGAATAAACAAAGTCAGGAAACACAAAAATAAGTCAGTTATTTTCCAAAAGAGCATGAAGTTTTTTAAATGTTGAGTACTATGATATGTGAAATAACAAAAGAGGAATGTCCGGAATGTAACATTGCTGCCAACTCAGATTGGCAGGACCCTGAAGGACAGCTGTGTGAATGTGCTATGCTGTATAAATGTGACGGCATGACTCGTGATTGGCTGAGAGAAAACTGAGCCGAAATACTGCGTAGATTCGTGAGAGAGAATGAACTCATTATTGGAATAAAATTTCAAAGTGGATATTGGGAGACTTTACAAGACATAGGCACATGAAAAAAGCATAATATTTTTATTATTTTTAATTAACAAAAATCTATTTTATCTCCTTTCTACTCCCCACCACTGAAAAAAAAGAAAGAAAGAAAACCAACATCCTTTAACAAATATGCATAAACAAACAAAATACATTCCTGCATTGGTCACGGATGCATACGTATATGTGTGTGTATATGCACCTGTATCATTGGGAAACTGATTTTGGGGCTGAAAAGCAGAGAAATGATATGGAATTGATGCTCTAGAATAATAGAAGGATAATAAAAATCATCTAGTTGCTTCTGACGAATTCTAGTCACTAGGCCCAGATTAATTCCACCTGTGGGTAATTACAGAAATGGCAGCATTAACTATCGGGTAAATATTAGTGACAACAGAACAATTATGGAGAACAGGAAATGTAACACAACATTGGAGAATGGCATTTTTGTCCCGATTTAAAAAAAAAAGGGAGGGGAAATAGAATGGAACCTGCAAACTATATCCAACAAGTGATATCAATTTCTTGCTAAATTCTAGAAATCACTATTAATATGATGATTAGTGTACATCTAGAAGTCAGTTATTTCCATGAAACAGCATGATTTCTTGAAGAACAAGTTATGTCACATTAACCCCATTTCTGTTCTTGATGGAATTATTAGACTGAATCAGGGGATACAGTAGAAATAGTTTATGAAGCCATTAGCAAAACAGATGATAAAGTCTTTCATGCTTGAAGAAAATATGGAATGATGTAGGTTAGATTATAATATATTTAGATGGATTCTCAAATGAGGGAACATAAACACAGAAGGAGTTCTATAAAAAAGTATACTATGTATATTTATATGTGTTTAGCCCTGTTTCATGTAACATTTGTATTAACAACTTACATAAAGTCAAAACTAGGAAAGAAAGCAGAGTTGGATTTAAAAGATCTTTACAAAATTAGAACATTGACTAAAAATAATGAAATTTAAGGTGGATAAAAGGATCAAACCGAAATTCCAAAAATCAACTTCACTAGTACAAAATGGGGAATGCATGACTTGGTAGCAATTGATCTAAAAAAGTTGGAGAATTTTGGTGGTATCACTGAGTTATATTGTGAGAGAATAGGCACTTATATTGTGAGGCAGTTACATAAAAACATTTATATAACGTAGAGTTGAGGGACTGGAACAATTGTTCAATCCTTTACAGAAACAAGAAAGTTAGAGAGGGGGATAGTTATCCTTTTGAATATATTGAATGTAAGATGCTATGGGACATCCAATTTGAAATATTCAATGGGGATCTCATGATGCAAGGACTAGAGCTCAAGAGAAACTAGGATAGGGCATATCCATCTGGGAAATATGTGTATAGAGATGTTCATGGAATTCATGAAGGCTGATAAGATGACAGGAAGAGGTCCCAGGACAGACCTTACTCCCAAAGTTAGGGGGACGAATATAGATTCAATCCAGCAATGGGAAACAAGAAATGTCCAAATAGGTCAAGAGACTTGGTCAAGATCACAGAGGTTAGACAGGATTTGAACCCAAGTATCCTGACTCTATAGCTAGTGATATTTCCATTATTCCATGTTGCTGTAAAGGTTAATGTCCATCAGGAGTTCCCTGAGTCACCAAGAGGTTAAGTGACTTGCAGGGTCACACAGCTATTAAAAATCAGAGGAGGGATTTGAAACTCACTCTTCTTGACTCCAAGCTTGGCACTCTAACCATTATTCTACACTGCTTCTGAAGTTTACCTAAACAAATGAAAAGATAATAAATGACACCAAGACAGTTCTTATATCCTGAAGTGAAACCTTCCCTGACCCCCTTAGCTCTCAGTGATTTCTTACTCTAAACTCTAGTTACATTCCTCCACCAATCATTTAGCATTTTAATCTGTCTCACTGTTTTAGTTATCAGTTTGTGTGTGTGTATCCTACCTTCAGAAGTAAACTGTAGATATAGTTAGAGCAAGCATTGAATCTTTTACTTGTTTGAATCCATGGTGCTTTATTATAGCTTATTGCCTATATTAAAACTATAGAATTTCAGAACTGAAAGGGACCTAACTGGTCATCTAGCCCAAATGATACCTGAAAAGGAATTCCTTTCACAAAACCCTAACAAAGAGTTTTCCAGTCTCCCTTTGAAGCTTCTTCTAAAAGAGAACTCATTACCTACCAACGTGGTCCTTTCCACTTTTGGACAGCCCTAATGGTTAGGATTAATTTTTTTCAATAAAAAACATTTATTTCTTATCCTTCTAAGCTTTACCCACCACCACCACCACTGGAAAAAGAAAAGGAAAACTCTTATAACAAATATGTTAATTCAGGTTTTTAAAAATCTCCACCTTGGCATTGTCCAAAATGTGTGTTTGATTCTTCATACTAGTCGGTCACCTCACTCTCAGGAGGAGGATGGCAGACTGCATCATCAGTCCTCTGAAATCATAATTGATCATGGTGTTGATCAGAGGCCATGTATTTCAAAATTGTTAATTTTTATGACACTGTTGTTACATTATAAACTGTTCTCCTGGTTTTGCTCATTCACTTTACATCAGTTTACATGTTTTTTCCAGGTTTCTCTTAAATGTTTCCTTTGTCAGTTCTTATGGCAAAGTTGCATCCCATTGCTTTTATATACCATAATTTGTTCTGACATTCCCCAACAGATGAACATGTTCCCTTACTCCCCAGTTCTTTACCACCACAGAAAAGGCAACTATGAATACTTTTTTTATATATTTTGTTGACCTCTTTGGAATATAAGTGTAGGTCAAAGGGTATTCACAAATTAGTAACTTTTGAGGCTTAGTTCCAAACTGCTTTCAAAACTGGCTGAACTAATCCACAGCTCCACTAACCTACAAACTCTCCAGCATAAGTAATTTTCCTTTTTTTTTTTTTTATCAACTTTGCCAATCTGATAGGTGTTAGGTTTAATTTAATTTTAATTATGGGTTGCTTTAATTTTTATTTCTCTAATTTTTAGTGATTTGGAGCATTTTTTTTCATATGGCTGTTGCTAACTTGATTTTTCCCCATTGAAAACTGTTTGTTCATATGCTTTGACCATTTATAAACTGCAGAATGGCTCTTAAGCATTAATTGTTAGGAAGATATTATTTTTATATAGACCCCAAATCTGCCTCTCTGTAGCTTCAAGTACTTCTATCTAGGATGAAACCAAACAAGTATAACACATTTTCCACATCCTAGTCTTTTAAATGCATGAAAAAGCTACCCTAGCCCCTTCCCCCCTCCAACCAAGCCTTTTACTATCCAGGTAAAACATTCAAATTCCTCCCACCAATCCTCATAAGGAATGATTTTCAGTCCTCTCATTATTGGTCACATTCCTCTGGTAACATTCCACCTTAACATTATTTTTTTCCTAAAATATGGCACCTAGATATAAACATAACATTCTGGATATCATCTGAGAGAATGCAGCATTCCTCCCTCATTAAAGACACTCTACTTCTATCATTAAACCAGACTGTATCTGCTCTGTGGGATGTCACATCACTCTTTTAATTCTTTGCAGATTCCATAAAAATGTGGTTTTTTTTTTACTCAAACTATTGTCTAGCCAAGGAGTCCCCATTATATACTTGTGCAGTTGGGTTTTTGTACCCAAATGTAGGACTTTATATTTGTTCCATCCAATTAAATCTGTTTTTCTTCCATTTGACCCATTTTACTTAACTATAGAGGTTTTTTAAGAATCCCATTTCTATTGTCTCTCCTAACATTAACTATATCCCCTAGCTTTTTGTCAACTGAAAATTTTTGTAAGCATGCTACTTATTCCATTTTGGACAGAAGAAGGCTATTGTATTCCAGAAAAAAGAATATTTTTCAGGATTAATCTTTCCCCATTCTCAGACAGCCTATTATTAGACACACAAACCCTTCTCCTGGCTGCTACTTCCCAATGCCTTTAGCATTATTAGTAATTTAATTTCATTATGGAAATCTCTAGGTCTCCCCAAAAATATTAGCTGCCTTAGGACCAGGCCAAGGGACAAAGATAAATTCTTGGGACACTCTATTAAAGACTATGCTATAAATTGAGATTAAACCATTAATCATTATTACTTAGGTTAAGTTCTTGTGCTTGTTGTGAATCTAATTCATATTTTCCTTGTATATAAGATTATAGGAGACTAACCAAATAACTTGGTGAATTATCCATAACATTCCCTTAATCTATCTGAACATCGATACTGCAACAAAAAAGAGAGAGAGAGAGAGAGATTCATCTTAATCTGGTATGACTTGTTCAACAATTGGCTCTCAGTGATGACTGTTCCCCTTCTAAATGCTGACAAACTATCCCATTAATAAAACATTCTCTAATTTGCCCAAAATTTAAATTAAAGCTCTGTCCTTTGGTTTGAAGGATCCACATTTTCCTGATTTTTAGTATCTAAACACTTGCCCTAGGGAAACTCACCTATTCTCAACATTTCAAAAATGAGCAACAACACAGCAATTATATCCACCAGTTCTTTCAGTACTCTGGAATGTAGTTCATTCAGGCCTGTTAACTTCAATTCACCAAGCACCAAGAGTTAGATCATCCCTTACCATCTTTTCATTTGTTTTGGATTTTGATGAACTATTAATTTTTTTTAATATCTTTCCCATTTCAAATATTTTTATCCTTGGTAGAGAAAATAGAAACAAAGTAAGACTTGGATAGTTCCACCTTTTCTGCATCATCCATTATCACTATTTCATCCATTTCAAGTAATGATCCTTTCTCTTCTTTGACTCTCTTCTTCCTCTAAACATAATTTTAAAATCCATTAACATTCTTCATCTTGTCCTTAACTTGCATTATCTTAGCCTTGTATTACACCAGCTATAACTTATTTTGAGGTTTACTATTCATGGCACTATTAATCCAGTATACAAAGCCATTCTTGTATTCATATTCAATTACCTGACACTGAAACTATCTTTTTTACCTGTCTTGTATGTATGTATGTATGCATGTATGTATGTATGTGTGCATGTGTGTGTGTATATATATATGTGTGTATATATATATATATATATATATATATATATATAAAATCTGTGTGTGTTGATTAATTAGTTCCCTGTGTATTTACATTGATGTCCTTAGAGAGATTCTTGTTTTCTTCCCTAACATACTTATCTGTCCCACATCATCAGAATTTTATTCTTGAAAACTTCCTATACCTTATTGGACAATATCCATCATATAATTTTATATCAGAGAGTAACTAGGCAATATGGTGGATCGAGTGTCAGGCTTAGTCAGAAAGACTCATCTTCCTAAATTCAAATCTAATCTCAGACACTACTAACTATATAACCCTGGGCAAGTCACTGAAATCTGTTTGCCTTAGTCCTTCATTTGTAAAATGAGCTGGAAAACTCCACTATTTTTGCCAAGACACCTCAAATGTGGTTACAAAAAATTGGACATAACTGAGCTTCAACAACAATTTTAGATCACAGGATTCCATTTATTCTTTTTTTGAACTCTCAGATTTTTCTTTGAGGCTTTGGTTGCAGGAATTTTGACTTTGTTGTCTTCTTCTGAGTGTGTCTTTTGATCTTCCTTGTCACCATAGTAACTTTCTACAGTCAGAATTTTTTTCTGTTGTTTGCTCATTTTCCAGCCTATTTCTTGACCTTTAACTCTATGTTAAAGTGTGGTTCTGCTTCCCAAGTGGAACGGGTACTATCCCAAGCTTCAGGAATTTTGCACAGCTATGTTCAGAGGCAATCCTGGGGACCTGAAAGTTTTTGGGTCTTCTAAGGGGGCATGATCTAGGGAGAGGTGTGTTTACTATTCTTCTGTACAGTGAACTGGTCTGTGAGTGACCAGAAGCACTCTTTTCAACCCTGGAACAGTGACCAGGGTCCCTACTCCCCTGCAGCTGCAAGTGCTGCTGTTCTAGCACACTTCCTCATACTGAGACTAAAACCAGGACAGTGACCCAGATCCAAGTATAGACAATTCAACAGAGTCCTGCCCCTGGTGTCAGCAAAGGGAACCCTGTAAATCTTCTTCTGAACCATTATTCAATCCCCTTACTGTCTGTGGGGTGAGAGGTCTAGAAACCACCACTGTTGCCACTGATTCAGTCTCACTGAAGCCTGCTCCTGGTTTGCTTGGGCTTGGTCTTCTGTGCTGGCTAGTGCAGCCTGTGCTGGACTGAATTCCTCTCTCACCCTAATGTAACAGACCTTTCCTGACAGCTTTCTAAATGTTCTTGGACTGGAACATCTTTTTCACTTCATCTTTTTGTGTCTTCTGAAGCTCATAATTTGTTTAGAGTCATTATTTAAAGTTATTTGGAGGGGTGTGGGAGAGAACTCAAATGAGTCCCTACCTTTACTCCATCACCAACGAGGGGATTTCAGTTGTGTATAATTAGATCTATAGTTTCCATTCTCCATTACAGGACACAAAAACTATCCAATATAAAACCAGACACATTGCTGTTGGCAAATGAGAGGATGTATAGAGGAGAGTCAATTAACAATTAAAGAATAAAACACATTTCAGCTGGTTTCCCAGTCACTTAATCCAAATACCTCTGAGAACTTCCTCCCATCCTGATCTCAGCATTGGCTCCCTAAAGCAGGAATCATCACAAGCAAGTTGGGCCAAGGCCAGAAGGAAGCCTATCCTTAAAGAGAGACCTTTTCTGGACCTGGTTTTCCAAAGCTTGATCTAGAATTCAGTTCAGCTGAATGAGTTGGATAAAGGTGACTGACTTCTAAGAAAGGACCTCAGAGGAGCTAATTAGCCCCTGTTTCTGAGGAAGCAGCTCCAAGAGCCAGAGCTTCTGTGATTTGAATGATTCATCAGGAACAGAAAAAGAAAACAAAAACTTGACTCGTATTTGAATGAGCCACCGAAGTGGAGAAAACAAAGAGTGAGTAACCTTATTATGGGAGACCACAGTAATGAGGACATAGGAACTTCCCTTGTCCCTTTACTCTCCTTCGTTATGGTTTACTCTTGAATTACAGGAGGAAATAATAGTGTATGGGTACATGGCATAGTACGTAAGGTATGGTGATAAGCTGAAACCCACTAATTAAAGAGTTTTGCCCAAAAGAAAAAGAGGTAGTCTTCTTTAAAGGGAATTATCAGGTACATTTCATCCCAATGAGACTTAAGAATACTTGAAGATAAAGGACATCAAATATGTTCCTAATAAATCAAACTGGGGCAGCTGGGTGGCACAGTGGATAGAGCACCAGCCCTGAAGTCAGGAGGACCTGAGTTCAAATTTGGCCTCAGACCAAACACTTGACACTTGCTAGCTGTGTGACCCTGGGAAATTCACTTAACCCCAATTGCCTAAAAGAAAAAAAGAAAGAAAGTTTTCTTGGGAGCCAAGATGGCGGAGTGAAAGCAGTGACTTGCTTGAGCTTTCCCCCAAACCCTTCCAAATACCCATAAAAAATGGCTCTAAACAAAGTCTGAAGCAGCAGAACCCACAAAAAGACAGAGTGAAACAAATTTCAGTACCAAGACAACCTGGATGATTGACCAGAAAGGTATATTGTGCTAGGCTGGTAGAAGAGCACAGTTTGGCATGGGCACGCAGGCTGCAGCAAACCTGGAGCAGGCCTCAGAGGACTGAATCACAGGCAGCTGTGGTGGCTTCCAGACTTCTCAACCCAGGAACACCAAAGACAACTTAGAAGGTTGGCAGGAAAAGTCTGCTTCTGTGGTGCTGAGAGAGGAGCTCCGGGTCTCAGGTCCAGTTCCCCAAGAGCATTGCCCTGGGGGGGGGGGGGGCAGCTGCCTCCTGAGCTTCGGCCCACAGACTGAGGGGGAATCCAGTGGCTGATCAGAGAGGGATTGCAGGGATCTCTTTGCTACTGCTGAGGCAGGAATCTCTTGCTTTGCCTGTGCTTGGATCTGGGTCACAATTCTGGGCGACAGTCCTGGGATGAGGAGGAGAGCTGGCATGGTGGATCTTGTAGTGGCTGTGAAAAGGACACCCTCCTCACAGTTACAGGACAGAAAGGAGTACTTGTGGTCACAGGCCAGGAAAGGAGTAAACACCTCCCCCCCCCTTATCATACCACCTTGGAAGAACTGAAAATTTACAGTTCCCTACAAGTATCTCTGAAAACAGCTGTAAAACCCCTGAAGCTTGGGACAATACATTCTTCACATTGGAAGCAGACTCTTACCTTCACAAAGAGTTCAAAACCCCAATTAATTGGCTGGGATCATGAGCAAACAGTGCAAAAAGAGTCAGACTATATTATCTTACTTTGGTGACAAAGAACAAAACATACAACCAGAAGAAGACAACAAAGTCAAAGCTCCTACATCCAAAGCCTCCAAGAAAAATATGAATCAGTCTCAGGCCTTGGAAGAGCTCAAAAGGGATTTTGAGAAGCAAGTAAGACAAGTAGAGGAAAAACTGGGAAGAGAAATGAGAGTGATGCATGCATTTGGGTACCTTGAAAACTGGTCCCCCAATATCATCACAATTGTGTTGCCCTATTATGGTTCTTCTCTACATACACTTTATCCAATCTGGCTGTATTTCCCATTACTATTCTCTTCAGTGCCATGTCTATTTTCTCTGGAAGTATCTCAGGTACCATAATCCAAAGGTGGTAACTCCACTAGCACTAGATAGAGAAAACACTTTTTTGTCATTATTTTTTGGAAATTTTTTTCCATTTTTTTCCTCTTTCGCTTATAGTCTTCTTCCATTTTATCTTGAATGCCTTGGGATGATTTTGCTGTATCGGATACCTTGCCAAACTTTCTTTAGATTAGCCCCCTCTGCTCCCTTTCTAGTCAGTCACCATCACTATAGACCCGGAAGACCAGAGTTCAAATGTGGCCTCAAACACTTACTGGCTGTGTAACCCTGGGCAAGTAACTGAACTCTATTTGCCTCAGTTTCCTTATCTGTAAAGTGAGCAAGAGAAGGAAATAGCAACTCACTCAACTATCCTTATCAAGAAAATCCCAAAAGGGGTCACAAAGAGCAAGTCATGACTGAAAAACAACTAAAAACAAAAATAATGATATATAATAATACTTACATTATTATGTGATATGTAATGTAACATATAATTATGTATTATATATTTATAATAAATACTTTATACTTTTTATTATATTTTATAATCCTATTATATACCATACTAGTATATTATATATTATAAACATATACAATCCAATAAATATATATGTATATATGTATATAGTGATAACTGTGTGTACATGTGTCTGTGTGTGTCTGTGTATTCCAACAACAAAACCTGGTAAAGTGTATGCCTGTCACCTTCTTCCCACAGTATACAGTATACAGAGGCCAATGCGCAAATACGTAATTCAAAATATTACAGAGGAATTTTTATTTAACAGAGAAAAAAAAACAGAAATCCTACAAACAACAGTAATTAGTCCCATGGGTACTCATACTAGATAAGGTCTCCTATGATAAAGGCTTCTCAGTTTCCTGTTCTTAGGTTCTATCTTAGCTCCTTGCTCCTTGCTGATCAAAGGAGGTAAGAGGACATTAGGAGAAGCACGTTTTTATTCCCTTTCTTTCCAAAATCTGGCTATTTCTCATGGAACTCCCAGCTGCATAGCACTTTCGGTCAATTCTACCAGTTTCCTGTGGATAGACGACATAGAGTGCCCCTCCAAGATGAATGTTAACTCCCAGAGGCCTTCTCTTCTCCAGTTACCAGCACTCACCCTACAAACTATTCCTCTTCACTCTTCTCATTCTTTTCAAGTTGTTCATCCCACTTATCACCAAGAAAGGGAAGGTAGGTAGCACAGTGAATAGAGTGCTTGGACTGGAGTCAAGGAGATTCATCTTCCTGAGTTCAAATCTAGTTTCAGACACTAGCTTTGGCTTAGGCACTTACTAGTGTGACCCTGGGCAAGTCACTTAACCTGATTTGCTTCAGTTTCCTCATCTATAAAATGAGCTAGAAAAGGAAATGGGAAACCACTCCAGTGTCTTTGCCAAGAAAACCCCAAATAGAATCACAAAACATTGGACATGACTGAAAAATATAGACAGAAGAGCAACAAAAACATCCCCAAGAAATCTACTTAGTAGTCTAGATACTAAAATGAGAAATATGCTGAGAAAATCACATCTAATTCTACATATTTATATATCAATTTTTTTTCTCTTTCCAACTTATCCTCCTCCTTACAATTTCCAAAATAATAATCCTAAATTATGGACCTGACCCTATCAATCCACTGTTTATTTAGATATCCCATAGGCAGCTCAAATTCAATATGCCCAAAAATAATTCCTTATCCCCTTCCCTCCAATATCAGTGGTTAAAACCAAATATAAATGGCTTTATTGCATGTGTATGTGTATACACACATGATATACATATGTATATATTTTAAAAGTATCCTAATGCATAATTTAATACATATACTTATAAATCTGCTATAATATGCTTACATTTCTTGTATAAGACTCAATCCTTACTCTGAAGGAACTTACATTTTAGGATTGAAGAATTTATCTCTTATGCCTTAGGAAAAGCCTTTCCTCCGTTATCTCAAAAAAATGCTATTGATTTTTATTTCAACATGTATTTGTTTGTGGAGTCTAAGAACAAAGACATTGTAAGCCACATAATAGTGAAGTCAGAGCCCAGCTTCTGGTAACTTTTTCTTTATGGCAGCATCCCAGAATGCTATCAGTTCTTCTGAGGAAAGTGGGGATTATCATAGCCAGCCACAGCCTGTGGTCCAAAAGACCATAAATAATATATTTTTTTTAAATTTTCCTTTTCTATCTCCATATTAGTGTCTAACCAGTCTCTTCAAAACTGGCAATTAGACAGCATAGTGAACAGAGCACTGAACTTTGAGTCACATTTCAAATACATCTCACAAAGACTTGTTCAAATACTGCCTCAGAGATTTACTAGCTGTCTGCCTCTGGACAAACCACCTTTGCCAACCATAGTTTACTCTATACAGTAAAGATTATATCATCTACTTCATATAGTTGTTCAGAGGATCCCACGAGATAATACATGTAAAGTCCTTTACAAACTTTAAAGTGACATATTATATATACATGTTTGTATATGTGTGTATGTAAATTTCTGTGTATATAATATAAACAATGCTATTATTGAAATAGGCAGCCTTCTAACTCACTGATGGATTTGTGGTCATTGGTTACCTTCAACCTGGTTTAGCCTGTTGGCAGAGACAGTTTACTGGGATGTGGCCACTTGCAAGTTACAGCTTCTTGGAGCCACAGGTGAGAGTAGGGTGATTAGTTGGACACCAAAAGTGGGTGAGCAGCTCTGAAAAGGGAGCAAGGGATGCTTACCCCTATACCCATGTACTCCTCTCAACCCCAATAGAATGGGCACAAGAGGACAGCCATAAAAGTGGCTAAAGCAGGCATTGTGGAGTACTTAGAGCTCGGTCAAACATCCAATGCCTGCCAGATCATCCATTGCATGCCAGATCATCACCAGTCGTCCAGACTTTTGTCTTACCACTGGACTTTGATGACTCTGGAAGAGAGAGCTAGGCTGGCAACTTTGTGCAACTCTGCCTCACAATTGCAATTCACATACAAGTCAAGACATCACCCTATGAAGTCATTGGTCGTCTTCAAAAATGAAGAACGAACAGCAGGCTATTATTATTATTAAAATAAAAGGTTGAGGAGTTTCCAAACACTTTGTATTTTGGACTCTAGATTTGAATTTAGGGTACCTGGGTTCAAATTCTGCTTCTGTTACTATTTATGGGACCTTAAGTAAGTCACTTCTCAGTTTTCTTGTCTATAAAATTAAAGGCTGTAGGAGGAATTAAATTACCACAAAGTGTTCTTCTCAGTATATATCCTATCTGAGATCTGAGCTATGATATGTAGTCTGCTTATACTCATAAGCAACCAAAGTGGATCCCTCCCTTAACCTTTGATAACGGGCCATTGGAAGAGTTTGTGTCCTTTTTTGGAGAGGAAAATTAGACAGTGAAAGAAAAGAACTCTCTTTTTTCTTTTTTTAAAGAGAAAGCAAGGTGAGTGAGGGAAAGGAGGCGAAGGGAAAGATAAGGTCAATGAGACAAGAAGTGAAGAAGTGACAGGCACAGAAGATGAAATGGACTAAAAGTAAGGGGAAAGATGTAAGTGAGAAAAGAGAAAAGAGGCTAAGAAGGTCAGAGTCACATGCAGCATTATTATTCAGTTGTTCAGTTATGTTCCACTCTACATGATGCCATGGACTTTGTCCATAGGGTTTCCTTGGCAAAGATAATGGAGTGATTTGCCATTTCCTTCTCCAGTGTGTCCCCATTTTACAGATGAGGAACTGAGGCAAATAGGAGTTAAGTACTTGCCCAAAGTCACATAGCTAATTAGTGTCTGAGACTGGATTCAAACTCAGATCTTCCTGACTCCAGGACTTGTGCTCTATCCACTGCATCACCTAGTTGTCCCACGTGCAGCGAGATCAAACAAAACAAGTAAAGTATGTACATGAAAGAGATTCACCATCGAATTGGTTTTTGTTGTTATTGCTGTTATTGTTGTTATTGTCATCATCGTCGTCCTTTTTGTTGTTTGGGACTGGATTTCTGTGTATCCCCAGGCTAGAAATATAGTGACAACTCATGAGCTGATCCCACTGCTTACTGATGCAAGAGATTTAAGCTGCTCTGTTTTTTCCAATCTAGGCCAGGTCGCCACTCCTTAAGCAGAATCATGGCCTGCTCTCCAAGGGTCACCATGTTGGTGCTAGACTTAGTGTGGACTCCTGATTGGCTTTAGCCCTGCTGTAGCTTGAATTCTGAGTGCCACACTTTAAATATAACATTGTATTAGTCCAGAGAATGACAACCCCAGTGGTAGAGGGACCAGAGAACAGAATTGAAGGAACTAGGTAAGTTTAGCCTGGAAAAGACCTAGAAGAAGAGATATAGCTGTGTTGAAGTATCTGAAAGATTATCACACAGAGGATAGATTTGAATTGTTCTTGGAAACACAGAGAAGAGTTAGATATAATTTATAGGTAGAGAGATTGGAATTTAATGTAAAGAAAAACTTACTGATAATTAGAACCACACAAAAGTAAAATGTGCTGCCCCTAAAAGTGGCTATTACTAGACACTTTCAAACAAAGGCTGAATGACCCTTTGGTGGGTAGATCATAAAGAGGGTTCTTGTCCTGGTAAGGATAGGAATAAGAGGTCTCTGAGGTTCTTGTCCAGCTGTCATAGTCTATGATTCTTCAATATTTTTTACCCATCTCTTGACTAACTCTAAGACTATATGTAATCATGATATGTTTTAGACTTTACAATTTATCGTTTAAATAAAACTGCTTGGAGGGCGCAGGAGGAAAGGTTGGATGTGAGTACCAAAGCAAAGAACCATATCTGACATAGGATTTATACTTTGCTGACCTCATGTAGATAATAATATTTGATTCTAGATCTGTAAGTAAAAGATCATCACCAATATGATTATGGCATGTTTTTCAAGAACAAATGTTTCTAGAATCCCTCCTCAACATTCATTATTCTTTTCTCATCCAAGTCAAACCCTCTTTAAAGCTGATGCCATCTGCACAAAAGAAGCTAGGTTGGTGACCTGTTTAATTCCTCCTTAGCCAGGTGTCCACCTCATCTGTATTGCTCTCCCAGTGGCCACTAATTGGTTATCTCAGCCAGAGATCAACACTTATTGGCCTTAGGGGTGGAACCCTGACTTTCTCCCTTAAAGGGAATCTTCCCAGTGTAGTTCTGAAGCTCGTTGCTGGAAGGGAACTTCAAAGTCTTTTTCATGCTGGCAAGAATCTTGGACCCCACAGTGTGCTGAGACCTTAGTCTGGTGCTTTTCAACAGGCCTTGAAATTGGTTCACTCTTTCAAAGTTAGGAAGATGAAAATACCAAAAGAATGTTTTTCTAACCTTGAGAAGACCCAAAGACCTGCTAAGGAGGCAGTGGGCAGCAGGCCCTACATGGGATTGACAAAAAATGATTGCTAAGTTAATACATTCTGGATTTTTTTAAAAAATGAAATCAATGAGAGCAAATTCTGATTTTTCTTTTTTCCAAGCCAGATAGGGCACATCACAGCAATTAATCAGCTTTTAGAGAGAAAGTCTACATGGATTTCAGGTGACATCCTGAAACACTTCTTCAGGTAGGTCAGTTTAGTTGATATGTGCTTATATTTATGTCATGAATTACAACCTTCACTTCAAGGTAAATGTGAATAAAACTCTCTCTTAAACTCTGACATTACAAAAATCACACAGAATGCAAAACAACTCCAGAAATCAAGTCATTTGTTTTTTCTGACATTGTCCAAAATGAGCCAGTATATCTCTTTTCCTTTTGTCCCCACCATACAATAAAGTTATCTTTAAAGCAGGGAATATTTATAAAGTATCTATTACTCAGCATTAGTTCTCTCAGCCATGGGGAGCTCTAGGTTCTCCTCAAAAAACATGGTATGTTGTCCAACATAAACACATAAACATACATATACACCTATGTGTATTAAATATAGGTATATATGTATATTTGTATGTATTTCCAGTCAGACCTTTGGTTTCAGCTAGCTCGCTGTAAGGAACTTCCTCTACCCATACAAATTAGAATCTAGTCAGCAACTTATAGCCTCAGAGAGCTTCTTAAGTCACTGAGAAGTTAAATGACTTTCCCAGGGTCACACAGCCATCCAAGGAGGGACTTGAACTAAGATCTTGCTAACTCCAATTTCTCCATTTCTCTATTCACTGCTCCTCTCTGCCTTTCGTACTTAGCAATGTTGTAATAACAAGTGATGAGAAGAAAGCAATGGCTACAAGTACTAATGAACATTTGACCTGAGGAATGTCCTTCTTAATCATGTCCATAAAAAGTACTTGGAAAAATTTAAAGTACTATATAAATATTAGATCATAAAAGTATTATTTAATTTTTCATGGAGTATAAATAGAAATGGTTTACTGTTAAATATTATGGTCTTAATTTTTAAAAGCCATTTTTAATGCACTCACATATTTAAGTAAAGTGACAATTTACAGAATGTACATATCTTTGGAATCTCTTGGTAAATACTCCCCCAACTGTCTTTCTAGAAAAGGAGTATTCAATAAGAAATTGGACTGCCACATATTTTGTTGTTCATTACTACAAATACCTCTGCATAAAGAGAGAGCTAATCTTTAGCAATCTGTTGTGATAAAGTCTCGTGAACAAGTCTATGTTGAAGGATAGAACAAATTCCTACCCTGCTATTATTCCCTTCCATTTCATTTAGAATATTACACATGTGTATAGAATAACTGTTTTTGTAGCTAAATAAAAAGTATTTGGATGAATGGAAAGTATTTTCAGTAAAACTGCAGTAGCAGACAGAGAAATTAGTCTGATAAGTCCCTTTTCCTTTCCCCAAATACTTTTGATTTCTTCTTCTGAATCTATATATTTCAATGATTTTTGTTCCACACAGTTGGGAGATTATGAGATTTTGCGGTGGCCACATCAATGTAAAATTTTCAATTTTTTTAATAGATTAATACTGTCTTGAGAAACTGTGGGGAACAAGTTTCAAAATACAATAATCTGTTTTCGGAGCAGTTTAATGGTTATGTTTCCAAGGACACTTTGAGACCTGTTTTTATAATATTCAGACTCATTATCTGTACCATGAAACATAGCAAAATTCTAACATTAATTCTATCCACTAGGTTATGTGTTGCTAGGTGTTTGGTAGATGCTAAATTTTGGAAGTCTCTGCTGGTATGATTCAAAGTTCCTGCATTTTCATTCCCTTGCATGATCTTCATTGGTCACTAATTCTGTGATCCTTAAAAATAGCTCATTTTATATTTTGAGTAGTAATGACTCTTCTTTGAGTTTTCCATCAAAATCTCTCCATTTTCATAAACAAGTCCTCCTGACTCAGTCATTTGTTCAATGTTTCTTTGATGGCATATTTTCTTCTGTATTTAAATGAAAGTCATGTAATATAATGTTAAGTGGAGCCTTTTGACTCCACTCTTGGATCTTAGCCATTTCTTCATCTCTTTCCAAAAACAAAACACTTTTAGTTACATTTCACAAATCCAGCTAAGTGCTGTTACTATCAGCCTTTCTTTACAATTCTTCTACCATGTCTACTTATTTCAAGACTTTTTCTGTAGGGATTTTTTTGTTTTACTATTTATTATCTGCTCTGAGAATATTTATCTATTCTTGTCCTCTTTTCTGATAAAGAAGTATAATTCTTTAAATAGCTTTCTTAGGTCAATGATATCTATATTTCACTAATGTTATACAAATTTTACTAGGATATTGTATAAATCTGCTATGACTCATTTACAGTGTGAAAAGTATACAGACATTGTTTCAATATGACTTCTAAATTCAAACTCAAACCTATCCATCTCTTTAGTGCATGTTAATTTTATACTTGTTAATTGCAAGTGACATTTTCATAACATTGGAGAAAGATATTATGAGATGAACGAACCCTTTAATATGATTCTGAGGAAAGCCATATAGCTTGATGTCATCCATGTACAACAAGTGTTTAATAAGATGTTTTGATTTTATCCTTTCTTTAATTTGGAAAGCATATTTACTTTCATTTCAGAGGGGGGAAAAAGTATTTTAAGGCTGAGCAGAGCCATAATGAGCTTAAAAATGTCTCCCTGGAAAAATGCCACATTCTATATGATGTTTTCCTGAAATTATTTTGTTGATGACATAGTTTAAATAGAGAATCCTTTTCCATGTGGACCTCAAGCATTCTCACTATATTTGGCTTTGTTCTATGTTTTTGCAGTATATCAATAAGCCACACATGAGGAACTGAATCCAAAACCTTGCAATAATCAAAAAAGACAGCATCTGTGTTCTCTCAGGTAGCTTGTTCAATAATTACTGAAGTGATGATAAATTTCCATTTACATACACCCATGAGACTTTTTGCCACACTCTTTTTGCTCCTCAACCAAATATATTGTTTTCTTTTAAGTGTTTACAGATATTATTTGGTGACACAAGCTATGAATGTTCTGTATATAAAGGTACATAAATATATGATTGATTTATATTTGGAAGGGTAACCAGTGGTTTCATCTTTTGGTAGTAGTTGTTTTCTGTCAAGAAAAGTTGGAAGGGCAGCTAGGTGGTGCAGTGGATAAAGCACTGGCCCTGGATTCAGGAGGACCTGACTTCAAATATGGCCTCAGACACATAATTCTCACTAGCTGTGTGACTCTGGGCAAGTCACTTAACCCCAATTGCCTCACAAAAAAAAAAAAGTAGGATAAGGCTGTTATCTGAGATGAAACTGGTAAAGTACTTTAGTAGTACTTAATATCATGCTTCACCATGAAGCAGTTGAGTCAATAATTATGGATATTATCTGGACCCACAAATTTAAAGTTTTGCAAAGATAATTATAGAAAATACAGATCATAGATTTTGATCGGTAAAGTACCTTAAAGGTCATCTAATCAAACTACCTTTATTTTCTAGGTAAGGAAATTGAGGCCAGAGAAATTAAATGAGATGCCAAAAGTCATATGACTATTATGCGGCAGAGTAAGAATTTGAACCCAAATCTTCTGACTCCAAATTCAACTTTTTTTTCCCATTGTGTCATATTATATCATTCAACATACAAGTTGTTCTTGAGACTGGGTCACACCAAATTTGCTAAAGACTAGATGCCTCCTCAATGCAAATTTTTTGTTGGGGCTCATTTTCCTAAGAACTATTGTTTTTACTGGAGGTATGTGAAGAAAAGGCAAATCACTATGCACCTTCATTCTAAACATCTAGGAGGCATCTGAGCATCAGCTGAAAATGACAAAATCACCTAGTATGACTAGTCAGGCTAACTCCCAACAGTGTCTACCATATATAGCAGGAACTATATTAGGGATATTATGATAAAAAATATGTTACCTTTATCCTCAAGCAACCTACATTCTGAGGACAAAAATACATGTACACAGGTCTAATACAAGATAAGAAGTGATCAGGGCAAGGAGGAGGTCTATACAAAGTATTCTAAGGAAAATTGACACAGAATTGAATACTTCTGGAAGAGAGGGGAGGAAATTGTGGATCAGGAAAAGCTTCAAAGAGAATATGGCATTCAAGTTGAGCTTAGAAGTTTAATGGAAGATTCTGAAAAACTGGAAACAAGAGGAAGTGAACTGAAGGCGGCCAGAGGAAAGATAGAAAAGAAGATGGCATGCCAAGTTCAGAAAGTTCAGTTTGATTGGAGGGTAGAGTGCATGCAATGGAATGATATGAAATAAGCCAAGAGCTAGATTGTGGAGAGACATAAATGCCAAATTAAAGAATTTCTTTTTTTTTTCCTTTTCTAACTATGTAACCACTAAAAGCTTTTTAACAGGGAGTGACAGACCAGCACAATAGGGAGATAGCTTTACCCATTCACTAGGCTCAGTTACATCTATGCAAAACCATTTCTAAAATAATTCCATTTGCATGAATTGTGTTTTTATGAAACCAAGGAATCAGAGAATATTCAAGCTTCAAGGAACCTTAACAATCCTGTAATCCAATTCTCCCATTTTACAAATGAGGAAACTAAGGCCCAGAGAAATTAAGTGACTTTCCCAGGTCATAGAGGTAATTATTAACCAAGCTGAAACTAGAACCCAACCCTCTTGATTCTTTGACACTCTTTTTTTCTAAAGGATAATTCTTAATTGTTCTGTAACAACAGAGAGGGACTGGTTACAAGTTCAAGAATGAGGCCTATATGCTATTTGTGGCATTTCTCCCCTCAGGTGAAAGTGATCTTTCTCTCTCCTCACCTGCCCCAGAAGCTCTTTGCCTTGGTTTTTTTTCCCCCCTTGCTTCCTCCTCTACTTTGTATTGTATTTACCTGTGCATCAGGGTGAAGCATATCACGTGCAGGATTTAATTACAGAAAGACTGGAGGCCAAAACCCACCTCTGGCACTTACTAGTCATATGACCCTGGGCAAATCATTTAAATTCTTTGAATCTCAGGAAACTTTCTACAATTTATTTATTAACATTTTATTTATTAACATTTAGTTAAAATTTCCCACATCAACAAATTGTATATCCTTGTCATATTATTTACATTTTCATGTTACATTCCCTGAAGCAGAATGTGAGCAAATTTCTTGAGGACAAAGACTGGGCTCTTTTTTTTGCATTGTATCCCCATCCAGCTGCTATTGTAACATCAGGCACCTAGATGGTGATCAAGCAAATGTTTCTTGAATATAAGAGAACTGAATTCATTGTATCCTCATTTATTCAATAAGGGAAAGGAGACTTTGGCATGTTCTATCCCCCATCAATCTTCAAGCTGAATATTATTTCCAATGAAACTCTTAGAGTGAATTGACAATTTCCATTTTTGGTGAAAAATCCATTTTCGCAGAATGACCTTTGTCTAGACCCATGTGTAAAAGCAGGATTTCACTGTTATCAATGTTAAAACAGAGACAATCACATTCCATCTTTCACTGGTTTCCTAGGTAACCAAGTCTCATCCATTCACAGTTTATACAACATGGCTGGCCCTTTCCTTTCCCCTCCCTACCCTCCCAATTAGCCATGTCCATGCCTCTGACACCTACCACATAAATATTTTTGAGACATAAGTCATTCCAAAGAGGAAAGTACCTAAGCTCTATTGAGCTCTGGCATAAACTGAATTAAGAGACTTGGCTTTCTGCTTATATGTTCTTTAGAGATAGGATGGCTTAATGGATAGAGGGGAAAAAAAGAAAGAGGAAAGAAAAAAAACCAAGCATTTATTAGGTACCTATTTTGCTGGGCAGGGAAGCTAGGTGATGCAGCGGATAGAGTGCCAGGGCTGGAGTCAGGAAGACTCATCTTCATGAGTTCAAATCCATCCTCTGTCACTTACTAGCTCTGTGACTCTGGGCAAGTCACTTAACCCTGCTGGCCTCAGTTTCCTCATCTATAGAATGAGCTAGAGAAGGAAATGGTAAGCCACTCCAGGATCTTTGCCAAGAAAACCCCAAATGGGGTCATGAAGAGTCAGGTGTGGCTGGAATGACTGAACTAATGTGCCAGGCACTGTGCTACATGTTCTACAAATATTGTTTCATTTAATTCTCACAAAAACCCTGAGGGCTAAGTGTTATTATAATCCCCATCATAACTGAAGAAACAGAGGCAGACAGAAATCAAGTGACTTGTTCAGGATCATACAGTTAGTAAATGAGACCAGATGAACTCAGGCTCTCATTACCCCAGGTTCAGTGCTCTATCTACTACACCCCAGTTGCCCCGAGGCAGTGAGAACCAGCCTCAGAGTCAGAAAGAGCTTGGTTTGTGTCCTGCCTCGGACACATACTGGCTATGTGAGCATGGACAAAGCACTTAACCTCTCACTGCCTTAAGACAATGCTCAAAGCCTATAAATTATAGTGGGGGGAGGGGGGAGGTAGGAAGAGAAGGATAATCTCAAAAAAGACCCTCTGAAGCCATATGACTTACTGGCATACTATATAAGGGCACCAAGCTGGTCACAACAGAGCTCAGATTAAGATGATATTTCCACAGTAAATCACTGTACTTAGCTGGTCATACCTCTGACAACTGCATTCCACAAAGGATTAAGAAGCTGGACTCAAGCCAGTCGGGCTTGTCTTATTTCAACAAAGTTGAGTTTACCACAGTGTTGATTTACAGAAAAACCAGGCAGGAAATAGTCTAAGTCTAAATGAGATGCTTGCTGTTTTGTTTTTTTTCCTGTTTTGTTTTTCCTTGTGTGTGTACCCACTCCCTTTCTACATGGAGGCCTCTGGGCCCTGCATGAGTCCTTCTCACACATTAAGTTTCAGGGAAAATCATTTAATTGATGGAAATGGTTGCCTCAGTAAGTGACAGGCTAAGCTGGTCCAGCAGTGAATATTTCCACAACATTTAGAGCATCTGGGAAATTATGTGTTGACAGAGAACACGTGTCTCCACAGGCATTCAGTTGCAGTGCTTGAATTGGGCTTCAGTGACACCATTATAAATGAGACCATTACTGCAAATGAGAGGCAGTATGGTGTAATTGGATGTGGATTCAGAGGATATAGGTTCAAATCCAGATTCTGACATTTACCTGTGTAACAAAGGACTTTACCTTGCTGGGCCCGTTTCCTCCTCTATAAAATGAAGGAATTGGACTCTGAAGTACCTTTTAGCTCTAACTCTTAAGTCTAAGTGATGACACTTCATTGTTCAATTGTTTCAGTCATGTCCAGTCATGACCCCATTTGGAGTCTTCTTGGCAGAGATACTAGAGTGATTTGTCATTTCCTTCTCCAGCTCATTTTACAGATGAGGAACTGAGGCAAACAAGGTGAAGTGACTTGCCCAGAGTCATGCAGCTAGTAAGTGTCTGAGGCCAGATTTCATGAAAATGAGTCTTTCTGACTCTAGGCCCAGCACTCTATCCACTGTGTCACCTAGCTGCCCTAACCTGTGTGATGACACTAACCACATACGAATGTGAAGTAAGAGAATGTTCCTGAAAATAGCATTAAGGAGGAGGAATCCCCTTAAGGGAGGGCATAATTGGTAAACCTCATTCTCCATGTGCCCAGATAGCCTCATTTTATTTTATTTTATTTTATTTTATTTTATTTTATTTTTAGTAAGGCAATTGGGGTTAAGTGACTTGCCCAGAGTCACACAGCTAGGAAGGACTATGTGTCTGAGGCTGGATTTGAACTCAGGTCCTCCTGACTTCAGGGCCAGTGCTCTATCCACCAGATAGCCCCATTTTAGTTCTCTATTCTAAAAGTTCTTTGGTATGAAGCTCCCCACACCTACCATGTGGTTTCCTTGGTCCTTTGCTACACATAATGAACTGTAGATTCAGCATATATGGTGCAAAGACAGAAAGTCAGAAAGATTTTGGGTCAGATCCTGGCTCTGACACCTACTGGATCGGTAACCATAGCTGTCATTTCTATTCTTCAAGCCTCAATTTCCTCATCTGAAAAATGAGGTTGATAATACTTGTAATCCCTACCTTATGGAGTTGGGGGCAGAGTAGTTCTTTGTAAATCTTGATGGTGAAGAGACAACTTCTGCCAATGAAAATCAGCTCAAACTTATAGTCATAGAGAGTTAACAGCCACTGAGAGGCTAAGTGGATTGTCTAGGGTCACAAGCCAGAATGTGGATATGAAAATGGCGTCAACAGCAAGATACCATCAAACCCCACTCCAACCCATTCCTGTAGTGCTTCAAGGTGTATAAAGAAGTTTTCCCCTCATTACAATACCATGCAGTAGGGAATAATATTATTATCAATAGATAAAGAAGTAGATAGATAGATAGATAGATCGATGATCTATTAGTTAGTGAATAAATCCTAAGAGCTACCTGAGGCTACATTAAGTAACTTGCCCAGGGTGATGTAAGATTAAGTATCAGAGGTGAAATTTCAACCCATTTCTACCTGACTCTCTTCACTTCTCTACATGATATGTTCCACTGCCATTAAACAGTATGAGAAAGCAGCCAAATAATACAACATAATCTTAGGCTACTTCATATCGAGAATGGTGGACCTTATTGTCTTACTACGTTCTTATTGGTTAAAATCTGGAGTATTATGTTTAATCCTGGAGCCCATTTTAGGAAGGACATTGATGTGCGCTCCTTGAGGGAAGGGACCATATTTTTGCCCTTCTGTGCATTACCAGCACTTAGGAGGAAGGTCAGAAGCATTTACTAAGTCCCTACTGTATGGCAGACACCCTGCTAAACACTTAACAAATATCTTGTTTGATTCTAGGCAGCCAGGTAACACAGTAGATAGAGTGCTGAGCCTGGAGTCAGGAAAACCCATGTTTAAATCTGGCCAGATACTTAATAATTGTGTGACATTGAACAAGCCATTTAACCTCTATTTGCCTCAGTTTCCTCAATTGCAAAATGGGGATAATAATAGCACCTACTTCCCAGTGTTGTTGTGAGGAACAAATAGGATATGATTTGTAAAATGCTTGACACAGGGAGTAGCATATGGCATGTGCCATATAGAGTTGTTGTTATTATTGTAATTATTGTTATTGTTCCTATTATTATTGTTATTATTATCATCACAATGACCCTGACTGCAGGTCCAATACTTTATCAGCTACATTTCCTAGCTGCCCCTTAGCACAGGCCTAGTATGTGTGTATACAATATGTGTGTGTGTATATATATATATATACACACACACACACACACACACACACACACACACACACACTCACTAATAAATGCTCATTGACTGATGCACAGTTAGGATAACTGAGAGCAAAATCCTAGAAAGAAGTAGTCAGCCTGAGGCTATCTAGAGTAGGCTGAGATGGTAGGAAAGCGGGAATGAAGAATGGCATTGTTTTACTACCGCACCATTTTTCTGAAAGCTAGCCCCTGGGTAAGCAACAGAATTAGGATTAAACTAATGTCATTTAACCTAAAATAACAACTTGTTTAAGTTTCTAGGAAAAGACCCATAGGTACAGAGAGCTAAATATTTGGTATGACTTGCTCATATGAAATTGTTAGTGGGTCATTTAGTCTGTGTTTGTGGACAAGAGGAAAGCTTGGCTTTTGTATCACCAAGGAAACTGTCTGAGATGACAATCCCCGCAGGTAGATCCAGTTAGAGATTCAAGACCTTAAATCCCTCTCAAGAGGCAACATTAGCTGCAGTGATAAGGTTGTTGGTTTCTGGCTGAGGTTACAGGCTTAGCTACTCTACACTTGTCCTGTCTCTTCTGTCCCTCTAAAATAGGCACAGAAGCTCCTGGTATCAACAAGCAAAAGCCAAAGAGATTTTTTCCAAGATCAAACTCAGGATGGAGATAAACAGCTTTCAGGTTAGGAGAGTCAGTGAAAGGACTCAATTGCTGTCATTTCAGGACACATAAGCTGACTTGCTCCCCTTCCTTTGCTCGGCAGTCCCAAAGGTACAAACTAAAGATTGGATAGCATAATGGAAAAGTTGCTGAATTCAGAGACAGAAACCCAGTGTTCAAATCCTGATTATCTTATTTACTACTATCTTTGAGTCCCAGGCCTTGAGTAGAGCCAGTAACACAGATACTTTTTCTGCCTAGCAGGGTCCAGAGAGCCAATGAAAAGCTTCAAATAATGAGTCTAGTTTCCACTGAAAACAACCGGACAACTAGCTCTCCCGGGGGTTCTCAACCTAAAGTCCGCGATTAAATATGTGTATGTATGCATGTGTGCATACATATAGACATATATACACATACACATGGGTACACACATATACACATATATGTATACATGTATATAAATACATACGTATATTTCAAAAGCTGTATTTCAATATAATTGGTTTCCTACGCAATTCTATTATTTCATGCATTTAGAAACATTATTCTGAGAAAAGGTCACAGTCTTCATCTTATAGCTTAAGGGTTTTAAGGCACCAAAATAAACACACACATACACATGCATACACATAAGCACACACATATACATACACATACATATGTGCACACATACACACACACAAACACACACCATTAAGATTCCTTACTCTAACGTATACTGCTTGGTAATTCTCAAGCCATTTCTACCCCAGAACAAGGAAGTATGTGTGCGTTTTTAATAAAAACATCAGTGAGTGTTGCAATCTCTAAATGACAGTGGCTTTTGTCTTTTACATTGCATCCCCAACTCACCCAGGCCAGATGTTAACATACAGAGCCACTGATAAAGCTGCAGCTAATCTCACAATCATAAGGATGATCACACTTTATACTCTACTAAGGACACCAACAAAAAAGCAGCAAAGAAAAGGCCTGAAGTTGAGCTATTTGCTGCTGAGCACCACGGTGAGTAATCTCCTCCTCACTCTGCATGTATTCACTCCCCCCTCCTTCTTCTAGAGAGGAAATGCTGCCTTTTGTATCTTCCATGTTGTAAGATATTCCTGTACAGGGTTAACTGTGATGTCTGCTCCATTGTCCTATAGACCCAAATGCTGGTGGTTACATCAATTAGTCAGTCAATAAACATTTACAGTCACCTACTATGTGCAAGAAACAGTGTTAAAGTTAAAAAACAAGCTCTTCTTTTAAGGAACTCATCTTTTATCTTTTTTTTTAATTCAACAAAGTTTAATATTGTGGTTCAATAGAAAGGACTTTGAAGTAAGAATCATTGGGACCAAATTCAATTCCCATTTGTTGCTGTTCAGTCATTTCAGCTATCTGACTCTTTTTGACCTCATTTGGGGTTTTCTCGGCAAAGACACTGGAGTGGTTTGCCATTTCCTTCTCTAGCTTATTTTACAGATGAGGAATTGAGGCCAACAGGGTTAAGTGACTTGTCCAGGTCACACAGCTGCTAAGTGTTTGAGCTCATATTTTAAATGGAGAGACAACACATAAATAAGTAGGTAAGTAAAAGGCTACATACAGAGTTGGTAGAAGTCAATCTGAGGGGAAGGGACACCCAGCTGGGTTAAGATTTGAGCTGAATCTTGAAGGAAGTTCAAGGAAACAAAGCAGCAAAGTAAAAGTAAAAATCAAACAGACTTGAGCATTGCCAAGAAGTATACTTTAGAGTAGGAGATCTTAATGGTACGTGTTTGTGTGTGTGTGTGTGTGTGTGTGTGTGCGCGCACATATGTATGTGCATGCATGCATGTGTGCATGCTTTTATGTGTGCATGTATATGTGTATGTTTATTTTGGTGCCTTAAACCTCTTTAGCTGTAAGATGGAGACTGTGAACCTTTCTCAGAATAATGTTTTTAAATGCATAGAATTGCACAGGAAACCAATTATAAATGGGGCAGATCATTCCAGGCATGGGGAACAGTCACTCAAAAACACAGAGAAAGGAGATGGAATGTCTTTTTAAAGGAGCTCCAAGTAGGCCTGACCAGCAGGATCACACAGTTCCTGGAAGGGAATAAAGAATGAGAAGACTAAAAGGGGTTAGGCTGTCAAGAGCTTTAAATGATGAAAACCACACTTTGGAAAAATCACCTTGACCATTGGGTGGAGAATAGACTGAAGTGAGGAGAGACTTGAAATGGGGAAACTAGGTAGAAGGCACTTAGTATGGTGAGATGTTATAAGGGACTGAGGTAGGATTGTTGCAGTGTGATTGAGAGTGTAAAGAAGGGAATACATGTAAGAGATGTTTCGAAGAAAGAAATAACAAAGTCTGTGTGATGGATGAAGGACGAGTGATATGGCAAGGAAAAAAAAAACTTGGAGCAGGATTCAGGAGACCTACCTCCTGATTTCAGCTCTGCTACTAAACTACCTATGTGTCTTGGGCAAGTCATATAACCTCTCCTGTCCTCTTCTTCATCTGTAAAATAAGGAGGTCTGAACTAACTGATTTCCACTAGTTTCCAAAGTTTCTTTGAGATCTAAAAGTCTAGAATTCTGTGATTCTAAATTTGAACCTAAGCCTCAAGGGGAGGACAAGACAGAGTAATAATAACTTATGTATTCAGTATCAGAAATGGTAATGTACCTCATTTGATCACCTATATCATTTGATCATTCTGACAACCCTGTGGAGTTGATAGACTAGGATTTTATTCCTGCTTTACAGATGGGACACTGGAACTCAGAAAAGTTTAAACTTAGGTAGTTAGTAAATGGAAGAGTCAAGCCTTGAACCCAAGTTCAAGTTAAAATATTCTGACCCCATGGCCAGTGTTCTTTGCAAAATAAGAATTCAAGGAATCAAATAAGATAATGTTTGTAAAGTGCTTTCTAAACCTTAAAAGCCATATAGATTTTTAAATTTAAGAATGAATAAAAGAGAAAGAAACAATGGCCAATAAATGGGTGCCTAGAAGAGAACAGTGGGAATTATTATGAGATTTGCATATTAAAGATTCTGAAGGAGATTTTGAATGAATCATTCTGTCTGATTTGGGACCTAGCTTGGAAAATTAAAAAGAAAGATTTAATAGCCAGAATAACCCTCCAGTTAGAGATTTCTAGCCTGAACTACAGAAAGAAACCATTGAGAAGAATGATACCTCTAAGTAGGACTTATATCTTAGGCAGGAAAAGACAAGATTCTAATATTACCCATAATTGTCAACCATGTAATGCTATCATCATGTAATGTTGTACATTATGGCTATCTATGTTCACCTTACTCCATACCCAGATGGTAAGCTCCTAAAAGGATCTGTAAATACTCTGTCATCTAAATTTTATCTCAATCAGGATGTGGGCTAGTGTTGTAAACACAGCAGTGAATGAATGAATGAATGAATGAATGAATGAATGAATGAATGAATGAATGAAGTTTTCCAAGCTGGAAAACTTAAAGTACAGACCTGGTGACAGACATTGTTATCTGTCATCTAAGCAACAACCTAAGTGGGGAAACCAGAAAGTTAGGCACAAGGTCATGAATTTGGGGACCACAGGAATTCATGAAATAGCCAAAGTATGGATAAGATGTGAACTGCCTTGATGAAGGGAGAACCCACCCAGATACAAATAACAGAAACTTTAAGTAAGAATCAGTGTTGTAACCCTGGGAGTAAAGATAAAATGAGTTAGATAAACTGAAGTAGGTCAGTGCAACTGGATTATGGAATCATGCATTGATGACTCATACTGTGGTATTTTTTTATGTTCCCACTTAATCCCCAAATTCCTTAAGGATAGGAATGGCATCTGGCTTTGACAGTTATGGCACTTACTTCACTAGGGCTCAGTGTGGTGCACTGCATCTCAAGAGGTACTTTTTGAATAAATGAATCCCATATAAAAATATATCTAGCATCAAAATAGTCACAAGGACTAGGGCAACAGAGAGACAAACAATGTGCTTTGGTGCTGCCCAAAATTAAAATAATTTCAACAAGCATTTGTTATGTATTTAATACCAGACATTGGGCTAGGTTCTGAATGACAACAGCTCCCACTAACGTAGCCCTTTAACATTTATAAGACGTCTTATGAATATCATCTTCCTCACAAGAAGTATGTTATCATTATCCTCACAAGAACCCTTTGAGGTAGATCCCACATGGTTTATTACCCATTTTGCATATGAAGAAAGTAGAGTTGTTGGTAGAAGCAAACAGTAAGAAGATATCTTTCAAGCAGGATAAGGTGAGAATCTAAGGACACCACAAAGCTATGGTTTGAAGTGTCTTGACTTTCCCAAAGACGCAAAATCTAAAAAAATTACAAGGACCCTCAGAGTTCATCTAGTCTAACCCATACCTAAGCAAGAGTGCTTTCTATAACACTGCCGGCATATGCTGATGGGCTTGAAGAGATCCAGTGAAGGAGCTCTCACTCTATTCCAAGGAAACTCATTTTGTTCTTAGACAGCTTCAGTCTGTAAGAAATTTTTACTCCTATTAAGCCACAATTTGTCTCTGTACAATGTGTGTGTCCTTTGTTCCTAGCTCTTTCCTCTAGGGATCCACAAAACAAGCCTACTGCCTTTGAAAGAGGCATAATAGGGATAGGGATTGGATCTTTTATTTCATTGGTCTAAGGAATTCTAGAGTTAGGGAACTCTCTACCAATACAGGTCAGTACTTTCTCTGAAATTTATAAACTTACAGAGTTGTCACAGCACTGAGAAGTTAAGTGATTTGTCCAGCATCACACAGCCAGTATGTATCAGAGATGCGTCTTGACCACAGATATTCCTAGCTTCAAAGCTGATTCACTCTCCACTATTCTACATTAAAAAAAAAGACCTGAGGGTTTTTGTATCAACAAATCCGATGAGTGAGTAATTTGATATGGCAATAAGATGATGATGATGATGATGATGATGATGATGATGATGGTCCCAGTCTCCACTGATAGAAGCATTGCATAAAAACATGGGAGGTAATAGACCCATGGTACTCTATGCTCATCAAATAATATTTTAATTATTGTGTCCAGTTGGTATTACATTTTGATCATGTCATTGACAAATCTAGATCAATTGAAGAAACTGAGAATGTTGAACTGGAAGAACCTGTCTAGGATATGTTTAGGGTAGACATAATAGCCGTCTGGATTTGAAAAGCTGTTACACAGAAACATGCCATTTTTTTATTCTTCTTGGATCCCAAAGACAGAGCTAGGAGTAACTGGTAGAACTTGAAGAAAGTAAGACTCTGGTTAAATTAAAGAAAAAAATGTTTTAATACAACTGTCCAAAAAGGAATTCACTTCCTTACGAGGTAGTGTGTTTTCCCTTCACAGGAGACCTTTGAGCAGCTCAAGGCAAAATGAACACTTGTTGAGGATTTTGGAAAGGAGATACCTGTACTGGTTAGACTAGAAGGACTCTGAGGTCCTTTCCAACTCTTAAGATTCTATGATTATTCATCTGAATTGGGCAAACCAATTCAAGCTGATCATTAGTTCCAGGCAGGTAACAGATGTGAAAGATAAATTTAGAAGTCTCAAATAAGTGGTCTAATGTACCTAGAGAAACACAGTGAACCTTTTCCTATGACCCAGAGTTCCAGTGTTATGATAATAATTGTTACAATAATCACACCTTCCTTTTGTATAGTGCTCCATTGTCTACAAAGCTCTGTTAGTTCAATTATCCCCTTTAATCATCACAACAACTCTGTGAGTTAGAGCAGGCATCATTGTCCCCATTTTGCAGATGAAGAAAATGAAGCTAATAAAGATGGAGAGACCTGCCCAAGGTCATGTATCTTATAAGTGACAGCACTGGAACTCAGACTTAGATCTTTTATACAATGTTCTTCCCACTATATCTAGCCTCCTCAGAACAAAGGGATAATGAAAAAATCTGATGAAACTCAGTCTATTCCCTATGGCCTCTGATTTTCTTGGAGATCTCCTATGAACTCAATCTGAACTTGCTGAATTCATAGGATCCAGTGAGTTTATGGCCCCAAGACATTATTTCTGTCATAAATTTCAAGAAATGAAACCATCATGAAGAAAATTTTTGTTTGATTATCATCTAGACTTCCTGTGGAAAAAGGACTACAATTCTATGCAATCTCAGTGTTGTGTCCTCTCCTTTCAGCTTGTCATAACAATGTTATTTAATCTTTTCTACTGTACCAGATGAACGTGTTGCTTTTTGTGGCCCATATGAACCACACTGGAATAATTCAATTCTCCTTCCACTATAAGAACCCCTTAAATATTTCTAAAATCAGGCAACTGTTTCACAGGCTACATTTTTGATTCTTCTCTTTCATCTTTTCCTTCCCCCTCCTCTCCACCCCGTTCCCTTTTTTTCTTATCTCATTTCTGCCTCCTCCATTTTAGGAAAATCTCCTTATACTGCTGCTATAATTCCAGATCCTTTACTTACATATTTGATCATTAAATATGAGGCAGCTCATATGTGACTCCATCAGAATGACTTGTCTGATTACAATATGATAATTTAATTCAAAACCAAATTTTAATGGGCAAAATGTAATTTCCCCCCCCGTCTTATCTTTAATCACTGAAAAACTGGGAACTGAATTTCTGCCAAAGTAGTCAAGTTTAGTAAAAATTAGGACGCAGAGATCAGGATAATAGGTTAATATAGTGTTTATGATGTTCTCATTTTCAAAGACATTAACATAAAACAAAGATCACTTTCAAAGCTGTCACAATTTGTAAGACAGAAAGCTTTATTATCAAGCTATAGGAGTAAGATGGAACTAATTGAACTAGAGAAATTAAGGGCATATTTCCAGTGGCCAAAAGGGAAATAACAGGAAGAAAAAAAGCTAGATAGCATTTAACTTAACAAAATTGCAGGAAGCTGTGGTCAGATGCCACCCAACCTCTTCCAATGAGGACTTCATCTCTCACCACAGCATTCTTCCTCTGTCATGCATTTTGAATAAGAACTCTAGTGATCAGATTATATTGTTTAATAAACTCAGAGAAAGATAATTTTTATTCTGCATTCATTGGGAAATGATGATGATTATGATGAGAAGGAGAAGGATGATGATAAAAACAAGAACAATAATAAATCTTGGTCTTGGAGTCAGAAGATCTGTTAACAGATATAGCAAGACAATAGTTGCAGGTGACTTCAATGTGTCATTTTCTGACAAAAAAGTTTAAGGATTTGAACATAACATTACAAAAATAGGTGTGATAGAATTTTCAGTAATTGCTTAATGGAAATATAAGGCATGGATACCAGTTTCAGCATCACATGCTGAAAATTAGAGGTATGTTGACAAAAATTATTCTGTTTGCTAGAATATGAAGAACTCATAAATAAATACAGTAAGGGAGAAGAACTAGATTCAAATTCTGTTTTTGCCCCTTAATATCTGTCTGTGGACCTTGATGATGTGACTTGAGATTTCTGGGCCTCTATTTACTACATTAGGTCCTTCTGGTTACAACATTCTCAGATTTTTTTTCCCCCAATGTTTTATGGTTAATGAGAATTTTTCTCATTTTACTCACTGAATCTTCAAAAAAAATTCCTGTGAGATAAATGGCACAATTACTATTCTCCCCATTTTTCAAATGAGGATAATGATGCTTAATGAGATTAAGTGGTTTGCCCAAGGTGTAAGCTAGTAAATAGCTTGAATCCAGCACAGCCATTTTCAGAGGCCAGCTAAGATGAGTTCACCTTTTTTTTCAGCAAAATTTTTCTTCTTTTGGCACATTAATTGTGCAAATTAGGTTTTAGAAGGGATGGTTATAACTTTTAATGTTATTTCTAGAGTTTTTAAATATGCTCCCCAATATTGTTTAAGCAAAGTTGCATAAATGTCTGATTTTAGAGATGCAACCTGTTATTTGGAATAGGTTTAACATTCCAGACTCAATTGTATTGTCAGGCAGACATCCTAGCCTCCCAAAAGGTATCAAGAATACCCATAGCATTTAGGACACTCCAGGCAAGGGAAGGCAATGCATTTCCTTCGGGCGTCTTCCCAAGTCATCATGTAAGTGAGACACATAGCAACATAGCCTATTTTAGAAAAGTCTCCCTGGCGTCCAAAATAATGCAGACAAACTGCCCTTTCTCTGTCTGAATCTCAACAAATAAGACTCTACGTTGGGCATCTAGGTGGCCTAGTGGATACAGCTATGGCCTTAGAGTCAGAAGGACCTGAGTTCAAATTCAGCCTCAGACATTTGACACCTAGTAGCTGTGTGGTCCTGGGCAAGTCACTTAACTCTGATTAAATCACCAAAAAGCAAAAAAAAAAAAAAAGAGTCTATGCAAATTATCTTGTTTCAGCCATTCTCATTACAACTGGCAGCAGGTGATACTCATCTTGCTTCAATATCCATGACATTTGTTGTCCCTTTGTGACATTAGTGCTGGTTTATCTACCTCCATTTTCCCTGCTTGTAGTTCAAACCTAGCTAGCTTTGACCTTACTCCTGGCCATGATCCTGACACAGGAAAGAAACGTTATTTTATAAGTAGCCTCAAGTATTTTAGAGACATCCATTACATTCATTCAAGTTATTAAGAATTATTCTTATGCACTCTTCAAAGTAGGCCTCCAAAACTGTTATCTAATAGAGGTCTTTGTTTAGTTTGAGTTACTCTATAAATGTGAAAGTAATGAAAACCTTCATTTGCTTTTTTTAAAATTTCCTGTGAGACCTCATTAAGATTATAGTCCTTTAAAATTAATGATGATCTAGATAACAGATCATATTTACATAGCATTTATGGTTACAAAGTGATGGCACACATTATATTCCCCTTTTTCTCATAATAAACTGTGGTGACTGGATCATGGATGAAAAACAAGAAGGAACTATGCTCAGAGGATCACAAGTCAGGCAGTTTATTACTCATAAGTAAGCAAATATGTGTGACTTCCTTGCCCTACAGTCCTATGAACACACAATGGTAACTCAAGAGTACAGTGGAATATATGTCCTGACCAAGTGCCCAGAATTCCTATATCTCTACCTTTATATCTGCTGTTGCTGAGCAGATTCACAGGGGCTGAATAGGAGCGAGACCTTAGGAGCAATAATCATGGGGTATTCTAGATTGCAATTCCTCTTCCCCTTATCAACTACAAAGACACCAAGATTGATAAACTTTGCTAACCTTAAATACCTATATTAGATGAAGTTTCTACACTTACAGTTTGTTAACCTTACATTCCTAACCCTTAATGTAGCTGACTAAGCCAGTTGTTTGGGTACATTGAAACTTGACAGTATTTAAGCAGATCAATCAGCAGTCCAACATGGAGTCATTTCTGTCTTCTAGGAGTAACATGGAATTAATAGGCCAGACCCCACACAAACCCTGTGAAGGAGATGGTGCAATTATTTTTCCCCATTTTAAAATAATTTAAAGTTTCAAAGGTTAATTGACTTTTTCTGATATCACACAACTTAGAAGTAACTTGAAAGCAATAGGGTTACTACTATTATAGAGCTCCTCTCAGATATTTCTTTTTGATAAGGCAAGAGTTTCTTCCTAGTTTAAGGAGAAATCCAGACTTTCTATTAATAAAGAAGTACTTTCTTCTGAGTGAGACTTAATTAGGATTTTATTAAGGTTTCAAAGGAATTCAAACAATTGATTAGTTCTGTGGTTTCCAAGATGGAAATAATCCATTGTTGCTATAAAACTGTAGAAATTCAGACTTGGAAAGGATGTCAGTAACCATCTATTCCAATCTATACCTAAATAAGAACTCCCTCTACATCATGCCTCCAAAATGGTCATTTGCCTTTGCTTGAAGCCACCCAGTAAGGAGAAACTTGCTACCTCTTAGGGTAGCCCATTCTATTAAGGTTAGCAATAATTGCTGTGATATTTTCACTTCTATTCATGGGTTGTGAGAGCCAACTTGTACTGAGAACCTATTGTTAAATGTTCATTGTGAGCATTTACACTTTGTAAATTGGCAAACATTACATATCAGGGCTTGATTTCTTGTCTTATTGATTGTTTAACCTTAAGAAAGTGGAAAATGTTAATGAAGCAGATTAAACTTGAAAGCATTCCTTGTATTTTTAGAGAAGCAGTTATCAAATATTTACCAGCATACCATTGTTTACATTAAGATTCAGGTTGGGAACTGCTGGGGGTGAAGCCAATATGGGGAGTAGAGGAGGTAGCCGAGCTCTCCCAAAATTCCCCTCTAAACAACTTTAAAATAATGCCTCAAATCAAATTATGCAACAGCAAAGCCAACACAATGTCACGGTGAACATTTTTCTAGCCCAAAACAACTTAGGAGGTAAGGAAAGATCTTGTAAAACTGGACTAGGGGCTGGCTCAGACCCTACATGGCATGAACAACAGCTGCAGGCTTTGGAGGCAGCAACAGCAGCAGCAGTATCTTTGGATACTCTCAAGCTAGAGATGCTAAGGGGATCTGGCAAGTGTGCTAGCAGTGGACATAGGACAGAGCACTGCTTGGCAACTCCATTTGCTATACCCACTTCTAGGTCATGGTTCCAGGGTGAACAGGAGCATTTGTGATACCAAGGGATCAGGGGTCTTGAGAAGCAGTATTGCTGTCGTAGACACCAGAAACGCTAAGGAATAGTATCATTTGTGGCAGTAAGTGATCAGGGGCATTTCCGGGTAAGGACCAGAACAAAGACAAGAAAAGCAATGAGCACAGCCCTCCCTGGATAATACCACTGGAGGAACAAAAGAAAATTTCAAACCCCCAGAACTATCTCTGAAAACATCAGTGCAAAAAAGCCAGAAATTTGGAACACTGTTCTCTTTCCCCCATACCAGGAGCAGAACCCAATTTCAACATAAAGTTCAAAGTCAAGAAATAAGCTGGGGAAAAATGGGCAAACAACACAACAACAAAAAGAACTTGACCATAAAAAGCTACTATGGTGACAGGGAAGATCAAGACAAACTCAGAGGAAGACAAGGAAGTCAAAACAGCTATAAGAAAAGCATCAGAATTAGATGGAGGAGGGGAGCTGTTAGTTCTGGAAACCTACTTTCATTGGGAATGGATTCAAGAGGGAAAAATACACGTACATCTAGAAGAGTATAAAAGTCATCCAAATTTAGAAAGAAATAAAACTCTAAGGGGTTAGGGAAGGGGGAGAGGATAAAGGAGGGATCTTTACAAGGAGGAGGGAGAGAATAGGTCAAAGAGTGTTTAGATTTATGGGAATGGGAGGATTAAGGAGGGGTCACTGGAGGGAAGGGGAGTAATAGATGGGCAAGGTAGTGGGTAAAGTAGAGGAGTTAGGAGAGATAGTAAAAAAGAGATACACACAAACAAAATAAAGATTAGAAACATAATCTCTTAGGGAAGGTATATGTTTATATATGTATCAATGGATGGATGTATCCATACATGCATGTGTATGTATATGTGTACTCGTGTATGTATATATCAATATCCATATGTAAATATATCTATGCTTAATTGTAGCCTGGGGGAGGTGGGAGCAAAGGGGAAAAAAGAACAAAGTAAAAAGTATGCAGCAGAGAACAAAAGAAAACCTGCAAGGAAGCAAAGAAAAGATGGACAGCTTTCAACATAATGCACAGTATTTAATATATAGGCTTGAAATGGAAAGTGATTACTATATATTCTGAATCTTCTCCTAAGTTCTGCTGTGCACGTGACATGTTTTTTTTCTTTTTTATTCTATATTTAAATTTAATATTTAAGTTTAAAGTATGTGTTTTTCTTTTCTTATTATGTAATTAAGCTTTAGTATTTATCTAAAATAAAAGATATTAAAAAAAGAAAAGCATCAAAAATGTGAATTGGACACAAGCCCAATTAGAATTCCTAGAAGAGCTAAAAATGCTTTTCAAAATCAAATAAGAGTGGTAGAAGGAAAAAATGGGCAAAGAAATGAGAGGAAGGGAAGAATATTATGAAAAGACAATTAACAGCTTGGAAAAGGAGTACAATTGTTAAAAGAAAATGACACTTTAAAAACAAAATTGGTCAAATGGAAAAAGAGATACAAGTGTCTGATATAGGGGTTTAATTCAGCTAGTCTTGAATTCAAATTTTACACTCTATTCCTTGCACCACCTAGAAGCCCCTGTCACTTTTGTTGCTCAGAAACCCTTTTCATGAAATTCTCATGCCATAAAAGCCCCCCTCTACCAATCACATAAAGTTATTTACCACAGAGGATGCATATCTATTCATAGATAAAGAGAAAAAAGGATGCGTAGAGTGTTCACATTTCTCTATTTCAGAACTGACAGAGAGCCCCTGACACAGTCAAGACAAAAAAGTTATGAATGTCCAATTTTCCCACTCAGTGTCTGATATTTTTCAACATGGAATAAATGCATAGTCCAATCTACAGTATTTCACTAATGTTGAAATGTGAGATTTCTGCTATGAAGCCCTATTTCTCCACAATAAATGGATAGACATGCAATACTTAATCACTGAATATGATTAGAAGCAACAGGCCTATTTAGCTCATTCAAAAAAAGATCTAAAAATGGGAGATTAATATTCAAATGATCTGACCATTTGTTAATTAGGAAGAAGGGTAACACAGTGCATGATCTCATTAATTACTAAGGCATTCTTCCAGCTGCTAGATGTCATTTCACACAGCACTAAGTACTTCTCAGAACTCCAAGGCTTCAAACATCCATTTGGTTAGCCATAGTTCATGTCAAGCCTCCATCACACATCTGGACTGGTTACTCAACAACTGCCTGCCTTGTGAAATGAAGCAAATGTCGCTGAGGAAGTGCCTGCAGATGTTTAACTCATCTCATTTTTCAATAGCAGAAGCAGCTCAGTGTCCTGTTTAACTGTCACTCCCTCTGCATGTATCATCCCAGCTCTTTTTCCTGGGAAATGGGGAGCTTTGCTTTATTGATTTGTTTAATTGGATGGTTCATGGCTTTAATTGAAAATCTCAAGCCACCCATGCATACCACAGTGTAATTCATTTTATGGGCCACAGCAGCTTTTGAAAGATAAAGTTTCTGTACTCAGAGGGTTTAACTATGGGCATTCTCCTTAATGGGTCAGATCTAGAGGTGAACAGAAAATGAACTGTGATTTCCTTAGACAGTAAATCAGTCAATCAATAATTCAATAAAGAAGTATTCATTAAGAAACTATTATATGCTAGGCACTGTGCTAGTCATAGGCAACATGACAAAAGTAAAACAGTCCTTGCTCTTAAAGAGCTTATAGACTACCTGGTAAAGACAACAAGTACACATATAGGTGTATACAAAATATTTACTGAGTAGATACAAGGCAGTTTGGGGGAGATATGCTAGTAGCTAAGGGAGAGGAAAGTTCATGAAAGGCTTCAAACAGAATGTGACACTTAAGCTGAACAATTAAGAAAACTAAAATTATGAGAGGTAAAGGTAAGGAGGAACTAGAAATAGACTGTTCAAAGTCCCAGAAGTAAGAGACGGAATGATGATTACGGTAAGTCACAAAAAAGCAAATTTTACTGAGCCATCATCTATGTGAAGGTGAGTAATATGTAATAAATCTAGAAAAATTTGTAGAGGCTACATTTTGTGGAATTTCAAATGTCAAAGAGAGGAGTTTCTATTTGATCCTGGATGTAATAGGGAGACATTGGGACTTATTGAATATGGGAGTGGCATGGTCAGATTATGCTTTGGGATAATCAGTTGGGCAACTGTGTGGTGGTTAGATAGTGGAGAGAGAATAGAGCTAGTAGACCAATCAGGTAGCTATTTCAGTATCCCAGGTGAGAGGTAATGAAGGCCTGAATTAGATTGGTGGCTATGTAAGTACAGAAAATGGAATGGGTAGGACAGATTTTGTGGAAGTAAAAAGAAATTGCGGAAAGCATTTTAGTTCTTCTATGGTAACTTGTTTGTTCTTGTGGCAACTGAGTGGATATATGAGGTGAGAATGAGGAGTCAAGGATTATACTGAGATTGAAAATATGGGTAATAGGAAGGATTATAGTGCCCTCAGCAGAAATAGGGAAATTAGAAAGAGGGTTGGGATTAAGGTAAATGTGATGAGTTCAGTTATTGACATATTCAGGTTTGGATGTTCAGCTTGAAATGTCCAACAAGTAGTTTGTTCATGTGGTCGTGAAGCTTAGGAGGGAGACTAGGGCTAGATAAATAGATCTGAGAATTACCTGCTTAGAAATGACAATTGAACCTGCGAGGTCTAATGAGATCACCAAGAAAGAAAGTACAGATGGAAGATAACCAAGGATTGCATTGCAGAGTACTCAAGGCCATTAATGAGTATAATATGGATGATAATGCAGCAAAGGAGACTAAGAAGGGGTCAGAATGGCAAAAAGAAAATCAAGAAAAAACAGTGTGACAAAACTTCTGAGAGTAAAGAGATTTCACAGGCAAATATGGTCAACAGTATCAAACACTGCAGAGAGGTTGAGAAGGATGAAGATGCAGAAATGGAAAAAATGAAATTGATAGCTTCAGTGAGGGCCAGTAAAGAAGAAAGATGAGAAGGAAGAAGAGAAGGATGCAGAAGGGGAAGGAGGAAGAAGAGGAAGAAAAGGAAAAGAAAAAAAGGAGGAGGAAGAGGAGGAAGAAAAGGAAAAGAAAAATAGGAGGAGGAGGAGGAGGAGAAGATGAATAAATGAGGAAGAGAAGGAAGAATGGTAACAAGTGTTAAGTGGGGCTAAGCACTTCACAAGTGCTATCCCAGCTATGCCCCAGGATGACTCTGGGAAGCAAGTGCTATTAGCCCTATTTTACCCAGTTGCCATTAAACATCCATATGCCTCTGCCAACTCTCTGGGTTGTTATCTGTGTCACTAGAGGGAGATTCCACAGTGGGAGTTACCTCATACTGGAATCTTTGCATATATGTATATAGGAGTTAGAGGATGAACACACCCAAGGGCAAGGTTACAGGAGGACATATTATGGCTCAATATAGAGAAAATCTGCTTAATAATTAGAAATACCAAAAAAATATAGAGTGTTCTGATACATGAGGTATTGAGTTTATATGCCCCAGGTAGACTCAATGAAAAGCTGGTTACTTGCTGGGGATATTAAAGAGAGAATTCATGCTTCAGGTAGTAGTTATACTAGATGACCTCTGATGTTCTTTCCAATTTTAAGATTAGAAGGTTAAAAGAATATTTATAAAGAAAGGACAATTGACCTCAATGCATGCATGCAGCACTAATGAAAAGCTCTAACTAAAAGAATAAGTTCTAAATAGAAATTTAAAGTTGTAAACATCAAAGGAACAAATATCTTGGGCTCAGCTCACAGAGATGAAACTCAGCAATGGACTCTGTGGCCATGGTAACCAACTCTTATCAAAAAGCAGTCTGATTTACTCTAACTTACCATTTGGGGATGATTAAAGAACATTTAAATTAAGTAAGGATACAAATGGATCTTATTTCCAGACTGAGAAATTATGAGAATATGCCTATCTCCAATCACTTGCACAACCTTTATAATGTTTTCATCACTGTGTCTTATAAAGGGGACAGGTAGGTAGCTCTGGCCAAGAGATATGATATTGATTGGATGATTGAAGCCATGGTGAGCACAACACATTTCCTCTCACATGGGCAATATTATTTGATGCTGTGTGACTTCAAATCATGCAAATTATGGAACAATCCAATATTGGGAGAATTAACATGGAAAAATATCTCAAAGGGCAATGAAAAAAAGCATAGAGAGGATGAGCAGGCTGCATCAATGTTACCAGTGATGGCTTGCCTCCAAAAGTGTTATGAAGGACTTGGAAGACATGTATGACCAGAAGAAAAAAAAAAAAAGATTTCAACTGACAGTGAAAATAAGCAGTGGGGTGGCAAGTCTGAGTGATAATTAGCAGTGAAATAATTAGAGTAATGGTAGTAGGCCCATTGTGAGAGCAAGGAGCTTTAATGTCCAGTGGAAGATAATAAAACACTGTGAAATGGATATACCCATTGAGGAACCGCGGACTGGAAACTAGGACAAAAGGAATCAAAAAGGTAGTAGTAGAGCTGCCTGCTCATCTATGTCCCCTTCTGAATTTCCATCGACTCTTCCATACATATTTTAATATTTCATTTACTCTTTTCTTCTCTCTTTTTTGGCATTACCATTACTTTCTATCTACTTTCTCTACAATTCTCCCCACAAAAAAAAAAAAGTGAGAGCCTTTCCTTGCAACAAATAAGTATGGTGAAGAAAAAAATTAATATAGTGGTCACATCCAAATCCATCTTCCAGTCTATCACTTCCCTGCCAAGACGTAGTAGGCATACTTTATCATCAGTCCTTGTATTAATTGTTGCATTGACCAGAGTTCTTAAATATTTAAAAGTTATTTTCCTTTATGCTATTACATAAATTGTTTTCCCGGATCTGCTCTCTTGCTTCCTTGAGAAAGCCATATAAAATCGGTGCCTTCACTTCCTTTCTTCTCACTATTTTCTTAATTCTCTGCAATCTGGCTTCCAACATCAATATTCAACTGAAACTGCTCTCTTCAGTTATCAATAATCTCTTAATAAGCAAGGATAATGGTCTTTCTCAATCCTTATCCTGTGCCACCTCTCTTCAGGCTTTTTCAAGACCCTGTTGGTCACCTCTTCTCCATGACACTCTCTTCTTTCTAGGTTTTCACATCACTACTATCTCCTGTTTCTACTCTTACCAGTCTGGCAACTTGTTCAGAGTCTCTTTTGCTGGATATTAAACTAATTCACACCAACTAATACTGGTTGTGGTCCAAGGTTCTGTTTTGGTCCCTCATTTCTTCTTTCACTTTACTATTGTATTTGGTGATTTCATTAGCTCCCAAGGATTCAATTATTATTAGAATGGTAATGATTCCAAAATCTATTTATCCAGCTCTAACCCTCCCTCCTAATATCTTGCCTCACATTTCCAACTGCTTGTTGGACATCTGGAACTAAATGTCCACTAAATACCTAAAATTCAACATGTCCAAAATTGAATTCATCATCTTCCCTAAAAGTCTCCCTTTTTCTGTCTTTCATGTTATGTTTCAGGGTACCACAATTCTCACAGTCAGCTAATCTCAAAAACTAGATGGCATTCTTGACTTCTTGCTCCATCTCATTCCTTATATTTAATCTATTGCTAAATTCTTTTTGATTCTACCTTCATAACTTCTCTTATATATGATAAGGAAAAGAAGGACCATAGTCAGAAAGTACCTTGACTAATTACATACCACTAGAAAGTGGCAGGTCTAGGATTTAAACCTAACTCTTCAGATTTCAATTTCATTTTTTCTTCTATGTTTATCTTATATATTGCCTGAAGGACTCAGGCACTGCATCTGCAATACAAAAAGAGGAAACACACTGTATCAAGATGAATGCTGGATAAGAATGAGGAAGAACTTTCTGACAGTTTCAGTTATAAGACAGCTACATTATTGAGGGAAGATAACACATTCATTTCTCTGAAAATTTTGTCAGAGAAACAAGAGACACTCCAATCTTTCTGCAATGGTATACACTCAGTCTGGCAAAGGACAGAAAGAAGGAATGGATAGAAGGCCTTTCATTGTCCCTTTCAATCCTATAAATGTTCAAGCTCTGAGGTAACAGGTATGATGGACCTTGTTCATCTACAAAGATTTCTACATTCACTAATAAACCTAAGACACAGCTTTTAGAAAAGACATTATCTCACTATACTAGCACTATTTTGAAGTAGATGCCATTATACCCCTTTTACTCATGGAAACAGAAGCAAAAAATTATTATTGTTATTGTGTACCTTTCTGTCTGATTACGTCTACTTCTTCTTCAAGGTTATTCAAGTTATCCCTGCCTTCTGTTCCCACATTAGGACTTAATCTACCATTCCACTCCTAGAGATCAATTTTCCTGGAAGAGATTTTAGACAATCACTTATTTAAGAGAGTGTTATTTCTTAGCAATTATCAGCAAAGGCCTACTTTCAAAATCTGTCTTCTGAAGAGAGCTATACAGGGAGAAGTTCATTAGGCTGACAGTACATAAATGTTTATTATCACTCCAGGCATGGTTGTTTACAAAGGAATAGTCAACATCCGTTATATTCTGAGTATCATTTTTCAAAAATAGAAGCTACTTAATAATGGCTGACATATGAATATCTATCATTGCTTTCATTTTCTAAAACCTTTTTTAAATGCCATTATTCCACAGAGAAAAGGTAACACATGTTAATTGTCTATCTGGAAATGTGTACTTTGAAAAACAGGGTTGTTATTACCATCCATATGAAAATTGGTTTTGGGGCTACAATCTAATCCTTAGTAGATTTGATCAGTTCTAAATAACAAAGTAGAGTGGAGAAAAGGGAGAGGGAAAAAAGGAAAGAGAAAGAAAGAAAGAAAGAAAGGAAAGAAAGAAAGAAAGAAAGAAAGAAAGAAAGAAAAGAAAGAAGAAAGAAAGAAAGAAAGAAAGAAAGAAAGAAAGAAAGAAAGAAAGAAAGAAAGAAAGAAAGAAAGAAAGAAAGAAAGAAAGAAAGAAAGAAAGAAAGAAAGAAAGAAAGAAAGGAGGGAAGGAGGGAGAGAGGGAGAGAGGGAGGAAGGAAGGAAGGAAGGAAGGAAGGAAGGAAGGAAGGAAGGAAGGAAGGAAGGAAGGAAGGAAGGAAGGAAGGAAGGAAGGAAGGAAGGAAGGAAGGAAGGAAGGAAGGAAAAGAGAAAGAACGAAAGAGGAAGGAAGGGGAAGAAAGAGAAAGAGAGGGAGAGAGGGAGGAAAAAACCTGATAGATTACTGACAGATCTTCAAAAGGCAGTTTATAGTCAACTTCTTACCTCCTAATGCTATTAACTGAACAATATTCACAAAGGTACAGTGCCAAGTTATGTTTTCCTCATTTTATGGATGAGAAAATTAAAATCAGAGAGGTAACTTTGCCATTTACCATCCATGTGACCTTAGGCAAGTCAGCATCCAAATTCAGACCTTCCCACTCTAAATCAATTTCTTTTTCTTTCTTTTTTCTTTTTTTTTTTATTTTTGGCTAGGCAATGGAGTTAAGTGACTTGCCCAGGGGCACACAGCTAGTAAATATCAAGTGTCTGAGGCCAGATTTAAACTCAGGTCCTCCTGACTCCAGGCCTGGTGCTCTATCCACTTTGCCACCTAGCGTCCCCAAATATATGAACAATCCTTTTTAATTTTATGTCAGTTTGGGGTGGGGGGGATGTTTGGAGCTAGGCAATGGAGTTAAATGACTTGCCCATGGTCACACAGCTAGAAAGCGTTAAGTGTCTAAGCACGAATTTGAACTCAGCTCCTCCTGACTCCAGGGCCAATGCTCTAGCCACTGTGCCACCTAGCTGCCCCTTCAATTTCTTTTTCTTACTACTGTACAATTAAGAGTGATGAAGCAAATTGAGTTAGAGAGGAGAAAAATCATGGAATCTCAGAGTTAGAAGGTACTTCAAAGGCTTCTGACTCCAACCTGTATCTAAATAAAAATTGTCTCAACATTCCTAGCCATGTCATAAGGACCAAAATCAATAAACAAATCTGTGTATAAGGCATTGTATCACCTAGAGCCTGTTCTGAAGGAGTTTACAAATTAACAGGGAGGAAGCCACATATACCAATAAATTTGAAAAAAGTCCAAGTGAAATAAGTAAAGGGAAAAAAAAGGTTCAGCAAAAATGGTAGGAGAAATGTGAGGAGATTGGGAATGCTTTTACCTAGGGAAAGGATAGAAAGAAGAGTAATGGTGTTAAAATCAGGAAGTCCTAAATTCAAATCTCTGTTTCAGACACTTAGTAGGTATGTGAATAAAGGTAAGTCACTTACCCTCTGTCTGTCTCAGTTTCCTCATCTGTTAAATGTAGATAATAGCATCTACCTCTCACAGTTGTGAGAACAGAATGAGACTACATTTGCAATGTGCTAAGTAAATGCTAGCTATCATTATGATTTCACATGTAGGAATCATTGTTTAAGAGAAGACCTTTCTGGGGCATCTAGGTGGTGCAGTGGATGGAGCACTAGCCCTGGAGTCAGGAGGACCTGAGTTCAAATCTGACCTTATACACTTGACACTTACTAGCTGTGTAATCATGGGCAAGTCACTTAACCCCATTGCCTAGCCAAAAAAAAAAATAGAGAGACAGAAGACCTTTCTTTTCTCTTCAGGTAAAACTTGGATGTAGAATGTTTGTCTACAGTATCCTCCCACTTTCACCCCCTTCTCCTTTCCCCAGATTATCTATTAAAGACTTGTGTAAAGAATTGACTGAGGATGCAAGATGAGAAGGCATGAATGTATTAAGATCAGTATCAGTGAAGAAAATACCCACAACGATGAGATTACACATCTGTTGAAGTGAGTGTAAGACTCATAAATATTCCAAAAGCTTTAAAAATTCCTGAAGATTAATTTATAAAAGAGGAATTTCAGAGTCTATGACATCTAGATAGAGGAACTCTTTCAGACTACAGAAACTCATCCAAGAATTCACTCATCATGACCAAGTAGAATTTATACCAGTGATATAATGATGGTTCAACATTAGCAAAACAATCAATATAATTAATCATATTCAAGACAAAAACATCTAAAACCACATAATTATCTCAGTTGATGCAGAAAAAGCCTTTGGCAAAGTATAGCACTCGTTTATGTAAAAAAAAAATACAAAGTATAGTAATAGAGGAGTGTTTTTAAAATATCATCAACAGCATTTCTCTAAAATGAAAATCAAGCAACACATGAAATGAGGACACACTTATGATAATAAGTAGAATTTATACAGGACTTTAAGATTTGCAAAGTGCCTTACGAACATTACTTCATTATATTCTCACAACTCTGGGAGGTAAGTGCTATGGTCATCTCTGTTTTTTTAGATGAGGAAACTGAGACCCAGGGTCACACAGCTGGTAAGTATCTGAGACTCCTCATTCCAGCTCCAGGGCTCTATCCACCATGCCATCTAGTTGCCTACTAGAATTTTTCCCAATAAATATAGAAGTAAACAAGGATGGCCATTCTCCCCACTATGGTTTTATATAGTTCTAATAATAGCAATAGGCAGGAGAATAAGATTAAAGGTATGAGGATAAAGGAAATTAAAATTATCCCTATTTGCTGATGGCCTGACAGCTTACTTAGAAAATCCTAGGGAATCAGTAAAGATACCGGTTAAGAAAGTCTCAGTTAGTATGTTAAAAAAATAAAGCCACAAAAATGAAACTCCTTTGCATTTGTCATAATAACAAAATCCAAGGGGTAAAAATAGAAAAGAAAATTCCCTTCAAAATAACTACAAAATGCATGAAATATTCAGCAGTCAATCTACCAAAGCACACAAAATCCTTTCAAAGAGTCAATTACAAAGTCCTCCTTTAAAAAAAATAAGAACAACTTAAATAGCTGGAGGAATATTCATTATCAATGGTCAGTTCATGCCAATATAATAAAAGTGATAATACTTAATAGGGAAAGAGAGAGGGAGAAAAAATGAAAAAAAATAGTTTGATAATTAAAAATGCTATAAAAATGTTAAATGATGTGCAACAGCTGAGATCTAATCAGTATCAGCTAAGACTTTAGTGAGACTGAGTCAACAGCTAACTGAAAGCAAGTAGGGTGGTGAAAGGAGTTCACACCATATGACCATCTGAAGGGACTGAAATATTTTGTCCTGAAGCAGATAAGACTTAAATGCAATATAATAGTTGTCTTCAACTAAGCTACATATTTGAAGAGCTATCGGTCAGTCAATAAGCCTGTAAGTGCTTACTATGTGTTAGGCAAAATATTAAGCATTTGGAGATACCAAGCAAGGCAGAAACATGGTACTTGCTCTGAAGTAGTTTAAATTCTGATGGAAGGAACAGAAAATGTAAGTAGGATTGTGCTAGGTAAACATAGAGTAAATGGAAGGTAACCTTAGAGGGGAAGTCTTAATCATCAGAGAGATTGGATTTGTTCTGTTTGCCCTAGGGGCAAAGGGGGAAGGGGGAGGAACTAGTATCATTGAATAGAAGGTACAAAAAGGAAAATTTAAAATTGATGCAAGGAAAGATCAAAAAAAAAAAAAAGCTATTAGAGCTATGCCAAAGTAGAATGTGTGCCTCGGGAGATTCTTGCAAGATCCTCCTGACTGAAAGTCTTCAGGTATGTTGCTTACAGATTTTTTTTTTATCGGGTATGGTTTGAATTAAATAAAATAATTGAAAATACTGAAATAACTTCAGACTCTGAAATTCTGTTATTTTATGATATCTAGTGTCTTTTACAGATCAAATATTCTATAATGTTATGAATCCTCTGTAATTCCTGTGCCCTTGGACCCGTGATTTTACTTCTCTGATGTTTTCTGACGCATTAATAAAATGGGTCTTTCTCTAAAATGGGCCAATAGGGAAGAATTCATGGAGTGTGGAACCAGTATCTTCCAGCCTAGGAGTTCTAATAATCTTCAGATTATTAGATCAACTTTCAGTGACACCTGGAGAGTTCAATAAATATGTACTTTTCTCAACAAATGTGATAAATAACAAAAGCAAATGAAAAAAATTCCTAGACACCAGGCATAGTGACACAATGTCCTTAAATTAATTCTCTTCCTAAAATTATCCTATGCAAGAGACTGTCTAAAACTTACTTATATTACAACAGAAAGGATATTTGAAATGTGTATATTGCCTTTTTGTAATTTGGAGTTTTTATGTAAAAAGAGTGTCTTACCTCGTTTTGCCTTACATGGTACTCTACTTACTGAAGGAGAGGCAGCTTGGTTTAGTTGTCAAAGCACTGGACATAGTGTCTGCCTCAGACACTTACTAGCTATTCCATCATAAGTAAATTGTTTAACTTGTCAGTCTCCATGTATGTATTTATATATGTATATCCTTACTATGAGTAGCCATAACTTAAAATCGGTACAGGAGAAGAACAACAATACATGAAATATTCACTTCACCCAGGCTGTTACCTCTACTACTAGCTAAGAGTTACAGAAGAGATTTTGTATGGATTTGTCATAGCATTTGTCTAGAGAATATATGTGTTTGGCATTAGCTATTCAAATTATTGTAATAACTAGTATTCCATGTAACCTACTGAGCAGAACATCAGTGAGGAGGGATAATTAGGGACCATAGATTAATAGAATATTTGAGATAGGAGAGACCTTAGTTAGAGATCATATGATCTTACTTCCTCATTTTATACCTGAAGAAACTAAGGCTTAACACTGTGAAATGAATGTGTATATTTTACGTATTCTTTATGATCTTACTTTGTTGTATTATGGAAATGCTTTTTTCTCCCAAATCTAACAATAAAATGAAATCTAGCTATCCTGTTGTACTTTAATGTTACAGTTTAATCTAATGTAAGTGATTTGCCTAAATGAGAACAAACATTAGGAGGAAAAAATCATCTCATGCAACCCCTAAGCAGAATTTTGAGTGGGAAATGAATGTCAAATAACAGCACTGACTTACAGAAAGGTATTTGGAGAAGACCAGCCCCACAACTTTTCACCAGCAAGGACCCTACAGACTCTAAAGGGTTTGTAACACTGATTTTTGTGGAAGTCAGTGCCCTGAAGATGGCTGGTACTGAAATAAACTTTTAATTTTATTTAAATTTAAATTTTGATTACAGTCTAATCTTTCTTTAGAATTGATTCTGTGGCTACAATAATGTTAATGAAGATGACAGTAACAGAAAACTATCTAAATTTTATTTTTGTGACCAACATTGACTCTGAGAAAGAGATTAAAAAATATACTTTCCACCTTTTGGTTGTGGAAGCAGGGACTAACAGATACTGAATGTTGTATATGCTGTATAAAGACGCTACAATAAGTACTGCATTCAAGTACATGGAAGCTGCAGGAAGACAAATTTCAGTAAAACATATGGAAAATTCACATGGAAGAAAGTATTAGAGATGCCTCAAAATGAAAAGTGCTGTCTTGGGTGATAGTGAGTATTGACACTGAAACACATTTGAAAGTAGAGTAATACTAGGCTTAGTGTATTGTAGGTAGTAGATAAGGAGCTAGACCAGGATTTAGAGGCTCTTCCCACCTCTCTCACTTATTAGCTTTGTACTTATGTGCTTCCAGTAACTCCTTAGGATTTGCTTACTGAATAGTAGGAATTGCCTCAACGTAACCTGTACATGTTCAGATATCACACTACAGCAAGACCATCCTCCCTCAGCCCTGATCTGGACACTATACCTAAATTAATAAAGAGCAGCACCACATTAGTTTTTTTGTTTACCATGTTAACTGACTAATACTAAATTAATTTTTAGCTAACCTTCTACCCCTGCCTCAGTCCTCTAAACATTGTGTATCTGTGATTTTTGTGTCTAATATTGTATAATTGATGTTTTTAAGCTAAGCAAAATACTTTAAATGTATATCCATTAAAGTTCATCTTATTTGACTTAGTGCATTGTTCCAGTCTTTTGAGATCTTTTTGGATCATGATTTTACATATCCATTGTGTTAACTATCCCTCCCAGGTACAGCGCATTTAATAAGCATGCCACACGCATTTTCACCCAACACCAATGAAAACCAGAACAGGGCCAAGGAGGGGACACTGGGGAACTGACCTATAGACCTCTTAGCTGATACTTATCCATTATTAACTACTTTGGGGCTATCAACTTTCAACCACATCTAAATCCACCTAATTTTTATCATGCATACACATATGTCCCTCTTGTGTACTAAAATATCATGAGACTCCTTGTCAAGTAACTTAGTAAAATCCAAGCATAATATATGTGCCATTCTCCTGATCTACCAATCAAGTTGCCCTGTCAGAACTGGAAATGAGGGTTAGTTTAACATGAAGCCTTCTTAATGAGTCCATGCTGGCTCATGGTGATTGCTACTTTGCTAAGTGTTCACAAGTATTCTATTAATAGTTGGGTTTTAGAATGTGGCCAGGACACTGTCAAGATTACAAGTCTACAGATTGAAGAATCTATTGTATTCTGATTTTTTGAAAGTAAGGATATGTGTCCATATAATTCTAGGCATATCTCTCCCATTTTCCAGTGTATTTCAAAGGTCTCCAGAACTTTGTGGTGAACTTTGTCCAGGCATGATGAACTGAATTCCTCAAAAGGAATTAGGTACTCTCAGGATCTATTCATGTATTTTAAATTTCAATCCCCTGTTCAAATACGTTTATGACATATCACAGAAGTTGAGTTAAAGAGAATTTCAATGACTATCTGGTCCAACCTGAAAAATATTCCCTTCTACAGCATACCTGACAAGAGGTTGTTGCTCGAAGACCTTAAGTGACAGGTAACCACTTTCAGATCCTTTAATTGTATTCAGAAACTCCAATTATTAGGAAGTGTTTTTCCTTCCTTATCTCAAAACTAAATTTGTTTCTTGGAATCATATCCTATTTCTGTCATACTTCACCAGTCTGAAGATTTTTCTCCTAATCTTCCTTCTTCCATCCCTTTTCATTCTCCCGCCTTCCCCAAGCAATGGTCCTCTTCCTTTGATCTTCCTTATGCCCTTCATATAGCTATAATTTCCTTTCTTTTTTCTTAACATTTACCAAAGCCTCAATTCCTTTTATGCTTGAGCCTTCCTAGCCTTCTTACAGGGCTGTGTTGTCACTGTCATATTTTTCTTCTGCTACCTGTCTTTGATTACATCTTCTGTACATGACTTGAAGTTCCAAGTTTATTGATGATTTCCCTGCACATCAACCTTAGTATCTTTAGATAGCTTCCCCTTTTCTCTCTAGCCAGGATCAATGATTTGTGTTTCCAGAATTTTGTTTTTAAGAGCCTCTCATCTCTCTTTATTTTATAATTTCTTAAAATGCATCTTGGGTTCTTTCTGATGGTTCATTTAATGCTCACATGAGCAACCAGAAGTGAACGTGTGTTGTCAAGTTTGATAGTCTTCATCATATGGACATCATATGAGATAGAGTGCCAGACCTAGAGTCAGGAACACTCTTCCTGAGTTCAAGTCTGGCCTAAGACACTTATTAGCCATGTGACTCTGTGCAAGTCAATTAACCCTGTTTTCCTCACTTCTTCATCTGTAAAATAAGCTGGAGAAGAAAATGGCAAACCAACCTGGTATCTTTGTCAAGAAATAGGGTCATGTACCCCCCCAAAAAAAGAAGGAAATGGGGTCATGAAGAGTCAGACACAGCCGAAAAATGACTCAACGACAACAACAAAACTCCATCATGCTCTGGATACACGGCCAAGAAAAGTAGCATATTGCTTTTTGACTATTCATGATTAGTTGTATCCTCTATGATATATTCCAAAAATGCATCATGTAGCTACAATGATGCATTCATTCTTTTCTATCTCTTCCTTTTCTATGTTATGCTCTTCCACTCTGTGAGAATCTGATACTGGTTGATATTTTCTCTGTACTTTCTCTCAGTTACTCCTTGCTATCTCATTCTACAAAATCATTTCTTCTCGCTCACTAAGAAATCTTTAATTCTCCCTGGTAAATCATAAATTAAAAAAACAATCTCTTGAGCCCTTTTACATTTTATTCTAGAAAATAAATCAATCTTAATTTCATTTGTACAAAGTTGCTGGTTGACTCTGGAAGAAACAGAAATATAAATGCCTCTAAAAACCACTAGAATATTCTCCTCACTCTTCATACCTGACAAAACCTAGATTTTTTCCAGTTTCCTGTCATCAGTGGCAATTCCAACTGCTAATTTCCATAGAAAACTGTCTATTTCCTCACCCTGGGCTAGGAAATGCTAATCAAACTCTTTTTTAAAAAAATATAATTGAAACCACCAAGCCTAGTTATATGGGAAAATAAAATCTTAATAATAGACTAAAAATAGAGACAGATTAGAAATCATGGTGAGGATAAAGAATGAAAGAATGAGAGTTGGAAATGGAGATTATAGGACTAAATTTAGGAATTAACCTATTAAAGCATTAATACTTGCTTTTTTCTAACAGGTTTTCCGTATCAGCCTAGGTCTAGAGACAATCTTTAGTTCTACAATCAATATTTTATCATTTCTAACGTGTCATCTTTATTCTATATTTACTATTCAAAAACATCCTAAATAATGCAAATTCAGTAGCCAAGTCACTTAACCTCAGATAGCCTCACCAAAAACACACAAACAAACAAAAAAGAGGGGCAGCTAGGTGGAGAAGCAGATAGAGCACTGGTCCTAGAGTCACGAGGACTTGAGTTCAAATCTAGCCTCAGATACTTGACACTTACTATCCATGTGACCCTGGTCAAGTTACTTAACCCCAATTGCCTCACCCCCCCCAAAAAAAAAGAAGATAGTGCAAATTCAGCCCAATAGCTATTTTCACGAGGACACTTTCTCTTTCTGCACTAGAAAGTCTTTCATTTTGGTTCTGTCAAATCCTAAACTTCAAGTTTATCAAAATTCAACTTGGGTCTTGTTTCTCTTAAATAACTTACAAAGCTTCTTTCCTACTGCTATTTGCCATTTGTTCATTGAACTAATTAGATTTGATTAATTAATAACTTTATGTATTGCCATAATCTTTATGCTCTATCTGTCAGCACGATGTAATTTAATTACAGGTTAACATTATCTGGCTCATAATCAGATGCTTAAGTCAACATATATATATATATATATATATATATATATAATTCTATCAGTTGTGAAATGTGACTTACATTGCTTTGATTTACTTGAATACATCATCAGGACAGGACAAAAGCAGATTACAAAACATTCCTCTTGTACTTTGTTGAGTCCACATTAAGAAAACCCCCCATATATCTCCTTGAAGACAAAAAAAGGAATATCTTTGCCATTCTTTTCTGATAGCTTCCTTCCCATTCATTACTGGTTCTCTTTGGGATTTGCTCCACTTGACAGGGTTTCTTTTTCTTGTGATACCTTCTCTGGATTCTGCAATTGACATATACCTTTATCCAGAAGATTTACTTGGACTCAGAGCCTCTGAGATTGGTGGATTAATCAAGAAACTCATCAAATCTACTCTAGGTGTCATAGAAAGGCATTAAACCTTTATAGTGAGATTATTTGCCTATAAGAATGGGGTGCTCCCCTCCAACAGAGGCAAAGCTGATAAATGTTATTTGCTATTCAAAACATTCCCTAAATTTATAATTTCCCAAGAGAGCTAGGACATGAGAGTCAAATCACTGATTCCAGGATGTCTGAAACATTCTTTTGGGTGGGACTTTAGTAAAATGTAATATTTTGCTACTCAGGGGCACTAAGCACAGAAATGTATGTGAGTACGTAGTTATGCATAAGTATAAATTGAATCTGATAGTGAGTCTATAGTCATGTTGTTTAGAACAATACTGTGTATGAGTACAAGACTGTATGTTTGTGTAAGTACCTTACTGATTAAAAAAAAATTGAGAATAAGTTTGATAAAAACCATTGGATTTAATGTTAGAAAGTAAGCCAGAAATCATCTAGTCCAATGCTTTCATTTTACTGATGAGAAGAATTATATCCAAGAAGGTTTAGTGTCTTGTTCACACAGTAGTACATGACTGGGCTGGAATTTGAATTTAGCCACTCTGGTACTCGATGAAGCGCTCTTTCCACTATACCTCAGTGTCATGGGTATGTGCCTTTATCTGTGAGTCTTAGTACATTGCCTACTGTCAAACTAATAAATAAATAGCAACCTTTTACATCTGCCAGACTCACTCACAAATTTCCTTTTCATTTCTCAGTTGAGAATATTGGAGATTACTAAGCATGAGGTAAAATGATTTTTTGTTTGTTTCTTTTTTCCCCTGCCCTCTCTAAGTGGGCATTTCTAAAATCCCCTTCAAGCCCAACAATACTTAATGTTTAATAAACCATAGACTAGCAGATTTAGCCTGCTTTCTGATTTTCTTGAAGAAATCCTCAATGTATATACGTGAAGGTAAGAGAAATAGGCAGATTCTTCAACTCCCCTGTAGTAGTTTGCCAAATATGACTGGTAGTCAGAGCACTGACCAGATACAATAAATATCACACCAACCATGGGGCATGTAATCTTGACAACCCCAACAGTCACGTGGTTTTTTGAAGAGAATTTATCAGTTTTATAAATATCATGCCCATTGCTTGATGAACCATAATCATCTTTCCCTCGTCATTCCTTCCGAAGCCACTTATTCTCTCTAGGTCTCAGTTTCCTTAGGTGTAAAAGGAGAGAGTTAGAATTGATGGCTTCTTTCCCTCCAAGTTCTAAATCTAAGTCCTATAGTTCTAATTCCTAGAATTTGAATTAGAAAACCTAGATTCTAGTCCCAATTCTGCTACTTACTCAGTTTTCTCATGTGTAAAATGAGGGGGTTGGATTGGAAGGCCTAGATGTTCTCTTGGGTTTCTTCAAGATCTCATCCTCTCTGATTCTGTCTAGGAAAGTTAAAAATGACAGCACTCACCGCACTTCATTAGGGAAACACTCACACCTCTGCCCCCCCCCAGAGGGGCCCTACATTTCACTCCAGAAATGCAGCCATCCACAGCTCTAGGTTCACCACTTGTCATCGATAGATAACTTGATTAAAATAGAAACTATTAAAGGACAAAAGAGTTGCAGTTTTTGAGCTGAAATGTGCAAATTAATGGTTATTTGGAAAAATGCCTGAAACCAAAGAAAAGGAGGAAAAAAAGCAAAAATCATCTTCTACAAATGTGCTAAAGCTTAAGCAATTTGGCTAACGGCCTTGCTTCAGCAGGGGAGCTGAAACATTTACTATTCCCCTGAACCGAATGGGATATGAAGGCAGGGAAGAGACCACTGGGGGATGGAATCCAGGTGGTTAAGTGAACCACTGATCACCTGGGTTCCTAAATACTGAAAACTTACAGTTGAGACTAAAACAGCAGTAAGCATTTACAGGCAAACGTCAAAACATCAGGACCCACCTTGATTACTCCAGGTGCTCTGGAGTAACAGTTTTTCTTAATGTCAGGATCAAATTCTTATCCAAGGGTAAAAGCATCACAAAAAAATTGTACGAGACCTCTTTGACCCAGAGATAAGACTGCTATTCACATACCCCAAGGAAATAAAAGAGAGAGGGAAAAAGACCTTTATATTATATGCCAAAATATTCATAGCAATGCTTTCTGTGATAGTGAAGATCTAGAAACAACATACATACTTACTGAGTGGGAAATGGCTTTAAAAAATTGATGCATAGATGTAAGGGAAAATGAATATGCCATAAGAAATGGTGACTATTCAGTGAAGCATGGGAAAAGTTACATGAACTGGTACAAAGTTTAAAGTAAACAGAACCAACCAATCTAAACAAAGAAACAATCTACATAATGACTACAATGTAAACAGAACAACCAAATGCCAACAATGAAACAAAGCAAGGCATAATTTTAAAAACCATACTTGGTCCCAAAGAAGAACTGAGAAAAGGTACTTCCCTTCCTTCTTTATCAAAATGAGTTACTGTGGGTGTGGAACCTTGTATATATGATACGTTGTCAGATTTAGTTTTGCTAACTGCCTTCTTTTCTCTTTTTTAGTCTTTATTATAAGGAATGGCTCACTATGTAGGGGAGGAGGAAGGATATAGTCAGAAATGAAGTTTATATGAGAACAATAGATATAAATCACAATGCGTAATGCTTCTGGACAGCAATAACCACATTTCCAGTAAAACTGCCACACTTAAAACTCTTAGACCACATACTCTTCCTGCAACTTTTCTCCCCTCTACTTGGCTTCTGTGGTTGTACTATTTCCATGTGTCTTCTCTAGATTACCGTCTTCACAGGATTTTCTCGCTCCTGCGGGCAGTAGAGGCAGTAGGAATCATGTGACAGGTAAGTCAAATTATCACCACCACCTTGAACACATCTCCCCTCAGATCCTGATGGAGACAGCCTAAGAACCTGAACCCAAGAGCCATGAAAATAGTAGTCTCCCCTCCCTAGGAAAAATCACCAGACCTGTTTCCAGCCCAGGCCCCTCATCCAACGCTGAGGTGAGAAAACATTGTGAAGAATTGACTCACCTTTCTCTCTGCTACCAAGAACAACTGCTAAGCAGCTGGCACCAACTTTGTTGTTGTTCTTCAGTTGTATCAGTCATGTCTAACTCTTTGTCATCCCATTTAGGGTTTTCTTGGTAAAGATATTGTAGTGGTTTGCCATTTCCTTCTCCAGTCCATTTTACAGATGAGGAAACTGAGGCAAAGTGTTAAGTATCTTGCCCAGGGTTACACAGTTAGGAAGTGTCTGAGGCCACATTTGAACTCATGAAGATGAATCTTCCTGACTCTAAGGTTGGCATTCTATCCACTGCACTACCTAGCTGCCCACCAACAGACATAAGTATAAAGAGCCTCAAGAATGGCAGCACTTCCTAGACTACTCATCCTGCTTCCCACCCAGCCCTCACAGACATCATCTAGGGAAGGAATTCCTGTGGAGGAAGGGCCATTCATCCCAACCAACTGCCACCCACAGGGCAGACAAGCTAGTCTAGTTAAGATAGCAAGAAACTCTGAGAGATGAGAGGTAGAATGTGCCTGGCAGGCTAAACCACCGCCCACACACAAGGTAACAACCGTCTTCCCTCAGGCCCAAAGGAGACAGATTAAGGCTTTGAGCCCAACAGTCTTGGGAATAGGAAAGCTTCTAGCCCGGTCCCCACAACTACCATCTTTAGAAGCAACCCCTATAAAGATATAGCCTGGCAACAGTTGTTCCTGTGGGTTCTGTAGTCAAAGCTACTGACTCAGAACAGACATTTCTTGCCACCAAATTCCTTGGCGCTGTCAAATGGTTCAATATCAGAAACTTGCATGATTATTTCAGTGGAAATGACATCAAAGAAGAGGCATTACCATCTGCTTTGCCACTGTACCCTAAGGACTATAGGACCTTTTCATCTTACTTGCAGCTGAAATCTTCCATATGTGTTATCTCCCCCATTAGCATGTAATTTCTCCTTGAAAGTAGACACTGTCCTACTTTTCTATTTACATCCCCAACACTTAGCATGGGGCTTTACAAATAATAAGCACTAAATAATGTATTTTTTCATTCATTCTTTTATATTAGATGACAGCTTGACTTAATGATTCATTTTTCAACCTCTTTCTCTGGTGTCCTAGGCATAGAGGGGACAATTGAACAGGACTAAGGCTTTTTGCTTGAGAAGGAAAAAGGCATATGTTCTTTCAAAGTTAGGAGAGGTAGGCATTCTGTTAGTTTTACTCTTATCCTAATCTACATTGTCAGCCTGAGGCTCAAAGATGAAGGTTCTGAAAGTTGTGGATCTAAGAAAATAAAAACCAGAAGTGATGTTTGTGAAAATGCTTAAAGTGAGTGTTTGAGCCCAACTAGCATATTTGACTATGGTGCTAAATATTCATTTTCCATAATGAAGGCCTCTGTATAGTATTAACTGTCAGCTTTTCTGGTCACCACACCACTTCCTCTGCCCAGGTATCTCATTCTGTGCTTCAATCTATCCAAATTACCTGATCAGTTCTATCATCTCCCAAATGCAGCAAGCATAATGCCATCTATTTTTTCTTGCTAATTTTCCTAGAAGACATTTTCCTAGCTTTTACAAAAAGGAATTTAATGACATTAACTGAAGGCTAGTAATAGATATATCACAGTTGGGGGAATATAAATCATCACTGGGGATATGAGTCTATACTGTTTCTAATTCTAGGTATTGTCACTAGATAAAGTAGTAAGGTAAACATGTTATTAGCCACAGGATAACTCATTGGCCCACAGATTTAGACCTAGAAAGAACCTTGTCACATACTTAGAATTGGAAAAGACCTTAGGGGCCATCTAGTTGAGATCTCTCATTTTCTAGGTGAGGAAGGGAGATCTAGGCAGATTAAATAACTCGCCCAAAGCCACACAGCAGCAACTGACAGGGATGGGATTCTAACCAAGGCTGGATTTGTACCAACATCCTCAAACTCCAAACCAGCAGTCTTTCCACAGCACTGCAATGCCTACTCTATCCCCTCATTTGACACAGGAGGCCCAGGGATTTTAAATGACTTACTCAAAGACATAAGTGAAGAAAAATTGTGAAGTTGGGATTTAAACCCAGGTCCTCTGACTCCAAATCCTGTGATCTCTCCACTTCACTATGCTTTTGTGATTATATTTTATTTGAAAAATTTATGAATTTATTGTATATATAATATAATCAAGATATGGGGATGTAAAATATGGGAATTGTCTATCCTGCAAAAGGCATCCCTTGCAAATAATAATTAAGGTTATGCATGGCAGGGACTTAAACATATTTTAATCAAGTTACCAGAGTAAGAATAAGTAAAGTGTATCATACATGGGCAGATATGCCTCAGAATTTGTCATGTATTAGTAACCATCACATAATTGGCCCCTGTCCATTGTGCTAGAATATAACACATTAGCAAAGAAGTACAGTGTACTCAGCATCAGACAGGTGCCTCAGAAGGCTATCAGGCTTTTGCCAATGGTCTATGACAGTGGTCCCTAATTAGTGATTTGGCAACAATTGTCTGAAATAATTGTCCAAGAAGTTCATGCTAAAAATACCTTAATGGCATCTTACGGTGTAAATAATTGCCCGATTGTGTTATAAATATGTTATGAGTAGTATGCTAATTTCCCTGGGTGGGTAACAACATACTGTTGTTGTTGTTGTTGTTGCTGTTGTTGTTGTTGTTGTTGTCATCATCATCATCGTCATCATCATCAAAATGGATTCCAGAAACAAAAAACAAAAACCAAAAACATTGGGAACCACTGATCTTTGGAATAATCTCAAATTTATTTAATCTTCCCCTGCTTAACAACTTTCAAAAATCCTTCAGCGCTTCCAGGATAGGTTAGATTCCTTAGCATGACTTTCAGTATCTTTCACAATCTGACTCCTACCTAAGGGAACCACAAGATAGCAAAGGGTATTGTGATATAGAAGAAAACACTGCACTGGGACCCAGAAGGCCACTATATTTTTTCCCTAACTATGCCACTAAACATATGTGTGACTTTGGGCAAATCATATCCACTTTTCAGGGTTAAATTACCTCATCATTAAGCAAAGGGACTTGACAAGATGGTTTCTAAGCTCTAACATTCCATGAGATTACAATTCTATCTTCAAGCTTTCTCTTTCCCTATTCTGTTAAGCTATTTACTTACATCAAACTGATGTTTCATGTTCCTTACATGCTCTTTCCTTGTCTTTCCTTCCATTATTAATAGTGGCTAGTGACAAGTGCAATACTGTCTGTCTTATGCAGAAAGGTGCAGTAAAGACAGGCACATTCTAAAAGAAAAATGATCAGCAGCAGCTGAGGTGTGAAGTTTGCAGTAATGGAGTTGATGTCTATGAATTCTAAGCCATGAGTAATTTTAACCAGTGATAGTGCAGTCCAAAAATAAACTGTGATATGTTGCAGACAAGGAAAGGCCTAGCAGATGTGGGCTTGCCAGAACAGGTAGGCATAAACAATGGTAACCTTGCTGAAAGGAGACAATCACCAACAGGACACAGTGAGGGAAATGGTGACTGGACTCTGGAAAATCCATGTAATCTCAAGAAATGATATTTGTGTATTAGCTTTACAAGGCAGAAGCATATACAGCAATATGAATGGTATGCTCAAAACTGCAGAAAAGACTAGAGAAGAAATAAAGTTTTTTCAAGTGATTTTTATTGGGCATAATTTATTCTAGAGGCTTTTTTCCATCCTGCTTGTCCTTTATTGGTCATCTTTCTAAAATGTGATGTTTTAACTGAACACTGAATTTGGTGGTAGTATCACCAGGGCAGAGTAGAGCGGGATTATCATCTCCCTAATTCTGGACATAAATCTAATATTCTTTGAGCCTCAAGCCAGAATATCAATAGGATACTGGTGTGTAGGATTAATTGCAGGGTCAGAGATATGTGTGTTGGTAAAGATGGTAAGGTACATGTTTAAAAAAACCCAGTTTATGCTGGGAAAACTGGAAAAGAGTATGGCAGAAACTAGGCATAGACCCAAATCTCACACCATATACCAAAATAAAGTCAAAATGGGTTCAGGACTTAGATATAAAGGCTGATGCCATAAGTAAACTGGGAGAACAAGGAATAGTTTACCTATCAGATCTATGGAGAACAGAAGAATTCATGACCAAACAGGAGATAGAGAACATTATGAAAAGCAAAATGGATAATTTTGATTACATTAAATTGAAAAGTTTTTGCACAAACAAAGCCAATGCAACTAAGATTAGAAGGAAGGTAGAAAATTGGGAAAGAATTTTTACAACCAGTCTTTCTGATAAAGGCCTCATTTCTAAAATATATAGAGAATTAAGACAAATTTATAAGAACACAAGCCATTCCCCAATTGATAAATGGTCAAAGGATATGAACAGACAGTTCTCAGATGAAGAAATTAAAGCCATCTATAGTCATATGAAAAAATGCTCTAAATTGTTATTGATTAGAGAAATGCAAATCAAAACAACTCTGAGGTACCACATCACACCTATCAGATTGGCCAACATGACAAAACAGGAAAATGATAAATGTTGGAGAGGATGTGGGAAAATTGGAATGCTAATACATTGTTGGTGGAGTTGTGAAATGATCCAACCATTTTGGAGAACAATTTGGAACTATGCCCAAAGGGCTACAAAAATGTGCATACCCTTTGATCCAGCAATAGCACTTCTAGGGCTATATCCCAAAGAGATCAAACAAATGGGAAAAGGACCCACATGTACAAAAATATTCATAGCAGCTCTTTTTGTGGTGGCAAAGAATTGGAAATTGAGAGGATGCCCATCAATTGGGGAATGGCTGAGCAAGTTGTGGTATATGAATGTAATGGAATACTATTGTTCTATAAGAAATGATGAACAGGCTGACTTCAGAAAAACCTGGGAAGACTTATATGGTCTGATGCTGAGTGAAGTGAGCAGAACCAAGAGGACTTTGTATACAATAGCAACCACGTTATGCAATGACTAAGAATGTTAAACTGAACCCTTCTCAGCATTACGAGGATCTAAGCCATCTCCAGAGGCCTCGGGATGGAAAATGCTGTCCACATCCAAAAAAGAACTATGGAAGTCGAATGCTCTCACTTATTTTTACCTTGTTGATTTTGTTTCATCTTTCTGATGGTTCCTCCTATTGGTTTTAATTTTTACTTACAACTTCACTAATGTGAAAATATGTTTAATGGCTATGTAAATGTAAAGCCTATGTCAGATTGTGAGCCGTCTGGGGGGGGGGAGAAAAAGGGAGAAAAAATTTTCAACTCAAAAGCATATGGAAAAAAAAATTAAAAAAATAAAATAAAATAAAATGAAAAAAAAACCAGTTTATTCCACAGAAATGGAACAAAGACAGTCATGATTGACACTTCTCTATAGAACAGATACTTATTCAAGGTAACTGAGCATACCCCCATTAGAGTCTGTGGTATGTATCGTAGAAGATAGATAGATAGATAGATAGATAGATAGATAGATAGATAGATAGATAGATAGATGATAGATAGATAGATAGATAGCTGAATGAATAAATAAAGAATGCATTAGACTGTTGGGATATAAAGCTTTTACCTTTATGCCACCTGAGAGGTACTCAAAAATGAAAAACAGAGCCATGTTAATACATTAAGTATGCTGGAACATTGAACACAAAGGCTATCTCTTTCCTTGTCTATATCTATACATTAGATAGAAATAGATATAGTAGATATAGATTCATCTATAGGTATAGCTAGATATGGATATGTATTACACACACACAGATATAGATATATCTGGAGAAAGAAAGATACAGAGAGAGGGACATAGACAGAGACAGAGAGATAATCCAAATATTCATAGTATATTTTGTCCAACCTGGTGATGGACATTATAAAGCTCCAGGTTGTGGGAGAATATTGCTACCAAAGGAGTCATATCATAGACACTGTTCAAACAAAATAATAGTGTGAAGCAAATGAGGCAAAGAGTACCCAAGAATAGATCAGGTTATCAAGATAAGCACTATCCAGCAAATGGTCATCTTACTGAAATGGGTTCAGTGTCTGGGCCATCATTATGGAAAGATATTTCAGAATTGCCAAGAAAACCTTATTATGATATAGAGGAAGATGTATACTAGTGTAAGGCTAGGATTATAGACAAAAGATATTTCCAGAAATATAATGAGGAATCTGATGAAATATTTGCCCTAGTCAACAAAGATAACCTACCACAGCAGATGGAGAAATACATATAAAATCAAGATATTGTTGACAGTAGAGTTTGGGTAGTAGAAACAGCACTGAACATGGAGACAAATTAACTAGCCTCCCCCAATAGCTACAGAAGAGTCCCTGAAGCAGTTGCTAACATTTAATTGTTGAAAAATAAACCACAAGGTATTAGTCTGGTTTTCACAGCCAACAAGTCAAGTGCTCAGGGTGGCCACTGAAGAGCTTTATGAATTGGAAGGAAGAATGAGGTTGCCTTGAAAGCATCCAGAACAAAAGCCAAGTTTATAGGATCAAACTAGTGAATCAAACTGCTTTCCTGTATGCTGAGAGAAAATGGCAGGAAGTGATTGAGTCTACTCCCTGGCAGGAAAATCTTAGAGATGAGGGGCAACCCAGAAAAACATCAATAACTTGTTCGATTTCCTAAATTTGGTGTCAAAGAACTTAGTTGTTGTTGTTTTATAATGCTGAAATCAGTGTAGGGCAGATCTCAATGTGATGAAACTCTCTTCCTCCTGGCAACCCCACAGAATACATGGCATATAGAGTCGTGGTCTTTTGTCATTGATAGAAATGGAAGAAAGTCATGTCATTGGTACAGATAAATCATCAAGGAAAGGTTGGCCAGTTTTATTTTCTAGCTCCTCATGGTGTTAAAGAGGCTAAGGTCTAAGTTTTTTCTATTCATATGATCTGAATAGTTATGGTCCTTTTCATGGTTATAAACTAAACCTCAAATGCTGGCCAACCATCCCCCAGATGTGTATTCTCCATTACAAAGGCAACCATATAAAGGAATGTGGCTGATGATTTAGTTCTAATTCACTCTTTTTTGTTTGGTTCCTCAGGGTTATAGTTTCATCACAGTTGAGAGCTCCTGGTAAAGAACTTTCTCTTCCAATGTAGTTTAGCACTTGCTTTGCAACCTATAATCTTAAAAAGTTGCTTGAAACATTGAGAAGTTATGTGACTAAACAGCTACTACGTATGTATCAAAGGCAAAGCTTGAGCCCAGATCTCCCTAACTCTGAAGCCAACTTTCTCATAACTATACCACAATGCCTTTCAACAAGTCAAGGCCTTCAAGGTTCTTGCAAACTGCACAAGTCCCTATGCAATTGGCCACACCCAGAAGAAGATCTAAATACCTAGAACCAAGGCAGTTAAACCTGAAAGGAACCTGAGAGATTACCTAGCCTAAGCCCTTGGAAAAATCTCTGGTAGTTTGTGGTTCCCATCACTCTCCAAAGTTTTCTCTCGCCAACCTGGTAGATGGAGTATCATAATTCTGAGGCCTATATCATGAAGGACAAGAGATGAATGAAATGATCATAGGTGTGGAAGAAAAAGGAGAAAGGGAAGAAAGTAGAGGAGGATGGAGAGAGAAAAGAAAGAAAGGACAAAGAGGAGGAAGGGAAGGACAAAGATAAGGAAGGAAGAAATCAAGAGAAAGGAAAAAAGGGAAAAAGGAAGAGAAAGAGAAGAAAGAAAAGAGAGGAAGAGGTAAGAAAAGAGAAGAAGAGCAGTATGGAGAAAGAGACTCAGAGAAGGTTGCCCAGTTGTTTAGTAACAGATCCATCGAAGAAAAGGAAGTCACTCTTGTTTGAAAGATGCCTCTGCTATCTTCTTCTTCTTTGCATCTCTGGTGAGAGCAGGGCAGAAGAGGGGCAATCAAATGACCATGACATGTGAAGTAGGGCCAAACTCAGTTCATCACGCCGCAGAACTATATGTTAACACAGCTGGAAAGCTGAAATCTACATTCCAGATGCTGCCTTCTTTACACTGAAGCACTGTGAAATGTAGAGGAACAGCATGATATAGCTGCAGGCTCCCTGTGGGGAGGACAGAGCAGGATTGACATCTGTGAGCTATGGCTCAGAGACTCATCATTTTTAAGTGGCAAATACTACCATGTAATTCGTTGCACTTGTAGCCAAGAAGTAAGTCAAAAAACCCATCACTTCATTGGACAGGGCTCTCTATTTCTTTCTAATCCCTTAGCCTCTCTAGTTTCTCTGACCATTCTTAAAATATGGCCTCAAAAGCTATATTTTTTTTCTTTAGATATAGCACACCTCTGATCCTTTCTATATTCCTCCTCCTTAAGCAGCATAATCATATTTTCCTCCTTTTTCAGAGGGGTGTTCCAACTTCTGAATCTTTCAGTATGGCAAATTTCCAGTAAGAATACTCTGTACCAATACAGACAGGCAACTCTTCTGCAAAGTATGGTCTCAAAGAGTTATCCTGTGGCACTGAGTTGCTAAGTGATTTGCCCTGGGTCACACAGCAGGTTTTCCTGATTCCAAGACCAGCTTCTATCCATCATGACTTCCTGAATCTTTAACATACTTATTACTGAATTAATTGCCCTGTTACTATATAACTATTGTACCTTACAATCTGGAGGATCTTCTTCTACCAAATGTTCATTGTCAAATCTATGCAAACATCAAAACTTTTCATGATATCAAAGCTAGAGCCAGAAAGAACCTCAGGGACAACTAGTCCAATTGTCCTGCATCACAGATGAAGAAACTGCAGTTCAAAAAGGTTAATTTCATATAGATAGTAACTAACAAGGTCAATATTGAAACTCAGATCCTCTAACTTGAAACCCAGCCCTCTTTCTGACACATACTGTTAATTGCTACCATTCAGGTCTCAGGCCATGGCCATCCCAGCCTAAGAAAAGCATGGAATCACAATGCAGAGTGGTACCATGTTTCAGCAGTCTTCTACCACTGAAAAATCTGATTTCCTTAAGACACATTTGTATTCAGATGAATGAGTTGGGTAGTTTACATTTTGATAATATAAAACTTAAAGAAGGAGAGTTATTTGTGTATATAGTTTTCATTTGCTTTTATGGACTCAGTTGGCTCCAGGGATGGCAAAAATCCATATAAATTTTTAATATATAGCTATTTATTTGGATATTTTTATAGTAAATAATAGGTTAATGTGCCCAAAGAATTCTTCTTCTCCTTCTCCTTCTTCTCCTTCTTCTCTTTCTTCTTCTCCTTCTCCCCCTCAAAAAAACTTGAAGTACCTCCATCTTATCCATCTAAACCCTACCCATCCCCCACAGACCAGATCAAAGTGCGCTTATTTACATATGTGAATATGTAAATTTATATATTTGCATATTTACTGATTTACATACATGCTTATATATTTAACTTTTCCTGCATATTGATCTGGTTATTCCAACTACATTATACTGCTTCTTATGCTTCTTTGTTTTCCCACAGGGTCTTGAATATAGCAGCTGCTTGATGTGAATTTCATAGAATCATAGATTTAGAATGGACCTTAGAAACCCAGTCTGGGCCTTCATTTTAGAAATGAAGGTCCAAAGAGATAATAGGACCTAACAAAGATCACAGTTTGTGAGTGACAGATGTAGAACTCAAATTCAAGCCAATTCACTTCCTCATCCAATGGTCCTTCTATTCAGCTAAGCTACGTGTCTACAATAGTGCAACTGCTTGATTTAATGAGCTTAATTCCACAGCATGTTGGTATTACAAACCACCAAAGAAAACACAGGTTCTGAGAGTGTACCTAAGTAAACAGGAATATCTACGGTAGGGAAAGAATATCATAGTGATTTCTTAAAGACTGCATTTTCAGTCTTCCAAAAACACTATTTTAAAGAAGAAAAAAAATGTATTCTTTCAGAAATGAGGTAAATAGGAACACGGCATAGAGCTCTGTGGATGTTGCTTCTAGATACAAAATCTTTTGCAACAATGGAGGCAAGGAATGAGAACAGAAGAGCTGTGAGGTGTAAGGCATGAGAAATGATGTTTTGTTTACAGTGAAAAGAGGATGAGAAAAATCCCCCCCATTCTCTTGTTTCTGTATAGTCTACTGGCAGAAAGATTTTCAACAGGGTAGAAGCATCCTGATATTACTGGGTCTGGTCACACCTACTACTTCTTTTAGAGATATGACCATCTGTTTTTGATAGTGAGACACAGCTCAATTCAGCCCCTTAATTTCTTGAAATCTAAGGAATCAGTGGCATATAGAACAAAGTTGTTTTCATTTTTTTTCTTCCTTACCAAGTAATTAATCAATGGATATTTGTTTATTAAATACTTACATTGTGCCAGGAACTGTACTAAGCACTGAATACAAAGAAAAAGAAAAAAAAAGCAATCCCTTGCCTTGAGAAGCTTACATTCTAACTAATGAAATAGCACATATGAATAAAAATATTTTAAAATATGAAGTAAATTGAAGGTAACTTTAAAGACAGTTATCTAAAAAACAAGAAAGCCACTGTTATTTTTTGCTTCTAGAATAAAACATAAATTCTTTTATTTGGCTTTTAAAGCCCTTCACAGCCTTGCTCTTCCTTTGCTTCCAGCCTCATTATGCACTGCCCTCTATGGATCCAGAGACAGTGGCTTTCCCTCTCTCTCTGATTCTTACTCCTGTCATTCCGTCACTTGTCTCTAAGCCTAAGCACTGCCTGTACTCCATGCCTGGAAAGCATTCCCTCCTTACCCCTTCTGCAGAGAATATCTACCTTGCTTCAGGACACAATTTTTAAAACTCCCTCTATAGTATGGATTTCTTATGATTTACTGATTCATAGCCCCTTTGGACAATCTCATGAAGCTTAGGGACCCCTCCTCAGCATAATGATTTTAAAGGCATGACATAAAATATATAGATTACAAAGAAAACTAATTATGTAATAATAATAATAATAATAATAATAATAAAAGCTAATATTTTATAGTGTTAATTGAGAACAAGAACTGTTCTAAGTACTTTACGATTATTATCTCATTTGATTATTTGATCACATTTGTTTGTTTGTTTGTTTGTTTGCTTATTTATTGTCTCATTTGATTACAACAATCCCAGTAAGTAGGTATTATTATTATAATTATTTTATGGATGAGAAGTTGAGGCTAACAGAGGTTAAGTGGCTTACCCAGGGTGACACAGCTGATAGACCTACCCTAGTTATACTACCTTATACTTTGAACCTTATTTTGTTTTCTATTCAAGATCACAGATCCCCTGAAATCTATTCACAAAGACAAGACTGATAAGCACTGGTCTGCACAAATCCTTTTCTTACTGTCCCCAAATCTTAGGGCTTTCCCTACCTACCGTGTACTTATTCTCTTTACTCTAACATCTTCCAAGCCAGAACATGTGTATTACCTAACCTTCCCTTTTGCTTTGAATTGAATCCTCCTGTATGTGTTTTCTTGAGAGAAGAAACTTTCTTCCTTTCATATTTCTAACCCCAGCATTTATTAGCACAGTGTTTATTTTTTATTAGTAAGTATTTTATATTATATGTATATTTAACTTATTTTATTAAAGTATTAATTATTAAACTACATTAGTAAATGCTATTACCATATCTATTTAAATCATATTTATTTAAATAAATTATACTTATTCTGTTTATAATTATATGTAGATTCTGTCTTCTCAGAAGAATATAAGCACCTTGAGGATAAGGATTATTTTGTTTGTTGTAATTATATCCCTAGCACCTTGCCCAGTGCCTACCACATAGCCCCACACACTTAATAAATGCTTGTCAACTCACTAATTAATTCCTCACTGTAGTGAAAGAGATCCACTGCAGAATGCAAATGAAAGAGGAATTCATTATAGATGGATGATTCCCCTATTTGTAGATGATGTGTAGATGAGATTTCTAAATCAGATCCATATTCCCTCAAAAGAGTTTAGCCTAACAACCACAGTGGAAAAACCGAGTACCTTGGATATAGACTATGACACATAATTTAGATAGAAACCTATAGAGATGGTACATCAAGAGCTGGCTAAATTGTTTTTGGGAAATGATACAGTGCTATTAATGATTTTAAGTTTTTCCCTGGAACAAAAGTTTTTCTTTTTCTTTAATAATAATGGTCTTCTTTTGCTGCTATATAGTTGCAAGTCATGGAATTCCACAACCTCCCCAAGAATTAAAGTTGTGGTTTACTCAAAGGGCAATGAAGAAGGGCATGAAAGGCATGAGTAGATTGCAACATACAATCAACTAAGAATTTTACAACAGAAAATGCATAAAGGATGTCAAAAGAGCAATATATAATCAGAAAAGAAGGTGAGCCAATTTTATGGTAAGAATGAGGGTGGGCTCCACTGGTATCTATGCAACATTAAGAGTTGTAGAGGAAGACTACTCTCCCCTTCACCCATACCCCATTGGATAAATAAGAGCACATGAACAAGAACCACATAGGAAGATAGGGAATGAATGGGGTAGGAACTTCATTATTTGAAGGAATAGTCACAAAGATGGATCTCATTGAAGTAATGAAACAAGAAACCCTAGTGTGTTTTAAAGATGACTTCGCAGGACTTGCACATACAACTCCCCTGATCACATCCCAGAGTTTCTTGATGCCTCTGTCATATGCAGATTCTTGAATCTTGGCTTGTTTGGACTATAGGTGTAACCTGGCAATGGTATTTCTTACATTCCAGATTGCTTAAGAAAAGACTGCTCTAAGACCAATTTCTAGACTTCCCTAGTAAAGATATAGGGTTGACTGTGACTTTGGTCACTGAGTAGTTCACCTCTAAGACTTCATGCCAGGGAGATTCAACTTCCATTGCCAGGAAAATTGATACATTTTAAATTGACAGCAGCTATTTGTCCAGATAGAAACACAGTCCCTAGCTTTTTTTTTGGGGGGGGAGGCAATTAGGGTTAAGTGACTTGCCCAGGGTCACACAGCTAGGACGTGTCATGTGTCTGAGATTGGATTTGAACTCATGTGCTCCTGACTTCAAGGCCAGAGCTCTATCCACTGAGCCACCTAGCTGCCCCACACTCCCTAGCTTCTAAGCAAGGCTGTAGGCAGTTTTTTCATAGTTCAGTTTTAGGAACAGTGGGAATCATGGAATTTTAGATCTAGAAGTGGCCTTGGCACTTGTCCATCCTCCTCTTTAAACCAGGGGTTATTAAACTAGGATCTGTGAACATATGCAGATATATAAACAACTATTTCAATATTGCTTTCCTTGGTATATATTTTCTATATATTTTATTTAATTCATTTAAAAATACAGTTTTTGAAAAGTGATTCATTGGTTTCACCAAACTAGCAAAGGACCTTTGAATAAAAAAGGCTAAGAAACTCTGCTCTCTGATATCCCCAACATACCCTCCTGCTCCAGAGAGTAAAATTTCATTAAAATGGAAATGGCATAGAAGAGTGATATGAAAAGCTAAATTTCATATTGGCGAAGATAATACTCTGCTACTGTTAGTCTTCTTTCCCAGAAGCAAGAGCTTGGACACTGTGGTTGTTGTAATGGTGATTGTGGTTATGGTTACTGCTTCAGCTACTGCTGTTGCTATTGTTGTTTGTAGGGTTTTTTTTTTAATAGGGAGAAAAGAGAATGTCAAAGAGGAAGGGCTTTCCAATGGAGTCTCTAGGGACCAAAAAGGCAGTTCCCTTTTTAGGATTTTATTTTTCCTTCTGAATATGCAGCTATACATAATAGAATGAACTATTCTATAGTAAGAAGGTGTCAGTTTTGAAACGTGGGTCTGCTACTTACTCCTTTTTTTTTTAATATAAATTTATTTTTAGTTTTCAACATTTACTTCCACAAGTTTTTGAGTTTCAAATTTTTGCCCCATCTCACCCCTCCCCCACCCCAAGATGGCATGCATTCTGAATATCCCTTCCCCTAGTCTGTCCTCTCTTCTATCTCTCCTCCCCTTCTCTTAGCCCCTTCCACTTCTATTTTCCTATAGGGCAGGATAGACTTCTATACCCCATCTCCTATATTTCTTATTTCCCAGTAGCATGTGAAAATATTTTTTTAAACATATGTTTTTAAAACTTTAGGTTTCAAATTTTCTTTCTTCCTCCCTCCCCACCCACCCTCATTGAAAAGGCAAACAACTCAATACAGGTTATATGTGCAGTTATGCAAAACACTTTCATAGTAGACATGTTGTGAAAAACTAACTCTATTTCCCTTAATCCTATCCTGTCCTCCCATTTATTCTATTCTTTCTTTTGACCCTGTCCCTCCTCAGAAGTATTTACTTCTGATTACCCCCTTTCCCAATCTGCCCTCCTCTCTATCATACCCCTGCTCTCTTGTCCTCTTCTCCCCCTATTTTCCTGTAGGGTAAGACAGATTTCCATACCCAATTGAATGTGTGTTATTCCCTCCTTAAGCCAAATCCTATGAGAATAAGATTCACTCATTCCCTCTCACCTTCCCCTGCTTCCCCTCCACTGTAAGAGACTTTTCTTTTCTGTTTTTTTTTGTGAGATAATTTACCCCATTCTACCTCTCCCTTTCTTCTTCTCGAGTATAATCCTCTCTCATCCCTTAATTTTATTCTCCAGATATGACCCCTTAATCTTCAATTCACCCTGTGCCCTCTATCTATCTATCTATCTATCTATCTATCTATCTATCTATCTATCTATCTATCTATATACACATACATATAATTTTTTTCCTTCAACTACCCTAATACTGACAAAGGTCTCATGAGTTATAAATATCATCTTTCCATGCAGGAATGTAAACAGTTCAATCTTAATAAGTCTCTTATGATTTCTCTTTCCTGTTTACCTCTTCATGTTCCACTTGAGTCCTGTATTTGAAAGTCAAATTTTCTATTCAGCTCTGGTCTTTTCATCAGAATGCTTGAAAGTCCTCTATTTCACTGAATGACCATTTTTTCCCCTGAAGGATTATACTCAGTTTTGCTGGGTAGGTGATTCTTGGTTGTAATCCTATCTCCTTTGCCCTCCAGAATATTATATTCCATGCCCTGCAGTCCTTTAATGTAGAAGCTGCTAAATCTTGTGTTATCCTGATTGTGTTTCCACAGTACTTGAATTGTTTCCTTCTGGCAGCTTGTAATATTTTCTCCTTGACCTGGGAACTCTGGAATTTGGCTACAATATTCCTAGGAGTTTTCCTTTGGGGATCTCTTTCAGGAGGAGATTGTGGATTCTTTCAATTTCTATTTTGCCCTCTGGTTCTAATATATCAGGGCAGTTTTCCTTGATAATTTCTTGAAAGATGATGTCTAGGCTCTTTTTTCGATCATGGCTTTCAGATAGTCCAATAATTTAAATTCTCTCTCTGGATCTATTTTCCAGGTCAGTTGTTTTTTCCAATGAGATATTTCACATTGTTTTCTAATTTTTCATTCTTTGATTTGTTTTACAGTGTCTTGATTTCTCATAAAGTCACTAGCTTCCAATTGCTCTATTCTAATTTTTAAGGAAGTATTTTCTTCAGTAATCTTTTGGACTTCCTTTTCCATTTGGCCAATTTTTCTTTTTAGGGCATTTTTCTCCTCATTGGCTTTTTGGACCTCTTTTGCCATTTGGGTTAGGCTATTTTTTAAGGTGTTATTTTCTTCAGTATTTTTTTGGGTCTCCTTTAGCAAGCTGTTGACTTTTTTTCATGATTTTCTTGCATCACTCTCATTTCTCTTCCCAGTTTTTCCTCTACTTCCCTTACTTGCTTCTCAAAATCCCTTTTGAGCTCTTCCAAGGCCTGGGACTGATTCATATTTTTCTTGGAGGCTTTGGATGTAGGAGCTTTGACTTTGTTGTCTTCTTCTGGTTGTATATTTTGATCTTCTTTTTCACCAAAGTAAGATAATATAGTCTGACTCTTTTTGCGCTGCTTGCTCATGATCCCAGCCAATTACTTGAGTTTTAAACTCTTTGTTAAGGTAAGAGTCTGCTTCCAATGTGGAGAGTGTACTGTCCCAAGCTTCAGGGGTTTGTATAGCTGTTTTCAGAGATACTTGTATGGACCTGTAAATTTTCAGTTCTTCCAATGTGGTATGATAAGGGGCGAGGTGTTTACTCCTTTCCTGCCCTGTGACCACAAGTACTCCTTTCTGTCCTGTAACTGTGAGGAGGGGGTCCTCTTCACAGCCACTACAAGCTCCACGCCAGTGCTCCTCCTCACCCCAGCACCATGCCCAGAACTGTGACCCAGATCCAAACACGGGCAAAGCAAGAGATTCCTGCCTCAGCACTGGCAAAGAGATCCCTGCAATCCCTCTCTGATCAGCCACTGGATTCCCCTTCAGTCTGTGGGCCAGAAGCTTGGGAAGCAGCTGGCCCCCCAGGGCCACATGCTTGGGGAATGGAGCTGAAACCCCGCCTTTCTCTCTGAGCACCACAGAAACAGACTTTTCCCACTGACCTTCTAAGTTTTCTCTGGCATTGGTGGATTGAGGAGTCTGGAAACCACCACAGCTGCCCGCGATTCAGTCCTCTGAGGCCTGCTCCAGGTTTGCTGTGGCCTGCACACCCACAGCTGCGCTATGCTCCCAGATACACTTTTCTGATCAATCTTCCAGGTTGTCTTGGGCTGGAAATTTGTTTCGCTCTGTCTTTTTGTGGGTTCTGCTGCTTCAGAATTTGTTTAGAGCCATTTTTTATGAGTATTTGGAGGGGTTTGGGGGAGAGCTCAAGCAAGTCACTGCTTTCACTCTGCCATCTTGTCTCTGCCCCCCTATCTGCTACTTACTCCTTATGAGTCCTTTGGCAAATCATTCCTTCTTTAGGACTTCAGTTTCCCCACCTGTAAAATAAAGTACATGACCTTTAAGGCACCTTCCACCTTTAAATCCTACAATGCTCAATCGACCCTCAGATCTTGGGGAGTCAAGCAATCTGCTTTCTCCACTATGATTAGTAGTTCTTCCATCTGAGTATTCTCTTCTCCCAGGCCATCTCTAGAACCACTTTAGTATCTAAGCAAACAAGCCACACTTTTGAGGGTAGCAACAGTAGCAGCAAATTTGGGAGCTCTCAAGTCAGAAATGTTAAGGGGATCAGGCAATAGGTCAGAATGAGATTACAAAAGATTCCTGTGTTAGCACTAGTCACAAAACTAAGCACTGCTTTGCAACTCCATTGCCTATACCCACTTCAAGATCACAATTTCAGGGCAGAAAAGAGCAATTGAGTTGACAAAGAAGTAGGGACCATAAGGAACAGTAGCAGTTGTGTCAGCAAGGGATCAAGGGCATTTCCACCATAAGGATTAGAGTAAAATTCAGTAGAGCAGCAACCACATCTCTTCCCAGATGACACCACATTGGAAATGCCAAAAATGTTTAAACCCCCAGAACTAGCTATGAAAACAGCATTACAAAAAAGCCTGAAGGTTGGGACAGTATCCACCACAACCCCATGCAGGTGAGTAGAGCCCAACTTTGACGTAAAATTCAAAGTCAAGAAATGGACTGGAAAAGTGAGCAAATAAAAAAAGAACCTGACCATAAAAATCTATTATGGTGGCAGGGAAGATCAAGATATATACTCAGAAGTCAAAAAGATTTTTAAAAATAGCTACAAGAAAAGAATCAAAGAAAAAATTCAATTGTACATAAACACAACAAGAATTCCTGAAAGAGCTAAAAATTATTTTCAAAATCAAATAAGAGTGCGAGTGGAAAAAATGTCATGTCCAACTCTCCATGACCCCATTTGGGGTTTTATTGGCATAGATACTGGAATGACTTACCATTTCCTTCTCCAGCCCATTTACAGATGAGGAAACTGAGGTGAACCAGGTTAAGTGACTTGCCAAGGGTCACAGAGCTAGTAACTCCAGGGACCAGCATTCTATCTTATATATAGATATATACAGATATACGTGTGTACATATGTATGTATGTGTGTATATGCATATATGCACTAAACAGCATGGCATCACATTCTTAAAGGAAAAGTTAAATGAATTTTCCCCTCTCAGAGCTAGATAAAGCTAACCATAATATAAATAAGAAAAAGGTTAAGGGGATAAAAAGAATTTTAGAAAAGTTATATATATGACAGACTTCTGTGGAAATTGAATGGAAAAATAAAGGAGTGTGCCTTTTTCACAGATATATATGGCACCTTCATAAAAACTGATTAGCATAAAAGCATAAAAACCTTAAAAACAAATGCAGAAAAGCAGAAATATTAAATATACACTTTTCAGAAAATATTGCAATAAAAATTACATTCAAAAAAGGGCCATGAAAGCATAGATTAAAAATAATTGTAAACTAAATGATATAATCCTAAAGAATGAGTGAATCATAGAATAAATCATAGAAACAATAATTTCATTAAAGAGAATAATGAGACAACATATCAAAATCTGTGGAGTGCAGCCAAAGCAGTGCTTAGAAGAAAAATTATACCTTTAAAACATACATCAATAAAGGAGAGAATGAATAGATCAGTGAATTGGGCATGCAACTAAAATAACTACAAAAAGGACAAATAAAAATCCCCAATTAAACACCAATATAAAAGTCCTCAAAATGAAAAAAGGAGATTAATAAAACTGAAGGTTAAAAAAGCATTGAACGAATACATAAAATATGAGCTGGCTTTAGGGAAAAATGATAAACTGTTGATTAATTTTACTTAAAAAAGGAAGAAGAAAACCAAATTACCAGAATCAAAAATGAAAAGGGATAATGCACCACCAATGACATGAAACTAAAGCAATTATAAAAAGATATTTTGCCCAATTACATTCCAGTAAACTGACAAAGTGAAATGAATGAATATTTACATATTTATGATATATATATACATATATGTATATATTATCCAGAGGCATAGAAGTAGAAATAGAATACTTAAATAAACGTATCTTAGAAAAAGAAATTAAACAAGCCATTAATAACTCCCTGAGAAAAAATGCTCAAGACCAGATGGATTTACAAGTGAATTCTACCAAACATTTGAGAAACAATTAATCCCAATACTGTATAAACTGCTTTTTCAAAAATAGCTAAAGAAGTAATTCTACCAAATTCCTTTTATTACACAAATATGGCTTTGATACACATGGGAAGAGCAAGAATGATGAAAGAAAGCTGTAGGCCAATTTCCCTAATGAATATTGATGTAAAAAAAAGTAAACACCAGCAAAGAGATTACAACAATATATCAGAAAGATCATACACTATGATCTTGTGGGATTTATACCAGGAATACCAAGCTGGTTCAATATTAGGAAAACAATCAGCAGAATTGGCCATGTCAAAAAAAAAACATATTATATCAATTGATGCAGAAAAAGCTTTTGAAGGAATATAACACTCATTTCTATTAAAAATACTGAAAGGAATAGGAATAAATGGACTCTTTTTTAAAATAATAAGTAGTATCAATATAAAACCTTGGACAAACATCTTTAATGGGGATAAACTAGAAGTCTTCTCAATCATATCAGGAGAGAAGCAAGGATGCCCATTACTATACTATTATTCAATTTTTATTAAAAATGCTAGCTTTAGGAATAAGACAAGAAAAAGAAACTAGAAGAAATTAAAATAGACAGTGAGGGAACAAAACTGTCACTCTTTGCAGACAATATGATGGTATATTTAGAAAATCCTAGAGAGTCAACTAAAAAACAGGTTGAAAAAATTGCCATTAGCTAAGTTGTACAATATAAAATAAACCCACACAAATCATCAGCATTTCTATATATTACCAAAAAAAAACCTAGCAGGAAAAGATAGAAAGAGAAATTCCATTTAAAATAACCTAAACATTATAAAATACTTGGGAGTTTACCCACCAAGACAAACCCACGAACTATATGAACACAATTACAAAACATTTCACACAAATAAAGATATATCTAAACAACTGGAGATACATTAATTGCTCATGGGTAGGCCAATTCAATATAATAAAAGTGACAATTCAACCAAAATCAATTTACTTTTCAGTTCCATACCAAACTGCCAAAGGATTATTTTATGGAGCTAGTAAAAATACTTTAACAAATCATCTAGAAAAACAAAAGGTCAAGTGTATCAAGAGTATTTATTTTTTCAAAAAAAAAAGCGAAGGAAGGCAGTCTGGTAGGTCCACATTTCAAACTACATTACAATGCAGCAATCATCAAAACAATCTAGTACTGGCTAAAAAATAGACTGGTGAATAAATGGAATAGATTAGGTATACAACACAGTAGTAAATTACCTTGGTAATCTAGCATTTGATAAACCCAAAGATGCAAGCTTTTAGGGTCAAGAACTTACCATTTCACAAAATTGCTATGAACACTAGAAAGCAGTTTGGCAGAAACTAGGTCTAGGACAGCATCTCACACTATATAGCAAAATAATGTCAAAATGGTTACATGATTTACACATTAAGGGTGGTGTCATAAGTAAATTAGGGGAGTATGCAAATTTGTAACTTTCAGATCCATGGGTAAAGGAAGAGTTTATGACCAAACAGGAATTAAAGAGGATCATTGGAAGTAAAATAGATAGTTTTGAAAACATGAAATTAAAAATTGCACAAATAAAACCAATGCAGCCAAAGAAAAAAAGAAAGCGGGAAACTAGGAAAAAATATTCACAGCAAGTTTATCTGATAAATGTCTAATTTCTCACATACACAGAAAACTGAGTCAAATTTATGGAAATAAGAGCCATTTCCCAATTGATAAATGGTCAAAGGATATTAAAGTTTTCAGAAGAAGTAATCAAAGCTATTAATAGTTACATGAAAAAATGCTCTGAAAGACAATTGATTATACAAATTCAAAATGTTTTGGTTTATTTTCTGGCAGTTGGAGTTAAGTAACTTGCCCAGGGTCACACAGCTAGTAAGTCTCAAATGTTTGGACTGAGGCCAGATTTGAACTCAGGTCCTCCTAACTTCAGGGCCAGTGTTCTATCCACTGCACCACTTAGCTGCCCCTATACAAACTCAAACAAAAACAACCCTGAGACCCCACCTCAATCTATCAATTGGCTACTATGACAGAAAGGAAAATGATAAAAACAAGAGGGGATGTGGGAAAATAGCTACACTAATGCATTGTTAATGGAGTTGTGGACTGATCCAACCATTCTCGAGAACAATTTGGAACTATGTCCAAAACACTAGAAAACTGTGCAAAACCTTTGTCTCAGCAATACCACTACTAGTTCTGTGTTCTAAAGAGATCAAAGAAAAGGGGAAAGGACCTATTTGTGCAAAAATATTTATAGCAGCTCTTTTTGTGATGGCAAAGAAATGGAAATCAAAAGGCTGCCATCAACTGGGATTTGTGATGGAACACCATTGTGCTATTTTAAAAAATGATATTTCAGATGTAAAAAGAAACTACTGTTTCAGAACAACCTGGGAAAACTTATTGAAGCAAAGAGGACCAGGAGAACATTGTACATAGTAACAGCAATATTATAATGATGATCAACTACGATTTAGCTGCTCTGATCAAGACAATGGTCTAAGACAGTTTGAAAGGACCTATGATGAAAAATGCTTTCCACCTCCAGAGAGACAAATGAACTCTGCAGACTGAAGCATATTTTTTTCTTTTCTTCATTTTTTAAATTTTATGCAATATGGCTAATAGGGAAATACAGTTTGCATGACTTCACATGTATAACTGATGTATTGCTTGCCTTCTCAATGTATGGGGAAGGTGTTGAAGGGAAGGAAAGAATTTTAAACTCAAGTTTTTTAAATGAATGTTAAATATAAATCAGTTAAAAATTATAAGGGAGGGCCAGCTAGGTGGCACAGTGAATAGAGCACCGGCCCTGAAGTCAGGAGGGCCTGAGTTCAAATCCAGCCTCAGACTAAACACTTGACACTTACTAGCTGTGTAACCCTGGGTAAGTCACTTAACCCCAATTGCCTAAAAAAAAAAAAATTACAAGGGAAAAATTCTTTTTAAAAATCAATAAGATACAGAAAAGGGGAGCTTGACAGGAAGGATGACCTGGAACAAAATCCAATTTGGTGGTTGCCACCTCAGTTTCTTCTCATAGGAAAAGTTTCCTTAGCTCCTTCTCTGCTTAGGAACAAACAAGACATACTCTCCACTTCCAAACTTCTCTATTACCATTGAGGGAATTGCCATCCTCCCAGTCCCTCATACTGGCAGTCTAGGAGTTATCCTTGATTCCTCACTATTGCTTATGTTCCATATCCAATCTATTGCCAAGGGCCACCAATTTCACCTTTGCAACATTTCTAGAATATGCCTCCTCTGATACTTCTTCCATCCTGGTGCAAGTGCTTATTTTCACCTCACTCCTGGACTATTGTAACCTACTGGTTGATCTGCCTACCACAAGCTTCTCTTCACTCCAGTCCACCCTCCATTCAGTTGCAAAAATGATTTTCCTAAAGCATGAGCCTGACCGTGTCACCCCCTATTCAGTAAGCCCCCATGGCCCCCTCAAATAATACTAATGACTGTTGTGACATTTTGCAGAATCAGCCTATGACTCAAGCTAAGGCCACTCTATCCAAATGCATTAATGGATTTGGGATGTCACAGAGTAATGGAATTTTAGATTCATAGTACACCTCAGTAGCCATTTAGTCCAACTGATTCCTGAAAAGGAAGCTCCACTCTAGTGTGAATGAAAAGTGATCATCTGGGCTCTTCTTGAAGAGTTCTAATGATGAAGAATCCCATTATAGGCTAAAAGAGAACCCATTCTATTTTTATTGAGTTACTCATTCAGAAGTTTTTCATGATATCACATCTAAATTTCCTTATTTATGACTGCTACCCATTGCTACTGGTTATGTCTTCTGGGGCCAAACATGATGATGATGACAATGATGATGATGATGATGACGATGATGATGATGATGATGATGATGATGATGATGATAGCTATTATTTCTATAGTGCTTTAAAGTTTACAAAACATGTTACAAATATCTCATTTGATCTTTTCAACAACCCATGAAGGCAGGTACTATTATTACCACCATTTTACAGATTAGGAAACTTAGACAGACAAAGGTTAAGGAACTTGCTAAATGTCATATAGTTAGTAAGTATCTGAGTCCAGATTTGAACTCAGAGCTTCTTACCTCCAGGCCCAGTGTCACAATATAATTACCTTCAGATACTTGAACACAGTTATCATGTCCTCCCTGGCTCATCTCTTCTTCAGGCCAAACATCCTTAGCTTCTTCAAATTGATCTTCAGATGTCATGATCTCCACAATCATCACCATCCTGGTTGCCCTCTTAAGGACTCACACTCACTTACCAGACTTTCTTCTAAACTGTGGTACCTAGAAGTGAACACAATACTATAGATGTGGTTTAACAAAAACAAACTAAAATGGTCCTGTAGCATTTATGACAATGCTATTCATGTAACAACAAAAAAAAAACACATTTTAAACACAGGTAAAGTGGATTCAACAGCAGGAAAACAAATGGCACAAAACTGAAACACTAAGTTAAGCCCAGTGCCTAGTATGTAGAAGGCATTCATAAATGTTTATCATATTGTATGGTATCTCAAGAAAGTCTCAGTGCTCTTCCCTGTAATAAGTTTGGGTAATACTGTGTGTAGATTTGCATCTAATTCTAACATTGAATTACTATGATGATGACTGAAAAACATACCGAGTTAAAAAAACAAAACCTTAGAATTTATTACGAAAGTCTTACATCTCATAATGTTGTTTGATTCATTATCTCTTACTTGAAGATTTTTTTTTCCTATAAAGTGGGTTATAATCTCATCTAGAGTGTAAGGTGATATTCAACTGCCTTAGAATTTGTGCTTGGAGTTGGGGCATGGTTCCCACACCATTTTAAGAAAGTAGGCAGTTACATGGTGACTTAGAGAGGCAACCTACTAGAAGAGGAAAAAAATCAAGTTAACAACAAGAAGTAAGGTTCACATGTAAATTCAGTCAAACCATAAGCTCTTGAATGGCTATTATCAAGGCAAATCTCCTTGAACTTCCATTTTCTCTCCCTCATTCCACGTACTCTCTCAGGTTTATGTTATCCCTCATTACCTTATTTTTCCCTCAAGGCTTTTCTTCATAGGACTGTAAATTCAGGCCTAAAAGGAACTTAGAAGAGGTCTGTTAGTCTAACTCATTTACTTGACAGATGAAGAATCTTACTTCACCTGGAGGAAATGTGTGCCTGGATTGGGGAAGGAGGAAGCATTGAGCTTACACAGCCTAACCTCATAAAGATGCTCTGAGTCTCCTTGACAGCCTCAGGCACACCCTACTATGGAACTTCTTCCTTACTATTTTATATTTGTTATAAATGTGATCCTGGGTTACCCTTCTCATCTGGGTTACTTTTAGAATTTATCAAGTTTAAAATCACAACCTGATTAGAATCTCACTTTTCTTTAATGCAGAGTAATGTTGTAGTGGTCACTCATTTATCATTGGTCAGATAAATTCCTTCCAAATACTATCCTAAGAATACAAACCAGTCCAGAAACAAAGGACATTTTTGAGAAGAAGAATGAGACTAAGGGATAACTACAAAATACAAATGCAATAAAAAAATGTATGAAGTCACTGGATAAAATACAAAATTTAGACTAAAAAAGCTTACTGCCCTGAAGGAATTTACAATCCAGTAGGGAGACATGACATCAATATAGACAGTGATAATATACAGTAATAAGCATAAAACACATGCCATGCCATGTAAGGACTGATGGGAAAGGTGGACCTTCCAGTAATGGAAAGAAAATGTTTTATAGCTCAGAAGTGATCAACATTAGAGTAGCTGATAAAATCTCTACAACCACACAGAATGACAGGTGTAAGTGTTGCTAGAATAATTTGGGCCATAATTTTTTTTCTTTATAAAAGCCATTTTATTTCAGCCCTTAGAGAATTCCCACTCTCTACTCCAGACCTCATTTTCACACACACACACACACACACACACACACACACACACACATACATCCAACTTGTCCCCAGAAAGTACTTCCTGTCTTGTGCTTTCTGTCTCTGTCTCTCTGTCTCTCTCATCACTTTCCTCTTCTCCACCTCTTAGCACTTTCATTTTCTTTCTCTGTATCCAGAGTTATAAAGCCTAAATGGTCTCAAATACAGACAGGTCCTGCTATATGTAAGATGAGTGGTACAATGGATAAAGCACTCTACCTAGAGTCAGGAAAACCTGGATTCCAATCCATCATAGATATTTATTAGTTGTGTGGACCTTTGGCAAGTGACTTAACCTGTGGTTGCTCAGTTTCCTTATCCATAAAGTGAGAATAATAATACCTCCCTCCTAAGGTAATTATGAGGATAAAATGAGAGTAATATCTGTAAATGTTTTATAACCTTTAAAGTACTATATAAATGCTTGCTTTTATTATTATCCATCTTAAATCCTCTCTATGTGAACACTTGGAATATATATATGCATATAGATTTTTGCTTAAATTAGATTTTCATTGTAGAAGAGTCATTTTTTCTAATAGTCCATGGAATGCACAGTTTAACTTATTCTAGATTGGCAAGTTAGTTATTGACTTTATCATTTCCTTTGTAGTCTATGTGCTGTTTATTTCAATGAATCTCTTTTTTCCTTCATCAAAATTGTGCATTTGTTTTACTGAGTATAACTTATCATATATTCTATTCTGATGCCTAGAAGTTCTAAAGAGCCCCCTCAATGTATTTGGGGGTAAAGTTATTATTATTTTTAACTGGCCACTAATCATATCCATGCTGCCCATTCCACCTCCCAACACTGACAGGAACAGAGCAAGAATACATTTTTTGGAGGGAACTAGTTTAAGGTAATTGTTTCTGTTACCTTCCTAACCCCAGTGAAATATTAACCTAAGACACCCAGGTGCCACATAGTGAGATTTTAAATTAACAGAGAGGCATAAGCTACATTGAAGGCAATAGCATTAGATAGAAAGCAACACTACCTCATTTGAAACTGGCTATAAAGAATGCCTTGTGCTTTCATTATGCCTTTTTCAGACCACAGGCATTCCGTCAGGAGGGGAGGGGGAGACATTGAAAGACTAAGAAGGGTTTTTGAAGCATCATTTGGCCCTTTTTTATGACACAGCAAACAATAAAGAACAGAAGACTATGAAACACATGAGGAAGGATTTCCGTTTCCCTGAAAAATCACTATGGTCAGAAAATTAAGAACAGAAACAGCTTTGAAAGGGAAAATGTGAGTGACATTCTGGTCATTTGAGAAACTGGATTACATGTCAGAAACAAACAAACAAAAAAGGCTGGTATTCCTCACCTCATTTTGCCTTCAGTTCTCCTTTTCTTCCTCTCCACTTCAGCCCTAGGAGAAGGGAGGTTCCTCTCAGCTAATTGCATGAGCTACAGATATCTCTTCAGGGCTGCTAGGTTTTCTTTCTGCTATCTCTGATCTCATTACCTACACTCCAACTCTTTGACATTTTTCCTCCAGGGCTTCAGGTATTTGACAGGTACATAGCTGCTGATGGACAACGGTCTGCAGGCTTCAGTTAGGGTTGGGGCCAAAGGGAACAAAGAGAATTAGGCTAGCTCAGTCTGTAGGGGACTAAAGTTGTGGAAACACTCAGACCCCCTACCCCACACACATACACACACACCAACTCTCAGCTACTCCACAGTAGGTTGGACCTGAAGAGACACAGTTGATCAAAATCAAAAATCAGCTTTAATTGGCTGCATTTACAGGAGGAATGGGAAGAGACACAGGATGACAATATTAACATAACAAAGATAAGAGTTGAAGTTAGTAAATTTTATATTCTAATCTTACCATTTATTACAGTCATAAAAACAGATTAACATTTGGCCCTCTTCCGTTCTCATTATTCCCTGAATCTGAAGAAATCAGAATTTTAATTCTCACTTCATGTTAACTTAAAAGCAGAGTTATACTATTTGGAATACAGTCTTCATTTTTAGGGAATACGGCAAATACAAAATATGAAATATGACATGTTTTTCTTCCTCAACCCAAACCCATCTTTTACATGTCCTTGTCACCTAGCCTTAATCTCTAAAACTTTGTTTGGAGGGGGGAGGAATTTAGTAACCTATCAAAACCTCTTATCAATCATTTATACTTCAAGTGTGGAAGCCAGTAACACTCTTCTCTCTTCTAGATGCATTTGTATTACAAAATTTCTCCCTCCTGGTGGAAGTGTCTGGTTTGGGGTTTTCTATTGGGATATTCTGGAAGACCATGTGTAAAGGTGCTTTAGTATGTGAACACTGCAAGAACTATGAGGACAATGAAGTATTTCTTGACCAATAATTAGGACACATTGTCTGACAAAGGCTTTTCTCGTAGATATGCCTTGTTCTACAAAAAGCTACTTGAAGTCCATGCACTTTGACACAGCTGTATACAAGGCAACAATTTCCTTCTGTCACCTCCTGGTAAAATACACAACTTCTGGGTGCAAAACAACTCAATAATTCTCTGAATACCTAATGAATCTCTTCTTGAAGTGAGGATAAGTTTATCGCCTTGACATAACGAGTTACATTTTGTATTAGGTCACCATTTTGTGCTTTGAAGTTTGTTTTCCATAACATAAGCAAATGTGTAATTAACTATATTGCAAATATTAAAGGAAAATGATCGTCCGCTTAAGTAGAACACTTTCTCCAAAGTTCAGTTTCACAGATGAATAGTAAGATCAAACCAATATGGTCACTTGGTTTATACTGCAATAACCTACGACTGTGAAAATTCTAGTCATGACTTCTATATTGACCCTTGACAGAAATGTTAACTCAATAATGCTCATGAACAAGATCCACTGATAATGGCATCTGGTCACTGAAACTTTCTGCCTTCCACAGCACCCATCAAAAACTAAAATCTTCACAGAAGACAGCTTTCACTAGCAGCTCCCTTTTAAGGTGTGCCAAGGTCCATATTACTTTCTTCTTACCCTTCGCAGACCACTAGTAAGGGCAACCTATGACTCTTTTTTTTTTAATATATCAGTTTATCATGATCATTGCCCCAACCTCGACTGGCATTACCTATACAGTACCCAGAGAGATCAGGTGTATGGTCACCATATGCTACCCAGAGTGGATGATTACACTTTCTGGACATTTCTAGTGACAACTGAAATGTCATGGTAAATAACAAACATACTAACTACATGAAAAAGACAACTTCATCATGTGAAAGATTAAAATGATATTCAGAAAATTGGACTTTGATGTAACTAAATACCAACCATAATCTAGAAGGAAGGTTGAGGTAAACATTATCTTAGAGACAATAAAACACAGACAGAGAGGTAAATGAGCAGGCAATAAAAGAAAGTTATTGGGAGTAGAATCACAAACAGCCATGGGAGCCAAACTGACAGTAATCATCACTGGTAGCTATGTTCACTGGGACATCTCACTTAGAACAGAAGTCTCTAATTCAGGATTCAGAGGTGATGACACCACCAACATGACTCTAAGCATTTTGAATGCTTTGAGACTATCTGATAAAGCCCAAATAAACAACTTTAAAACTTTATTTATGATTACTAATATCATTGACAGCCTTAAACAATATTTTTAATTCTTTGACCAAGCCAACACTTTCCAAATGGGCACCATTAAGGACAGCCAAGTAAAAGAAGATTGCATAGTTTTAGAAGAGCAACTTAGAGGCCAAATGGGAGGAAATTATAAGCACCATGACCACTGGATATCTCCCCATTGTGCCTTACATAATAGACCTAATTTGTTCCCTAATGAGAATCTCATCATAAAATAGTTGTGACCGGAGTGGACAATATTTGGTAAAGATAGAAACTGCTGCTAATAGTGTAGTACACGTATGAGATACAAGATCAGTCATAGCAGAAATATACCATAATGGCACCAGATTTTCCCCAGTGTCTAATAAAGTCTTAGTTTTCATAAGACAAATACTTTTTGTCAAGTCAGATTAGATGAGATGGTGAGAGGACTTATTTACCTCACAGGAAAAAAGATCATGTAAACAAGAACGATCTGGTGATAGTAGAGAGCTACCCTACTAGGACAACACTGCTTGAGAACTGAACTTTCCTAATCTGTTGCCCTCCACAGATACTCAACATTTTATACTGGTCCCAAAATGATGAGCTTACCAAACTCCAATAGGACTGCACATTGGTGGGAAAAAATCATCAACATAATGGTAGGGAATATCATCCATTACACCCCAGATTTGATGGTAGCTACAGATATGTAAATTCATCCCTTCTTAAATAGTCCAATTGAAGTAGAAGGGATACAACCTTTGGACGTAACTGAGATATAATTTAACAGTGCCAAGATAAAACAGTAACTGCTTAAGCATCACCAAGAACTAGTACAGGCAATCAAAGATTTTAGTTGGTTCTTTCTTGAAGAAAGACAGGTCATGAAAGACATCACAGAGAAAATCACAGAACATCAGTGAGAATGGGAAGAGATTAAGAAGCCATATAACATCTTCTCTTATATTGGCTCCTATCTTGGTCTGTAAAGAACTTACCATGAAAGATCCTGGGACAATTGGAAAGACTCATTGTCATACTCTATTAAGAACATAGTTTAAAATGTGTTGATGTGAAGTGTGATATTGAAGACTGATATTGATGCATTTGTTCTAACCATAAGCAATGCAAACATTGCATGTTTTAAATTGTCATTTGGATTGCATTAGTGATAATTATAAGGTGGACAAATTGCTGTCCAAAGGCAGAAATGCTTCTTTTATGGTGACATTTCCCAAAGGGGCTTTATTTGAGCTGATTTGAGTTCAGGCTATATTGGAAATCTGTTGCAACTGTATTTAAAGGAGAAAATATATTTCTGTTGTCTCTTGACCTTGACAATTTCCTTTTGAAAATAAAAGAGAAAAGAGACAGGGAGAAGGAGGGAGAATTGCACATCCTCTTATTACAGAGGGCTTGCCCTACATACACCACAAAATGTTTATCTGTCCAAGCAAGCTCCCATTTTCTCCCACTGCAGCAGCCAACTGAGGCTGGCAGAATTTTGATCAGAAGATTTATTTGTCTCATATTCCCTCATTAATGGAAAGAAAATCAGCTGGTAGTCAGAATTCTCTGGCTGATAGCCCTACTGGCTTCTGCTGGGAAAGGCCAACTCTCTCTTCACTTGCTCCCTTCTTGCCAATCACTCTAAACCCTGTCAGCACTTGTAGACTTTTCTGCACACAGTCCATCTTCAGAGAAATCACTTTGGCTCTTTCCCTCACAGGACTCTGCCAATAAACATTCACTGACCATCCTGCCAAAAGCATTTTTTCCTATTCTCCTATACTGCTCTACCTTCAAGGTGAAACTGGGGCATGTCTAATTGGATTAATTTGCAAAGAACAAAGATTGGAGATGGGGAGGAACCTTTCAACTATTTCGTGGGACATGGAGAATGACTACAATAATTACCTTTGTTTATACCAATTCAAGGATTTGTTTACTGAGTGCCTACTATGTACAAAGCACTGTAGTAGGCACTGAGGGGACACTAGTGCAATGATATGCACCCACCATCAATTTTTCACTCAAATATATATTGATTCCATAAGTATTCTCTTTTGCAATGGTGGTAGTGGCAACAGGATATTGCTGTAGCACTGGCCAGAAGATCTTCACTGCAAAGCTATTATGCCAGGGTGTTCGCTGAGCCATAGGAGATAGTAGCATGGTGTGTAGCCAATCTGGCTTCTCTGTCGAACACTGCTCTAGCTCGTGAGGGAAAACTCAGACCTTGACCTCAGACCTGCAGATTGAGTACATGCTGATGCTAAGTAGTTCTAAAAGATTTTAAACCTGTTTGTTAGTCATTTAAATGGACAGACACTATTCTCAGCATTCCAGATGCTTGTGGCAGCATGCACTACTCTCTACTCCTCCTCTATCCTACATGTAATGATGAGGGAGTCTTGATTCCAGAAATTAATTCTACTGTCTCATAGCCATGAAGTCTTACATGATGTCTACAAGCCTGTTGGTGATTTTCAGATCAATGTCCCACCATCACCTCAAAGTCAGCATGTCAAAATGATATGTCTTCCTCTAATACACTGCCAACCAGTTACTCTCTGCAATCTTAGTGTTTTGAGATTTTTTAAAATTTATTCTAGCTATATTTTTTTTTGCTTCTATTGGAATCTTCAGTCATCTGTGATTCTTTTCATTTCCTTTTCTCCTCCATATTCAGTCAAATTTTCTTTTAAAATATCTCAGTGTCACTGCGATAGTGTTTCCACATCTATAATCTAAGTCTAGGCCTCAAATTATTTCTAGACTCTCTTAATAGATTTGCCTGAATCCAGGTTCTCCCTATATCAACCCATAACCCTGAAAAAACATCTTCCATAAATAATCATTCCATCGTATTTTTGTTGAAAAATTAATGTCCTATTTCTTATCAATTCAAATCTAAATGCTTTCAAGGCTTTCCATTATCTGCGTTCACTTTATCCTCCCCAATCGTATTCCCCAATATTTCCCCAACACACAATCTCTAGTCTAATTGGAAGGTCTTTTTCACTGCTCTCTGACTAAATCATATGAGTTCTTGATTTCTGAATTTGAATCATGTTGTTCCACCAATCAGGAATATCCTTTCCATCTCCACTCAAACTATTCAAAGTTCATGTATCTTTTAAGACCGAGTTCAAATCTCACCTCTGTAGTCACTTACCTGAGTATTCTATCCTTTCCTGATTCCCCTTCTTTTCTGAATACCTATACAACAATATCCATATCCCAGAGTTCAGCACTTTACTATGTACTGGCCAGTATTGTCTTAGTTGTTCTATATGTCTTAGTCTTGTCTCCCCAAATAGCTCTTAAAATCAGGAGTATCTCTTATCATCCCTTATCCTCTAATATAGAGTTTAACAAAATAGGCACTACCACCTAATGAGAATGGAAGGTTTGTGGATGACCGAACAGAGGGTACTGAGAAAAGAACTTACATTGTTAGCAGCAGTATGTCATGGAAATAACACTGGAATTGGAATCCAAGACTGGGTTCCTAACTGTGCTTTTTTCTGGGTTTATTGGAACAATTATTTCTAATCTCTGAAAGAGACCTTGGAAGCCAATCTAGTTAAGTCCCTTAAATCTTGAAATGGGAATTTTCTCTGAAACATCCCTTATCAATGGTTATCTATTCTTTGGGGGGAGAAAACACCTCCAGAAATAAGAAACTCACTCTTTCATGAAGGAGGCTATCTCACTTTGGGGCATGTTTAATGAAATTTGCTTCTTTATAATTTCTACCCATTGGTACTCATTATCTTCACTAGGGTGAATTTTTTTTTAGGCAATTGGGGTTAAGTGACTTGCCCAGGGTCACACTTGATAGTAAGTATCAAGTGTTTGGTTTGAGTTCAGATTTGAACTCAGGTCCTCCTGATTTCAGGGCCAGTGGTCTATCCACTGTGCCACCTAGCTGCCCCTACTAGGGTGAAATTTTAAAGACATTTCTACCACTTCTCATAACTTTTCAATATGGTCAGAATTTAAGTGGGTTTTTTTCCAGTTCTTCTGGTACATGCTTTTTAAAAAAATGAAGTTTATTTTTAACCATCCTTTTCAAAGTACTTTAATACTTTTCCAAAAGGAAATGATACTGTAGTTTTTACAGTAGTGCTACTGGAATTGTATGTGTATATTGTGTGTGTTCTAGCATCTTTCCATCTATCCTGCTGCCTCCTTTCACTTGGAGCAAGTGAACATAGGTCCTCAGGAGCCAGGCTCCCACACCCTGGGAGAACAAATCCACTTAATTTTGAGACTCTGCCCTGGAGCTAAGCTAGTCTGATTGATAGGCCAGTGAGTGAAAAACTTACCTAGCCAACTATATCTAGCAATTCCCAATCCATACTTCCCATCTCTTCAAACCATCCCCCAGGAAACAAGGGCTTACCCAGTTCTAGCATCTCACCGTCTGTCCAATACATAATCTCTTCATCTCCTTCATCTCTTGGTTTTTGGAACATTGTCAAAAGAGTTGGACAATCAATTACCCATGGCTCCACTCATAGCCCTTGTGATTCCACAGATGAAAACTCTACCCCCTGGCTACCACTCCCCTATTTGCATAGTTTCCTTCTATTAGAATATAATTTCATTGAGGACATGGATGCTTTGCTTTTTGCATATCCTGAGCACCTAGCACAGTGCCTAGCATATATTAGACATAGTTCTCCTCCCCCCATTCATTCATTCATTTACTCATTCCCCAAGTCTCTTCATTAGTAAATATTCCTGGTTCTATCAACCTGTCTTCACATGCCAGGAATGGAAAGAAAAAGCATTCATTAAGCAATTACTTCCTGCCAAGCACTATACCAAGCCCTGGGGATAGAAATTTTAAAATGAGACCATTTTCCCTTTCAAGGTGCTCTCATTGTAATCACAGGAAATAACACAAATGGCAGAGGTCAGCTTCATGACAGCTTAGAAGGGAAAGGAACAAGCATGTATTTAGTGCTTATTGTGTGCTAGGCACTATATTAAGCACTTTATAAATATTATCTCATTTGATCTTCACAACAACCCTGTTAGGTAGATGCTATTATTATTCTCATTTTAGAGTTAAGGAAACTGAAAGACCAAATAGTCCATGGGGGCAGGGGTACACTGGCAGTTTAAATAAAAAGGTCCAGGAATCTGTAGGGTATAACAGCAGGGTAGATGATAATGCCCAGAGATACAGAGGGCAAAACAGAAGGACTTATAGTAAAGCCTAGAAAACCTTGAAGAGAAATGGTTGGCAGATGGTTCAGACCAATAACTGCTAAGAAGGGGGCAGTAAGCTTGAAGGTTAAAATGGTGTGGAGTTCTGGGTTACCTCATGTTGGGGAGGCAGATGATGAGTCAGCATCCAGCTGGAAGGGGCTATCAAGTGCCTGGTGGAAACCGGGAAATAAAGGCTGGGTGGTACAGGAGAAGGGCTCCCTCATTCTTACTTCTTCTTGTCCTCTTTTGGCCACCCATTATCATGTGCACCATGGATATATAGCTATTTTTGTTGTTTGTCCATTTTCAGAGGGCCAATAACATCATGGGTGATGTCTTGACTCATCAGTGAACTGGATTTAAGTGTGGCAGAGCTGGACAGATTTGTCAGCTTCACTTTCTCTTCCAGAGTCATTGAAGTCCAGTAGCAGGTCAAAAGTGGAGACTACTGGTGATGGCCTAGGATGCAGGGGCATCTTCAATGTCTGACCAAGCTCTAAGTACTCCACAGCACCTGCTTCAGTAGCCTTCATGGCCATCCACCCATTCTGCTGAGGGAAGTCTTCACATACTTAGGATAAACAACTCACTAACTTATCGATGGGATTGAGTCTCATTGGTTACCCTCAACTTGGTTTAGCCCATCTCCCACGATGGTGTATCAGGGAGTGGCTGCTGCTCATGCTATCACCTCTTGGAGCCACAGGTGAGAGTTGGGTGAAAGGTGAACACCAAAGGTGAATAAGCAGCCTGAAAAGAGCTTAGCAAGTCCTCACACCAGAAGTGCTAATCTTTCCTGAACACCCCATACACAACCCAATACATGCCATATAGCAAATAACAATAGGAGAGGAAAAGATCCCCAGTTCTCACAGTGACTGTTCCTATCCAGGCCCTCACTTGTTTTGAATCTCACCATTCTGATTACCCTCTTCTGGAGAGCATCATTTCAGTTTTTCAATGTCTTTCTGGAAATGTAGTATCTAGAGCTGAATATATGTCAGATGTGGTCCCACCAGCTCCAAATACAAAAGGACTTTTCCATCCTTTCTAGTTCTTAATCATTGATCCTAACCACCTCATTCTGGGTACCATATTTATCTTAATGAAGAACATGGATAAGGGCCACACAGGACAACAAGGCACGGAAGTGCAGCGTCTTGCACGGACTATCTGTCAGCGAGACGAGAGATACATCAAAGTATTGATAATTGCATATAGAGCTTTTAGCTGATGAAAACCCTGCTGCAACCCATGAGACAAGACTTTCATAGGAAGTATCTGTGAATAGACTATGACATCATCATTCAACACCTTGAATATAATAGAAAACTGTCCATACAGCTGTCCATTATACTTGATGATTTGGATTGCATAGGGACTAGTAGACCTCAAAGTGACAAAAGAGAGGTCCATTGATCACACTTAAGAATTTTATCTGCAATCTCCTCCCTATTACAACTATTGTGAGGCCTTTATAGACCACTGTAGTGCCTTTAACAAAATTTTATTGTTGTTCAGTTGTTTTCAGTTGACCCCATTCAGGTTTTTCTTGGCAAAGATACTTAAGTGATTTGACATTTCCTTATCCAGCTCATTTTACAGATGAGGAAACTGAAGTAAACAGGGTTAAGTGATTTGCCCAGGGTCACACAGCTAGTAACTATCTGGCACTGCATTTGAACTGAAGATGAGTCTTCCTCACTCCAGGCCCAACACTCTATCCACTGTACCACCTAGCTGCCCACTGATGAAATTACTACGAGTTAATTCAGTAATTATAAGTGCTGGCAACAGTCATGGGAAAAAAAAAATTAAGACCCAGCTAGGTTACAGAAGAGCTTTTAAACCAAAGGGCTGTATACTATACTGTAGAGGTGAAGGCATCATTATTCAGTCTCTCTTGTGGAGTAGCTCTCTCTGATATTTTATCCAGGAGAATAAAAAATATTATGTGGAATATATCTCACCAAATATTCTCGTCATTAGGACCCTGAATGGTTATGCCCTTTGACCCAAGAAGAAAGCAAGCAACCTCCATTCATTCTCCTCAACTGGATTTTATAAAATCAATATAAATATACAAATAATACCAATATAAAGCCAATCCTCTCTAAAATATTTATTGTCCTTGGGCAACAATACTCTGGGCTCTGACCCAAAACAACTGCAAGGTGCCAAAGAATGACAAGCAAGTTCTGACAGGCAAGGCCTTGGAGAAAGAGGAATTAGCATTTCACATGACTGCCAATAGCAGATATTGAGGAGACATACAGATAACACTGAAAACAGGCCTTTCACTTTACTGGTATGGGTAACCTCTTTTCTTCCTTTGACCTTTGGAAGAGCCTATCCTAGCAGAGCAGGCCAAAGATGGCTCCATGTGTGTTTTTATTTACTTTTGTGCTTTCCTTACTTTAACTATGTTGTCCTCACTTTTTTCTTTCCTTCTATGCCTTTCTGAGCTCACAGCATAAAGGCAAACACACTGAGCATAGAAACAAAACAAAAAATTGGAGGAAACTTCAAGAGGTCATTCAGTGTATCTCCTTGCCCAGAGGCACCATATTTAATCCATTCCAGGCCTTAGAATAGGTTCCATTTTTTAAATCCTTCTAGAGAAAAAGGTTGGAGTTGTTTTTTGTTTGTTTGGTTTTTTTTTTCTTTTTTAACCATCTCCCTTAATAACTCATACATACCTATAGATCTGGTAATCTACAAACCATTTTCCCTATCATGATCCTGTGAGAGATTTAGTGTAAGTATTATAACCATCATCTTGCAGATGAGAAAATTAAGGCTTAAACTTGTCAATGCCAATGGATTGACTTAAACTCAGTTATTCTGTTTCTAGATGCCATATTTCTCCCCCTCCCACTTATATTGTGTGGAGAAATTATTCTTTTTATTTCCACTAAATCTTGTGGGGACCAGAGTGTAAGCTCCTTGAGGGTAGTTGCTATTTCATTGTTAATTTTGTACTCCCTACACCTCTAAGGCACCAGGACATAGTGAATAAAGAACTGGCCTCATAGCCAAGAAGATCTGAACTCAAATCTCACCTCCAATACATACTGGTATTGACCCTGGGTAAGTTACTTAACTTCATAGTGCATTAAGCAACTCACAAACATGTCTTGCTTTTGGTAGGTACTTAATAAATACTTATTGAATTGTAAAGTATAATGATAGCTGACATATCGAAAATGTCTAAAGTTCATGAAGTACATTGTATATATTGTCTAATTTGATCTTGACTGCAGTTCCAGGAGGTAATTGCTCTAGGCATTATCAGCATTTTATAGATGACGAAGTTGAAGAAGAAAGAGATTAAATGAGAAGCAAGAGAGGATAAGTTCATACTCTCTTAGCTTGCAAGGTTTAAAAGAAGCATATAAACTCAGATCTCTCTGAATTTCAGGTCCTTTCTCCTATATCATCATGATAATTGGAATTTTTATGAAGTTCCAGCTCCTCACTCAGTGGAAAAGAAGAACTCCCTACTTTGGAAGAACACTTTGTAATTAAAAAAGGTCCTAGGCACAAATGTTGCCTTAGCAGCCCTTGAAATATGAGGATTAGGGTAGGCCCTGAAAAGTAGTGATATACAGAAATGTGTGTGTGTGTGTGTGTGTGTGTGTGTGTGTGTGTGTGTGTGTGTAAAATCTCACAGAATGGAGTACAGAATAGGACAATTTTCCTCAAGAAAGCTAAATGCTGGTGCAGACAAGAGCATTAGGGTATCTGGGAAAAGAAGGGTTTCCTAGAATGCTAATTCTCCAAGACTCTTTTTATCCAAATTATTGAGACATTCTTGAAATATAACCTCTTTAGATTTGCAACAAAGGAAAAGGCTGGGGGAACAGTTGGAGAAGCTATTCTCTATGAACTTATCTTAATGGAGGACCTAGCTAGAGCTCATGGGCATTTCATCTTTTTTAGCACAAAGCATCAGCCTCATTCCCTGATGTGAAAGTGAAACTCATTGCTTTTCAATTTTGATTCAGCTTATTTACTGTATTTCTGATAGGGCTCAGGCTGCTAGATCTACTTTTATTTAAAAAAGATATGAATTTTAAAAAGAACTGGGAGTCATATTTTCCTGTTCAGACTATTTCTTAGAAGATTAGGTATGATAAGAAAATAGTCTTGGAATCCCTTTCTTTCTCAAGACAAGAAAGGATTTTGGCAGCATATCCTTACCATAGATCTTTTATTTAATTCATCTTTTTGAAAAATGAATGAATCATGGAGGGAATGGACTTAAGACTCAGAAGAAAAAAAGAAGACATTCAGATGAGTTAACATCGATTTAATGAAATGGATATACATAGTGCCTTGCACACAATAAGTGAATGATTGAATCGGTGATGCCTCTTGGAGTCAGGAAGTTGTTTTTTTGTTGTTGTTGTTCAGTCATTTCAGTTGTGTTCAACTCTTCATGATGCAATTTTGGGTTTTCTTGGCCAAAATATTGGAGTGGTTTGCCGTTTCCTTCTCCATCTCATTTTACAGATAAGGAAACTGAGGCAAAAAGGGTGAAGTGACTTGCCCAGGGTCACATAGGTACTAATTTTCCAAGGCAGGATTTGAACTAGGGAACATGAGTGACAGATCCAAGGCTAAATGGAACAAAAGTTTCCCTGGTCTATTAAGGAAGCTCCAAGTTTTCAGATTTTAATTTTCTTCTTATTAATACTGAGAGGTCATATGATTTTGCCCAGGGTCTCACAATCATTATGCCAGGGGGAGTAAAGATCATATGTGTCAGGGGCAGTACTTGAATCTAGGCACTCTGGTTCCTAGGTCATATCTCTGTCCACTCTACCTAGCTGCTTTTAACCAATCCCTGGTTAAATAATGTTTCTTATTAGTTGAATTCAGTTAATTAAGTTTTTATTACCTATTTCCCTTGTCAAATGTGCCAAGGCTGCTATTTAATGTCAAACTTTTTCTGTCAGCAGAACTTAATCCAACATCACTTATAGGGTCATATCTATTTTCAATCCAGTTGAATAGACAAAAAAAAAAAGTAAGTTTCAAGACTCTGCACCCATTGGGATTAACTAGAGTTAACCCTGTGGGTATGATTCATCACCATAAGACAAAAAACCAGGGAACCTCTTGGTTTTCAGGAAGTGGTCCACATTTCCCCATGTTCAAAGCTGATGCATCTTTATACTACTCAGCATAAGATTCAGCCAAGCCCAATGGTACTTACTATTAATAATAATAATGGTGCTTTTTTTATATATAGGGGATTGGCTTAAAGTCTAGAATCAGCCAGGTTGTAGGGATGCAGTTATCTGTTTCTGTCAGAACAATTTAGCCCCCGATATTTGAATAAGCTGATGTCAAGAAGTTAAGATGCTCCCCAGGAAATAGAAAATGAGCTAACTCAAGGGGGTAGTTTATTCTAAAGGAAAATGGATCAACTTTCTTCTAAGAGTGATTAAATCATCTCATACTATCAATTAGTGTCTAGGGAACTGACTTCCATGGAAGGGAAAACCTCTAAGCTGAATGAAAGACAAGCCAAATATGATACAAATCCTATAGGTCCAATTGCCAAATATTAGCATAGCATAAGACACAGTCATTACTACATTAATTCAACTCAGAGTCTCTAATTGCCAGATTCTGTGGGGAAAGGAAATACTTTTTTGCTTTCTGCATTTCTGACAATTATGTTAATTCCCAAAGCAAGCACTAAATGTGTATCTACATAACCAGGGGCAGAAGCATTATAAAAACTATTTGTGCTGAGTATTATGCAGGCAGGGTAAAAAGCTGTCTTTGTGGTATGATTTGAAAGGGACAGGACAGATTTCTCAGTCCACAATATGCTCTGCCCCCAACCACCAGCCATACTGCCTAAAATTTCACTGTTAGGGATTAATTTCTATGGCTTAGTGTGTCACCTTCTAAAGTATTTAACTACCAGTTAGTGCCAGTAGCCACCAGTCAGATGCTATTTGCCATAAGAACCAGGTACTGGGCATGTTCTCCCAGGTAGTTGTATACTCTCACCATCACCTCCCCCCCAAAAAAAAGCAGTTAGGGGAGTCTACTAAGTTCTTAATGGCTCTTTGTGCCTTAACCCCATAAGTGCCAGGGTGGCAGCTGATGATTACATTAGTCAGATATGTGGTCATTGTGCATTTATCCAATCAAAATTGCTCTTTAGCCCTTTGTATTTCTTCTCTGTGTCTCCTGTATTTACCTGAGTAGGGAATAATGGCCTGTAAACAAGGAATAATGGAGTAGAACAGGGACTCTTAACTTGAGATCCAGAGAGATTTCATAGATATGCATTTGAATGGGAAGAAAATTACATCTTTATTTTGCTTACCTCTACGTGAAATTTAGCATCGTCTTCAATTATGAACTTTTTTTAAAAAATAACATTATTCTGAGAAAGGGTTTATAGCCTTCAGCAGACTGCCAAAAGGATCCATAAAACACACAAAAAAAGTTACAAACCCCTGGAAGAGATCAAAAAGCTTACTTCTTTGTTGCATACAGGTGTTGCTCATATGCATATAATCATCAAAAGGAATATATTCATTTATAATTGAACAGTGACCACAGGGCTAGGCCTGAAGTTTCTCTCAGACTCTTTCCAGAGAGCAATTTATCCTATAAAAGGAACATTATTAAAAAACAACACCAACAACAACCTAAGAGTTTCAGTAAACACAAAGTTCCATTGTTTATTCCCACACTGTCCACTCCCAGCCCTTAGAAGCAAATTAAAATCAAACTGTAAAATACCATTCCCAAAAACTGGTCCGTTCACAGACTCCAGGAGAGTAACAGCTGTTAGTAAGAAACTCAAGAAAGTTGGGAGTGACAGTTCCAACCTGTGATGTGAGGATTTAAGAAACTTTGTTGGCTGCTCCCCTCAGAACAACCCTCTAGAGACTTTCTCTTGCCTTTCTAATTGCCTCATGAACCAAGACCAGAGTTTTTATGTGTTCTGATCACCTCCTTGGCTCCTATAATCTCTCTCTTCCTTTGTGTTTGGGTTCATGTGCTCAGCAAAAACAATATCACTTCCTTCTATCTCTTCAGCCCTCCTCTGACCCTGGCCACTAGATGAGGTAGAAAGAAGGCGTTGCAAATGCAAACAACCCCTAAAATGCCCCGAAGATTAACCTGTGTCATTCATACTGGAGAGAAAATACTTTGTGGATATGAAGCATCTTGGTTTAATTGGGTCTTTTGTCATAAGACAAAAATAGGAGGGTGACTCATGAATCCATAGGTGTACTCACCAAAGGAATTATGCCAACCTCTGTGTTCATCTTGATCCCATCCCCTCTGAAAGCTAATCTTTTAAATTATCCTCTTTCTCATTTGTCCTGTGTTCTTTCTTGCTATTTGTGAATGTACCCAACTCTCCTCCATCCTTAAAGAATCTTCACTTCACTCTGCCATTCCCTTAAGCCATCATCCTATTTCTTCCCTGCGTTCCATAATCAGGTTCCTTAAAATGAATCCAGTTATATTCCTTGCCTCCATTTCTCCTCATCTGGTCACTTATTAGCCCCTTACAATCTAGCTTCCAGACCACTCAACTGACATTATTAACTCCAATGAAGTCTTAATTTCTAAATCCAATGGTTTAGTCTCAATCACATTTGACCATGTTGCCCCACCCTTCCTCCTCACTACTTTCTCCTCATTTGGGTTTTTGTGACTCTGCTTTGGTTCTGGCCGCTATTCAGTTCCTTTATTAGATCATCATCCTGAGCATAGGTGTCCCCCAAAGTTTTGTCCTGAGCCTTCTTTTTCTCAATATTATCTCTTTTTTTGGTGGTCTAATGAGACCCTACAAATTCAATTATAATCTCGCAGTTACTATCTTTATGCAGATGACTGGTGTATAAATATGTATATGTGCATATGCACATAGATATGTATAAATATGTATGTATATACACATACACATATGTATATATATATATATATATATATATATATATATATATATATATATATATATATATATCCTTTGTCTCATACATCTCATACATCCCTCACCCATGAGCTCCAGTCCTTCATTATTGTGAAATATCTACAATTGAATGTTCTATAGGTATCTCAGATGCAACAAATCCAAAATGGAATCATCATCGAAAAAAACTCTTACCCTCAAAACTTCCATATTTTAGCTGATGGTGCTCTTATCTTTTTATCCTCAACTCTTCATGCTCCCTGACCCTTCTTATCCAAATAGCTATGAAATATTATGGTATCTGCATTTATGGCACCCCTTACATCTTCTCTCCATTCTTGCAGCCATCACTGTAGTTTATGCCTTTATCACCTCTCACCTAGCCACTACAGCAGCCACCCAACTGCACTTCCAGCTTCTAGTATTTCCTTTCTCCAATCCACAGTCCTCATGGCTGAAAGAATAATCATCCTAAAGCATATCTTATCATATCATTCCTCTCCTTAAGAATCCTCAGTGACTCCCTATTGCATATAGGATACGATAAAGTTTAGCATTTAAATCCCTTCACAATCTGCTTCCAGATTACCTTGCTGCCCCTTACCCACTCCTCCCCACATTATCCATGTTATATTTCAGCTAGCTTGGCCTACCTGCTCCTCCCCAGATTTGGTACTCCATGTCTCCCTCACACCTGGCACACACTTCCTCCTCAATGCTGCTTCTTAGAAGGTCTAGTGTCATTCAAGACTTAGCTCATGTGTTATCTCCTATGAAAAACCATTCTAATTCCTCTAGTTTTCACTCTCTCCTCCTTGAATTACTATATACGTATATAGATAGAATATATACAGATATAATCACCTATATAGAGATAATTATGGATACGTACATATATGTGTGTATATATACACATTCATACATGCATATGTATATACACCTATACATATATAGATACACATATGCATATATATGTGTGTGTATATGTACATCTATATGCATATGTCACCATTCCCTCAGCAAATGGATAAAAGACTGGCAGATCTTATCAGTTAAACAAAAAATGTTTTAGTAATTACTATGTTCCAGGTACTACGTTAGGAACTGAGGAAACCAGGATAGCGAGATAGTTCTTGCCTTCTAAGAACTTATAGTGTACTGGGAGATATAACACATTTATAGACAAGGAAATATGACAAGAAATTTAAGATACAGTTTTAGACATAAATATAAAGCTATGAATATAGATACAGATGATAGAGATGTAGAAATAGAGTTTGACCAAGATAGAAATAGATATAGTCACAGATACAGATGTAGAGATGGATATAATAGAAAGCCATTTGGAGAGGCACTAACAAATGGCAGGCTCAAGGAAGGCTTCTTGATTTGGGTAGCAGTTGAACTGATTCTTGCAGCTACTTCTACAGGCATCTCAGTGTCACGATAGATAAGAGTGCTGGACCTGAGTCCATATCCAGCCTCAGATGTTTACTAGCTGTGTGATTCTGAGCAAGTCACCTGTCTGAGTTTTTTTATCTGTAAAAGAGAGATTACTACCTCCCAGGTTGTTGTAAGGATCAAAGGAGATATTTCTAAAGTACTTTGCAAACTGTAAAACACTATATAAATACTAGCTACTATTGTTGCTGTTGGAGGAAACTAGGGCATTCCAAAAGCAGAGGGCATTCTAGGCAAGGGGGTCAGCAAGAGATAGTCTGATAGTTATAGGGAAAAATAAGCAAACCACTTATGGGGGAAATCACATGTGATCAGCCTTACAGTGAATATACAGATATATACATATGTATATACATACATACATATATATAAATATATACATACATATACACACACACACACACACACACACACATATATATAGATATATTCCTTCCCCTTATGATTTGAACCATAATGTATATATAGAAAGCCAGATATGAGTAAAATAAGGGCTATCTACTTTATTATGCATACCTTTGCCATTAGTTTTGTATAAATGGGATAGCTTAGACTAAATGGCCCCCAAGTGACTCTTTAAGCTCTATCTCTCTAAGGGAGTCCAAACAGCTTTCTAGTCCCCCAGGCTTTGCCCTGCCTGCTAGATTCAGACCTGAAATTAGGCTATGACCTAGCCAATAAGTCTTTTGTTCCCTTGAGCTTTCATAGCAGCTGTGGTATATCCTTGAGCTTATCCCACAATCTCAAGAGGAAGAAGTAAATCACATGGATGAAATAGAAAGAGGAAGCTGGGTTTGGATTGTCTATTCCCCAGCCAGATGTTACTTGGCACAAGGATTTTTTTTTTAATCTGTATTTTATCATTCAGACAAAGGGTCAAAAACTAGTAGCAACCTGTCTTTCAGTTCAGTTCATTCCAGGTGCTATACAATGATAAGGTAATTTTCTTCAGGGAGATTTCTGGAGAATGAATAAGGATGTGTTTGTGCATTGTAATTTTTAAAAATTGGAATCAAAATGACAAGCATAAAAAAGAAGTGTGGGCATTATCTACTTAGCATGGTAAAATGGGGTAAAGCACTGAATACAGAAGCAGAGGATCTGAGCTTGAGGCCCCCTTCTGTTATTTATGAGGTATATGAACATGGACACAACCTTTCTGAGTCTCAGTTTCCCCACCTGTCAAATGGAGATAATAGTTTTTACACTACTTACTAGGGTTGTTGTGAGGAAAGAATTTTGCAAAGCTTAAATTTCTACTTAAGGCTAATAGATGGAGAGCTGGCCTCAGAAGCAGAAGGATTTGGATTCAGATTGTACCTCTGATATGTATTGGCTGTGTAATAAGGTTGGGCAAATCACATAGCCTTTCAGTACCCTCAAAATCTCTCAGAAACTAAGTTGCCACGCTCATCTTCATTAACAAAGATAGTTTCTTCACTGAGAATTCTTCAATCCAATAAAAAAAACTATTTTAATAATAAATCTAAAAATATTTTTACTTTTTTACCCAATAAAAATAAAAAGCAAAAATTCAATGCAATATTTTATTGTTTTGAATTACAATTTATTTTATTGTATTTATTTCTTAAGTAAGACTTAAGTCTTCTTCCCATTTGTAACATCCATGTTACTTCTCCTCAAAGTTACATCTTTGTTCTATACCATAACCATATACCCTTCCTTCCACCTTGTTATATTATATTGCCCTTGTTCCTAAGGTGAAAGGTGATTAGCCTACAGCTTTAGAATAAGTAGGACCTTATAAGTCATAAAATCTAACCCCCTCATTTTAAAGATGAGGAAATTAAAACACAAAAAAGGAAAGTGACTTGACCAAGGACATATAGCTACTGAATGTCTGAGGCAAGATTTAAACCTAGCAGTTTCTGCCTTGAGGTCCAGTATTTGATACACTACACCATGCTGCCTCTAAAGGAAAAGATGACAGGTCACACCACTCTTTATACCTTCTTCTTTGTGTTTTTCCTTACCTATCGAGGATATAAGGGTACTCGGTTCATTGCAAGAAACCTAGTGTTATGGAAAGGGATTTCTGGTTCTCTCATTTCCTTTATAACAGGCAACAAGAGGCAAGAACTTGAACCCAAGTCTTTCTTGTTCTGAGTTCAGCTCTCCTATTAGCCTTAAAAAGCAATTCTCATTAAACCTTCCCTATTTTCATACTTCCCTGTTACTGTCAGGGGCACCACCATCTTTTCAGTCTCTCACACTGGCAAATTAGGTGTCATCCTCAACTTCCCACTATTTCTCACCCCTTATATACAATCCATTGCCAAGGTCTATCAATTTCATTAATGCAACATTTCTTAAATACATCCCTTTTCTCCACTGTTACTGTGAAAATACTCATCACCTCTCACTTGGACTATTGCAATAACCTACTTGTGGGTCTGCCTGTCTCAAGTCTCTGCCCACTCCAAACCATCCTCCACTCAGCTACCGAAGTGATCTTCCTAAAACATCTCTGATCATATTATTTCCCTACCTACCCTGCCTACTCTCCACCACACACACACACACACACACACACACACACACTCGATAAACTCCAGCGCCTCCCAGTCACCATCAATATCAAATACAAAATCCTCTGTTTGGCATTCAAAACTCTTCATAATGTACCCACCCTGCCTCTGCTTTTCCTATATCTTACTACAAATAACATTTTTATGGATGAGTTTGCCCCCAGTTTGTGAGAGGAATTCTTTGTTACTACTTTCCTTACTAAGATATTTCATTAAATATCTTGAACTAATTGCCTCTTTTGACTAATTAGTAAAGTAAACAAAAGTAAAGGATCATGATTATTGTTTTCAAATGGATGCAGACCAACAGGGCCCTTGAATGTTTGGAAAAACATCAATAAAGATTAATGGGAAATGAATGTAGAAGAAGATATCTACAACAACTATTACTAAAATTTTTATAGGAGTTATGAATATAAAGCAACTATTATTATGAGACCACAAGAACCTAAAAACCACCTTAATCAGTAAAAACTTTATCTCCCCGACAAGCAGAGAACTACAGTAGCCAAGAACAATCCAATTTAGGATATAGATTCACTTATAAATCCTCACAAAAAAAAAAGGATGGCTGAAAATCATGAGTAGTATTGTCTCATAAAACACTGAGAAGCAAAAAATGAAAAGCAACCTGATGTAGCAGATAGAATGCTGGAGTAGCAGTCAGGAAGACCTAAGTTCCAATCCTACTTCAGATACTCATTGGCTGTGTGGGCAAGTCACTTTAGTGCACCATAGTAAGTAAAAAATGTCCACACTTCTTTTTTATGCTTGTGTTTTGGATTCCAGTTTTAAAAATTACAGTGCTCGCACACACCCTCATTCTCCAGAAACTTCCTTCTCAGTTCATTCATTTGTAAAATGAGGGGGTAGGATCAATGGTTTCTAAGATTCCTTCCAGTTCTAAATCTATGATCCTATTATTCTTTGAAAAAAAAGTTCAAAGAAATCGTAGCAAGAGTCACAAATAAGCAAAGTCATGAGCTTTACTTAGCACCTTCTCCAGAGTCCAGCAGCTATCCCCATTCATTCACTTCTTGGTTTCTGTCTTCATCCCAGGATCTTCTCTAGCATTCTGTATGGCATCCTCTGGACCAGATGCAGCTACCAGCTTCCTGACTTCTTTTCTCACCTAGAAGGACTTGAGCATGCCCGTCTTACACCGCTAACTCTCGACTAGATTCTCTATGGCCCAGTCTTTAGCTGCTCATGCCTCCTATGAAACAGACCTCCTAGGACACATCACCATCCACCATGAGATCTACGGAAGAACCTTAAACTGTCTAATCATAAGCCTCCCTCAAGAGACTACTCTCCAACAACTGACACTCTTTCTGGACTCATTTCTCAATGTTTACCATACTTCCACAAATTTATGCTCTCCCTACATCAGTGATTCTGAACCCTGATTGCCAATGCTACAAGCCTTATTCTCTATCCCCAATGCGCAGTCCCTCATGTCTATCCACCTCTACTTTTCACCACCCCACAATGTTCCATTCTAGATCTATATATCCTTTCTATTATGCCCTCTGAAATACCTATACTACAATAATAATTTTTCTTTCATTCTAAAACTTTTTACTTTCTCACTCCTCTCACTCACTAAGAACTGGTTCCCTAGGGATAACAGTACACCCCTGGTCAGCCTTTCTAATACTGGTAGCACTTTCACTCATACCCTCCCAAATCACTGGTCATGGGAGTGTGGGGGAATCAGAATACTCCTTGCTCCTTATCCCCATTTTAAGAGCCTCCCTGTACCAAAATCACTCCACAAAATCTTCTCCATTGAAGTTCATGTTATGCACATTTATTGCCAAATCCAGATCCTTGTGGACATTATCTATTGATCCCTGAAACAATCTCCTTCCTTCCTTGATGACTTCATTTCCTGGTTCACAGTCTTTCTCTTCTCCCAACTCTTGTTTTCATACTAGGAGACTTAGATAAGTAGACAGAGATACAGATACAGAGATATAAAAACACAGAGATGCTCCCTCAAATACCTAACTTCCTAGTTCCTCACCCTACTAAATCCCATGGCAGCTCCTCAGCTACACACAGAGATATCACCTACAACTGTTCTACTTCCATGTCTATGAATTTCAAAATTCTTGTATTATTCCACCTTAACTATGTATATACTTGTTGTATCCCCAGCACTTAGCACATTGCCTGGCACATAGTAGGTACTTTATAAATGTTTATTAATGATTGACTATTACTTATGACCCCTATGCCTACTCTTCCTCCTCAGTCTGATTTCCATTCCCTCTACTCTTCAATTCTTTTCCAGGCCATCATCTTTGCCCTGGTTATACTTTCCTCTCTTCCCAGTCTCAACCATTTGGTGGACAAATTCAACTCTACACTATAATCTGCTCTTGAATTCCTTACCTACTTGCCATATCACCAATCATACTTTGCCAAAGCCCCATCCCATATTACTTCTACTACCTTCCTTCTTCAATCCTATTCAGATGCTGTTAAATTGAGCTGGAGAAAATCAAAATACAGCAATGATTCAGTGAATACAAATTTATGTTACATAATCTCAACTGGACCTTCACTGAACCAAAGGAATCCTTTTATGCCTCACAAATCAATTCCCTATGACATTCCCCAAAGAAGTTATTCCAAACCTTTTCATCTTTCTTCAAGCCTGTAGTAGATTACGTTCCCTCTCTCAATTCTTAGCTGAGGTCTACACCTCTTACTTCAGGGGAAAAATTGAGGCCATTCCCTCAAGATATTCTCTTCTGCCACTCACCTTACTCATTATTCACACATTTTCTCCCATGATCTCCTCCCTCACTCCTGTCTTTCATGAAGAAGTAGCCCTTTTTCTTGTCAAGGCATACTACATTAACCTTGGATCTTATCTCCTCCCACCTTCTTTGGGCATACTGTCATCCCCAATCTTTCTCTAATCATTAATCTCAACCTATCTACAAGCTTCTTCCTTGCTGCCTACAGACACCCACGTCTACCCTTTCCTTTAAAAACCCTTGCTTCATCACACTACTCCTAGCTACCAACTGATAGCTCTCTTTTTTTCAGCAAAAATTCTTGGGGAAAACACCCCTACTAGGTACCTCTGTTTCCCCTCACTCAGTGACATTTTTTTTAACTTTTCTTTCACTCACTCATCATATCCAGTCAGTTGTCAAATCCTGACATTTCTGTCTCCACAAATTATTTCACATGTTGCTCCTTCTATCTACTCACATAGCCACCACCATGGTTCAGGCAAAAAAAAATCACCTGTCATCTGGACTGTTGTAACAGATTCCTAATTTATTTTCCTGACTCAAATACCTCTCTGTTCCAATCAATCCTCCTCTCTACTGCCAAAGTGATTTTTCTAAAACAAGGGTCTGATCATGTCATCTTCCTATTCATTAAACTTCAATGGCTCCCTATTACCTCCAGGCTCAAATATAAGGCCCTTTCTTCTCTATTTAAAGCCCTTCACAAATTGGACTCTTTCTATCTTTCCATTTTCTAATTCTTTTCTCCCCTCCACATGCTCTAGCATTTAGCTAAATTGGCCTCCTTATTATTACTTGTGCCCATTACTCCATTTACCAATTCTGTGCCTTGGCATTGCCTGTCCATCATAACTAGAATACTCTCCCTCCTCCCCTCCACTACTTAGTTTCCTTGGCCTCTTTCAACACTTTCAGTTCAAGTCCTAACTTCTTCAGGAGGCCTTCTCTTCCCACCTTACCCTGTGCACGCTGAGATTATCTTCCATCTACTCCATAGACAGAGATAAAGATCTATAGTATACGTTGCATATAACATAATATAGAGATAGCAACATCTCTATATTACATAGATATCTATATGTATATATAATAGATATGTAGACATAGATCTATAGAAATAGATATACGTTTACAGAGACCTATATCCACATCTATCTCTATAGATCTCTATCTCTATAGATATCTTGTATGTACATTGGGATATATGAGATGTTCAGGGAAGACCAGCACTTTGTGGAACTCTACCTCACTTAAATCCAATTAACACACAAGTCTAGACACCACTTTGTGGTGCCATTGGTCCTTTTCAAAAATGAAGGGCAAACTACACGGACATAGCTATTTACACTCTGTCTCCTCTATTGAACTGTTACGTCCTTGAGATCGGGGACTGTGTTTTTGCTTTTCTTTATATCTCCTGCTTAGCAGTTACTGGTACATAATAAGTCCTTAATAAATCCTCATTAACTGACAGGCATCTATGAAACACTTAACAATGAAATTGGAAGGACAACAGGCAGGTGGAAAAGATTTTACAGCAAAATCTTTTCATTGAAGGATAATATATATATATATATATATATATATATATATATATACACACACACATACATGCACATAAACATATATGTGTGTATTTAACATGCATATATACATATATTTACATTATATTATTTTACATAATTTACATTTCAAGTTTAAAGTGCTACCATAACTTATTTTATTTGATCCTCACATTAGCCCCAAGAAATAGGTTCTCTAAGTATTACCATTTGCTTTACAGAAAAGGAAACTGAGGCCCAGTTAAGTCACCTATTCATGGTCACATGCAAGATTGAGAACCTGGAGTCTTGTCTTTGGTGAATCCAAGTCCAATGTGCTTTCTGCTATGCCTTCTCAGATGCTATCTTTCTGACATCCCTTACTTGCAAGTATCCCTTATCTGAATAGTCACTGCAGTTGGGCCTGTTGCCCTACTCCAGGGTCCAACAGAAATCCTTCTCACCCTCATGCCAATGACTTAGGCCACTTCTCCCCCATTTCCAACCACCCCACTCCTTGCTTTCTATCGCTAATTGGACACCACTCTAGCCTCTCCTTCTCAGAATCAATTCGCAGTCCATATGTGAAAATTAGTTGCATAACTTGAGAATAACTTCTTAGTATTTTTTTTTACCAAAAATCATATTATCAATCTTAAGTACTCATCTTTTTCAAAAGACTTGACTCCCAATGAATTTTGGCTATTTCCAAAAGTCAAATCCAAACTCATGGGATAAAGGCACTGTAAAAGCAGGGGAAAGAACTCTGGATTTGGGAGACAGAATACATCAGTCAGAATCCTGTAACTGTAATTTCCAACCTCTGTCTCCTTAGGCAAACCACTAAATTCTCTGGTCTTCAGTTTCCCCAGCTGGAACGTGAGAGGACTGGATATGATAATGTTAAGGTTCCTTGCAGCTATAAGTCTGTGGTCCTATGAAGATTTGACATCACTGAGGACAGTCAAAAGAATGTATCAAAATTCTTGAGAGAAAATCCTAAAGAAGAGCTCTAAACTATTTTGAGCAATGGCAGCATCTTCATAATAGAAAGTATATATAATCTTCCAAAGCAAAAATTTTGAAACTTCTTTGGATGTGAAAATTCTGGAGTGTTCGTGTAACCATAGACATAGAATAAGGAAGGAACCTTAGAGGTCAGCCAATCCAAGCCTTTCATCCTTTAGGCAAAAAAAAAAAAAAAACTATTTGCAAAGCAGGAGGATCTCAGGACTTATTCTCCTCTGGTATTTCAAGAACACTTTTGTTTTGTGAAAAGCTTTCTTAAAAATGTCAATGTGATCCAATAAAAATATGTCCTCTGCTGAATTCAAAGCAAAGTTCACAGGCAATGGAAAATAGTTAGCTGTGTTCTAACATATCACAGATGTGTGAGGAGAGGAGAAAATAAGCACAAATATCCAGTGCACCAAATTCTAAGAGTCTCCCCTTAAGAAGAAAATATTAGGGCCATCAATGCCAGTGGCCTCCCAGTTTTGATTGGATAAAGGAAAAAGTCAGCTAGACCCCTATCTCATTATTACAGTCATTATTTATTACAAGCATAAGAACTGACATGGCAACTACATAGTGAAAGAGCAGCTCCATGCTTGATTAGAAAAATTAAAGCTATAAATTCCACACACTGCACCTCTTCCCACCCCCCACCAGGTTGGCAGTTTACAACATTAACACTATTGCTGCTGTCATAAAGAGTGATCAGCCTTGGCTCAAAGGATGGTCACTTTTGCTGCAGAGAAACAAGCAAAACATTAGACTGAAAGCAATGTAAGAGGCAGATGCAGACTACCTAACAGGAGCACCAAGTCTAGCATGATGAAGATGATGAGAATGAGGATTATTATTATTATTATTATTATTATTATTATTATTATTATTATAAATAGCTAGAAGAAAGGTGGTAAGATGGTCTGGGAAGGGAGATGAAATATTCCTTATTTACTGATGATAGACTAATTTGACAGTTAATCTATCATCAGTAAACATTTATTAAGCCTTAATTTGTGCCAGATATTGTGCTATTGAAGTAGAAAAGTTTGGAAGAGGTTAGGGTTTGAAGGAAAGATAAGAAGTTCTATTTTGAGATATACTCAGCTTGATGTGTCTATGAGATGTAATTGGAGATGCCCCAAAGGCACACAGTGAGGTGCAAGAAGTAGTAGAGCTGAGAACGTCAGTTAGCATACTAAGCTGCCCCAGGCACTGCTAGACTCCTGCTTCCCCAAGGATCGGGAATGGCAAGCTCTCATTCTCCACAAGCCCTGCTTATATAATCTAAAAACCTTTCCCTGCCTCCCTCTCCTTTACCTGTCTCTTCTGGCCCATAATGTGCCTTTGTGTCCCAAAGACTCCTAGTGCTCGGTTATCAGCTCCACTCAGCCTTGTATATCAAGCCTCAGGTTCTCTTGTTATTTTTTCCTTCTGTATCAAGCCAATTTGTTCTACTTTGGGGCTAGTGCTCCCTGAGCTCCTATCCTCACAGCAGCCTCCCTGAACTCAACTACTCAATGACTGGAGTAAGAGAGCATAAAGTGTTTCATTGTTTTCTCTTCCTCAAAGAGAAAAACGCTCCCAGAAACCAAAGAAAGATACTTTGACATTGGGCAAGCATGAAAATGAAAGAGTTGGTGACCTTCTGTTTTCTTTTGCCCAGATCCTGGCCACCACTATACTTTCCTGCCATATCCAAGCCATGCTTTCCCCTGTTAGGCCATTATCTCTATACCCTCTTCACTGGAACTTTGAACTCTTTCCCATGGAGCCATGCCAGGGTCTGATTAGCATGTTTTCATCTTATCTTGCCTAGCTCCAGACCTCTGCATCACTTCTTGGAGCCATCTGCACGTGGTACAGCCCCAGTAGCCTCCTTTACAGCCCTGCTTTCTGCTATTGCCTTTCCTCGTGTGAATATAAGCTCCTTGAAGGCATTCACTATCTTGTTTGCTTGCAACTGTGCCTCCAGTACCTGGAACATAGTAAATGCTAGCAAATTATCTCTCTGCCTCTATTTCTCTCTGTATGTCTCTTCTGTCTCTATTTCTGTCTCTCTGTACCTTTCTCTAACCTTATAAGATTTCACAAGATAAGGCATAGATTGGTTATGATCTGTGCCTATAGAGAGAATATATTTAATAATTCATAGATTAGGAAGGTGATGTGATACCATCTAATACAAAGCCTTCATCTCACAGAAAAGAAAACTGAGCTCCAGAGAGGTTGGAGGACATCAGACGCCATGTAGCAAACACCTGACAAAACTTAGATGTTCAGCGCCTGGCACATAGTAGGCTCTAAATAAACATTTATTGACTGACTGACTTAAAACTAGGCCCTCTGACTTCACATTCTTTGTTCTTCCCACTTTAAAATATCCATATAAAACCTGAAATATATCTCTGAAGAAACAGACTCTGGGCAGGCATGCAATTGGCCGGCTTCAATCCTACCTTAGCTTTTCTTTGTTTTCTCCACTTTCCTTGGATGCTTTGGGGGGTCATTGTTCTAACCAGCATTTCAGTCCCCATGATTTTCCCAATCTGCAAGCTAATATGCTTGGCATAGCTGAAAAAGCACTGGATTTTGAAGTCTAAGAACCTGTGATCAAATCCAGAACAGGTTAATTGCCATCTATAATCTTGCTCAAGTCACATCAGTTCTCTGTACCTCGGTTTCCTTACCTATAAAATTAGAAGTTTGGATTATGTGATTTTAAATACTATTCAACTCTGAATAGTAAAACTCCACAATCTTTCCCCTCTTCAGAGAGAATAGACAAGCTCAAGCCTTCGAGTTCCCGAATCTGGCCATAAAGCTTAGAAGTTTCTTTGACTATTTCTGCTTCTGTCTACTTAGGACCTAACTCATCTCATGGCCTAGGCAGCCTGCTCTTCACACTAACCTCTCTCCCTAACCTCTACGCTTAAACCCTGCCCCAGGCTCCTTCCAATTCAAAATAAGGGTACCTTCTGGTCTCTGCAATCAATTTTCAAAGATCATTCTCAAAGAACTCCCAGGCAATGAAATTAGAAAAGCCCCACTAACCAATTGGAAAAGAAGAGTAATTTCTTCTCTTATACTTTAACAAAATTACTTCTTGGCCCTTTGGCAGTTATCTCTGCTTCCTATTTGTCCCCTACCTTCATATAGCTCTTTGACGACTCCCTATAGTAATGCTGCTAATTCCCTTATTGTTCTTCCATTTTCACTGTGCACTCTTCTTGAGTGCTATGAGTCAAAAAATTTCAGCCTATTTTCTTAGGCATAGCCTGTTGACTTCAGGGGAAGAATAGGGTGATTGTTACTACATTACTTCCCCATCATTTGCTTTGGATTCAATGTTTAATGCTAACTGCTATGTGTGAGAGGCTGACAAACATGACCCCCAGGATATTTTCCCCATGCATGACTAGTGAAATGATACTGTGAAGCAGTGAGGGTTTTATTTTTGACTTGTTTTAAACTGCTAAACTTCTTGCAAGGGGAAGAAATGAAGGAAGAAGGCATGGGGGTCTCCAAGGCTATATAATCCCTTCTTTGGCACTGTGTCATTACTGTCTTCAAAGCAAAGGAGGAATTTGATAATGACGATGAATGATGGTTCAGATTTACCACCTGGCTACTGTTAATCAAGATGGTAATGGTCAGACTTATACACAATCATTAACAACAACATTTTTTCCAAGTGTGACAAAATATTTTTTTTATATTTTAACTGATTTTTTCTTCTCAATGCTCCTGAAGATGCACATATATGTGTCTTCCAGTATCATTGTATTCGTGAAGAATATGAGTGGACCATAAGTTCTAGAAGTTGCTACTAAGTTTAAAAAAAAAAAGGCTTCACATATGAGCCAGGTACTAGACTTGCATATCTGTCAACTGAGGATTAAGCTAGTCCTTACTGAGAAACTCATCTTCATGTATGTTGAAGGTTGATGAATTTTTCCAGTATAACAGCTCTTGCAGACAATCTCACTAAGCCACAGCAGGGTTGTGATCTGTATGATGGAAGGGAATAATCACATTGATGAAATCATGGATCCTTGAAATATAGATATGTGTGTGTGTATTTTTGAGCTTGAAAGGAAGCAGTATAAAGGCAGCAAAAACTGGATTTGTTCTTTAAATAAAAGCTTACCCTTTACAGACAACACCACACACACACATACCCACACACAGCGCTGGATCAACTTGCAAGGTCAAAAGAAAACTGGGAAATTGGTTTTCTTTCCAAGAAAAGATTTTTACTATTGCCTGACTTTGACTTTTATAACTTTGGTGCTGCTTGGCATTAAGAATAAAGAAGTACTTCACACTGAGAGTCCCCAGGGAGGCTACAGGATTTTTTTTTTTAATGTTTTGATCAGGTTGCAAGCTTCTGTCTTTTTTCATTAGATTTATAAAACACTCTAATCCCAATACTAACCCCATTGCATTTGCAAACCTTAAAGTGCTAGACAAATGTAAGTTATTATTATCACCATCATTATAATTATCATCATAGGCTAAACTGAATTTACTCACTGTTATATCACAGTTGGAAAATACCATGGAGGCCATCTAGTCCAACAAGAATCTCATCTACAACATACCCAAAATTTTCTTGAGAGTCCCAGTGATGGGGAAACCCAAGGCAATACATTCCAGTAGACAGCTCTAATTGTTGAGAAATGTTTCTTAAAATGAAGCTTAAATTTGCATTTTTGCAACTTTCATGCATTGCAGCTAGTCCTCTGGGTCCAAAAATAAAAAGTATAAACCTTCTTTTAACTAATACATAGCTAGTGCTTAGTAAATATTTGTTGACTGACAGCCTTTCAAATAATTGAAGACAGTTATATATTTTCTCTGAGTTTAGTTTTATCATTTTCCATACAAATATCTTTATCATCCACTGAAGTCTTCCTCCAATACCCCAATGCTTCATTGTGGTATAGAAGTGACTTGGGTTTTCAAAGTCTATGCCAGTGCAGTATGAACTCTACATCTTACCAAGAGGTACACTTCAAATACAGGAATGACTATGGACTATATGCCTATTATTTGTGAAACGGCCTAAATTCCAAAATGTTAATCCACAGATTAGGGCAAAAAAATCTCAAGGTGAAAAGTTATTTAATTACAGAAATTCTTGATGACCATCTACCAAATTGTGGAGCAGTTATGATCTGTTCTCCATGGACAGTGTACCAACCTCAAGCAAAGAATGGAGCCTTGAAAAGTTAGAGGTCTTTATGAAATGGTGAGTGTGGAGGCAAATTCCATTGTCTGCCAAATAGCTTTTCAGTATTTTTGTGCCCCAAGAACTTTCCATATTTCTGAAAAACTGTGAATTAGACATGAAAGAGACTCAGCCTAAATCACCTAAGAATGCATCATAATATGTCTGGAACTAAATGATGGATGATAATTCTGGGGGTGGGAAAAGGGGAGAGACAGAGGCAAAAGAAGAGACATGGGTCATGTAGGATAGAAACAAGATATTTGCCCTGTGCAAAAAGATCATCACTTTATTTAGCAATACAGAGTCACAAGAACTACAGGTAAAAGGGCTTCTCAGGTAATATTATGATGGGTCTGGATGAAAGGCAACAATGGAATTCATAGATAGAAATAAAATCTCCGACAAGAGCCAAATCAATAAGTCAGAAAGTCAAAAGATAAGACAGATCAATATTAACTACAGCAATTTGTCATGCTCAGTTTGTTGGAGTGTCGTGAAGTTCTTTGCTTCTAAACTAGTTTTCCAAAGTTTTATGGTATTTTATTTTGTGTTTAAAATTTAAATTAGGACTTCTGGGAGCAAAGTCAAGATGGCAGAGTAGAGGAAGCAGCTTAGTTCTCCTCCAATAAATTTTAAAATAATGCATCAAAGCAATGTCTGAAGTGGCAAAGACAATAAAAGATCAGAGGGAGACATTGTTCTAGCCCAAAACAAGTTAGGAGTCTGAAGGAGCAGTTTGTGACAATGGGGTGGTGGTTGGCCTGGAACATGCGTGGCTGTAAAACCAGCTGTGGACTTTGAAGGCAGCAAAAGAAGCAGCAGCATCTTGAGAAGTTCTCGAACCAGAAATAGTAAGGGGATCTGGCAGTCAGAAAGAGATTACAGAGGACACCTGTCCTAGCATTGGGCACAGGACAGGTGCTAGTAGGATGGAAAGGATTGCTTGCAGTCCTAAGTCATTAAGCCATTAAGAAGGAGAATCAACTGATGTCCTACAGGAGTAGGGACCCTGAGGGGTACTATAACTTGTGGCTGTAAGGGATCAGGGGCCCTTCCTGGGTAAGGACCAGAGCAAAGACTAGGAAAGTGGTGACCACACCTCTCATAATATCATACAACCTTGAAAGCACCAAAAACCTCAAAACCCCTAGAACTAGATCTGAAAAAAAAAAATCAGTATGAAAAAGCCTGAAGCTTAGGACAGTGCCCCTCACCCCCACCCAGGGAACATAGCCCAACTTAGTTTTTAATTTAATATTTATTTTTAACATTCTTTTATTTTTTAATTTTGAGTTCTAAATTCTCTCTCTCTCTTCAGCCCCTCCCCACTCACTGAGAAGGCAAGCCAAATGATATCAATTATATATGTGAAAGCATGCAAAATATATTTCCACATTAGCCATATTGTAAAGGAAGGAAGGAAGGAAGGAAGGAAGGAAGGAAGGAAGGAAGGAAGGAAGGAAGGAAGGAAGGAAGGAAGGAAGGAAGGAAGGAAGGAAGGAAGGGGAAGGAAGGGAGGGAGGGAGGGAGGGAGGGAGGGAGGGAGGAAGGAAGGAAGGAAGGAAGGAAGGAATGGAATGGTGAGCATCCCCTCAATTTATCATTTTTTGTTAACACAAAAAGAACTGCTACAAATATCTTTGTCTGTATAGGTCCTTTTTTAACCTCTTTGGTGTACAGACCTAATAGTGGTATTGCTGAATCAAAGGGCATGCACAGTTTTATAGCCTTTTGGGAATAGTTCCAAATTGTTCTCTAAAATAGTTGAATCAGTTCACAACTCCACCAACAGTGCATTAATATACCCTTTTTCCCTTATCCACTCCAACATCTATCATTTCTGATAGATGTCAAGTGGGAACTCTTAGTTATTATAATTTGAATTTCTTTAATTGAGTGATTTAAAGCATTTTTCTTATAAGCATAAATAACTTTGATTTCATCATCCGAAAACTGCCTGTTCATATCCCTCAACCATTTTATCAATTGGAGAATGACTCTTGTTTTTTTTAGAAATTAGACTCCATTCCCTATATATTTGAGAAATGAGGCCTATATCAGAAAAATTTGCTGTAAATTTAAGTGACCTGACCAGGGTCTCACAGCTAATAAATATCTGAAGTAAGGATGTCTACTATCACCACTAATTATTCATTTCATATTGTACTGTAAATGCTAGCTCTAGCAATAAGACAAGAAAAGAAACTGAAGGAATAAGAATAGGCAATAAGGAAACAAAACTATCAATCTTTGTGGATGATATGATAGTATACTTAGAGAACCCTAGAGAATCAACCAAAAAAACTAATTGAAACAATAAATTTAACAAAGTTGCAGGATATAAAATAAACCCACATAAATCATCAGCATTTCTATATATTACCAACATAACCTAGCAGAAAAAGATAGAAAGGGAAGTTCCATTTAATATAACTACAGGCTAAAATTACTCCAAAACTCTTGAGAGTCTACTTGCCAAGACAAACCTGAAGACTCTATTTACACAAAAGATCAGAAACATTCATGGAACCAATGAAAATATGCTGAGGAAGGTTAGCTGTCCCAGATTTCAAACTATATTACAAAGTCATAATCACCAAAATGATCAGGTACTGGATAAGAGATAAAGTGGTGGATCAGTGGAATATTATTAGTACACAATAAACAGTAGTAAATAACCATAGCAATCTAACGTTTGATAAACTCAAAGATCCAAGACTTTAGAGGCAAGAACTCACAATTTGACAAAATTTTGAGGGGGGGAATTGGAAAGCAATTTGGTAGAAAGTAGTCATCGAACAATATCTTAAACCATATACCAAAATAAGGTCAAGATGGGCACATTATTTAGACGTAAAGGTTCAATATTTAAGGGAGTGCTTAAAAATTTACTTGTCATATCTATGGATAGTGAAGAGTTTATGACCAAACAAGAGATTCAGAGGATCATAGGAAGTAAAATTGATAATTTTGATTACATGAAATTTAAAAGTTTTGTACAAATAAAATCAAAGCAGAAGCAAAGCAGACTGAAAAAATTTCACAGCAAGTTTCTTTGATAAAGGCCTCATTTCTCAAAAATATAAAAAACTGAGCCAAGTTTATAAAAATATGAGACATTTCCCCATTGATAAGTGGTAAAATAATATGAACAGGTAGTTTTCAGAAAAAAAAAGAAATCAAAGCTATTAAAAGTCACATGCTTTGTTCAAGTTTACATAGGTCTTACGGATCACTGGTCTGTCAATGCCTTTTTGGATGTTGACTCTATCATCCTGTTCAATAACCCTCCTATCATTATTTCATTTACATATTTAATGAGCATACTAACTATTCTTTAATCCAAATACAGATCCCTAGGGTACTCCACTGATTACCTTCTGACATGCTGACACTAATTCATTAAGAACTACTCTTTGAATCTAACCATCCAATCAGTTCTTAATCTAGCTGATTATACTATCATCTAATTCATATCTCCCCATAGTCTTCATAAGAATAATAGGATATATGTGAGACAATTTATTGTTTTGTTAAAAATCTAGGTAGGGCAGCTAGGTGGCATAGTGGATAGAGTGCTGGGCCTGGAGTCAGACTCATCTTCCTGAATTCAAATCTAGCCCCAGACACTCATTAGCTGTATGACCCTGGGCAAGTCACTTAACCCTGTTTGCCTCAATTTCCCCATCTGTAAAATTTGCTGGAGAAGAAAATGGCGAACCATTTACATATCTTTGCCAAGAAAACCCCAAATGGGGTCACAAAAATTTAGACACAACTGAACAACAACGACAAAAATCTAGGTATTCTGCCTCCGCAGCATTTCCCTCAACTACTAGTATAGTAATGCTGTCAGCAAAGGAAATGAGGTTGTTCTGACATGACTTGTTTTTGGTGAAGCATGCTAGTGTTTTGTAACCATTGCTTCCCTTTCTAGATGTTGATCAATCATCTCTCTCAGAACACTTTCTAGACTTTCCCCAGGAATGGAAGTCAATCCTACTGGAGTATGTTCAATTCGCTTTTTTGAAAATAGGGATTTTTGCTCTTCTCCAATCTTGTGGTATCTCTCCTATTTTTGCTATCTTTCAGTTGTTGCCGGCAATGGCTCAGCAAACATATCTGCTAGTTCTTTCAGGACCCAAAGATATAGTTCATCTGGGCCAAGGGATGTGAGTTCTTCAAGGGTATCGATGAATTCTCTTATTATATTCTTACTTAACTGGAGTATCAACTCCCTGTTAATCATTATTTCTGCCATTTCTAGTGCAAAGGTCATTCTCCTTTTCAAAAAAAAAAAAAGCAGAGAAAAAAAAAACTAGAATTGACTGTCTCTGATTCCTCTCTGTTGTCAGTTATGATCAACTCATCTTTCCTAAGGAAAGCTTGTATTCTACCTTTCATCCTTCTTTTTCTCCCACTACAGCTTTAAAACCCTTTTTTTGTTATTATTGTCTAGTTTTCCTTCTCATCTCTACTCATTCATTGCTTTGTAATTCCTGATACTATCATTACATGAGTCTGCCATCCTCTTATTTTCATCTCCTGTTACCTAATTCCAATGTTCTTTCCATTGTATCATCCAATAAATGACTTTTCATATGTATAGATTCTGTCAGACAATCAATCATTGTTTACTATGAACCAAACCCTATGCTAATCCCTAGGGATAGAAGGAAAGGAAAAAACATTGTCCACATATTCTGAAGGAGGAGACCAAATGCAAATAACTAGTTTGGGAATGAGGATAATGGGATTTAATAGGCTCTGAGCAACTATGAGGCTTCAGAAAGTACTTGGGAATGATTACCTAGGATTGCTAGGCCATCAGGCAAACATCCTATATTACTTATATACTTTCAGTCTGTGCAGAGCTCACATTGTGTAGACCCACCAGAGACCCTCCCACCTTCAGAGTTCTATACCTGATTCCTCATGGGGTACATCTCAGGTCCAAATTCACAGCTCCAAGTTTCATTATGAAGACCTAGAAGAAAGGGTATTATGGTTGGAGTCAAGATAAAAAGCAATAGTTTCACACCTGATAGGGTGAAATCTTTTTAAAGGAAAAATGGGTATGCCATGCCATGCTTTTGATTAACCTTCTTTGTCAATAAAGAAAGCACAGATGGATGGAGACCATCTGTGTTTATATATTCCAATGATTTAGAGAATTGTGTGAAAATAGCTATTCAGAGCAATTATGTGGCATTGTATAGTCAAAATACCTCCCTGATTGATGACCCATTCTTTTACTTTCAACTGACTGTTTCGATAAACTTAGAGATGCAGATTAAAAATCTGAGGTGTATTCTCTTTAGTTATAAAAAAAAAATCATTGAAAGAATAACAAAATACTAAGACAGAGGGTAATTCATCGTGAATCAGTCTGACCCAAGATATATTTGTGTCCAAGCAACTCCTATACTGGGTATATAAGTGTGTGAAGGGAATGAAGAAAGTATGGAGCACTCCTTCTAGCAATACGGACATAAAAGCAAAGAGAGAGATAAGATGATATGATAGCTTGAGGTAATATTGGGAGCAAGGAATTTGTTTTAGGATAGTAGAGCTTTGAACATATTTGTAGGCAGAGAGGAATAAGCCCAAAAAAGTAGGAGATTAAAATAATGCTCCAGTGGAACAAAGTCCTAGGAGAGATATGAAGAGAGGTGATCAAAAGCATACAAGATTCATTCATTTATCCTGTCGCGTTTGGGTAAACCTCGGTGCACAAATGTATGTGAAGCTCATCAAACACCAAAGAAAAAAATGACATACATCCAGGCACTCTCATTATAGTTAATGAACAGAAAGATCATGGTAATGGAGTTTAGCATCAAACTCAGATTCTTAAAGTAAATTATACAGATTTTATTTTCACTTCAGGATCCTTCATAAATGTTCTCATGTTGTGGAAGAAACAGAAGGCATTGTTCCCTGAAGATCTGCAGAATGGATGTAAACTTGTGTTCAGTTGCTGAGAGTGAGACGCTCCGAGCAAACAGATGTCAAAACAAAAAACATATTTAATCCCAAGAATCTCATGCTTGTAGTAAGTGGCAGTTGCAGGGCAGCCTCACAGCCCGTCAACACTGTTCTCACTAATCCCAGTGCCACACCTGGCTGCTTTAAGTGGAGCCTGCATTTTAGGACTTCATGCCAAAGCCTTGAGGCAATGGGCAGTGATGTAATTTTGTGTGCTTTATAAAGCTTCTACATAATATAAATAACAGTGTGAAAACCAGGACAAAATACTTCCTACAATGTCTCTCCTAGGGGATTACACTGAAAATGGATGGCTTTTTTCTTCCATTTGTGTAAAGGGCAGCATGATCACGGGAAAGAAATCCAGCTTGGCAGGCAGGACACTGAGGTTGTTCCCTTGATTCACTGTGACCCTGTGAGCCTCAGCAGGCACAATTTCCCATTCTGTGAGAAGCAATTAAAAGTATCTACCTTCCTACTGCCACCATCTCATTCCAAGATACAATAAAGGGATATAGCAGGATAAACAATCAAATACATCATTCAAAGTGTTCTGGAACATGATAGCTTTCCTCAATAATAAATCCACAAAAATTCTGAGCTCCATAAGCCACTGCAAAAACATTTACCTTCATTCAGCTACGTTTTCAATATGTTAGCACAGTGCCTGGAATGTAGCAAGTACTTAATAAATGTTTGTCAACTGATTTACTTGTGGAGGTCATTCACTCATAAATGAGTTACTTGTAAATGTTAAAGAGTGAAACAACCTTCTGATGAGATGGCTATAAAGAACACTGCTTGGAATATTTTGGGGAATAATAGAAGGACTGTGGTATGTTCATGTAACTCTTTTGCTTTTTCTTTTCTAGCTAAGAAAATAGTCATCAAGTTTTCAACATTGGACACAGTAAAGTGGGAATTTGAGATCAAGAAAGAAAGAGGAAGACCATCTAGCCTCTTTAACATAGTTCAAGGCTCCTGTATCAAAAATATTATGTCCCCAGCTTCTGAAAAAAACTTAGGGAAATGCTCTCAGAGGCCCAATCAGTAATGTTCAATAAATTAAAAGGAATAGGAGAGAAAACAGAAGCCTAGAGATGGGATTCTCTCTTCTAGAGAAAAGAGGCATAGCCCAAAAGAGAATAAATCAAAGGTTAGGTCAATCGAGCCAAAATTCACCAGGATTGCCAAATCTAAGGGATTAGGTGAGAAACAGGAAACAGTATAAATTACGATTTAAAGTCCAGGTATCATCTTGGAGACCTGCTATAATGGGGAGCAGTAGGTGTTGACACAATGATAATTTGTCTGATGCCCCAAGGGATGTTAATTTTATTGCTGTAACATATTTTCCTGCCTCTCCCTTATTTCTTCATTGGCTTGAGAGCTAATTATTGAACAGACTGTTCTTTTCTATACACTCACAAACCAAGTGATTATTAGGAGGTAACCTGAATTGATTACTAAAAATAATCACTCACATTTATGTAAAATATTAAGGTTTAAAAAGCACTTTTCTTAATTCAACTTAATGGGCATTTATTAATTGCCTTCCACATGCGTTGATTGCCTTTTTAAAGTCCCCATCCCCTTTAACCTCTCCACAGCCTTTGGTACTTCTGATAATCCTCTTTTCCTTGATACTCTGATTGTCTCTTATTTTCTATAATACTATTCTTTCCTGGTTCTCCTCTCATCTGTTGGATCATTCTTTCTCATGCTCCTTTATTAGATATTCATCCAAATGGGGCTTACTAACAGTGGGTGTACCCAAAGGGTTTTTTTTCCTGGGTTTGTTTTTCTTCTTCTATACTATTTGATGATCTCATTAAATCCCATGGATTTAACTATCACTTCTATATTGATGATTATGAGATCAACTTATCCAGCCTCAATCTTTCTCTTAACTTCCAGTCTTACATCTCCAGCTACTTACTGAACATCCCAAAATGGATGTCCTGCAGACATCTTAAACTCAACATGTTCCAAAACTGAACTCATAATCTTTTCCCCAAGCCCTCTCTTCCTCCTAACTTTCCTATTACTATTGAGGACATCACTATCCTCCCAACCCACCCAGGCTCTCAACATAAGTGTTACTTTCAAATCCTCACTCTCATTCACTCCTTATCCCCATATCCAGTGCATTGTCAAGCACTATCAATTCTACCGTTGAGGTATTTCTCACATATTGCCACTTCTCTCCTCTGACACTGCTACCTCCCTGATTGCACATATTATTACCTCACACTTAGACTCTTTCAATAGCTGCTGATTGGTCTCCCTGCCTCAAGTATCTCCTCACTCCAATCCATACTCCACTCAACTGTTTAATTCCTTGTCTTATCACTTCATTCTCCCTATTCGATAAATTCCAGCCACTCTTTATTACCCCAAAGACCAAATGTAAAATGCTGTTTGACATTTAAAGCCCTTCATAACACGGATATCTCTCACCTTTCCAGTATTCTTATGCCTTACTCCTTTCCAGGTATTCTGTGATCCAGTGACATTGCTCTCCTTATTCCTTGAGCAAGATACTCCATCTCCCAACTCTGGGCGTTTTCAAGGCTGTTCTCCATGCCTGGAATTTTCTCCCTCCTCTTCTACATCTCCTATTCTCCCTGGCACCTTCAAGTATCAAAGTCCCATCTTCTTTAAGAAGCCTTTCCTGATATCCCTTAATGCTAATAACTTTCCTCTATGATTATTTCCAAGTTATTACATATATGTATATATACATGTGTGTACACACGTATGTATGTATAAATTGATTGTACATAGTTGTTTACATATTTTCTCCTCTATTGAGCTCCCTGAAAGCAGGGACCATTTGTGTCACTTACTTTGTATTACTAGCACTTAGCACAGTGCTTGGCACAGAGAAGGCACTTCATAAATGCTTGTTTTCTGATTGCATATTCCTAGATGCTGAGAATAAACAAAAACACAAGGGAACAAAAAAGACAGTTGCTGACACTAATGAATCTTGAATTAATACAATGATTCCAAAAGGCAAAGATGAGAAAAGGAGTACATTTTAAATAGCAAAACAGCTTGTGCAAATATACAGACTCATTAATGTGTGTAGTTATCTCCATTTAATAAGTTGAAAAGAGGTGCAGAGAGGTTAAACTACTTGTCAAAAGTCACACATGGAGTATATGGTAGCAACCAAGATCTTCCAAGACTCAGAATCCAATACATTTTCAAACTTATCTAATTTTATTTTTATAGAGGTTTATGCAATAAGTATATTAGAAGAATGCCATAGACACAGTTGAAGTTGTTTTCATCAAAGCACTTGACAAGATCTCAGACGTAATCCTTGGAAATGAGATGAAGGAATGTGGGCTTGTCAGTATGAATCAGGATCAACCAGGAAAGTGATCTTTATGTAATAATAATGCAAGGTTCCATCCTTTACCTTGTCTCCTATTCAGCGTTTTGTTCAGTGATTTGTATGATGACGTACAAAGTCCGTTTAACAACTTTCAGTCACCATGAAAATGTGGATCCTTATTTAGTTCTGTAAGTGACAAAACCATGATGCAATAGAAAGTGCCCTGAATTTGGAAGCTGAACTTGGAGTCATAAGACCCAAGTTGAATCCTGAATCTGTCAATTCCTACCTGTGTGACTGGGAGAAATTAATCCACCTCTCTGGATATCAGTTTCCTCATTTAGAAAAATGTGGGAATTGGACCTCTGGGGTCCCTTCAAATTCCAAAACTATAATCCTATGAATCATTATTTAAAATGATCATTGCACTCTGAAACATCATACCTAAGTGCACAAGCTCAAAACATGAATGTAAAGTCTAGTGTTAGGATCAAGACATCAATTTCATTGGCACAGGATTAGGAATACCTGTCTTGGCAACAGATTAGATAAAAATATTATTGGAGGTTTCAATATACTGTAAGTCCAATCTGAGTCAACATTGTGATGTGAGTATATAAAAAACCTAAAATTAAAAAAAAAACTAGCAATGAAATGTAATGTTGATAGAATGGGGACTAATAGCTCCATTATTCTTAGCACTAATCAGAACACAACTGGAATATTGTGGTCAGCATTATTCACATTTAAAAGGGATATTGGGTACACAAAGAAGAGTAACTTAATTGTTAAAGTGTACAGAAGACATGCCTTATGTTTAATCATTTTTTTAAGTGAGGAAACTGGAGTTAAGTGACTGCCCAGAGTCACACAGCTAGTGAGTGTTATGTATCTGAGACTGAATTTGAACTCAGATCCTCCTGACTCCAGGGCCGGTGCTCCATCCACTGCACCACCTAGCTGCCCCAAACATGTTTTATAAAGAATGAGGAAACCAGACACTGTTTGCCTGAAAAAGAAATGACTAAGGGAACATGTGACAGATTTAACTAACTGAAAAACTGTCACATAGGCTTATTATGTGTGGATTCAGGGAATAAAATTAAGAACTTTGATTAAAGGAAAGTGGGAAAGTTTTTAGCTCAGTATAAAGCTTTTTCCCACAGTTAACTATATTGTATGGTAGTTAGTTTCCCACTGTTAGAGATATTGAAGTAGAAAGTAGCTATGTAGACATCAAAGAATCATAGAGTGTAGAGTAGGAAGTGACCTTAGTAGTAGTCCAATCCAATCCATACCTGTAAGGGATATCCACTCTAATATAGCAATACGTGGTTATCCAGCCTCTACTTAAAGGCTTTCAATGAGAAGGAACATACTATCTCCTTTAGGACAGTTTTAATTTTCAGAAATGTTTACTTGACATCAAACCAAGAGATTCAAATGGGGGTTGAACTAGTTGATGAGCAAGGTCTCTTCCAAGAAATCATGCAGAAAAACTTGAATTTCAATTCTATGTGATGGGTATGACAAATGCAAGAAATATTATATCCATATAAAATGACTAAGTATGACAGAATTTTCATTAAAGGTACTATTTTTTATTAAAGGTAGTCATGATTTTCATCACCATTAAAAACATGTCCATATTCCCAAAACCCCATTTGACAAGTGAAGAAACTGAATTCAAGAACATTTAGCAGACTTAGTCAAGGTTATACAGCTATTTAGTAACAGAAATAGGACTAGAATCAATGCATTGGGGATCTGTATTTAGGCCTATTGACATTGCCTGGATACCAGTGGAGCAAAAAGACAGTGTTATCTCTCAATCTTACTTTATCCATCTCCTCTTCTAATCACACATTTCCTGGATGATGTCCCTTATGTGACATCTTACATCTAGGTCATCTTAGGAAATACGTGATATAAATTAGTGATCAGTGAATATAAGCATACAAACTCATATGGTCTACTACATCTCAGTGGCCCCAGCCGTGCTTCACATCCCATCCCATCTCATCAGCTCTATCTCTCATTCTAACTTTCTACCTTTTGCTCTGGGAACTGTAGTGAAATCAATATCGCCCTAGCTAATAGAAAGATCGCGTCAAACAACTCACCTAGCACTCCCCTCATTATCCTCTTGGCTTCTCAGACCTAAACCACCCCTCTCTTGGCCACCATTTTACCACATTTGCCTTCTCCCTTCAATTTAAAATCCTTGAAGGCAGGGTCATTCTCATTTTTATATTTGTGTCTCTGACCTTAGGACAATTCTTGGCACATAGAAAGAGCTTAACATTTGCTTTTTCATTTATTCATTCATTTATCACGTATAAAGCACTATATAATATATTTTTTCATTTCTGATTTATATTTAGTGGTAACTGAAATAATCATTATTCAATCAAATTTTTTCTCACATAGTATCCATCTGCTAACATGATAGACACTGTAAATAATCAGAGAAATAACCTAACTAGGATCTAGATGTGGTCTTGTGACATGATTTAATCTAATCCCTTCATTTTTCTTATGACTCTCAAAAGCTGCAAGGTTGCACACAGGTGGTAAGTAGCAGATTCAAGGTTTTATCCCATTCCATCACACTACCCAGTTTCCACAACCTATTAGTTTCTAAATCATACCTCTATTCAGTGGTGTGCTAAAGCCAGCTCATACAGCCTTGAGAGAGATTATTAAATTTTTCAGTATGAGCATTAATGCCTTGGGAATCAGCAAACACTACAAATCAGATCTTGATTTATTGTTTATTGATTGTCTTGACTTAATAATGTGAGGGAGAAAATGTTAATAATGCAGATTAGATTTGAGTGTATTATGTACTCTGTTTATATATACACATGTATGTCATATGTATTATGGACATACGTATATATACACACATGCTGGTTGTTAAACATTTACCAGCACACCTCTACTTCCAGTTCTCACTTTCAGTACAAAATAAATCAATATAGTTTAGATAAGTTTTTGTCCAATTTGTAGAATATAATCACATACTTTTCCACTCTAGACCTGATGTCCAGTTATGGAGGGAACCTGCCAGCTTTATAATGCACTCTTGGCTTTCAGTTTATTGCCTGAAGAAAACAAATACCCTTCAAAGATAGCAGTCTCAGGCACTTGCTGGCAAAATGTCACTTGCTGCTTGTGGGGAGGGGGGGGATCTTGAAATAGTTTCCTTGAAATTGTTTCTTTTTAAAGGGCTCCTTAGGCTTCATGGACATTGCAGCGCACTTAGACAACAACACTGCAGTAAGTTACATGCAAATGAGTCAGAAACAGATGGGCTGTATTTTCCCGGAAATGCAGATGGGCCATCATGTTGAACAAGAAGAATTTGGGGAGTTTTACTAGCCTCAAACCAGGATTAGCCTGAATGCCACTGGACAATGCCAATTGTAAGCCTCCATCCACAGTCACCAGGGTAAGGGGACATAGGAAGAGCAACACTTTGCAAAGTTTACAGGCAACTGCTTCCAAAGTATATCTAAACAGGATGCAGTTTCTACCATATTTTGTTCAGCACTAATGATAGCCAAACCTCACCAGTGTCCTATTCAGAATAACTGATCTCTTAGGGCAGTACTGGAGAAAATGCCAACACACATCTCTTTTGTTTGCAACATCTACATGGTCTGTTTTGTGATTTCACTCAAATGAGCTATTCCTGAATATGTTTGCTAGCTCCAATTATCTTACTGGCAGCACAAACCCTAGAAAGACAACAGGATTTGCTTGCAAAATCGTTAAGGGAAGTAAACTCATCCTGTCGTTTAAGCTGGCTGACAAATGAGAGAGGACAACTATTCCTGAAGGAAGAAAGCAGAAAAGACTGTCAAGTCAGACTCAGAAATGTAGAGCAGGGACCTGAGGGGGGAAGGGATAGATGCAGGGAGAGTATTATTTCAGTCTTGGAAATAGTGTTACGATTATTTATTAGTGGAACCCAAAACTGCTTCAATGTTTAGGGTGTAGAGAGAAGAAAAGAAAGAAAGAAAGAAAGAAAGAAAGAAAGAAAGAAAGAAAGAAAGAAAGAAAGAAAGAAAGAAAGAAAGAAAGAAAGAAAGAAAGAAAGAAAAAAAGAAAGAAAGAAAGAAAGAAAGAAAGAAAGAAAGAAAGAGAGAAAGAAAGAGAGAAGAGAGAGAGAAAGAGAGAGAGAAAGAGAGAGAGAAAGAGAGAGAGAAAGAGAGAGAGAAAGAGAGAGAGAAAGAGAGAGAGAAAGAGAGAGAGAAAGAGAGAGAGAAAGAGAGAGAGAAAGAGAGAGAGAGAGAGAGAGAGAGAGAGAGAGAGAGAGAGAGAGAGAGAGAGAGAGAGAGAGAGAGAGAGAGAAAGGAAGGAAGGAAGGAAGAAAGAGAAGGGGGGAGGGGAGCAGGCATATAAAAAGAAGCCTATTGAATAGGGCCAAAGCAAGATAGCTCTTCAAAGGGGAGCAAATAAACGAGTGTCAGATTTGATCCTACTCATCTGAGTAAGAGCATGATAGTGGTACAGGAGCATCACTCATTATATCCCTGGGTGATGTTGGCCAAACGTTCCATGCTAAATAAGTAGATTCTGTACAGGCTGATGCCATCTACAGTCTCCAACTGGAATGTCTGTCTGCTGCTGTCATAGTTTGACCAAGTCATTGAACACATGGGACCAAGACACTATGTCTGATCTTGTATTTCCATGTCTGCACAGGCTCCTCCATGCTCAGATTGCATTCCATTCTCATCTCTGCCTCTTAGAATGTCTAGCTCCCTGCGAACTCAACTCAAGGTCTTCTTCCTACTTAGACCCTATTCTGATGCCCCCAAACACATTACCATATATATATGTGTGTGTGTGTGTATAGATATATATATGTATATATATCTATACACATATATATGTAGATATATATAGATATATATATGTAGATATAGATACATAATATTTTATATTTAAAAGTGCCTGGTACATAAATATTGCTTAAAAAGAATTTGTTGATTGATTCAGTTCAAATGTAATGTCCCCTCTGAACTTCTTCAAATTAGTATTCAACTGGGTCCCCCAAAGGATGACTACCCCAGGTTCAAGTTATTCTATGGGACTCTACTCCTAAAACTATAACTCAGCAAGATCTCTACCACTTCTTTTACCATCAATAGTCAGAAGAAGGAAGGACACGGTGTTTATTAAGTGCCTACTACAGGCAAGGCACTGGCCTAAGCACTTTACATTTCTCATTTGATCCTCACAACAACCCTGGGATGTAGGTGTTATTATTATCCCCATGTTACAGTTGAGAAAACTGAGACAAACAGAGGTTAAGTGACTTGCCCAGGGTTACTCAGCCAGGTAATTGTCTGAGGCTGGAGTTGAAATCAGATCTTCCTGACTCCAAGGCCCAGTATTCTACCCGCTAGGATACAGCTACTTCAATAAACATTTCTTAAGCACTTAAGGTGTGACAAACACTGTACTGGGGACACACACACACACACAAAAAGGCAAAATCAGCTCTTGCTTTTAAGGAGTTCACAAACTAGTGGAATGCTCAAAGCAAAGGTATTTCTTAAGATGGCATAGTAAGATTAGTAGTCATAAAACAGCACACCTAGAACTCTCTCACAAGTACAAACAGAATCATTCAGAAGAGTAGATACACGCAAAGAAAACATTCTTGGAGAACCACAGAAGTGAAGAACGCAAGCAGTCAAGACAACTCACACCTCCAGGAATGGAAAGCTCTTGTGTCCTTTTTCTTTTTATGGTGTCCTCGTGCTGCTTTCCCAGGGCACATCATTTCTTGTCACAGGTTACTCTGCTTCTCTCTGGGCCTGCTCCTGTCAGCAACTTAACTCAGTTCCGCAGCTCTACTCTCCTGCTATGTTTCATTCTATATTGTAAATTGCTCCACTGCAAGACAGAATTATCGATGTGAGTGAGAGAGAAAAAGGAGAAAAAATTCCCCTTCCTTGCTGCACTCAGGAAGAGGTGCAAGTGAAAAAAAAAACTGACTCATTCTCATTTTGTGGGTTCTTTAACCATAGCTGGGTCTCTTCTCGACTCCCAGCTATGACTCCTGTATTGTCATGCGGGCTAGCTTGGTTTTTCATGGCCACCATGGATTTGGATGAGCCTTCAGCTAGCCATAGCTGATGACTATATAATTCTATCAAGTTTGGGCAGCTAGGTGGCAGAGCTCTGGCCTTGGAGTCAGGAGGACCTGAGTTCAAATCCAGCCTCAGACACTTAACACTTAACTAGCTGTGTGACCCTGGGAAAGTCACTTAACCCTGATTGCCTCACCAAAAAAAAAAAAGGCAAAAAAATAGTAATAATAATTCTATCAAGTTGATGAAACTTCTTCATACCTCCTAAAGGATCAATAAAATATAAATATTTCTTCCTATTTTCTTTACAAGTTATGAATGGGCCATTCCTAGCTTCCCATACTCTTTACAATCTTTATATAGGCCAATCAAGATGTTGACCAATTGAGATTCCATATCTTTTATGAGGTACAAAATGATCTGCTTAAAATATAAAGGAAGCATAACTCTCATAAGGTACAATTCTGACCATACCAAGTCCAAAAGGGACAAAACCTCAAAACATCATGGATTTTGCTATCTACCCCTTTCTTTCTGTCATCTCATCAAATGTGCTGGTGATGACTGAAAAGATCAGAGGTCCCCAGTCAATCCCCCCCTTCACTAATATTTATTATTATTACTATTGTGTTCACTAAGGCTACAGTAATGACTAGATGACTGACCATATAGTATTTGTGCATTATTTCACTTGAACCTCATAACAATCATTTTACAGGTAGGGAAACTGGGACTCGGAAATGTTTTGTGTTTTATCTGTGGTCACATGTCCAGTAAGTACTAAAAATAGGAATTTAACTTAGTTCTTTCTGACTCAGAGTCCAGAACTCTATCCATTATACCACAGTGGTTCTCCATTACCTGCCCTTCAGAAACTAAGGATCTATTGTATATCCACGTGAAACTGTGGCTGGTGAGCCAACTTCTAGAGATGTATAATCAAGGTCTCTTCTCTCCTCAATTAAGAGAATGTACAAATATTTGATGATTCTTTCCTGTAAGCTTATTGCATGGCAACAAAAAGCTTTCTAAGTAACTGCTGAGCCATAACTTACTGTTCATACAAAAGAGCCTTGAATTTAGAAGGTCAGAAGAGTCACCAAAATTCCAGCAACTAGAGCCAATAAAAAAAAGAAAAGTATACTGGTAGCTGCAGCAGCCGAGTCTGGTGAGAAGCCAGCTGTGAGAAATAACCTGATTATCTCAGCCCAGCAATGAATTGACCCAGTATCCAAAACACCAGTGCTGCAAGCAAGGCAGCCATTTGTCCATTGGCTAGGTCACATCCAGACATGAGAGGATGCTTGTAGCAACCACTTTCAGTTTGATACCAGTTTTTCCAGGGATCAACATGGCAGAGGAGAGTGGATTCCAACTTTAAGAAATTTTTGTATTTTGGTTCTTATTATATTATTTCAGTAAATATCCACTTGTAAAATCTAATTGATATTAATTGGGAAATAACTGGTTAGGAGATATTGAGGAGATTGGTAACTAGTTAATGGACAGTAGGGAAAACACATAAAATAGGGATTAAGGAAAAATAACAATAGAAAATACTACTATCAACTTCTCAGTGTTGCCTCCTGGAAACTTTTGGGGAGATGCAGTAGTTTTATTCTGGGGATATGAGCTATTGGTCAGACTGCAGGTTAGAAGAGTGATCCCAGAGATTATTCAATATATGCTTACATTATTAAATAATATTGTTTATTGTTTTTATCAAAAGCTCTACAGCAGTGACACAGTATCATAAGTACATTATTTCCATTAATACAACAACTCACAGGTAAGGAGGGAAGGGATTATTCTCCTTATTTTATAATGAGCCGTTTCCTGTGAGGTGTGGGGTTAAGGGTGATTTATCCTATCCTCTAGCCCAGCTAGCCTGTGGTCCATGGACACGTGAAAGATTAAAGTATATGCCTAGCTTAGGCAACCTTAAGACTGGGTTTTAGGTTGCCTCTTTTATGTTTGTTTGTTCATGAAGTTAGCAAAATGCTTAATCAACAGTTCTGCAAACTACTTGAAGTTTTGATGAGGTTTAAATATGAACCTCCTGAGAGACTGTAGCAGTAGTTATAAGTTATACATAACTAATTGCTTGTGTCTTGTCAATGAGTGCTGTGAGTCTTTCTGACTTTAGACATTCCTTTCAGCAAGGGTCAGCAAACTACAAGAGGAGCAACATAATCAGCCCTTTGCCTGATTTTGTATGACTTGTGAGTTAAGGGGCCCCTTAAAAGAAAAGGGGGACAGTGCAGTGCTCTAGCCACTTGGGCCCAACAGGAGTTCTTAATATTCCTGAAAAGACAGACCCTCGTGGCCGATCTGAGAATTCCAGCTTCTTGTCACCTCCGTTATTCAATAAACTCCGGGACCTGATTTCTAAGCTTTGTATAGCGTATTTGAAAGAACAGGAAACCTAGTCAGGAGAAATGCGGGTTTGAGTCCTTAGTAGCTTATGATCAAAGATAAATCACTGACCTCTCTCATCCTCATTCCTCATCCGTAAAGTGGGGGAAATACTACATACTAACTCCCTACTTTATTGTAAGGTTCAGGTGAGATAATTATGAACAACTGTATGTAAATATTACCTTTTATTCTTCATACTGAACTCTATTAGAGACTTAGAGAAAAATAAAGAGTACATATTCTACAGGTTTTTTCCCACAAAGTAGACCCAACAGGCGCTAACTTTCCCCAGAGCGTTTCACTAAGCAGGTCCCATGAGGACTAGACCCTAAGAGCCAGATGCTAGTTTATAAATCCTGACAAGGACCTTTAAGTCCATTTCCCCTGTCCATTTCCCCAAAGTGAGTCCCAGTAGAGTCAGGGTTATACTATAAGATTAAAACAGGGGCCTAACAAATGTTTCACTTTGTGACTTTAAAGCCATGTCTCTGTGATACCATATACAGAGTCAATTTTAGTTAGCGGTTCAATTGAGCCAGCTATTTGATGTCACCTAGTCAGATATATGGATGATTGACTCTTGCCTAAATGGACCAGATGTTTCAATATAGACATACGGCCTGTGATATCCTTTTGGGGTCTAAAAACCATGAACCCCATCCCTTTTAGCAAACCAACCCAGGCTCAGGCATTCTCTCCTGCCCACATTCCACTGGAAGTCAGGCAAGGACCCAAAGTGCCTCAGGACGTAACAGCCTTGAAAGGGGAGGAAAGGCTCCCAGCTGGGCAGTTAAATACAGCTATGTGAAAATTGGATCTTTCAGTGTACAGGGCCCTAGTCCAAGCCTTTTTGTGTTGATATATTTATTTTCTCTGGAATAATGTTCCCCAGGCTTTAGTATGGAGTCTCAAGCTTCAATAAGCCAAGATTTTAATGCCAGATTCAGTTTTAGCAATTTGGAATTTTACCGGAAAGTTTTCAGAAACCACCAAACTAATCTAAACCTCAAGGAAAGCTATCACATAAAAAGTAACATGTACCTGTTTTTCAGCATCCTTATACTCATATACAAGACACTTAAACTACACCTTCCAATGATTCAATTCAATAAACACGTATTAAGCACCTACCATGTAACAGGCATTGTGTTAAATCCTGGCGATACAAAAAGAGGCAAAAGACACTCCCTTCCATCAAACAGTTTACAATCTGATGGGGGAGACAATGTGTGAGCAAATATATACAAATCAAGCTATATACAGGATAAGTAGGAAATATTTAAAAGAAAGAAAGCACTTGAATTAAGGAGAATTAGGGCAGGCTTCCAGTAGAAAGTGGGATTTTAATTGAGACTCAAAGGAAGTCAGAGAGGTCAATAGTCAAGGCAGAAAGGAGAGAATGTTCCATATGTGAAGAACAGCCAGACAAAATGCCCAGAGCTGACAGATGGAGTGACTTGTTCATGGAACAGCCAGGAAGGTAATGTCACTGAATTAAAATGTCAGGGTATAAGGCATAAGAAGACTAGAAAGGAAAGAGGAGTTAATTTATGAAGGGCATTGAATGCCAAACGGAAGATTTTATGTTTGATTCTCAAGGTGATAGGAAACCACTAGAGTTTTTTTTTGGGGGGGGGTTAATAGGATGGGGGTGGAGAAGTGGAAATGATCAAATCTGCATTTTAGGAAAATCAATTTAATAGCTGAATGGAGAAGGGATTGATAAAGAGGTAGGCTTGAGGCAGAATGACCCACCAGCAAGCTATTGTAGTAATCCAAGTGTGACGTGATGAGCGTTTGTGCTAAAGTGGTGGCAGTGTCAGAAGTGAGAAGGGGGTATATTGGAGAAATGTTGCAAAGGTGAAATCAACAGGCCTTGGCAATGGCTTAGATATAGGAGGTAAAAGAGAGTGAGGAATCAGGATGATGCCTAGGTTGTGAGCCTCAGGGACAGGAAGATGATGTAGGTCTCTATAGGAATAGGGAAGGTAGGAGGCAGGGAGGGTTTAAGGGGAAAGCAAATGACCTCTGTTTTGGACGTGCTGAGTTCTACTGAACATCCAGTTTGAGATACTTGAAAGGCAGTTGGAGATGTGAGATTGGAGGGCAGCAGATAGACTGGGGCAGAACAGGTAGTTTTCATCAGCATAGAGATGTCAATTAAATCCATGCCCTCTGACAAGATCACTAAGTGCAGTAGTATACAGGGAGAAGAAAAGAGGGCACAGAACAGAAACCTGAGGGACACCTATGGTTACAGGGTGTGATCTGGGGGAAGATCCAGCAAAGGAGACAGGAGTAGTCAGATAGATAGGAGGAAAACCAGGAGAGAATGGTGTTCTGAAAACCTATAGAGAAGGAAATAACAAGAAGGAAAGAGTGATCAATCATGTCAAAGGATGCAGAGAGGTCATGGAGAATGCAAAAACAGACAAAACCTGAGCAGGCCTCAGAGGACTGAATCACAGGCAGCTGTGTCAGTTTCCAGACTTCTCAACCCACTGACACCAAAGACAACTTAGAAGGTCAGTAGGAAAGGTCTGTCACACCTAGGTGCGACACAGGCCAGTTCCAGCATCAGCTTAGCCCTGGGGCAGCGGCAGTGGTAGAAGCTGTCTCCAGAGTTCTCAGCCCACAGACGGTAATGGGATCAAACAAATAATTAGAAGGAGATTACAGGTGTCTCTTTGCTGGCACTGAGGAAGGATTCTGTTGCTTTGCCCATACTTGGATCTGGGTCACAGTCGTGGGTGGCAATCCTTGGGCAAGGAGCACTAACATAGCAGAGCTCGTGGCAGCAGTGGAAAGGGAACACTCTTCACAGTTTCCAGGCAGAAAAGAGAGTTTGTGATCACTCACAGACCAGAAAACAGGCCAGGAGAAGAGTAAACACCTCTCCTTAGATCATACCAACTTGGAAGAACTGAAAACTTACAGGTCCCTGGAAGTATCTCTGAAAACAGCTGCACAAAACCCCTGAAGCTTCAGACAGTACACTCTCCACACTGGAAACAGAGCCCTAACAAAGAGTTAAAAAGTCAAGTAATTGACTGGGAAAATGAGCAAACAATGGGAAAAAACTCAGATCATAGAAACTTACTTTGGTGACAAGGAAGACCAAAACATACACTTGGAAGAAGACAACAAAGTCAAAAATCCTACATCCAAAGCCTCCAACAAAAATAAGAATTGGTCTCAGGCCATTGAAGAGCTCTAAAAGGATTTTGAAAAGCAAGTAAGAGAGATAGAGGAAAATTTGGGAACAGAAATGACAGTGATGTAGGAAAATCATGAAAAACAAATCAACAGCTTGCTAAAGGATACAGAAAAAATGCTGAAGAAAATAACCCTTAAAAAACAGACTTAGACTGAATGGCAAAAGAGGTTCAAAAAGTCAATGAGGAGAAAAAGGCCTTAAAAAGCAGAATTGACCAAATGGAAAGGGAGGTCCAAGAGTTCACTGAAGAAAATAAGTCCTTAAAAATTAGAATGGAGCAAATGGAAGCTAATGACTTTATGAGAAATCAAGAAATTATAAAACAAAACCAAAAGAATGAAAAAAAGAAGACAATATGAAATATCTTATTAAAATCAACTGACCTAGAAAATAGATCCAGGAGAGATAATTGAAAAATTGTTGGACTACCTGAAAGCCACAATTAAAAAAGAGCCCAGACATCATCTTTCAAGAAATTACCAAGGAAAACTTCTTGATATTCTAGAACCAGAGGGTAAAATAGAAATTGAAAGAATCCACCCATCACCTTCCGACAGAGTTACCAAAATGACAGCTCCCAGGAATATCATAGCTAAATTCCAGATCTCCCAGGCCAAGGAGAAAATATCGCAAGTAGCCAGAAAGAAAAAAATTCAAGTATCATGGAGCCACAGTCAGGACAACATAAGATTTAGCAGCTTTTACATTAAGAGACCAGAGGGCCCAGAATATGATGTCCTGGAGGTCAAAGGAGCTAGGATTAAAACCAAAAATCACCCACCCAGCAAAACTGAGTATAAGCCTTCAAGGGAAAAAATGGAAATTCAATAAAATAGAGGAATTTAATGCATTCTTGAGGGAAAAAAACAGAGCTAAATATAAAAATTCACTTTCAAATACAAGACTCAAGAGAAGCATAAAAAGGTAAACAAAAAGGAGAAATCATAAGGGACTTTGATATTAAAGTTGAACTGATTATGTTCCTACATGGAAAGATGATATTTGTTACTCATGAGACCTTTTTTATTATTAGGGTAATTAGAGGTAATAAATACAGACAAAGGGCACAGGGCCAGTTGAATATGAATGGATGATATCTTAAAAAAATAAAATTAAGGGGTAAGAGAGGAATGTAGTGGGAGGAAAAAAGGAGAGATAGAATGGAGTAAATTATCTCACATAAAAGAGGCAAGAAAAAAAGCTTTTGCCATTGAGGGGAAGATAAGGGAGGTGAGAGGGAATAAGTGAACCTTAGTCTCACTGAATTTGGCTTAAGGAGGGAATAACACACTCAATTGGGTATGAAAATCTATCTTACCCTACAGGAAAGTAGGGGGGGAACTTATAAGGGGGGGTGATAGAAGAGAGGACAGATTGGTAGAGGGGGTAATCAGAAGCAAACACTTTTGAGGAGGGACAGGGTCAAAGGAGAGAATAGAATAAATGAGGGACAAGATAGGATGCAGGGAAATAGTCTTGCACAACATAAGTATTATGGAAGTGTTTTGCATGACTACGCATGTATAACCTATATCAAATTGCTTGCCTTCTCAATGAGGTAGGTGGGGAGGGAGGAAGGGGAATTCAAAATTTTTTTAAAATGTTAAAAATTGTTTTTACATGCAAGTGGGAAATAAGACACACAGGTAAAGGGGTATAGAAATCTATCTTACTCTACAAGAAAATAGAAGAGGAAAGAGATAAGAGAAGGGAGGGTAGATTGAGGGGAGAGGTAATCAGAATGCAGGCCATCTTGGGGTGGGGGGAGAGAAAAGATGAGGAGAAAATTTGGAATTCAAAATCTTATGGAAGTAAATGTTGAAAACTAAAAATAAATGCATTTTTAAAAAAGAAGCAGTCAAATCAGATGATTATCTCTAAGGTCCCTTCCAACTCTTAAAATGCAATACTATGGACTTCACCTAGATGTTTTCCCTAAAGTAAATATTAGCACTCCCTTCTCACTGGGTTTCAAGTTCTCTGACAATTTCCAAGCCACATTGACCCTCAAGGGAGGAGAAAAGGCAGTTCCAAATGGGCTGACTCCTCCATACTGTCTTAGATACTCAAAGTAATCATTAATGGGTAGGTTTTACAAAGGTCAAAAACCTGAGTAAAATGAGATAAAATCCAATTTAAAATAGCTCACCTCTCATCAGGAACATGTCATCTTTAATGTTCTGCTCTGCATGAGTCCTTTCTAAATGTGCCTGGGTCATATTGGGTATTAGGTATGAAGGCCAGTGATGAAATACCAAATTCTCTTAAGAATCAAAATGAGAAGTCTTTTGTTAAGAAGCAAAATGCTTTCTGTTCTCAGTAGCTGAGAGATACATGATGTTCATTAAGCCCCTCTAATTACCAACATGAGCAACATCAGTACAGAAGTTCCAATGAGGAAATGTGCAGACTCTGGACCAAGGTAGGAAGATACATTTGAATCTTTCCCGTCGCAGCCTCCCTCCCCCAGCCCCGCCTCCACTGCCAATGACAAGATCCATTACATGAAACGTGTTGAGCTGACTGATGATAAGCAGCATGGATGAATGATTACAATTGTTCTTGAGCCCTGCGGAATAGATCCCTCCTGCCAGGAACAAATAGGGTCCCTTCAAGGGTGAAGTGCCATAGCTGGGGCTGAGAGACCTCATTGTGTATAGCAGCTGTTCATTTGATAATGACAAAGATAGTGATGAAAAAGAACACCAAAGCATAGGCTTTTGAGAACTCTATGAATGATTGCACTTTAAATCAGGACAGAAGGGAAGAAAAGGAGAAAGGAAAGAAAGGGGGAAAGGGTATGGGTGTACAATAAGGGGGTTTTTTGCAGACAGTGGGGGAAAAAATTTCCAAGGGTAAAAAGAATACACACACAAACACATATACACCCATATATATTCACACATACACATATATACACAAATATACATATGCATATATGTGTGGGTCTGTATATCTATTTCTGTGTGTAACTGTGTCTATGTTTAAGTGTCTGAGCATGTATTTACACATGAGCACATGTGTACAAAGAACCATAGAATCAGAGTTGTAACCTCAGAGTTAAGTTAGCACAATATTCACTGGAAATATGAATCCCCTTTACATAATCTCTGAAAAGTAGTCATTTTTCCTTTGCTGGAATACTCCAAATTCACCATACCAAAAGTGAGGCCACCCATTCCATAGTCATGCAGCTCTAATTCTTAGAAAGTTTGTCCTTATGTGGAACTTAAATCTACATCTCTTATCCATTAGTCCTAATTCTACCATCTGAATCCAAGTACTGTTTAACTTACATCATGTAATTGAATTTTAAGAAATGCCTTACTTAATAATTTTCAAGTTTATATACTAGATTATTCCCCAAAGCTATGCATCAAGTATACTGAACCTGACCTGACATTGTACATGACCTGTACCCTATATCTCTATAGTTAGAAATCAACAGGTTCTTATATTTCAGGTTACTACTACTAACAGTCACAATGTAGGAAGCACACTAGAGGTCAATAACCTTTTTGTGGAAGGAACTAATTTTAATTCCTCTAAGCTACTGAACACTCTGTGTCACAAATTAAATATATATAGAATATACATGCTCTTCTAATGATGCTACATGATGTAAAACAATGGAATACTAAATTCTTCTGAGAATCAAAATTGTAGGTAACCCAAAAAGAAATGGAGAAATAGGTGACAGGTATAAGCATGTTGGTAATAATGACTTGTACATAGGAAATAACATAAAAGAATCAGAATCATAGGATTTCAGAGTTGGAAGAAACCTTAGAGAATCTCTAATACAACCGACAAATGAATAATTTCCTTTAAAAATAGTCCAGTAGTCTTTCAGCTTTTGCTTGAAGACCTCCAATGAAGGAGAACCCACTACCTACAACCAAGAACAGCTAGGTTCTCACCTAGTCTCACCCTCACATGACTTGGGTGGCAACTCTCTAGGAGACTTTCTAGTCCATTCTTTTCAACCCAAAGATCCTTATCCATGATACAGAAAGGGAGAGTGTCTACATCTGCTACTTCATTGCTAAATAGAACTCTCAAATGAAAACATTCCCTCTACCAATGCAAGTTGGCACTTTTCTTCAACTTACAGTCTTAAAGAGCTACTTTAAAGAGCACTGAGAGATTGACTTGCCTAGGTTTTCCTAAATCCAAGACTGACTTGCTGTTCCTGTCTAGTGCTCGACATGTAATAATGGATCTCTAACTATCTATCTATATATCCATCTGTATGTGTACAAGTGTATATATGTACATGTAGTCATATATAGATATATACTTATACATATAGATATGTGTGTATATATGCACATATATACATATACATATATATATATATATACATACACACACACACACACACTAAACTCTACTACAAATCCCTTTTTATAGAGTAGTTCACAGGCTCATAGAGATTGAACTAGAAGAAACCTCAGAAGACAAAGAATCCAAGACATGTGCACATACACACACACACTTCCATCTTACAAATAAGGAAACAAACTCAGAGAGGTTGTGGCTTGCCCAAAATCATACATATCATTGGCAAGATATTCTGAACCCAGGTGCTCTGACTTTAGAACCAACATACTTTCCACTGTACCATACCTAGTGACACTGAGATCTTGAAGGTTACGGCAGAAAATGATAAACTCTGGAAGTTCCCATCAAGCTAGAAAGGCTTGAAATACATACATAATAATAGAACACATGTCTGTAGTCTGAGGACTAGTCTTACTAAATTTAGAGATGTTTATTACCAGGCTTAATACAACAAATCAAGTTTTGGCCACAGCAACTCCTGAAGACCATTTACTCATGATGGAGAGCTTGTAATCTTCATCAATGCAGAGGATACTCACCCCTAAAAATCATAGAAACTAGTCACATTGAAGAACTTATATGGATTTGAATTTACTCATGATAAACACTTCCAAGAAGCAAGCTAGACCAAGAATCTGAAGAGTGAGAAAGAACTCAATCTCATATCTCTAATACTGAACAAATCACAAGGGAATCAGTAAAAACATCAGAAAAAATTAGAATGCTTCAATAATATAACAAGAGTCAAATGGTGTTTTCTATGTATGTGTCATGGTAGGCAGTGGGCACCATTTTTTTTCATTAGTTTATCCAGTCCCACATTCCAGAAGCATTATGGGATTCGGCATTTGTGGCCATCTAGAACTGGTTTGTTCAGTTGGCTAGCATCCTGGGTGAACAAGGTAAAGTCTATGAATTTAATCCCTTCATAGATCAGTTCACATTGGTCCATTCCATAGATACTGGCAGTTTCCATACTCATGGCCACTCACTGTAAGTCCAAGGTAGTCCAATCCAATAATCATGAATTAAATGTCTACTGTGGGAAAGGCAATGTTCTAGGACAGGAGTGGGGAACCTTGAGGCCACAGGTTCCTCACCCCATTCTAGGAGCTACAGACACAAAAACAAGGGGAAAAATAGTCCCCATCCTAAAAAGCTTACATTCTATAAACCATCTGACAAGCATGAGTCAAACATGGTCAAAGAGCAGCCTGGGAAGAAATATAAGTGGATCTTCTCTATTAGAAAAGTCTAAAACTCATGTACTTCATATAGCAGGTTACCAGGGTAATTTTCATATATAAAGGACAGCATTCTGAAGTGTAACTGCACAATAAATGTTAGATAATGTCACCCTGGACTTGCAGGATCTTGAAAGTAAAATAACACAATTTTTGACCTATGTGAGGCAGGTAGGTGATGTAATGAAGAGAGAGTTGAACTTGGCACCAGGAAGTCCTGAGTTTGAATCATATCTCAAACATTTATTACTTCCTCAGACACACTTACTAAGTCACCTTGGGTAAGTCATTTAATCTTTCTAAGCTTCAGTTTCCTCATCTGTAAAACATGGATAATAATACTTATTTTACCAGGTTGCTATGAGGATCGAGTAAGGTAATGTAAGTAAAGTACTTTATACACCTTAAAATGCTATATAAAGCCTGCTATCGCATAGTAAATGGCTGAATCTCACTTTCTTGTTGTCTTACTACTGCATAGGCAGGGAAAGCTCCTTCCACAATGGAGACATCTTTAATAGTACATACATCACACCTGAATTTTGTAATTCAGGTCCTTTATACATTTTTTTCCATCTTTCAAAGATGTGCAAAGCACACCAATTATTTTACCAAATATAAATTGCTTGTGGCAATGGGTAGAGTACAGGACCCATATTCCAGAAGACCTGAGTTCAAATACAGTCTCAGACACTTAGAAGCTGTATCACCTTCAGCAAGTTACTTAACTACCGTATGCCTCAGCTTCCTCATCTGTAAAATGAGGATGATAATTGCACCTACTTCCCAGTTATGAAGATAAAGTGAGATAATATTTGTAAAGAGTTTTGTAAAACTTAAAATTCTATGTAAATAGCTATTATTATAGATATTGTTACATAAATATATATAGCTAGCTATTATCATAATAAATATTATTATTATTCCAGGCTCCTTAGATCACGTAAGAGGAAATTGGACTTGTTTAAGAGTGGCTTCTGTCCTCCATCAAAATGGCTTCTCCAAATAAGAAAGTGAAAGAGGATAGTTTCTCATGATGTAAGAGACTGAGAAAGAAAAGATCCCAAGGGGAAATATCAAGCAATTTTAGGAAGACCCAGTAAACATTGAGGGAAAAATTCCACTAACCAGGGGCAAAGACTAAACTTGGCAGAAAATTCATCCCAAGAAACATATGACAGATTCAAAGATCTGGCTTCAAATATATGAGCTCCTCTGAGCCTCAAAGATACATACTAAGATTATTTGCAATTTTTTCCCCTTTCACTGAATAAAAACAACACTTCAATAAATATTAAATATTACATATTTATTATGTAGCAAAACCCAGGATGTTTCAATTTGTACTGTTCCCTTTTCCAGATTTCATCTTTCTCTCAGCCACACACTTTGGAACAGATCTTGGCTTCACTCAAATTTATTCATGGACTTTTGCTATTTTGGAGATTATTAGTACCTAAGATCACAATTCTTTGTTCTTCTTTCCTCTTATGTTTAATGTCTTCATAAACCTTTGTGTTTGTGCATGACCATAGCACACTCCTTTTCTCCCTATATACCTGGCCAGCTGAAAGAAATACATCTGACTGGCACACTCAGAAATAAGATATTACAGTGTCTCCTCTTCACTAACTGCTGGTAAGCATGTTTCCTCTTTCCTGTTCCAGAATGGGATTAACCTAACATTTGTGATTTAGAGTATCTTACTGCCTTGCCCTATAATATCTCTTCACTCTCCAAACTTTTTTTTACAGTGTCCTCATTCTCAAGTCTACTGAGGTCTGTTTTGTAAAAACAAATCTCCTTTGATACCTCTCTCTGCATGATAATTCTTTTCTGGCTTTCCATTTTAGATGCCTGGCCTTTATCACCTATTCTGTCATCTTTCATAATGTCTTTCTCACAGATTATCCTTCTTCAGTAGGACATTCCCAACATTCTTTTAATGTGAGTAGGTGCAAACTGGTGTCTGTCCCCCAAATGCCACATCTTCTGCCTTCTTAGGGTCAGATATGTTGTGTAGAGGAATCTGGTTTCATATGAGTTGGCTCTCATACCATCCATCTCTGAGTTCCTGTGCTCAGGTACCACCCTTTGCTTCAGTAGGTTCAGGGATGCTGTACCATTGAGAACAGTAGCCCAAGTGTTTCTCAACTCATTCAGCAAAATCTTATAGTTCAGCTCAATAAGGAAGCAGTAGCAAGTATCTGAGGTAAGGTTCAAACTCAGATCTTCGTGCATCCAAGTCCAACAGTATATCATACATTGCACCATCTAGCTAGTGCTTTAGATCAGTCAAGTATTGTAATATTTTACTGCAAAGAGCCTTCAAGTCCAGGGTGAAACAACCTAACATCAAATCCAAGAATCTGGAAAGATTGTCATTTGAGATAGTGTAGAGAACAGAAGAGGACCCAAGACATATTCTTGGGGAGTGCAGACCTTGGATGATAATCTAACATAGGAAGTCAAAAAGAAGTAGCCAGACAGGTAGTAGGAGAAACAAGAGAGAAGAGTATATCCAGGAAGAGAGAAAGGAGGCAATTCATAAAGATGTAAAGAAGAATAAGGACTGAGAAAAGGCAAGTGGATTTAGCTCTTCATAGATTACTAATAACTGGAGAAAGCAGTTGATGCTGAGCAATGGATGTAGAAACCAAATTGAGAGAAACTGAGGGAGGAAAAATGAAGGAATTGAGACAACAAATATAAATAACTCTCTCAAGAAAATTGTTGGGGAAAGTAAAAGAGATACAAGATGCTAGCTTAAGGGGGTAGTAAGGTTACATAAAGGATTAATTTTAAGGATGAGGGAGGCCTGAGCAAATTTCTAGGTAGTGGCAAAAGACATAGTGAAAAAGGGGAGATTGAAGATTAGAAAAAGAGAGTGAACAAGTCCTGTAGGGGAAAGGAGGTAATGGGACAAACAACTTGAGTGGAAGAATCTTATGACATATGACCTCTAGTTTCTCAGCCACCAAGGATTCGAGTCGTCTCCTGAAAGAGAGAAGTGAGTGGGTGGTATAGGACATATGAAGATAGAGGAAAATGTTTGGAATAATCACTGTGTAGAAGCTTATCTTGTTCTGACAGAAATTTACTCATCCCCAATTTTTCTGCCAGTTTTTTTTTTTTGGATTTTGAAATTTTAATTTTGGCTGTTTTCATTGCATCACTAGAAATGTCAACATTTTCTATAGTGCATGTAACAATCTCCTTTGTCTCTTGTACATAAGCCATATTGAATCAATTGGCCCACTTTCCTGATTTGTAAGCATATCTGTTCATCTGTATATTTCAGTAAGTATATTTCAAACTCACATTCTTAAAGACTGATTTTATAAATTTGGTTTCATAGGTCTAATTTTGGTTATTTATAGCTCTTTATCTTCCCCCAAGAAATAGCTGCAATCCTCTTTGAACATCATCCTTCTTATTGGTATGCAGAAAAGTTTCTTTCGCCCTTAATTTCCCTCCTACAGTTAGTGGAAAGAAGGAATGAGGACAGTGAGGGGAGAAGAGAGATTATATACTCATAAATGTATTTTTCTCTTACCAATTCACATTCATGATCATACTTCTTTCAAACCAAATTTTTGTATGTATATAGACACACAATGTGTCCCAAAAGTCTTGGTGCAGTTTTAAGACTTAATGGTTTTTGAGACCACCTGTATATAGAAATAATATACGTTGATATATATAGATATAGATTTAGATATATACAAGTAAATAGGATAGGGACTGAAACTGCCATTTCATTGGTATAGGGAATTCCCAGATGAGGAAACTCCTGTGACTTAAAGTCTTAGTGAATTTCCTAGAATACTGAGAGGTTAAACTTGTCCAGTCACACAGCCACACAGCAGTCACATAGAGTCAGAGACAGAACTTAAATCTATCTTTCCTGGGTTCAAAGTCAACTCTCTATCTATTATGCCACTCTCTTACATACACATATAAATGCATATGTATATACTTAAACGCTTGTGTGTATGTGTGTGTATTGTTTTCAGTAGAATGTAAGCTCTTTAGAGGTAGGGACTACTACATTTTTTTTCTTCACCCTAGCACAATGCCTGGCACCTAGCAGATACATAACAAATGCTTGTTGACCACAATGAGTCATTTTCAAATTTTCAACATTGGTTTAAAAAAAAATAAACTTCCAATGATTTTCTTCCTTTTAAAAGAACCCACAAGCTAGTCCCTTCCTATAAAATAAATTACCCTTTCCATAAAGAATGTCAACCTTGCTTTCTGTGGTAAAATTAGAAACAGTTTTTATTCACAAGACTGTGGCTATAGCCTTCTTTATTTGTATGCTTTTGTAGTCTATTCAATTTATTTTTAAAAATACTATTTAAGTGTCTACTCTGTGCATACACTGCACTCGCTGGGCACTGGGAAAAGTACCAAGCTCAGATAAGACACTCTCTGTTTTCAATGACCTTTCAGCAAAGAAGGTGGAAATGACCCATCCACAGATGACTATAATGTGAAATAACATCAGAGTTTTAGAGCTGGAAGGTCTCTTAGCGGTCATTTCTCATTTACCCATCGCTTCTTACAGATGAATAAATGGAGGCTCAGAGTGTTTCAGTGAATCATTCTGAACCTTTCTAATCCACAGAAAGGCACAAAAAAGTGTTATGTAAGGCTGATGATGATTCAGAGGGAGAATATATACATACACATGTATGTGTGTGTTTAAATACATATATACATATGTGTAGGTATGTATATATACTCACATGCACATACATATGTGTATACATACATGTGTGTATGTACGTGTATTATGTAAGGCTGATGGTGATTAGGAGAGAGAAAGCATAATACATATATAGACATGCATACATAAATATACAAACATATACATATATATGTGTGTGTATGTATGTATTTATACAGTGAGTCAGTATTATCTGACTGAATGTACATAGGACTAGTGAGAAACAAGCCTGAAAAATTTGGAGACAAATTTCCAGGTGAAGAAGCTCAGTCTATTAGTCTCATGGTCTTTTTTTCCCCCCATTTACTTCCCTCATGGTCTCTCCCCACATTCCCCCTTTCTTCCTCTATGGACTCCAGATACCATTGACTCACCTGAAATAAACATTTGTCTCCTTGTCTCTACAAGAGTTATCTCCTCTCTATTTTTTTATCCCTAATCCCTTTTTAAGTTTTCATACTTTTTTTCTTACCATAACCTAAAATCTATTTTCTTCTTTATTTCCCTCATCTATTCTGAAATTCCTTTTACAGCTCCAGAGGACTCCCTGCATGCCCATACTAAATTAATGGGCCTTTCCCTCTTCCACTTTCATCCTGGGCCCTTGAAATTATTCCAACTCTATCTGTCACCCTCTTACTATGACAGACTCTTGATCAGTCAGCATAGCTGGCACAGAATTAAAGATTTAAAGTTTGTTCAAGCTGTATGGGACAGAGAGCCCAGGATTTGTCAGACCTGATGACAGCTATGGACTCTTTGGTCACTCATTTGGGATAAATAAGGAGATGAGATGGGATCATCTTCTAGCCTTCAATGAGTTCAAGTCACTGGAAATGGATGAATTACCTCCCCAGATATCAAAAGAACTTGAAGTTGTTATTGCTAAGATGATCTCTGAAATATCATGGTAAACTGCTGGACATATACCCTCAAGGTGGTCAAAGATAAAAAGAAATGTCCCAAAATCACCAAAATGTTTATAGCATCACTTCTTGTGAAAGCAAATAAATGAAATCAAAATACATTTTCATCTCTCACAAAATGGTTAAAACAAATTATGGTATGTAAATGTAATGCAACATAACTGTACCATAGGAAATAATAAACACCAAAAATACAAAGAAACATGAGAAGACATATGAACTGATGTACAGTGAGGTGAAGTAGGCAAACAGGGTACACTGGCACATGTCTGTTATCCCTGCTTCCAAGGAGTCTGAGACAGGTTGATTGCTTAAGCTCAGGAATTCTGAGCTAAAGTAAGCTAAGCTGATTGAGTATCCAGACTAAGTCAGGTGTCAATATGATGTCTCTGGGGGCAGAGGGCTACCACGAAGGTGCCACTAAGAAGGGGCAAACCATCCCAGAACATAAATGAAGCACTTCCAAGCCTCCTAACAATTAGTATTGGGATTAGGCTCAGGAATTGCCACTGTTGGGGGCAGCTAGGTGGCATGGTGGATAGAACATTGGCCCTGAAGTCAGGAGGACCTGAGTTCAAATCCAGCCTCAGACCAAACACTTAACACTTACTAACTGTGTGACCCTGGGCAAGTCACTTAACCCTAATTGCCTAAACTTTTTTAAAAGAATTGCCACTGTACTTTTGTTTTGGGTCTGGTAGACCGTGTCAGAAACAAACAAGCAAACAAACAAAAATAAATGAATTAATTAATTAGTTAGTTACTTAGTTAATTAATTAATGAGCAAATAAATAAATAAATAAATGAGCAGAGCCAAAAAACAAAATAGCTATATGAAGACTAGGCCTAAATAGACAGAAAGAAAAAAATCAAAACTGAACACTTCGCAATTAAAATGAACAAGCTTGTGACTAATAAAGAAATATTAGACTACACTACGCTTATTTCTTCGGGTTACACTTTTTAAACTCCTTGTTATAAGGGATTACTTCGGGGTAGGGGGGGCAGTTAGGAGGAATATATTGGATAATGAAAGTGATCTAAAAACCCAAACATCAGCAAGAACAAAAACATCAGCACAAATTGAAGTAAAGGAAGAAAGGTCATGGGGAATGAGGAAACTGTCTCAGAACTGGTGAAGGACAAATGTTATCACATTTTTTTAAGAGTTGGGGTGGGGATTTGGGGAAGAGGGTAGAATCATCCAATGACTTGATTTAATTCTTGGCAAAAATTGTAGTAGTTATTTAAGGCACGGTTTGTGAAAGAAAGTTGTGATTTAAAAAAAAAAACAGAATGGCTCCATTTAGAAAGAATAGATCATATTAAAACTAATCTCATTTCTTTTTCTGATGGGGTAACCTAACTGAGACATCAGGGAAGCACTAAGGAAAAGTGGTATACTTAGATTTGAACAAAACATCTGACAAAGTCTTTTTTGGGATTATCTTGATGATGAGAAATGTGAGCTAGCTGATAGTAGCACTGGGTAGATGCAGAACTAGGGGTCAGTCTACTCAAAGTGGTAATATTGGCCCAATGTCCTCTTAGAGGTAGGCCTTGAATGGAGTGCACCAAGGATTTGTTCTTTGTCCTGTGCCATTTAACATATGTTAATCATTTCCTACATTAGCTGCTACTTTGGAGGGAGAGGAAGGTGTAGGAGGAGGGAGAATAATTTATATGTTGTTGATAAAGATATTTTTCTGGCCAGCTTTGCTCTAAATTTTTCCTAATGCTCATGGCATTCAACTCCCATGAAGGAGCAGTACAGTAGAAAGAGCTTCACAATTCAAATAAGAGGATCTTTGTTGGAGCCCTGGTTCTGTCATTCACTAGTTATGTGGCCACAGGTAAATCCCTTTTGCTCTCTGTGTCCCAATTTCCTTATCTATAAAAATTAGGGCAACAATTTCTATATTATACTCCTCTGGGGAGTACTCCAGACTTTTGCTAAAATGCCCCAGAAACTTCATCCTGGAAGCTTACTTAGCCCTAGAATCCATACATTAGAAGTACGACCAATATTTCAGCCTCTTCCTCTGATTGGATGGTTTTCCTCCAGGAACCTCCACTTGAGAAGGATGTTCAAGCCAGTCATGTCTCATTATTATCCAAAATTTATTCTGGACTTTCTCTACCCTGATCCCAAGATTCTTCATCTCATCTCCTCCACTTCACCTTCATTTTATGTGTTATATTCCCCCATTGGAAAGTAAGCTCCTTGAGGGCAGGAAATGTCTTTCTGCTTTTATTTGTATTCTCAGCACTTAGCACAGTACCTGGCACAGACTAAGCACTTAATCAGTGTTTGTTGATTAACTGAATATACCTTACAAACATGTTGTGAAAATCAAACAGAAAGTTTATAAACTGCTACATAAATGTCAGCTATTATTATCATAACTGAGGAGAGTAGCATAGCTTAGAGACAAAAAGCTGAGAAAGTCAGAAAGATCATGTTCAGGTTCCTCCTCTGACACATACAAGCAAGTTATTTAATCTCTCAGTGCCCCAGGCAACCGTTTAAGACTCTAAGTTTCAAAGAAGGTGATGATTAGAATTGATAGAGGAAGGTTCTTACTGGTAATCAAATGTTTGGTTTTTTAGAAGGCTGAGAATAGAGAAGGCATAAATATAGGAAAGGTCCAAAGACAAGTCTCTCAAATATCAGCTACACCACTGAAATGTGATCCTTTTTAAAAATGGAAAATATACAGTAATGTATAAAAAACAACAGCGATGACAATTATGAAGATGATGATGATGATGATAATGCAGACTGTAAGCTTCACTTTGATTTTATGTAAGGCACATCTGGATCTATATTTGGACTAAGAAGGTAGTGATAGTTCCCAATACAACCTTTAATTCCGATAGGTTCAATTTAAATGTATTTCTGAACTCCAGAACTTCTACCATACTAACAATAACCTTCAAATGGGTTGATTTGACTTTCACAACCTCTACCTTCATGAATAATCCAAGGGTTACAAGGAAATGGATGGAATTTTTAGAGAGACAAATTTCAGCCTAAGATAAAGGAAGAACTTTCTAATAATTAGATCTAACCAATAATGAAATAGTTTTCATTGACAACTGAAAGTCTTCAAACAGAAGCTGAATTACTACTTATCAAGAACCTAGAAAAGATCATTATTGCACTGGATAGAATGTTGGATTAGATATTCTCTAAGGTCCCTACCAAACAATGGCTGTCATTCTATGACTAAAGATGAAACCATTAAAATTCCAGAATCAATCATTCTCATTCTCTGTCTCTCTATCTGTCTTTCTCTCTGTCTCTCTCTCTCTCTGTGTCTCTCTGTCTCTGTCTGTCTGTCTCTCTCTCTCTTTCTCTCTCTGTCTCTCCGTCCCTCCCTCCCTCCCTCTCTCCAATTACACCATTTCCATTTCTATCTCTTTGTTAGGCAGCTATATCATGAAGTGGATTAAGGGGTGGGGAACCTGCAGCCTCAAGGCCATATGTGGTCTTCTAGGTCCTTGAGTAAGGCCTTTTGCCTGAGTCCAAGTTTTATAGAACAAATATTTTTATTAAAAAATTATTTTATTAATACCATAGACCATTAGACCTGGAGTCAGGAAGATCTGAGTTCAAATCTGGCCTCAGAAACTTACTAACTCTGTGACTGAGAAAGTCTTTTTAACCTCTTTGCCTCAGTTTCCTCAACTGTAAAATAAGGATAATAATGGCACCTACCTTTACAGAGTTGTTCTAAGGATCAAACAAGATAATATTGGTAAAGCATTTAGCATAGTGCCTGGTGTATAGCGCATGCTATATAAAAGCTTATTCCCTTTCCCCTCTCTTAGTACTCACGTGGCCATCCCTTAGTTTAGACACTTAACACCTTTTGAATAGAATATTGGAATAGTCTCCTACTTGATCTCCCTCCTCCTAGTTTTGCCCTTTCCAATCAATCCTTCATACAGCTTCCAAAATAATCTTCCACTAGTGAAGGTTTAACCGTGCACTGTTCCACTAATGGAACCTTGGTGACTTCTTACCACTGCTAGACAAAACACAAAGTCATCATCTCAACAGCTAAAGCCTCAAACAATATGTCCACAAGCCAATTATTCTGGTATTTCACACTTCTCTCCTTCATGGACATTATATTCCGTCAAACCTGGCCTACTTGCTAACCTACACACACACACACATATATGTATATGTATACATACTATATACATGTGTATATAATATGTACACACAGAGATACACTCATGGATATATTTATACACACACATATGTTCAGGCAGCAGGAGGAAAGATGGAGAAATCCACCAAATGAATAACCTATGTCCCTTACAAATATTTGCATAGCACTCCATAGATTGTAAATTATTTCCACATATATTATCTCTACCAATTCTTACTGTGGCAGGTAATAATATCATTAATAATGATCGTATTTTTCCTTTTTGATGGAATTGAGGTAGAGATAGCCCCAAAACAAGTCACTTTCCTGCCATTATTCTTTTAGATTTAATATTCTGTATACATTGTACAGGGTAGCTAGGTAGCACAATCGATAGAGTCCTGGGCCTGAAGTGAAGGAGACTCATCTTCCTGATTTCAAATCCTGACTTAGAGACTTATTACCTGTGTAATCCTGCGCAAGTCACTTAACGCTGTTTGCCTCAGTTTCCTCATCTGTAAAATGAGCTAGAGAAGGAAATGGCAAACCACTCTAGTATTTTTGCCAAGAAAACCACCAATGAATTCATGAAGAGTCAGACACAACTGAAAAAAAAAATGACTGGAAAACAGCAATAAATGCATTGCATGGGTAGATAGAATCACTGCTTTTTTTTTTGTAATTAAATAAAAGTTTTGGAATGTAAGCTGATCTGTAAGCTCATTGAAAGGTTCTTTGGGATAATTCCAGTCAAGTTGAAGAAGTGCTGAAGGGATCACAAGTGGAAAAAGTTTAAGAAGCCCTGCTATAGATGACAGGAGTGGTATATACCTCATCCTATTCCCACACTTTGATTTTGATTCCTTCTGACACATTACTGCATTTTGAAAGCTTTTTAGTCAATGTAGTTTGGAGATTTAAGACTATTTGGCCTGGCAACACCTATTCAAAATGTTGTTCTTAAATTGTTATGGATCAATGTTACAGCTAAATAACTGGGGGGAGGAGGGATATCTGCCTACAGACAGATTGGTGGTCCAATTCTAGTATGGCTGGTTAGTTGAATTCTCAAAAATATAGTGAGGTCTATATTTTTAGAACAGGGATTTTAGTTAAAGAAAGATAGCAAGCATCTATAAACAATTCTAATCACCTGATCCTGCCATGCTAAGTATTCAGTAGCTGCTAAAGTTTTGAAGCCTGCAGTGATGCATTGTTTCTACTATTTCCTTGCATAATCTATAAACAATAAATCTAGACTCCTTAAAGATAAAACTTCTATAATTTCTAGCTGCAATAACCTGATACTGAATTGACATCATTAACCCTTCCATTTCTATAAAAGGAGGGGAAAGAAGAGAAGGAATAAACATTTACAAAGTGTCTACTACGTGCTAAGCAATGAACTAAGAGCTTTCTGTTAACACATATGATCCTCACAACAACCGTCAGAGGTAGGGCTGTTATTATCCCCATTTTACAGTTGAAGAAAATTGAGGTAGAGGTTAGGTGACTTGCCCGGGGTTACATGGCTAGTAAATGTCTGAGACAAGATTTTAACTCAGGTATTTCTGATTCCATGCCCAGCACCCTATCCAATGTGCTACCAGTATCTGCATGACTCAGCCATTTATTCATTATTTTTTTGTTGATATGTTTTTGGTTGAGTTTATTCACCCATGGAGGATCTTTCAAATCCACCCTTGAATTTTATTTACTTCCTAGGTTACATCCAAAAGTAATGTATTCTCAACTATTATTGTTGTTTGCATTGTTTTCCCACATTTCTATAACACTTTGAGGGTCAAAAAGTGCTTTGTTCATAATCATGTGAGGTGGAATTAGCGAATATCAAAGATCAAGTAACTGATGTTCAGAGAGTCAAGTGATACACCCAGCATCCAGCTAGTTAACCTATACAACCTGAACTCAAGGCCATCTCTGGTACCTCTTAGTACATTGGCCTTTTCACTACACCATAAGCAAGTATTGAATGTCACGTAAGCTAAGCACAATCCTCTTTCCTTGACCACTCTGTGGTATTTTTCTCTTTCTTTGAAGCCAGTGGAAAACAATAGTTTTCTATGCAGCTATTTCATGAGGTTTGGTGTGAAAAATCAGCTGAAAACATTCAGCATTTTAAAAATACATACATAATAAGTCTGATATTGCTTATTTATTTTTATCATTGTGTGATCACTTATTTCCAACGTGACAATGTTTGTTAACACATTGTAAATTGTCCATGTTAATGTGGGTTGATTTCATTTCCCTCTATAACCTCTAGGGATCAAATGATTTATTTCAAGAATTATTATTATTATTTTCTCATATTCATTAATGAACTAGTTTATGTACAGCACTTAGAATTTTGTGGGCCCTCTGAATTTAAAGATAGAAAAAGGGGTGGACAAAGTGAAAGGAATACAAAGAATAGTAATAATTATAAGTGGTAGCTATATAGAGCTTTAAAGGTTGCAAAAATATTTTGCACACAAACTCTCACCTGAGCCTCTCAACAAGCCTGTGAGGTAGGGACTGTAGGCATTATTAGTTGAATTTACAGATGAGGAAACTCGGAAGGGTTAAGTTACATGGTCATTTAAATTTCATAAATGAGGTAGATGCCATTACCTCCATTTTACAGATAGGAAACTGAGGCTCAGAGCAATAACAAGAAATGTTTGTGCTCACACAGGTATTAATTATATCAGCTTTAGCATTTGAACACAGGTCTTCTCAACTCCAAATTCAGTATTCCCTCCACTACTCTACGCCATCTTCTACCACTAGTACACATCAATAGTGACATGTGAAGAAAAAGAAATATCTTTTTCCCTTTTGATTATTGAATAGAGCCTTACTGTGGTGGTAGATCCATGCTTGAGCTTAGGAGGAGCCACAAAGAATGCAAATTTTGAAACACAAGCAATGTTAGTTGAGTTAAGTGGAGACCAGGGAGATCACAGAATCTCAGATTTCGAGCTAGAAGGGATTGTAGAGGTCACCAGTTCCAACCTCTTAATTTTTACCTCTTTACCTCTCCAGATGAAGTATCTGAAGCACAGAGAGGTTAAGTGTCTTGCCAAGGATCACAGCTAGTAAGTGTCCAGAGCAGAGTCTGTCTTTCTGAATCTAAGTCTGGTCCTCCATCCATTCAACCATAAAAGACAGCATGGTGGCTGGACGTGTGGTAAAGCCAAGCCAGGAGACTATTTAGATGAAAACGAGGCTAGTTTCCCTGAAGATGTATCATCTCCTTGTCTCATTTATGATAATATTAGTTATATGTCAGAATAAGATTCCTATGCTCTATTAATCAACTATTTTAAAAGATAAATTGTGTAATTCACTGAGTATATATCATTGTTGGAAACATTCTGTAGCTTACTTATACCCTCCATGCATCTTTGTGTAGCCCATTAGTTTAATTCCTTGGGGACTATGATGTTCCTGGGCTTGCAACCACAGAACATAACTGGGAGAATGCATATTTAAAAGAAAGATCTTTATCCTGGGAAGCAGTTTGAGATGGTTAAAAGCACTGTTCAGTTTCTAAAACACAACCTACCCTATTCTCTCTACTTCAGTTTTGAGCACAATTCATTCTCTGTGTGTAATGCCTGTCCCAAAGGAATATACTGACACACTAACTCAATAGATTGGCTGTTTAATTGCATGTCATTATGGACAATAGGCATTTTAATCCATTTAATTTTCCCAGTATAGATTATTACACTGATCTCTTTAGAATAATCATGCATCTCATTGGAAAGGTCCTGCAATATTCTGAGGTTTTATGCATTCAGTGCTATATAAACTGCAAACAGGAACTTCTGGAAGAGTTTATCACCTATAGAAAATTTCTTTTCCATTTAAACCCTGGACAAGATATCTTTTATGACATTTTTGGTAAGGATGCATTTCCCTGTTTTATCCATCATTTGACAGTAGTCATAAATTGATCTGAATTCTCTCTGCAGTTCTATTTGTCAGGGAATATTGTATGAGAAACAATTTTTTGGAAGGGAACCTTTAAGACTGTCTTGATATTCCAAGTCATGTTTGTTTGTTTTCTAGTAACCCACAAAACAATAAACACAAAAGATTTGGTGTTCTTTGCGTTTTTAAATCAACTGTGTGACAATAAATATGCAAACGCCCACCTTCTTTCTTCTCGTGGTTTTTACCTTGGAGATATAAATAATTCTTATAAAGCTTCTATAAAGAACATGCGCTCATGGGGCAGCTAGGTGGTGCAGTGGATAGAGCACCAGCCTTAGAGTCAGAAGGACCTGAGTTCAAATCTGGCCTCAGATATTTACTTAGCTGTGTGACTCTGGGCAAGTCACTTGACTCCAATTGCCTTTTAAAAAAAAAAGTATGCTCCTTGCCAGTAGAGATTGTTTTGCTCTTTGTGTTTGCATCCAAAGTGTTTGGGAAATAGTAAATTTAATAAATCCAATTCCAGTAAACAATTATTAAGTGCCTACTACATGCCAGGCACTGTGCTAAATACTAGGGATACAATTAATAAAAAGAAAAATGGTTTACAATCTAAAGGGGGAGACAACACACAAAAGGAAACAGGAAAAGAGTGGGGGACATAAGGTGGAGGTGGTCTGTGTGACAATCTTTTTTTCTGTTTTAATCATGTTTTTCAGGGAGTCCAGTAATTCTTAAATTATGTCTCCTCATTCTATTTTTCAGGTCAGTTGTGGTAAATTAAGGTTCCTCCACTTGTAATGTTTTACTGTCAGTTTCCTCCTATAATTAAACTTTTCCTTCAAGAAGTGGCACGTGTATTTCAGTATTGATATTACTTCATTGTCTATGGTACCTTTTAGTAAGATGTAGTTTACCTGATTATCTCTTTAAATCAGATCTATTTTTGCTTTTGCTTTGTCTGAGATCATAATTGCCACCCTTGCCTTTTTAACTTCAGAGGATGCATAATAGATTTTGATCTAGCCAACTTACATTAACTCTACGTGTGCGTTTCTTTTTCAAAAGTTTCTCTTGCAAACGTATATTGTTGGATTCTGATATCTAATTCATTCTGAACTATTTTCCAGGTTTGCTGTTTTTCCTATAAGATATTTCACATTTTCTTCTCCTTTTTCAGTCTTTTGACTTTGTTTTATTGTTTCTTGATGTCTCTTAGAGTCATTAGCTTCCGTCTGACCAATTTAAATTTTAAAGAATTATTTTCTGCAGTCTCTTTTTCCTTTAGGCCAATTCTAATTTTTAAGATGTTTTCTTCAGTATTTTTTGTATCTCTTTTACCACTTCACCAATTCAAAGTTTTAAGGAGTTATTTTCTTTGACTCTTTTTATACTTCAGTTGTCTTTTCATAATTTTCTTACATGGTTTTCATTTCTTTTCCCAGTTTTTCCTCTTCCACTATTTTTTAATTTTTTTTTTAAATTTCTTTTCATCTCTTTCTTTAACTCTTCTAGGAATTCTTTTGGGGCTTGTGTCTAATCTGCATCTTTTTTTTTAAGTTTTGCTTGTAGGTGTGTTCAAGTCCTTGTCTTTTTGTGAGTTTGTCTTGAATTTCCCTGTTGCCATAGTAGTTTTCATTATCAGTGTTGTTGTTGTTCACTCACTTTTTCTTTCAGCCTACTGCTGATTTGGGGCTTTATGTTAGAGTTAGGCTCTGCTTATCTCTAGGGAGGATGACTGGCCTGAGTTTCAGTCTTTAATGTCTTCTGCTTTCACAGCTCAATCTTGGGGAAACTAAGTGTTGGTGTATCCAGTATGTTATGATCTCTGGTCACTGCCCTCATGGTCCATACCATGGTCCTCACCCAGATAAAGTCCCTGGTCCCTTGTGTCTGTGACTACTCCTCTCTATCCTGAAATTGTGTGTCCCAGAACTCGGTAATAGGCAATAGAGTTGCCAAATAGCGCCTGATCCTACGCCCAGTGCTAGTGTAAGGGCCCCCTGGGACTTCTTTCTGACCAGGCTCAATCCCCTTACTATCCCCAGGCATTGCTGCTGCTCCAGGCCAGCCCCCACCCCAGGGTACACAGATTTCTCTTTCTTCCTAAACCGCTCTAGACCAGAAAAATTACTCACTGTGACTTTTTCTTAAGATTTTCCTGCTCAGAATTCTGTTTAGGGTTTTCTATAGTCATTTTGTAGGTAAGATTTTGGACAAGGTTTGGTAGTTATAACCTTTAACTCCACCATCTTTACTCTGTTCTTGAGTGATACTTCTCATTCAATTATTCCTTCATGGATTTTGATATTGCTACATAAAAGTGCTATTGACTTTTGTAAGGTTTAGGGAATCTGTCAGATTTTGTACCTCCTGTACTAAACTGTTTATTCTTCTTCTAATTATTCAAACTAGAGCTTTCATTTCATTTATATTATTGTTTAAAAAAAAAAAAACCTCTTTCTTCATCTCTCCCAAAAATTCTAGTTATTCTTCAAGTCAAGCTATGTTTGTGTTTGATGTTTTAGTTTTCTTCTTCTGGATTCGTGTCTTGGGTGTCCCTGGAACTATATTTCTTTATTATCACTGTCTTCTTTGTTTACTTATTTTCCCAGTCACACTTCCTAAATTGAGACTTTGTCCCAAGGCCACATTATATGCATTTCTTCAGAGAATGATGGGGTGCTGTTTTGTCCTGATCCTTGTTATCTAGCATTTTGCTGGTGCTGCTTCCAGGTATTTAGCATTTTGCTTTTTGAGTACCTCAGGGAAGCTCAGATCAATATGCTGCAAACTTTCACCAATATATTCTAGGGCATTATCTGATTGCTGGCCTCCTGGTCCAAATGCTGCGTTCATTCAATCCCAGTTCAGGGGTCTGGAGGATGTAGATGCAGGTTCATACTTGGTCAAGCTCCAGGAGATAATCAGTGGCCCCAGCGTCTGTCAACATGAATTAAGAGTTAAAGAATTTCAGGTTTGCCTTCAGTCTGAGCTCCTCTCGGCAGTATGCATGTAGGTATTAGTTCAGTCACAGCACTATAAGTCTCCATAACTCTGGTGTCAGAGAGATATAGTTGCAGGCTCATGTTGTTCCATGGTCCCTTTCTCAGGTCCACCACTGTCGGCCCTTGCACTGATCCTAAACCGAAAAGTTTCTGTATAGGCCCTCCTGCATTGGACCCCCTTCCCAATACAAGCTTCATTCAGCCTGTCTTCCTATACCAACCTAGGATAGAAAAAGATATCTTGTGTAGTTTCTCCTTGGATTTATCCATTATCATTCAATCTAATGCTCTTTTTTATCTTTGCTTGTGTAGTTTAGAAAAGAGCAGAGCTGTATTTCTTTCTCTTTTCCCTACCACCTTGCCAGTTCTCCACATTAAATCATTCCATGATAAGTTTCTTAGCTTAAATTTCTCAAGGAGTCAATGGATTCTAAAGATCTTTCCATCTACTTACTCCAAGAAGAAATCAGTCCTGGAGTAAAGATAATGGAGCCAACAGTAAAGGGTTGCCTGTGAAAGAGCATTAGGAATGTGAGTAATTCTCTTTAATCTCTACTATTCCTGTCAGGCTGTTTCTTTGTCTGTTGTTGTGTGAATGACAGCTGTCGAAATAGAAAAAAAATTGACTGCAAGAGAGGGAAGTGGCAGGCCGGGGAAGGGGGAGAAATAACCTATCCCACAAATACATATGTGACAGCTGCTGTGGGCAAACAGGTGTAATTTTTAAAATGGCATTCAAGTGTGAGGGAAACTGTCAGAATTCCAGAAAGACCCACTGAAATGTTTGAATTCCCAGATCAGCAGAGCACCTGTCATTCACGTCCTTACATTCCCAGAGCCTCTCCCTGTCACCACAGAGATAATAAAAGGATAATGGCAGTGGCCTCTTAGACCTATTTTGCATACTGATTGGGGTTGGGGAGGGCTCTTGATTTTCACATCTCTCACAATCAGCAGGCAGCCCACAGCAACAGAGCCAGATTCTCTCTGCCAGGATTTCACACCTCCCACATCCTTTCCTGGGTTATGTGCTACTTTCTGGAATCAGATAGGGACATGCACTGCTTGACTACCAATTGGAGATACCTGAGTCATCTTGGATGAATTGGATATGGGGAGGTGACCCAGGAAAAGATGCTACATGTCCTCAGCTCCTAATTTTTGAAGGTCAGACAGTGATTAGGATCCATAATTATAATTATATGTAAATGAAAACAGAAGTGCAGGACCAACAACCCTTTCAGATAGTGAAGTGAATTTTAATAGAGCCTCTCAGCTGTTAGCTAATTAATAACAGACTCTAACAAAGTAATATCTGCAAGAGAGTATTACAGGTGAGGAATGCATTGTCTTCAGAAGTGAAGTGATTTGTTCAAGATCACACAGGTGAAATCATGTCCAGTCAGTTTTGCTGTCTGCCAAATTCAGCACTCGCTCAAGTGGTTACCATATATACGTACATGGCTATGGTTGATTATTGACTTGGGACATCAACAGGAATTGTGTGTGTTAGGAATGGTGGGACACTGAGAGGTTTTTCAAAGAATCATAGAATCTCAGGAAGAGACCTCAGTGGTCATTCAGTTTAGCCTAAAACCACAGTATCCCTAATAAGTGTTGATACACGCTCCATTTGAAGAACTTCAGTAATGGGAAACCCACTACCTCTTGAGCAAATACATTTCACCTTTGGAATTTGTTAGGACAGTCCTAAATATTTATCATTAAGTCTTTCGTTCCACATCAGTCCAAAGAATGGTTAACCCCAAAGGCTCACTGGCTATATAAATCTGTTGTCTGGAGCAAAGTGAAAAATATATGAGAAGCAGAGTTATTGAACTGTCAGTCCTCATTCATCTCCTTAATTTTTTCCTCCTTTATTATTTTCCCTATGTCCTTACCTCAGTTTTTAAAAATCTGCTTCCTTAACACTGGTTGAGTGAGGAAAAGGGAGACCCAGCTAATGATCACTCTCTGACCTACTACCCACAATTTATCTGTTTCTCTGTAACAGTCGTTTTAATTTACCTGCCTTGTATTGGGGATGCTAGACTATTAGTCTTCCAGTATACTACAATGCCCCTTAGGAAGGTAAGGATGTAACAGTAGGCTAATCCTTCTTTTAACACTTAAAAAGACAGACAATTCTAAAAGACAATTCTAAAATTTTCCAGTTTTCTTGAAAATCACTTCCTTTTCCCATTCTTTCTTGACAAGCTCAAACTTACACATTTTAGGAATGGTAGATTATTGAAGGAAGAGAGGAATATTAAGGATTTCTGCACAATTCTTGATGAATCATGGTTCTTTAGAAATGAACATCTGAAATAAGAATCTCTTTAGATTGATGAAAGTACCTTAACTACAGGGTGGACCTGAACACTCTAATAATTCTAGTCTTATCTCACTGCTGAAACTATCCAAGAAGGGATTTCTGTGCTTAAATACGGTATTATCAATTTTATTATTTCTTTGTGTGTGACATATGCTTTGTACACTGTTAGTGTCAGATAGTCCCAAACTGTCTTCCTTCTGTCAGACAGAGTGTCTATGGATAGCCTTATCTCATAGTCAGTTGGTATATGCTCAAAGAATAGAAATTAACTTAAATATTAGTGTATGTAAAACATATTGAAAGGCAGTATAACATAGTGGAAAAGTCCTGGACTTGGAATCAGGAGACCAAGTTTTGAAATCAACTCCAGACACTTACAAGCTGTGTGATCATAGGCAAGTCGCTTAATTTCCTCATCTGTATGATGAGCATAATAATACACATATTACCCAACTTGCAGAGTTGTTGTGAGGAAAATGCTTTATAAAAATTTAAATGCTGGGGGCAACTAGGTGGCACAGTGAATAGAGCTCTGGCCTTGGAGTCAGGAGGACCTGGGTTCAAATCCAACCTCAGACACTTGACACTTGTTGTGTAATGCTGGGCAAGTCAATTAACCCCATTTGCCTCACCAAAAAAAAAAATTTCAAATGCTATATGAATGTGAGCTATTGTTAGATTTGGGAAGGAAAACTATTACAAAAAGGAGAGATGCTATGCTCCAAAAATCAAAGTATGTTTATTTGGGGATTATCTATGGCTTTGGATTATTTGCATCACCATTCACCTCTTTTAGGCTAAATATTTGATTTATTTGTAGTGGTGTTAGGGTAGAAGAACATGTTGAAAAATGAACTCTGGTAACTCCACCTGAAGGTAGGTTGGAGAGAGGAGGACATATGCATGCAGTCAGTGCTGCCGACCATGCTGGTATACAAACACCAGACTTGCAAACCTTAAGTGATATATTGTGTGCATTGTAAAAAGAAAAGCCCAGGTAATGGCCTGGGGAGTAGACTTTGTTCTTGTGTTCTTTTATGTCAACCTCTGGGTGACTTCTATGTGGTCCTTGTTATAGACCAGAGTTTCTTTAACTTTTTCTACTCGCGACCCCTTTTTGCCCGAGAAATTTTTACACAACCCCAGGTATATAGGTATGTAAAAATAGGTACACGAGTCAAACATTTACTGATAATAAACCATAAATATATTTATTTTAAAACAACTCTTTGGGGTGTGTGTGTGTGTGTGTGTGTGTATAATTTTACCATTTATTAAAAATGAAAGCAAATTTGTATACTAATGAGAAAGATGTTTTCTCTGTTTTCACATAAAGAAGTAAACCTTGGTGGAATATTTGATACTGTAGGACGTAAAGCATCATCAACATTTTTCAGAGTTGATTGATATTTTGATTTTATAATCATTGATGGTGAGAATGCTGCTTCACATAAATACATAGTACAAAATGGCAGAAGTATGTTTAGGCCATTTCAGAAATTGTTGGAAATTCAGTCCTAATTCCAAGCCAAAATTCATTTAATGATTTTTTAGAAAACTCAAGTTTTAAATCTGTGTCACTTGATAACTTGGCAAATTCTTCTTGAACTTTTAATAGCAGATGACTGATGTTTTTTATTTCAATTTGAGTATGGTTCATGAACCCAACTTAGTTTTTTAGAAACAAAATCTGAAGGGAAGCATTTCTGAAACTGTGTCTCCAAGCACTTCAGATGATCAATTATAACTCTTACAGTTAAATCTTTGGGAAGGTTACTTTCTATTATAAAATCATCTGTAGCAGTAAATATTTCTAAAGAACCATTTTCCATCTTATTCTTCCAAAAATATAACAACTTCATCTTTCAATTTCAGTAATCTGTTTAAACTTCACCCTCTTGAGAGCCACCTCACCTCTTCATGTAGTATTAAGCTTTTGTAATCAGAGTCCATGTCTTCCAAAAGTTTGAAAACAAATGATTGTAAAAGATATGACTTTTAATGAAGTTAATGATTTTGATAGTATTGCGCACAACATCTAACTCTGATGACACTTTTTGGGCTACATGTGCCTCCTGATGGGTCATGCAGTGAGTAAAATTAATATGTTCATTGCCACCAGCTTTAACTTTTGCTACAAATCCAACATTCTCACCCATCATTGCTCCAGCACCATCTGTATGGACTCCAATGCAGTTTTTCCACTGTAAACCTTCATTAGCAAAAAATTCATAGACTTTAGGATATATATCTTCCCTTCTTGTGTGCCCCTCCAAAGGGTGACAAAACATTAATTCCTCATGTATGCTTCCTTCATAAATATATCTCATATAAAATAACAACTGTGCCATGTTAGAAATATCTGTTGTTTCAGTTAACTGAATTGCAAACTTCAAGCTGCCATTAAGCCTGGTAATAAGCTACTGGAATTGGTCATTACTAATCTCAGAAATTCTTTTGGAAATTGCATCATTCAATAAAGAAATTTTGCAAATGTTATCCCCATACTTTTTCCCATGAACTATTCTTGACATTTTAATAGCAGTGGGTAACACAAGATCTTCTTCTATTGCATAAGGCTTTTTAGTTTTTGCAATTAAACAGGAAGCTTCATAATCTGCAAGTAAATACTTTCCATTGACAGCAACAAATTTCTCAAAACATTGTTTGGGTTTTTTTGAAGATTTTAAAAGTTGTTCAAAATTTTCCTTTGGTTTATTGCAGTACATTGTATGCTTGGTATTAAGATGTCGTTTTAGTTTGGCTGGTTTCGTGCTTTCCACAGTCAAAACTTCATTACAAATTAAGAAAAGAGGTTTCTCCACACCATCATCATTATTAGAAGTAAATCCATACTGCGAAAATGATTCAACATATTTTCTTTTTCTTGTCAATTTAGGTGTATTGTACCCTGAAAGTCAAGACTCTGCCACATTGTATGTCAGTATTAAATTTAGCCATTTATCCATAGTAAAAAAGTGTCCTAAAATACAATTTCTCCAATGAACACTAGCTTTAGTTTATGAAATTACATTTGTTTGTGCTTAATTTTTTAAAATGATGTTCACACTTACATATACATATAGCAGTGATGGTGGAGAAATATTATTAAACAGCTCTTGGCTTTACTTGATGCAATGAAACACATATCTCTGTAAAAGAAGGAGATAACAGAAATTTTTATAATCGAACATTCTAACACATATACAATCCAAAGATATACTAATTTGACACTTAATCTTGAGGAATGATGGTAGGCAAATATTAAAAGTCATTATTGTCCATAATTAAACTGTTACATTTCTGTAAGAGCAGAAAACTTTGTATGTACAATAAAAGCACTGCAATTCATAACATCCAATAGTCTTGAATCTGAGCCAAGGTGCTTCTGCCAGCATTCGTTGGCATTGCATGGTATGACAGCATGCACAGTGCAAAGTGCACATGTTGTGTGTTCAGAACCAAGACTGTAGTGAAGTCTCACAATGCAACACAGGCAAGTACTGCCAGAAACACCTCAGATTCGTCATGTATTTGATTTTGAATTAATTTTTGGTTGTGGTGTGTTCAGAAACCTTTTACTGTTGCCAAATTTTTCGCGACCCCCACATTCAGTTACACGGCCCCATATAGGGTCCCAACCCACAGTTTAAGAAGTGCTGCCATAGACCATCTGTGAGATTATAAGATGCAATCAAGAACTCATGTGGCTTTTCTGTGTTCCCTGGGTCTCGAGGATAAGTCTGTGATAGGGTCCTGGGCTATTGCAGAGGCTAAACCCATAGAACTCATCTAATGACATATCAAAGATTCATCCTACAGAAGCAGCACCAGGATGAGACGTGCTTAGACACACATCACACATGAATGAAAGATTAAACTACTGAGATGTGCAGTATAATCAGATAGTTGTGTAATGAGATGTGGGACTAAATGAGATGTGTGGCATGAAAATGAAATTAGATAGTTTGTAAGAAATAACAAACACAATGAAAAAAACATGTTTCATATAACTACCTCCCATTTCTTTCATCCCTTTGGCTAGTTTAAAAACATGTCCCCCAAATTTTCCCTCACACCCACCATCCTGAATATATTAACCACCTCTTTTCTGGAAAATCTTCATTAGTCGTCTACCACTAGACCCAGAAATCAAAATTCTTTACTTCCAGGTTCATGGCGCTCTTCTGCCATCTGATTAGCTTTCCTTTTTTTTTTTCTTAGTTTGGTGGTATCACAGTTAGAGCACTGGACTTGGAGTGAGAAAGAACTGGGTTCAAATCCCATTTCACATACTTATGATCCTGGTTAAGTCACAACATTTCTGAGTCTCAGTTTCCTCAATTATAAAATGAAGAAGTTGGACTTGTCAGTCAATCAAGATGTTATCAAGTACTTAGTATGTACCAGACACTGTGCAAAGGGCTGAGGCCCCTTCCAGCTTTAAATCTATGACCTTATAATCATACCCCTGTAGGTGGCTGAGATAGAGAAGATAAAACTCACAAGACTGGAGAAGTTTGAGTAATTGGAAGCCAGGTGTTTGATGGAACATCAAAGTACATATTGAAGTCCCTAAGGAGAAAGAAAAGATTTGGGATAGGTAGAACAAAACACTATAAGCTCTGAACTCTTTACAAAAGAGAAGAGAGGAGGAAAAAACCAGTAGATTACAACAAGAATCTGAACTCAGTGTGTTCTAGATGAATTTATAACATTGAAAAAGGACACTTCTGGCCCTTAATCCTATCTAGACTCCATTCTCCCTTGGCCATGTGGTCCAAGGCCTTGGTGTTCTGTTCACCTCAGCTTACTGGCCACTCCCATCCAGATCCTCCTTAGACCCCCTCCTCCAGTCACCCCAAACTACTTGGCCACTCCTAGATCCCTCCCACAATCTTTCTGCATATAAGATCCATCTTATCTTCATTAAAGTGCTCAGATTCTTAAAATCTAGCCAAATGCTGAGATTCTTAAAATCCAGCCAATGCTCAGATTCTTAAGATCTGGCCTGCTTTGCATTATCAATACAAATGCTCAGATTTCTTAAGAGTCTGCTCAGTATGACGGATGTTCTAATAAACCTTGTCTTTGGCTGGAAAAAAAATGCTCCAAAGCACTAAAAATTAGAGAAATTAAAATTAAAGCAACTATGAGGTTCTACCTCACATCCTCTAAGAATGGCAAAGCTAACAAAAAAGAAAAAAAAAGATGGAAAATGTTGGAGAGGCTACAAAGAAACAGGCGCATTGATGCACTGCTGGTAAAGATGTGAACTGGGCAATCATTCTAGAAAGCAATTGGGAATTATGCCCCAAAACTAACTGAACTAAGAATGTTATCAGTGATATCAATGATACCAATGATTAGACCTAAGCTCTAAAGAGGTTGGAGAAAGAGGAAAAGGTCTTTTATGTATTAAAATATTTATAGCAGCTTTTTGTGATATTAAAAAACTGGAAAACTAAGGAGGGTGTCCAATATTGGGGACTTGCGGAGCAAATTATAGGCTATGGGGATGGTTTCAGATTGACTTGGAAAGACTTACATGAACTGTTATAGAGCAAAGTGAGCAGAACCAGAACAATTTATATTATAGCATCAATATTGCAAAAATAAATAGTTTTGAAAGACTTAACTCTGACCAATTAAATAATCAACCGTGATTCCAGAGGACCAATGAAAAATACTTCCTACCACATGACAAAAAAGTGGATTAATATGAAGAATGATAAAGGCATTTTTGCATGGAATTACCTTAAAGGAGAGATTACTCAGTAAAGTCTAGAAATGGCAGTGAGGGAAAGGAATATCTCTACTCCTGCTGGTCTGGTATGTTAATGGAGATGTCCATCTTTCCTGGAGAGAGAGAAACAATGAAAGCCTTGTAAAATGAGGTCTTCATCATACCACTTGAATAATGCTACCTTTTAAATTCACAATGAATTGGAACATAATGTATAATCAAAATTTCCTGAATACATTTTGTCATCTCTAACAGATAAGCTAGAGAAAGCCTAAAGGTCTCAGTTTAAGGAGTATACTTTTAAAAATGTGAACTTAATGACTACCAAGTAAAATTAGTGTTTCCATATACAAAGTAGAGCAGAAAAAGAGGTTTAGATGTGAAATTTCTAACTTCTTTTACACTCAGCTTGTTTTATCTTTTAAGTATATAATAGAATCAGCATGTCCCTTTTGAAGCTGTCTTCCTTGTTCAAGTTTCCTTCCAGTCTTCTGTTCTCCGCTATGAATTAAAAAAAAATGCTTCAATAACTTATCTCTCTCTTCTAACCTCTTCTCCCTCCCACCTCCCAAAAATAAAAACCCTTGCAACAAATATGTATAATCAAACAATATTCACACATTGGACATGTCTGAAAATGTATATTATTCTGTATCATGTGACTTCTCTGGCAGAAGGTGTCAGTAGCTTACTTCATCATTAGTCTTCTGTAATCTTGGTTGGCTATGGCATTGATCAGAGTTCTTAAGTCTTTAAAAGTTTCTTTTCTTTATAATGTTGTTATATTAATAAATTGTTTTCTATACACTTTACTTAGCTTCAGTTCATTTAAGTCTTCCCAGGTTTCTCTGAAACCATTCCTTTTTTTATGTTTTTAAAGGTACAATAATATCAAATATCATAATCTGTTCAATCATTCTATAATCAGCAATCCCTTAATTTCCCATTCCTTGCCACCACAAAAACAATTGCTACAAATATTTTTGTGCATATTAATTAAGGACTGTTCCTTGAATATTGCTTAAGTAATATGAATTTCACATACTGTAGTAGTCCAATTTCAGGGGAATAAGGTTGGTATGTTTTGGGGAAGGAGGGGATTTCACATGAAAAACCCCTATCTTTCATTGTTACAGCCTGCCCATGAAATTAAGGAACTGTTTTTGAGGAATTCACTCTTAAAGTGTTGCCCTGAAAGGAGTAACACTTGGAAACCATTCATACCTGGGATCAGTTTGATTCAGAGTAGCTGGAAATGTGACATGACAATAAGTTTTGCTTGGGAGATGATAAGGAAAAACAGAAATCCCATTGAAGGGGGTTTTAAGCAAACAGAAGATTGATACCTTAGGGTATGAGGTTCTCTGAAAGAAGAAATGTAGAGAAAGGATAGATGGAAAGACTTCACCTGCATTTTGATTTTATCTTAGTATTTCCAAGCCCAATATTACTAATAGAGGGAAGACGACTAAACATTCTCTGCCTGCCTGCCATGGTATCTGAGACTCCACCATTCACTCCTTGGGGTCTTTGATGACTTCAAAAGCATGCTCTTGAAATTGCAAGCATTCCTGAGAGTTCTTATATCTGAAATTACCTGTATTTTTAGCTTACACATTTTGGGGGATTAGTTAACTGTCTGGGAACAAAAAGATATTAATAAGAGTAATAAAACTTGGTATCATGGATCACCTGGTATCATGGAAAGAGTGATGAATTTGGAGTCAGAGGACATGACATATCCTATTTCTGTTTCTTGCTACCTCTGTGACCTTGGGTAAATCATTTCACTTGTCTGGGCCACAAATCTCTCATCTGTAAAATGAAGCCTTATATTAGATGACTTCAAAGATCCTTCACATCTCTGAATCTATGATCCTAAAGGACCTTGGACATCATTTACCTCAGCCCTTCACACTTTACATTTTTGAGAACAAGAAAAGTGAAATAATTTGTCCAAGATCATACAGGGGCCACTAAAAGCTGAAATGTAAGTTAAGAGCATGCCAACAACAAACTCAGGTTTTCCTACTTTTCAGTTTCTCCTAGGTCTGATCCTGCTAGCAACCCCCCCCCATGGAAATTGTGGGTAAGGAACCCAGTAAATAAAATGGTGCTGCTTGCTTCCCTATGATCTGATGGCCTTGGAGTTATCAACAGAATAACTAACAGGAGAATTAGAGATTTTGAGTGTCTCCCAAATACTTGACATACTGCCTTGCACACAGTAGGTATACAATTATTTGGTTCTTTTTAACCTTTCTGAACGTCCCTTTTCAGTATATTCTCCTAGATCACCATCCTCTCTCACTAAATATGGGTATGCCCCAAGACTCTGACTAGCCTTTTTTTTCTCCCTTTAACTTCTGTCCCTTGATAATCTACTTAGCTCCCACTGCTTTAGTTACCTCTATATACCTCTGAATCTTGAATCTATATATCCATTCCTAAGCCCTCTCCTGAATTCTAGTATAATACTGCCAAATTCCTGACAAACATCTTTTTTGATGCTCCATAGGTATCTCAAACCTGACTTGTTCCAAACAGAAATCATTACACTAACTAGTCGTAATACCTTAGTCCCTCTCTTTTCCGTACTTCTCTATTTTGTTCAATGGGATTATCAATCAACATTTTAAGTGCCTACTATGTTCCATAAGAGCAGTTAGGTGGCACAATGGATAGAGTGTCAGGTCTAGAGTAAGAAAGACCCATCTTCCTGAGTTCAAATCTGATCTCAGAGACACTTACTAACTGTGTGATCCTGGGCAAATCACTTACCCTTGTTTGCCTCAGTTTCCTCACCTGTAAAATGAGACAGGGAAGGAAATGGAAAACCACTCTAGTGCCTTTGCCAAGAAAATACCAAATGGGGTCATGAAAAGTCAGACAAGACTGAAATGATGGAACAACAAATTTCCCAGGCACTATGATAAGTGTATTGTAATATTACTATACTTTCTAAACCTAGGTCTGTGACTTTAATTCTTCCCTTTGTGTCAACCCTAGTAGCCAAACAGTCCAAGTCTGGTTAATTCTACCTCCACAAAATATCATGTATGAGTTTGTTGCTCTTCCTTCACACAGCTTCTACCCTAGTTCAGGCCTTTCTCATCTCCTGTCTATAGCACTAGAACATCCTCATCAGTCCTCCTTGCCTCCAGTCTCTCCCCTTTCTGATCCCTCTTTGCACAGATATTAAAGTGATAGTCCTCATATTCAGGAAGGTGCTGGAGTCAGCTCATACTGCCTTTCAGAATTTACTTGTTAAATTTTCAGTAAGAGCATTTATGCCTTGGAAATTGACATAATATTTACAAAGCATTGGTTGATTCATTGTATTTTTTAATTATCTAGACTTTAAAAAGTGATGGAGAAAATGTTAATTGTGCAGATTAAACTAAAAGTGTATTGTACATCCATTTGAGAGGGGGGAGAAAGAGCTAGTTGTTTAGCGTTTCCTAACACATCTCTGTTTGTATACAACTACTTTGCATATGTTTACATTTATTCATTTCATATTGTACCGTATGTGTTTTTATATGAACTTGTTGTCTCTCCTTTTATAATGTAAGGATAATTTCTTTCTTTCTGTTTGAACCACAAATGCCCAACATTGTGCCTGTCCCATTGTGTGTGCTTAGTAAATACTAACTGATTGATTCATTGCTTAGTCATGTGATTCCATGAAGGAAAAATTCTCAATAATTCCCTCTAATCCCTCACATCACATGCTGAATCCTCCACTTGGTATTTAAAATTCTCCAAAGTTTGGGACCCACTTACCTTTCTAATTTTATTTCATACGATTCTCTTCTAATCAAGCTGTTCCCTTCTCTCCACCTTTGCAAATACATTCTTTCCTTTCTGCTTTCCCTCTTTTCCCTTGCCTCATACAATCCTTAGCTGTCTTCAAAACTCAGCTCTGGTGCCAACTACTACAGGTCTATCCCAGTTTCTAACCTTCTCCCCCCTCAGCCTATTATTATCTCTCCCTGTCTCAATATTACTCTGTATTGTTTTTCAGATATTTTGTATTTACTTGCTTTAGATACAGCATGTACACCCTAGTGAAATGTAAGCTCCTTGAGGGCAGGAACTATTTTGGTTTTCCTTTATTTTCCCAGTGACTAGCATAGTTCCTTGCACATAGCTGATATTTAGTAAATGTTTGCTAAACTGAATAATTGCTTGTTTAACTGACTTGTTCACTTATTCAGGGAGCTCTCCTTCACTTAGAAAGACCAGATAGCCTTTTAACAAGTTATTCCCTTTTATTACAGGGTTCAGTGCTCTTCCCACTGGTTTCCATTGCTATTTCAGGGGACAGAAAGAAAATCAATTTTCTGGCGTCTCCTAGGAAGCCTGGCTGAAAACCAAAAGGGAAGTAAAAGCAGCCCAAACACTGACTCTATGGTCATGAGCTCATCTGCACAGGGAGACCTTTCAGGAGATTAAAATGCGGTTGAGAATGCAACTCAATTTAATTTTAGCTCATTAAAGCTGAGTAGAAACAGGGAAATCATTTGCTATTTCTCCTGTGCACTAAATGGTTGACCTGAGTGATGCTCAGCTGATAGGCATAGATGCTGTAATTGAGGCAACAAGGGGAATCATTGGGAAAACAACCCAACCTGGATGACAGATAGATACTTGAGTGTTCTAAACCAATGCAATAGCCTGATGCAGATAATAGATCCAAGCACCAAGGTACTGGAAATGGATCAAGGGCCAGCATTCATCTGGAAAAGCAATAAATAAAGCAGAATCCATTACCAGCATCTCCAAATGTACACAAATCAAGGACATGGGAATTACATTGCAGTAGGATGAGATGGATAACTTTGAGGTCTTCCTCTGAAAAGAGTTTATGCAGTGGTTTATAAGAACAGAGCACCATGTTGCTTTGGGTGGCAGCATTTCTCTGTGATTTTAAAAATCTTATTAATTTTGTGTCAGTCATTATTCAAAAGATGGGTTTGTGTTTTCCTAAGGCATGTCTCCCTCTGCCAGATAAACCAGTACCACACTGAGCAGACACTTAATTCCACAGAATGCCACACAAGGAAACCATTGATATTGAAATGCAATTGTCAAAACCCCTTAAAAAACAACAACAGCCCAACAAGTCCACAGACTTCAGGTAAAGAACCTTTGACCTAGAGGGTGGTGTAGGCCGTGGAAGAAAATGGAGCCTTGAGAAGAAGAGGAGCAGTCCTCAAATCTTTACCCTACTGTGGCTCAACCTGGGCTTCATTTCTTATCCCAACTGATTAGTCTTTTATGGGACAGCACACCAGAACTGATGGATTGAAAGCTTCTTTTGTGTATATTACTACTAAAAGATCTTGCTTTGTCTCAGTATAAATACATCTTTATATTCTCCCTGAGTCACTCAAAATATGTCCTTTGGGGGTACAGTGATTCAGATTTGTGATGTCACTGTTATTAGGAATTCCCAGAGAAGAAATTCCATCTAAAAACATTCATTTAACTATTAATTTTAAGTATGAGATCTCTATCCAATTATTAAATGAAATGAAAAGCTATCTGAAGAAATGAACTACATCAATATTGATATTCTAGCAATAACTGAAATTAAAAGACAAGAGGATACAGCTAATGGAAGGATGGGTCATAAACTCTACTTAGAGTAGAAAATATTCAGTCTTGAAAGCACTGAGAAATTGCTTTATAAGATATCTCTAGTAGGGGGAAAATTCCCCCCAAAGTGAGAAAAATGACAGCATTAATACTCCCAAAATGTAGTTGAAGGAGCACCTGACACCAGGAAAGATGGTGGAATAAAAGAAAGCAGGATAGCCCAGGTCTCCCTCATAACCACTCTGACATGGATTGAGAAAGAGTGTTCCAAATGGAGAGTGTTCAGAAAATATAAGGAGAAATCACAATGGGTAAGTTTTTCAGTCCATGTCAATATAGTGATTTAGCCAGAGGCCTAGAATACATGGGGAGAAAGTACAGCTAGGATAGCCACTGTAGAGCCTTCAGATCCCAGAACTGTGCTGGAGTCTGTGGCTATATATGTTTAGGGCACAGGAAGAAGAGCAAGCTAGAAACTGTTTCTTTGACCCTAGAGAAGGGCATTGGACCAAGCCTGAAATGAGCTTGGGATATGTAGCTGGATAACCAGAGCAGAGAGTGCCAACCAGGGATATGCCTACAGTTCTGTTGCTCTGACTCTGGAGCAAGATTCTACTGGCCAAAGTGTATGCATAATTGTATAGTTCCAAATTGTTTTCCAGAATGGTTGGACCAGTTCACAGCTCCACCAACACATCCCCTCCAGCATTAGTAATTTCTGATAGGTGTGAGATGGTATCTCATAATTCTTCTAGTTGTCATTTCTCTAATTAATAGTGACCAAGAGCATTTTTTTCTTGTGTCTACAGATAGCTTTCATTTCTTTTCCTGAAAACTATCTGTTCATATCCCTAGGCCATTTATCAGAGAATGGCTCTTCTTTTTATAAATTTCACCCAGTTTCCTATATATTTGAGGAATGAAGCCTTTATCAGAGAAACTTGTAATAAAAATTTTTATATTATTTCATTGTTTATAGTATATTTTAGCAAAATGCAGTTTCCCTCATTGTCTCTTTTACTTAGGTCTATTTTTGCTTTTGTTTTGTTTGAGATCATGATTGTTACCTCTGCCTTTTTTACTTAGCTGAAGCAGAATAAATTCCTCTCCAGCCCCATATTTTAACTCTCTGTGTCTCTGTTTCAAGTGTGTTTCTTGTAAACAACACATTGTTGGATTCTGGTTTCTAATCTATTCTGCTATCCACTTCCATTTTGTGGATGAGTTCACCTCATTCACATTCACAGTTATGATTACTGTATATTTCCTTCTCTCCTATTTTATTCTGTTTATCTTTCTTTTTTTTTAACCCTGTCCCTCCTCAAAAGTTTGTTTTGCTTTTGACCACTGTTTCTTTTAATTCACCCTCCCTTTTATCACACCTCCTCTTTCAGTTATCCTTTTTCCCTCCTACTTCCCTGCTAGGTAAGATAGATTTCTATGCCCAATTGAATGTGTAGATATATTCTTCCCTCTTTGAACCAATTCTGATGAAAATGTGGTTTCAAGAATTGCCCACCACCTTCCCCATTTTCCCCTCCACAATAAAAGCTCTTCCTTGTGTACCTCTTTTATGTGAGAAAACTTTTCCCCATTCTTCCTGACCCTTCTCCCCTCCCCTAGGGCATCCTTTTTTCTTACTCCTTTACTATTTTTTGGAGATCATCCCAATATAATCTACTATGTTGCCCAGACCCAAACAGGAGTCAGGAGTCTACAAGCGATTAGACCATGCCCCACCTAGATCAAACTGCTTACAGCCAGCTGAAATTTTGCAGATCCCTGATCTGAGGCTCCTTCCACATCCTTGAAAAAAACAATGTTCAATATCCACGAAAAGCAACAATAGGACTTTAGAGGAAGTGAATAAATCAATAAACATGTACTAATTGCCTACTATTACTCACTTCACTTTGCATGTGCTTAATTTCAATTTCAGAATAAGATGCCCCTCCCAGGATAAGCTCATCACTTCTAAATTCAACTTCTGGCTGCTAACTCAAGTCTTGATTGACACCTCCTCCCTCAACCTCCTCTCCCCTTTGATTGGAAGACTGGAAGATGGAGTACCAAACTCCTCCCAATGCCTTTCTTTCCAGAGGGCAGAAACTGCACTCTCAGATCACTCCACTTTGCATCTGCTGTTCATCCTGGTTTCAACCCAATTTATCCCTCTCCACACTCTATAAATCTCACCACAAATGAATATTTACAAAAATGCAAATTCCCAAGAGTATCAGAAGAGGAAATAGAATACTTAAATAATTCTATTTTAGAAAAAAGAAATTGAAAAGGTCATAAATAAGCTCTCTGGGGAAAAAATCCAAAATCAATTAGACTTACAAGTAAATTCTACCAAAAATTTAAAAAACAATTAATTCCAATATTCTACAAACTGTTTGAAAAAATGGTAAAGTAGTGCCAAATTCCTTCTATGATATAAATAAAATGGGGAGAGTGAAAACAGAAAAATGAAAATACAGATAATTTCTCTAATGAATACTGATGCAAAAAAATTTAAATAAAATATTAGCAAGGAGATTACATTAATATATAACAAAGATCATACACTACGAACAGGTAGGATTTATGCCAGAAATGCAGGACTGGTTCACTACTGGGAAAATTATATGCATAATTGACCATATCAATAATTTAAAAAACAAAAATCATATGATCATATCAATAGATGAAGAAAAAGCTTTTGACAAAATAAAACATCTATTCCTATTAAAAACATTTGAGAATATAGGAGTGAATGGAGCTTTTCCTAAAATGGTAAGTGGTATTTATTTAAACACAAGAGGAAGCATTATCTATAATGGGGATAAACTAAAAGCCTTTCCAATTAGATCCAAGGTGAAGCAAGAATGTCCATTATTACTATTATTATTCAATATTGTACTAGGAAAAAATGTTATCTTTAGCATAACACAAGAAAAATAAATTGAAAGAATAAGTATAGTCAAAGAGGAAACAAAACTATTATTTTTGCAGATGATAAAACTTAGAGCACCCCAGAGAATTAACTAAAAACCTAGTCAAAACAATTAACAACTTTAGCAAACTTGCAGGATACAAAATAATCCCACACAAATCATCAGCATTTTTATATATTAACAACAAAACCCAGCAGGAAGAGATAAAAGAAATATTTAATTCAAAATAACTGCAGACAGCATAAAATATTTGGGAGTCTACCTGCCAGGATACACATATGAACTATATTAACAAAATCACACAACACTTCACACAAATAAAGATAGCTCTAAATAGAGATATATACATTGCTCATGGGTAGGCAGAGTCAATATGACAAAAATGATAATACCATCTAAATTAATTTACTTAGTAAATGCCATACCAATCAATCTACCACTGAATTATGTTATAGAGTTAGAAAAAATAAGAACAAAATTCATTTGGTAGAACAAAAGATCAAGAATATCAAGGGAATAAAATGTGTGTGTGTGTGTGTGTGTGTGTGTGTGTGTGTGTGTGTGTGTGTGTGTGTGTAGGAAGGCAGAGAGCTTAGCAGTACCAGATTTCAAACAGTATTACAAAGTTGTAATCATCAAAACAATTTGGGACTGGATAAGAAATAGAGTAGTTGATCAATGGAATAGATTAGGTACACAATACAGAAGCAAATGAACACAGTAAACTACTGTTTGATAACCTGAAGATCCCAGCTATCAATTCAAGAACTTACTATTTGTCAAAAACTGCTAGGAAAACTGGAAAGTAAGGCAGAAAGTGGACAAATTCTGACATCTCACACTGTATACAAAGATAAGCTCAAAATAAGAGCCTTTTCCCAATCGGTAAATGGTCAAGAGATATGAACAGTCAGTTTTCAGAGACAGACATCAAAATTATCAATGGACATATGAAAAAATGCTTTAAGTAACTAATAATTAGAGAAATGCCAATTAAAACAACTGTAAGTTACCACCTCATGCCTATCAGATTGGCTAAAATGATAGAAAAGGAAAAGAAAAAATGCTGAATATGAAAATATATACCCTAATGCACTATTGGTAGAATTCTGAATTAGACCAACTATGCTGGAAAGCATTTAAAGCTATGCCCAAAAAAACACTACTAAACTGTGCAAACTTTTTGACCCAGCAATACAGCTACTATGCCACATACCCCAAAGAGATAAAAGAAAAAGGAAAAAGATCCATAGGTATGAACATATTTGTAGCAGTTTGGTTTTTTTTTTTTGTGGTGGCAAAGTATTAGAAACTGAGGGGGATTTATATCAATGAGGAAATGGCCAAATAAGCTGTGGCAAATGAATATGATAAAATACTACTGTGCTTTAATAAATTATGAAAGGGAAAGTTTCCAAAAAATCTGAGCTGAGGCAAAGTGAAGTGAGCACAATGAGAAAAAAAATTCACACAGTGACAGCATTATAGTAAGGAAAATCAACTGTGAAAGACTTAGGAACTCTTAATACAAGGAGCATCACAGTTCCAAAGGACTCATCATGAAAAATGCTATCCACTTCCAAATAGAAAATTGATGGACTCAAAGCACAGATTGAAGCTTAATTTTTTCTCTTTCTTTTTCTTATTTGTTTGTTATCAGAACACAACTAATACAGAAATTTAGCTTGGGTGTCTTTGTACTTCTTGCCTTCTCAATGAGTAGAGGAGAAGTGGAGAAGAGTGAGAATCTGCAAATGAAAATTAAATAAAATTGAATTTTAAAAGAATGTTTCAAATCACTAATAATAATAGAAATATGAAGCAACACACTTCTCACACACACACACACACACACACACACACACATACACAAAGATGGCAAAAGATAGGAACAGTCAATGTTGAAAGGGTTATACAGAGAAAAGAACATTGACGCACTGATGTTGGAGCTGTGGATCAGGAAAGTAGTTTTGGATTATATTAAGAAAGTGTCTACAATGTATGTAACTTTTCACCTATACACATGAAAATATTTGGAGCAGTTCATTTTATCATAACAAATAACTGGAAACAAAGTAGATGCCTATACATTGGGAAATGACTAAACAAGTTATGGTACATGAAAGAAAGGAAACATTACTGTGCTGGGAGAAAATGTAAACATTAAAAATAGAGAGAAATGTGAGAAAACACAAGATGCAAGATGGCATAAGCTCAAGCAGGAAAACAATATACATCATGACTACAATCAGAGGTGTGCTGGAGCCAGCTCAAACCAGCTCAGGAGAGCCAACTGTTAAATTTTCAATGTCAGCATTTACACCTCAGAAACTGATAAACATTACAATCATAACTTGACCTATTGGTTTCCTAAACTTAAGAAAGTGATGGAGAAAATGCTAATAATGCGGATTAAAAGTTAAGTCCTCTATGTGGGTGTGTACTGGGGGGAAGGTAGGGGTAGTGCTCTGGTTAATAAATGTTTATTGCTACACTCTAAATGAAAAGAATAAGAACAAAACAATCAAAACTACAAAATTACAATGACCAAGTTTGTCACTCAACAAGATACATGAAAAGGCACCTCCCACCTATTTTGTAAAGGCCAGGGAGGATGAATATGGAACATTGCAAATAATGCCAAACTTTATCAATGTATTGATTTGTTTTGATGAACTTCTGGTTCTGTTTTATTCTTTGTTAAAAGAGATCGATTTCTGGGACGAGAAGATAGGATGAGACATTAGAAAATGCAAGTAATATAAAAATAAAATTAATTTTAATTTTTAAAAATGTAAACAAAACCACAATGAAATTATTTGTCTTATATGGCATAGTCAAACCTATATTTTGGGCAAGATAGATGGAGCTTTACCTTAAACCCAGAATAATTTAGAAGACATTAAACTGACCACAGGGGCGTGAAGGGAATGCCTACATATACATTCAGCCATGGGGACATTGGAGGGGGATAGAACTAGCAACGTAATTTAGTCCAATCCAATACATATTTATTAAACACTCATTATATGTAAATCATGGTACTAGTCCGGGAACACAAAGAATGAAAAATAGTCCTTAAAAAGCTTACATCCTACGTTTTCCAACACGTAAAAAGATGAGAAAATACAAGGAAATTTGAAGAGGGCCAGATAACTACTATGGGTAACAATCATAACTTGCATTTATGTGGTACTTTAAGGATTACAAAGGACTTTACATAATATGTAAACAACAGGCTTTGGAGGAAGATGCTATTATCCCCATTTTAGAGATGAAGAAACTGAGGCAAAGAGAGGTTAAGTGACTTGCCCAAAATCAGTTAATATCTGAGGCAGGATTTAAATTCAGGTCTTCTTGACTTCAATTTAGGTGCTATATCCACCCTGCCACCTAGCAGGTAGGGGAAAGCCCTCCAGTAGGAGGTGGTATCTGAGTTGAGCTTTGAAAGAAGCTCAAAATTTAAGAGGCAGAACTGAGGAGATAATAGCACACATGTGGGAGGCTGTCTGTGCACACAACCACAATGGAAAGTAGAATATCCATTTAAGGGAACAGCTAGAGGTACATCTTGGCTGGAAATGAAGAGTGTGTGAAAGGGGTTAATATGAAATAAGCATAGAAGGTGAATGGCAATGTGTGGGACAAGTGAAAGTTTCTCATATGAAATGGAAGCTATGCCCCAAAATTTAGTTAAGGCTTTAGCATCATCTGGGCCTAAGTTTCATTTTCCTGTAAATCATGTGATCGGGCCATACACCTGTTGCCCACCTCCTCCCTTGTTTTGTAACCACCACCTCAGCCTTATCTTTGCCAAATAAGGCAATCTTCTAGCTTCCACACTTGTTTTGAGTAAAATGTATTTCTTAGTTTCTGGGTAGAATGTAAGGTCTCTTACCTCAACCAATGGGGATAAAGAGATTCAGGTTAAAAGGTGGGAGGGTGGGGTTTTCTTAGAATTGTTTGTCGAGGGGTATATAACTGCTTGTTTGCTGCTTGTATTCTGCCTCCCTACACCAGTCCACCCTGGGTAGGTGATGCCCAATTCTCGCTAGCGACTTGCTAAATAAAACTTTTGTTTCTACCTAGAGAAACCTCTGAATTGTTATTTGGGTAGGTGGTCTCAATGCCACTTGGTGACAAGGTCATAGAGGCCCTTCAATTCCTGATTTATGAGTTTGTGTTTTATCTTTTAGGGTATCTTTTAAGAAGCTATTAAAGATTCCTGGACAGGTGAGTGACATGGTTGGATCTGCGCTTAGGAACATTTTTTTTTTTTGGAAGCCATGTAGAAGATGGTTTAGAGCAGAGGTTCTTAAAACCTTTTTGTGTGTCGTGGGCCTCACTGGCAGTCTGGTGAAGTCTATGGACCCCTTCTCAGAATAATGTTTTTAAATGCATAATATAAAATATATAAGATTATAAAGGAAACCAATTATATTGAAATACAATTATCAAAGTACTTTTTTAAACTAGCAGCTTCCCAGGAAAGGATTCGAAGACAGATTTTCCATACCCCAAACAAGGGCTCTATCTACTATACCACCTAATATCCTTTCTCCAATCATCCTGACCACTGCGGAAACCTTATTGAATAGAAATAGCACTTGGGACCCCAGAGCCAGAGATATTCCACAGAGGATTAATGATAACTAGAAGCTCTAAGAGTTCTGACATAAATCATCTGCATGAATAGCAAGGACCCTGCAAACCTCCAAGGCAGGGATTACTATTTGTTTAATAATGGTATCTTAAATATATACTGCTTTACAATTATGCTCTTGCATATATTATCTTATAAATGCTTTACATAGAATAGCTCATTCAATCCTCACAACAACGTTGTGAGATTGCATAGTTATCATTATCCACATTTCGTATATGAGAAGGTTGAGGCTCTGAAAATCTAAATGACATCACCAAGATTATACAGCTAGTAGATAGCACAATTAGGACTTGAACCTAGGTCTTCTGATTACAAGCTCCATTGTTCTTTCCACCATATCATGCTTTCTGACCAACAAAATTATTCAAAATTGTTGTATTATTTATAGCAATAATGAAATCTACAAACTTGGGGTTTTGTTTTAACATTTCTAGTATAGTCTCTGCATAAACACCCACACACATGCATACATACACACACACATGCACACATACACCCACACATATACACAACAACTTCACCTCATCTTAGGGATAGAAAGAGAATGCGTCTCCTCTTCCTGCCTCACCTATTGCTGGATCCTGTGGGTCAAAAAAACATCCTTCCATTAGCTCTTCTGCCTTAGGTCCCTGTTTTCTGCATGCACACACACACACACACACACACACACACATGTGGATATATACATATATGTGTGTCCATATACATATTGTGTTAACAGATATGTATGTGTTTGCACATATGTGCACTGATAGTTTCTTGTACGTATATATCATATATATGTGTGAGTACACGTGTATATGTTTATACGTATATATCCTGAGAGTTTCTTAAAATACTATTTCATTTCAATGTATAATTTAGTCATCTGCTTGGCTCTGAGCAACTCACCTCACCTCTTAGGAGTCAGTTTGTTCATTAGTAAAATGTGGGCTTTAGAAAGGGTCATATCTAAGTTTCCTCCTTAGAGCCTCTGTCCTTATTTCTAAGATGCTGCCAATTCCATCATCATCCCTAATCAATCATGTCATTGGGTGATATGCCTAAGACAGGTCCAAAAAGTTTTTGAAGGGAAAAACAAGTCAAAGCATTGGACATCATTAAGACACCTGAAGAGAGGCAGAGTGAAGTAGATAGAGCCTCAAAGTCAGGGAGACCTGGGTCCAGGTTCTGCCTTTGATAACTACTGGTTGTACCTGGGCAAGGAACTGACTTCTTGTGGTCCTGTGCAACTCTCTAAGATTCTAAATTGCACTGTGTATATTAGTCGAGGGCTCATTCTTTAAATCACTGGAACCCTAAAAATTCCAACCCTAAAAAAAGGGTATCTGAAACATTTTCGCTGAAAACAAAGTTCTCAGCCAGGTTAAGACAACAAACTGAGGCGATGAGATTTGTCTTGTCTATGCTGCAAGCCTTTGGAGGACGAGGACTGTGTTTTATTTACTTTTATTACAAGCACTAGCCTCACCCAGTGACTTCTTTCTATATAACAGGCACTTAGTAAGTGCTCTGTATAGTCATGGTTCTTAGGTAAAAAACTACTATTCTAAAGGGAGAATATTTTTTTAATTATTAAGAATATAAAATGAGATGAGATATGCAGAAAATGCCTGACTAATACTAACTCAAATTTAGATAGTGGCATGCATTGCATTAAGTCCTCTCCTCAGACCCTTTTGAGATCAGAATTCAAGTATTAAACTCATTCTGTATATAAGAAAACTAAGACTAGCAGATCACATGACCTGTGTAAATCATGAATCAGAACTCTTCAAAAGTCTAGCACTTTTGGCATGCCATACAGTGGTGGTTTCAATTAGATTATAGGATCACAGAACCATAGATTTACAGCTGGAAGAGAACCCAAAAGTCATCTGGCCCAACTCCAACATTTTATCAAAGAGGAAACCGAGGTCCAGAGAGGTCCAATGATAGCCTCCTTTCATTATAATGTTTTAAGGTTTGCATAGTGCTTGATGCATATTCCTTCATTTGTTCTTCAAAATAACTTTGTAAGGTGAGTGCTATTATTATCACAGTTTTACAAATAAAGAAACAGAGGCTCAGGGAGATTAAGTGACTAAGAAGTATCTGAAGTGGGATTTGAACTTATTTTTGCCAATGAAGGTAGATGGATTCTGTTAACTCCAATCAAATCTGTCCAATCCAACAAGCATTTTTGTTGCACCTACAGTGTTCAAGACAGTGAGCATGCAAAGACAAAATGAAAGACAGCCTCTACCCTCACTAGCTTACATTCTCATGGGCACTATATCTGTATGACCTGCATCATCACACAGACACCCTCTTCGATATACTTTGTACTCTGGCTCCAAAGTAGCACAGGACCCAACCATGAAATTCACAAGATCCCTAGGGAAATATGGAAATATCACAAAATCTCCAGACTATTCTTCTTGGTCTTCCAAGGCCACACACAACAAAGATAGGATAGTAAATACTTGGACTACCCCAGCTGCGCCACTGAAAGATTCCCATATCCTGACCAATAAATCAGCATCTATTAAGTATTCCCTATATGCCAGGCACTGTGCTAAGCACAGAAAGGTGAAAGAATAAAATAATACCTGCCCTCAAAGAGCTTATATACTAATGGAGGAGAGAACCATGTAAATAAATAGGAACACACACATGTGATACAGGATAAAAGGAAAGTAACCTAGAAGAAAAAGTTCAAGATGGTGGGGACAGTCAATTTCCCACTCTCTACTACATTGCACTGTGATGAGCATAGCTGTGAGCTCATTTGACCAGAGTATACCAGAACTAAAGGCAGTGATCTAGATGGAGCCCCTGATGCTCTCTCTCCATTGTACAACCCTAGCAAGTTCCTTTAGCCCTTCTAATTTCTACCACCAAAGGTACCCAGGGAGAATTGATCACTTCTGAAGGATCGGATAAACTAGGCTATACTAAGGGACTTATGACTGAGAAAAAAGAAAGAAGTGTTGCTTCTCTCCAAAGTACCTGTATGTTTCTAAAAGGAAAAGATAGCAAGGCCTTCTTTAAAAGAAAAGAATATTCTGCAAAGGTATAGTTTTAGGCAGCATGGAAAAAGAGTTGAGCATAGGAGCCTAAATCGTTCATCCCATAGACTGTGACATCTAAGCATCCATGTACTCTAACAATATGTAAGGCTCCTCTTGGATTTAGAAATGGGCTTTGCCTGTAGGCTGATTAGGATTCTAGCTGCCTAATTCAACTATACAATGAATAGAGTGCTGGACCTGGAGTTCAGAAGACCTAATTTCCAATCTGGCCTTAAATGCTTCCTAGCTATATGACCCTGGGCAGGTCACTTAACCCCTGTGTGTCTCAGTTTCCTCAACCATAAAATGGTGATAATAATAGTACCTACTTCCAAGGGTTACTAAGAGAATAAAATGAGATTATTTGTAAAGTGTCTAATACACTTATTATTTAATCACTCCATTTGTGTCCAACCCTTCATGACCCCATTTGGAGTTTTCTTGGCAAAGAAACTGGAGTGGTTTGACATTTCCTTCTCTAGGTCATTTTACAGATGAGAAAACTAAGGCAAACAAGGGTAAGTTGCCCAGGGTCACATAGCTAGCAAGTTTCTGAATCCAGATTTGAACTCAGGTCTTTCTGACTCCAGACCAGGAGCTTTATCCACTGCATCACCTAGCTGTCCATGGCTGATACACAGTAGACCCTTAACAAATGCTGGTTTCTGTCCTTCCTTCCTTGTATGGGATGTCTCACTGTCCTTTCCAATACAATCTATCTTCTAGAAAAAGGAGGAAAAAAAGTTAAAACTCCTGTGGTTTTTTTTTTCCCTATTGTCCTGGATGTACAGCATGACCTGCTTTGACTAGCATCAAAGGATTTCAAAGGCAACTGTCCTATTTTTGCTCCTGTATTTATTGCACTGGGAAAAATAGCCAACTTTTTTTAGTGCCAGTATTTGACCTGGAAAAAAAAAAGGAAACCAACTTTGAAATTAGAAGGTTGATGAGATTTTAAGTACGTGAGCTGGGCCTTTAAGAATAAATAGGAAAAATCAATTATATAGTCTAAATTTAATACAGCAATAGAAAACTGAAATGTCCTTCCCATCCCCATGGTTATTGGCCTGAATTATAGTAAAGCCCAAAATTCCAAATGACAATCCTATTTCCCCCCATGCCAGCAAATAGATGCATGACAATCTCCTTTCCTTTCTGAATTGTGAGTTTAGTTAGCTGCATAGGGCTCTAGGAAGACAAAAGGCCAAAAGATATAGAAGGTTGAGTCCGTGATGCCTACTTAATCACAGCAATGCCTTAGAAAAGTAATTGAACAAAGACCTTTCATACAGTATGCTGCCTCAGGGCAAGAATCCTAAAGTAGTTAAATGGGATGCTCATGGAATGCATGATGCATTCCCTGTCAGAAGGAGCAGTGTGAGATCTGCCCAGAGCTGTTGATTGGCAGGCGGGTGTCTTTCCTACCAGCTATTGCCAGGTACTGCAGGCACTGGGGTGTGTCAAGCTGTTGGAACAGCAATCATAGATGCTCTAGTGGATTTATTGGTCTTTCAGTAAATGGAGAGCTGCCCTAGGGGTTTGGCTTCTCAAAGGGAGATGTCCTTCTGGAACCCTGCCTCCTCCCACAGAAGGAAAATTAAATTCTGTCATTGCTTCTCCTTGGAAAGAAGGTCACATTTATACATGTGTCCCTGCAAGCCAATAGAGCAGCTCAAAGCCCTTTTGCTTTTTTATTGCCAAGCACACAACAAAGCAGTCTGGAGTTGAGAACTTATATGAAGCTTCTGTCCTAGTTTCCGCTGGAACTAAGAGGTTTTCACAAGGAAACAAGCAGATAAGTAATGCACAAAGCAACAGGTATTCATAACAATAGCAGCCCATAGTAAGACTGGCATTGAGTAGATGAAGCACCTGGGAAAGATGGAGGGGATCTAGGGAAAAGGATAAGAAACCAAGTCAAAAGATATGATGTTTGTCTCAATGGAGGGGGTAGATCCATCAGATAGGAAAATGGAGTCTGTCACTGGAGCCTCAGGAGGTCTGGACTTCAGACTGAAGCAAGAAGAGATGGCCCTCCTAGGAAGGCTGTTCCCACACTCTGCACATCCAAATTCCCCTAAGCTTTCTGCTTCTCTTTTTCATCTACATGTGACTACATACTATCTTCCAGTGGTCTTCACCTCAGATGTCATAAATGGGAGGGGAGAGGCGCTGCCAGATCAATTACCTAGCAATTACCTATTCCCCATTTCTGACATTATAAGCTACAAATGGCTTCTAATAGGCTATTACAAATTGCTAATTCAAGTGATTTCAAAGGAGTGCTGAAGATACTGAAATGGGTAGAATCAAAAGGGAAAGCATCCATGAACTAGAGATTAGGAAAGATTCACTACTTGTCCATGTCTACAATAAAATCACCACAGCAATATCCAAACAAGGCACAGGAAGGAAAAAAAAACATGGAAAGCAGTTCTGGGTATAAAAAAAAAAGTTTTTAAAATTGTTCTCCCAGAGAAAAGATGAAAAAGTATTCCATTTTCCAGTTTTTATTCAAAGGTTGGGGTACAGAAGGGTGCCAATGTCATATTATGTATTAGAGAGTCAAAATTATTCAATTTTCTATAACCTATACTTAATTTCCATTCCTCCTTGTAAATCAAGAGTAAGACCACGCTGTCTCCCTACACACCTGATCATGTCTATTTGAGGGGCAGGAGAAGGCACCCTGCACAAAGCCAATTGGGATTAGAAAAAACAATCCTGTGCAGTTATGATGCACAGGAATCTGTTCTTCCAATATGAACACACTACCTGGATATCACCTTTGCTGAAACCATTATTCTGTTGAAGTCTGTTCCCAACAGCACCATAGTGCTAGAATCCCCCAAAGCATCTGTTCGGTGAGTGTCATACTAGATATGAATAAGACCCTGAACTCTAAGAATGCATATTTATCTTTTGGGGTTTTAAAGATGACATCATTGATTATGATTACTATTTGTGTGGATATGACTAAAAAAAAAAGCAGTGCTGAACACAGCTCTTTGTGGTTCTATTGAGAATACTGCTCTTTGATTCCCGATATAGCTATGCCTTTCCATTAGAACAAATTTGGGAAGCAAACACTGGGCTTTGCTTCAATCATTTAAATTTGGCATTCAGCTGAAAGGAATGTCGTATTTCTCTAAAAAGCGAAAGCCAAAAAAAAAAAGAACCAAAAAACCCTGAGTTGTCTAAGTTAATGAGAGCCGATCTGCTTGTATAAAGAAAGAACTCCTTTTTTGATTCCTATATTTATATTTTGATTCCTATATATTATGCAAGACCATTGCATTGTCTTACATAACTGTACCTGTTCCAACCTTGACTCAGAATGAAAGCCAAAAGTGTTAAGAGAGAACAGAAAGATGTTTGATGTATGCACCTGAAAAATTCTATTCTCAAAGTGATTGACAATGAGAGCAAAGTAGAGTGGTCCTAGAGTTATTCTTTATACTGAATTCAAATTAGAGATCATAGGAACACAAAGAAATTCCCTTAATTTTTGAAAGGGTTACTCTTGTCCAAATACCCTCTCTTCAATCTCCCCCTACAACCCATTCTTTGTAAACTTTTGAAATGCACGTGGAACCTCTTAAAGTCAATGTTTGCAAAAGCTGCAGTAGCTGCTGAAATTTCCAGAATTCCTAAGTGGAACACTCCAGGAATCCTAGGCACGTTAGAGGGCATTATATATTCTATCTTCTGGATAACTGCCAAGCACCAAGAATGAACTCCTCTTAATGAAGGCAAACTGATCTACTTAAGTACCAAAAGATACCCTGAATAGGTGCAGAGACCAGTGTCAAAAGTTTTAGCAGACGACTTTATGAAGATCACATTGAGCATAAAAGGAATGCTTCACTGAATTGACAACCACTTGAAAGGGATTGACCTCATAATCTTCACAGGAAAAATAAAATAAATAAAGAGCATGGCACAGTAGAAGGTATGCTGAATTTGGAGTCAGAGGACATGAGTTCAAATCCCAGCTCAGTTTATATATGCATATACCTTTAGGCAAGTCAATTCACTTCCCCCGGGGTTTCCGTACCTCCTCTGTAAATGGAGGATACCAGACTAAAAGGCCTGTGAGGTCCCTCCCGGATTTACCTTTATAATTTTAAGAATATTATGCCCAAATAATGAATTGTAGTTGGATAGGCATTCCAGTGAGTTAGTCTATCAGACCATGCAGATGGACAGTTGGCCCAAAACTGAATAGGAGGAGAAGAGTGGACTGGATGGTATTTGTAAAATTGAGAAATATTTTCATTGGTCTCAAGTTATGGCCAGACATCAAAGCATCCATATTCTCCCAATGATATCATATAGCAGTGAATCATTAAATACCATAATCTTGGGAAAGTCAACATTGTAGGCTACCCAAGGCAAGGGAGAGAAACCTAATAGATTTAAGTCTGCTAAAAATTATTACAGTGACTTTTATTTAAAAAAAAAATAACATAGAAGACCAGCATGAACATAAAAGGGTTTAGTTTGGTAATGTATCAAGAATGAATGATAATAGAAGGACAACATGTTGCTTCAGTGTTCTATTGGTGTCCTTGATGTATATTAAGGAATCCAGAAGGCTTCCAGTATGTTAGACAGATCTTTTATGGAGGATCATAGAATTAGAGCAAGAAGGGACTTCTTGTTGTTGTTGTTATTGTTGTTTTTCAGTTGTTTTATCATGCCCAAGATGAGCCCATTTTGGGTTGTTGGGTTTTTTTGACAAAAATATTGGAGTAGGGGGCAGCTAAGTGGCACAGTGGACAGAGCACCTACTCTGAAGTCAGGAGTACTGAGTTCAAATTCGGCCTCAGAGAGAACACTTGACACTTACTAGCTGTGTGACCCTGGGCAAGTCACTTAACCCTAATTGCCTAAAAAAAAAATTGGAGTAGTTTGCCATTTCCTTCTCCAGCTCATTTTGCAGATGAGGCAAACAGGGTTAAGTGACTTGCCCAGGACCACATAGCTAGTAAGTGTCTGAGGCCGGATGTGAACTCAGGAAGAGGAGTCTTCCTGACTCCAGACCCAGTGCGCTATGCACTGCACCACCTAACTATGCTAATAAGGGGTTTTAGAGGTCATCTAATCTAACCCTGTGTTTAATAGATAAACTGAGACTCAAAGAGTTTGTTAAACAATTTGTCACATTGGTAAGATAGCGGAGACAGAGTTCGAATCTCGGTTTTCTGATTCTAAATCCAGTGACACTTCTTGGGCACTACATTCCTCTCCACTTTTGGAAGAAATTGGACAAGTTGTGCACAGCATTAGAAAGCACAGGTAGATTGCTATTTGCATTAGAGAAGGGTCTACCGCACTGATGAGATCACAGATCCATCCACATCTCAAAGTATTTGTCATTCTCAGCAATTTACAAAGAAAGGCTGAATTCAGTTTTCCTGGGACAAGCTGTATTCTGTGTTCTAAATGCATTATCCTTCTCGACTTCATTCAGAAGCTGGAAGGTGGTGCAGCCTTGCACTAATTACAGTGAGATACCTGGTTCGCTGACGTTGACTTGGATGTATTATAGAATAGATGGATCCAGCAAGGGCTCCTGGGCCTTATGAAGCAACACTGTCAAGTGAAACTTGAATTAGATTAAAATGTAATTGGGAAATATTTAACCAAATAAATTAAAATACACTAACTATAGATAATACCTTTAAAATAACGTCAATATGTGGCCCACAGGGTTCCTTATGTACAGATTAACAGCCCCCATTTCTATTTGAGTTTGATAGTGCTGTTAGAGAAAACAAAGTCAAAGATCTTTAGACTAAAGTCCCTGCTCCTGGCCCCTGTTAGCCCTAGACTCCACATCGAAATTTCAAAGTGAGAGGCTCAGCAAAGATATGAACTTAAAACAATATCCTTGGATACAGGCATTCAATCATTCTAGAATAAATTATTGATTCCCCTGTTTAGCTTTTAAAGCCCTATAGAACCTGTTCCCAATCTACCTTCTTGGCTTCATTGGGAATTCCTCCCCTTCCTGCCCACTGTTATCCAGCCAAATTGTTTTTTTCTCTTCTCCTTACTTATAGCATCCATCTCCCATTAGAATGCATTATCTCTTTGCCTCTGCCACAGAGCCCTTCTCTTCTTTTAAGATGCAAAGAAAGCACCATCTTGTGCTAAAAGTCTTTTTTGTTCCCTGCCTCCTCCAGTAGTCTCCCTTCCAGACCAGCTCCAGTTAAATACAAGGAATTCCATGTGTGTGCATTTATTATTAGCTTTCAGTTTATTCTGTTTATATATTTTATGTATACTTGCATGCGGTATTCAGGGAAGACTAGCATATCTAGTGTGAGGGCTTGACCAACCCTTTTCAGAGCTACTCATCCATATTTGGTTGCCACCTATCACCCAACTCTTCCCCGTGGCTCCAAGAAGCTGTAGCATGTGCCCATAACTATCTCAGCAAGCAGGCTAAACCAGATTGAGGATAACCAACAGGCCTCAGATCTATTGGTGAGTTGGGAGGATGTCTACCCCAAGCATGTTAAGGCTTTCCTGACCAAATGGGAAGATGAGAGCAATTTGTTCCAAGTACTATGAAGGTGGCTGAAACAGGTGTTGTGGAGTGCTTAGAGTCTGGTCAGGCACTGAAGATGCCGAGATCATCCATTCACCAATTATGTTGTTTTTTGTCCTGCCACTGGACTTCAATGACTCCAGAAGTGAGGAGTGAGGCTGATGTTTTTGTGCAATTTTGCCTCACTTTAACCCAATTCATGGGCAAGTCAAGACTTCACTCTCATAATGTCATTGGTCCTCTTTGAAAATGAAGGATGAACAACAACTTGTCTCCCCCATTAGACTGTGAGCTCATCACGAGAAGGAATTGTTTCATTTTTTGTATTTGTATCCCCAGTGCTTAAGCATAATGTCTAGCTCTTAATAAATATTTGTTGATCTTACAGATTGGCTAACCGGATTAATTAAGCACCTGAAAGTAGTTTTACCGGGGTTGCAGGCTCATTGCACAATTTACCCCCAAACAATTGAGTATTCACTATCAGTCTCCAAACTCTTCCACTTGTTCATTGTCCTCTGCCTGATAAGAAGTAAACATGTCAAACAGACGAAATACAAAAAACACTAAGTTGATAAAAACTTGGTATAATAGGAAAAGCTCTGAATTTGGAGTCAGAAGACATCCAAAATCCCAACTCTGCTACTTACTACTGTAATTCCTGTATGGCCTTGAGCGTTTCACTTTTCTGAGCTTCAATTTCCTCCTCTATAAAATGAATGTATTGGACTAGAGCAGAGTTTCTCAAACTGTGAACCAGGGGCTCCTGGGAGTCCTCAAGATCCTTTCAGGAGGTTCAAGACATAAAACTATTTTCGTAAGAATAATAAGATATTTTAATTTCTAACATGATAAATATCAGACTATAAAACACATACAAATAAAGGCTCTTGGGAGTGGGTTCTCAGTAATTATTAAGAAGGTAAAGGGGTCCTAACACCATAAAGTTTGAGAACCAAGATACTCAACTGATAGTTGAGCTAAACAATATCCATATGCTTGATACACGACATTTTCAAAAACTCTCTCTTTCTGCCACCCCCTCCCTATCCCTGAGCCATTCTGCAGGTGTCCATCCCCACAGCAAGCCTGTTAAGAATATACAAATTGCAGCTAAACAGTTTGGTGCTTTCCGGGAGAATGCAAGGTATTGTTTATCCACATTTGCAGCTGAGGCACCAAATGTTTTAATTGGTTGTCTTTCCAAAGAATTTTTAATTCATTCTTTCACAACATGAGAATGATAATCTGCTCTGCTTATAAACTAAAGCATAACCCCCTCAGCCTTACATCTGAGTCACTCAGCTCCATGGATAACATGTTTTGTAAGAATTCATTCAGCCAAATTCTTGCAAGCCCAAAACACCCCCAAAATTGCTAGTAGTTGAGGATGAAGTATTTAATCAAAATGTTTGGAGACTGAACTCAAATGCCCAGCAATTTCTATAATTGATTCTGGACCCCAGACATAGACTAAAGAAAGCAACTGAGCACATATCCTGATGAGCTTGAAAGAAAGGAAATGAGAATGCAGTAAATACCTTTGTAATTCAAAATACAAAGAATTTCTCTCCATATAAAAACTTAACTTTCTGGACTAAAGGACATATTGTGGTGTTTTGACGGGAGCATTAGACTTGGGATTAAGGGGATAGGGTTTTGAGTTACTAAACAGAAGTTTGACCTTGGATAAGTCACTTCGTTTTTCTAAACTTGAGTCTCTCTGTCTATAAAATGAAGTAATTGGACCATAACAGCTTTCAGAGAAACTTGTTTATTAAGCTTGTTCCTTCAGTCAAGCCACCAGGGAATATCCTAGTCACTTTTTAGTGGGAAGAGAATAAAAAGGTTACTTCTTTTTAAGTCTCATTCTTTTCCTCTCCTCCTATTGACATGTCAGGAGGGAATTTTTGTGAACTAAATTTCCCCTCAAACTTAGCTAGGGATTAGCACTTACTTCAAATGAGCTAAAATGTAGAATTGGCAACTGTCAGATCAGGACATTAAGCACTTTATAGTGTAGCGCTGACAGTGTGGAGGCACGGCATCATCTTTAGATGCAATAAAATGATGTCATAGCTTGAAATTCTTTGCCATCAGCCAGGAAAGTGAAAAAAGCCTTAGAAAAATGGCAATGGGATAGGGAGAAAGGGTCAAAAGTGGTACTGTGAGAGCCTTCAGTAATGTGCGTGGAGCAAAAGAAATATGGAAGCTATGGAACTTATCCACTGGCCATCAGCTAGGGTCATCTAGTATCACAGAAATTGTCCAGAGATCAATTGATAGGTACTGTTGACTATCATAATCATTAGCATATGCATATACATAGTTTAAAAAGTTTATTATAAGCTCAGAGCATGGACTCACTGTATACAAAAATCAGTTTTAGCAACCTTAAATTGGTTTCAGTGACATGAGCAGTATGGGCACAATGGAATTTGGCAGGAGGCAAAAGAAGGTAATGGTTTACACTTCAAAGAACAAAAAGCATACAGGGAAGATCTATATCACTTAAAACAGTAAACAGATCTGTAAACATTGGGGGAATAGCTGGAACTTTGCACTCAAAGAGGACTGAATATAAGTCCATGTACAGTGTCTTCATCTGTGGCTGATCAGTCCAATATGAGCTTCAATGTCTCTACCACAAGTTGGGCACAAATAATCCACATGAACATTTGGGATGGAGATGTCTCTAGATTTGTGCATTTCACATTTCCTTTGTGCTCCTGTGATTCAGCTTTGCTCATAGAGCACAGGGCCTTTCTTTGATGGGGACATGTCATGGTAGGCAGCCCTGCACCAGCATCTCCCATGTCTCACAATTGATACTAAAGTTCTTCAGAGAGACACTTAAGGTGTCCTTATACTACTTCTTCTAAGCTCTGTGTGAGTGCTTATGTCATGTGAGTTCTCTGTAAACCAGTCTTTTAGGCAAATGTAAGGTGGCATTTGGGTTATGTGGCCAGCCCATCTGATTTGCACTCTCTGCAGTAGACTTTGAATGCTTGGGAGTTGAGCTCAAGAGAGGACCTCAGTGGCTGCTACCCTATCTTGCCAGATAATATTCAGAATCTTCCTAAGACAATTTAAATGGAAGCAGTTCAATTTTCTAGCAAGGGACTGGTAGACTGTCCAGGTTTCACAGGCACATAACAATGAAGTCAACACTGCAGCTCTATAAACCTTTAGTTTGGTATGCAGCCTAAGACTTATTCTCTCTCACACTTTCTATCAGAGTGTTCCAAACATTGAGTCATCTTTGGCAATGTGTGCATCAAACTTATCAATATAGCCCTGGAAAGTATAATGCCAAGGTAAGTGAACTTATCTGCAGCATTCAAAATTTCTCCATTTGCTATAACCAATGGTTTCACATATGGATGGCTTGGTGCTGGCTGGTAGGGAACCTCTGTTTTCTTGATGTTTATTGTCAGGCCAAAATTAGTACAAGCAGCAGAGAATCATCTCTGCCTCAGAGGCTACATTGAGTGCACAGTCATATGTGAACAAAAAGTCCCACACCAACTCTCCCTCCACTTTAGTCTTGGCTTGTAGCCTTTTCAAGTTAAATTGTTTACCATCAATGTGGTGGCTGACCTTGATGCCATTTTCATCCTCATTGAAGGCATCTGACAATATCACAGAAAACATCATGCTAAATAGTATCGGAGCAAACATACAGCCCTGCTTGACTCCACTGGTGACTGAGAAAGTGTGAGAGCATTGTCCTTTATCCAGAACCTGTGCAAGCATGCCATCCCAAAACTGGAGTACAATACTGATGAACTGCTCCAGGCAACCAAATTTTGCCATGATTTCGCACAAGCCCTCACAACTGACAGTATCAAAAATCCCTGTCAGGTCAGCGAACACTATGTACAGAACTCTGTTCTACTCCTGACATTTCTCCTGGAGTTGGTGGGCAGCAAACACCAAGTCAACCATTCTCAGCCCTTTCTGAAGCCACACTGGCTCTTGGGTAGATGACCATCTTTCAGGGAAAGGATCAGACAGTTAAGGAGTATTCTGGCAAGAATCTTGCCAGCAAAGATAAAGAGAGAGAGACACTTCACCACCCATTATGATTGTCACAAGACAACTTGTTCCCTTTTCTTTTATAGAGATGATCTCTTCAGGGATAGTCTCCTCCTGTCATATAACCTGGAAGATTTCAGTCAGCTTCTAGATGAGCAGCAGACCCCCTGCCTTGTAGATCTCTGCTGGGATGAAGTTAGCACAAGCAACTTTGCCACGTAAGAGGATCCTAATGTCATTCAATACCTCTTCTGGCTAGAAAGGGATTGACTTCGGCCTGAGGTATTCAGTCAATGGCTTCAGTGTGGGTTGATAACAGTACATTAAGAACACTATAGAAGTGTTCAGCCCACCTCTGTAGGATCAAATACTTATCACTGATCAATGTGGTTACATCAGCACTGAGTAGCTGAGATGCACCAGAGGTCTTTGACCCACTTCAGGGCATTGTAGAAGTGTTTTGGATTGTTGCTGTTGGTGTAAAACTGAATCTCATCTGCCTTTTTACTGAGCCAAGAGTTCTGCATCTCTAAGCTTTGCTTGAACTTTACTTTTGATGGATTCAAATGCTGCCTTCTTAGAAGTGGGTAAATCATCCTGCTGGTAAACCTGTGGAGTTCTTGTTTTTCATTTAGCAGTTTCTGAATTTCCCCATCATTTTTGTCAAACCAGTTTTGGTGTTTGCAAGTATTCTGGCCCAGATGAAAAAATGCAGTGCTGTACACCAAGTCTCTGAAAGATTCCCACCCCTTTTCTGCTCCACTCTTGGTAACTGTGTGCTGACTCAACTTTCCTCCAGATCAGCAATAAATTGTGCACCCATGGAGAAGTGCTGTTGATGACGAGTTTCCTAATAGTCATCTTGCCTTACGGCCACCACTTCTGGTTTTGTTTTTGTTTTCATTTTTTGACAGTTGGGGTTAAGTGACTTGCCCAGGGTCACACAGCTAGTAAGTGTCAAGTGTTTGGTCTGAGACCAGATTTGAACTCAGGTCTTCCTGACTTCAGGACCAGTGCTCTATCCACTGCACCACCTAGCTTCCCCCTAAGGGGCCACCATTTCTGGTGAAATGCAAACATTTAGCTTGGAGAAGATGAGCCTATGATTGGTCCAGCATTTTGTACCACACATCACCTTTATCATCTCAACTTGCCTGTATCTTTTCCTCAAATGATGTAGTATATTAAATGCTAGTGCTTGCTGTGAGGGTACATGCGTGACATTTTATTTCAGATAGGTAAGTGGAAGACAGTATTGGTGATAATAAGGTCATGAGATGCACAAGTCTTTAGTGGTAAGTAATTGTTTCTGCTTTTTCTGAATTCATTACCCCCCAAGGACTCCCTGCCATGTCTGGTAGTCTGTACCTACCTTGGTGTTAAAGTCACCCAGAACTACAAGCTTGCCTTATTTTGGCATGTTGATGATGAAGGTCTTCATAAAATATTTCTTTGACTTCATCAGAGTTCATCATGGTGGGAGCATACCCATTTATGGTGGTGGCATGACACTTTCCAACAAGTGTTAGTCACATTGTCATGAGCTTGTCATTCACTTCATTTGACTAGATTAGATCTGATTGCAAAACCTATGCCAGTTTCATGGTGCTTCTCATCACAGCAGCCACTCCAGAAAAGTGTGTATCCATCTCTGACTTCTGTTACCTGGTCTTCATTTGCCAGCCTTGTTTTGCTCAGGGCTGCTATTTAGATGTGGTACCTGCTGAGCTCTCTCACAACAAGAGCTGTTTATCTTTCAGGTTTACTGGATTTCTTGTTGTCCGTGAACACATGTACCAATGGTAAATGGAATCATCTGTGCAAAAATTTTTATACCTTTTTTTTGTGTTTCTATCACAGGGTGGGATCCTCATCTACAGTTAGCAGGCCAGAGTTCAATGAAGCCAACAATTTTAGGACACTTTTTCTAGCCCCTTCCTCTCACCAGGAGGTGAGCAGTTCAGTTCTCAAGAATGCTGCTCAGACATCCATGGGATTCTGAATCCCACTGTCCAATGAGAAGGTGATCGTATGGCCTGGGCTGCCTGTGTTCAGGGTTGTAACTACTACTCCCAGTTTATCCGCACCTGCTGCTTCATCACTTACCAACCACCACAGGACTTCAAGGTAGGTAAAACAATAAAATAATAACATAATAAATTAGTAAAATAATAAGATAGTGGAAGATGAGTGGTGTCTTGATGTTTTGACTTGCACCTGAATTAGATTTAAGTTAGAGTTGCACAAAGTCATCGTGCTCACTTTTTTTTTTTTTAGCAATTAGGCCTTTTTGGATGAAATTAGAGAAGAAAAGAATACACTAAAGGGAACCAGCTATTGCAGCTGGTTCTGAAGTTCATTCAGGATTCATACACAGAAAAATGGTAAATACAAAAAAATGGAGTCAGTCATGTTCTTCCAAAAATATACTTTCATCAAAAATTAATCTAGATATTCTCTTATGACAGATGGAAAAGCTGGGCATGCTAGAGGGGGAAAAAAGACTCTAGTGATCAATCATCTACTCAAATCTCCTTATTTTACAGAGGATGAAACTGGACCCCAGGGAGGGAAAATAATTAACCCAAGGCAATTACAGGTCAAAACTAGGTGAATTAGATTCATCCCCTGATTTCCAAGCCACTTATTTTTCTAGTGTTCTAGGGGAGATAGCTGAGTCATTAATTCACACTAATCTACAAATGACTTATCAAGTCTTTTCCAGAGCGGATAATTTAAAGGAAAAAGGGGACTGATCAAAGAAAATAATAAATGGCTGAAATGCAGTCAGAAGTGGTGACCAAAAGAGAAAAAATAACAAGTTGGGGGAGACCTGGGGAATGGAAGTACTGAAGATAATTTGTGTAGTTTTCACAATTTTGTCAACAATGATGAAGTCTAGTCAGAGTAGGCCTCTTCCTTAAGAAGGAAGAGAGGGAATATTTAGGCAGACATAAGTAGAATACCTGCTGAATTCGATTTGTACGAATTCAACAAACAGTGCATGCTAACTGTGGGTAAAAAGCACTTTGCTATGGTCCTTGGTAAACAAGATACAAATAAAACAGCCCCTGCCCTCAATAAGCTTGCACACTCTACTTACTGGGTGGTTAAGGGGGTTTTTTTTGTTGTTGTTTTTGGTTTTTGGGGGGGGGTTTGTTTGTAGACTAATGATTTCATTGGCATAGGGGATTCCTGGTGAAAAATCTCCTCTACCAATGCAGATTGACAAGTGTTCAGCAGTTTAGTTCCTAATAGGGTTGTCTTGGAAACTAAGTTAATTGACCAGACCATGGTCACACAGTCAATATATGTGACAAGGGAGAAGTAATCCCAGGTCTTCCTGACTCCAAGGCCAATTTTATCCTCTATACCTGGGTTTCTCTCTTTATGTACAAAATAATACAAAGTGATATCAAAAGAGAAAGAGCACAAAGGGATGGAAGTGGGGAAGCATGGGAAATCAGGAAATACCTCATGTAGGGGATGGCACTTGAGCTATGTCTTGAAGAAAGCATAGAAGAATTCAAAGAAGCAGGGCTAAAGATTGGAGTACATTCCTGAAATGGAGAACCATTTCTGCGAAGACACAAAGTTGGGATATAGGATGCTTTTATTTGGGAAACAGCTATCAGCCTAGTTTAACTAGAATGGAAAGCATGTGAAGTATAGTAATGCAAAATACAACAGAAAAGGTAGATTGGAGCCATAATGTATAATTACGTTTTATCCTAAAAGCAATAGGAAGCCATTGAAAATTGTTAATTAGAGGAAAGATATGAGCAGATCTGTTTTAGAAATATAAATCTGGCAGCTTCGTGGAAGATGTACTGGATGGGGGAAGACTGAAGTCTGGATGCTAATTAAAAGGCTATTACAACATTATACAGACGGAGGCCTGAAAGTAGAGTAGATTCAGTGTTTTGAGGGATTTTGTAGAAGTGGGATCAAGAATACTTGGCAACTCTGGTTATTGGGAGTCAGGAGTGAAAGAGAAGGAAGAGTAAAGGATGACTGAGCTTTTGATCTGGGAGACTGGAGAACTGATGGTACCTTCAAAATGGAGAAGTTTGGAAGACACAGAGATAGTGGCTAACAGATCTGGAATTGGAAGACCTAGGTTCAAATCCTGGTTCTTCCATGTACTATCTGTGTGATTTTGGGCAAGCCATTTTGCCTGTGTTGACTGCATTTTCCTTCCTTCCAATGAAGAAGTTCAACGAGAGATTCTCTAAGGTTCCTTCTGGTCCTAACAGTTGATAGTTCCATGGAATAACCATAGACATTAGTTTGGATAATATTTTAGTTTTTTCTAACTACATATAAAAACAATGTTAACACTCTTTTTTTTTTAAATTTTGACTTCCAAACTCTCTCCCTTCTTCCCTCCTTCACTCTTCCCTGAGACAGCAAACGATTTGGTACAGGTTGTGTATGAGCTGCAGACATTCTTAAGTGAGACCTTATGTTTCCTTAGGAATTATCATTCTGTAGAAATTTTGACTGAGTTTAGCCAGTACTTGTAAGGGGAGGATTTACAGAGTTCACACCTACATGCAAAACTCCAACACTTTCTCTCTTACTGAAGGAGGTAGGAATAATGAATTCATGATTACTATTGAAATAAATAATTTTTGGATAATGCAGAATCTAATTTTCCCTGTTTATACACGTTCCCCCAAGCAGTCTAGCCTAATGATGTCACTAAAATGGTCTTCATAGGGAGAAAATCAATAAGCAAATTCATCAATTCAAGCTGTTACAGTTTTTATTGTAAATTCTAATTGCCCATTTCAACTAACCTGTTCTGCCCTAATTAATGACATGTGAGAATGTCAGTGCCTATCAGTAAGTAGTCAGAAAGGAAGGTGTTTACATGTTACAACTGAGTGGTTTGAACACACCTTTGTTATTTGCTTGGTATTTCAACAGTCACAAATAATTAATGAGTTTTAAGCTAAGAGGTATCTCTCTATCATCACATAACTATAAGCAAGGCACCTAATTAGTAAATGAATATGCAAACTGTTCTCTTCTGAAAGTTAGCCTCTGGGGGGGCAGCTAGGTGGCGCAGTGGATAGAGCACCGACCCTGAAGTCAGGAGGACCTGAGTTCAAATCCGGCCTCAGGCCAAACACTTGACACTAGCTGTGTGACCCTGGGCAAGTCACTTAACCCCAATTGCCTAAAAAAAAAAAGTTAGCCTCTGATAATGGTAATAATGATAGTTAATATTTATTAAAGGTTTGCAAAGCACTCTAGAAATAATGGCTTTTTCTATCCCCATAACAACCCTAGGGGGTAGGTGCTAATTTTATCCCTATTTTACATATGAGGTAACTGAGGCAGGCAGGGTTAAATGACTTACTTAAGGTCACACAGCTAGTAAGTGTCTAAGGCAGGATTTGAATACTTGCTCTAGGTCCAGTGCCACCTAGCTCCTTCATATGCCTGATATGTACGTGTGTATGTACATGTGTGCACATGCATATGTACATACAAACACATATACATATTAAATATGTGTGTATTATGTGTGCGCATATATATGTATATATGTTTTGTTGTTCAGTTGTTTCAGTCATATCTGACTCTTCATGACTCTATTTGGGGTTTTCTTGGCAAAGATACTGGAGAGATTTGCCATTTTTCTGTCCAACTCATTTTAGATGAAGAAATGGAGGCAAACATGGTTAAATGACTTGCCCAGGATCACACAGCTAATAAAAAATATAAGTCATTTGAACCCAGATCTCCCTGACTCCAGACCCAGTGCTCTATCCACTGTATCACATGTATGTGTGTATATAAATATGAGTATACACATATATATATATATGACATAGATATATGTATATATGTATGTGTGTGTGAATGGATGGATAGATAGATAGATAGATAGATAGATAGATAGATAGATAGATAGATAGATAGATAGATAGACAGATAGTTAGATAGATATTCAGTTATATGAATTCCCACCAGAAGATGAGGTAGAGAGCAAATGAAGGAACAGAGGATAGATTGGAGCCAGGAGAATACCTGATCAGCAATTTAGTATAATGGAAAGAACGCTAGTTTTAGAAGCTTTATGTTTTTCAGTCATTTTTAGTCATTTCTGACTGTTTGTGACCCCACCCTGGCGTGGTTTGCCATTTCCTTCTCCAGCTCATTTTACAGATGAGTAAACTGAGGCAAACAGGGTTGAGTGACTTGCCCAAGGTCACACAGCTAGTAAGTATCTGTGTCTAGATTTGAACTCACCAGGCCCATTGCTCTATCCATTGAACTACCTGGCTGACCTAAAAGCCTTTATACCTATGATCATTCCTAAGCTCTTCCACATACTATCTAGTCTGCCTCTCTGGATCTGAGTTTCTCATGTGTGGCGTGGGAGTGGTACTGGATGGCCTCTGGAATCTCTTCTAGCACTGAATCTACAATCCTTTGATTACGTATTTGAGAACAAAATCTATATGTTCATCCTCTAGACTACTTATTTAGCAGCTACTAAGGATAACTTACTTCAGCCAGTAAGTCTACTAAAAGACCTGGATGTTGAATGAATCACTTGTATCATCTTCATTAGGCATGATCTGAAAAAAATCACAATCTCCTCCCAAAATGAAATTGTACACGTCCTAGCATGAGGGAACCTTGGCCAGAAGGATTGTAATGATCCCTGCCAGTGCCCCCACACAAGTATACATTTATATATGTTTTATATGTATTTATGTGTTATATATATATATATATATATATATATATATATATATATATATGTATATATATATACATATATATATACACATATATATTATATATATTTATATTTATATATGTCTACCATGATGCACATGTTATGAAGCTTTGTCCTTTGATCACATGATCAGATGAGCAAAAAGGAAGAATGAAAGAAAGTGAAGACCTAGGAACTGTTGTTTTCTTCCCCTAACACACCCCATTATAGAGATGGAGAAGAGATTGACAGTGACCAATTTTAGATGTCAGCTGCCTGGCCTAGGAAAATTGAGATGGATGTATGCACACACACACAAGTTGTGTATCTACATCCATCCCCAAGCTCCATTAATTAATTGGCCTTTCTTTTCAAAGAAGTTGTTTTTGAATGTTACCCATTATTAATGAGGAAAAACATCATCCAGCCCCATAAGCCATTTGTCATGTAGAGAAGCAATATGAGTATTCCCAACTGCTCATCAGGGTAAATCAAAATCTAGGTCAAGTATCCTATTGGTATTATTCATTTAGCACCTCCTGAGCACCAGGAGTAAAGAAGAAAAGAAAATGTCCCATGGGGTAGTCACCATCAATATCAAACCAGTGACAAGAATGACATCCATGCAGGAGAAAGGCAGCCCCTGAAGAACTGTGTCAGATGGTACAGATTAGCCTGACATAAAATACTTAGTAATAAGGCCACAAGGTGACTCCTCAACCCCATGAACTGAGAGAGAATGACTTGTCTCAGGGAGGAGTTTGAAGCCAAAGTACTGCACATGAATCTAACCTGTGTCATTGGAGTCATCTTGGAGTTGTAGACTTGGAAGTAGATATACCAATGTGGAATGCTGATGAAAAGTAATAATAAAAAGGATTCAATCCTTCCTCCTTTCCCTGACAGCTGAGGTCATATTTCCCAGTCCTTGCTCCTCCTACTTCCAAAGAGAGGTGAGATACCATGACAATGAAACTCTGTTGCATTTTATCATCCATTACCCAGACCTAAAGGCAAAATCTATATATACCAATAACTTAATGGGAAAGCAAGCACTCTATTTACTTTTCCTATATCTCTTCATTCAGTGGGACTATCTAGCAGGACCACTAGGCTCAAAGAACAACATCCCTGCAGTTGTAGGTGGACTGCTCCATCACATCCTGGTGTGTGTGTCACCTGTGCTCTATGCAGCAGTCAATCAATCATTTATTAAGTGCCTTCTATATGCCAGACATTGGGGATACAAAGAATAACTAATAATAATAATAATAATAATAATAATAATAATAATAATAATCCCTGCTCTCAAAAAGCTTACAGTCTAATGGGGGGGGGGGTTGACAACAAGCAAACAACTACATCCAAAAGTTATGTACAAGATGAATTGGAAATAATCTCAGAAGGAAAGCATAAAAATTTAGGCACATTGAATTAGGCTTCCTGCAGAAGGTGGAATTTGGGCTGAAACTTGAAGGAAGTCAGGAAAGCCAAGGAGTGGGAGGAAAGGAAAGGGAATTCCAGCACAGGGACAGACATTGAAATTTCTTAAGAGTCAGGAGCCAAAGTGTCTTGTGTGAGGAACAAAAAAGGAGGCCAACTCATTGGAGAGTAAAGTCTATGGAGAGGAGTAAAATGTAAGAAGGCAGCAGGCTCAGGGGCTTTTACAGCTAGTTGGAGACAAAGTTATATCATCATTTGTGTTCCCTGGAGTTACGAGTCCTCTGTCCTACTATTATTCTGTGTGTGCTATCAGGGCACTTAAGAAGCTAGCTGGGCAGCTAGCTGGCAGATAGATAAAGGCCTGAGCTTGGAGTCAGAAGACCTCAGTTCAAATCTGGCCTCAGATACTTACTAGTTGTGTGATCCTGTTCAAGTCACTTAATTTGACTGCCTCAGTTTGCTCAACTGTAAAATGGGGATAATGACAGCATCTATCTCCCAGGGGTGTTACATGGATCAAAAAAGATAATCTTTGTAAATTGTCTGGCACATAGTAGTGGCTTAATATTTGTTCCTCCTCTCATAAAACATAGTGAAGGTCCATATTATATGTTCACAGAAACTGTGGCTAATCAGCAAACTACATGGTTCTACCAATGTTGACCTGGAAATATTTCAGGAAACAAAGTCAAAGATACTTTGGCCAGAGGCCAGGTCATAGCCTTACTCTCCTTCCCAGACTCTAAAACAGAACTTCTAACAAAACCAGCAGAAAAATCAATCGTTGAAATCACTGCCAATCTCTCTGATTCCACAAAATCTTTCACTGTCTAAGCCAGTTCTTTGCTTTCCCGTAGATGTACCATAAAAACAAATCCGAAAGACAAGCCTAAGCTGTTCATTATTACAAAGGCTAGAGCAACATGAGACCTCTCCATAGTTAGACTGTGCCTTTTAGAACACTCTAGTCAAGTGTTGCCATAGCAATGTGTCAGGAGCCTTGAATGGTAGCATTTACATTAATCAAAGTCAAGGCTATGGGACCCTATGATGCAATAGAAACAGTGAAATTCCTATAATTACATTCTTCAGACTCTACTGAACCTTACTCTTGAATTATCCATGGGATAATAAACAATCTTGTTTAGCATCGGATGTCTCCTAAACGCTGAAAAATAGAAAAATAAGAAAAAAAGGCACGAACTCAAGTAATCCTTCACTGTATGAGGAAATGAGCATAATCTCTGCAGAAAGCAAGCCTTAATTAAATTATAAGTACCATGTACTGTTAAATGGTGCAAATGGAACCTCAGCATTTGCCTTTGACTACTTGAAAAAGAAACTCACCAGCCCTAAAAGATAAGTACTTTGGGGCTCCATGTTGCCTCACACTCCTCTTCAGGCTTAATCTCTCTCACAAAGGAGGCTTGTTTATCCTACATTTTATGATGCTCTTTTTTTGTTGTTCTATCATTTGAAAAAATACTGCCTTTCATCTTCAAAGACTATTGACCCCCATCTGGAGGCTAAGAATTTGAATTATTTCTCTAGTAGTAAGATTGGTCTTATACTGAACCATCTACTTTATCTCTTTTAGTGTCTCTTTGATTAAGTAAAGATTCATTCACTATAGCTATGTAACAACAACTTGCATTAATGAAGTACTTTACAAATATTATCTGTTTATATCCTCACAACAATTCTGGGAGTTACATGATGTTGTTATCCCCATTTTTTTTAAAGAGGGGGAAACTAAGGCCCACAGAGCATAAGAGCACAGGCTCATATAGCTAGTAAATGTTTGAGGCTGGTTTTGAGCTCAGGTTTTCCTGACTCTAGAACTAGTGCTCTCTCCAATATACCACCACCACTACTACCTACACAGACACACAGACACACAGACACACACACACACACACACACACACACACCCCTTCAATGTGCCATTTAAGGTCTATTTTCTCTGTTAACAATTCCCCAACTGCCCCAGATCATCTTTATAGAATCAATGAATGTTAGACTTTTAAGATCTTGCAGATCATCTAATTTAAGCCCCCAACTCTTCACATCAAAAGCTAAGTCAAAGAAAATTGAAGTTACTTATTCACAATCATATGCACCCACTAAATTTTTATTCCTTTCCCTAAGGGCTGAAGTCAGGACCTGAACTCAAGTTTGGAGACTCTCACTCAAGACAAAGTTATTCCCACTGTTCCAAGTTTCTAGGAATTTAATTTCTCCTTCATCCCCACAGTAATCTCTTGGTTCTTTGATTTTATTTAAATTCAAGTCAACAAGCCCTTGTTATCTGTTTACTGTTCTCAAGGCACTATGATCCACACTGGGTGGACAAAAATGAAAACCAGTCTCTGCTGTCAGGAGTTTTCATGCTATTGAGGTGCTAGAACATAGAAACAGAAGTAAATACAAAGTAGTGGGAGGGAGAAAACACTAAAAGCTGGAGAATCAAAAAGAGCTTCGTGCTGGAGGAAGCTGAAGGTTCTAAGAGGAAGTGTTAAAGAGGGAGTGCATTTCCAGCAAGAATGACAGGCACATAAGTGAGAGATGGAATGTGAAGCTTGGAAACCAGTAAGAAGATCAGTTTGGCTGGAATGTAGAATTCATAAAGGAGAGTAATATGAAATATGAAGCCAGACTGTGAATGCCTTCAAATTCCAAGCTAAAGAATTGATACATAAAATTAGCTAGAAGAAACCTTTGAGAATTATTGATTATGGGTAATGAAATGGTCAGACATTTAGAAAGAATATTTTGGCATCTCTCTGGAAGATAAATTAGAGTGGAGATACTGGAAACAGGAAAACTAATGAGGGAGGTCATCACAATAGTCTGGATGTTGAGGACCTGAACTACGATAGCAGCCTTATAAGTAAAAATAAAGGGACAGTTGCAGGAGATGTCATAGAGGTATGATAGAATTGATAACACTCAGGCATTCATAGCATTTTGGGGTCAAAGACAGTAAAAAGTCAAGGATGACTTCAAGGTTCAAAGCTGGGTGGTTCTGAGAATGATAGGGCCATCAACTGAAAAAAGGCCATTAGGTGGAGAAGCAAGATATTGTGAGTTTCATCTTGAATATGCTGTATATAATATGCCTATATATCTAGATAGAGATATCCAGCTGGCTGTTAATAATGCAGGACTAGCGGCCAGGAGAAATGAGGGCTGCACATACAAATTTGAGATTCCCAGCAAAGGGCCACAACTCTGGGCTTGAGCATCCCAGGTTCATGGTTTAGAGAAGATAGTAGAAGAGGCTTTTCTTATACCCTGGCTCGGTTTGCCCCTGCTCCAGGGTAGGACTCTAGAGAAAATCTCTAAAACACAGCTTAAAAATGATATCTGCCTGGAGTCTCCCCAACAGAAATTTAAAGTGTCCCTTCCAGGTGGTCTAGCCATGCCAGATCTTAAATTGTATTATAAAGCATCAATCATCAAAACTACTTGGTACTGGCTAAGAAATAGAGTGGTGGATCAGTGGAATAGGTTAGGTACACAAGACACAGTAGTCAATGACTATAGTAATCTACTGTTTGATAAACCCAAAGACTCTAGCTTCTGGGATAAGAACTCACTATTTAACAAAAACTGCTGGGAAAACTGGAAAATAGCAAGCCAGAAACTAGGCATAGACCAACATCTTACAGCGTATATCAAGATAAAGTCAAAATAGGTACACGATTTAGATGTAAAGGCTGATACTATAAGCAAACTAGGAGAGCAAGGAATAGTTTGCCTGTCAGATTTATGAAGAATAGAAGAATTTATGACCAAACAAGAGATAGAGGACATAAAGAAATACAAAATGGGTAATATTGATTACATTAAATTGAAAAGTTTTTGCACAAACAAAGCCAATGCAACCAAGATTAGAAGAGAAACAGAAAGCTGGGGATCAATTTTTACAACCAGTGTCTCTGATAAAAGCCTCTTTCCTAAAATATATAGAGGACTGAGTCAAATTTATAAGAATACAAGTCATTCCCCCATTGATAAATGGTCAAAGGCTATAAACAGGCAGTTTTCAGATGAAGAAACTGAAGCTATCTATAGTCATATAAAAATGCTCTAAATCATTATTGATTAGAAAACTGCAAATCAAAATAACTCTGAGGTACCACATCACACCTATCAGATTGGCTAACATGACAGAACAAGAAAATAATAAATGTTAGAGAAGATGTGGGAAAATTGGAACACTAGTGCATTGTTGATAGAGTTGTGAACTGATCCAACTGTCCTTTTTTTTTTTTAGGTAATTGAGGTTAAGTGATTTGCCCAGGGTCACACAGCTAGTCAGTGTCAGATATTTCGTCTGAGGCCAGATTTGAACTCAGGTCCTCCTGACTCCAGGGCTGGTGCTCTATCTACTATGCCACCTAGCTGCCCCTGTTCCAACCATTCTGAAGAGCAATTTGGAAGTATGCCCAAAGGGCTATAAAACTGTGCATAACCTTTGACCCACCAGTACTACTTCTGTATCCCAAAGAGGTCATACAAATGGGAAAAGCACCCACATGTACAAAAATATTTATAGCAATTCTTTTTATGGTGTCCAAGAATTGGAAATTGAAAGGATGCCCATCAATTGGGGAATGGTTGAACAAGTAGTGGTATATGAATGTAATGCAATATTATTGTTCCATAAGAAATGGTGAGCAGGCAGACTTCAGAAAAGTCTGGAAATACTACACAAACTGATGCTGAGTGAAGTGAACAAAACCAGGAGAACACTGTACACAGTAACAGCCACATTGTGTAATGACTAACTTTGATAGACTTACCTCTTCTTAGCAATTCAGGGATCTAAGCCAACTCCAAAAGACTCATGATGAAGCTATACACATCCAGAAAAAAATCTGGATATCATCAGAGAGAGTCGAATGCTGATGGAAACATACTATTTGCTCTCTTTTTCGGGGGGGAGGGAGCTTGGTTTTTTTTATTTCTTTTTTCTCATGTTTCCTCCCATTGGTTCTAATTCTTCTTTACAAGATGACTAATGTGAAAATTGTGTCCTTTCTAAAATGTACTCAGTGTTCCTGTGATTTAGAGAATGACTATTTGTTTCCTCCATCACAAATGAAATTCTTAGAATACGAAAGATACATAAGGAAGTACTGGAAAATGATTAAAGCATGCAACAGTAATTCATCACTTCTATTATACTCTCCCAAGACGTTGATAGTTAAAGCATAAATAACTCTGTGGGACTGCTAAAGAGTATTTCACTTCTACCTGGGATCTTAATTGTCCAAGTAATTCTCTAGGTTAGCCTACATCTTCCGACTACTCAGGCATGCATAATTGTCCATCCTGGCAGTGGTTATCTTCTCCTCTGCAAAGTTTTTGCAGTTTGCTTCCTACCAAGAGTCTAACATTCAAACCCAGAAGTTCCTGGGGTTCTACCAAGGCTACAAACATCTCTGTCTCAGTATCGTTTTTTAGGAAGCTGTGCTCAGGAAAAGGAACAAAAAGTAGAAGACATAGCAAAAGCCTTTGAGATTTCATTGCAGATTTAGCAAGACAAGTACATTTTCTCTTTGCCATGTACAGGGGAGGGGCTGCGTGACAAGTGATACTCTCTGAAGAGAGAAAGACAGTAGCAGTAGTAGTAGTAGTAGTAGTAGTAGTAGTAGTAGTAGTAGTAGTAGTAGTAGTAGCAGCAGCAGCAGCAGCAGTGGTAGTGCTAGTAGTGGTAGTAGTAGTAGTAGTAGTAGTAGTAGTAGTAGTAGTAGTAGTAGTAGTAGTAGTAGTAGCAGTAGTGGTGGTGGTGGTAGTAGTAGTTATTATCTCATTTGCTCCTCATAACAACCCTGAAATGCACTATTCTTTTCCTCATTTTACAAATGGGGAAACTGAAGCAAACAGAAGTAAAGTGACTTGCCCAGGGTCACACAACTAGTAAGTATCAGAGGTCAGATTTTAACTCGGGTCCTCTAGACTACAGATCCAGCACTCTATCTACTGCACCACCTAGCTACCCAAAATGTAGAAGTCTTTTCTCCTTTTAAGCCTACTTAACAGGCAGATTTTTTTTTTCTCTTTAGTGGTCATTTATTGGCACAGACCATCTCCCTCTCCAACCCCCATCATAAGGCCCAAGGCATCAACCAGGAGCCTCTAGTGATTCATATCCTTTCATAAGAGTGAAGGGCAAATGATTTTCTTGGAACTCACCCAAGCACGGGGACACTAGAAATGGCCAGTATACAAGCATAGCTTCACACAAGCTCCATGGAATGTTCCCCACAGGCCTGTCCCCAGTTATGTTCCATGAAGTCCTAGAGACACCTAGTCTCACCTAGGCCAAAGTCTAGTACATCAGGGGAAGCAGTATCCTTTAATTATTTCCACTATACCTATGCCACTCATTTGGCGTTTACCATGTAAATGATAAATATGGTGAATAGCATACTACGATAATATCAAGAAGACCAGGGTTCAAACACCACCTCCAGCTTTCCCTAACTGTGAGACTACAGATAAATCATTTAAACTTTCAGAACTCTACCCTTATCTGTCAAATGGAGAAAATAATAAATGCAGTACCTCCCCCACAGAATTGTTGTGAAGGTCAAATGAGATAATGTATGTAAAACACTTTGCAAATCTTAAAGTGCTGTATGAATGTCAGATATTATTAGTGCCTGGTGCCTTCTAATTCACCTGACAACACAGGAGCTAGAAGATTTAGAGCTAAAAGAGATCTTAGGGTCCAACTAGTATTAGCCATCCAACTCCATTTTCACCTTCCTCATCAAACTTCAGTGGCTCCCCATCACCTCTAGAGTAGAACATAAAATCCTCTAGTGTCCAAAGGCCTTCATACCTTGCCCCCCTTTCTTTCCAATCTTCTGACACTTCACATCCCACCCTGCCCCGAAGCTGACACTGGCCTCCATGCTGTTCCTCAAACAAGACCCTCCATCTCCCAACTTCTGCCATTTTCCCTGGTTGTCCTCCGTGCCTGGATCCTCTCCTTTTCATTTGACCCTTCTGACTTCAAGTCCCTGCTAAAATTCCACCTACAGAAAGCCTTTCCCAATCCATTGTAATTCTAGTGCTCTCCTTCTGTGGATTATTTCCAGTTTATCCTGTATATGGTTTGTACATGGCTATTTGCATGTTGTTTTGTCATAGACAAGGATCTTCTTGGGAGCAGAGAGTGTCATTTACTTTTGTTTGTGTGCCCAGTGCTGTCAGGACCCAAGACAACCCCTCTCTTGTTACACCTCTCTTTTTACTATTAGGAGACACCCTATTTTCCACAGCTAAGGCTCAGCTAAGCTGTGCCCTGGCATAATAACAATCTTTTGCTCTTCTGGATGAACACCGCTGCAACTAAATCACAGAACTGATGGTCTCTGAGCTTGGGCAAATACCAACAGCCCAGACAGGAAGCCCTGCTACGAATGGACGTTTTTGTCATCAGGCAGCCTTGCCTCCCTATTGCTATTATGCCTCACCACTGTTGCTACACTGTTTGATTCTTTGTCTAGCCACAAATATATAAGTCAAGGTTTAGCCCCACTGCCTTGGGTCTCCCCCAAGAGGGGACCTGACACATGTGTCTAATTTCTTTCCCCCAATGGAATAAATAAAGCTTATAATTGTGTGAGCTTTTTGGTGTTTTCGGAGTTAACAGTGGTTGCAAAACTTCTGTGAGTCTTTGTTCATTTGTTACCAGAGTTGAAAGTGCTTAGGACAGCCCGGAACACAGTAGACACTTAATAAATATTTATTGACTAATGATTCATTTTAATAACCAGTAGATGGGTCTAAGTTTAAGTCCAAACTCTATCACTTACTCATAGTGTAACCTCAGATAAATAAATGACTTCATTTCACTTTATAAAACTCGAGATACTCTATAAATAATAGCTATCATTATTATTGTTGGTGGTGTTGTTGTTGTTGTTGTTGTTGTTGTTATCATTATGATAGCTAATCCAGTCTCTAGAAAGAGGAAGTATGGTGTAGTGGAAGGAGGGCTAAACTGGGAGTCAGGAAACCTGGGTTCTAATCCTGTCTCTGTTGATTTAGTTATGTGACTGTGGGCAAATCACTTAACTTCTCTGCATCTCAGTTTCTTTCTCTGTAAAATGAAAGGGTTAGATGAATGCATCTCTAGGGATGCTTCTACCGCTAACATTCTATGATAGAGTTGTTGCAGGCCAGAGATGTCTATGAGCCAGAGCCAGATGAGTCTCTTAGAGCCACTCCAAATTAAAAATGCCCAGATTTTCCCTGACCCAAGCCTCTCTTTTAAGCCAACTCATGCGTAGCAATGGGTTAGAGAAATGTAGTTATATTGCAGGATCACAGATTTAGAGCAGAAAGTAGACTTTGGAAGTCATTTAATACGACTTCTGAATTTTACAGATAAATTAATCAAAACCTAGAAAATTAAAATCGTTTGCCCAAGGTAACATAAATTCAGGATTGGAATCCTGGTTCGTCTGAGTCCAAATCCAATTTTCTTTCCACTACCCACATTATTTTCCCAGGAAAACAAGAAACAGTCTGGAAAAAAATAGATAGGAGCAAGTTAAATGGGGTTGTCTAAGACCAGAGGAGCAGCCCTTGAATGTAGGGGTTAAAGCAAGGAACTCAAACAAGGTATAGCAGACAAAGGGAAGCTAGGTGGCACAGTGGCTAGAGCGCCTGGCCTGGAGTCAAGAAGATCTGAATTCAAATACAGCCTCAGATACTTAGTAGCTGTGTGACCCTTGGCAAGTCACTTAACCCTATTTGCCTCAGTTTCCCATCTGTAAAATGAATTAGAGGAGATGGCAAACCACTCCAGCATCTTTGCCAAGAAAACTGCAAATGGGGTCATGAAAAATCAGATATGAGTGAACTGAATAACAACAGACCAGACAAGAGAAACAGATGCTTCTGGGAGACAATTAGATTTTCAAAATGAGGTAAATCCTGGCTCAGACAGGAAGCTTCTTAGACACTTCCTACTCCAGCATGAGCCAGCGACTAGCTTTCCAAGGTATCGTTTGCTCGGAACCTGGAAGCTAAGGCACCGGAGCAGAGGAGCTTTATATTTTACTCCAGCACTTAGCGTATTGTCTTGCACACAGTAGGTGCTTGTTGATTGATTGTTTGATGTGGAAACTTATAATTTCCCATATTCCTAGAACTGATCCCTACCCTTTGGAAATCCAGTCCAATGGATGAATCATCTGAATTTAATCACACTGACTGATAGAGATGTGCAAAGCAGAAAAACATGACAAATGCAAATTTCTCCACACCCTGTTCTGTATCCAAATGTACACTACCTTTGTTCTTCATAAGTTATACAGAACAACTACACAGCCACCCCTAAACCACACAACTCTACACAAACACAATCATGGACCTTAATTACAGATTAGATGCTTCCCTATGCATTGAATGCCTCCTTAATGGAATAATAAAAATCTCAGAGAAGAAACACTTCTTAGTAATGATCAGCTAGTCAGCATCTGCTCAGCAAGAACACTGAGGTTATTCTTGTTAGCCTACTGATGACTTAATAAGTCAATAAAATGTTTTTAACACCCTGAGCTTTCAATTAGTTGTGAAGTCTTCCAAGAATACATTTGCATAACACGAAGTCATTCGTTCATTTCCCATAGAGTATTCTAATACATGGGTCAAATATTCTTCATAATTATAAGCCAGTGGTTCAAATGTTCAATTCATATAGTGATTCTGGCACCATAAAAGTTATTAGTGGGAACAAAATTCATAAGGAACTGTATTAAAGGGTCAATTCATTAGCAGGCCTCATAAATCTTTGCTTTTTTTTTTATTTTGACTGCATTTTATAGAAAAGAAATACTTGTGATTCTAAGGTCACCTAAAAAAGGAACATGAAATACCACATCATTGCACACAGCATGATGGAGTAAGAAATATGCTGGAGTTGGAGAGACCAGATGTGGTTTAGAATCATAGCTCTGATGCTTATTAGCTGTGTAACTATGGACAAGCTACTTCACATCTCTAAGTCTCAGAGTAGGATGGGTATATAGCTGAGAAATGTAACTATCAATTCTAGCGCCCAGCAGACGCAACATGAAACCTTCCCTCAAATCAGATATATTTAATTAACGACATGAAAAAATACAAGAAGAAATTAAGCAAATGCAGTTTGAGACTGGGTATGAAAATTAATTACTAAAATGACTTCTGTCTTGCTAAAGGAGATCATGCATTATCTTATCACACCCTCTAAATGTCAATGTTGTGGGGCAAAGCTTTGATTGTCCCTGCCAGATTATACCTCTGCATATAATACTGTGTGACCAGTATAACTCATGGGTAGTTGTGAGGATCAAACAAGTTATTTATGTGAAAGTACTTTGTAAACTGTAATATATTATTCAAATGTGGAGTATTATTAATGCAAATGCCTGTTTATATTTGGTAATATACTAGACATCATGAAAAGACAGCTAAACCTTTGTTAAATCATTAAATATTTATTTGTGGTCCCTGTTCTCTAAAATCTTATGTTCCTTTAAAATATTTGTGATAACCCCCAAAAAATAGTGTCATGGAGGGAGTGGACTGACAATCTTTCTGAATTCACGTCAGACTTCCTCTGCTATGAACTTGCCCATTGCTTCCACCTAACACCACCCCTTTCTCTGGCCTTCTGCTAGAAAATTCTATACCCTTTGCTGGAAAATTCCATGCCCCACATTTGTACATGTGGGTTATAAATGGAGAGTGGTTTTCTCTGGTCAGTCTCTAATATTTCCATTCCTCTGATATCAGAATTTGGCAAATAATAAGACAATCTTGAGTGATAGCCCTCCCTATACAATTCATGGTCCTCACCTGCCTCAATAAGTTGCTTTAGTGTTGAGAAGACAAAAGACACAAAAATTCCACAGACTGATTAGGAATACAGGTGGACAGATTGATGAACTTAGGTTGTGCCATGTCTAAAAAAACCTCTCCAAATCTGGACTATCCCTGTGTCCCATCTCCCTTCTTCCCATAGATTTAAGGCTAGTGCACCCAAGGTTCCAGTGGTTTCTTTACCTTTTGAGTGTCTCAGCCCTTGTCCCTGATGTCAAACTTTGGGCCTATGATCCTTTGAGTCAAAATGAACCATTGCAAAGATCTACTGCTATTTGTTTTGTTGCACTCTCTGATCTTTTTTGTTCAGATCTCTTATGAGTTTCCAAACTACTATTGCAGATGAGGATACTACTGTCCTGATGGAGGAATGTGAGTTTGAACAAGACCCAGGGACAGCCATGACAATGATTAGAGATTTAGAATATGGGATATATCAGAACAGAACAAGATAAAAAGGACTTAAATGATAGCATAAGACCTATTTACTATAAAACTTCCCAGAAATGAGAAGACACACCTAAGGAGATTGGAGAATTTTCTTTCTTAAAAGCTTTATACCAATGTTTACAAGATAATTGGAGGGAGAAAACACCAAAGAGAATGCCTAACAGAAAAAAGAAAGAGCATTTATTAAACCCTCACTTTTTGTGGTGCTTAAGGTGCCGAAGGCTGGGGATACAAATAAAGCAAAATTCTCATTCTAATTAGAATTATTCTAATGAGAGATGATGATTTAGACATAGGAACACTTCTAACAACCACTATAGAGTGAAGTAAGCAGAACTAGAATGACCAATATATACAATGGTGACAATACAAACGGAAGGAAGGAAGGAAGGAAGGAAGGAAGGAAGGAAGGAAGGAAGGAAGGAAGGAAGGAAGGAAGGAAGGAAGGAAGGAAGGAAGGAAGGAAGGAAGGAAGGAAGGAAGGAAGGAAGGGAGGAAGGGAGGGAGGAAGGAAGGGAGGGAGGGAGGGAGGGAGGGAGGGAGGGAGGGAGGGAGGGAGATAAAGGAAACAAAGAAAGAGAAAAAAAAGAGAAGGAAACTCTGAATGTGTGAAATTATAATGACCACATATGGCCCAAGAAAATAACTAAGAAAATACACCCGTGTGTGTGTGTGTGTGTGTGTGTGTGTGTGTGTGTGTGTGTGTGCGCACGCGCATGTGCACACACACACACTCTTCCATTACAAGGGAGCAAGGGAAGACTAAGGGTATGGACCATTGTATTCATTGCCAACGTTATCAGACATGGTTGACAAGTTGGTTGATTTTGCTGAACTACTTTTTTTCCTCATCTTTCTTTTCAAATCTTTGTTTCAAGGGATAGTTCGCTGGGTAGGAGGAGGGGAAAGCGATATTCAAATAAAACAAAAGACATCAATTTTAAGAAATAAAGATGTAATCCTTCTCCTATGTCTAATTGTGGAGTGAAGTGACCCTGACTTCTCAAAGAATACGACAGCAGAGTATAAGCACAGGTAGCTCCTGTCAAGCTGGAAAGCCTTTCAGTATGGGTTCAGCAGTGAACTACAGGTCTATTGTCTGAGGTGCAACCCAACAAGGTGCAGAGAATCCCATTACCCTGCTGACTACATAGGGACAGAGGTCCTGGCCACAGCAGCTTTGAAGACCTTGGGCTTATTTAGTTAAAAAAAAAAGGTCGCAAAACACATCAAATGACAGAGTACCTACACTAACATAATCACTGGTCCTTAAACTATTCAAGAAGGAGATCAAGACCTGCAGATTTCTCCCATCTACCTAGAATGATTTCAGGACTGTACTACTAGTAGCCTGAGGCTGTTTGGCTATCTGGCTGCTGGAGACTGCCTTGCAGCCTCCCATGGTTATCTGTATTTCACATTCTAAATGATCTATGAAGCACTGGCACCGTTTTATTTTGACAGTAGGCAAGATCTTAGTTTGTTCTTCTATTCCTGAAGCCTTCCATTTTCCATAGGTTTGCACAGGGCCCTGATTACAAGTAGTCTTGATACAAATTTGTCTACTTCATACTAACATACCTTCAACTCTAAATATGGACGATGCCTTTGAGATGTTAGGTAAGCAGTACTAGGTCTGTATCCCAAAGAGAACATTAAAAAAGGGGGAGGGAAAGGACCTACACATACAAAAAAAATTTATAGCAGCTCTTTTTGTGTGGCAAAGAATTGGAAATTGAGGGGATACACATCAGTTGGGGAATGGCTGAACAGGTCATGGTATACGAATGTAATGGAATACTATTGTGCTATAAAAAAATGATGAGCAGATTTCAGAAAAACCTGGAAAAACTTACATGAACTGATGCATAGTGAAGTGAGCATAACCAAGAGAACATTGTACCATAACAGAAACATTGTACAATGATCAACTCTGATAGACTTAGATCTTCTCAGCAATGCAATGATCCATGACAATTCCAAAAGACTCGTGATGAAAAATGCTATCCACATCCAGAAAAAAACATGGAGTCTGAATGCAGATTAAAGCATACTATTTTCACTATGTTTTTAATGGTTTTTCCCTTTTGTTCAGTTACTTCTTTCACAACATGACTAATGTGGAAATATGTTTAACATAATTTCACATGTGTAATCTATATCAAATTGCTTGACATATTGGGGAGGGGAGAGGGGAAAGAGGGAGAAGAATTTGGAACTCAAAAACCTTATAAAAATGAATGTTGAAAACAATCTTTACCTGTAATTAGAAAAATAAAATACTAAATACAAAAATAAATAATAAGTGAAATTAAATGTTAGGTAGGAAATAAATGGGGATAATTGTGAAGACAGTCATCAAACTGACATCAACTCTGAAAATATCTAAAAATCTAGTCTTAGAACTAGTAAGGTCTTCTAGAGGCCATCTAGTAGACCTTAAATAGCTTGCATTTATATAGCTTTACATTTATATATACATATGCGTGTACGCATATACACACACATATTTACATAAATTTTAAAGTTTACAGAGTGCTTTGTATACATAATTTCATTTGAACCTCACAGAAAACCATGCAAAGTTTATACTACAAGTTCCATTTTTGAGGTAGGAGGAAGTGGATCCTCAGGAAACTTAAGTGACTTGTCCAGAGTGAGAAAACTAGTGAGTGTCTAAGGCAGAATTTAAATCTAGGTCTTAGTGAATCTAAACCCAGTTCTCTCTACAATACATAATTCTGCCTTTCTCAGGGAGGATCATTCCAAATATATGTTTCTTTGGCCAAATCAAGAGGATAGGGTCACTTGGTCCATGTAGCTAAAGGGAAATTATTCATCCTCAGCTTCTAATTTTAACTCATGAAAATGTCACCTAAGTGACATTCGGTCACTTAGTACCTGATAGCTAAGAAACCTTGGAAATCTTTTGCTCTCAATCTGATTTGTTGAGCAAGCAATGAAGTCACAAACTATATCACATTTAGACTGAGTGTGAACAAAAGGTGTCCCATTCAGTCTCAAAATGGGAAAACTACGAATTTCTTTGAGCTCAGAAAAAATAGCTTTTTGCTAAACTTAGTCCTGCTTTCACCTGCTATATTTCTCTACCCTACAGCTTACTTTAGAATTTTATTTAATGATTATTGGTTGACTCCTTTATCGGGAATTGCCCCATTACCAAGATTTGAAAAATAGATTAATCACTAATGATGAGATTTTTTTTTCTGTCTCATAAAGTGACTCCAAGGTGCAGCCTGACCCAGTCATGAAAAAGAGTGGAACAACCAAAGCTAGATCAATGATATAGACCATAGGAGACCAAGACTAGAATTCCAACCAGACTGACAGGATCAAAGTAAAGTCACCTAAATATGGGTGCACAAGAATTGGTCATTCTAGGGATAAGTATGCAAAGATGCAAGTGAAGGAAACAAATCCTAACCTACGACATGAGTTCAAAGGCAAAAATTAAGGCAGGACATGGATATCATTAGCCAAACAGTCATGGTCTATACCAGAAGTGTCAAACATTCAGAGACCAGACACAGCAATAGTGAGGCTGAAGCGACATTGAAATGTAATTGGGAAATATTTAACAAAATAAAAAAGCACAACAGAACAAAGATTATGTTAAATGTTAATATGCCACCACATGTGGGGTTTATGGACCCCTTTCTATTGGAGGTTGGCATCACCGGACTAGACTAACAATTCAAGAAGTTAGCAACAGGCAGGTAGCACCAAGGAGGTCTGACAGGAGATATGGGCCCCCAGCCACTTAAAATCTAGATGATGGGAAAAGGAAACCTACCCTCTATTAGCCTAGAGTACAAAACAGGGAAAACAGCATATGGAAACAGATGTCATTGCAAAAGCAGAACCAGCAATAAGATCAGTGCAATACTAAAACTATGCCAGCAATCTGCTGACATAGGACTCTATAATCTCCTTAACTTGGGTCAGGCTGGTTGCACAGTTCAAGGTGAAGGTTAACCTAAAAGTGATCATTAAGCCTGCTAGGGTTTAAAAGATTCTGTAGGCGAGAAATAAGCAACCTATCACCCATCTGCTGATTAATACCATGACTTGGTCAACAGTAGAAAACCTAGAGAGAGGAATTTTGTCCACACATGTACATGCACCTAGCTACAGTATCATATACAGGGTATTCCACTATCTTAGTGAAGTTTAAAGTTTTAACAGATTTAATAGCTTGAAACTACACAAAGAGAGTTGGAACAGCATTTATTAAAAAGAGGAATTGCTCTATAGACATAAGAACTTGGTTCCAATCCAGGACTGTCACTCACTTTCTGTGTGACCTTAGGTAAATATTAGCAGATATAGTGGACATGGTATTGGCCCCACAGTCAGGAAGACCTGAGTTGAAATCTAGCCTCAGATACTATCTATGTGACATGAGACAAGTCACTTAATCTCAGTTTAGCTCAATTTCCTTAATTGTATAATAGGAATAATAATAGCACTTTCCCCCCAGGGTATTGTGAGAATCAAAAAAGATAATATTTATGAAGTACTTAGCACAGTACCTGGTACATGGTAGATGCTATATAAATATTTATTCCTTTTTTCTTCCTTCTCTCCTTCCCCCTTTGGGTTTCAATTACATTATTTCTAAAATGAAGGGGACTAGGTATAGTAGCACACACCTGTAATCCTTGCTACTGGAAAAGCTGAGTCTGGTGGATTTCTTAAGCTCGGGAGTTCTGAGCTGCAGAGGGATAAGTCAATCCAGTCTCTGAATTATGGTGAGCCCTAGGAGGAAGGATACCACTAGTTTGCCTAAAGAGGAGAGAATCAGCCCAGGTTGGAACTGGAAGAAGTCAAAGTTTACAAACCAGTCAGTAGTGGGATGAGTCTCTGCGTGGCCACTGCACTTCCAACCTGGGCCAGATAGGGAGACCCCACTGCTAAACAAACAAATACAATAAAATAAGGGGGTTGAACTAAGTAATATCTAAGGTCCCTGCCAGTTGTAAAAGACTGGTCTTAGGAACTTAGTGCTATATCAGCAAGATTACTTCACTAATAAACCCAGGATGGGCAGGATTCCATTGCCATTTCTTACTCTGCACCAGTGAGGCTGTTCCATAAGTCATTGGAATTAAGACCACAGGTGCAGAGGTCAAAGTGAGGGAGTAGGGGTAAAGGACAGATTGCTGTAAGCACCTGCCCTTCCTCACATCCTGACAATCTTTACCTTACCTCCAATTGTAGAGTCTAAACCTTGAGAATGAATTCATGAATAAGAATTTTAAGTGTTTAATGCATACAGAGCACTGCTAAGAACTGGGGATGCAAAGAGAAAAAAAGTGATGCAGTCCTTGCTCTCAAAAAACACATTGTCACAGAGTAGAGAACATACATGAAGGCTTCAGGGGCGAGTCAGATGGAACAGCCCCACTGTCCTTAGGGTGCAAGGGCAAAATAATTGTTAACACCTCTTCTTTAGTCTCATTTCCACTGAAAAATGACCCACACTGTAGAAACTGGGAAAAACAAGGGGAGAATACGGTGGGGGAATTACACTGATAGAATAAAAAGTAGTAAGGGAAATAAAGATGACTTTCCCTGCAAACCCTAGCTGTGTTTCAGTGAAATTGTTTACAGAGTAATATGTGCAGATTTGCATAAATTACATAGCAAAACCTGATTATACAGTACTTTACTGTATGACATGTTCAGTTATGCTATGACACAAATTATGTCTCCTGTGTATATTGAGATGCATGGCATATTTCTCATATTACAGCAGAGAAGATATATAGAATAAGTGTGATTGCTCTGCCCTTTGCCCAAGCCCAGAGCTATAATAGAATTCAACTACACATTTGTGTTCTGCCTGTTCTCTCCTTTTCTTCAAAATTATCATATGTTTGTATATATATGTATACACATATGTGTTTACAAAGTGTATCCTCCAGAGAGAATGTAAACTCCTTGACATAAAAGAGCAATCACTCACCACTTGCCATCTGTTTTGTCCATGCACTGTCAGGACCATGGGACTTTTCTATCTGACTCATAGTTGAAACCTTCCATATAGGTTGTATCCCCTCTAGGGTAACTGATGGTCCTCAAACACATGGGTGAATTAGAGGAGTGTCTAACCCAAGAATGGGAAGATTTCTCCAGTGGAATAGGTGCAGGTGAACAATTTGTTCCAATTGGTCACAAAGGCAATGAAAGCAGGCACCATGGAGTGCTTAGAGCTTGGTCAGAAGACCAAGGTCATCCACTACATCCTGAACCATCACTAGTTGTCTTGATTTTTATCTTGCCACTGGACTCTGATGACTCTGGGACAGGGAGCAAGGCACTTTGTAAACACCACCTTGTGATGTCATTGATCTTCTTTGAAAACAAAAGACAAAAAAACGATCCCCCCCTCCACCTCCAGCATATGAACTCTTTGAGCAGGAACTGCCCTATTTTTCTTTTTGTATTCCTAGTGTTTAGTACAGTACTTTGCACGTTATAAGCACTTAATAAGGACTTCATTCATTCATTTACTACCATTTCTGCTCCTTTACCTTGGCTGCATCCCATGACTAGAATATACCTCTTAGAACCCCTAATTTTCTTCAGGGTCCTACTCAAGTACCATATTAGACATGAGGCCTCACTCTATCCCCAGCTATTAGTGCCTTTCCCCTTAAAAATTACCTTGTATGTTCTCTATATGTCTTCAAACCAGGAGCAGAGACCAACTTTAAAAGTCACAAAATAGGCTGGGAAATGAGGGTGGGGAAAGAATCTGATCATAGAAAGTTACTATGGTGACAGAGAAGATCAAAACACAAACTCATAACAGGACAACAATATCAAAAATGCTACATGCAAAGACTCAAAGAAAAATGTGAATTAGATTATATCAAAATATTAAATATCAAAATATCAAATATCAAAAAATAACAAATATCAAAATATTAAAAATAAATTAAAAGACCCCAAGTTAAGAAACTCAGATGTAAGTATTAGTTGCTCTGAGTCATAGGGGTTGAAGAATACAACTTATAACTGCAAGTTTGACATTCTACCTTTTCCTTCTAGCTCCACAGCTTCTACCTTTTCCTCCTAGCTCGACAGCTATCTTAAACGTTTCTGGCTACAATTGGTTGGGGTGGAATGAAGGTTTGTTGCTGGGTTAATCTTTCCAAGGAATCCTTGCTATGAATTAGAGAAATTGATTGTCACAGTCAGGCATACACCATGAGGCTTAGGAAAAAGTTCAAGCTAGCTGGCCCATATTTAAACTAATCCAGTGCTTTTGATCTTTTCAATAAGAGCTCTGATCAGTACCATAATAATGAATATCTTGGCCTAATATTTTTTGTGAATCCTCATCTTTCACCCTGACTACCTCCTATCTCCATGCTAAACTCCTGTCCATGTATGGAGGAACATTAAATTGTCTTTATGTGACAACAGAATAGAAATATATCTTATTTTGTGGCTGTAGGAAATTAGTCAAAATAAACAGAATACACGGAATTTTGCATTTTTCATAAGAAAGTCTAACTCAAGATTGTGTGGTCTTATTTTCTTGGCAGTGATGTGGTAATTAAATCAAGAATGAATGCCTTAGAAAACTCTTAAATCTCATGTCTCCAGGTTGCTGTAGAGAGACTGATGAAAGATATGACTAGAAATCGATGTTCAGAAGTACAGGCATTTTTTAGATGGAAAAAAACTGCACACATCAGTGTATATATTTTCCACGAGATGCTGCTGCACTGACATGCAGGGTGAAAAATCATATACCTCTACAGCATCTCAAAGAGCTTCTTAAGGAGAGCTCAATGAAGAAAGATTCTTTTTTAGCCATATTCACATACATACGAAATCTATAGGAGGTGGGGTTGGAGAAAGGGGAACCTAATTATTTCCCTTTAGTTATATGAATGGTATAGATTTGTAGTATAGACATAAAGCAGAGGAAGGGTATCAGTACCCACCAGGGAGCACAACACAGTGATTCAAGAGTCAGATCCATAAGCTGTATATTTTGTAAAGGCAAAAATTTAGCATCAACCTCTCGGCTCAACAACTAGGGAATGGCCAAGTAAATTACAGCATGTTAATGGAATGGAATACTATGACACCATTAAAAATGACAAATGTGAATACTACAAAGAAATATGGAAACACCTACACAAAGAGCTACACATCAAAGTCAGAGGATAAGAGCTGCATACTGGTTGGTGGCCCCCATGCAAGGGCAAGGAGTCTTTATAATTACATAGCTGGAAGTAGGCACAGCTATAATGTTATTGCTCTTATTTTGATTAATATATGTTATGATTTTTCTTAATCTAAAGGAAATAATTTTAACTTAGGGGCTATTTAGATATTTATTCATATTTGGTTCAATTTGTTATTGGCATTTGTTGAGAATGTTAAGTTTTTAATAACAAAAAAGGGTAGGGGCAATAAAAGAGGTCCAAAAAGATTCTAAAGATACCAAACAGGTTTGGGACTAAAACTGTACTTTCAAAGGTTATTGTTTCACAGGACTTCCTACCTGGGCATTGACCTCATCTCTTGTCTTTGAGATCTTCCTACTTACACTAGTTGCTCAGACTGGAATCTTTTTCTCCCTTCTAAATCCAGCCATCTGGTTTCCGATCTCCCTGCTTGTTGTCTTACACTCAGACTCTAGGTCTTGGATATTGCCTTCCCACTCTAAGTACTCAACCCTCTCTGCAAAGTAGAATTTCCTCCCAAGGGGTTCCCTAGAATAGGGATCATTTTCTTGTTTGTAGATTGATTTTATAATTCCTAATTCCCAGAGGACTCCTAGCTGACACACACATCTGTCTTTCTGGATTCTTTCTTCTTCTCTTCATCTTATACCCATAGATCCTTCATGTTCACTATTAAACCTCCAATCACAAGCTGTTTGGGATACAGAGCTAGAGACATGGGAGAATGGGTACCTTTCAATTGAACCTTCTTTTCAAGAGTGCCTCTGTGATGCTATTCATGTTATATTTAATTATCTTTCTGTGCACAAAGGGTAGCACATAGTTGGCTTTTGGCAAAGGCAGAGTAAGAACAAGAGTATTCAGTGTGCTTTAAGGACAATCTAAAATATACCTACCCCAAGAGAAAAAAAAACTCCCTTTAACTTACTCAGTGATATCTGTAATGCCTCTAATAGAGGACAAAAGCCAACAGGAGAGAAATAATTTTTAACATTGTCACTTGGCAGAGATTTGTTTTTCTCCTTTACCTTAATTTTTTGGTTTGCTTTTGTTTTTTGATTAATTTATTTTAAACTTAAATACACAAGCTTTTTGTTTTTAAAAGCTTTAGGGAAACAGAAGTATTTATTTTAAGTGTAAGAAAACATTTGGTTAATGGCTAAATCTCCCATATAACTTTGCTGGTTGTCTGCAGTACACATGGTTAAGTGGAAATCTTTTGTGAAGTAGAGAAAGAAAACATAGCTATAGGTCACCTAAACTTCCTATCACTAATTTACTCCTAAAATTCCAAGTCCTTAGCCTCATCACCATGCTGCAGAAGTCTTTTCCTCCTGGAAGATCCCTCAACCCCTGCATCACTTTCCTCTGATTCATTCTAGAACCTCCATTTTAGGGAAGGTCCTGCTTCCTAAACAGCCAGGTTCAATTTTTCATTCCTCTCTCTGCCTCAGTCATGCCCCCTGAACCTGTACTTACTCCCTGCTAATTTTCTTTTTTTTTTTAGCTTCCTATTAATTTATTTATTTTTCATTTTCAACACTCACTTCTACAAGATTTTGAGTTCCAAATTTTCTCCCCATCTCCTCCTTCCCCCACGCCAAGATGGCATGCATTCTGAATACCCCTTCCCCAAATCTGCCCTCCCTTCTATCTCACTCCTCTTCTCTTATCTCCTTCCCCTTCTTTTTTCCTGTAGGGCAGTATAGATGTGTATACCCCATTGCCTGTATATCTTATTTCCCAGTTGCATATGAAAACAATTTTTAACATCTGTTTTTAAAACATTGGGTTCCAAATTTTCTCCCTTGCTCCCTCTCCACCCACCCTTATTGAGAAGGCAAGCAACTCAATACAGGTTATACATGTGTAGTCATGCAAAACGCTTCCATAGTAGTCATGTTGTATAAAACTAACTATATTTCCCTTGATCCTATCCTGCCCCTCATTTATTCTAGTCTACCTTTTGACCCTGTTCCTGCTTAGAAGTGTTTGCTTCTGATTACTCCCTCCCCCAATATGCCCTCACCTCTATCACCCCCCTGCTGTCTTATTCCACTCCCCATTTTCCTGTAGAGTAAGATAGACTTCTATACCCAATTGAGTGTGTATGTTATTCCCACCTAAAGACAAATCCAATGAGAATAAGATTCACTCATTCTCTCTCACCTTCCCCCACTTCCCCTCCACTGTAAAAGCCTTTTCTTCTCTGTTTTATGTGAGATAATTTACCCCATTCTACCTCTCCCTTTCTCTTTCTCCCAGTATAATCCTCTCTCACCCCTTAATTTTATTCTACAGTTTATCACCCCTTTCATCTTTAACCCATCCTGTGCCCTCTCTCTCTCTCTATCTATCTATCTATCTACCTATCTATCTCTCTATCTGTATACACACATTTAATTTTTTCCCTCCAACTACCCTAATACCGACAAAGGTCTCATGAGTTACAAATATCATCTTTCTGTGTAGGAATATAAACAGGTCAATCTTAATAAGTCCCTTATGATTTCTCTTTCCTGTTTACTTCTTCATGTTTCTCTTGAGTACTGTATTAGAAAGTCAAATTTTCTATTCAACTCTGGTCTTTTCATTGAGAATGCTGAAAAGTCCTCTATTTCACTGAATGACCACTTTTTCCCCTGAAGGATTGTGCTCAGTTTTGCTGGGTAGGTGATTTTTGGTTGTAATCCTATCTCCTTTGCCCTCTGGAATATTATATTCCAAGCCCTCTGGTCCCTTAATGTAGAAGCTGCTAAATCTTGTGTTATCCTGATTGTGTTTCCATAATACTTGAATTGTTTCTTTCTGGCTGCTTGCAATATTTTCTCCTTGACCTGGGAACTCTGGAACTTGGCTACAATATTCCTAAGAGTTTTCCTTTGGGGATCTCTTTCAGGAGGTGATGGGTGGATTCTTTCAATTTCCATTTTGCCCTCTGGTTCTAGAATGTCAGAGCAGTTTTCCTCAATAATTTCTTGAAAGATGATATCTAGGCTCTTTTTTTTTTATCATGGCTTTCAGATAGTCCAATAATTTTTAAATTATCTCTCCTGGATCTATTTTCCAGATCAGTTGTTTTTTCCCAATGAGATATTTCACACTGTTTTCTATTTTTTTCCATTCTTTTGGTTTTGTTTTACAATGCCTTGATTTTTCATAAAGTCACTAACTTCCATTTGCCCCATTCTGATTTTTAAGGAAGTATTATCTTCAGTGAGTTTTTGGACTTCCTTTTCCATGTGGGCAATTCTGCTTTTTAAGGCATTCTTTTCCCCCATCAGCTTTTTGGATCTCTTTTGCTATTTCTGTTAGGCTATTTTTAAGGTGTTATTTTCTTCAGTATTTTTGGGGTCTCCTTTAGCAAGCCATTGACTTGTTTTTCATGATTTTCTTGCATCACTCTCATTTCTCTTCCCAGTTTTTCCTCTACTTCTCTTACTTGCTTCTCAAAATCATTTTTGAGCTCTTTCATGGCCTGGGACCAATCCATATTTTTCTTGGAGGCTTTGGATGTAGGAGCTTTGACATTGTTGTCTTCTTCTGGTTGTATGTTTTGATCTTCTTTGTCATCAAACAAAGATTCTTTGGTCTGATTATTTTTGCACAGTTTGCTCATGATCCCAGCCAATTACTTGAGTTATAAACTCTTTGTTAAGGTAGGGGTCTGCTTCCAAGCTTCAGGGGTTTTGTGTAGCTGTTTTCAGAGATACTTCTAGGGACCTATAAGTTTCCAGTTCTTCCAAGGTGGTATGATCAACGATGAGGTATTTACTCCTTTCCTGGCCTGGGCTCTAGTCTATAAGTGACCACAAGCACTCTTTCCTGCCTTGGAACTGTGAGGAGGATTTTCCCATCACTGCTACCACAAGCTCCACCACACCAGTGCTCCTCCTTGTTCCAGGACCGCCACCCAGAACTGTGACCCAGATCCAAGCAAGGGTAAAGCAAGATAATCCTGCCTCAGAACCAGCAAAGTGATCCCTGCAACCTGCCTCTGATCAGCCACTCGATTCCTCCTCAGTCTGTGGGCCAAGAGCTCCAGAAGCAGCCACAGACCTGACGCTGCACTGGGACTGAGGCTGGGACCAAGCTTCTCTCTCACCACAGTCATAGATTTTTCCTACTGACCTTTTAAGCTGTCTTTGGCATTTGTGGGTTGAGAAGTCTGGAAACCACCACAGCTGCCCATGATTCAGTGCTCTGAGGCCTGCTCCAAGTTTGCCGAGGCCTGGTCTTTGCCTGCGCACCCACCCTGAAATGTATTCCTCTACCAGCCCGGTGCAATAGACCTTTCAATCAACCATCCAGGTTGTCTTAGGCTGTAAATTTCCTTCACTCTGTCTTTTTGTGGATTCTGCTGCTCTAGAATTTGTCTAGAGCCATTTTTATAGGTATTTGGAGGGGTTTGGGAGAGAGCTCAAGCAAGTCACTGCTTTTACTCTGCCATCTTGGCTCTGTACCAGAACTGTCCCCACTTCTCATTTTCAAACTTCCTTTTATGTATTTTATGTGTTATGAACTTATATTCTCCTGGAGGACAGGTAATGCCTTCTCTCTCTCTCTCTCTCTCTCTCTCTCTCTCTCTCTCTCTCTCTCTCTCTCTCTCTCTCTCTCTCATGCGCACACCCGTTTCTACTTGTATCTCCAAGTTCGGGGTGGCTAAGGTAGGGGATGGAAAGATCTCTGGGTCTAGAATTAGGAAGGCTTGAGTTCAAATCTTGCCTCAGACTCTTACTAGATATGTGACCCTAGGCAAGTCACTTATCCTCTCTTTGTCTCAGTTTCCTCAACTGTAAAATGAAGATAATAAGAGGGGTTTTTGTGAGGATCAAATGAGATAATATTTGCAAAATGCTTAGCACACACAGTGACTAGCATATAGTTAGCACTTTGCAAATGGTTGTTAATGTGTTGACTTTAAAAGTAAATGTAAGGGTTTCAGATATATAGGGGGAAAGGTACACCTACCCCACCCTATCCCACACACAAATGCACTTGGAAACATAGCAGACAGCAAAGCTTCATCATTTCACTTTTTACTTCTAAACATCTGATCTCTGGATTTCCCCATCCACAAGCTCAAGCAGTTTCTTACTTAAAATTAATTTAAAGATTGGTCTAGTCCAGCATTTCACAAATTGAGCTGCACAGAAGGGAAAGCAGCCTTCCTGAGCCCTGGACTTATTACAGATTCTAAAGGAGTTATGCTTTCCTCAAGACCAAAAGTGAAAGATTAGCCTTTAAGCTTCAAGGAAAGTATTAGCAAGAGGAGGATTACCCACCAGCAGACCTCATGCTACTCTCTACTTATAAAGTTTCTCAGCCAATACATCACACAACAGAACTCTGTTTTCTCCCTGTAGAAAATGATGAAGAATAACATAAGATGAGATATTGACTATGGAAAAACAAACTAAACTCAATGTTCCCAACAGGTCCAATAAGCTATGGCATCCAGAGAATTCATTTATTCATTTCATTCATTCCTTTATCTCCTATTGTATGCAGAGGATTGCATGGTCCTGGAGGAGAGAAAGTCTAGATGAGACTTTGACCTTGTCCTGACAGAACCTACAGTATACTTGAAGGATTGGACAAAGAAATAGTTGTGATATGCAATATTACATAACAGATACATTAGAAGAGTACAGAACAAAGTGTTATGTGATATCAGAGAGAATATTATTACTAATAGAAAAAATCAGGGAGAAATCCCTAGAGCTAATGATACTTGAATAAAATTTAACAGGATGGCTTAAATTTAACAGGATTCAACCAGGAAAGATGGGACAAGGGAGCATTCAAAGCATGAGGACAAAAAAAAGCATACCAATTTGATCAAAGCACAAAGTATATGGTAGTAATTCACATGAGATAAAGTTGGAAGTGGAGAGTGGCACCATAATTAAGGGAATCTTTGGTATCTTATGTGGCTATTTTTGCAACCCCAATTTTGTTTCTGGTACAAGATGGTGAAGTGAACATTTAGAGGTATACATGAGAAAAATGCTTATGCTAAACAGGAATTCCTGTCAACAAAATGGTAAATACAACATCATGGCCCAAGAGGATACCAAAGTGGATTGAGCATACATTGACCTAGGTCTAGGTTTGGGGGTCATAACCCCACTGAAAAGTCCAGTTCTTTATCTAATTCAGCCCCTACCTGGATTCCTCCAAGAAATTTTAAATACAACTCACATTTAGTGTCTCCTCACGTAACAGGGTTTCCTGTCATTTATGGAACAGCCCTTATTTAGCTCCACAGAAAAGGTATGAGCCAGAAAGGATTCAAAGGCAAACTAAAAAAATACAAACTCCCCCCAACATTTAAATAACCCATTTTGTTCCCCCCTGAAAAGTGAGTGCTGACATAATTCGCATTCACTTTTGACCCGCACTGTCAGAGCAACTCACAGCAATTATCATGGAGTGTTGGCAAGATCCAGACCTTTTCCTAAACCAGTGTTTCAGTTACAATATCATCTTCCTATATGTGGTCCATTTTTTTACTGAGAATTATGCTACTAAGGGAGTCTCTTGCTTGGCAGCTGGGGCCAGACACTTGACTCAGGAATTCACTGAGGGCCCAGTCAATCATTCCCCATGCCGTTCCAGCAAAGAGCTCCTGATCACCTCTGATACATCAATGAAATGTATCTTCTATGAGCTCCAATCTCCTTGTCCTATGCCCCCTCCAACCTCCTGGCAGTCCCTTCCTTTGATCTGCTATGCCCTTGAGCTGCCTCTAACTGCCCAGACTCCTCTACTTTAGAAGTTGATTCAAGTTTCTACTTGTATTATGCCTCTTGAACCTAAATTACCCCCTCCTTTCTCTCTCCCCCTATTAAAACTCCCAATCTCTCATACTACATATCAAAACTAATCCACCAGATTAAATTAAGTTATACAAAAGAACAAACGGCAGAAAATCGGCAAGCTGTCTTAACTTTTAACGTTAATATTTACTTTTAAAAGAAAGCTTTTTAACCCAGTGGAATATATCCCCACTGTAGAATATTAGGAATATAACATAAGATAAATGTGTCTTTCCTATGCCCCTCTAATCATACTATATCAAATAACTATAAAATAAGATTGGTGGCCTCTAAAATTCCAACATGGGGAAGATAAAGATTTGGTCCCAGTTTTAGGAAAGTTGATGAAGCATAAATGCAACCTTTCCTTGTTAACTTTTTAATTTTTTCCTTATTGGGTACAATGCATAAACCATTTGCCAGAGTGATAAGGCAGGAAGATTTCAAGTGACTCTCCCCCAACCTGATAAACTCAAATGGAGAGAGCTAAGTAGGCATAGCAGGAATCAGCACAGAATACCCCAAATTATGCAGAAGTCAACAAGTCAAATCAATGAGCATCATCAAGCACCTTTCTGTGTCAGGCACTGTGCTAGCACTGGGAATAGTAAACAAAGCATTTCGAATCAAAGTAGTACCATCATTTTTTCAATGTTACTTCCCAACCATCAGAGAAACTTCAAAAGAATAGTCATCATTATAAAAATGATGGGTTAATTAAAATTAGGTGAAAGAGAGGAAAAAAACAGTCAAAAGTTATTTGACTGAGCCGACCATTTATTTTGTGGAAAATAATCCGAAAATGATTGTTGAATTTAACTAAAGAGAACCATACCACTCTCACTAATATTTTAATTTTTTAAAAGGTAAATGGGACTGAAATTTTGTTTAAATCTCCTTATCTTGAGTCCACCAGATGGTACTATTTACACAAACAGCTTTTTAAAATTTTAAGTTATTTTCTGTGCCTTTAGCAAGGCACCTAGGTCTTTATGAAAGGAATTCAAATGCACGTGCTCCATCTTCCCCCCAAATTACCATTTTTGCTTAAGTGTCCTCCTGCCTGTACATTGTATGTTGGGTCTCTGCAGAAGGAAATGAAAATAATGCACATTTGGGGCAATATTGTGATATAATTAGGGTGTGCTGAATGGAGAAGGATGTTGCTACAGACTGCTCATTAGTACACCATCTGTAAGCAATTCGACTGACGCATCTTGGAGTTTAGTGTGAACACAGTAAAGTGTAAGGTTTGACAAAGGATTCATGAGTCTTTGCACTCTGAAGTTATCTGGTATTAGTAAAAATTTGAAAGAATCAGAAAAAGTATGAGACCATATCCAGCTGTTAACAAATAGATCCATGTAAAAATAATCCTCTAAATTATAAATATAGCATGGATGGTTAGAAAAAAGTCTCACAGGGAGTATATTATACAGAAACAAAGGGAATCGAGTAAACAATATTCTTTAAATAATACTAACCGAATATTCAAGAACAAATTAGGTGCAAAGAGCCCTTCAGCTCACTTAGGTTGTTTACTTTCTTCCCTTTAGCAAGACTCTAATTTAGTTATCCTGTACAAATAAGTGTCTCTACTATTCTTAAAACTCTGTGAGGATGAATTTTTGGTAAGCATTGCCCATGAATAAAAAATTAATAGACGAGTTATTTATTTATTAAGTATCTTGAACAACCCCCACAGCAACATCCATGGTTCTTTCCTCTCCCAATCAACCACCAAGTGTTATTGTTTCTCTCTCACCCATGTTTCTCCTTTCTCCATTCATATGACCTATGCTCTGATAGAGGATCTCATCTTCTCCCACTAAAACTGTTGCAATTGCCTGCTAGCTGTTGTCATTGAATCCTGTCTCTCTCCCCTCTCTAGTGCAACCTCCACACAATACCAAATTGATCGTCCTAGTATACAGGTCAGTCTGACCTTGTCATTCCCTTACTCAAGAAGGTCCAGTGACTTTCTCTGGCCTAGGATAAAATATAAACTCCTTTGTTTGAATTTGAAAACTGTGCAACTTGGCTACAACTTATCTTTCCAGATCATTTCAAATTATCATATCATATCAAATTATTTCCCATATATAACACTCCATCTCCTGTGTCCATACCTTCTTACTTCTGGAAATCTTTAGTTCCCTTCAAGGCTTAGTTCAAGTACCACCTCCTTCTAGAGGCATTTCCTAATCTCCCCAATTATTAATTATCCCCCCAAAAAAGTTTTATTTGCTTTATATTTATTTCTCTGCTTATATATTATTCAAAGACTTAAGTCAAATAAAGTCAAGGACCCTGAACATAGTTTGTTCTATAACCAATCTTTCTGGTAGCAATGCCTCTTATTTTTATACTTGACTGTGGCAAGTTTTCTCTCCAGGATCTCTGTTCAAATCTTAAAGAACAATGACAATGACAAAGAAAAGGGAGGATATCCTAGGATTATTCAGACCTCTCTGGATTTCCTTATCCTTCTAAAAAATGTGTTCTTCCCAGGAAATACTGACAAAGAGAGTCCTTGGTTAAAGAGCAGCAAGGACCTTGTCAATCAAATGATACTGGTCAAGCAATCTTGAGTTGCTCTAGATTGAAATACTACTTAATTCTATTCAATGAACATTTATTAGTGCCTAATGAGTGCAGAGCACTCTATAACATGAAGGAGATACAAAGCCCAAATAAGATATGACCCCCATGCCTTCACAGAGCCTTTTGTGAAATTGCAAAAGTAGGCAGAAGCTCTAGGGAAGCTGTTGGGGCAACTGCTACCATGTACCACTGGCTTAAGAGGAGTCTCTTGCATTGACCCTTTGGCACTAATCCTGAAGTGGACCTGCACGTATTCTAGCTCTATCTGCAACCCATCTAGCTTAAGTGCATAACTTCAAAAAGTAATTTAGTCATGGGGGGAAAAGCATTTCTCAGATTTGAAACATTAGCCATGGTAAAGGAATCAAGTGAATTCTTCATAGAATCAAGTATTTAGAACTGCAAAGGATGCCACTGAGTCCAACCCTCTCATTCTGGAGCACAGAATGGTTGAGTGACTTGTCCAATGTCACAGAGCTGACAACTGTCCGAGGTGAAATTTGAACCCAGAGCTTCCTGAGTCTTACTTTAGTGCTCTATCCACTACTACACACTGTCTCTATTTCTTGTACAACATGCTTCCATGTTAGGATGTCATCTAGATGAACTGCAATGAATTGATCAAGAATTTGAGCCATAACTTCATTGATCAAGTTTTTAAAGGTTGTGAGAGCACTGACTAAACCAGGCATCCACTGTATTTAGGAGAAGTCTGTTTTCCACTGTCCCAGTCTTGATTTTAAGAAAGTTAAATGCTCCCTCTTAAATCTACTTTGATTTAGATCCTCTTTCCCTATACTCTACTCAAAATATCTGAAATCAGCAAGAGCAGTGAACAGTTGAAAAAGCTATTTCTTTTAGACCTCAGTAATCAATGCAAAGGTTCATCTTGATTTCTTGAGCTTTTGTTTTTAGAAGAAAAGAAAGATAGACATGCCAGATGGTAAGTTGGAAGGCTTAATGAAACCCTACTTTATATTCTCTAAAATATGTACTTATATTCCCTCAAATATACATTTGACTCTCCTATTCATTAAACATAGAAATTTTGGGGGGGGGGAGCGGGAAGGAGGGACAGTCACTGACCAGGTAACAGACATTTTGCGCAATCATGATTATGGTCAAGAGGTAAATACTCTGCCTTTTTCATGCTAAATATTCCCTAAAAGTCTCAGTAACCAGCAGAATTCCCTCTGAGAAAAACAATGATAGCTCTAATAGCAGCTTCAGACACCTCCTGGTCATCAATAGAGGGTCTACCTCTAGAAAACTTCAATACCCTGAGCTCTATTCGATGTTGGGTTGTAGGCACTATTTCAGGAATGGGAAACCAAATATCACCACACTTAAAGCCATGAAAAACACCACACTTGTGATTTGCCCCCATGTGAGAGGAACTGTTTCATATGACAACAATTAATAACTTTTGGGGTTCTTTTTGAAAGTCAGTCTGAATCACCTCAGCTAGTTCCTGGAAATATAATTTCCCTGAACTCCCAAATCAATCAATACTTGGATGTTCTTCTTTTGCCCTAGGTTGGGGTTCCCAGCCAACCCAACCCAAAGACTGAATGTTGCAGGTGATTTGTCCCTGCCTACTCTGCACAAGTCTAAATTCTCATTGACTCTTACTTCCTTGGCTTAGAATTCCCTACCTTATTCCCAGGTGGCTTTGTTTCCTGAGCTCTCAGAAGAAAATCCCCAACTAAGGGATTATTGTCTCTGCAACTAACCCCAAGGGTCTGTGGCATCACAGTGAAAGAGATACCAATACTTCCATAGCTTTAGGGACTATTGTCTTCTGTTCATTTATGACTACATAAATTCAAGGGCTATCTTGCTTCCCAACCAATTCTCTATGTTCATGAAGAGACTTCAGGTATAGTGGAGAAAACACCAGACCTATAGTCAAGAAAACCTGGGTTCAAATCCCACCTCGAGTGAACTCTATGACCCTGAGAAAGTCATTCAGCCTCTTTGTGCCTCAGTTTCCTTATTTGTAAAATGGGTGGACTAGATGGCCTCTAAAGGAAAAGGAGGGGGGAGCTCTAAAGGCCCTTCCAACACTAAATCTTTGATCATGTGGAATAGACCAGAAGTTAACCTAGGTAACCTGATAAACCTAAAAGATGAGGCCTTTGTTTTGGGAATGATTATATCTGCAAAGTAAGGTATAGACACACTCATCTTGATGGGATCTGGGTAGTACAAGAATTCTGGTCAGCCCATTCACACTTTATTGATGGTGAATAATTAACTGTCAGTATGGGGGATAATTTAATTGGATCAAGTTATTATAAATTTGAGTCACACCAATGTACTGGGCCTATAAAAGAGACCAGGTAGATTTACTGGAGTTTAGTGGGAGAGAGATCTAGACAGAACTGGACACAAGTGCAGTTATCTTGAACACTTTCAGGAGAGATAAATCAGGACTCTTTTACCTACAATGCTGTAGATCTAGACACAAACCATATGTTAAGTTTAGCAAGGTTGGGGTTTCAAAAGCCAGAGAAAGAGTTTTATGAAAATCCCTCCCCCTGAGATTGAACCTAGTCCATTTAAACACAAAGCCTGGAGTTCTGTGCAATGGATTGGGCCTCCTCTTTCTATCAAAATGATTTCTGATTCTTTAGAATAAAATGCCCAGATAACTGATCCTTTAATTCCCATTTAAACTCTTCCTAAATAGCTCAACAGTGCCTCCTCTCAGACACAAACAGCTCATAACTGCCAAGATGCGTGAACGTGAGCAGTCGTCTCTCACTGGAGCCCTAACCCTAAAAGATGCTACGTTGTCTTTCTGATGCGGATTATACAGTTAAAACATTTATATTCTCCTAACACAGTGAAATCCCTCAAGCTGCCCACACTGATCTATCAAAAACATTATGCTAACTTTTAAATGTTATTTCATATTAACAAAGGGAGATAACCATTTGCCTCTGCTGCCCTTTAAAGGTGAATGGGAAGTTTCAAACTGGCTCAAGTGGGGGAAGGTTTCTGAACCCTACAGCACTGAGATGAGGTCCCTGTAACATGAACAGGCCTCTAAATCACCCCAGCTGTTACATCTTGCCAGTCAAGCCACCAAACATTGTGAAACAATTTCTGGAAACAATTTGTCCCTCCAGAACAACAAGAAATGGAAAAGAACAGTTTCTATAATGCTGGGGGAACTATAAAACCTAGAGAATCCTCAACATGACCCTTAATAAATAAATATCTTAACCTGGTCCATGCAGTTCTATGTCTTTTCGTAATTGTATTTCAAGTAGCAGCTAGGTGGCACAGTGGATACAGCACTAGCCCTGGATTCAGGAGGACCTGAGTTCAAATCCAACCTCAGACACATAACACTAACTGTGTGACTCTGAGCAAGTTACTTAACCTCATTTCCTAGCTTAAAAAAAAACACATAATTGTATTTCAGTATAATTGCTTTCTTTTGTAACCCTACATACTGTATTTTGGAAATGAAAAGCATTCTACTAAGAAGGGTTGCATAGGCTTCCCCAGTAGTCTTATTCATGTCTGTCTCTGATAGCAGCTGCCATTCCTTCTCCTTAATTTTTTGGAGGAGGGTCTAAACCTATGATCCCATTAATGTCAGGAAATCCCACTACCAATGCAGATTGTCAATGCTCTACCTAGGTCACTGAGTGGTTAAATCCCTTTCCCAGAGTGGTATAACCAATACACCTTGGAAGCAGGACTTGAACCCAAGTCCTCCTGACTCTACAGCTAGTTCTTTATCCACACTTCCAAAAGTTGGAAATGCCAATTCCATTACAGGTAAAACAGCTACACCTGACACCTTCCCCATGCCTCCACTGCCCCACCCTCACACACATACACATACACCATACCAAAATTATTTCCCTTATATTTAGAGTCAAAAGACCTGGGTTCAAGTTCTGACTCTGACAGTTTCTTGCTGTGTGACCTTGAAAAGAACATTTAGGGTCTTTTATCTTCAATTTCCTCTTCTACAAAGTGGGGAAGATATCAATATGACCCGACCCACAAGGTGGTTGTGGTGATCAAATGAATTAATGTATATAAAAGCACTATATAGATGTACAGGCTCATGCAAACTGGGATGATTATTAAACAACCCCTCAACTTTAATCCTTCGTTGGTATATTTGTTTTTCCACAGTGATTTTTCTCAAAAATAGGCATTCTTGAATTACAGGATGAGAGGCTCTGCCTTATACATTCCTTCACAGATATGTAGTGATAAAGACTAAATTTTGAAGTTTTCCTAAAAGAATATACACCTCTTCCAGAGATCCAGACACCCCTAACTCCTGAATCAACATCCCAGTACACATCACAATGGGCACAGAAGCTCACAGCAGCTAGCTCACCAAAAATCCATCAGAACACTTTGATCTAACGTGGCACAGTAGGTAGAGTGCCAGGCCTGGAGTCAGGAAGACCTTTGTTCAAATCCAACCTCAGACACTTACTAGCTGTGTGACCCTAGGCAACTCACTTAACCCTGTTTGCCTCAGTTTCCTCATCTGTAAAATGAGCTGGAGAAGGATGACAAACTGCTCCAGTATCTTTGCCAAGAAAACCCCAGATGGAGTCATGAAAAAACGGACATGACTGAAAAACGATTGAACAACAGGATGAGAAATTCAGTCCCCCAGTGGAAAACCTGGAAGATGATTTGATTCTATTTGCTAGGGAGTAGAGAGGTACAGGATTTCTTGAAGGATTGATAGTAATGAGGCTAGAAATACAACAATTTCTGGAATCCGCTTTCTGGACTTCATTTTTTTATTAGATTGAATCTCTATGCTAAGATGATAAACCACTTCCTCTATTTCTAATAAAATCAAACCAAAGTGATTTTTTTCTCTCTTCTCTTGACAGAGGAACCCCATAGACATAAGCAGGCAGGATACTGGCTGCTCAGAGGTTGACAACATCCCATTCTGCTAGAATCCCCTAAAGCGGACTCACAAATTACATTTCAAGAAATATGTAAAAAAATATGATTTTATACATTATGCCTTATACTTCATACTAAAAGATATAACAAAGATTATAGATGACATAGATTACGTCATCCTGCAGTAGCAAGATGCTTGTAGTTCAATGTGACAGGCTGTTAATTAATAACATCCTTTCTCCACCATTCACTTTCTTTAATAATGCTGTAGAAGTTTTATCTTTTAAAATAAAAGCAAACGAAGGAAAATTCTCTGAATCCATCATTCTGCTTGGCATTACAACTGTTTTCAAATGCTTCTTATTGTAAACAGTCCCGACAAATCACAAAAATTAGAATTTTTTTGGAATTTTTAAATCATTTCTGCTCCCATATTTTACTTCCTTGGTGATCAAGTATAGATGCAGGAATTCACATTTGGATAGAAAAACCACTGCAGTATGCCAAGACTGAGCATTGCAGAATTAGCCCAAGCACAAAATGGGAAGTTTCTATGTTGTTGATTTTTTGAACCCAGCTCTGTGATTTTATTGGTGTAGATTATTCTTCACAAGGAAATTCCTTCTACCAATGCAGATCAGTGCCTGCACTATAACTCAGACCTTTTCCAGAGTCACAGACCCAGTATATGTCAGAGGTAGAACTTTGGATTCAAGGCTTTCTATCCAAAGTACCACAATGCTTTTCTCTTCTACCAACACAACTCACCCATAATTTGTTGACTTAGAGAGTTGGCTCTAGCTTAGAAAAGCTAAGTAAGTTGTCCACAATAATACCATAAGTCAGTTTCAGATACAAGATTTGAATCCAGGTCTCTCTTAATTCCAAATCCAGTGTTCTTTCCACCGCAATAATGATATGTTGCATTTGCACAGTGCTTTTCACTGGGATTTTTTTTTCTTTTTAATTCCTGTCCTTTAGTTTTTCTTTGTGTTTTATCACTCATTTCCCCACGTGCCCTTCACTGAACCCATCATGCCTATTCCCAGGCTTGACCTGGGCATACCTAGATCACATAACATAGAGGTACTCTGCATCCTATGTTTTCCCATAGGATGGGTGAGGATAGCTTTCTTTGGTTGACTGCTTAGCCAGAACAGGCAGTGTTTTTAAAACTAATCAGATTAAAATAGTCTCTCTTTCCTATGAGCTCTTTTCTACTGCTTCCAGAAGATGAAGATCACAATTAATCCACAACATGAGTACCATGAACTAAACTGGGAGAGGGAAAAACCTTTCTGTCCCCCTCTCTTTTACCATTATCAAAAAAAAAAAAGCCTATGTATCATATTTCTAGAAATTATAAAGGAAAACTTCCCTGATATTCTATAACAAGAGAGTAAAACAAAAATTAAAAGAATTGACTGCATCACCCAAAAGAGATCCCTAAGTAAAACTCCCAGGAACATTATAGAAAAATTCCAGAGCTCTCAAGTCAAAAAGAAAATACTTCAAGCAGACAGAAGGAAACCATTCAAATGCCATGGAGCCAGAGTCAGGATCACACAAGATTTAGCAACTACCATGTAAAAGGGGCAGAGGGTTTGGAATATGATATTTCAGGAGGCAAAAGAGCTGGAACTAAAACCAAGAATAACTTACCTAGTAAAATTAATAAACAATTTTTCAAGGGAATAAATTGGCATTTATGAAAGAGAGAACTTTACAAGCATTCCTGGTGAAAAGACCAGAGCTGAATAGAAAATTCGACTTTTAAATGCAACACTCAAGAGAAGCACAAACACTTGAAACAGAGGGACATATACAGGGTTAAAATAAGGTGCTGGAATAGAATCTAGTATGTTTCAGTTGATATAAAAAAGGCAGGGGTAACAATCATGATCTCAAACAAAGGAAAATCATCTTGCTGAAAGGAACCAAAGACAATGAAGTAATATCAATATTAAACATATGCAGCAAATGACATAATATCCAAATTCTTAAAGGAAAAGTTAAATGAAATTACAGAAGGAAATCGACAATGAAACTATAGTAGTGGGGGACTTCAACTTTCCCCTCACGGAGTTAGATAAATCTAACCATAAAATAAATAAGAAAGAAGTTAAGAGATGAAAAAAATCTTAGAAGTTTGCTGTGATAGACCTTTCCTATTACCAACACTAGAAAGCATTGGAATCAATGGAGCCTTTCTGAAAAAGGTAAGTAGTATTTATCTAAAAGGAAAAGTGAACATTATCTATAAAGGGATAGATTGAAGCCTTCCCAATAAGATCAGAGATGAAGCAAAGATTCCATTATCACAACTATTATTCAATATTGTACTAGAAATGCTAGTTATAGCAATAATATAAGAAAAATTGAAGGCATAAAATAGGCAATGGGGAAACAAAACTATCATTTTTTGCAAATGATGAGATGACATACTTAGAGTAACCAAGAAAATCAACCAAAAGCCTAGTAAAAACAATTAACAACTTTAGGAAACTTGCAGGATATAAAATAATGCCACACAAATAATCAGCATTTCTATATATGAACAACAAAACCCACCAGGAAGAGACAGAAAGAGAAATCTCATTTAGATAACTGCAGACAGTATAAAATATTTGGGAGTCTACCTGCCAAGATATACAGATAAATTATATGAACACAATTACAGAACACTTCATACAAATAAATAAAGATAGTTCTAAATAACGAGAGATGTATTAATTGCTCATGGGTAGGCAGAGTCAACATGATAAAAGTGACATTTACCTATTCAGTGCCATACCAATAAAAATGTCAAAGAATTACTTTACAGAATAGAAAAAATAATAAAATTCATCTGGAAGGACGAAAGGTCAAGAATCTCAAGGGAATCAATAAAAAAAAATATGAAGGAAGGGTACAGAGCAGTTCCAGATTTCAAACTATATTACAAAGCAGTTATCATCACAACATTCTAGTACTGGCTAAGAAAAAGAGTGGTGGATCAGTGGAATAGATTAGGTACATAATACACAGTAGTAAATGACCAAACTAATCTAATGTTCGATTAAGCCAAAAATACAAGCTTTTGTGATAAGAACTCACTATTTGACAAAAATTTCTTGAAAAACTGGAAAGCAGATTGGAAGAGACTAGGCATAAACCAACATCTCACACTCTATAGCAAGATAAGGTCAAAATTTAAAAATAATTTAAACATAATGGATGATATCATAAGTAAATGTGGGGAACATAGAAAATGTTTCTGTCAAATCTATGAGCAACAGAAGAGCTTGTGACCCAACAAGAGATGGAGAGGATCACAACAATTAAAATGGATAACTCTGAAATTAAAAGGTTTTTTCACAAACAAAACTAAGACAGCCAAAATTAGAAAGAAAACAGGAAACAGGACGGGGGGTGGGAAGATTTATAGCAAGTTTGTCTGACAAAGGCCTCATTTCCCAAATACATAAGAAACTGAGTCAAAATTATTTTTAAAAAATCCATTCCCCAATTGATAAATGATCAAATGATATGAACAGACGGTTTTCAGGAAAAGGAATTTAAGCTATCTATAGTCACATAAAAATGCTCTAAATCATGACAGATGAGAGAAATGAAAATAAAAACAACTCTGAAATACCACCTCACACCTATCAGATTGGCTAACATGACAGAAAAGAAAAATAACAAATGCTGCAGGGGGTATGGAAAAAATGGGACAATAATGAACTGTTGGTGGAGTTGTGAACTAGTCCAGCAATTCTGGAGAACAATTTGAACCTTTGCCCACAGGGGTATAAAACTGAACATACCTTTTGATCTAGCAGTACCACTACTAGTTCTGTATTCCAAATAATTTTTTAAAAGGGAAATAGATCTTTTTATACAAAAATATTTATAGCAGTTCTTTTTGTGGTGATGAGAAATTTTTTTTTTTGAGTTCCAAATTCTTTTGCTCCCTCTCACTGGACCCCTCTCCTTAGGGAAGTGAAGCAATTTGATGTCAATTATACATGTAACTGAGAAATATTTAATGAAATAAATTAAAAAATAATAGAAATAAAAATTCCAAGATTTTTTTTTCAGAACAGTTAGATCAATTCATAGCTCTACTAGCAATGTTAAATCATTAAGTAAAATCATTAGTGGAGCTGCAAATCCATAGAACCATTCTGGAAAGCAATTTGGAATTAAACAAGGAAAAGACTAAAATATCTATATCCTCTGATTCAGACTTTCCCCTGCTAAACATAAACAGTACACAAGGAGTTTAATGACAAAAAGGACAATGTAGACATCAAAATATTTATAATATCTCTTTTGTGGTAGCAAAGAACTGAAAATAAAGTAGATATTCATCACCTGGAGATAGGCTAAATAAGGTATGGTATATGAATGTAATGCAATATTACTAGACTGTAAGAAAAACTGAGCAAAATGGATACTGAGAAGAAGCATGGCAGTTAGATGGCATAGTGGTAAATCACTAGATTTAAAGTTCACAAGACCTGAGATCAGATTCTTCCTCAGGGACTGAACAACCATGACCTTGGGAAAGTCATTTAACTCCTCTGAACCTCAATTTACTCATCTATAAAATGAGGCTAGTAATAGGACCTACCTCACAGGGTTATTATAAGGATCAAATGAGATAATATCTATGTAAAGCACTTGACAAGCCTTAAAGCACTTAATAAATATTAATGTAGGTTTCTATGAGTGTTACCCATGTAAGTTATATGTAGTATGTCCACACGGGTTTGTCTAAATTCACCTCAAGGAAGATGTGAATAAATATCTACGGAATCTTTCCCACCCCTCTTGAAGTGAGACTTTTATTTCTTCTTTGAGTGAAACAGGATATTGGGGCCATAAGGCTAACCACTCTGCTCTACTCAGAGAGGAGGTGTGTATTTCCCTCCATTCTATTTTTCCCCTGTTTATCCTTCTCTCTCTCCCCTTTCACCCTGTCCCTCCTCAAAAGTGTTTTGCTTTTGACCACTACTTCCCCTAATCCACTCTCCCTTCTATCAGCCCTATCCCTCCTCCCACTTTCTCTTATCCCTTTCCCCTCCTACTTCCCTGTAGGGTAAGATAGATTTCTATACCCAACTGAGTTTGTGTGTTATTCCCTCTTTCAGCCAATTCCAATGACAGTAATGTTCAAGCATTGTCTGCTGTTCTCCCTACCCTTCCATGTGAGATAATTTACCCCATTCTACCTCTCCCCTTCCCCTTCTCTCAGTGGATCCCTCCTTCTTACCACTTAATTTTACTTTTCCATCATGGTCATCCCTCTTCATCACTCCTTACATTTTCTTTAAATATTATCCCATCATAGTCAACTTATACTGTGCCCGCTGTCTATGTATACTCCTCCTAACTGCCATAATAATGATTAAGTTCTTAGGCGTTACAAGTATTATCTTCTCACGTAGGAATATAAACAGTTTAACTTTATTGAACCCTTTATGATTTCTTTTTCCTGTTTACCTTTTTGCACTTGAGTTTCATATTTGAAAGTCAAATTTTCTATTCAGCTAAAGTTTTTTTCATGAAGAATGCTCTTTTGATTGAATATCTGTTTTTCCCCTGGAGGATTATACTGTTTTGCTGGGTAGATAATTTTTGGTTGTAATCCTAGCTCCTTTTCTTTCCAAAACATCATTTCCAAGTTCTCAGATCCTTTAATGTAGAAGCTTCTAAATCCTGTGTAATTCAGACTGTGGCTCCATGATATTTGAAATGTTTCTTTCTGACTGCTTGCAATATTTTCTCCTTGACCTAGGAGTTATAGAATTTGGCTATACTATTCCTGGGAGTTTTCATTTCAGGACTGCTTTCAGGAGGTGATCAGTGGATTCATTTGATTTCTATTTTACCCTCTTATTCTAGAACATCAGGGGAGTTTTCCTTGATAATTTCTTGAAAGATGATATCTAGGTTTTTTCTTTTATTTTGGCTTTCAGGAAGACTAGCACCTTTAGTGTGAGGGCTTACCAAGCTCTTTTCATGGCTGCTTATCCGCCTTTGGTCTCCACTTTCACCCAACTCTCACCTGTGGCTCCAAGAAGCTAAAGCATGTGCAGCAGCCACAGCCCTATAAAACCATCCCAGCAGATGGGCTAAACCAGGATGAGGGTAACTTGACAGGCCTCAAATGTGTTGGTGAGTTAGAGGAATGTCTACCCCAAGCATATGAAGACTTCCCCCTGCAGAATGGGTGAATGAGAACAGTTTATTCCAACAGCCATGAAGGTGGCTGAAGCAGGTGCCATGGAGCACTTAGAGCTTGGTCAGGCATCAGAGATGCCAAGGTTTCCCAAGCCATCACCAGTCAGTCATCTTGACTTTTGTCCCCTGCCACTGCTCTTCAATGACTCAGGATGAAAGCATGAGGCTAATGACTTTGCATAGCTCTGCCTCACTTAAATCCAATTCATATGCAAATCAAGACATCACCCATAATGTCATTCGTCCTCTTCAAAAATGAAAGATGAATAACAATCTCAGAGAGGAAGTAAAAGGCTAGAATTATATCTATCTATGCCCCCTAAATACTTCTGATTTAGAGGAAGTTCATTTTGGGTTCAAGTCACTTTGGGTTTCAAGTCTCTGTCTCTTAATGGGGAAAGAATACTCCAAACTATATCTGAAGATTTGATTCTCTTCCTATGAAATGTTAGATATACAAAGATGATCACAATATTGAATAGTGAATTAATGCATTTATCCAGTCTGATAACCAACAGAAACCACAACAAATTACATCTCTCACTGAGAGTGAGATATCCTATTACAAATGAGAGAGAGGAGAGAGACAAACACAGAAAGAGAGAGAGAAAAAAAAAAAAGACAGAGACCTCCTCTCTACCAAAGGCAAATTATCTCAAATCTCTAGTATGGTAGCAGGAAGACACTACCAAAAAGTAGAACTTTATGCAAATTCCTAGGCTTGAATCCCTGGTTACATTAGCCATTACGTAATTGTCTTATGAACTGATGACAACTGAAGTAAGCAGGACCAGGAAAACAATATAAACAAATACTAAACCAATGTCAATGAAGAAGAACACCAACATGATGATGGCAAACAAATGCTTTGGAATTATAATAATCAAGCTTGATCTAGAGGAATAAATATGAGAAGACTCCTCCCTCAGTTTCATTTGCAAAGGTGGAAGATCTTCTTGTTCTTCAATCATTTCAGTCACGTCCAACCCTTTGTGACTACATTTGGGTTTTCTTTATTAGAGTGCAGGAGAGGTTTGCCATTTCCATCTCCAGCTCATATTACAGATGAGGAACTGAGGCAAACAGTGTTAAGTGATTTATCCAGGGTCACACAGCGAATAAGTGTCTGAGGCCAGATTTGAACTCAGGAAGATGATTCTTCCTGACTTCAGGCCTGGAACTGTATCCACTATACCACCTAGTTGTGCCTATGTGACCACAGACAAGTCATTTATCCTCACTAAGCCTCACCTGTCTCATCTGGAAAAGTGGGATAACAATACCTATCGAGCTCATCTTACAAAATGGTGCAATGTTGGGCAAGTAGCTAGCCCTTAGTATCCTCATCTGTAGGATATAGCAAGGATGTGGCCACACTCCCCAGCTAGAGCAGAGACAGAGGGACAAGGCTTGGTGATGCCCACATGACATAAGCTTTGATGAGAACACTACCTCATCTGGCACTTTTCTCAGTGAGAGGTAAAGAATCAATAACCATTTCAATTTACCTACTTTGGGGTTCAGGACTGGACAAGCCAAGAATCTATTAAACCTCAACTATTTCCAAAGAAAATGGAAATTCAAGGACACTTAAAGGCTTCAGCCCTAGATTTTCAAAGGGGGTGGTATAAAGGAGGGAGGGAGAACAAAAGAAAACCATCATCATTAGCAGATCTTTTCCCCAGTACCTTCAGCTACTCAGTAGCCTTTCCTGCACATGAGCAAACAGTAGACAATCATGTAACCCAAATATGCAACATGATGAATGCAGATGATAATAAAATTTGCACTCCTTACCTTATAGGGTTGTTGCAGGGAAAATGTTTTGTAAACCTTGGAGCCCTTTAGAAATATGCACTTGTACAGGACTGTTGAATCAAATGGGAGGGATCATTATCAACATCATCATCATGGGATAAAGTTGTATCCAAAGCTGTGTGACCTTGGGTTATGAGCTAGGGGTTAAGCTAGGACATAAAGCCCTTTGCTTCTTTCTTTCTTTTCTCTGGACTAATTGGTTGCTGAGCCAGCAATTTCATCTCATCACACTCCCTGAAGAGGTACTTCTACTAATTGAGGACCTTTCTAGTTCCAAGGACAATCAGTATTTCTTTAGCCCATAAGTCCCTCAAAGTCTCCAGATCATGGGTTAGCTGGCTGAGTCTGTGACCTAAGATTAGCTCCTTATCAGAAAACATCTTTTCTTTTATTGTACCATCACCAGCATTATAAATAAGGGGAGGAAATTACATTTCCAAAGGGATTTTTTCCTTCATCTAATTTAAAATGATTCTGAAACTGTGATTTTATAGCCTGTCAATCCACACTGCTGACATAATAATTGTGCCCTCCCTCCTGAAGCTGCTGTCCCCCTCACCAAGCAAATGTTTAAAGGTAAAGCAAAAAGAAGGGAATGTTTTGTATTCATACAGTTAATTGGAACTCAGGTGACACTCTTATTTTAAATCCAATGAAATCAGGTGGAAAATGTTTATTGATTACAGACAGTGGATAAGACAACATGGTACAGTAGAAAGACCACTAGACCTGGAGTCAAGAGACACAAGTTTGAATCCTAACTCTGTCACTCGCATGTTATGTGGCCTTAACTAGACAGACCAATAGATAGATAATGGATGGATGGATGGATGGATGGATGGATGGATGGATGGATGGATGGATGGACGGACAGATGGATGGATGGATAGAGGATGGACTGATGGTTTATAGAGCACTTATTTAGAGCTCACTGTGTGTTAGGTACTGTGCTAAATAATAAGGATATAAATACAAGCAAGCAAGAAAGCTCCTCCCATCAAGAAGCTTACATCCTACTGGGGAAGATAACATATAAAGAGGTCCTGAAACCCCTTGGACAAATCCCACCAGCGCTCCAAAACTCAGTTTCTACCAAATGCTATGTTAGGCACTTTTGAGAGAAGTAAATAACTGGAAGACAAGGTTTCTGCCCTCAAACAAGTTGCAATCCAGGTGAGCAAAGAATTATGAATATATGTCAAGTTGTCACAATAGAGGAAGACAATATTAGAAATTCCCCCCTGGTACTCCATGACTAACAAAGGAGAGGTGTAGACAAATAAGTGTCTAAGATTCATTGCATCTCAGAGCTAGATGGAACTTTGAGAAATCATATTGTTTATTCCTCTAATTATATAAATGAGAAAAGGGAAGCTCAGTGAGATGGAGTGAGCTGTGTGAGCTCACATGACTATTGCACGCTACAAGTTCAGAAGAGAGCGGACCCTAGGAGTGAGGTGGGGCATGGATTAGTTTAAAATAGCTTTAACTACTTAATCATGTAAGCCCCCAGGGGGTATAGACATGGTCTCCTAAAAACCTATGTTTAACATGGAGTTTTGCTAGGGCTCTGAATAAAACAAATGAATTCACTGGCTCACTATTAGGATATAATGAAATGTATCCATAAGGCCAAAATTGGAATCTGAGAATGTCAGAGCTGGAAGAGACTTTAAAGACATTCTAGTCTAATTCCACACACCCTTCATATTTACAGATTAAGAAACTGAGGCCCAGACAGGATAGTTTGCCCAAAGTCACCTAACTTTTTAGTAGCAGAGCAGGGACCAGAGCCTATGTCCCAAGTGCTAGACCAGGGCTCTTTCCCTTTAGGCATTCTGCTAAACCTATAATGAGTACCTCTTTTTCGGGTATATATATATATCTATTCATGGCCTCAAACCTCCCTGCAGTTCTTGATTTTCCTATCCAGATACAGAGAATAAAAATAAATAAAAATTATATTCAACTCAAGAAAAGGAAATCATTGAAACAAGCAGTGACAGCCGATCTGTCATGCAACCTTTTGAAATCCTCTTTGGACTTGTCATGTGTGAACATACTGAAGGGACACTGAAGTGGAACCAAGTGGACCAAAGAAAACCATGTGAGGTGAACTATGAAGCATTGCAGAAATCAATCCAACAAAGCCAGGTCAGTAACTTTGTCCACATGACTGGGGAAGAGCGTGGGCCATTAGCTTCACTCTGTACTGTTGCCAGCTGCTTAATCCAAAAAAAAAATCCTCCAGGCAAATCCAAATACTCTTTTCCCCTCCACAGAAATATTTGTTCTCCAACCTCAGTTAAACAAAGTACTGCTTACAGCTCAAGGAAGAGTGTGGTCTGTGTGTCAAATTAAAAGGAAGTTTTTAAATGGAATACAAAGTTTTCCATGTCATGTAAAATAATTTCATTATACAATTTATGACAAGAGACTAAAGCTTACTTGATCCATGCGTTATTTCTACCACTGGAGTCTGTGTCAACACAGTATCTCAGGAAAACAGAAATGCAGAGGCAGAAGAGGCCTCAGAAACCATCTCATCTAAGCCATGCCTGGATCAGATTCTCTTCTACAATATACCCATAAGTGGCCATCCAGCATTTTCCTGAAGACCTCCAGTGAGGGGAATGCACTGCCTCCTAAAGCAGCCCATTCTCATTTTGGAAATTATTAGTAAGCAAGATTTTGTTTTCTTCCCCCCACCACCACCACCGCCCTTCTCTCCTTATATCAAGCCCAAATCTGCATCTCAGCAACATCTCCTCTCTGTTCCTACCTCTGTTCTCTGGAGCTAAGAGAATGACCCTAATCCCTCTTTCTTGCAAGAGGCCTTTGAACACTTGAAGACAAGTATTATGTCTTTTCCAAGTCTGAGACAACATTTATGCATACGAGACCCAGGTGATGATTTTTGTAGGCAGGAAGCAGATTTCACAAACAAACGAGCAAATTACTGCTCTCGCTTTTCACAATGGTTGCTTTTCACGAGTTTTTCTAGAGTCTGCAGAGACAGGCTTTGTTGATAGAGAAGTCACCAGGCAAGTACTTCTGCAGGTGCTGCAGCCCTGTCTCCTCCGCAGCCTTGGCTGCTGAACACTCGGAAAAGAAAGTTCTCACCACCCAAAGCCTTGGAATAGTCAGTCATTCAGTATCAGAAGCAGATATGGTTTTACCAGTGGAACTAACCTTAAAGAGGATGTATCACCATCTACCTTGCCATTGTACAGGGTTCTTCTATATGACTTACAGCTGAAATCTTCTACGTGTGTTCCCTCTCTATTAAAATGTGAACTCCTTGAAAGCAGGGATTATCTTCCTTTTTTTTTTTATCTGTACCCTCAGCATGCACTTAGGATGGTGCTTTGCTCACAGTAAGTACTCAACATATGCTTTTTCATTCATTTATGAGCTTTGTTAGAACCTCACCACCAACATCTATTCTTCTTGCCTGCCTTCCAAGAACATTTGCCCTAAGGTGCCTAGATGACAGTGACCAAACAGAAATCTAAAGAGAGGTACCTAGATTTCAAAAATTATTTATGCTTAACTCATTTGCCATAAGGAGTAGACCAGACTTCCTCTTCTATCTCATGTTGAATGGTAATTGATCAGTAGCCCTAGCCCTTAGCAAAACTGTCAAATAGTATTTTACTTTGCTTCCCCTCCATCCATCCCTTTTCTGCACCTTATCCTCAACCCCTGGCATCCAGGATCTTCATACTGTTAATTTATGTAAGGTAGGTCAATTTATGGCCATTGACAAGACAGCTTCTAGGCAGCAGAATCATAATAGACACATGGAATATTAGCATTAAAAGGGACATTGAAAGAATCTCTGGGTCCAATGCACTTATCTTACGGAAAAAGAAACTAAGGTCCAGAAAGAGGAGGCAAGTTATCTAAACCCATAAAGGGAAAAAAAAACAAGACTGGAATTCAGGTCTAACTATTAATCAGATAGAAGAAGACTTTTCAAACATTAAAAAGAGGATAGTATATTAGGAGGAATAAAAAACCATGATTATACTTAGAGACTTGTTACTTCTTAAAACAATCACCATATCAAATAAATCACTGGATAAGAAAATCTCATTTCCCTTCCCACCCTACATCCCACTGATCACGACTTAAAGAAAGTCATGTAGACTATAAAGTCCAAAAGGGAAGCTCTGTTCCTGAAGTTGTACAGGCTAAAAATAGCCACAGTATAGTCATTTAGGTTTTGTGTTACCATTTGAATGAATGAATGAAAAAAGCATTTTAAGCATATATTATGTGCAAAGAACTGTACTAAGTACTAGGTGTACTCCTTGCTCAAGGAGTTCAGATTCTGCTCAGGGACACAGCCCATAGATCAAGTTTTAGTTTCAGGTCATTTGAAAAGGTCCTGTGGTCTTTAGGGTGTAGCAGCAAAACATACATCTTTTTTAATGTGGAACCATTTGATGGTGCCAAAAACTTTCATAGGGAGAACCTACTTTTATGGATCTTTAGTAGTTGTGACCATAGGTATAGAAGCAGGGGCTGTAGTGCTTGTAGGAGCAGATGCCATGTCTCAGCTCTACCTGGATTGAGTCCATAGATAATGGCTACAGGAGAAAGGTTGGAAGCAGGATTGGTGGTCTCAGTGACACTGTTATTCTTGTGGCTCTTGGGTTAGGGTACTGGATTATCTCTATTTGTGTTTTGACTCGCATGGAACATGCTATCTTTTATTTTTTCCCTCAAAGTGCCTTGTTGCTTCATGTAAACTCATTTTGTGCCTGTTAGTGGCAGTTGGTTGGCAGTTATTAATTAATTAACCAATTAATTTCATCATTAGAGAAAGTCCAGTCAGTTAGTAGATTTCTTAAATAGCACTGAGAATTAGCAGTGTGGAAAAGCTTAATGAATTTCAGAAAAGAACTAGGTTCTCATGCTCCAATGAATCTGCAGTCATTAATATGGGTCATTCCTTAATCAGTGCAAGGATGCCATCTCTCATCCAGTACAATTCTTGTCTATGTTCTGCTGGGCAAGAAGCCTTCCCCTGGATCCTTTTACATCTGATGGATACCAGTGAAACACTTGGATGGTCCCTCACTGTCAATATATATATGACCTGACCATCTCTTTCCAATCACACAGTTTATCAACGTATTCTGTCTACCACTTCTAAAGAATAGGTAACCATTAGCAATGTGCTTCAGTTTACCTGACCTAACCACGAATCTCTCCATTGCCCCTTGGGTTATCCATAACTTTAATATTTCTGGGATTGTGATGTACCAAAAATTCACAGCTCTAGAACAATTCAAGGAAAATACTCATGTTCAAAAAAAAAAAAAGACAGGTCTTTGTACCAGGGAGCAACTTGGAATTGTTAAAAAAAAAAAAAAGAAGAAGAAGAAGAAGAAGAAGAAGAAAAGAAAAGAAAGAAAAACAAAACCACTACATCGTTTCCAAAATGAAATCCGGTCCACTTTCTCCAAAATGCTAGAAATTATATCTTAAAGCTGAGATCATTACAAATGAAATAATACTTTCCCACAGGAATAATTTTTAATTGAGAGTTGTATTCCTAAACAAGGAATAGGTATCAAATAAATTATAGCCTTAATCACATGTTGTAAAATGAAAGATGCATTATTAATTGTGTGGCCTTGGGCAAGTCACCTAGCCTCTTTGCATTTTAATGTCATCATTTGCATGATGGGGCTAATAGATCCTGCCTTACTTATCTCACAGGGATATTGTGAAAATAAAATGTATGTATACACACGTACGTGTGTGCATGCACACACATATAAACATATATTTGTACATGTATATGCATATATATTGCATATGGATGTAAATGGGTGTAAACTGGAAAGTATCATGCTTTTACTCATTTTTTCAACAAAGATTTATTAAATACCTTCTAACTCTCATCATAAATAGTCACAGTCTAACAAAACAAACTCCCCATTGGCCATGCCCTAAAATCTGTCTGCCTCTCTCTCTCTCTCTCTCTCTCTCTCTCTCTCTCTCTCTCTCTCTCTCTCTCTCTCTCTCTCTCTCTCTCTCTCTCTCTCTCTCTCTTTTTCTCCATTTTAAGTTCATCATTTCTCTGGAATGAGATGAGTGGTATGTTTCATTTTCAGCTTTCTGGACTCTTGGTTTATCATTGCATTTATCAGAGTTCTAAAGTCTTTGAAAATTCTTTTTGTCTTTATATTGTTGACATCATATAAATTGTTCTCCTAGTTCTGCTCACTTTGCTCTGTATAAGTTCATAGAAGTCTTCCTCTAAAACTGTTCATTTTGTCATTTCTTATGGTACTATAATATTCCAGTGTAGTCATATATCATAATTTATTTAGTCTTTCCCCAATAGGAAGATATCCTATTCATTTTTAATTTCTGGCTATTATAAAAACAGGTACTGTGAAAATTTTTTATATGTTACATCCTTTTCTTCTTTGATCTCTTTCAGAGATAATGGCATATTCACATAGTAGCATAGCTATGCCAAAGGGCGTATGAAATTCTGTAACTTTTTGAGCACAGTTCTAGATCATTTTCTGGACCATTTCAGAGTTCCACTCACAGCGCTTTACTATGTATTTTTCCACAGCCCTCCAACATTTTTAATTTTCTTCTGTCATCTTTTTCAGTATAATGGGTCACATCTGCTTTATTTTATTGTTGTTCAGTCATTTTTCAGTCATGTCCTACTCTTAACGACCCTGTTTGGAGTTTTCTTGACAAAGGTACTGGAGTAGTTTGCATTTCCTTTTCTAGTTCATTTTACAAATGAGGAAACTGAGACAAACAAGGTTAAGAAACTTGCCCAGGGTCACACAGCTAGGAAATGTCTGAGGCCAGATTTGAACTCAGGAAGATGAGTCTTCCTGACTCAGGCCCAGCACTCTATCCACTGTGCCACCTAGCTGCCCCTCAGAGTTGCTTTATTTGAATTTCTCTAGTTAATGGTTTAGAACATTTTTTTCATGCATTGCTGTTAGCTTGATTTATTTCTTTGAAAACTTCCTCAAGACCATATTTTCTTACTACAGTCTACCAATAAGGACGTATTAAGTACCTACTGTGTCATAGGCATGATGCTAGGCACTGAGGATACAAAGACAAAAATGGAACAGCCCCTGCCCTCAAGAAGTTTACATTCTGGCAGGGAGGAAAAGAGGGGAAGATATCATATACATACATGTTAAGTATGTACATAACAAGGTAACTTCTGGCAAACTAGGAATTCTACCAGGCAGAGTCGAGAAGGGAGTACATTTCAGATATGGTGAAATGTCTCTACAAAGACATGGGGAAAAGGAGCTAGAATGCCATCTGTGAAGAACAGTAAGAAGACCAGTTTGGCTGAACCATAAAGTGAATAGAGTTGAGTAATATGTAATAAGACTGTAATATGTAATGTGCAACCTAGTTGTGACAAACAGGGAGTTAGGATTTGATCCCAGAGGAAATTGGGAGCCACTGGAGTTTATTAAGCAGGGAAGGGAGTTGAGGAGGGTATATAACATGGGCATACTTTAGGAACTGTGGAAGACTGATTAGAAATCAGAGAGACTTGAGTCAGGAATACCAATTAAGACCTAAATTCATTCCTAATTTCTTTACAATAAGAATAGCTAACATTTGTAAAGTGCTTTAAGATTTGCAAAGTGCTTTCCATATGTTATCTCATTTTGATCCACACAACAACCCTAGGAAGTAGTACTATCCTCATTTTACAGATGAGGAAACTGAGGCAGATGGAGGTTAAGTGACTTGCCCAGGGTTACTCAGTGAGGAAGTGTCTGAGGTGGGAGTAGAACTAAGGAATTAATGCATTTTTGGTGGAGTTGTGAACTGATCCAATCATTCTGGAGAGTAATTTGGAACTATTCCCAAAGGGCTATAAAATTATACATACCTTTTGACACAACAATATTACTACTAGGTCTGTACCCCCAAAGAGGTCAAAGGAAAAATAAAATGACCTATATGCACCAAAATATTTATAGCAGCTCATTTTGTGGTGGTAAAGAATTGGAAATCAAGGTGATATCCATCAACTGGGAAATGGCTGAACAAGTTTTGGCATATGATTGTGATGGAATACTACTATACTATAAGAAATGATGAGCATGATGCTGTCAGAAAAACCTGGGAAGACTTACATGAACTGATACAAAGTGAAATGAGCAGAACCAGAAGAACATTAACATTGTAAGATGACCAACCATGAATGACTTAGCTATTCTAATCAATACAAGGATCCAAATCAATTCCAAAGGACTTATGATGAAAAATCCTACCCACCTACAGAGAAAGAACTGGTGGCATCTGAATACAGATTGAAGTATACATTTTTATACTTTTTTATATTTTTTTGGCCTGTATTTCTTTTGCAACATAACTAATATGTAGATTTTTGCATGACTGCACATGTATAACCTATATCAAATTGCTTGCCTTCTCAAGGAGGGGGAAGGGGAAGCAGGGAGAGAGAGAATTTGGAACTTGAAATTTTTTAAATGGATGTTTAAAAATTTTTTGTTTACATACAATTAAGAAAAAAATAAAATAAAAATTAAATGTCAAAAAAAGAACTAATCAGCTTTCGTTATATGAAACAACTGAATCCATTATTATAGTGTACAGCTCTAAAGCAAAAGGTATAGGTAGGGAGGTAAGATTTGTTGAAACAAAATTCATATGAAGGCTACTTCTGAGGAAAATTCTGACCATATGTTATTATTAAACCTTGTAGTATACAATACAATATATGGCACTGAAATCAGTAGAAACTCCAAAGTATTGATCATTTCAACTGGTTATGACAGAAACTGCAATAATCATATCAAATAAAAGCTATAAAACAAAAAAAGAAAGAAAGAACTAAGAAATTACTGCCTACAAGTCCAGTGATTTGACCACTGTATAACCTGGCTGCATCACACTCTTTCAATGGCTTTTTATTTCTCCTTTGAACTATTTTGGTATTCTTTACTGTTATCCCATGATCTCTAGGGAGTATGCAGGATTCTCTTTTTCATTGGGTAACACTGGTTAATTTTTTCCCATAATATTTGGTTGAAGTGTTTTGGTTTCTTTTTGATATTTGATGCATTATTCCTTCTGTTTTTAGGCTCCTTTGTGATGATTTATATACTTGTGAGCTCAGTTTTTTGTTCCAGTTTTCATGTGATCCCTAACTTTTTCTTAAAGACACAGAAAAGAGGTTTCCCCAAGGATCCAAGAAAGTATTGAAAATTCATATTGGGAATCTCTGATGACAAATGACAAAGCCAGGATTCACAGATTTTTGGGGACCAAATCTAGTGTTCTTTCCACTGTGTCATTCTTGCTTTTTCCCTGTCACATCACGTAAAAACCCTTTTACTTTGAAATAACATTTGAGAGTCTTCTGCTTGAATTCCACAATAAAATAATTTCCCTCCTTCTCCTTCCTCATGGATTATTTCTTGGTTATTTCATTATTCGCTGGTCCATTCAGCCATCTCCATAGCTAATCAGCTGCCAAGTCTTATTAACTCTACCCTGACAACTTCTCTCCCATCTGTCCTCTTTCCTCCACTTCCTTGGCCACCACCCTGACTGATGACCTCATCACCTATCTGGAATCAAATTTGCATAGAAACAGGGGCCACTAAACCATACATAAGCATATTGATTTAGAAAGCCATATATTCACATTATTTCTGTTTTCTTGTATTTTCATTGATTTTGTTAAATATTTCCCAATTGCATTTTAATCTGACTCAGGCTGCACTCAGACATGTTGAGGGCTATTACAGGCCATGGTCTGCTTGTTTGATACCTCTTATCTACACCACTGCAACAGCCTCATGATCTGTCTCTTTGTCTTAGGCCTCCTGTCCTCTCCAATATATCCTCCACATAGATAACGAATTGATATTTTTATGATGACCATATCATTCCCCAATCAACAATTATCAATGGCTCCCTGTTGCTCTAGGATAAAACACAAAATTCTCATCCTGGAATTTAAAGCCTCCCATAATCTGTCTCTCATCTACTTTTCCAGACTTATTTAAAATTACTCTTTTTCCATGCATTCTCTTTTCCAATCAAACTGACCTATTAGTTCTTCCCCACATATGAAAATTCATCCCTCATTTCCACTGTTGTAAAGTCTATACTTAGTGTCTAGAATGCACTCCCTCTTCACCTGTACTTCTTGGTGTTAGGGGCTTACTCTGTGTCCTGTGCATATCCAGATTGCTTAATATGGAGGTATCGTGCTTCTCAGGGCTTCAATCAATCAATCAATCCTTCTTTGCCAGGCTGTCTGGCTGTAACATCCTGCCTGGAATCCTAGTTCCAACACTGCCATGGTTTCAACTCCTGGGTCCAGTAATGATCACCACTGGCACTTGAAAGTGAGGATAAATATAACAGAACAGAAACCTCAGATTCATTTCTCAAAACTGGAGGTAAAAAGAGGGGTGGACGTATTCTCCCTCATTGTTCAGTTCATGACACCTGGCCAATTAACTCATAAATCTTCAAGAATACTTGAAAATCTATTGGCCTCATTAAAAAGGAGTGATCTCAGAAATGGACCTGTAAAAAAAATAAAAACACAAGTAATCCAGCCTCAAATCACATTGTTGTAAAAGATATCCTATGTCCTTCACACAGATATAGGAACTTGAATCAGAGCGGGGAAGACTGGAACGGAATCAGCTGAAACTTGGAAGGTCCAAACTATTATGTCCTTCATCAGAAACTACCCAAGGGGACCAGATCAACATTCACACTGTAAGTACTGGCTATCCATATGTCAACCAGCTGGCTAGAATTCACCTCTGCAATAACTCATATTGTTCATTAAATCTCATTGGGACATACATAAATCATGTGGTAAAATTTGCTTTCACCTTTTCATCACACCCAGGCAAAGTTTATCACATTCACATAGCCTTAACTGTTAAATGCTGAGAGATGGGAAGGAGGGCCATATTATCGCTCCAGCCCTCAGAATTTGCCCATGAACCTAGAACAATCCCCAATTCCTAGCACATTGCCCTGCATGTAGTAAGTACTTAGTGCATATTTATGGAATTGAATCGTTTGGAAAAAGTCTAAGTTTGACTATGATTACATTCAATCAATAAATCAAATAGAAATAGGGTGACATTGATGTGAGATGAACTGTTTTGTTTTTTTATTAACATCAACTACAATTGACAAAGTAAATATGCTGAGAAATGAATATCTGTGAATGACATATATTACAGGCTACGATCCGGAGAATTATGAACAAAGTCATACCTTTTCTTGAGAAGAAAAAAACAAAATTCAATCACTATAAAGCATCTCTATAAGACCATAAAAAATAAGAGATTGTTTATTTTAAGTAGCTCAACCATCAACCACAGCACCCTACTCAAAAAATCTTATTAGATGATAATGGAAATTGTGTCATGCATGAATATCCATTTTAAAAACACTTATGTCACACTTCACATAAAGGTCAGAATTAATGTTATCTTGAAAACATTTTTCAAAGTACAATTATCTTGACTCATGAAGCGAACCAAATTCCTATTAGGTTTACAGTAAAGGGTTTAAGTCTTGCAAGTTTCATCTTATGAGCCCTGGAGATCAAATTGAAAGCTGAATTTAAGAGATATTGTAATGACCTTATATCCCACAAGCTAGCTGCCTTTCTTCTGTTACATCTCAGTCCCTAGGGATAACTAAAAAACAATGACCCAGAAATAAACTCAAAATACAATTCTTTATCAGATTCTTTTTATGGCCTTATTACCATATTTCCATAAACTTCCATGACCTGCTTCTTCCCCTAATGGTATCTGCATCTTGGAGCCTCATAACCCTGAGGAGAATCTGCCAAACAGCATCTCCAGAACAATTATGGGAAGTCAGTGAGTCTCAATACTGTTAATGGAGATAGACTGATAAAAATGCCACACACAACGAAACTACTTCTTTACACCAAACTGAAGGTTTGATTCAAGTATGTTCTGTGAGATCTATGGTTTGAGCATTACACCTTATGTAGTGGCCATCTATAGACATACTTCCTAAATTCAGAAGGCCATGATTCCCATCTGTTAACATGGCAATTAATATAGAAAGGGCATTTTGGCAGCAAGGTAGCACTGTGGATAGAACACCAGCCCTGGAGTCAGGAGGACCCAAGTTCAAATCCAGCTTCAGACACTTCACACTTACTAGCTGTGTGACTCTGGGCAACTCACTTAAACCCAGTTGCCTCACAAAAAAAGAAAGTCACTTTATTCCCCCACTTAATATCTTTTTCTCAGTACAGCCCTTCTGTCCCCATCTTCATCCTTAAAAAAAAAAAAGTGAGTCAGTCATAGTTCCTACCATTCCTAACATAGTTCTTTCATTTTACAAATAGGAAAAGAGAATAAGTAATTTCAGCTCGATACAATCCAACATATATTTCTGGAGTAGCTATGACATACATACACACCGTATTGCACTGTGTTGTACTCTACTTTAGTAAGTTTCCTCACTCTCTTATGAATATGCCACGCTCATTTCTACCTTCGTACCTAATCTTATTTCTACATTATTATCCTTCTCCCAACCTATCCTAATCTTACCAATCTAAATGAAGAAGCTATAAGTTATGAAAATAATTACTAGGTCAAAGAATCATGGCATGTCTGAGTTTGAGAAGACCTTGGGTGCCATCTAGTTCAACACATAACTGAAAAAAAATCCTCTCTATGATATCCCAGAAGGTAGTCAACCATCTTTTGCTTCAAGATCTCCAGTGAAGGAGAACCCACTGCTTGCTGAACAATCTGCCCTACAGCTCTAATGGTTAGAAAGTATTTCTTTATATCAATCCAAAATCTATTACTCCACTTTGTTACCCATCATTCCTAGTACTGCCCTTTAGGGTCAAGGAGAACAAATTTATGTCTGTTCCACATCATAATGGTTAACATGTTACATAGCACAAGAAAGGACATACCCCTAGACCCTAGGGCATTTCACTAGACATTTGGAGTCTTAATTTAAACAACTACTACTAATTGGCTCCTGGATGAATACTAAAGGAAAAAGATTTCTGGGAAATTCTGAATCATCTAGAACTGAGTCTGAACCAGTAAGTAGATTGAGTATACTGCCCCATTTGCTCCTTTTCATGCCTATTTTCTGTGTTTCCCATACATAATATCCTATCTCCCATCATTGTACCTTTGCACTATCTATCCCCTATGCCTGAAATATTTACCTCTTCATCTCAGCTTCATGGAACCCCTAGCTCCCTTCAGAGATTATTTCAATCACCATCTCCTTTTATAAAAGCCTTTTCTGATTTCCTTAGTTGACAATGCTTCACTACAACCCAAATTACTATGTATATCTTCTGTATATATTTTGGATTTACTTATCTGTGTACATGTAGAATGCAAGCTCCTTACGGTTTTTTTATTTTCATATTTTTATCTCCAGTTCCTAGCACACTCACACAGTGCCTTGCTCATGTAAAATAGTCACAGTAAGCAGTCTTCAGATGGAAAAAAACCATGTCATATCCCTACTCAATAAAATCCAGTGACTCCCTATTGCCTCCAGGTAATCCTCTATTTGGTGTTCAAAGCCCTTCATAACCTAGTTCTCTCCCTCCTTTCCAATCTTCTTATAACTTAATCTCCACCATTACTCTTCAATGTAGTGACACTGATCCCCTTGCTGTCCCATGAACAAGATGTTTCATCTCTCATTTCTGGGCATTTTCTCTGGCTGTCCCCCATGCTAGAAATGATCTCCCTTCTCATTTCTAGCTACTGGCTTCCCTAGCTTCCTTTAAATCCCAACTAAAATTCCATCTTCTACAGGAAGCCTTTCCCAAGCCCTCTCTGTTCTAGTGCCTTCACTCTCTTAATTATTTCCTATTTATCCTGTATATGGATTGTGTATACATGTGTTTGTTTATTGCCTCCCCCATTAGATCATGAGATGCTTGAGGACAGAGATTGTCTTTTGCCTCTTTTTGTATGTCCAGACTTTAGCACAGTACCTGACACATAGTAGATACATAATAAATGTTTTTTGACTGACTGACTGACTGACAGACTTCAAGTCCTACCTATGACACATGCTGGTTATGTGACCTGAGCAAGTCACTTATCCTCCCAGTGCTCTAGTCTGGGAGTTTCCTCACCTAGGAGGTTATTATTATGCTTGGATCTTTGGGTTTTCCAAACACTGGATTAATATGGTCATTTACTACTGTTGTATTGTGTACCTAATTTATTCCACCAATATCTAGTAGAAATTCTACTAACTAAGCAAATAGTCTGTGTACCATCAGGAAAATCCTTAATTTGAAAACATACAAATCTATCAGTAGAGAACAGTACATAATAAAAAATACAAACCTTCCCAAAAATCCTATACATAGAGAAGACATATAATTATTCCTATAAAGCGGGAAACAAACTAGGTCACATACTCAGTCATGTATTCCCTCTTAGCAACATCTCCTGAGATGTAGTCCAATGTATATCCACATCAGAAATCCTGCTGGTAAAAGTCAGCTTGGAAGTCTGGAGTCTAATTCCCATTAAATGAACAGAGATCCATCTCCCTACTCAAGGAATATAATATTGAATTAGGAGGGTCCTGTTCCATATCTTCAAATAACAAGTCACTCTCTCAATCAGTGATTCCTGTGGGAACATTGCTGTGTTCAAGATACTAGAGTAGGGGAAAGAGGAGATGAGTTCTAATGTCTCCATCCCTATTCAAACATCAAGGAGGTGTCAGCCATTAACTATAACATTACAAGACATAAGAGCTGGAGCTTGAGACATCTTCTAACTTTGGACACAGGGCCAAGATTGAAAAGAAACAAAAGAACTTAATTCGTTGTGAACCTGTAAGAGAAGGAAGAACACATGGAGATTTTAGGACTCCAGGACCATTCCACCTCCTAATCCGTGATCCAATGACTTTTTGGAGAACCAAAACCAAATTGCCTGGTAAGTCCAACTCAAACAATACATATGCTCCAGGTTGATGCTCAGGTTCCCAGGTTCAGGTTTTCCTTTTCTTTTAACTAACAAATACAATTTCACACAATATGAGCTTTAACCTAAAAGGTCAGTCTAGCACTAAATCTAAGTCATCATGCAAACAAAAGGTAAGTTAGCTCTATAGATCACTGACTCCTTGTGTTCCTCCTGCTGCTCCCACTAAGGGGGCTAAATATTTCCCTCTCTCCTGGAAATAGAGACAACAGGTTAAGGCAGAATATCTTGCATGGCTAAAACTCCTGAGGCCTCATTAGTTGTGCTAAGCTATGCATGACTGTACACAAACTGTAGCAATGAGATACAGGAGATGTTAGGCTAACTTGATCAAAGCCCTAGTCTTCTGATTCATTCTTATTAGTATGGAAGGGGAGCCTGTGGGACTAAATTCTTAATAACCCTCAAGTGCATAAGTAACATTACCTATTATGACATAAACTGCCAGAATGTTTAAAATATGTAAATTACAATTTACCTTCAAATTTATAATGGGTGAATGCTAGAGAAAATGGCCCCAGGCATACTGTGATTAATCCTGACCTTGATTAGTGCCTGACATACCATTTTTGCAGACAAGATCTGGGACTTCCATTTATTCCACTCTGAAAGGCCTAACACAAGTTCCATAGTAAGGCTTTCTGGAGTGCCTTTCTAGGAAAAGATCAAATTATTTTCCCACAAGCTACCCTGGACCAACAAAATTGGAGGGATAAATTGCCAGTCCTGTGTAGAGGGTGGTGACTTTTTCATGCTCAAGGATCCATTTGATATAAGCTATTTCCAAAACATACACCTAAAATTCATCCCTTTATCATTCTCAGAGGCTGTGGTTCTTTTGAGTATCCCTGTGCTTCTGAGGTATAGGTTGGCTAGGACGAAGCACCCTTTCCTGATCAATAACTAATCTTTGTTGCCTCATACCTACCCATGTCAGCCCCATCCATCCCTCCTATGTCATCATCCCACTTTTAAATACCTTTTCATGTGCCCTCTAGAACCTCTATTCTATTGGCAATAAGCTATTCTTCCTATTAGATCTATGACTACTCCCCACCAAAATTATTTTGCTTTTACTTGTGTACATGTTGTTTCCTCCAGTAGAATGTAAGTTCCATTAAGGTGGGAGTATTTCTTTTTGGTTTTGTATTCCCAGTGCCTAGGACAGTGCCTGGCATACCATAGGTATTTAATGAATTGTTTGAATGAATGAATTGTATCTAAGTTCTTCAAGTATCCCTGGGAAGTTTTCTTAGCAGTAGATGTCACACTCATTTTTCAACTAGAGGGGGAAAAGGTACATATTGGTAAGTTTATTTTCCCACTGAAATATGACTAGAACCCTGAGCATTTCTCTGAAATTATTGGACTTCATAGCCCTATTTCCATTCAAACATTAAAGAGGCTGCATGGCCATGAGAAACAAATGTTTCAGGAGGGTACAAAGATCAAATGAACAGTGAACAACACACAGAAGCAGAGTATCTCAGAGCTAGATGGGACCTCAGCTGGAAGGAGTATCATTCAAACCCTTCATCTACACTGTCTGCAAAGTAATGCCTTCAGCACTGCAAGCATTAAGCATAGGCCATGAGAACATCTATTTTCTCCTTCCTGCATTCCATTAAATGTGACTAAAGGAAAAGAATGTTTCTAGAAATGCAAGACTGAGTGAGATTTAGATCTTGGGGAAAGGTCAGACAGAAGAAAAAGCAGATACCCAGGAAGAGAAAAGTCCCTTCTGGAAAGTTATTCCTGAAGGTCAGGGTTGAGAGATCAGCCACAAGGCAAGTCTAGCAAAACACCTAAGTAAAAACCACCTTAAAGAGGATGTATCCAACAAGGTAGGGTTCATTTTCTCACTATTACAAAAATGCAGTGTACTTTCCTTTGTGGAAGGCATCTTCCTGCTTTAGTCATTTACTAGCTGTGTGACTCTGTGCAGGTCACTTAACACATATGTGAGAGAGGGGAAGGGAGGGAGGAAGAGAGAGAAAGAGAGCGAGAGGGAGAGAGGCAGGAAAGAAGGAAGAAAGGAAGGAAGGAGGGAAGGAAGGAGGGAGGGAAGGAGGGAAGGAAGGAAGGAAGGAAGGAAGGAAGGAAGGAAGGAAGGAAGGAAGGAAGGAAGGAAGGAAGGAAGGAAGGAAGGAAGGAAGGAAGGAAGAAGGAAGGAGGAAGGAAGGAAGAGAAAGAAAAGAAAGAAAAGAAAGAAAAGAAAGAAAGAAAGAAGAAGAAGGAAGAAGAAGAAGGAAGGAAGGAGGAAGGAAGGAAGGAAGGAAGGAAGGAAGGAAGGAAGGAAGGAAGGAAGGAAGGAAGGAAGGAAGGAAGGAAGGAAGGAAGGAAGGAAGAAGAAAGGAAAGGAAGAAAAAGAGAGGGAAGAGTAAGGGAGGGAAGGAAGAGAGAGCTGAGTGCTTAAAGTTGAGATGCAGGTAGGCATAGCATAGAAAGAAACTTGTAGTTAGGAGGTTTGGTTCAAATCACAGCTCTGACACCTTTCTGTAACCTTGAACCAATTCTTTAATCTCAGTTTCCTCATCTGTAAAATGAGAGTAATAATACTTAATCGACTTTCACGGGCATTATGAGGACAGAGAGGACATGGCTTTAGGCAAACCTTAACTCACTATTACATGAATTATTGTATATTTCTCAGTCATGCCAACTTACTTGAATCTTTTTCCTCCATCTCTGGTGCTAAAATATATGTGCCATTATCAATCACCTCTAGTCTAAAGTAGGAGAGGCACTCGTCCCTAGTACTCCCTCCATCTTTATCATTTTCCTTGACACATCATGTTTCTCCTTGATGGATTTTGGCTCCTTCCAAACCAAACCTGACACCTGGACTCATAGCTTTATATTCCAGCAATCTCCATTAAGTTTCCAGTTGCCTTCTGCTTTTCTATCTTCCTCCAATTAAACTGTCCTCATTTTTCACAAGACAAGAACAAAAGACCATCCTTAGAATCATTTTTCAGTATTGGAAATGATTACATTAACCTTTAACTAACATTTGGTTTTATCTGTGGCCTTATCACAGTGCTCTGGTCTGGTTGAACCCATATGGCCAAGGGCTTTGTAAATGAATATGTCTGACCTGATCATCTCATACATGATAGCACAGACCTAATAGGCCAAGTCACTCATTCCATCAGTGCAAACACTCAACATGTTTACTCAAGGATAAAATCTGGGTTCAGGAATGCAGCTTGAGAAATCATCAAGTCCATCCTAAAGGAAGAGACTTTCAGGAATGGTTATTCTTGTACTACTACATACTGTTGGAAAGCAATCATGTTTTTAAAGGGTTCTAGAGGAAGCAATTCCACATCCTTATATCCCTTCCCAACAACTGATTTCTATGTCAACCAAGACTTCTTTACATCTAACTGAAGTCCCTCATGTTGTAATTGAAGCCTCATTTATTTCCCAACTGGAAACTAGCATAAGTCCATTTCTTTCAGACTAGTTCCTTCATTTTAATCATCTAATCTCATAGGATTCCTCTTAGGAATACATAGGACTCCTCATTCACTCATAATAAATAGTATATTACATTTATCTGAGTGTCTGTCTTATTCCTCAAAATAACTAGCATTTCTATAATTCTTTATATTAGCAAACCACTTTATAGATATTTTGTTACCTGAGCCTTCCAACAGTCTCATGGAGTAGATAGACAGGTATAATTATCTGTTTTACAGATAGGGAAACTGAGACTCGAAGAGGTTTAGCTGACTTTTTCAGAGTCACATAGCTAATAAGCATCAGAGTTGGGATCTGAACCCAGAGCCTCCTGACTCCCGTGCTATACCTCTGCATGTTCCCTCAGGGTAGCAATCAGGTCTTATTTGCTCTTCTATCCTACTCCTTTCCCCCCAATACCTATGCGTAATTCACATATGTGAGTTACATATGTGAAGCACACAATGTGTTTAATAAAAGTTTGTTGAATGCATAAATGGATGAATGAAATATTTATTGCTGAATTTTTGTCGTTTGAGCTATAAAAATGATGACCCTTTTATCCTATTAACAAAGTTAATCCATTCACATAACAGATTTTTTAACTTCTTCTATAACTAGGCTTTGAAAAATACCCAGATCACCTAAACAGAAGGTACCCATATGGGAGATGCCAGGGATACAATCCTGAGAGAAGACAATCTGTGTTCCCCATCCATGTGGGTAGGAGCAGCCTTTTTCCATTAGCTGCACAAAGGAACTGCCTGCATCTTTAAACCTATCAGATTGGAATAACTTGCTCTTTTTGGTGGTTTCCAGGAGCACCATGCATGAGGCTGGGTGGAGAAGAACTACCTTCTTCTTCCCTGTAGGTCTCTGCCCTCCAGAAATAGGTTTGGTGATTGGGATCTGTTTTGTTCGTCTTTTCTAGTTCTAGGTACAGGGAGTGGAATCTTAGACCTGAAGACTGAACCATGGTGACCTTGGAGACAAGAGTCAGGCTGCATTTTGTAGCCAGCCCAGCAAGGAAGCCCTCAGAAGGCAAAAGTGCTAGAACACAAGCCTGGGTGGGGAGGGAGGGCTTTGGACTTTGAACTTGGTGGGATTGATGCTATGTAAGAACTGAGCTAAACCATGAGCCTAATCTCCATATAAGAATGTAGGAACTGAGCTAATCTGTTACCCCCCAGTTTTTTGGGGGGAGGGAGCTTTTGATGTTTCTTGCTATACCTTTGAAGTAAATATTCCTTTAATCTCATCATTAAGTGATTAAATGAACCGGGACACTTGAACCCTTAAAAATTAAAAGTACATATTAAGTAAGGGCTTGGGCCAACAGCAGAGATTAGACACCCCCCATGTCCCTTAAGGGTACTCCTGGCTCCTATGCAGTGGGGGCCAGTGTAGTCACTAGTACCCTTGGCTTACAAGGAAATTTGTCTCCTGAAAAATTATTCCCCCTTTGCACACTTTCCAAAAAAGAAAAAGCTCAAAGGAGAATAAAATAGGTTTCCTGTCCTGTGGCTGATGACATGTTTTTAAATGAGGGCAGCACCAAGGTAAGAAGAAAATGACTATGTGTCACCCTTCAGAGTATATTATCTTTTTTATTTGGGGGCTTTGGGAGAGGACCTCTTAGATATCTCTCCTTTGGGGATCTGGGAAAGAAATAAGGGAGGGGAGATTGTTTGTAACATCATTATCTGTCATCTTTCTTGAAGAAGCTTAACATTCTGAAAAGACATTTAGTGGGAAAATGTCTCTTCTTTTCCCCTCCAGTGGCTGTTGGGAGCTCGTAAGTGTAACCCGAAGCCCTCTCTTAGAAATCTTTCCTCATGATGGATGTAGTCTTTCATTTCCGATCCTTGTCCTCATTATTCCAAAAAGTCTCTTAATTCTTGTTGTTAAGACTTGCGCTTGTTAGTTCTTAGGAGTAGAAGGGCATCAGAGCCCCAATGTCTATGTGAGGGAGCATACGTAAGTTTCCTGAGCTTAGAATTCTCTGCCTCTAAATTCTTCTTCCCAGAATGCCTCTGGTTTCTTCATATCTATAATAAATGAAAGAGCTACTGTCTAAGCAGGAAAGAATGCTTACTTTCCAAGGATTCCCTCCCCGAGAAAAACAAAACAAAACACTGTCCATTGTTTTGTCATCTGTCCTGGTAACAAGAAGCTAGTGTTCACCTCACCATTTATTCCTCTATAGTGGTTTAGGTCAAAATAGTGAGGTGAATTAATCATAGCATGTGTGGGGAACAGCAAGAAGACACCTTACTGGGTTGGAGGGTGGGGGATTAGTGTACATTAGGATATAATGGATAAAAAACATGGAGGCTAGCTTATAGAGGACTTTGAAAACTTTGGTGTGTAACTGGTGATTTCATTCATGGAAGGATGAGTGGGATTAGAGAACTAGTGACTTAGCATGATGCAAAAGATAGAAGGCTGATCTTGTAACCAGGAAGAATAGGTTCAAGTCCCATCTCTGACACATGCTTGCTTTGTGATCATGGACAAGTCACTTAACCTATCAGTGTCCTAGGAAATTTGCTGAGATAAATTTCAAATGAGCTAGTGCTCTTCATTAGTGGAAAGGCTTTCTATACTAGGCATTCCCTAGATTGATAAAAAAAAAAATCACAGGTCTAGAGTACTGTGCAAAAAAAAATAATAAAAAAGGTTGATCTTGTAATCAGAAGACCTGAGTTCAAATCCCGGCTCTGACGCAACTAGTTGTGTGACCATAGGAAGGTCATTTAACCTCTCTAAATCTGCTGTGTCTATAAAGAATAAAATAAATGAACTACTTATTAAGTATTTCCATATTCCAAGCACTGTGCTAAGCACCATGGATACAAATATAAAAATAAAGGCAATCCACTCACTCAAGAAACTTACCTTTAAAGAAAGAGACAACACATAAAGGAGATTGGTGGCCAGAGAGGGGCACTTTAGTTCAGAAAGTTACAGGGATGACAAAAGGGGACATACATTGATAGACTGATAATCCTATCCCAGAAAAAAGGCAAGGTTGATTTGATCATGGTTCTTCCAGATCTGGAGCAGGAGGATGGGATGGGCAGGAAAGGGTACATATTTGGTGGCAAGGCTATGGAAGAGATGGCTGGAGAATAAGGAGTGAACTAAAACATGGTGGCTGGGGCTTTCCTTAAACTGTTTTTCAGGAGTAGCGGGCAGCAATCAGGACAGGAGACCCATGCTAGATGTTTTTCTGGGTTGCAAGAGTGTTGACAGGGTTGACTCTGGGCAGAACAGTTAACATTCCTACTATCTACCACATAGAATTGTTCTGAGAAAAGAGACTTATAAATCTTAAAGTGCCATGTAAATGGGAATTGTGGTCATAGAAGTAGATATATATTTGTCTCTTCCCAGAACCTATACAGTCAGCTATGTAGGTGGAATTCCAGGCCAGTAAAGTATCAAAGAAACTTCTTTAGTGAATAAAACTATCATATCTCAGCTATGACAAGAAAGTAAAAGACAGAAGAGTTGACTCTATGTGTAGAAGCATTCAAAAGATACCAGTGGATTTGAGAATACAAGAAACTAAGAGCTAAAATGTGAGAGAAATGATTATTAATAACGATTATCTTGGGGAGATTCAGAGCTTCCCCCCACACTTCTTAAAAAGTCCTGATCTTAAGTTCAGTTCTTAAGGACACTGCTGATAAAATCAGACTCACTCTCTAGTTGAAGGCCCCATCCTCGTGGAAACTATTGTGTTCTACTCAGCCTTCCTGGGGTATACATTCTTTGAATTGATAGCCTAAAGCTGTGGGTAGTCTGGTATAGAGATACTTTCTCTACCCAAGAGATACTTAGCCTTTCATTTTAATATAGCCCACCTCCAATCACATTAACCAATTAGATTTGGTTGCTGTTTGATGAACCACTTACTGTTTTGAAGGGTATATAAAGTGTGAGTCCCCTACCATGGTACAATTAGTTATCCTAGAAGAAAAATGGCTTGTGGTCTATCTTGTAAATGCCTTAAAGAGACATCCACTTTTGTTAGGGGTTATTCATTTGAACATGGCTAGAAGTTGAAAATGTTTTTATTATAAGTAACTTACTTGATATGCCCTGTTTTAAAATCAGTCACTCAATGTATTTATTATATATTTCATCCCAGAACTTTTTGTTATAATTGAAGTTAATTTGACAACTTTTAAATAAATTCATTTTTGTATTAGAGTCCATCTTCTTATAAAAAGTATTCTGTTATTAATTCCTTAGCAGAATCATATCCCCCTAATGGGGGAATAAATAATGCCAAGTATAAAAATTGAGTCCTAATTTTCTGTTTGTATCTGAGTTTCCTATATATATCAACATGACAATTGGCCAAACTAAATTGTAAATTCCTTGGTCTAAAAGATTCCAGATTTGATTTTCTAATAATAGAGATACAAGGTTTGAGCTAACTTTCATTATCTGACCTGGTTGTTGGCAAAGTAAATTTAAATTTGTGTTAAGATTTTGTAGGAAATTTTTAGCTGAGAAGAAAATTTCTACAAGTGACCTGAGCTGGAGAAGAATTGCTCTCAGACCACACCTGAATCACAGGACGACATCAGATATTTCCAAAGGAACAGAAGGAAACACATCTATGAAATTTATTTTGCTATTTATTTTTTTCCTTTGTGCCTTTTATTTGTAAGTTCTACTTATCAAAGGGGATTGACCTCTCTGAGTTTGTCAAAATGTTATCAAAGGGGATTACCCCCTTTGATTTTGTCAAAGTGCCATCCATCTTTCCCCTGTTCCCCTCACACTGTTTCCCTTCATAAGTCCCATAGTTAGAAACTCTTAATGGAGTGTTTGTTGTCAGCTAATGACCCACTGAGGAGGCCATGCCTCTCAATAGAATCAAATTGGGGAACAAGAGAAATGACTATTAATAACCAATATCTTGGGGAGATTCAGAGCTTACACACACACACACACACACACACACACACACACACACACACACACACACACACACACTTCTCACAAAGTCCTGACTTTAAGTTCAATTCTTAAGGACATTGCTGATGATTGGATTGGACTCACTTTCTTGTTCAACACCCCATCCTGGAGGAAGCTACTCTGTCCTGCTCATGCTTTGGTGGGGTATAGATTCTTTGAATTGATAGTCTAAAGTCTGGCTGGTCTGTATAGAGATACTTTCCCTATTTAAGAGGTATTCATCCCTTCATTTTAATATAGCCAGCCTCCAGTCACGTTTACCAATTAGATTTGATTGCTCTTTGATGGACCACTTACTGTTTTGAAGGGTATATAAACTGTGAGTCTGCTGCCATGATTGTCTTTGGTCTAAGAGAGATGACCAAGTGACCATCCCTTTCTAATAACCTGCTGGCCTTATTAATAAAATGATTAAATTACCCAGAAACTATGTCTCTCAAACCTTTTTTAAATGCCACAAATGCTATAGGACTTTGAATTCAGAATGGGTCAAAACATTTACCTGTAAGGTAAGTCAATTAAATCCAATTCAACAAGCATTTATTAAGTACCTACTATGTGCAGGACACCATGCTGGGTACTAGGGATATAAAAACAAAAATAAATTAGGACCTTCTCACAAAGAGTTTATAATCTACTAAGGGATTACAGCATGTATACAAATGAGTATATACAAAATAAATATAAAGCTTTGCATGTATCATATATATATGATATCTCTTCAAATAGACTATGAGTTTCTGGAGGGCAGAAATTTTCATTTTTTCCCCTTTTATCTTCAGTACCTAGCACAGTGCCTGCTATATAGTAGGTATTAAATAAATTATTGTTGATTGGTTGATAAATGGGGGGGAGGAAAGCATTAACAGCTGAAAGAATCAAGAAAATCCTTTTGTACAAGGTGGCAATTCAGTTGAAGCTTAAAGGAGCTAGGAATTCTAAGGGACAACATAGGAGAACAGTTCAGCTCATTGATGACACACTACACAAAGGAAGAGGAAGTGGAAATGATGTCATGTGAAGGAAACAATCTGAGAAGTACTAATATGAAATCAGTCTATAAAGACAAATTGTAAGGCAGATTTTGAAAGAGTTTCGATGCCAAAGAGAAGAGTTTGTGTTTCATCCTAGAGGCAATGCAATAGCTGGGCACTCAAGTTTCTTGAGCAGAAGAGAGATGATGCTTAGACATGTGACTTAAGTCTATCAGTTTGATAGCTATGTGGAGGATTGTTAGGTAACGGAGAGACTTGAAGCCAAGATACCAATTAGGAGGCAATTTCAGTAGAGATATCCATCTACTCTGAGAGCTTGTCTCCTGCTGTGTGTGTCTCTGGGTGATCTCATTAGCTACCATGAGTTTAACTGTCAAGCTTTTGCAGATGAACAACAGATCAATACCAGATTCGTCCCCAATCTCTCTTCTGAGCTCCAGTCCTATGCTACTAATTACATTTTGGACATCCCTAATGGAACGGTAAGAATCTCAAATAGAAACATGTTCAAAAGAGAACTCATTAACTTTTCCCCCAAACCCATCCCTCTTCCACAGGAAGACCTGTGTTCAAGTTCCACTTCTGAAACATACGGTCTGTTTGACACCAGGCAAATCACTTAATCTCCTTTTGCTCTAGGCAACTGCCAACTGTATGTTTCAGAGGTTGTGCCTACCTGCACTGTTACAGGCAGTTTCCTCATGAAGAATTCCCCATGCCAATGAAATCCCAAGTCCAATCCCTATCCCTTTCATTGTACTTTAAGTTATGAAAAGGGTTTTACAAGGTTTCACAATAACCTCTTCAACCAAGCAGTGCAGAGAGTATTAGTCCCATTTTACAGATGAGGAACTGAGGTTCATCATGGTCAGGTCACTTGTTTGTGATGCAATCAGAAATGGAGCTCAGCTGTCACTGGACTCAAAGTGTGGCCCTCCTTTCCCTAACCCATAATAAATACCTCTCTACATTTGTCTAGGACAGGGGTGGGGAACCTGGTTCCCCACCCCTAGTCTAGGAGTTCATCAGTACTTTGTGAAAGAACAATATAAATAATGAGAAAAGAAATCAGATTATAAGGTGTTTGTTTTGTTTTGTTTTTTTTAGTTAAGAGGTAGAGAGAAAACAGATACAATAGATTTATTTTAGGCCATAGGTTCTAGAAATGTGGAAACACTGAAAATAATAGTTGCTTTGGTTAACAGAGCCAAGTAAAGAATTTGGGATGTTGATGGGTTTTTTGCAGGTGTTGGGTATTTCTTCTATTTTTGGTTGTTTGGGTTTTGTTGTTGTTGTTTTTTGAGGGTAAGAGAGACCTGGAAATAAAAAGGAAAGAGTCCATAGAAAGGCAGAGATTGGGTATGTTAAGAGAGATAGGTTAAGTGTGAGATAGATGTGCCTGAAGATGCAGAAGGCATAGAGCACAGGATTATATGATTCCCTTTCTAACTAAAACTAAAATAACATACAGCGATCTAAGGCAATTTCAAAAGGCTCATGATGGAAAATGCTATCTACCTCCAGAGAAAGAACAATGGAGTCTGAATGCAAATCGAAGTATACTATTTTTACTTTTTTTGTTGTTCTTTCTCATGTTTTTTTCCCTTTTTGTTCTGATTCTTCTTTCACAACATGGCTAATGTGGAAATACGTTTAAAATGATTGAACACGTCAGATTGCTTGTCATCTTGGGGAGGGAGGAAGAAATGGAGGGAGAAAAAATTTTGAATTCAAAATCTTATAAAAGTGAATGTTGAAAACTATCTTTACATGTAATTGGAAAAAATAAATACTATTAAGTAAAATAACATGTTAGAGCAGCCATAAAACAATATATCAGAGAGGGCAATCCTAGCCAAGCTGCCCGGTTCTACACAATACCAAATTTGAGTGTCTGCAAAGGAGTGTTCAGTAATCCAAATGCTCAGGTGAGATCAGAAACAAGTTTCTCTAATACACAGCTGAGTGTTCAGTCCAGTGACTGGACTGTATCATACCACTCAGACACACAGTATATTAAGTGGTGCCAGGTACCTTCATAGATGAGGCAAATGAGAATCTAAATGAACAGGAACTAAGTGACTTAAGGATTAATCTGTAACTATGGAAAGATATTAGATAAGAAACACAATCCCTGACCTCTCGGTACATGTATGGGGAAAAGAATACACAGGGTGATTCAGATATTTACTATAACCAGTTGACATGCCTATTGATGAGGAGTTGATATATAGAAAGACTATATGGAAAAACTTGGGGGGACCACAGGTAATAAAATAGGAACCAAAAAACAAAAGTGAGAGGCTTTCATTCATGTTTACCAGTAACTAGTAAATAAACTGGTGGTCTACCAATGGAATGTGTATATGAATCTTATTATATTAAATGTGTGTATATGAATCAAATTACATTAAGGTCCTCAAATCTCATTTTTTCAAACTCTTCCATTTAAAAACTGACTTCAAATGATATTTCCAAGATTCATTAAATAAGCTGGTATTAAGCATATAATAAGGTATTCACTAAATAAGCAAGTATTAAGCACATAATAATTGTAAGCTAAGCACTGAGAAAGATAGGAACAACATAATCATTATGATAACTAAGCTTGGCCTTAGAGAATAATTGAAAAAAAATGAACCTTTTTTCATTCTTTGTAGAGATGGAATATGATGAGTGCAGGATATTGTTGATAGTAAGAGGCCCAGTGGCTATTAGATGGTTTTACTAAATTGCTTTTTTTTTCCTCCTTGTTTTTAATTCTTTGCTATAAGAGATGATTCTAAGGACAGGGGAGGAGAGGAATAGATTTAGAAATTAAGATGGTGTAAATTATCACCTCCTTATTCTTAGAGCTCTGTCTCTCTTGATGCAACTTAAAACTGTAAGAGTTTTTTGACTGCCATGCAGAAGCCACAAAGCTCTGCTTTTGCATTAAGTGGAACTGGTTTAAGTGAAAGACTCAATCTCTCAGAAAACAATTGGACAAATGCAGCTCTAGAAGTTCACATATTAAAGAACAATAATATTGTTTTATCCCCCTGGAGGACTGCAGTTCTATCAGCTGTACAATTTAATCACCTGTTTTTTCAGACTGGTTCTTTTTCATTTCCCAAGAAAGGCTCTTTTTTCTCCTTTTTTTGAACTGGAAGGGCTTGAATTGATTAGCAAAATCAGTGATAATAATATACTATTTGCATAATGTAAGCCCTTAGTGTATTAAATTCATTCACAATTCATATATACATATATATATATATATATATAATATATGTATATATACATGCACATACATATATGCATACATTTCTTTTTGGAAGGATGCACACTATAGCCACTGTCTCTAGACATAGCCAGCTTCCCTATTCCCAATTCAAAAAAACCAACCAGCTGCTACATAGCCAAAAGGCTTTATTATTTACACACAACTCTTCCCTAGCTATTATTACAGATTGATTTTTTTGTGAAACTGGGGAGCAAAAGAAATAATTTATTTCCACTGAATACCTGCTATAACTCTGATTTTTTATTCCTGTTTATTTATTGTTAAATTAAATTTTCGTCAGCCTCAAACCTGTGCACCTATTAGTCATGTTGTTTGCTTAAATGTCATCATTTGTTTTTCCCAAGACCTCAAAAGATTAAGATTAATTGTTTAAACTTGCTTACTGTTCTCACAGTTCACCAGTAGTGAAGCTCAATATGGGGGGGGGGGTGCGAAGGAGGGGTAATAATTAAAGATGAGACCACCTGATTCCTCTAGCAAAAAGTCTTAGGCTGGACAGCATGCCATTTCTTTTTTCAGTGCTTTCAAGTTCAGGTGACAGTTGACCGAGGATGAGAGAGATTAGAAAAAAATTCAGAGATTCAGGGAGAGAGCAGACAATAATTCAAGGAATCAAAATGGTACAGTAAAAGGATGACTTGCTTTGGATTTAGAGGATCAAGATCCATATTCTAGTTCTGCTACTTACTACCCGTCACTTCACCTTCCTGGGCCTCAGTGTCCTTATCTGTAAAACAAGGAGGTTAGGCCAGGTATCCTCTAAGTTGTTGTTTGTTGTTGTTGTTGAATCCTGTCGAGACTTTTCATGACCCCATTTTGGGGTTTTCTTGACAAAGATGCTGGTATGCTTCACCATTTCCTCCTCCAGCTCATCTTACAGATGAGGAATGGGATCATGAAAAGTCTATACCACCTCTTCCCTCCTATGCTCAGCAAAATCACTGATAGGAAAAATGTGATCAGTACCACTGGCTTCCCCAGGCAATACTCTAGGGAATGAAGAGGGAGAAGAAAAAGGACTGAAGAGTAGATCTGAGCATCTCACCTGTTACTATATGCATCATACATTTGCTATTTCAACCCAATCTGTTATCAACTCCCTTGGTCAATTTCCAAACACCTGTGTCTAGGGAATGCCTGATTAGACCTAGGATCCATCCTCAATCTCCTCATCTGTACTTATCACCAATGGATAATGTATATCAAATAATCCCCTTCTCTCTCAAGAGTTCTGATTCCCAAACTCTCATGTAACCCCAATCCCAAAAGACATGGATATGAGACTCTTTCCTCATTGGTAGAGATCAGTGCTCTAGACCTACATGAAAGGCAGTGAAGAGATGATGGAGAATGGAAGAGAGAAAAGTTCTTAAGTCTTTTTTTTAATTTGTTTTTTTTTTTAATCTGGGATTACCTATGAGACACTGCCAAAGAATTTATCCTTCTCTGGCTAGAAGGTTAGATTTCAAAATGATGCGATCTAGGAAATTCAAAATACCTTCTCTTTGACACAAGAATTAAGGTTCATAAATATTGTCCATAACCTCATAGCCATCAAGCAAAAAAAAAAATAGCCACTAGTCATTCCTCTACTTGGGCTGACATGTGACTCTTGAGCAGCTCTATCTGACCACACAATCACTGGCTTCTCCATTGAAGTTTCTTTCAAGACCAATGGAAATTGGGAAGACTCGTAGCTTTTCCAGTTCTACCTAAGAACTCCTAGCACTTGGTTTTTCCTTATTTCTCTGCCATATCTCTGGAGAGAGAATAGCTTAAAGAAAGAAGGTTTGTTCTGTTGTATACTCTTCTGTCTTGTCAATAGCAAATCACAAAGAGGGATGACTGATCCAATAAGAATTTTTTTCCCTTGAGTCTCAATCAGCCCATAATCAAGATGTTTTTTGTCCTGTAATCATGGCACCAGTGGACCTCCACAGCACCTACCCTCCAGTGCCCTTTGAAGGCTTCTAACAAAGGTCCATGCTCAGTAATATCATTCAATTGATTAGGGGACTCATCAAATTGATCAGTCTCTACTCAACAATTCCCTGGAAAGACAGACTTAAAAACTTTCCCCCTAGTACTTGTCAGGGAGGCACATAATGAGGCTCCTTAACTCCTTCGGATCAGTAGGTAATCACTCAGTGATACCCATATCAATACAACTAAAAAAGCAAGTGGAAAGACAGAAGGCATAATTGGTCCCCTGACAGCCTTCGGGGGAGGGAGGGTGTTAATTTTTCCTCTAATAAGACCTTCACTCACTAGGATGTGAGCAATTGAACAACAGGAAAAATAGAAGCCCTGCAGACCTGATAGCCAGGGTCAGCTTTACCACCAGTTTCAGATTTGCACTCAGAACCCTAGAAATAGTGAAGTCACAGATCAGCAATGAGAATGAAATGAAGGAACATGTTCTATCACTACCATATGCATGGTCAGGCAGGTCACTTCCCTGGACCCTATCAATTAATCACCCCTACAGCCTTAATATCCAGGGGCAACATGAGTAGATTCTGAACAGGGATGCCCTAGTCTTAGAAGTTAAACTGATCCAATGTCACTCATTATCAATTTCTATCATTGTCAGTTTCCAGATTTCTCCTGAATCTTCTTTTCTTTACCTTTTTTACCTTGTTTCTTTGAGAGAATAGATACTCTCCCTAAAAGACAGCAGATGAAAATTGGGTGAGGACCTTTGGAAACTCTTCCATCCTCACTCTACTAAGGAAACATTCAGAATTCTTACTGAATCTGGGCATGAGAGCCAATTCTTAGTGTTATGGGTGCATTAAGTAACCAGTCTAAAGCACTTAGAAAGCAGGAAGAGCTCTAAGAGAGAACAAATATTTCTAATCTATAGGAAGAAAGCCTCTGACCTCCAGCTGATGAACTGAAAAGCATTTTTGTCTTTCTTTCCTTTTAGAGTAAAAAAAGGTCTGTATTTGCTTAATGCTTTGATAAAAACTAAAAAGAAGAGAAAGGTTGAATGATGACTTTGGGGATTTCCATAGCTCCCCTGCTACTGTCTTCCAGGCACATCCTTCAGTTCTACTTTCATTTTCTGATGTTTAAAATCAGAAAGGCCACTGAGCTGGAAAATTCCACTTTGTTCTTCCCTGGGCTTCACCAGCAAACTAAGTGACTTTGGGAGCTCCCTGCAGAGCCTCTCCAGAAGCCACCAGCATTTCTTTCTGCTCCTCTTGAAAAGCACTGATCATTTGTTATTCTAATTAGATGTCTGTAATTTTTTTTTATTATTTATACATCATCATAAGTTTGTACAACCCTGTACAAAGCATGGAAGTTTGGAACTTACATTCTTGCCCCAGAGAGTCTAGGTAACAAAATGACAAAGAAAAAAAGTGAATATTGCCTATTATTAAGGAGCACATGAGAGTAACATGGCTATTAACTTGTACATACTAGGAACTCAATAAAATATTTATCAAATGAATGGATCAATCAGAAAAGCCCTACAAAGCGTGATGTGACAAATACGTCCTCAAAGGAAAAAAGAAAAGATGTTTTACAGAGTTGAGAGAAAGGGTGAGTGACTCAATTTATTGACTTTTTTTTTAGTACTTCCAGGGTCTCCAATCTTGTCAATATTGGTTTTCTTTCTTGTGGGATAGATAATAACCCATCCTTGGTTTTTTATGCTATATGACTCTTGACCATGTACTCCTGTAAATCTACCCCAGAGATCTACCCAACATGCCAGGGTCCTCCTTTTAAATTTCCAGCTATTTCATGGATTCTAATAGAGAAAGTAATGAGTACATGGGTAATCCTTTGCTCTAGCTACCTGACCACGTCAGTTCCTCTTATGGTAAGTTACCAGGATCTGTGCTAACTTGCTAGAGATACTAAATGTAACCCAGAAACTTCCCTCAGCACCTGAGGTCTCCTCACTCAGGAATATCCAACCACCTCTATAGCTTTCACCACACGGAACAACCCTCTGTAAGGTCTGCCCACTTATCCAATTGGTAAGCTCTTCTTTGACTCCATTTTGTAGAAGGACACAAACTGGTGTTATTTCCCCTTTTCTGGATCCTGGATTTCAAAACTATGTCACCATGCTGGCACCTCTATCCTTTACCCCCACATCATTCTTCAGCTCCTTTACTGTGTTATCTTACCCTATTAGGATATAAGCTCTTTGAAGGTATAAACTGTCTTTCTTTTTGCTTGTATTTGTATCCCTAATATTTAGCATAGTAGTATATAGTAGTATACAATAAATGCTTAATAAACGGTATATAGTAGATGCTTAATAAATGTTTGTTTCCTTACTTCATTCCTTGTAGTCTTAGGTTGTTTTCTGAGCCACTGAGAGTAAATCAATCAACTAGCATTTATTAAGTTCCTGCTATGTGCCAGACATTGGTCTAAGTACTGGGGATACAAAGATAGGCAAAAAACAAAAAGGCAAAAAACAAAAAGGCAAAAAAAAAAAGTTCCTAGTCAATCTAGTAGGGAAGAAAACAGGTAAACAACTGTGTGCAGGCACAGGATAAATTGGGAATGGTCTAGAGGCAAGGCACTCAGACTAAGGAAGGCTAGAAAAGGCTTCTGGCCGCAGGTCAGACTTTAGCTTAGACTTGAAGGAGGCCAGAGAAGTTAGGTAGCATGTACGAGAAGGAAGAAAATTCCAGGCACAGAGGATAACCCATGAAAACATTCAGAGTTATGAGACATGTCATGTGTGAGGAAAAACAAGGAGGTCAAGGTCACCTGATGAACTGTTGAACTTAATTCAAAATCACTCAGATGAGATAGGCATAACTATCTACACAGGAAAAGCCAAGTGGATGAAGTTCACCAGCATAATTGTGAAAAATCAGAGATGGTAAGGGGAAGGTGTAAAGGGTGAAGACTCAAATTTTATCATTTTGCTCTAAAACTAGTCACATAAATCTACCTCACCAACGTTAATCTCACCCTCAATCATAATATCACATCTATATGATCATCCAGTCAGCTATATAATAGGGGACAGGGTCTGAATCACATGAGGATTCATATTGGACATGATTATGTGCACTGCCAAAACCCTTCTCCAGAACAGTGCCATAGGTTTCCCCCTTCTTTAGGTCAAATATCTGAAGACATCAGAGAAGCAGAAGTCCTGCCACCCACAGCAATGACTTTCAAAACATTTGGAACCATCAGCAGTTTTGCCATTGATGTTTCAGCCACATATTTTCCTGTCACTGACACTGAACTTCATCCAAATGCTAATCCATAAGTCCTAAGGACTACTATTAAAAAGCCAGAGGCCCCTGGGGCTGAATAAGCAATTCTTTCCTTGTAAAACTGAGAGAGAGAGAACCATGATGGTGAAACACATGAGTGTCCAGGGACTTGCAAATAAATGCTCATGGTGAAGTGGAAAAGGTCATGGACTTGTGATAAATGAGTACAAAGCTATTCACCTTTCAGCTCTATAGCTGCCCACAAAGGCATATTTAACAAGAACCCAGGTTAATGCCCCAAGACATAAAGAACTCTAGCACACCTGGTGAAAGTCAAGCATAGGTAACTGCCCCTATACCTTTATCCCACCTACCTGAGCCATCTATGACTCCATCTTTAAGGTTAATGAACAGTAAAAAGCATTTAAGTCAAAAGAGCTTCTGCCAAGTTATAGCTATACACAGAGAAAGCTGTACTGGAATTACTATTGAACAAATCCCCAAACACGTTCAGTAACAAAAGACTTCACATTTAACTATGATCTCTATATTATGACCCTAAAGAGGGCCACAAAGAGTCAGACATGACTGAAATAACTCAATAACAACAACAATTATTATGACAAGAAGCCAGAGCCCATTCAAAATCTGCCCTTAAAGCCCCTTAATTTTTTCTCCCTGCCTCTGGTTTTAGCTTCCTCAAGGTAAATGTTAGGGGAAGGGGGGGAAGGGATGATGAATTTTGCTATGAGACTTTGTATTTCATCCATCTGTCAAATGTATCTCCCTGACTCCCTGCCAAATCCGATCGATGGAGATGTGCAGTGTGTAGACCACAGGCTTCCAATTAGTCAGCTAATCATGTAAATCCTCCCATCATCTCTCACAGTGGGATGGGGGCATTGAGCCTGACTCAGAGGGATGGCTCTATCAGCACTAACTGAGTATGTGTGCCAAAGAATACTGCACCAGAAATATCAGAAGGAGCCCACCTATCTCATGCTGAACTAAGCCTTCTGCTTTCTTCCCCATATTAGGTATCCCTTTGTTATCTAGGCTGACTCCTACAGAGACTCTGATTTCTGCCACTGGATTCCAGTATTAAAATTCAGAAAGGCAAGCAGAGAAGTTTTTTCTTCTTTTCATTTTATCTAAAATCTTACTGAACCCATTGGCAATTACTTCCTAGTAACGTATAATGTGCCATAGGTTAAAAGTGTAAACATATTTTTTCTTTCTTCTCACCTTTTTATTAAATTATAGAATTTAATAGCATACCATTTACCTTGTCTTCAATGCACAGAGCAGAGGTAGGATGTTACAGTGGTAAAGATAGTGGATATGAAGGCAGAGGACCCAAGTTCAAATCTTCTTTCTGCTAGTTATTATCAGGATGACCTTGAGGAAATCACTTAATCTCCCTGGGACTTGTTTCCTCATTTGTAAAATGTGGGATTGGACAAAATAATCCCTAAGGTTCCTTCTAGCTCTAAGTCTGCGATCCTGTGCTTAATGCTGAACCATCAAATCCAATTTCCTCATATTTCAATTAAGAAACTGAAGCACAGAGAAGTCAAACGTCCTCAGAATCACACAGCGAATAAGTGCCTGAGGCAGAATTTGAATCCAGGTCTTCCTGAGTGTAAACTGGTGAAATCAAGAAAAAGCATATATACTCCCACTTCCCTGAGCCATTGGGGAAGGTCTTTCTGTATTTCCTCTTGCTTTGCTCTCCACAAGGAGCCCACTCGCCACAATCTCTTTCCAAGCTATAAAATTCATCTCACATAGTACCTGAACCAGAATTCCCTTTGCAACATCCCCATTGAGTAGCTTCTAATTGAAGACTTACAAGGACTGAGGACTCAATACTCCATTGCATCTGAATTCTCAGCTATGTGAGTACATTGTGCAAACAGATTTGTGCAGTTTGTAACAAATCCATTCTTTCCCAGCTTGTCCATTTTCTCCCCTAAAGCCTTCACAGGGGAGTCTCCCCAACAATCTGGGGGCTGTTCCCTAAATCTTTTCATATCCTGTGAATAACAACAATAGGACATATGAATCATCTATTGGTTAGCCCTTGATCTTACCACATGGCCAAGCAACTTCCCTTCTGACTCCTGCACCTCCCTGATAATATCCTTCACACTGCTTCTAATGCACAATTATTTAACTATTTATCTACTATGAAAAGAGGCATACTACGCTACAAAAATATTCATCCCCCAGGTTCAGCACTGTAATTTTTTTGCTGTTAGAGATACCAGTTACCCCTATAAATACACTTAAATCTAGCTAATTTTGTCTTTAAATATTTGGGTCTGGCTTTTGAAAGCAACAATCTACTTTCATAAACTGGTTATTTCTTTCTGTTTTCACAAGAAAGGTGTGAAAACTGACTAAGCGATACTCTCACCCTGGGGATCCAGAAGCACAGAATGGAATGGAATTTAATATCAATATTTTACTTTGTTTTTCTTTTGCCCTGATCCTACTCCCATAGAAGCAACTACCTAGTTACAGAAAATGAAGGAGACCAAATCTCACTTCATCATTCCCTATCAACAGGACCTGGGGAGTTGACACAGAAACTGTCTGGAATTCTACATAAAGACCTCTGGTGGGTCCAGGGCAAGCTAAGTAAAACATAGCAATTTGAAAAAATAAAAACAGTGATGTCAGTAACTGTCCACAGCTTGTCTCAGGATATCCCAGTTATTGGCTGTAACTAGATTCTCTTGGATGCCAGGTTTTCACTGGCAAAATAATACATTGAAATAGTTCCAGAAGATGAGAGCAACTGATTTTTGCTGAATAGTTGAGGCCAAAAAAAGAGGCTTTTATTTATATTCAATAACAGTGTAACATTGTGGAAAGAGAGGGGGACTGTAATTACCTTTCTTCTGCTTGATTAACAGATTTTCACAATTCTGCCAATGCCTTTGATTGGCCATCTTTTCCCAGAAGACCTGAGTTCTATTGGTCAACAAACATTTAATAAGCTTATACTATATGCCAAACATTGTGCTGTGCAAGATACAGAGTATACAAACAAAACAAAACAGAAAAAGACAAGTGACCTTGCTCTCAAGGAGTTTACATTCTTATGGAAAAGATGATATGCACATATTTACATATATAGATAAATAAAAATACATATAAAATAGATGGAAAGTAAGCTTTGGGGGAGAAATCTGAGGGGGCAGAGGGGGGAAGGGGTGCCAGGAAAGGTACTATCTTTTGTTTGTATACGATCTCATGCAAGAGAAAACACTATTTCCTGAGGTAGCCCATTCCATTTTCAAATAGCCCTAATTTTAAAGAAATTGTTACTTACATCAAACTGAAATTTACCTCCTTAAAACTTCAAACCATTGCATCTTTTCATTTCCCATGAAGATGTATTCCTCTGGACTTCTTCCTCATGCTCCTGTGGCAAGGACCTTCCCCCTACACCCTGCTTTTCAGCTTTATTTTGTGTCTTCTCTTTGCCTATTAGAATGTAAGCTCCTTGAGGGCAGGGACTATCTTTTGCCCTTTTTGTATCTTCAGAACTTAGCACAATGTCCTACATGTAGGAGGCACTTGATATATGTTTATTGACTATGTGACTGCTCCTAGCTATGCACTGTGGGGCCAAACAGAACGAGTCAAATCCATCTGCTACATGAAAGGCTTTCAAATACTTGCTTCTTGGTTAAGTCTTCCCTCTCTTACGCCAAATATTCCCAGTTTCTTAACACAGCATCTTACGGCATAAAATTAAAGGCCCTTTACCCCCTCTGGTTGTCTTCCTTTGGACACCTTACAGCTTATTAATATTTTCTGAACTGGTGATCATATAACTAAATTCAATGCCCTCAATATATTGACAAATATATGTGTGTATTTTATCTAGTAGATATGCAGATAAATGTATATTGATATATGTGGAGAGATGATTCTTTGGGGGATATGCATTAAATTAGATAACCTCTGAGGTCCTTTCCAACCATAAAATGCTATAATTCTGTACAAGGGTGTCTGTAGAGCACCCAAAACTGAGATGGATGGTTATACCAACTGTTAGATATGAAAAATTAGGGCCAGGAAGTCATTACTTAATTTGGAACCAAAATGCAGGGAATACCAAGAAATTTACCCCAAAGCTTTGTTTACTCTTTTAATTAATGCCACTTTTATTACTTTCTATACATAATCAGAAATGGATTCACCAAGTCTTCTCCTAACTCAATCACCCTCAACAGTATATGGGTTTCTGCAGTAATAAAGCCCTAAACTAGCATGGTAGTCCTAGATTTCAAGAAGAATATATAAACACAAGAAAGATTGAGGAAACAGACATTGGAAAGCTTGATAGTCGATTGACAGTAAGTAGTGAGAAGGGGAAATATTGAGGGTAATATCAAGGTGTCAAGCACAAGTGATTAAGTGCCACAAAAGATTGAAAAATTGAAGTCAGAAGTACAATCAGATTGGGGATAGAAGAGGGATAAGAAGCTGAGTTTTGGATATGTTGAGTTTAATGTAGAGTGCTCAAGTACAGATGTCTTATCATAGTTGGAAATGTGGGTCTACAGTACGGCATAAAAGACAAGGCAGAAAATGACATCTGGAGGTACCTGTGTGAGCATAGTAGTGGAAGATGTGAGAGTGAATGAGATCACCAAGACCTCGTAAAGAAAAAGAGAAGAGGGTTGAGGAAAGATAAGACATCAGAGAAATACGTTAGAGGGCTGGTTTGCCCTACTAACATGGGTTGATGAGGAATGAAGGATACTATGAAGGAATGGTGGGTTCTCTCTCCGTATCTGGGTATGCCTGTGATCATGACATTATCACTGCCTTTGTGGTGAAGAAAACACAAGGAGTAATTGAGTTCCAATCAGCCCACTTGATGAACAGTTGAACCAATAAGCAATTAAAAGGCAGGATCAGTGGTATCACCACAGACAGAATGGTGAAAGAAGAAAAGCAGCAGGAAACTACTATTGTCTAGTTGATTCCCCAGTTGCCTAGACATTGACACTCTAAGGAGGCTGTGAGTGAACCAGGCTTGGAGGTTACTTCCTAGTACTTTTGTGGCTGATGAAGAGGTCTGAAATAAGCATAAAACATTTTCCTGGATTTCCTGGATTTGCAGTATTCCTATAGATAAGTTTGTGACCACCTGGGTCTAAGAGGAGCTGTGAGTACATAGCCAGTATAGTGTTTATTTTACTATATTCTGCTTTAAAACTTTTGCTTCTGTGATTATTAGGGAAGAACCAAATATAACTAAACCGTTCTTTATTGTTGTCATTGTTCAGTTATGTCCAAATTTTCAAGACCCCATTTGGGGTTTTCTAGGCAAAGGTACTAGATTGGTTTGCCATTTCCTTCTCCAGCACTTTTATAGAAGAGGAAATGGAAGTAAACAGGGTTTAATGACTTGCCAGAGTCACACAGCTAGTATATGTCTGAGGGCAGATTTGAACTCATGAAGCTGATGTAAGAAAAGAGAGGGATAAGAAAAGGGGTGGGGCTGATAGAAGGGAGAATGGATTAGGGGAGGCAGTGGTCAGATGCAAAACTCTTTTGAGGAGGTACAGGGTGAAAGGAGGGGGAGAGAGAGAGAAGGATAATCAGGAGGGGAAAAGCACGATGGAGGGAAATACAAGGTAATCATAACTGTGAATGTGAATGGGATGAGCCCACCCATAAAATGGAAGCAGATAGCAGAGTGAATTAAAAAGCAAAATCCCACAATATGTTGTTTACAGGAAATACAGTAGAAGCAGAGACACACAGAGTAAAGGCAGAATCTATCATGCTTCAGCTGAAGTCAAAAATAAAAAACAGAGGTAGCAATCACATTAGACAAAACAAAAGCAAAAATAGATCTAATTAAAAGAAATAAGCAGGAAAAACACATATTGCTAAAAGATACCATAGACAACAAGGTAATATCATACTAAACATATATGCATCAAATGGTATAGCATCCAAATTCTTAAAGAAAAAGTTAAATGAATTCCAGAAGGAAATAGTAAAACTATACTAGTGGGTGACCTCAACTTTCCCCTCTCAGACCTAACCAAAAGATAAAGAAAGAAGTTAAGATGAACAGAATTTTAGAAAAGTCAGATGTGCTAGCCCTCTGGAGAAAATTGAATGGGAATAGAAAGGAATATACCTTTTTCTCAGCAGTACATGGCACCTAGGCAAAAATTGGCCATGTATTAGAACATAAAAACTTCACAACCAAATGCAGAAAAGCATAAATATTAAATGCATCCTTTTCAGATCATAATGCAATAAAAATTATTTTCAATAAAGGGAGATGAGTCTTTCTGACTTTAGGCCTGGCACTCTATCCACTGCATCACCTAGCTGCCTGTCCTTAAGTCACCTTTATTAAGGTATTTAATCACATAATTAAACTCTATTGTAACACCATACCAAGGGGAGAATACAGTTTTTCCAGTTGTTGAGGACTGAGCTGAGAGTCTAATCAGATAAATCTACCATAACCACACCCCTAGACTAACAAGATTAATATTATCACCTGAAAGAAAAGTGATATCAGAAGATAGAGATGTGGCCCTCTGAGAACTATAGAGATCTTAGGCTTGTTATTAAACAGGATCAGGCAACTAGCCAAAAGTGGCCTCTGGTGGTTATATACTAATTTGTTAATGTCTTTAAAATCCCAATGTTTTATATTGCAATCATATCGCAATATACAGCAGTTTATTGCTGCTGATGCATCAGGTTCCAATGGTCTGCACAATTCATTCAGAATTTTATCTAAACAAAGGATTGTGTATAGACTTATTAGTTTACATTTTGTATCCTCCAGTAGAATGTAACTTCCTTGAGAGTGAGAATAGTCTTTCATTTTGTCTTTACGTCACCATGACATAGTATAGTTTCTTGCTCGTAGTAGCATTCACTGGATTGGATTTGATCACTATCAAAAAGTGAAACACGTTACTGCGTGCTATATACTTTCTACATACAGAAGCACCTAGGTGGTAGGTGGTTCTGTAGTGAGTACACTGGTCATAGAATCAGGAAGACCCGAGTCCAAACATAACTCAAGTTACTAGCTATATAACCCGGGCAAGTCACTTAACCTTCATTACCTCACTTTCTTCACCCATAAAATGGAGGTAACAATAGCACATATCTCACAGGGCTGTTGTGAGGATGAGATGGGATAAAATTTGTGAAAGGTGCTTAGCACAGAGCCTGACATAGGGTAGGCACTTAATGCTTAGTCCCTTTCCCCCTTTCCTTTCCCTATTAAATGAATAAATGGGGGGGGGGAGAGAATTATCTGTTTTTCAAGATGTTTTATCCCCTATGCATTGCCACAGTCTTCTTGTTATGCAAAGTGGGGGCTGTCTGTACTAACCATTCCTCCTGCAGACTTATGGTTTGGTTTCCTCAAACCCTGGTTTGTTGCTCATTCGTTTCAATCATGTCTAACTCTTTTTGACCCCATTTGGGGTTTTCTTGGCCAAGATCCTGAAGTGGTTTTCCACTTCCTTTTCCAGCTCATTTTAGATGAGAAACTGAGGCCAACAGGGTTAAATGACTTGCCCAGGGTCACACAGCTAGTAAGTGTCTAAAGCAAGATTTGAACTCAAGCAAAGGAGGCTTCCTAACTCTAAGCCTGACACTCTATTCACTGGGTCACCTTCCTGCCCCTGGTTTACAGACCCTAGTTGAGAGTAGAAAAAAAAATCATTACAAAGGCCTTTCTCTGCTATCATCATTATGTCACTTAAAACATGGATTAAAGCTAAGGGACAGAGATCTAGTCTTTTCTAGGAAGGCTGAGTCTAAGCCTCAGAGAAGCTCTGGGCATCTAGCACTTAGGAGTTTAAAGCTAAGGTCATCATGGGATGGGGTTTGGCCTGAATGAGGAACTAATTCTCAGAATAGACACTAGAGTTGCAAAAGTTAAATTCAAATACAGTATTTTTTTAAAATGATATTCAAGGAGAGTTGAGAAAATTCTTTCCTTCACTGCAGAAAAAGAAGACCATGGGTGTGATGTGGAATACTACATAAACTTTCAGACATAATGTTTTGGTTCATTCCATGATTGGTTTTGCTGAACTGTTTTTTCATCTTTTTCATTTTGCTTTTAATACTTGTTACAAGAAAAGTCTCACTGAGAATGGCAGAGTTACAAGATTCATTTGGAAATGAATGTGATATAAAAACAAAGGATGTTATTTTAAAAATTACATCTAAACAATCACTTAAATCCCTTAACTTTTGTACCATTCTTTTTTTTTTTTTTTGGTGAGGCAGTTGGGGTTAAATGACTTGCCCAGAGTCACACAGCAAGTGAGTGTTATGTGTCTGAAGCCAAATTTGAACTCAGGTCCTCCTGACTCCAGGGCCCTGGTGGCTCCAGGGCTCTAACCACTGCGCCACCAACCTGCCCCCAACTTTGTCCCATTCCTAAGTGATATACTTCCCTTTAAAAAGCAATGACATTTGAAATACATATACGGTTACAATACTATTTCATATGTATCATCTCATTTGATATTCACACCAACTCTGTGAAATCTGTCACATAAGGATTATTATGCTTATTTTATAGATTAAGAAACTGAGGTCTGACAAAATTAACTGATTCACCCAACATCATATAGCTAGAATAGGCAGAGCTAGAAACTACGAATTTGTCTGTCTGGTACTTCTTTAGGCGTTTCATTGGTAGGGATTGGATCATAGGCCCACAGGTTTTAGAGGTGGAAACAAACTTCCAATCCATCTACTCCAATGTCCCTTTTCATCTATGAAGAAATTCATGTCCAAAGAGTCACAGAAATGATACATAGCAGAGGCAGCTTTTCCACTTTTCCCCTTTTCCACTAAAATAGAAAAAGCTAATTGCTTGGTATTCCTTTGAAAAATATAACAATACTCTTGAATCAACACTTGAGAAAGCTTTCACTCTCCTTGCCCTTTTACCAACAAAACTAATTACATGTAGTTTTCTATTAGGTGCTCTGGAGAACATTTGCAAAAGGATCAATTGATTTACTGTCTGTGGCCTCAAGTCAGCAACTCAGGCAACAGTGATATAAAGAGTCTATTCTTTGAAATGTGTGAGAAGACTACCTAGGAGGCAATCAGAATCCTAATTCTCAATTGATTTCATGGCAGAGAGATAATGAAGAGGAACTCCTTCCCTACAGTTAAACTCAAGCTTTGTTTCACATACATAATGGACACTTGAATGGAGAACCATATACCTTCTTTCTGAGATGGCCAAAGCAAACTTCAGCTCAGAAAAGACCATCCCAAGTCTCAGTTTGTGGACTGTAAATTCAAGACTTTTCTCAAGCTGGGAACAAAATATTAACCATCACCTGCTTCTTCTGCCTCTGCTTTTAGGCCCCAAAACTTTGTCATAAAGACTTATAGAGCTATGCAAACTTGGTCCTCAAAAGCATGCTGTCCTCCTTTGAGTAAGTCCTTGATGATTCTTGGCAATCCTTATACCAAGGGTGGGGAACATGTGGCCTTCTAGATCCTTAAGTACGTCCTTTTGGCTGAATCAAAGGATGCACTTGAGGATCAATGAGGCTACATGTGGCCTCAAGGCTGCAGGTTCCCCACCCCTACCTTATACTCATCTCTTGTTTGTTCTGCATCACACTTCCCACAGCAACTGTTCCCAAATCTACAGTCCAGATTATCCTACTCAGGGCCCAATTCTCCATTCTCAGTAGATGACTTTAGACTTTTCTGAATCCATCTAGGCCATCTAGTACAAACAAAGCCAAAACTCGCATAGGGTTAATGGAGCCTTGCCCCAGAGTGCAGAGGGGAAAAGAAGCACACTTCAACTAATTAATCAACAAATATTTATCAAGTCCCTATTATGTTCCAGTCCATGATCTGGCCCCCACCTACCTTTCCAACCTTATCTCCCACTACTGCTTCACATGAACCTTCACTTGCTATCAGTCACATCTCCCACTGTTACTGCTAAGTACCAACTTGAAATTTTTAGCCTCAAAAGCAAAAGCAGAAAACAGAACAGAATGCAAATCATAACCATATTATGACAAAAAGTGAACTGGAATCAATGGACCACAAAGAAAACTGATGGAGGCTTAGAACGAGTAGCTAAATGTTGTTATAGAATATTCGGCTTCAAAATTCATCTGTCCTCACATCTGCTATAATTAGTTGTACTAATATTTAGTATTGTTTATAATAAATCATTTGAATAAAGGGCAAAAAAAATCTGTCTCTAGGCTCTTCCTCATACCATTGCCTTCACTTAGAATTCCTTTCCATCTACCCTTCACCTATTGAAATCTTACCTGTCCTTCAGAGCCAATCTCAAGACTCACCTCTTCCATGAACCCTTCCTGAACATTCTTGCCCAAAGTCATTTTTCTTGCTTCTAAAATCCTGTAGTATCCACTATTCATACTACTAATTCAGCACCAAATCATTAGAGAGGCAATGTGGCATAATAAAATACATGATGGACTTCAAGATAAGAAAGTCTCCTCTCCTTTAGTTTTGTGACCACACTGATGTTGTTTGATCATTTCAGTCATGTCCAACTCTTCGTGACCCCATTTGGGGTTTTCTTGGCAAAGACACTGGAGCAGCTTGCCATTTCCTTCTCCAGCTCATCTGACCGATGAGGAAACTGAAGCAAACAGGGTTAAGTGACTTGCCCAGGGTCACACAGCTAGCAAGAGTCTAAGGTCAAATTTGAACTCAGAAAGATGAGTCTTCCTGACTTCAGACCCTGCACTCTATCCCCTGCACCATCCAGCTTCCCCTATATGACCACAGACATGTCATTTATTCTCACCAAGTCTCATCTGCCTCATCTGGAAAAGAGGGATAAGAGTACCTATAGAACTAACTTTACAAATCTGTTATGGTACTCAAATGAGATCACATGTGTAAAGGATTATGACTAACGGTGATCAAAAGCTATCCTGTTATATTTTCATATATGTAGGTCTTATCTCCCAACAACCCTATAAATATTGCAAACAAGGAATATATTTTATATTTCTCTTACATATTGGGGGATTGGTTAAGAGGCAACCCCAAGAATGACTTTCTAGGTGGTGCAGTGGATAGAGCACTGGGCCTAGAGTTAGGAAGACCTGAACTTATATTTGGCTTCAAACACACTATGTGACACAGGTCACCACCTCTGTCTGCCTCAATTTCCTCAACTATAAAAGGGGGATCATAAAAGTACCTATATCACAACCTCTGTCTGCCTCAGTTTCTTTAACCATAAAATGGGAATCATAATAGTACCTATATCACAGGGTTGTCTTAAGACCCAAATGAGATAATGTTTGCAAAGCGCCCAGCACATAGTCTGCCTGACATAGTAATACATGTAATAAATGCTTGTTTCTTTACCTACCCTTTCCCCCAGTGATATTTCAGGAAATACAGTCATTAAGTGCAGGGGCGATGTTGTGCAGGAGATACTTTCTAATACTCCTCAAGGGACTCCATAGAGGCATTCACTGCTCCTCTGTGTAAGGCACAAGTATCCTCACCAGTGAGGTAAGGAGGATAGATTAGATGATAGCTAAGGTCCTTTCCTTCCAGCTCCCAACCGCTCACATTCTCATTCTACCAGGCCAACAATATCCCAGACAATGCGGGCATAATGCCCCTGATGCCCTGCCTACTGGCTAAAACACTTCTTGTTTTCTCTGCTTGACATCAATCAGGTGTTTTATCTGTTTCTTTCACACCAGCAACTAAAACAATGAGTTGTCCTGGCACTCTAAGAGGGGACATTTTTAGACATGTCTTTCATATGGTAATCCCAAAAAAGACCTATGAGCTTCTTAGAGAAAAGAATTTTGAATCATCCCAAAACCACTAGTATCTCAGAAATGATCTTGTGAAGATTCTATGCCTTTAAGTTTTCAGCATCTCCTCTATGGGCTTCTAATTAAATTTTCCCTGTTACCTGGAGAAGTAGGATCATCAATATTAAGAGGCCCTGTGGTATAGAGGACAGAGTCAAGAAGACCTGGACCTCTGACACAGGCTGGTTTTGTGACCCCGGACAAGCCACTTAATCTATCAGATTCAGGAGGCTGCCCTCTATTACTGGAAACTGCAGAACAATTGCATCCGTAAAACGTTTCCTCACCAGGGATTTTCTATACCTTTGCAAATATGGTTCTATAGAATACAAATGAAAATTCAAATCACAGAGTTTTCTCTATGGCTCAGATGCACAAGGCTGGTCTTAAATATAACAGAGCTGGTGGCTACCTACGCAATATGATTCCTGGACCTCTGGAAAGAATCCTCTGCCCCAAAACCTAGTGAACCTCAATCCTAGATCCTGTTTGGAATTCTCCAAACAGAACTTCATCTCTTTAACCTAAGAATGCTGAAACTCTTTAAATGCCCTAAAAATAATCACATTCTGGATAGTTCTATAAATTTCTAAAGAGTTATCAGTCATCTATAGCTCAGTGTGAATGAAGGCTCTGAAACTGGCTTTGACAATGGGTTGGAGGGAAAGACACACAGAGTGAGCAGTTGCCCAAAAGAAAGAAACAGGAGTTGTCAGCAAGGTGGTAAAGAGATACAGAATGGGCAGGCAAACCCCTCCTCCTTTACAATTTCGCCTTGAGCTTCCTCTGCCTGTTCTTTATATTTTTCTAATATTAAAGTAAGAGAAATTTAAATCGCTAGATGACCATTGGTAGGCATTCCTTGTCAAAAAATTTTGCTTGTGAGTTGCTGACTTAAAACCAAAACCACTTAGCTGAGAGATTTGATTTTCTTGAACAAACATCCTTAATTCTATCCACCTCTGGTCACATGAAAAACTTGATTCCCTTTCATTATTGCTCTATTTCATTCAACAACAACAGAAATTATGCCAACGAATTGAAAGTATCTTGTTTTTTTCTACCACTGATGGACAAATCCTACAGTGAATCTTAATAACCTAGAATTATAACATATCATCATGTGAATAAAGCTATTACATGACTCAAATTGGAATTCCCAATTACCAACAAGCATGTACTATCTTTCCACTTAGTTTGACAGTCTGTTTTTTAAATCTCCTATTTAAATGGAATGAAACAGGAAAAAAAAAAGAATTTCAACTAATCACACTTTTTTTTTCAAATCCTCATTCATCTTCCCACAGGTATTCAAGGTACAGATGAGTTGTGATGTATACCAATGGAAATATTACTGATATAGATAAGATAATATATTAAAGTTTCAAAGCATTTTTACCCAGTCCTTTACCATTTTTTCCATGTAATTTGACTATATGACTTTTTATGACAGTAATTATATTATCCTATGGAGAGCAAAAAAGCGATTGCTGGAAAACAGCATGAGTTGAAAAAGAAAAAATTAAATCAATTTTTTCATGACATCACCCAAATTTATATCATCAATCATCCTTAACTTTTTCCTCTCATAATTCAGTCCAATGAGTACCTATTAAAACACCTACTATGTATAAAGGACTAAGCTAGGCACTATCAGTACAAAAACAAAACAAAAAAAAATACTCCCTGCCCTCCAGGAACTTACATTCTAATATGGGAATATAACCAAAGGCAGATAGATGTGCGTATACACATATATACATGTGTGTGTGTTATATGTGTATGCATGCATATAGGCATATGTATATACATCCGTGTGTGTGTGTGTGTGTGTGTGTGTGTATATTCTTTTTAGGAGACAACTAACAACTAAGGCTTATCTAATCAGTTGCCAAATCTTATTAATTCTATTTTCACATCTCTCACATCTATCTTTCTTTCTATTTTCACAGCCACTACCCCAGTTCAGGTCTTCATTACTTCTTGACTAAACTATTGTAATAACCTCTTAAGTGGCCTTCTTACTCTCTCTTTTCATCCTCTAATATTCATAAAATATAGGTCTGACATTACTCCTCTGCTAAAAATCTTCAATGGTTCCCTATTGTTTATAGTATAAAATACAAATTTCTTAGCCTAGCATTTAAGGGTCTTCCATCATCTGTCTCCCACTGACCTTTATAGGCATTTCATATTATTCTCTTTCACATATTCTGCATTCCAGTCAAACTGGTCTACTATTGTTCTCCAAACTTGACATTCTATCCTCCTCTCCCCCAATCAGACTATTCCCTGTGTCTGGAATATGTGTCTTCCTTACTTCTCATTCTTGGTATCCATAGCTTCTTTTAAAGCTTATCTCAGGAAGCCATTCCTGAGCTGCCAGTTATTGGCACTCTCTCCTTCCTCACAATATCTTACATTTATTCATCTGGTTACAGTGTCTTGAACACAAGAGCCACCTAACCAGTATGAGTTGAATACATGGAATAAATGAGATAAATGTTGCAGCCCTGGTGTATTTTTATTTTATCAAAGCATTTAACAAAATCTCCTATGATATTCTTTTGGGTATTATGGGGATCTGTGGGCTGAATACCAATAGTATTGGCAATCAGGTTAATTAGGCAATGTGTAGCAAACTAACTACATCTACTATAATTCTTGTTAGTAAACTATAGGGAGGTTACTAAGAGCATGCCACAGTGTTTGGTCTTAAAACCTGGTTCTGCGCTTTCATCAGTCACTTGAGGGAAGACATAAAGTCATGATTATCTGAAGTTGCTAAAGATTGGGGGACAGAATCAAGATTCAAAATTATATGGTCGGGGACGCTAAGTTTCGCAGTGGATAGAGCACCAGCCCTGGAGTCAGGAGGACCTGAGTTCAAATCCAGCCTCAGACACATAACACTCCATAGCTGTGTGACTCTGGGTAAGTCACTTAACCCCAATTGCCTCACCCAAAAAAAAAAAATATTGTCAGGGTGGAATAATGAAAAAACTAGCAGGATGAAAGTTTAAAACAGTAAATCCATGTAGTTTCAGAGGCAACATTACTTGACTGCAGCTCATTCAGAAAAACTTCCAGGTTTTAATTGACTCTTCACTCAATATGAGCCAATAGCATGATGTGGCTGATAAATTAATTCAACCTTAGGCAGTATGAATGGGAAAATTTTTAAAAAGGTAACAGTCCCACCATTTTTTGTGCTAGTCAGAATACATTTAGAGTAATGTGTCCAAATCTGTTATAGTCTCATTTTAAAAAGGTTTTTAACAAATTGGACTGAATTCAGAGAAGGGTGGTCAAAATGGCGAAAGGCCTAGAAACCCTATCATCTAATGATTGAAAGACTAAGTGATTAAGCAGCTAGGCGGGTGCAGCGGATAGTCAGGGCATGACTTGCCCATAGTCAGGAAAACCTGCATTCAAATCTAGCTTCAGATACTTACTAGCCATGTGACCCTGGGTAAGTCACTTAATCCTGTTTGCCTCAGTTTCTTCATCTGTAAAATGAGCTAGAGAAGGAAATAACAAACCATTCCATTATCTTTGCCGAGAAAAATCTAAATGGGGTCATGGAGAGTCAGACATGACTGAAATGACTGAACAACAACAACAATGATTGAAAGAAATGACAATATTTACCTTAGAGAAGGATAAAAATAGTAATACATTTAGCTGTTTTCAAGTATTGTAAACAAATATAAAAAGGATTTGATTTGTTCCAAAGGGATCTATAGGGTAGGAACTAGAACCAATAGGTGAAAGATAATAGGGAAAAAATGTATCCTTAATTTAAGGAAGAACATTTTGACTACCAGAGTGATCCAATAACATAACAGATAACCTTTTAAATGATGGCATTATAGAAAGAAATACATTAAAGAATGAGATGTTGAACGAGATTCATTCATTCATTCAAAAGCAATTAGTAAGTGACTACTATGTGGTAGCCTCTAGAAGGTGGCTCAGTGGATAAAGCGCTGGACCAGGAATCAGGAAAAGCTGAGTTCAAATCCAGCCTCAGACACCTAGCAGCTATGCGATTCTGGGAAAGTCATTTAACTTCTGTTTGCCTTAACCCACTAGAGAAAGGAATGGCAAACCACTCTAGTATGTTTGCCAAGAAAACCCCCTGGACAGTATGGTCCATGGGGAAAAGAAGAGTCAGCCATGACTGAATAACAACAAATGTGGTACCCTCTATGCTAGATGGGAACACAAAGACAAAAAAAAAAAAAAGAAATTACTTGAATTCAAGGAGCTTATGTTCAATTGGCAGAAAACAACATGTAGGAAGCAAATTTAATATAAAATCTATTTAAAAGTATATATAAAATTATTTGGGAGGGGACAGTCTGAATACTAGCAAATGTGGGAAGAAGGATGGGCTTCCTGTGAAATATGGCACCACCACTTGAGGAAAGCCAAGGATGCCATGTAGCAGTTAGAAGGGACCTATGCCAGGCATGAATGAAGGAACTTTAGAAAGAACAGCAGCAGAAAATGTGGTGTCATGTGCAGAGAACAGCAAGTAGGACCATATTTGTGAGAAGGAGAGTAATAATGTAGTCAACATGGCAAAGTGGGCTGCAGTCACATTGGGAATAGCTTTTTAAATGCCAAAAAAAGGAATTTGTATTATAATACAGGCAATAGGGAGCAAATGGAGCTTCCTGAGCGGGGGTGTCACATGTTCAGAGCGGTGCTTTAGGGGTTCCCCTTCATTGTTGGGATTCAGAAGGAGGCTAGATGACCACCATTTGGGTATGGCATAGTAGGGATTCCTTTCGGGGTATGGTTGGAGTAGATGGATGCTGAGATTATGTGATTGGGGGGGGCTAGGCAATGGGGTGAAGTGACTTGCCCAGGGTCACACAGCTAGTAAGTGTTATGTGTCTGAGGTCAGATTTGAACTCAGGTCCTTATGAATCGAGCTCTGGTGCTGTATCCACTGTACCACCTAGCTGCCCCTAGATTATGTGATTTTAATGTGGTATAACCAACATATTGGAGGTTTTCCTAGAGACCATTTACTATTTCATAGATACGGATGAAACAGCCTAGCTGTCTATCAGTTATCCTTTGCTCTTAGTGTGGGACCTAGTGGTGCCTTTTCCCCATCCAATGATGATTTGTGCCTGAGAAGTAGCATAAAAGAGATGAATTCTGAAATTCTATGATTATGTGACCTTGGTTAAGTCATTTCCTCTCTCAAGGACTGTTTCTACATCTGTAAGATGGGGAAGGAGGGCATAATATCTGATCTCTTAAATCCCTTTTTCTCTTTAAGTCTGGGATTCTTTCACATCAACCACAGTGCTGAGTAAACTGCTAGACATATTTTAGGTGTTCGGTGAATCACAATTAAGTTAATTGAAATGTTTATAGAATATGTTAAATTGTTCTCTATAGGGATGTAGGGTTCAGAACAATAATTTGTCTGACTATTTTAGATTGTAAACAGAGTACATTGCTAGGTGAACAACCATCCATGAACATAGACAATATGTATATTGTTCCAACTAAATAAAAAGTTGGTCTGATACATATGTAGTCATTATCATACATGGTAATTAAGCATAAATAGGAAACCATTCATGCAAATTACTGTAATTAGTATGATTTTTACAAAGCTAAACCAAGTTGTTTGGGTTTTCTCTTCTCATTTTGCCCAACTTTCTAGCATCTATAATCATCATCATCATAAATGTTTCTAACTTTTACCAACTCAACTTTGTGGGTCTTGGGTTTTTTTGTCTCTTTCAGCTATAAATCTATCATTTGATGATTTTTTTTTTGGCTAGGCAATGGAGTTAAATGACTTGCCCAGGGTCACACAGCTAGTAAGTGTTATGTGTCTGAGGCCAAATTTGAACTCAGGTCCTCCTGAATCCAGGGCCAGTGCTCCATCTATTGCACCACCTAGCTGCCCCGTTCAATGATCTTAGGAACACACACACACACACACACACAAATACGTATACACGTTAAAGATGAAGATCCTAGTTCTTGTTTCAACTAGTCAATAATAATTTATTGAATTCCTACTATGTGCCAGGCATTCTGCTATAAGGCCAGCTCTTTTGCCTTGAATCAACCAATTAGCAAACATTTATTAAGTAGCTGTTAGGTACTGGGCTACATGTTGAGGATATAGAGACAAAATGTTCCTTTCTTACCTTCCCACACTCTGCATTCCATTCAGGAGATTGTCTTCTTACTGTTCTTCGTATATAACACTCCATATCTTTTCTATCTCTCTCTTCAATATCAGCTCAACTTCTTCTACATAAAGCCCTATCCTGATCCCCTGACCAAATGTTCCTTGAATTTATTGGAGGGAGGGAAGAGAAAAGGAAGGGAGAAAGAGAAAGAGAGAGAGAGAGAGAGAGAGAGAGAGAGAGAGAGAGAGAGAGAGAGAGAGAGAGAGAGAGAGAGAGAGAGAGAGAGACTTTTAATTTTTACTTATATTTATGTATGAGTAATGGTATGGTTGAACCCCCACTCCAACTGATGCAATTAGAAGGTGTTGAGTGTAAAGACGGTCATATTTAATGAGGTTTTAAATATGTGAACAGGATGGTTTTTGAGTGTGCCAGAAAGAGAGGGGTGCTTAGTTCACCAAGTGAGCTAGTCACTTCCATAAGGGTTTTAAATGGTGGGGGAATTTCAGCAGCTGACTCATTTCAACAGTGAACCAGAACGTTAAAGCCAGGCCTCTGCATGTGTAAGTAGAATCTGTACCCACAATTTGGGGGGAATGTTTTGTACCAACTGTATTTACTGTAATTTCTCAATAGATCCCTTTACTAAAAAGCTAAGTGAAATTACTGGCTGATAATCGACAGGAATCACGCCAACTCAAGGTTTTGAATTATAGTACTAGAAACCCCAGCCCTTCAGGGTTATGGCTAGAATCCTGAGGGGAAGAATATTGAGCTACCCTCTGGGGAAGTGACCTCAGAGGGGGTGCCACATGTGTATCTGCTGTCTACAACATATCTGCACATAAATAGCACTGAATTTTCAAGTCAGGAGAGATCCATTTTGTTTCACCCCAAATCACACTCCCACAGCACCAGGTTGAGGGCTGCAGGTGGGGGTGGTAAGGGGGAGGCCACTCTACTATAACTACAACTCTGCTCTTGTGATCCTAAGGGTAACCATTATGTGGGACAACTATACTTCTACAGCTCACAGCTATGGCTCCTGAATCCACTGACGTGCTTCCCATTTTGAAAAATTAGCTAACACCATTAACTCTTAGTCATGAGCAGTGGATAGAGCACCAGAATAGAGCAGTCAGGAACACCTGAATTCAAATTGGCCTCAGATGCTCACCGACTGCGTGACCCTGGGTGAGTCACTTTGCCAGTTCACTCATCCATAAAATGGGGATAATTAATAGCACCTACCTCCCATTGTTGTTGTGAGGATCAAATATCTGTAAAATGCTTAGCACAGTGCCCAGCATAGTGCCTACATAGTAGGCAGTATATAAATGTTAGCTAGTTTTTGTTGTTGAGTCACTGACTATTTATGGCCCCATTGGGGGTTTTCTTGGCAAAGATATTTGAGATATTTGCCATTTCCTCCTCTAGCTCATTTTACAGATGAGGAAACTGAGGCAAAAAGGGTTAACTGACTTGCCCAAAGTCACACAGCTAGATAGTAAGTTTCTGAGGCCAGATTTGTGCTCAAGAAAATGAGTCTTCGTGACTTCAGACCTGGCATATTCAATAGTATTTAGCATTAAATGAATTTTCTGTTATGCTAATCCTTTGATAGTTAATCAACCATATACATTATATATGATGGTTCTCACTAATTGAGACACTGAATCCTAGAATCTCAGAGATGAAAGACTCATAGAACAATAAATTTAAAGCTGAAAGTGACCTTTGTGATCATCTAGCCCAGCTCCCTCATTTTACAGATAAGGAAATTGAGGCCAAGAAAAGTAAAATGACTATCCAAGGTCACATGAATGGTTCAAAGCCAACTCCTCTGATTCTAAATCTAGACTTCCTTTCACTATATCATGCTGCCCCTTAGTAATATGATCCAACTTGATCCCCCAGAACATGAATATCCTCTACAACATACAAAACAAATTTAGCTCAAAGCCCTTTTTCCCCACAATCATAGAATGCTGGAGTCAGGGACAGGAGTACCATTGATAGGGGATTCCTCAGTGACAGCATGGATTGGGGTGTGGATACTTATGTTCCATAACAGCGTGAGCTAGCAGAAGACAAGGTAAGACATAAGATGAGGGGACAAATATTACCGAAGAAAAAAAATACACCTCTCCCAAATGTCAGCACCCTTGGGAAAAGCCCCATTTACTCCATTACTAATTACAACTCTGAGTAGAGGAATGAAGATTTGAACCAAAGTCTTCTGACTTAAAGTACTCTATACAACAGCTGCATATCACAGCAGATAGAGCACTGGACTTGGAGTCAGGAAAACTTGAATTCAAATCCTACCTTAGATACTTACTACTTTAGATACTAGTGGGTAAATCACTGAACCATTCTGTCTGTTTCTTCCCCTCTAAAATGGGGATAATAATAGCATCTACTTATAAAATTACTGTGAGGGTCAAATAAGATTGTATGGGTAAAGTTTTTTGCAAATTTTTAAAGGCTGTATGATAATGAGGACAATGGTAAGAAGGAGGATAGCCAGCATTTATATAATACTTTGAGGTTTCCAAAGCACATTATTTATGCCAACTCATTTGTTATCTACAAATATTAGGTATTAATATGACTATGATGGATAATAGAAAGTTTATTCTATCAAGCAGGACAGTCTTCTCAGGTGTCATTACATCATCTCAAGTAGCTCCAGGTTATACTACAAGTTAGGAGAACCCTGAACATCCAAGCACAGTTCCAAGGTCAATCACACAGGGCCTGGACATTTGAATACATTCAAGGTGGTAAATTAGCATTGATTTCCCTGATTATAAGTAAACTCAACAAATGAAAATTATGACAAAGATACTCATTGACTGCATTTATCTAACAATAATAAAAACAGCTGATGTTAATGTTGGGCTTTCAGCCTTTCCTTTTCCCTGTGAGATTACCTCCAACTTATCCTGTCTATATTTTGTTCACACACGATTGCTTGTACATTGCCTTCCTGGTTAGATCGGGGATTGGATTGTCTCCCTAACCCTCCTTGAGGGATTTTTAGGGATTGTTTTTCTATTTCTTTGTGCTTTGCACATAGTATTTGCTGAATAAATGCTTGTCAACTTGACTTTATCTAAATGTTCTCATTTGACCTTCTCAACGATCTTGTGAAGTAAGTACAACAAGTAATATTATCTCCATTTTACAGATGAGGAAACTAAAACATTAAGTCAATGGTCCAAGGCCAAACACTTAGAAAGTATAAGGGACAGGATTAGACCCTGAGTCTCTCCTGAGCCCAAGCCCACTGCTCTTTGTACCATTCTATATGGCATCACAAATCACTGAAGACAGCTTGGAATAGAAGTGATAAGTGTGTGGTCATCATAATCAATGTTGACTGCTTTCAGAGTCTTTGTGAATTTTCCCAGAAGCAACTGTAGTGAACAAGATTTTCTGCACTTTTTAGCAGGGAGGAAGCAGCTACGGCAGAGAGTTATGGCCAGGGCTGAAGATTATGTCTCGTTACTAGTTATCATGGGCATTTACTGAACGTACTTTGTGGAGATCACGAAAGAATGCTCTGAAATAACGTCCTCTTGTCCTTAAGCCTTGCTGTTGTCGCTAGTACTTTTCCTTATTCCGTGATGACATGCCTGGTTCTCCATCTCTCTCCCTATCACTCTTTTGCTTCTCTGACCACATTTTTCAAAGGAGTGAAAAGGCCTAGTGGTGATGTGAAATGAGATCTAGAATTATATTTAGACTTGGAAGATCTGGGTTAGAAATTCAAGCCGATCACCCACTCACCATGTTACCTTGGGCAAGTCACTTTAGCCTCTATTCCCTTACCCCTCTATCCTTTCTCAAAACCACCCCCACGCTGCAGAGTCTGACTGATTCCAATGTGACATCCTTGGGCTTTACCATGTAACAGATACCAGCGAGAGCCTCAGGAGAGAGAGAAAACACATTCAGCTTCCAGTTTTCTGCATTTTCTTTGGCTTCATGTTCAATATAATAGGAAAGATATCTATGGAGTCACTCACAAAGCATCTGTAGTATATTAATCATCATACCTTTATTAAGCACCCGCTATCTGCCAGGTACTATGCTAAGTGCGAGGGACACAAGGAAATCAAAAAGACAATTCCTGTTCTCAAGGACCTCACAGTATGATGGGGAAGACAATATGTAAACAACTATGTAGAAACAAGCTATAAACAGGACAAACTGAAGATAATCAACAGAGAGAAGGCACTAGAATTAAGAGTTGAATCAATCAGCAAAAATATATTGACCACTTGCTATGTAGCAGACACTGTGCTAAGCTGAGAAAGACAAAATTGTCTACACCCTCAGAGAGATTACTTTCTGATGAAGGGTGAGGGAGCAAAATGTTTTTAAATAGGTTCCTATAAGATAAAGGCACCTAGATGGCTCAGTGGATAGAGTGCTGGGCCTGGAGATAGGAAGATTTGAGTTTAAATCTGGCCTTAGACACTTACTAGCTGTGTGACCCTGGACAAGTCACTTTACCACGTTTGCCTTGGTTTCCTCAGCTGTAAAACAAACTGGAGAAGGAAATGGCAAACCACTCCAGTATCTTTGCCAAAAAAATCCCAAATGGGGTCATAAAAAGTTGGATACAACCAAATAACAACTACAACAAAATCTATAAGATAGATACAGATTAGATGAAAGGTAACTAATGACTTGGAGATGGAAGATCTCTGACCAAAGGGAGTATATAAGTGTAAAGAAACAAGGGAATAATAAAAAGGGATATCTTGAAGGGGAAATAATCACCTTGGAACAAGCTGGTATTAACTACGGCATGCTTCAGTCATCTGAGCTCTCATTGTTAGCTCCACCACCACCAGTGGGGATTTACAAATTTCTGGCTTAATAGTATCTGGCTGTGGAAAGAGAATGGACAGGAGTCTGCCTACATGTCATTGCATTTCTCAGGCTCTCAACCTCCTCAGTCCTGATTGATCCTAAGGAAGTTTTGATGGATTTGATTCTTCCCACTGATTTCCTGTCAACCTTCATTAAGAACTACAGAGTCTGTGCTACCAAGGCAAATGCAGCTCCAGTGGAATGACAGCAGTTATGAGAGGGGCAGAAATAAAGCCCCAAAGAGAAAAATATCCCCTCCCAGGCCTACAATGTATCAAGGGGCTCTTAGAGCATTAAAGACAAAGTGACAGAGAGAGAGACAGAGACAGAGACAGAGATGTAGAGGGAGGCTCATTCACCCAATATACAAGAAGCAGGGGCAAGCTAAGAAAACAAAGTTTTTGAGTGAAGCCTCAGTATATGTGGCGGGATAAAATATTGCCATCTCGTCCAGAAAACTGCCAGGAATAAGGTAGTTATCTGGGGGAGACTTGAAAAGCTAGTGGTGAATAAACTCTATTCTTGATAGGCTGAGTTCACCAGCTAACTACTGACATTTTAAGCCATGCTAAATGATGAGTACGTGGAAATAGCATCTTTCAGGTCCATTACAATGAAAAATGAGAGTGCATTTTATTGACTGCTAATTAAAATCTTATGCCCTTTGGTAGCATCTGGCAGCCAGAGCAGTGACATTTCATTACAGGTACAAAGCCCAAAATATAGGGGCAATCAATATATTTTATCTTTTTTGAGAGACATTCAAAGGTATGCAACAACCCAATCTTATGGGGATGACAGTTATCCAAGACAGGCAGGCTATTTATCAAATGCCAACATCAGGAACTCCTTAAAAGGGCTGGGCTTGTGTTTTGTCATTTTTATAAGGCACTATTTACTTATCTCTCTTAATGATACTGTTGTGACTCCAAAACAAAAGCGATCTTGGATTTCAGTGGGAGCTTTATTACTTCATCTATCAGTAGGCATCCACTTTGTTGCCTTCCCTCTTGGCAAGACAGGAAATAAAGCAGCTACAAAATAGATAAAGGGAGGAATATTTGGAAAGAAGTCATTCTATTGAAAGCCACAGTTTTCATCCAATATATAATAGGTAGCCATTGTTCAAGATAACCATAGCTCAGTGGTAAAGTGGAGGCATGATTTAGGTTTAACTCTCTTACATACTTTCCACCCACATAATACTGCACAGATCAGCTCAAGAGCTACAGATGAATGCCTAGCTGATAGGATTTCAAATCACACTAACACAGAGTGTTAGCTGGAAAAGAATTTTAAGAATATCTATTCCACATATTTCATTTTACAGACCAGGAGATGGAGGCTGGAGAGGCGAACATTATTGGGAAAGGAGAATGTATGGGCTGTTGATTTCATCAGTGTGGAAAACTCCAACCACCAAGGTAAAGTAGCAATTCATCTATAATTTGTAGTCTTACAGAGTCACCTAGGATACAGGTTAAGTGACTTGACCAAGGTCACAAAGCCATTATGTGTCAGAGGCAGGACTTTAACCCAAACCTTTCTAGCTCCAAAACCACTATACCGTGCTTACTTTCGCCCAACTTCATACTGCTCAAGTTGTAAAGCTAATTTCTTCTTACAGTGGGTTTGTCCTATGGGGATGGCTGCATCTTGGGACTCTTCTGTAAGACGATACTTCCCATGTGCTTAGCTCCTGCTTTCTCAGGACAAGTGGGTGTCCCTCATTCATTCATAAAAATCCTCTCCACTCACTGCAAAGAGAAGTATGGACTTTATCATAGATATCTGCATCTCTATTCCCATCCTCAGGAAAATGGGGTCCTTTGAAAAGTGGTCCCTGGGATAGTATAGGAGGTCTGCTTTTACTGCCATTCTCCATGGACTTAAAGCCATTTCCACATCCAAAACATCAAGTTTGTGTATGATCTACCTCCACCAGTTTATATCCCAAAGCCTCATCCAGATCAGAGTAAGTCATCATTACAGCAATGGACCCTAAGGTCAATCCTCTTGAGGGCAACTGGAAATGGGAGAAAGGGAGAAAGGGTAGAGACATATAGCTCAAGCATCATCTTTCATAGAAAACCTTTCTAATCCCACAGCTCCTAGTGCCCTCCCTCTTTAATCGCCTTATATTTAGCTACCTTGCATTTGTTTTTTTTATTTATTCTACATAGATTTATTTCATATAAACTTATTTATATTTATATATAATGTGTGTGTGTGTATATACATACATATATATATATATATATATTCTCTCTCTCCTTCCTCCCGTAGAATGCAAGCTCATTGAGCATAGGGATTATTTTATTTTCTCTCTTTGTATCCCCAGTGCTTAACACAGTGCTTGCCCCATATTAGGTGTTTTAAAAATGCTTGTTAATTGATTGGTTCGTTGCTTCGCCTGGATATGGATGTGCAGAGTAGTAGCATAAGCCAATGGAGGACTACAATATGGTCACCATGTAGATGCAACATGGTCCCACTCCACTCCTATATTGGTTCTTTGGAGCAAAACCCCGGTCACCCATGCTGGTTATAGTTTTGGATATATATAGATATATACACATACATATACATACATACACACATATAAAATATGTACTTTTATATATACATATATACACATACACACATAAGTATATATATATATATATATACATATATATATATAGTGAGAAAGACAGACAGAGACTATAGAGGGAGAAGGAGAAAGGAACAAGGTAGGGAAGAGAAGGGAAGTGACAAGAAAGGGGAAGACAGGAAAGGGAATGTCATATGCTTGTTTTAGGGCAACCATTTACAAAGGGTAATAAGGCAAATAATTACAGATAGGTAATTCTAAGATAACCCACTACTTTCAGTGCTGATACACATTTATACATGGACTCTATAACAAAATCAATCTCAGTGCTGGACCAACACAAGCACCAGTGAACACCCATGAGAAGAGAGAAATCAATGATAGGATTTAGAGTGGGAAAGGACCTGGGACATCATAGCCCCATGCTTTCATTTTTGAAATGAGGGAATTGAGACACAGAGAGGTTGTTACTTACTCAAGACTATATAGGTAGTAAATAGTGGACTCAGGATCCAAAAAGAAAAAAGATTCTCTGACTCAAATCCAGCCCTTCTGTGTGTGTGTGTGTGTGTGTGTGTGTGTGTGTGTGTGTGTGTGTGTTCAGAGATACACAAGGAGAGAGAGAGAGTTGTGCCTTCTAACCATGGACACTGCATCTATACTGAGCCTTGAAACCATAGCAGGTCCTTCTGTATTCATTCTACATAATCCCTCCTTTTTCACCTCCAAGTAGAGGCTGGCCTGATACAAGGAAACACTTCTCTTACACCTCCCCATCTGGCTCTGTTAAAAACTCCCTCCGGCCTCCACTGGGATAAACACCTTACTATGGTGCCAGCACTACAGCAGCCATGCAGGGAAACATCTCACACACTTCACCAGCCACCACCTGCACCTTTTCCCACTCGCTGCTCATTTCTGAGCCTTCTATCACTCCATTTTCCATATTACAATATACTACAATAACAAACATGCACTGTGGAACTCCTTTCCTCCAGCACACACTAGGTGATTGAGGAAATTCAGTTTAGATAGGGTCTGTTTCCTGCCTTTATGGAGTTCACATTCCAATAGGAAGATAAGGGCTTAGAATCAAGAAGACTCATCTTTCTGAGTTCAAACCTGACCTCATACACTTACAACCTGTGTGACCCTGGACAAGTCACTTCACCCTGTTTGCCTCAGTTTCCTCCTCTGTAAAATGAACTGGAGAAAGAATTGGCAAACCACTCCAGTATCTTTGCCAAGAAAACCCCAAATGGGGTGACAAAGAGTCAGACACACCTGAAATGACTGAACAAGGAAAACAAGACAACAATACATTTGATTCTAATACCCAGTACCGAATAATAAGTGTATTAGAGAGTACCAAAACTAATTATTAAAGATTATTACAAAAGAATAAATATTATTTATTAAATATTAAAAGAATAAAGAAATATTACAAAAGTATATATGAAATCTAAGAGGAAAAGAGAGGAAGGGAACTAATTAGTGTCAAGGTCACTGATTTGTCCTTTTTAAAACCCAGCCACTTCCCCTTTTTTGAAAATCAGGACAACATTTGTCCATCTCCAGTTTTTTGGCTCCCCTCCCATTCTCAACAGTTCCTCAAAGAATGCCATCTGCGAGTTCCTGCAGGAGGATCTACACTGGAGCCAATCCAGGCCAATGGCCGTAGATAAGTACCAGGCTACACCAAGCAAAGCCAGTTAGCAGAGTAAGAGACCAGACGCAGCCCGGTGATGAAGCTGAGGCCAGAATCTCCAATGCTGGATTCAATCGGGGGAGCCAGAGGAGATGCAGATTTATAGCTACAGTAAGCCAGCCAAGGTCAGTGACTAGAAACCCAAATGGGTCAAAAGGGCCCAGAAGTATCATTGGAGTGACAGTAATAATCTGAAACAGGTGGAAATTGGGGCTGAACAGGGAGGATGTATAGGCTATCATAAACTCCAGTACAGCTGAATCCATACGACTACAGTGTGGCAGGTAAGATAGAAAAGGTAGTCGATTTGGAAGCAAGGAACCTGGCTTCAAACACTGACTCTGCTGCTTCCTATTTGCCCTTGGGTGTCACCCAGTCTTTCAGGTGCTTGGTTTGTACATCTGTACAGTGAGTAGGTTAGACGATCTAATTTGGCCTCCGAAGTCCCTTCTGGCTCTAAATCTCTGATCCCATAATCTCTAATCTCTTATCCCATCCTACGCTCCAGCTTTGTGTCAGATGTTCCCTCCTAAAGGCCCAAGATATGCTTTGAGAGACTTCTCATTTCTCTGCCTCATTGCCCCCACACAAACAATCTGCAAGTGTCAGGATCAGACACAATTTCCAAAAGTCCCCAGGTCTCTGCAATGCTCTACAAGCATTAAGACTCACACAGCTTAAATCATGAAAATTTTGTTTTTCTTATTTAGAAGTAATTGGAGCTGCTAAGTGATGCAGTAAATAGAGCACCAGGCTTGGAGCTGAGAAGACCCTCATTCAAATCTAGCCCCAGACATTTACCCAGGCAAGTCACATCAGCTCTGTTGGCCTCAGTTTCCCCATCTGTAAAATAGGGATAATAACAGCACCTACCTTCCAGGATTGTTATGAGGATCAAATGAGATAATAACTGTAAAGCACTTAGCACAGTGCCTGGCACATAATAAGTACTATATAAATGTCAGTTAGCTATTAATTAAAACATGATTCAGATCCAAGTTCATAGAAAGAATGAGATTCTCTTTACAGAGTACTTTAAGATTTCAAAGCACTATATGTGTATGTGCATGTATTGTATAATTTGATCCTTACAGCAACATTACAAAGTATGTCCTATTATCATTGCCATAGTTATTATTGTTACTGTTCAGTTGTTTCAGTCATGTCTGATTCCTTGTGACCCCATTTGGGGTTTTCTTAGCCAAAACACTAGAGTAGTTTGCCATTTCCTTCTCCAGCTCATCTTACAGATGAGAAAACTGAGGCAAACAATGTTAAGTGACTTGCCCAGGGTCACATAGCTAATAAGAGTCTGAGGCCAGACTTTAACTCAGGCCTGGCTCCAGAGCTAGTATCCACTGCGCCACCTAACAACCCGCCATTGTACAAATAACAAAAGAAAGACTCAGAGAAGTTAAATGATATGCCCAAAGTTGCACATCTCATAAATGTCTTGGAAAGTATTTAAGCATATACAAAATATACAAAGTAATTGGGGGGGGGGGAGAGACAAAGAGACTAGGCATGAGACCAGACTGGCGTGGTTACCCTCCTTAAAAAGAGGTTCTGGGAAGAGTGTCCAATCAGCGGAGAGGTGGCAGAGGTGAAAGGTACTTCCAATGTGTGAATTCCAGGGCTGCCTTGAGGAAGACTGTAGTTCGGCCTGGACTCTCTCAGCCTCAGTTTCCTCATCTGTAAAATGGGCATAGTAATGGCACCCACTTTGTAGGGAAGCTGTGAGGTTCAAAGTATATAGATGTTAGCTTTTAGCTATTATCCCACGATCCTATGTTTCTACCCTGCACAAGGCAGAGACTTCAAGGTAATTGTAGTTGATGACTTCAGGCCCTCTGAAGAGTTGCAAAAACGTTCTCAAAGCCTCCTTCTCAGATTTTTTTTTTACAATTAAATTGAACATTGACTTCCCTAAGTGCCCTGATCCCCAGGAGCTGTTCTCAAAGAGCCTGGAGCACTTAGCCTCAGTCTCAGCCCCTGACACCCAGCAGGAAGAATGCATTAAGGAACTTATTCAAGGTCTTGAAAAGAGTTTGTGACAAGGCCCAGACTCAGACTGGGAATTACTGAGTCCCTCTTGTCCGTTGTAATCTCTGAATGGAACTGTTCTTCCCAGTAAAACTCTCCATCACGGGGAGTGGAAGACAGTGTGTACCACCTGGGAAAAGAGCCCTAAGATGTAGAGCTTCAGGCTGGCAAGTGCATGAATCCACCTCCGTGTGTCTCCAGCACAAAGCCCTGTTCAAATGCAGAATGCCGATGTATTTCCTCCCCACTGCGAAATGAAAAGCAATCATGGACACGGGATAGAAAACAGTCTCTCAGCCAAAAGGCCAGCCCAATGATATGCGATATACAGCAAGACAGGAATGTGGCTCTCTGTTAAGCCATATTCTTTTTAATCACTCTCCAAAATTTTTTTTTCTATTACTTGCTATTACTTCTATTACTATCACCTCTAGTCAGTCAGTGATCACTGTAGGCAGGAAGGTGAGGGAAGAATTTGGTTCATTATGATCTAACCTAGTAGTGGAAAATTATAAGCACCAAAGAACCTGTGAATCTACTCCCAAGATACTTTTGAATAAGCTTGGAATAAAGTGATATGTCTGACTATTTGGGCCAGTGTTCCTAAAGGAGGGTTTCCTATCAAATTCATCTTTTTATATAATAGTAGAACACCACGGTCCCAATGAAATTTGTTTTTCTAGGGCTCCAAAACTTCAGTAGATTATTGTTGATGTAGTAAGGGGGAAGAATGAAAGGCAGCCCAAGTCCCTCTGATCTTGCCCCCTGGACTACTTCTAATTAAATTATAATATTGGGATAATAAGAACTGACCTTGAGAAAGCACTTTAGGGGTCATAAAGTAGATATAAATATACAAACACACACACACACACACACACACATATATATTATATATATATATGTGTGTGTGTGTGTATATATATGTATATATATATATATATGTATGTATTTCTTTATGTGGACCTAACTATATATGTGTTCAGACATATATAAACATACATATGCTATCCCAAAAAGTATTGGTGTAGTTCTGTATGCACACACATACACGCATATATCTGTAAAATGTGTGTATATATGTATACATGCACATATACATAGATATATCTATAAATATGTATATGTGTGTATATACATGCATATGTCCATATGTACAAATATACATATATAATCTCATTTAGTCCTCAAAACAACTCTGCAAAGGTAAGTGCTACAAGTATTATTATCCCCATTTACAGATAAGACTGAGACATGTTAAGTGATTTGAGAAGGGCCTCATAGCCAGTGTCTATAGCAGAATTTTTAACCCAGGTCTCCTTGACTCCAAATCGAGCAGTCTACCTGCTGGGCAACACTGCCTCTATCAGGATTGAATTAGATCTGATTACTTATGCTGTCCTTGAAGATTCTCTAAACACCTAAAATCTGAACTGTATTTAATCCAGGCTTCAATATTTTCTTGACTTTCCCCTGCTTAATTGCTGTACCTGGACTTGACAGCTTTCTTTTTAGCTGGACTGCCAATTCTGACCCCTTCTAGTCAGTCCTCTCCAATTGGCTCCCATATCTGGAGATGACAATGAACTTTTACTTTTTTAATATATCTTTATTTATTTTGTTAAATATTTCCAAATTACACCCCAAAAAAAATTTAACATCCTTTTTTTTAACTTTTTGGTTCCAAATCCTCTCCCTACTTTCCTCACCTCCCCACCAAAGGCAAGTAATTTGATATTGATTTTACATATGAAGTCATACCAAACATATCTCCATTATTAGCTATGCTGCAAAAGAAAACACAGACAAAAAAGCAAGAATAAAGTCAAAAAAAGTACACTTCAATTTGTATTCAGAGTTCATCAGTTCTTTCTCTGGAAGTGGATAGCATTTTTCATTATGGGTCCTTTGGAATTGTCTTAGATAGTTGTCTTGATCAAATTAACTAAGACTTTCATAGTTGATCACCCACACAATATTGCTGTTATCATGTGCAATGTTCTCCTAGATCTGCTCACTTCATTTTACATCAATTCATATGTTTTCCCAGGTTTTTCTGAAAGCATTCTGCTTGTCATTTCTTATAGCATAATAGTATTTCATCACAATTGTATACCACAACTTGTTCAGCCATTCCCTAATTTATAGGCATCCTCTCAATTTCCAATTTTTTGCTACTACAGAAAGAGCTGCTGTAAATATTTTTGTACAAATAGGTCCTTTTTGCTTTTCTTTAATCTCTTGCCTGAGTAATGGTATTGCTGCATCAAAGGGTATACATAGTTTTATAGCCCTTTGGCATAGTTCCAAATTGCTCTCCAGAATGGTTGGACTAGTTCACAACTCCACCAACAGTGCGTTAGTGTCACAATTTTTTTCACATCTCCTTTAGCATTTTTCATTTCCTTTTCTGTCTTGTTAGCCAATCTGATAGGTGTGAAGTGGTACCTCAGACTTACTTTATTTGCATTTCTCTAGTCAATAGTGACTTAGAGCATTTTTTCATGTGACTATAGATAGTTTTGATTTCTTCTTCTGAAAACTTCCTTTCATAGCCTTTGATCATTGATCAATTGGGGAATGACTTGTAGTTTTATAAATTTGACTCATTTCCCTGTATATTTGAAAAATAAAGCCTTTATCATAGAAATTTGCTATAAAAATTATTTTCTGTTTTCCTCTAATGTTGGTGACATTAGTTTTATTTGTAAAAAGCTTTTTAATTTCATGTAATCAAAATTATTCATTTTACTTCCTGTGATTCCCGTTATCTCTTTTTTGGTCATAAACTCTTCCCTTATCCATAGATCTGACAGGCACCTTTTTTCCCATGATCTCCTAATTTACATAGGATGTCATCCATTATGTCTAAATCACCAATACATTTTGACCTTATCTTGGTATAGAGTGTGAGTTACTGGTCTATTCCTAGTCTCTTCCAAACTACTTTCCAGTATTCCCAGCAATTTTTGTCAAATGGTCCTAAGCTTGTCAAAGATCCAAAAGCTTGGATCTTTGGGTTTATGAAACATTAGATTAATATGGTCATTTACTACAGCATATTGTATACCTAATTTATTCCACTGATATACCACTCTATTTCTTAGCCAGTATCCAGATTATTGTGATGATTATTGCTTTATAATATAGTTTGAAATATGGTACTACTACACCATTTTCCTTACTTTTTTTATTGATTCCCTTGATAGATAGTCTTGACCTTTTATTCTTCCAGATGAATTTTGCTATTTTTTTTATATTCTATGAAATCATTCTTTGGTATTTTGATTGGTATGGCACTGAATACATAAATTAACTTTGGTAGAATTGCCGTTTTTATTATATGGGCTCAGCTTACCCATGAACAGTTAATATTTCTCCAATCATTTAGATATATCTTTATATGAAAAGTGGTTTTATAATTGTGTTCATATAGTTCCTGGATTTGTCTTGGCAGGTAGACTCATGAGCATTTTCTATTGTCTGAAGTTATTTAAATGGAATTTCTCTTTCTATGTCTTCCCACTGGCTTTTATTGGTAGTATATAGAAATACTAATGATTTATATGGCTGTATTTTATATCCTGCAACTTTGCTAAAGTTATTAATTGTTTCAACTAGTTTTTTAGTTGATTCACCTGATCAGAGTGATATATTGCTATAAACATCTTGCTAGTATTTTATTTAAAATTTTTGCATTGACATTGAGGAAGCTGGTCTATAGCTTTCTCTTTGTTTTTGCTCTCTCTAATTTAAATGTCAAAACTCATTTGTGTCATAAAAAGGAATTTGCTAGGACTCCATCTTTACCTATTTTTTTTTCAAACAGTTTATATAGTTTTGGGATTAACTGTTTCTCAAATGTTTGGTAGAATTCACTTGTAAATCCGTCTGCTCCTGGGGATATTTTTCTTCGGGGAGCTTATTGATGACTTGTTCAATTTCTTTTTCTAAGATAAGGTTATTTAAGTATTATTATATCATATATATATAATATAGATTATATTATATTATTTAAGTATTCTATTTCCTCTTCCTCCTGAGCAGTTTATATGTTTGTATATATTTATCTATTTCACTTAAACTGTCCTTTTTACTGGCATATAATTGGACAATGTTACATTAGAAATTTATTTTGCCCAATTATATGCCAGTAAAACTGATCTTTCACTTTAAGCAGAAAATGATATTGGAAATTCCACTACCATTTACTAGCTGTGACTCTGGACAGATCATTTAACCTCCTTCAGACTCAGTTTCCTCCTTTGTAAAATGGGGATAAAATGTGAGGATCAAAGTGTAAGATGCTTTGCAGACCTTGAAGTGCTATATAAATTCTCACTATCACATGAAAGAATTAGAATGGAGTACCAAATCAACACCATAGCCATGGCAGTAGTGGGCTACTGAATTCCCTTCTCTCTTTGTAAATTACATGGCAATCAGTGCTATCCTAAAGTTTCAGATGTTCTCATATCTACTGTGTGGTGTTCTCTGGAGAGGGATTGCAGAAGTGCTAATTGTCTAGTGGAGGGGTGAGGAGCCCGCAGCTTCGAGGCTGCAGGATCCCCACCCCTGGTCTAGTGTATCTTGAACCACTTAGAAAACCTGTTCAGTGATATGGTCAGACTAGACACTTAGGGATCAGCCAGTGACCAGACATATACCCTCAAACTCAACTGTCTCCTGCTTATCTGAAACTATATCTTGAAGACTTACCCTTACTCTTAAGGGCATCACTTCCATAATGGTCTTAGAATTTGGCATCAAGATCGCCAATCTACAAAATAATGGCAAGGGGGAGCCTGGTACTTTGCACCCTATGTCATTCATTTAAGGATCTCAGAGCACTTGCAATCACAACTCTGCCGGCCTATTTGCCCCTTTGTAATTGAGGGAAAAGGAAAGAACCTTTGTGATGAGACAGGAGTAACGAAATTGAGTATTGCTCAGAAGTAAGTTATATTGCTTAATGAGAAATAAAAGAAGCAAAGGTGAATAAGGGTGCATGTAAGTGATATCTATAATGAGCTTGACAAGCCCTGAGGGCTTCCTTTAGAGTGTAGGGAAATGAACTCCACCTGCTTTGAGGTCCACATTCTCTTAATTAAGTTCTCTACCTGACAATTTAATTAATTAGATAAGGAGCTCAATTTTCCTGGCATTGCTTTGCTAGATGGCATCTCTAGATGGAGCCTTCCTAAGGCTCAAGAAAGAAGAGGAGTAAGATGTACCCAGAGATTGTCCAGTCCTGTCTCTGACACTTACTACCTGTGTTTCCTTGGCCAAATTCATTTCCCTCTCTGGGCCTCAGTTTCCTCATCTATAAAATAAGAGAGTTGGACTAGGGGAAAGGGAAGCATTAAGTACCTACTATGTGCCAAGTACAACACTAAGCACTTTACTAACATTATCTCATTTGATCCTCATAAGTCTGTGGTGTAGGTGCTATTATTATCCCCATTTTACAGTTGAGGAAACTGATCCCTAGCATTTGATCCAGGCTTTAAAGGTCCTTTCCAGCTCTGGGATTCTAAGAAGGTCCCTCAGAATGCTGGTTATTTCAACCATAGCCAAACTCTAACAGCCTCCTATTCATTTTAACTAGAATTCGATTTTTCAGTTGTCTTTCCACTTCTTTTGGTGCAGGGGATAGAGTAGGGGACCTGGAGTTGGAAGACCTGAGTTCAAATCCTGACTCAGATGCTTATTGTATGACCTGAACAAGTCACTTAACCTCTGTCTGCTTCAATTTCTTCACATGTAAAATGAATATAGTATTAGCTTCTACCTCCCAGGGTTGTTCTAAAGATAAAATGATATATCTATAAAGCATTTTACAAACTTAAAGGTGCTATATAAATGCTAGGTATTATTATTTTATCATCCTTATTACTGTCTTTTATCTCTAAAATTATATATTTAATGAAAATGTGATATTTCACATAATTCTAATGATAAAAAATAAATTCTAGAATATGAATGACAAGTACTTGGTATTGTACCTATAGTATTTTTTGGAATTTGGCCAAGACTTGTCAAAATTTCACCCCTACTTTCAATAGAATGTATCAAAATCTGCTTTTTTGAAGGATCCGATATCAATCCTTTATATCTTGGTGGGAATTCAAATCATCCCTTTTACCTCTCTCTCTGTCTCTCTCTCTCTTTCTCCATAGATAGATAGATAGATAGATAGATAGATAGATAGATAGATAGATAGATAGATAGATAGATAGATATAGGTATAGATATAGATATAGATATAGATATAGATATAGATATAGATATAGATATAGATATAGATATAGATATAGATATAGATATAGATATAGATATAGATATAGATATAGATATAGATATAGATATAGATATAGATATAGATATAGATATAGATATAGATATAGATATAGATATAGATATAGATACAGATAGATACAGATATAGATAGATAGATAGATAGATATAGATATATATGGGTATGAATAGTCTTATTTTAGCCTTATTTCTATATAATCAATCTCTCTGTTACCTGGTATAGAGATATCAGGAATCAGTGAGCAATCAGGAGAAAAGAGTTTTGGGCACAGGAGTTTAAAAATCACACCTTTTAGGCAACTACCTCATTTCTCTCAGGTACAGTTTCTTCAGCTGCAAAATGAAGATTGTGGTAGTTTGAAGGATAAAAGGCCTAGCCTATCTCATGAGGGGATGCCTCTACTCTAGACCTGCCCCTTACTCCAACCTGTACCTCCATACTTTTACTGCAAAATTCTATGTCCCATGATTTTACTCAACTTTACTAATTGGCTGCCTTTGAAATCAGAGGCAAAAAAAACCAATCAATTATGACATATTAAGACCCTACCCTTCCTTTAATTAACCAAAAAAACAAAAACTCTAGCCCTTGTGTGTTTTCACTAAGTTGTACTTGAGATATAAGGGATGGAACCCAGAAATTTCCCTGTGTTCCCTACTTCCACTGAAGTAGGAAAAGTAACATCAGCTTATTCCAAAAATCTATTTTAAAACAATTTTACTAATTTCTCTCCCCAAAGTTATCATTCAGTATCAATCTAGATGCTGGGTACAGAGGGAGTCCTCTCTCAGGACTGTATCTCATCCTTCCTCCTATCATGATCCTAAAATCATCACTCCCAAAGACCAGTGGTGCCTCCCCCTAACTCTAAGACATGGTTATATGCTTAACTCTCCAGTGATTGATATTTAAAGGAATCCTGCCTTCCTGGCAATTGTGACCAAGCTACCTCCACCACTCCAGTGACTGAAATCCATCTGCATATTTTGTCATAAATTTTCCATCCCTTGCCCATACCACTGCAATCACCCTAAACCCCTGGTGTCTTATGATAAGCCCCAAGTCTTCTCTTTTATGAGTTTTAGAAAAGCATCTGTAATAAAGACCTACTCCTAGTCTTCACATCACTGACCAATCTGCCTTTTCCCCAAAAGCCTCCTGAGCCCCAAAGTAGCAGCAATGGGCAGGGAGAGGAATAATTCAAGCATATGAGCTTGCACGACCTAGCTGACAGGAGGTTTGTAAAGCACTGACTTTGTGAACTGTAGAGCACTAGCAAAATGGGAACTACCAGCAACAGACTTATTGTTCACGCCCTGTCTCCAGGCATTCTGTAGAACCTGCCAACCTCCAGAAAATAAAAAATGTTCATGTGCACTGAAGGAAAGAGAAGACACAAATCCACAGAAGGAAGGATTCTGAACACAGTCATGAAAAAATTAACGGGGAACATATATCTTAAGATTAGTACTATGACATGTGGGAGTACTGGAGAGCATTTTTGGTGGGTGAATTAAACAGCCAAAAAAACTGGAAATTCTATAAAACTTGTCCTCAGAGACTTTATGTCAAATTCTGGAATGGTAAATATCAGTATTGATGATTTCTGTGTAACTCCAGCTTAAATAGCCCAGAGTCTTTGAATATTATTGCTGTGTCTTTAATAGAGAGAGAATAGACTCTTGGGGACTGACAGTTAACTGTCATCTTTGAGGGAGGAGAGGATTAAAAGCACTTATTTGCTGAGACTTGGACAATTAGGTACAAAGAGAGAACAGGTTTTCAGGGAATATGGAAAGTTGATTGTCATTTTAGAGAGAGTCGGAAGAAACATTTTGAGAACTTAACTGTTAACTATATAAAAATCCTACCCGAAGAGGTATGAATGGTTCTCTAAAGGACAGACCTGGTACCGGGACATGGTGTAAGGAATGTACAGTGTCTCTCAGTCAATCTAGAGTCATATGTTACAGCTCGTATTCTGTGGAATAGATATTCAAAGGAGAATTCCTGAGGAAAACTGAATGACTTTAGATGCCACCCTGAGAGAATTGCTGGCCTGTGGTCCCAGTGTTTTGGAGGAGTCAGCAGTTACGGGCATTGATGAAAGAATTATACCTGACAACTTCTTTTCCCTGCTTTTGACAAGAACACTATGGCCAATATACAGTTGAAATATTTATCTATGCCTTTGTATTATTTGTTACTGTTAATAAATTATAAGGCCACTAGCACTGATGCTTATCTAAGTCTACAAGCCTGGAGTTTGAGACTGAGAGGAAGGAAAAGTTATAGAAAAAGAGGTTTTCATGGTTTTTCTGGTATGAAGACAAAGCTAATTAATTATTGAGAGATGCTTCACATTACTTTCTGATACAATTCCCAGTGGTTCCTACTAGTTAGCCTTTGAACCCAGTAAGGCAATTAATAAGGGAAGAAATCAGTAGCAGGCTAAAGAGTTGTATTGTGTTTGCCCCCAGAGAACACCTGAAAGGTACCACTCTCAGCTTGCAACTCATACCTGTTTCCTTGTCTGTGGGATTGCTGCAGGTAGGTTAGCAAAAGCCTTGCTATAACTGGATTATGAGGTATCAGTGTGAATATATGCATTGGTAAGGAAAAGTTCCACTAGATTCAAGGGGAGGGTATTATATATTCTCTCAAGAGAACTTGTCCAAAGATGTGCATGGGAAAGGAATCCAAAACCCCCTCTCAAGGCTTTGGTTCCCTCAGGATTGATTGTATATCAGATGTTTTTGCTCCCAATGATTCACATTAACAGCATTGCTCACTGAGGGAAAAAAATATCCATCTGGTAACTGTTTCGTTAACAATAATGGATTTTCTCCCAACCCCTAGATTTAAAGTGACCTTTCTTATTAGTTTTTTTTTAATTCTGGAAACTTTAAAAAAGAGTTTCCAGAGTTCACTGATAAAGCTTTTAAGAGAAACCTCTATAATGGAAGGAAGACAGTTGAATGAATGAGCAAAGTCGTGGAAATTGACAGACACTCAGAGAACCAGGAAGATTATTTTTAGTGATGCATCTTAGAATCACAGAGTATCATAGCTGGAAGGGGCACTAGAGATCATTCAGTCTAACATTCTCATTTTACAGATGAGGAAACTGAGGCCAGGAGAGATGACTTGGGATAGCTGTCTTGTAGAGGCAAGCTAGATGGCATACTTGATAGACCCCTGGACCTGTATTTAGGAAGACAAGTTCAAATCCAACCTTAAACACTTATTAGCTATATGACCTTGGCCAAGACATTTAATGTCTTATGTCTCAGTTTCCTCATCTCCAAAGTGGGAATAATAATAGTGCCTGCCTCCTAGACTTGTTGTGATAACAAAATAATACTTGGAAAGCACTTTGCAAGCCTTAAAATACAATGTATATGCTAGCCACATTGTTATCATTAATATTATGTATAATGTATATTGATATATAATATTATTATTATTGGATAGCATCAAGAAGAAGGAGGCATCTAGGTGGCACAGGCAATAGAGAGTTAGGCTTTGAGTTAGAAGGACCTGAGTTCAAATCCAGCCTCAGACAATTACTAGCTGTGTGACCCTGGGCAAATCCCTTAACTTGTTTGCCTCAGTTTCCTCAGCTGTAAAATGGGGATAATAAAAGCACCTACTTCCCAAGGTTGTTGTGAAGATCTAATGAGATAATATTTGTAAAGCACTAAGCGCAGTACCTGACATACCAAGCATTATATAAATGCTACTTATTATTATTATCAAGGACCAGATTCTTTTCATGTCTTAACTCAAACTTTGACTTTTCCCCCAAATCTAGTCAGTTGCCAAATTTGGTCCATTTTTTCCTTTGAACTGTTTCTTAAATCCACTCCTTCCTTTCCTTCCCCACTGCCACCACTCTTATCTAGTCCTTTATAACCTTACATCTGGCTTATTGCAATAGTCTCCTAACAGGTCTTTCTTTCCATTTCTAATTCATCTATGTCATAGCAATTTCAATACCAGATCTGTATAACTGAAAGGGAACTTAGACATTCTATTCATCCAACTTGGCCATCTTTCAAGTGAGGAAATTAAACCATTGAGTTAACTTATGTACTAAATGGCACATAACTAGTTAGTGGCAAAACTGGAACTAGAACACAGGTCTCTTAATTTCTAGCATAATGCTTCTAAAAGCACTGCTTGGATCATATGATTCACTTACTTTCACTTACTTTCTGTGTGACATTCATTTCCCTTCTCTGAAAAATGAGTGTTACAGCCCTTGAAAACTTTGCTTCACCAGATTATTATGAGCAGTGTTTTGAAGGCCTTAATGAATTGTATAAATGTGAGGGGGTTTTGCTTGTTTGTTGTCTTTAGTTTTTGTCTGTTTTGTTAATAATGGTAGCATTCTATAATGCTTTAAGGTTTGCTAAGTGCTTTACAAATATTAGCTCTCATATCAAAATGCCTACCATTTTCAGAAGAGGGAGGGGAGGGAAGGGAGGAAGGGAGAAAAATTTGGAACTCAAAATCTTATAAAAATGAATGCTAAAAATTTTTCTTGACATGTAACTGGGGGAAAGAATAAAATACTATTAAACTTTAAAAATATATATATATTATCTCATTTGATCCTCACAACAACCCTGGGAGGTAAAAACCATTGTTATCCCCATTTTATAGATTAGGGAACTGAGGCCAATAAAAGTCAAACAACTTGCCCAGGGTCACACAACTAGTAAGTGTCTGAGGCCAGATTTGACCTCAGATTTTCCTGACTGTAGGTCCAGCATTCACAGCCGGAATTTTTTCAGGAACCATTTATTATTCATTCATTCTACAATTTCCCCATTCCATTCATTCACTTCCACATTCCACAAAAATCTACAATTTCTTCAGCACTTATGTGGCTCTCTAGGCAAAGCAAAACAGTCCTCACCCTCCAGGACTTTGCATTCTATGGGAAATAATATATAAATATGTAAATATAAAATACATAAGATGGAGGGAATTTCTGGAGGTGAGGGCACTCAGACCTGGAGGGCTCAAGACACATCTCATGTGGGAGAAGGCACTTGAACTGAACCTAGCAGGAAGCTGGGTAATTTATGAAGCTGACCCAAGAAATCAGTGCATTCCAGGCCTGAGGCACAGCCCATACAGAGATAAAAATGTTCAAGAAACAGTAAGTAGGCCAGTTTGGCTGGAACATAGAGAACAAGAAGGGGAATGATGTGCAATGGGTTAGGAAAGCCAGATTGCGAAGTACTTTAAATACCAAGCAGAGGAGTTGTATTTTTTTTTCCTTAAGTCAAATGGGAGCTACAGCAATTTCTTGAGCCAAGGAGGTACATAAACAGACCTGTGCTTTAGGAATATAAGTTGAATGGCTGTTTTCAGGACAGATTGGAGTCAGGAGAGACCAGGGAGGACACCAATCAGAAGTCTTCTGCAATAATCCTAAGAAGAGGTGAGGAAGACCTGAATTTGGGTGCTGATCAGGTGAGCGGATAGAAAGGGAAATACACAAGTGATGCTTTGGAGTTAGAATTGACAAGACAAGCTGATCGGCTTTGAAGGATGAGAGAAAAGAAAGAGTAAAGAATGAATCCTAAATGGTGAACCTGAGTGACTGAGAGGATGGATGATGGTACTCTCAACAGAAATAGAGAGGTTAAGCAATGGGAAAGGGTAGGCTGTGGGAGGATTGTAAAATATGAGTTCTCTTTCTGCCACGTTGAGTTTGAGATGCCTAAAGATTATCCAGGCAGCTGGTGATGTGGTGCTGTGGTTTCATTAGTCTGAAAATCCTTCCATCAATGAAGAAATGCTCCTTGTGGTCTTACAGTGCTGGGGTCTCAGCTGCTCTCATCCTGTCTCTCGGTCTTTCTGCCTTTCAGGATAGATAGCTATTAGCCCTGGGCTGGAAACAGCCACCAGCAGTAAATCAGATCCCCATTCTTCTATGAGGCTGGGTGATTATGAGGAAGAAATTATATCACAATTTAAATATGTGACCCATTTGTCCTTTAGAAGCAAGTTAATGGACTGTACAGGCCCAGGAGGAAGAGGAGGGTAGTTGGCGCTTCAGCCTGGTATTAATTGCCTGTACATAAAGTACAAAGTGAAAGGCTTGATTAACAGTCAAAGTGACCTTATTCAGCTATCAAGCATGGACTTTCATGGGAGGTGGCAAACCCTCATTTACCAATGGCAGTTTTCTTTCTCATAGAGATGGCCTCAGGGTTGGAAAGGATGAGCACTTGACCCACTCTTGTTAGCAGTCTGCCTGGGGCAAATTATCTGTAAGACCAGAAAGCAGTAGCACCAGAGGAATGTCTGCAAGGAGCTTTCCTGGCAAAGAGAGAGAGATAAAGAGACAGAGACCGATAGACATTGAGACAGAAAAGAGAGCAAACTTTTCTTCCATATCTGTCCTTTCTCCCTAATTTTTTCTCCTAGGATACCCTCTCCCAAAAGACCCAGATTCCAAACACTTTGAAGCCCACCCAATAACAGTGCTAGAGATCCTAATGAATATTGGATAGTATGGATCAGCCAGTGTCTATCCTTATCAGCTCCCCCACCACTCGCTCTGGGAGATGTCCTTTAAATTTAAGTCATACTGGGACAGAAGGGATATCCTTCTGCTCCAAAAAGAGGTGGAGGCAATGTAATACATGGCAAAGCAAGTTGCCTTGACCACCTCACTTCTTCCTATGATCTCACTTAGCATCCTGGCCTCTACAATCTCAGCTCTTGTGCTTTGACCACCACATTCAATCACAGGACCTTAGATTCAGAACTGGAAGGGAACTTAAAAGAGGCCAATACCTTCATTTTACAGATGAGGAAGTAAGCCCAGAGAAATTAAGTGACTTGCTTAGGGTCACAGTTAGTAAGATTTGAACAATAAGTAGACGATTTGAACTTAAGCCTTCCCACCTCTAAGTTCAGCATTCCATCACCTATGCCATTGAGCTGCCATATTGGCTTTCCATTTCCCAGGAAGGGCTGTGATCACAAGATCATACAGGTAGTTAACAGACTAGGCAGAACTGAATAGGTGTCCTCTCATTCCAAATGCCTTCCCTTCAGTCTCCTTTGCTAGATTTTCATCCAGGTCACACCCACTAACTCGGGTGTCCCCCAAGTCTTAGTTGTGGGCCCTCCTCTTTCCCTATACTATCTGACTTGGGAATCTCATCAGCTCCCAGAAATTCAATTGCCATGTCTTTACAGATGACTCCCAGGTCTATCTATCCAACTCTAACCTCTCTTGTAAGCTCATGAAGCACCATCAACTATCCTCTCTCTCATAGACTTCTCAAATTCAAACATGTCCAAGACAAGATAATCTTTCCCCAAAAATGCTCCTCTCTTCTCTGTCACTATCAAGGGAAGCATCCATCATCCTCTCAATAATCCAGCTTTTCAACCTTCATGTCACCCTTAACTCCTCAGTTGAATTCACCATATATATCCACTCTGTTGCCAAGTTTTGTAACTTCTTGTTTTCAGTTGTTTTTCGGTTGTGTCCATCTCCTTGTGATACCATTTGGAGTTTCTTTGCAAAGATACTGGAGTGGTTTTCCATTTCCTTCTCCAGCTCATTTTAAGGATGAAGAAACTGAGGCAAACAAGGTTGAGTACCTTGCTCAGGGTCACACAGCTGAGAGTCTGAGGCTGGAATTGAACTTATGAAGATAAATCTTCCTGATTCCAATAAACAATGCTCTATTCACTGAGCCATCTAGCTTCTCCTAGTTGTAATTTCTATCTTTACAACACCTCTGTTGGTATGTGAGTGTGTATATGTATATATGTATGTGTATTTACATATGTATATATGGATGTACTATATATGTATATATGTGTATATATACACATACATATATATGTATATATGTATACACACACACACACATATATATATATATATACACACACACACACATGTGAATGTACATGTACAGAAACAACACATCTGATCAGAAACTTGAGGCAGGGAGACCAATTAAAAGTTTATGGCAATAGTCCAGTTGTGAGGTGATGAGGGCCTGTAGCAGGGTGGTGGCTATTTAAGTGGAGGGAAAGGGATATGTCTCTCTGTCTGTCTGTCTTTCTCTTTCTTACTCCGTATAGTCATACACATATGCATATACATATCTATGTGTTTCTGTATATGTACATTTGAGTTCCAAATTCTCTCCCTTTCTCCCTCCCCACCCCCCTCATTGAGAAGGCAAACAATTTGATCTAGGTTATACAGGTGTGGTCATGTAAAACATATTTCCATATTAGTCATTTAAGGTTTTATTGAGTATTTTATTTTTCCCCAGTTACACATAAAAGCAATTTTTAACACTAATTTTTAAAACTTTAAGTTCCAAACTCTAATGGCTCCCCATCACCTCCAGAACCAAAAATAAAGTCTCTTATTTGGAATGTAAAGTCCTTAACACCCTATCCCCTTCCCACCTTTCCAGTCTTCTTATACTTTACTCCATCTTGCACTCTGTGATGCGGCAAATGAGGCTTCCTGCTATTGCTCACAATCTCTCTACCCTGTGCCTTGTCACTGGCTGTGCCCCATGCCTGCAATACTTTACCTCCTCACCTCCACCTCTCAGTTTCACTGGCTTCCTTCAAGATTAAGCTCAAAGCCTAACTTCCACAGGAGGTCTTTCTGGGTTTCCAGCTGCTAGTACTTTCCCTCTGAGATTACTGCCCATTTTCACTATGTGTGTATGTATGTATATATGTATATATCTTAAATATACATAGTATATATAAGTATATACATAATAGTTTACATGTTATATCCCCAATAACAATGTGATCTCCTTGAGGGCTAGGGCCTTTTTTGCCTTTCTTTCATCTCCAGTGATTAGCACAGTGCTGGCATATAGTAAGTGTGTAATAAATATTGCCCCCACCTCAACCACATGTTAATCTATTATGGTCAAGGTGAATGACAGTTCTGCTCACAGCATTATGGTTTTAGAGTTGGAGATGACTTTGGAGATCATTTAGCCTAACACTTTCATTTTACAAATAAATAGTATTAGGCCCAAAGAAACTAAATAACTTGCCTTTGTTCACTCTGGTGCTAAGAAGCAGACATGGGATTTCATGTAAAGAAATAATATACTAGACATGAACAGGACAAGAAATGTACCACTTGATGCTCATGAAAATCAGAGCACTCAGAATAGACCTTTATGCTAGTACATTGTGTGTGTGTGTGTGTGTGTGTGTGTGTGTGTGTGTGTGTATGAGCACTCGCATGTGACAGCCAAGACAAATTAAGTGTATAGTGCCCAAGTAACCAAAAACAAAAGCAGAAGTTTCCACAAAGCTTATATACACATAATGGAAAAGTTCATTTTCAAGACAGAGCCAGATAAGAGCAGTCCTCCAATTACAAAAAGCACCTCTTCACTGGATGGTGTCTGACCTGCCTTGAAAGCCGTCCAATCTCCTTTCTTTTTTCTCTCTGTAAGAGAAGATGGAGAGAGGTTTTGACAGGCTGTTTTATAACTGTTCCTCAGCCAGAATAACTAAATTGTAAATAACTCAAAATTATTGACACAAAGAAAAAACCAGAATCATTCTGTACCTGCCAGGAAGGACAAAGACTTATTTTTCCTGGTCAGGCCCTTCTCTGTGATATGTAAATTGAAGCTGATTTCTGAAAAATTGCTCCTAGCTCCAGGTTTAATCCTTGTGTTTTTACCACCAAGTCCCTGAGTGACTGCCAGTCTTCTTGCTGTCCTAGACACACTCATTCATTCACTCAACAAACATCTATTGAGAACCCTCTATGTGCTAAACATAGTATAAGGTGCTATGTGGAATTCAAAGTCATAGGCTTTTGCCTTACTCTCCCACAGATCAGCTGCCTAAATCTCCTCCTCAGGATTCCAGGGTGCCCCAAATGGTTAGGTGTCTTTCTTCAATGCTATCATATGAGTTTCTGCCATTGTTTGTCACCTTTAACTAGTTACTCAGTTCTATATAACCAATTAACATCAAGTAGCTTTTACAAAGAGATATTTACTGCCAAGATATAGCAAGAACAGAAGTTAGAAACATTTTCTCCAAAACCTACAGATATACTCAACAATATCACCTCAGTCCCTGGGTTAAGTGGTCTCAGACTTAATGCAGTTTCTACGTAGCATATGCCCCACCACCTTCACTTCCAAACTGACTGATGGGTAAATGAGTCTGCACCTCTACTTCACTCTTCACCTTCTGGCTCCCAGCAAATCCCAACATGGGTTACAATTCCTGGACTCTGCTGGCATTCTCTTCAAAGCTCACTAGGTCATGGATATCTCCAATCTCCTTTACCAGAAACAAGAAAGAACAGAGATCTCTATTCAGAGGACAAGTTTAGGCCCTTCAAAGCATTACCTGTCTTGACAAAATGTAGCCAGGTGAGGAAAAAGTTAAAGCCAAAAACAAGACCCTGGTTGACTTGTGCTTTCTCTGGTTACTCATCCAGTCAAAAAAGGTTCCCCTTCATCACATAGCTTGCAGATGAGAACCAATTATGGAATATCAGTGCTTGCTCTTGATTGGGGAGCAAGACATTTCCATTACATGCTATCATGCCTTCCCAGAAGCAGACTCCTCAGCCTCTTCCACATTGCTTTACCCCAACCATTATACACATAAGGCATGCTCCGTGCTCTCAAGTAATTTATAATCTAGTAGGAATGAGAAGACAGATGTACAAATATTTAAAATGCAATGCAGCAGTGGTGAGTGATACATGCTACAGGCCATGAGACCTAAGGATAGAAAGGTATTGTCAGAGGCCAATATTTTTAAAGTAGACTTAACTTGGAAGAAGGTGAAGGGAAAGGCCTCATTCAGAAATTTCAGACATATAGCAGTCTACTATGTCTAAGACATTCAGAGCAACACTGATTCCCACGGTTCCTGCTTGGCTCCGAGTATATAATTGCTTTACTTCCCTCCACAACCAAGGTTGATGAGACAGGGAACACTTCTGGAACCATGCCTGGGAAAATAGACACACACAAACAAACCATTCCTCGTCAGCTGAGGGTACACTACAGAGGACCACAGAAAACTTATACTCAAGGAAAAGAACTCAAAAGGCCCAAGCTCAGGCCCACTGGAATCATGTCACATCAATAATAAAATAGATTGCTCCCAACCCCTCCTTAGACCCTAGCCTCTCTTTCTCTTAGACACTGCAAAAGTGAATGGCTATGGGACGAAAAAGTAAGGATAACTACAGCCAAAGCTACCAGGAGAGGTATTTTGAGAGAAGTGAAATTTAAACTGGACCTTAGAGGGTAAATAGAATTTCACCAGGCAAAGATGGGAGAGTAGCCATAAAAAATAAAGTGAATGGTATAACCAAGATGAGTGAATACAGTACATATTTGGGAAATGGCAATAGTACAGACTGGCTGAAGCATACAGTTCACAAAATAGTAAGAAACAAGGCTGGAAAGGCTTGCTCAGAGACCAAGGTCTCCAAAGTAGGCATGCACAGGCAAAAAGGGAAAGGCCTAATTCAGAAGTTTCAGACTCACAGTGATCAGTTGCAGCCAAGACAGCAACGGCATCAGTGATTTATCCTATAATTCCTGCTTGTCCCTAGTACTTGAATTACTTTTCTTCATATGCCGGGTTGACAAGATACAGGGCAATTCTACAATCATTTCTGGGGAAATACACAAATGAATCATTCCTCATTAACTGAGGGAAAACTAAAGAGAAACCAAAAAAAAAACCACCCTTCTTTTCAAGGAAAAGAACTCAATAGGCCCAAGGCCCACTGGGACCATGTCAGCTCAGTTACAAGATATATAACTCCCAACTCCCCTTTATAGTCTGCCACTGCAGAATAACTTTGTTCACTGTAATAATGCCAGCAATTTTCCACCACCAAAGACTGACTCTAGTAACTGATATTTAATTACTTCCCCCCCTGGAGCAGAATTTCAAGGTAGTACTAGCTGGAAGTGATGCCTTTGCATTTAATCTTTCCTCTATTTATGCTGAGCTGGGATGTAAATGTTTCTGGTCCCTGAACCCTAGGCATCGAAGCAGAGATGGACTATGTGGGCCAGTCTTCGATGCATGCACAGATATTCCCTGTCTGATTTCAGTCTAAGAGACGGTAGCCATGACTCAAGGGTTTATACTATGTGAGGATTCTGATTGGCTGCAGAGCCAGAAGAGAATTGATGACACAAGAGCAGCTGATCTGGGAAAGCCCATCCCTTCATCACTCTTTCTTTTATGCCCATGATGAAGCTGTTGCTGTTGTCGTTCATCCTTCATACTCAAAAAGGACCAAAATGGCATCACAATTTTTGGGGTCAAGGTACACTGTGTTCAGCTGTGTCTGATAGTCCAAAATGAGCTAGGAAGGTTCTACCACCATTTAGGTACAAATAGTCCATTTGAACATTTGTGATGGAAATGTCTCTAGATTTGTGCATTTTATTTGTTCTCCTGTGATTCTGCTGTCCTTTAAGAACACAACTCCTTCTCTGATGTAGGCATGCTATGCTAGGTGGTCCTGTGCCAGTGTCTCCTATGTCTCATAATTGATACTAAAGTTCTTCAGAGAGACCTTGAGAGTGTCCTTGTACCACTCGTTCTGACTTCCATGTGAGTGCTTGCCTTGTGCGAGTTTTCCATAAAATAGTCTTTTAGATAAATGTGCTTTTGGCATTGGAACAAAATGGCCAGGCCATCAGAGTTGCACTCTCGACAGTAAAATTTGAGTACTTAGTGGCTCCACTTGAGAGAGGACTTCAGTGTGCAGTACCTTATTTTGCCAGGTGATCTTTAGAATCTTCCTAAGACAATTCAAATGGAAGTGGTTCATTTTTCTGGAATGGCATTGGTATACCGCCCAGGTTTCACAGTCATACAACAATAAGGTCAGCATAATAGATCTGTAGACCTTAAGTTTGGTAGGCAGTCTAATACCTCTTCTCTCCCATGCTTTCTTTTGGAGCCTCCCAAATGCTGAGCTAGCTCTGACAATGAGTGTGTCAAACTCATCATCTATGTGGACATCCCTGGAAAGTATACTGCCAGTGTAAGTGAACTTATCCACAGCATTCAAAATTTCTCCATTTGCTATAACCATTGGTTCCATATATGGATGGTGCAGTGCTGGCTGGTACAGAACTTCTGTTTTCTTAGTGTTGACTGTCAGGCTAAAATTAGCAAAAGTGGCAGAGAACTGATCCACACTCTGCTGCATCTCAGTCTCAGAGATTGCACTGAGTGCACATTCAATCTGTGAACAAGCCCAACTCTCCCTCTATTTTAGTCTTGACTTGTAGCTTTTTCAAGTTAAATAGTTTACCATCAGTTCAGCAGCTGACTTTGATGCCATTTTCATTCTTGTTGAAAGCATGTGACAACATTGCTGAAAACATCATGCTAAAAAGCATGGGAGCAAACACGCAAACCTGCTTCACTCCACTGGTGACTGGCAAAGCACAAGACCATTGTCCTTTATCTAGAACCTGTATAAGTATGCCATCATGAAACTGGAAGACAATACTGAACTTCTCTAGGCAACCAAATTTCACCATGGTCTACAAAAAGCCTTCAGGACTGACAGTATCAAAGGCCTTGGTCAGGTCAATGAATGTTATGAACAAACCTCTGTTCCTGTCATTTCTACTGGAATTGTCAGGCAGCAAGCACCATGGCAACCATTCCTCAGCCCTTTCTGAAGCCACACTGACTCTCAGGTTGATGATCATCTTCCAGGTGAAGGATCAGCCAATTAAAGAGTACTCTGGCAAGAATCTTGCCAGCAATAATGAAGAGAGAGACCCCACCCTCACATGATTGTCACAGGACAACCTCTTTCCTTTTCCTTCAATAGAGGTAGACAATGGAAATATCTTTGATCTTCTGAGGGATAGCCTCCTCTTGCCATATAACCCAGAAGATTTCAGGCAGCTTCCATATGAACAGTGAACCCACCCACCCCAGCCCCTTACCCCTGCCTTGTAGATATGTTAGGATTGAAATCAGCACCATGCCTGTTGCCACACAAAGAGGATCCTAATGTCATTCAATAACTCTTCTTCAGTAGGAAATTTGGATAGAAAGGGATTGACTTTAACCTGAGATATACAGTCAATGGCTTCAAGCATTGGTTGATGACAGTCTGTTGAGAACTCTATAGAAGTGTTCAGCCCGGATCTCCAGGATAAAGTCTTTATCACTGATCAGTATAGCTAATGCATTGGTAGTTAAGATACACCAGAGGTTCAGGACATCATAGAACAAGCTTTGGCTTGTTGCTATTAGTGTAAAACTAAATCTTATCTGCCTTCTTACTGACCCAAGAGTCCTGCATCTCTCTAAGCTTTGCTTGCACTTTACTTTTGATGGAATTAAATGCTGCCTTCTTAGAGAAGGACAAACTGTGCAGCTGGTAAACCCTGTGGAGTTCTCGTTTTTTCATTTAGTAGCATCTGAATTTCCCCATCATTTTTGTCAAATCAATTTTGACGTTTGCTAGTATTTTGGCCCAGATGAGCAAATGCACTTTACACCGAGTCCCTGAAAGCCATCCACTCCTTGTCTGTTCCACTGTTGCTATATACTGACTCAGTTTTCCCTCTAGGTCAGCAATAAATGGCTCACACACAGAGAAGCACTCTAATCTGTTGATGTTGAGTCTCCTAACAGTCACTTTGCCTTGAAGCTGCCACTTTTGTTGAATGTTCATCTTAGAGAAGATAAGTCCAACACTCTGCACCACACAACACTGTCTTCACTCTCACATCCTGCCTGTATCTTCTCCTTACAATGATGTAGTCTCTTAAATGCTGATCTTTACTGTGAGGGTTCATCCACAGCATTTTATTACATTTAGGTAAATGGAAAACAGTGTTGGTAATGAGGTCATGAGATGCACAAGTGATTGTTGCTGTTGCTGTTTCTAATTCTATTCCTCCCAAGGACTTCCTGCTATGTTTATGCCTCCTCTGGCATTAAAGTCATCCAGAATTACAAATTTGTCCTCTTTTGATGATCATTGATGATGATGGTTTGTAGGTCTCCATAAAATTTTTCTTTGACCTGATCAGGGTTCACCAAGGTGAGAGCATACACATTGATGATGGTGGCATGGCACTTTCCTGCAAGTGGCAATCACATTGTCATGAGCCTGTCATTTAATACATTTGGTAGGCATACAAACTTGCTGACTAGATTAGATTTGATTGTGAAACCTATACCAGCTTCATAATTCTCTTCATCACAGCAAGCACTCAGAATAACAGGTATACATCTCCAACTTCAGTAAGATGACCTTCATTTGCTAGCCTCATTTCCCTCAGGGCTGCTATTTGGATGCAGTACCTGCTGAGCTCTCTTGCAACAAGAGCTGTTCATCTTTCAGGACTACTAAATTTTGTGTTGCCCATGAGTATGCATACATTCTACATACCAATGCCTTCTTCACAAAAATTTTTGTGCATTTGTTGTGTTTCAACTGCAGGGTAGGATCCCTGCCTCTCTCAGTAAGCATCTTTTATAGCCCCTTCCTCATGCCAGGAGCTAAGCAATGTGGTCCTTTAAAAAAACTGCTCAGATACCCAGGGGGCTGCTGAATCCCACTGCTGCATCAGTCCAGTGAGAAGATGACCGTATGCCCCAGGCCACACATGTGCAGAGTTGTGACTACAGCTCCCACTGTATACATATCAGGTACTTTGTCACTCACCTGTTGTCATGGGATTTCAAGGTAGGTAAAAGAGTAAGATAGTAAAATAATTATATAACAAAATAGCAACATGTCTTAAGATGTCTTGACTTGCTCATGAATTGGATGTAAGTGAGGCAGATTTACACAAAGTCATCAGCCTCATTCTCTCTTCCAGAGTCATCAAAGTCCAGTGGCAAGACAAGAGTCAAGGCAACTGGTGATGGCTCATGATGCAGTGGAAGATTTTGGTGTTTTCAATATCTGACCAAGCTCTAGGTACTCCACAGTACTTGCATCTACCCATTCCCCCAGGAAAACCTTTATATGCTTGGGGTAGGCACCCTCCTAACTCACCAACAGATGTGAGGCCTGTCAGTTACCCTCACCCTCATTTAGCCTGTCTGTCAAGGTAGTTTTACTGGGGATGCCCACTACAGCTTTTTGGAACCACAGGTAAGAGTTGGGTGACAGATGGACACCAATGCTGCATGAGCAGCCCTGTGGCAAGCCCTCACAACAGAGGTACTAGTCCTCCCTGAACACTGTATATACCCCAATTACCCCAAGATGAAAGAGGATTACTTTGAGTTGCCTTCTAAAAGGTAGGTGAAAGGGTTCCCCAGTATCCTGCCCAGCCAGTGGCAACTATAATCACATGACCTCTCTCTATCTCTTTTCTGATTGTTCTTTCTTAATTATAAGTGGATGAATATTTTGAGATGGAAGTATCCAGGTGACCTTGGCAGTTTGGGAGATTCAGAGGTCTTATCAGAATCCAAAAAGGGGCCAGAACTAAATGGTAGTAGTAATATTAGCCATCAGAGTAACAATGGTTTAGGAAAGATAGTCACCTGGGGATGGCAGCAGAGTAAAGGAGTATGATCCCTTATACCAGAGAAGAAAAGCTATGGACTTTAGAAAGGCACAAACCACGGGAACTTGGCTAAGCAGCTTACCCAGACTTCTAAGGAGAACTTCATGAGTATCCCCCATAAATGGAGTAAAGGCTTTCTAGGGCCAGGGGATTGGGAGGTATCCCTTTGCCACACATGTTCTCTACATGTATTCTTCATTACCTTTGTACTTAAAAGTTTGAACCCAGTTTCCTCCAGGGACCTCATGTGTTCAAGGGGAGAATGTACGCCATTATGGCAGGAATATTTTGTATTAACTAGTCATACCACTCTTTCTCAGTAAACCCATATTGATAGTATTAGCAGCCTAGACCATGAGGGTCATTGCTAGGACCCTGAGGGGAATAGTAGATAGTCAACCCTCTAGGGACCTAACCTATGAGCATGTGTGCCCAGTTGAAGTAATGGTCCCAGAGGGGATACTACAGTAGGCTATAGCCAGATCTTAGAGCATTTGAACATAGAAAATAGCTTTCTGTTGAAAAGTTTTTGAAAGATTTTAGGCAAAGGAAGGACATGATCAGAACTGTGCTTTAGGATAATTAACATGGCAGCAGAATATACAATACATTGGAGGGAAGAAGAACCTGAAAGCAATGAGCATCTAGTCCATTAACAGGGATTACAATATTCTAGGCATAAGGTGTCAAAGGATTGAATCTGCGTGATGGCAACAGAAATGGATAAAAATAGACAGATGGAAGAAAAACTGAAAATCGAGTAAGTGACCGAATTTGGGGAAATGACCCTACGATTTCATACCTGAGCAACTAGGAAAATGAATAGAAATTAATAGAATAAGGAGTCAGATGGAGATTTGAAAGAGAAGATATGTTGAATTTAAAGCATCACTGATGCACCTAGGAAAAGATATCCCAATACAGATACCTTGTATTTTTTTTTTGGTAGAGAGTGGTAAGGGGGGGTCTTTTCAGTTTATTACATCGAATGATACTAGTCCAAGTTAAACAGTGAACCCTAAATGGTTACATCATACAATCTATGAGGTTTTGAAACTTGTGACAAGGGACAGAAGGGAGTTTTTTCTACTCATTGCAAGGAAATCCTCACTTAAGCTTCAGAGGGCCGCAAGTACTTAAAACACATGAACCTTCAGCTGGTTGTCCTTAGCCAGTCCAGGATCTATAAGAAACTGACTTGTGCTTTTACGCTGGTTGCCCTGTAGCTGAATTACTTCTCCATATTCTGGATGCTCAATTACAGTACCATTGGAGCTTAGGAGATAGGCTAGAACTTGAGATATTGATTGGGGACTCATTCTCATAGAGGTCATAGTATCATAGATCTGGAGTTGGATGATACCTTAGAAACCATCCAGATTAAACCTCTCATTTTACATTTGAGGAGAAGGTAAGTGACCTGTACACAAATCTCCAGATGAAATATGTGCGTATACATATATATGTATATATATGTATATATATATGTGTGTGTGTGTGTATATATATACACATATATACACACACACATGCACACATACATATATATATACATGCATATGTACATATGTATGTGTGTCTCTGTATATCCAGCCCTCATTAGATGCATAACATCCCTAGCTAAAAACTATTATTCTATATTTTTAAGGTATGGTTCAAAAATACAAATCCAGTTCTCAGCTACTATCTTCATAACAAGGCATTCAATCAATTAACAAACATGTATCAAGGGCTTATTATGTGTCAGGCACTATGCTAAGCCACTAAGAATACAGAAACAAAAAAAGCCCCTACCTTTAAGCAGAATAAATTTGAATAGAGACAACATGTAAATAAATAGGTACATACAAGATATATACACAATAGATTGAAGTTAGCCTTAGAGGAAAAGTCTCTGGCAACTGGGGAGCAAGGAAGGCCTCCTGAAAAAAAGTGGCATTTGAGCTATCTCTGAGAAAAGCAAGTATTCTTTTTTTTAATTAATTTATTTTTAGTTTTCAACATTCACTTTTATAAGATTTTGAGTTTTAAATTTTCTCCTTCCCCCATCTCAAGACAGCTTGCAAGCTGATATAGCTCTCTGTACATATTTCTATTAAACATATTTTCACATTAGTCATGTTGTAAAGAATTAGAACCAATGGGAAGAGCCACAAGAAAAAAGAAACAAAACAAAACAAAAAAGAGAGAGAGAGAGAGCAAATAGTATGCTTCTATCTGCATTCAGACTACATTGTTCTTCTTCTGGATGTGGACAGCATTTTCTGTCATGAGTCTTTTGGAGTTGTCTTAGATCTTTGCATTACAAAGAGGTAAGTCTATCAAAGTCAGTCATTGCACAATGTGACTGTTACTGTGTACAACGTTCTCCCAGTTTCACTCACTTCACTCAGTATCAGTTCATATAAGTCTTTACAGGTTTTTCTGGAGTCTGCTCATCACTTCTTATAGTACAATAGTATTCTATTACATTCATATACCACAACTTGTTTAGTCATTCCCCAATTGATAGGCATCCCCTCAATTACCAATTCTTGGCCACCACAAAAAGAGCTGCTATAAATATGTTTGTACATGTGGGTCCTTTTCCCATTTTTATGATCTCTTTGGGATACAGACATAGAAGTGGTATTGCTGGGTCAAAGGATATGCACAGTTTTATATTCCTTTGGGCATAGTTCAAAATTACTCTCCAGAATAGTTGGATCAGTTCACAACTCCAACAATGCATTAGTGGAAAACCAGGTATTCTAAAAGGCAGCAGTGAGGAGGGAGAGCATTCTAGGCATGATGGATAGTCATCAAGTGAGCAGGGGTTTTTGTTTGCTTGTTCATTTGTTTAAGGACAGGAGAAATGAAAACAGGAAAGAGCCTATAGGTAGGAAGAGATTGAGATTGAGATTGCCTTCCTCTGCTGAATCCCTTACCTTTGATTGGCAGCAGCAATGAAATACTTACATGCACCCCTAAGGTCTTCAGATGAGTAACTTCTTGTAGAATAATATAATAAATAGAATAGATATAGAATAACAGAATAAAAATAAAATAAAATAATAGAATAAATGAATGATAAATATGACTGAGTCTAACATATTAGCTATCCTTCCTATCATTACATAAACCATAAACTTGATAAAACATGCCATCTAGATGTTTAAATGATTAATTTTTTTAAATGCTGACCATGAGAGGATAAAGGGCAAAGTCACTAGATACCTACCTCAAAATTGATAATAATCTATTAGCCAAACCACTTTTTGCTTTCACAAAGGAGTAATGAGTAACAGGAGTTACTCATGGACCCAAAGATAGGTCCATGTCTTTTGTTAGGGATGAGATCTTTCTAGAGAAAGAAATGTAGATTTTCCAAAGTTTTTCTCCCAATTTCTACTCGGAGGGCAGAACTTACCATAAGCAAAAAGTAAAGAAAAGTGATCTTTGGTACCATCTACCTTCCATGCCTTAATGCTGCCTAAGACTTTCTCATTCTCCCTGGGCCATTTCAGGGCTCTGTAATTTTTCATCCACCTTCCACTATTAAAGCATTTGCTATACTCCCAGTTATTTAGAAGGAGGCCAATCATTTAATTTACACCAAAGCCTCACTGACTCAAAACAACTGAAAATGTGACTCCTAGGAGTGTGTGCATTTTAACTGAGAAGACTAAAATGCAGACATCAGCACCATTGTGGGAAAGGAGTTGGTGGGCGGAATCCCCTCTGAATCCCTCAAACCATACTACACAGGCTGAGACCAGCTCCCTGCCAGGTGTTCACCTTTATCGTACCCATTTGTCCAAGACCTAAAAGCTACAAACCTGAAGACTCAAAGACCAGAAACAACGTTCACAGGCAGCTGACTTAACCTAAGTAACTGTGATCTTAAATTGTCTCACTGGGGAGTTCCCAAGGCAAAACAAACAAACAAACAAGGACAACTGATCTGGCCTGCCAAAATCCTGCTCTTTTTTTGCTTCCAGAAGGCCCTGGTAAAATAAACTGCATAACATTGGCTGGCACTTGGTCCCAGAAGCCTTCCCTTCACTGCGCTGTTAGTGAGCCCAGTAACCCAAGCATTAAGATGCAAATCAGGGCAGTGCTAAAGTATTGATGAGCCAGAACCATAGAAATAAACAGCAACAACAGAAAGCTATCTCCTAGACTCTACTGATTCACAACTAGCACTTGCCCCCAGTTGAAGACTGGGTATATTCTACTACTATTTGCCCCCAAGAAATTGCTAATGGTGCCTTTTTGCTTCCAGTGCAAGACAGGGGCACTAATTGTCTTAAAGTGGGATCCCAGTAAAGTTCTAGTTGGCACTGCTGTTTACAGTTAGTTCAATGTATTTGTGACAGATGCAATGGAATAGAAAGAACCATGATCTTGGGAATCAGGAAACTTGCATTCTAGTCCTAACTTTGCCACTCATTATAGCTGTGTGCTCTTGGGAAAGTCCCATCGCCTCCATACCAGGGGTCTTGGAGGTGCAGCATACTGGGCTGATATACCTTCCATGGGGAAGAGGGTAGGGAGCCTACTTCTGGAAAGGCATGATGACTTGTAGAAGATGAACCTACTCCTTGGTTTGGAGCATGCACTGACACTCCGCTGTAGTCCACTAACCACATAAAGAAAAGGAGCTCTTGTGACTGGCAACGGAGCTGGAATTGTCACTAACTAACCAAAGGATAGTCTCTTGCACGCCATTAACCTCTGGAGAGGAAGAGATCTCAGGTCTTCCACATGCAAGGTTTGATATGTGCTCTGTGAATACAAGTCTCTGTTCTTTCCCTCTTTCTATTTGTTCTTTCCTATTTTAGGTGAAGGAGTATTAGAGACAGCAACGACCCTGTGAGATTTGAAAGGCTAGAATGGTGAGCCATCAGAAGTCCAGTAGCCAGAGTACATGTAGATTTTTTTTCAGAGCAAAGTCTCAAAGAACCTATTTGACCCAGCACAGGTGCAAAGGAAGCCAACAGAAAGCTACATCCACTCTTTCAACATCTATGCCAAATTTGGTGAGGCAAATGTTATGTAGAAACTGCTTTAGCTTTGCAAAAACAAAATGGTGTAAGGGAGTTTGTGCCCCCAGGTACTGGGGGGAAGGTTTGTGGAGTTCTCTTCTTGCTATAACTTCAAAGTCAATATCTAATCGGTTAAATTAGAATTGTAGGGCTAATTACTATCATCTACCAATGGAAGCAACATACTGGAATGAGGGCTTGAACTGATAATGTTAGCAAATGACACCTTCTACATCCTTACAGGGTACCCTAGAACTCTGAGAGAAAGATGTAGTCAGTCCTTCTGTGGGAGCATGAACCACTAGTGTGTGTTTGGGGGACAGGAGAAGAGGATGAGGGTTGGAAGACTAAACCAAAAGCATTAATACACTTCTCTGTATCCCTTCCTTGTGGCAAAATCATAACCACACACCCAACCCACTTCATAGAATTATTGTGATGCTTAAATGAGATGATGTATATGAAGTACTTTCTAATAGTCATATGCACTCTCTTGACCTCAATTTCCTCCTGTATAAAATGAGGAAGGTGGAATAGATGCTCTCTATGGTTCCTCCCAGATGTATCATTCTTTGCGTGCGATAGTAGCTCACACAAAGGAACACGAACTCTGTGTGGGCCCTTCTTTTACAGTGTTTGACACCACTTGGTCACCAAAATCAACCACAAACCTCTGATCACTAGATAAAGCAAGTCATTAAACCTGCTTCCTGAGCCACATACTCCCATCTTTATCTCAGCTAGCCACTTTACAAAATAAAAAGCACTGATAGTAAATGGACCAGGTCAGAGAGGATGATTAACAGCTGTGGAAAGAACATAGCTATTAGAGGAAGCAAACCTAATTTCTAGAGCAGCTCTGCTCTTTACCAGCTATGTGACCTTAGATAAGTCATTTAACTCCTCTGAGGCCCAGTTTCCTCATCTATAAAACGAGATAATATTATTTGTACTCTCTAGGTCACAGGATTTCTATAAGTAACACACATTTAAAATTTGAAGGACCCTTTGCAGTCCTTCATTTAAATGTAATGAGCACCACCTATCACCAGAGGGCACTCTGAGGCAGCCACCAAGTTCCCTATTCCTCTGACCCTCAAAGAAATGGGCTGTAACTCTCAGCCTTTGGCCACATCACTCTTCTGGATGGTATCAGTCTGTGCTTTAGTGTCTCCATCCACCAACCAAATCTCATGGCTCCCGGGCTCTGTCTCATTCATCCCTTATCCACATGTGTTCCATTTAAAAGTACTTACAAATTACATATGAATATAAATTCCTTTATCAAAATGGTAGAAATAAGTCATCACAAGTTAATATTCATGCACCCAACAGGCACAGTTCTAGCCTTTGATCCTTCAGTGTCTGCATCAAACACTCATGCAGTAGGCAAAGCAAAAGCCAAGAAATTCACTTTTCTATCCCTCCTAGTTGGAAGCTTTCACTCACAAACATGAGGATAGATCAGCTTTGTCCTAGTGCTATTTTGGAACTCAGATTATCCTGGGGCTCTCCTAAAGGCAGCATATATTAAACAAATAAAGTGGCATCAAATATTAGTTTTGTTTCCAAGAAGTCATATTTACATTCCCAACCTTGAAGCCCCTTCTCATACTTCTATCAAATGCTTGAGTTTCTAGTATCTGCCTCCCCTTAATACTGGACACACATGCACATAAACATGCACGCGCGTGCACGCGCACACGCACACACACACACACACACACACACACACACACACACACACCCCATAGTATACACTGCCAGACCATCAAAACTCTAGCAAGCAGAGGGAGAGGGGGATGCACAGTCCATCGAGAACCTGAGTGCCATTTCTCCAATATCTTTCATATCATTCAAAATCATTCTTTTCTTTAAATCCCCTTCCACAGCTTTCCCCATTACTCCCACCTGACTTTTCCTATACTCAGTCATGCTTGTTGACAGAGCTATATAGAAGAGGAATTAACGCTACTTATAGATGAAGAAACTGAGATTAAACAAATTGCCAGAGGTCTTATAGGTACTAAATGACAGAGCCAGAATTCAAACCGTGGTCCTCTGATTGAAATCAATGCCCCCAGATTGATAAAGATCTGTTAACCAAACCACCTTCTTTCTCCATCAAAAGAATAGTGACAGGAATTGTCTTCCCCCATACCATCTGCAATATTTCTAAAGCATTTTGAAACCGTAAGAGTCAATATAAATTTGATCAGTACCTCACCCGGATAAGAAAAGAGATGTTGGAATTTTTACAGTATGGAATTTTACCTACCATGTGTTTTAATGAGATAAATACGAGGAAGAGTAATCCCAAATGCTTCTTCAGTGATAGTGGTTTGCCAGTGAGATTTAGCACTAGTGATGGCAAAAGTGAGATTAAAGAGACTGCACCTATCACCCACTGTGTGCTGAATGGCAATTATCTCATCTCTGGAACTGGGAGAGAATAGAAACAGGCAGATAAGCAAAGCTTCTGGCAGAGGTTGGAGGAACTCTGATAATATCTGGCAATTCCCTAAGCACTTTCCTTAGAGGACTCCTAGAGGTCCTGACCTTAACAGCCCTGGGAGGCACCAATTAATCTGAGCTTCCAATCTCTATTTTAAAAGCAGCTTACTGGTTTTTAAGAGGTCTTTTGGATCACTAGCAACCAATAGATGAAAGTAGAAGAGAATAGATGATCCCATTTTACAGTCAAACCAAGGCATAGAACAATACAAATGAGTTCAAGCCTGCAATATTCCTGCCTTACAGCAATGCCTCATTGGGGCATTCTTAACTTCATAGATAATGGTTTTAGATTTGTCTTACCCAAATGACCGTTAATTATGATACATTATGATACACAATGCATGGGTTAAAGCCACCCATTGTTCTAGGCGCCAAAAGGAGGGTCATTTGCAAGACCTGGCCCTTTTTGGCCAGAGATCAACAGAGCGAAGAGCAGACCTTGGTCTATAGAGGAAACAGCCTGTGTGTATCCACAACCACCCCCAGAAGAAGAAGCTAAAAACTCACTTGTAGCAGAGAGTTCCTGGGCCCTACATTCTGGAATTGAGCCCTGAATCAAGAGAAAGGGCAGTTTCTGAACATTTCCATTGTCTTAGAGACAAATGAAAGCCATTGATCTAGAAAGAAGAGGGCTACATACTAGGCAACACCAGTCTCCTGGGGAAACTGGGATGGCAGGCGTGGCCCTTGTGGCTGGAAGAGCAGTCACTTTCTCTATGTATTTACTATGAATTATGTATACAGGAAGGGGAATTGCCTCTCTAACAAGCTCATTTTCTTTGCAGGAGATATCCAAACCCCTAAGTTATACCATAAGGCTCTATACTTACATAGGTGTCTAGGAGAAAGTGGGGCATACCAGAATATCAGGGCATTGTCTACATATCAATGTAATTAGCCTCAGAATAGTACCACAAGTCTGAATATATGTAACAGTCTGTGCCTACAATGTACCTACAATGTACCAGGCACTGTGCTAAAAGCTAATGATACAAAGAAAATCCCTGCTCTTGAGGATCTTATAGGCTAATGGGGGAGACAATGTTAAAAAAAAAAACTGTGTACACACAAGATATATAGAGGATAAATTAGAGATCATCAACAGAGGGAAGATGATACAGAATTAAGGGAGATCAGGAAAAGCTTCCTGAAGAAGATGGGTCTTCAAGGAAGCCAGGGAAGCCAAGAGATAGAGACGAGGAGGGGGCCATCCCAGGCATAGGAGACAGCCAGGGAAAATGCTCAGAATCAGGGAATGGATTGTCTTGTTCAAGGAACAGCAAGGAGGCCAATGTCATGAGATCGTAAAGTATGTGGTAGAGGAGAAGGTGTGAGAAGACTCAAAATTTGTGGGATGAGGGGTGTCAGGTTATGAAGGATTTTGAATACCAAACAGAGGGTTTTATATTTGATATAGGGAGCCACTGGATTTTTCTGAGTAGAGGGAGCAGGGGGAGGATGTAACAATATCAGACCTGTGATTTAGGAAGTTCACTTTTGCAGGTAAGTGCCAAATGGACTAGAGTGGAGAGAGATGTACAGCTTTTATAATTGTCCAGGCTTGGGGTGATGGAGTTCTGATGAAGGTGTCTCAGTGTTAGAGAAGAGAAGGGAGAATATGAGAGAGATGTTATGAAGGTGAAATTGAAAGATCCTGGCAACAGATTAGATGGGGCTTGGGAGTAGTGAGGAGTCAAAGATGACAGCTAGGTTGCAAGCGTAGGTGACTGGAAAGATGGTGGTACCCTGAATAGTAAGAGGAAAGTTAGGATGAAGGGACCATCTTGGGGGAAAAGATTCAGTTTGGGGCATGTTGAGTTAAAATGTCTATAGGACATCCAGTTCAAGATGTCTGAAAGGCAGTTAGAGATGTGGAGGTCAGCAGAAAGGTTAGAGATGGATAAATAGATGTAAAAGTCTTCAACATATAGATGATAATTTAATCCATAGAAGCTGATGAGATCACCAAGTGAAATACTATAGAGAGAAAAGAGAAGAAGACCCAGGACAAAGCCCTGTGAAATACCTACAATTAGTGATCATGACCTAGATGAAAATCTAACAAAAGAGACTAAGAAGGATCAGTCAGACAGGTAGGAGGAAAATCAGGAGAGAGATATCACAAAAACCTAGAGAGAAGAGAGTATCGAGAAGAAAAAGATGACAGTGTCAAAGGTTTCAGAGGACAAAAGTTTCAGGAAAAGTTTTAAGGATAAAGATTCAGACCCATTATGGAAGGAAGCATATTGTAACAATTACCTATGGGCTCTGTAAGCCTTTTATAATTTGGGAAGTAGAAGAAAAGCTGCACTGTACCTCAAAGGGGCACTGTGTCCTCGAATGCTTGCTTAGGAGCTAAGAACCCTTTTACCGACTTTTGTTGAAACTTAGACGTGAGCTAAATTCAAAGTTTATTCTAGGATTTCCCAGAAGAAATTCTAAGTATATACAAAATGAATTAAAGAGTCATGGTTTGAGGGTCTGCCCCAGAGACTAAACACAGCCCATGCAAGCCTAGAACTTAGGGCACTGGGACGAGTTACAGAAAAAGAAGTATTTATTCAGTGAGTTGATCCAACAGAAGCATAGAAGCTTCTGTAGCAGAGTAGTCTAGAGATCCTCTCTATGAAAAAGTCATTTGGCCGTATTCCTAAAAGCGCATCTTTTCTACCCCATAATACAGTCACAATCAATGAGCACTCAAGAAGGACTTGATATTCACAGGCATTGAAGGAATCTGCATACCTTCATAAAAAGTATCTTTTAAAATCTTACTCAACACAAAATAGCTAAGTCACAATGAAAGTCCATATGGGGTTTGGCACCTAGATGGTCTTCTTTGTCCCCTACCTGTGTTCTGAGGGAGCTACTGGTAAACAGTAAAGTAGCCAATGGGAAAGAGAAGCCAGAACAGAGAGAAGGAGCAAAGGGCCATGGTTTCTTTATTTACTGAGTTGTCACTAAAGCCTCTCACTAGTGACATTAAGGTTTCTTCTGATAGAAAAGCATTCAAGTTGGGCTCAGTGATAGTTATGGAACTGCATCTATTTTCTAAGAACCAGCTTATTCAGTGTGGAAAGGTTCATCACCAGAAGAATGGTCACCAGGGGATGATTTTTTTTTAAGCCAAAGCAAGATATTATCAACTAAGTCATGCAGGAAGCTATAAGCTGCATTGGTAGATAGATTTCCTACACCAAATCCCTTGAAATATTGAAGCAAATGATTAAAAGGCAAAGTGAGTTAGTGGAAAAAAACATTAGTCCCAATTCTACCATTAATGATGTGACCTTGAAGTAACATTCACTCTCAATCACCAAATGCAGTTTCCTCAACTTTAAAGTGAAGGTTTGGGACTAGATCATGTCAAAGTTCATTCTCAGCCAAAGCATTGTATGAGACTTTCATAATGCCAAGTTTGTGAAAGCTTACCCAGCTCTGGAGCCACCATATCTCTGAGGTTTGGGATGTGGAAAAAATAATGGAGGCCTGCATAACATTCAGCCTGGGGGCCACAGCCCACACGCCACTTGAAGCCTGCCAAAGGATTTCCGGTGGCCCACAAAAAATGTAGAGGATGTAACTATGACTCAGGTCATCCTCATACCCAAAGGCTGTTCTCAGACAGAGCTAATAGGGCTCACTGGCCCTTTAAGAAGAAATGATTAAGAGGCCTAATAATACCTTTGAGCAGGTCTGCACAACATACTGCCCATGGGCAATATGTTCTGCAGGCCTGAAATAAGGCATAAAAATGGTCAGTAAACCATAGGCAGAATTTTCATAAGGGTGAATACATTCTGTTCATTCTGCCGCAAAGCATTTTAAAATCTTACCATCTTCCTAAGATCATATATTCATCAAAAGGGTACTGAAGAGTCATCCTTAAGGACAAGGAATCTAAATTCAAATTGTTATTCTTTTTATTTTTTATTTTATATATTTATTTTTTATTTCTCTCCTCCCAGGTCACAACCCTCCATAAGCTCTCCACATGAGAACGGGTAACTTTCCTCAAACCAGCAAGGCAAATTCCTCAAAGTCCAGTACACACCAGATGGTTTCTACAGATGGTAGATAGCAGCTCTTCTTCACTCACCCAGACAAGTATTCAAGACACCTGGCTTCATACTAAGATGTCTACATCTACATTGAGTGTTTGGGGCCAGTTTTGAACTCAGGTGTTCCTAATTCCAGTTCTATGCTCTATCTACTATGCCATCTATCATCCTCATCATCACCATCATCATCTACATCATCATTATCATCACCATCATCATCTACAGGTGACCACAGAGGCTTCTGGGCACCAAATTAATTGCACTTTGTGTTGGTCTAACCCTGTTCACAATTTAGCTTCAGTGGAAATAATTCAGATGAGTTACCTGGCAGAGTGAAATGGAATGTACCTGTGTCCCCCTGAATTAATGCATCCTTATTGTTCTTTTCTATGACTGAGTAAACTCCTCTTTGCTAATTATTTTATAGTCCTCAAGTGTCCCATTTCTTTCCAATCTTGAGGCTAACCGTTGGACGGACCTTAGTTAAGCCTGGACTAGAAAACTATGAAAGGGACATTTATTAGAATCATGTGTTATGTCCCTTTCCACTCCCAAACCTCCAGACTTCAGACAGCTACTAGTCAATGACATTGGTTAATATATTGATGCAACTCAACCTCCACCTTCTACATGAAGCCTTGATTAACAGCTAATGACCTCTCTATCCCAAACTACTTGTATTTAAATTTTTATTTATTTGTATTTATTCATTATATTCATTCTACATGTATTGATATATTTCCTTGCTTTGTCCACCGTTACAGTAGGGATTTTTTTCCATTGTTTTTGTATCCCGAGTGCCTAGCACAGAGGCCAACACCTAGCAGCTGCCTGATTGATTGACTGATTGATGTGTTTAACGGTTTCTGTTCTATTAGTACGCATTATATACAAGTCCCAAGCAAGTCACTTAACTTCTTGGTGCTCTAGAAAGCTCTCCAGATCTATAAGATTCAGAGATGTTAACCTGAATTAGCAGAGGGAGTTTTCTGATCTGAAAGTTCTCTAAATTAATGAAATTACAAATTCTGCCTCCATCCAAGCATCAAAATGGTTAAGGGCTTTGAGTTCATGCCATACAAGGATTGGCTGAGGGAAATAGGGACATTTAGCCAGCAGAAGAAAAGCGTGGATGAGAAAAAGCCTTAATAATTGTCTCTATGTAGTGAAGGATCTTCACGTGGAAGAGAAGTCAGATCTATTCTGCTTAGTCTCCTAGGAGCAATATGCAGCAACTGCAAAGAAGCCGGTGTAGACTTCTTGAAAGGAAAAGCTGCTTCGTAATTAAACCCACCCAAAAGTAGAATAAGCTACCTGGGGAAAACTTCAAGCAAAGATTGGATGACAACTTGTAGGGTACATTGTAAAGGGGAACCCATTTTATGCATGGAGTTGGACTAGATGGCCTCTCGTATTCTTCCAAATCCTGACTGATTCAGTGATCCCCAACAGTCCCAAGCTTGATTTACTAGTGTATTAGGTAGTGATGCCTTGGAAATTGTCAATGAGACCTTACTGTGTTCTGGATATGTGTTGGGTTTTTTTTTGTTTTGTTTTGTTTTTGGCTAGGCAATGGGGTTAAGTGACTCGCCAAGGGTCACATAGCTAGTAAGTGTTATGTGTCTGAAGCTGGATTTGAACACAGGCCCCCTGAATCCAGGGCCGATACTCTATCCACTGCGCCATCTAGCTGCCCCCTGGATGTGTGTTTTTAGCATGAACTATATCAGTTTGGGTGCTTCCAGTCTCAATGTATAAATTCCTTCCTAGTTTAAATAGCCACCCAAAAATGTATTCCTAACTTCTGGACTTTTTCTGCCATCACCTCTAAATGACTCACACTGGAAATATCCTCTACTCTGTGACATCTTCTTCTGATTAATGATAATAATAACTAACATTGATATCGTGTTTCCTATATGCTAAGTATGGCTGGTTCCTAGAACCTCCACTTGAAGGAAGCTGTCCAGGCCAGCCATGTCTACTTTTCACTCCAGGCTGCATTATTAACTTACCAGCCTTTCTCTACTGTTTCCCTTCTCGGGTACTTCCCCTCCCTTCCCATGCTTTTCAACTTTCTTTTATGTGTTGTCTTTTCCAATTAGAATGTAAGTTCCCTGTGAGCAGAGACTATCTTTCTTTCTGTCTATATTGATATTCTTAGCACTTAGCACAATCCTTTTCACATAGTAAGTATGTAATTTTTTTTTGTAAACTTAAGTGAAAACCAGAAATCAAGAGTGGGGAGTGTGGTGTGGGAAGGGAGAATGGAAGAAAGAATGGAAGGAGGAAAGGAAAGGGTTGCCTGTCTCGGGGAAAAAAAAAAAAACTAAACCATCCAAGGACATCCACACATTGCGAATCTGGCAAAAAAGAACTAGACTTAGGAGTCAGGACATCTGTGTTCTACCAATACCTCTGTAACTTTGGAATAATCATTTCATCTCTGGCATTAGTGTCCCCTAACTGCAAAATGAATTGGATGAAATAATGTCTGAAGTCCAGCTCTGAAATCCCATCATCCAATGATCCCTTACTTTGCGAATACTTCTCCCAAAAGAGTAGGCCAAAAAGGTTCTCCCATTTTGAGCAAATATTTAACCCAAAAGAAGAGGAAAGGTTGATTCTGAGTCACGTCTCACTGCAGCACCAGAACTCTCCAGAGGTGGCCTGAGCATCCCAAAGTAAATATGATACCGTGGAGATGAAGGCTGTCAGATTAGACAGAAATAAGTGTGCTCCATTTCTGCCCATGCTGCCTTCGGTCATAGGAAGCTCTGACAGACATTACCCCAGGGGAACAAGAGGACTCTTGATTACTATTCTGAAAAACCAAGTCCCTCTGGTAAAGAGGGTAGGTTGTGCCCTTTCTTTAGAAAAAAGCGACAGTTCTTCCAAGGTTAGTCACAACACTCAGCTGAACAGAGATAGGCTCAGATTGTTCCCAATCAGTTTAGAAAGTTGCAACCACATGATTAAAATCTAAAGATGAAGCAAACTCATTTTGAGTTCTTATCGATCAGTTCAGAGGATAACCCTAGAAGTATGTCTTCACAGCAGCTTCCCTTCTTCTTTTGGTGGGATTGGTACTAAATAAAGTACTACAGCTAATGGCAAAATCATTATACTAATTTACAAGGAAGATCTAAGTGAAAATGTGCTGACAGTGTAAGGTGATCTCAGAGGGGCTGAAGGGCAGCAGCCATGAGCTACAAAATGAAGCCTACATTACAAGCATCCCTTATAGCCAGCAACATAGCTCCTCTCTGCCTGTCTCCAGTACATTTAACCAAAGAGTGCCCAGTGCACTCCCCTTTTCTTCTTTGGCCTCTAAATGGCAGAATCACTTTTAAGTCAGCTAACTCCTCCTGCTTTATACCTAGAGTGGTAGAAGAGGATGAAAGGGGTGTGGAACCAAAAAGGCAAATAATGTCCAGATATGAAGCCTAGAAGAAGCATTAAAAAGCAATACAAGGCAAGGGACTAACAAGCTACATAGTGTAATGTCAAATGCATTTAGTTTTGAATTTGAGAGGCAAGAAGCATCCCTGGGAGTTGTAGCGGTCAGCAGTTAGAAGACTTTGGTTTTGGAAGGATTGGCGTGTATGTAGGTACATATGCATATATCATGTATATACACATGCATTTAATAGGTCATATGCTGAGTCATAAAGCGTCATAGTTTGCGAAAAGGTTTCCTGGTGCAGAGCAAAGAACACTGGACTCAGAGTGAAGACATCTAAGGCAGCTAGGTGACACAGTAGATAAATCACCAGCTCTGGAGTCAAGAAATTTGAGTTCAAAGCTGATCTCAGAGATTTACTAGCTAGGTAAGTCACTTAATTTCTGTTGCCTAAAGTTTCCTCATCTATAAAATTAGGATAACAATAGCACCTACCTCCCAGGGTTGTTGTGAGGATTAAATGAGATAGTGATTATTAAACACTTAGCACAGTGCCTGGCACATAGTAGGTGCTATGTAAATGTTAGCTGCTATTATTATTTTTATCATCATATCATCATCATCATCATCATCATCACTAGTAACTACCTAATATTACCTTGTGGATTTAGGCAAGTGATTTAAACTCTCTGGGTATTCCTCATTTTGTGTGGGGAAAGCATCGATTTTGCTGCCAGTAAAAATACAGGGCAAAGATTACCAAATCTACTCCACTTCACCATCACTCTTCCTAAATGAAGCTTGGGAATAATTTGTATTTTCCCATTGCTGGCAGTCAGTTGCAGTTTGGAAATTAAAAAGAATTCTATTAATCCAATCCAAATATAAGGCAGACTGAAGAGAATTATAAGTAGAAAAGTAAAGGTATATAGACTTCACCTAAGAGTCAAGGATTTTGCTGGCTAGATGAATGTGGTTATGGTTCTGAATCACATATTAGCTAGAATAACCCTAATATTTTGGGTTAGGTGCACAAGAAGAGCTGTTAAAATTTCCCTGTCGGGAATAAGAACATTGTAGCTAAAATTTCATCATGAAATTAGAAAATAGCAGGAGCAACTCAGCATAGAACCAGAAGAAAATGACCATCATCATCATCATTATCATTATCATCATCATCTTCTTCACTGTTATAATTCAAAAGTAAGATCTACGTGAATTTAAACAATATGTCAACATAGAAGCATCTCACAAATGTCAGAGGCATCCTGATTTATTTACACAACAAAGGTTATGTGATAATAATTCAGAACCAGATCACTACCATAAGAAGGTGTAGAAAGGTTATCTTTAAGGAGTCCAGATATATTAATCAGCACCAATTTTGGTATTAAATGGTAGAAACTGGGAAACACTTTCTGCAAATGACAAAAATTTAACAACCTAGTGATTAGAGTTATTCACCAGAAACTAGTTATTTTTCATAAATTAACAAATGATAAATCCCCATATGATAATAAAGATCTCAAAATATTCTTGAAAATTCAACCAATAAACTGAATTATCACCAATCCATTATCTCAGATGGAACTATTTTCCATGACTGACCAGAAATAACATTTATTCACAAAATTTCCTAATGGCATTTTTAATAGATGGTGCAGCAAATAAAGTTAGGGAAAGCACTGAATTCAAATCCCACCTTAGACAATTACTAGCTGTGTTATCCTGGATAAGTCTCTCCTCCTTGGTTTCCTGATCTTTAAAAACAGTGAAAATAATAGTATCATCTTTTAAAATGGTGATGATAATGACAGTGCTTACTTTACATATTATTGTTAAGATCAAATGATAGAAATTATACATATAACATATACATATTATGTGTGCATATGTAACGTGCATATACATTTTATATATGTAAAGTACTTTGCAAACCTTAAAGTGTTATATAAATATTATCTGTTATTATTTTTATTACAATCTCTTAGCTAAATGGAATGAAAAGCTTTCAGAATATAGAGACACTGCCAAAGGAAACAAAATCATATGGAATAAGGGACCTACATCATTTTCATTGTCCTGTCTACTACTGAAATTGCCTTTGCCATATTTTCAGTGAGCCTACAAAAGGCAAGCTTACATATCAAGACTTTAATTCAATTACAAAAGGCAGTTGTGAAATAATCTGAAGAATACTAAATATAAAATAATAATAGTAGGATAGAGTTTTGCCAGTGTCATTTCTATCTGACTTCCATCAAACAAAATGAGAACAAGATTAACAATAACATTAATAACAATAACTGACTTTTATAGTGTTTGAAAGTTTGCAAAGTATTTTACATATATTGTCTCATTTGTGCCAGGTAAATTCAACTAAAATTCAGCAATGACTCAAGATATGACAGCATAGCATAGAAGAGAATTTAGTAGAGAAGGTGGCTCATAGTTCAGTTAAAAAAAAAAAGTACAGCAGATGACATTAGCAGCTAAGTGAGAAAGCATCAAACATGCCAAGTCCCATTCCAAGAATTTCACATCATTCATAAATATTACAAATCTTCTACATGACTTTGGGCAAATCATTCCCTTCCTCTGATCCTTAGTTTCCTTATCTGTAAAATAAGGGGACTGAACTAAGTAGTCTTTAAAGTTCCTTTGAGTTCTAAGAGCTCAAAAAATGTTTGAGTTCTTATCACCATCTTTCCGTTCATCCAGGTTTAACCCCAACATTTCACAATCTTTCATCTCCCCTATCCAAACAGTGACCAAGTCTGATCAATTCTACCTCCACCCCTTCCTTCATATTTTCACCATTCTCTCTACAAACATAGCCACCAACCTGGTCCAGGTCATCATCCCCTCTCACCTGAACTATTGCAATAGCCCCCTAATCAGTTTCCCACCTTCTAGGATCTCCTATCTCCAATCTTTCACAGAGCTACAAATACAATCTTCAGAAAGCACAGACAACCATACCTTTCCTTTATTCGAAGAGCTCTAGTAGCTGCCTATTGCTTCTAGGATACAACACAAGCTATACTTTTGACATTTAAAGCCCTTTACAGCCTATCTTTCTCACTTTTCCAGGTTTATCTCATATAACCCCACATCATGCACTATATTCCAGTCAAACCAGCCTGCTTGATAATGCCCAAACAGCATTTAATACCATGTCCCCATTCCTTTGTATAAGCAATACAGTACAGTAAACATTTATTAAGTACCTACTATGTGTCAGGCTCTGTGCTAAGCACTGGGGATACAAACATGAAAAAGGAAGACAGTCTCTGACCTCAAGAAGCTTACAATCTAGTGAGGAAAGACAATACACAAAAAAGAAGCAGAAAAGTGAGGAGGTTGAGGTTTCCCCACAGGTACCCAGTATAGGGATATCCCCACCCAGAATGTAAGTTCCTTTGAACAATTTTTCATTCTTTGTGTCCAAGTTCTAGGCACAGTACCATACACACAGTAGGAACTCAATAAATGCTTCCTAAATTTAACTGAAAATGGGAAGCTATCAAGAAAGAAGTTCTGAAGGAGAGCATCCATTATTTTTAAGTACAATATTAACAGTTACACACTGAATTTGATTCATCTCATTGAGCCTAAAGTCTTATAAAAATGACATTTCATTTATTTTGAAAAGGATATCGGTGATTAAGATCTTCAAAGTATAGCTGGAGAAATTGTCACAGAAAGGTTAATGGACTTTACCAAAGGCTCACAGCGACCTGAGGGAAGAGTTGAATTTTAACCTCACCTGAATTTCTGTCAAATGATCTCGTTTTACTGGGCTAAGGACACAGTGAATGAAGGCTAAACTACAGTGCCGTTTCCAAGATATTAACTCCTACTTCTGATTCCCGAGGATTCAATAAAGTGGAAACTCCAATCCTATATCTTCATAAAGGGAGTATTCAGTTATGAACTGGAACAGAGGAAGAAGACAGACGTTCAGGGACAGGCCTATCCCCATTAATGAGACCCTACAACATGTAATAGGCAGCTTTAAGTAATAAAAGGCATATAGTTCTGCTAAAGAAAGAGATGTTCAGGGGTCCATTGCACCAATGTGCAGATGTCTCTGGATGGTATCTTTTTAATAAATTTCACAAAAGAATCATGAGATTTAAAGCTAGAAGGGACCTCAGAGATTATCCAGTCCAACCCCCTTCAACTTACAGGTAAAGAAACTGAAGCCTAGGAAATGATGTGCCTGTTCAAGATCACATGGACAGTTAGTGACAGCTCAGTTTTGAACTTCTAACAACCAGAGGAGCAGATAGTTAGCTTAGTCAGTGCTAGAAATGAAAATCAACTCAGTTTTTTAACTCCTCCAGCCTCACTAGTGTCAGATAAGTGTGTACATTCAACTGGATTATGCAGTAAAATATATTCTTCTCCTACAATTAGAGGGGCAGCTAGGTGTCACAGTGGATAGAGAACTGGGCTCGGAATCAGGAAGATTTATCTTTATGAGTTCAAATATGGCCTCAGACACTTACTAATTGTGTGACCCTAGGCAAGTCACTTAACCCTGTTTGCCTCAGTTTCCTCATCTGTAAAATAAGCTGGAGAAGGAAATGGCAAACCACTCCAGTATATTTGTCAAGAAAACTCCAAATGGGGTCACAAAAATAACCACCTACAATTAGGTTTAGTAAAATGATCATGTAATACAAAGAAACAAAGAAGAAAAGAAAGAAAAAGAAAGGAAGAAAAAAGAAAGAGCAAGGAGGGAATGAAGAAAGAAGGGAAGGAGGGAAGAAGGGAAGGAGGGAAGGAAGGAAGGAAGGAAGGAAGGAAGGAAGGAAGGAAGGAAGGAAGGAAGGAAGGAAGGAAGGAAGGAAGGAAGGAAGGAAAGAAGGAAGGAAGGAAGGAAGGAAGGAAGGAACGAAGGAAGGAAGGAAGGAAGGAAGGAAGGAAGGAAGGAAGGAAGGAAGGAAGGAAGGAAGGATGGATGAGCGAACTTGAGATGAGGAAGCTTTGCTGTATTCAGTTCTCTTAATCCAGGATTTTCTCATTTGGATCTCAGTGCTTTTGTCTATGTTGACCCTAACCTCTGCTCATTCGCAATAATCTGTTTGACTGGCTTTGTTATTATTGTTAATGATGACAGATTATAAACTGCTTGAGAACAGTGACTGTCTTTTGACTCTTTGTATCCTCAGTGCTTAGCACAGCGCCTGGAACACAGTAGGTACTTAATGAATGTTTTTCAACAGATTAATTACCTCACTTGAGATCCATATTATAGACAGATCAACACCGTGCTGGCTATGTAGGTTTATTAATAACATAGTGAAACACTCAGACCAAGCAAATCAAAACCCATCTATGTCATCTTATCCTATATGATTCATGTCCATATTCTCTCATAAATATTCCAGAAAAGATTCACTTAACATGCTGGAGACCCTGTTCAAGGTCCTTTTACATTTTGTGGATACCAGTGAAGTAATAGTTCTGTCCTTCTGCTATTGTTGCTCTCCTCACATGACCCTTTCCAATCTTACATATCCTTAATTATACATCCCTTTGATTTCTTGTGACTATAGTATGCCAAGATTATTAACTATATAGCAAGGCTAAGAGAATATTTGTATTTAAAATCCAGGTCTTTGTGCCAAGAATAGCTTAGAATTGTTAAAAGTATTGCCCAATTCCCCAAGGCAATTTAGAAAAACCAAGGTCACCCACTGCATCCTGGGCCATTGCCAATCGTCTTGACTTATGCCTTATCACTGGACTTTAATGACTCTGGAGGATAGAGTGAAGCTGATGACTGTCCAGCTCTGCCTCATTTAAATCCAATTAGCAAGCATTTCAAGATATTACCCTTGTGACATCATTGGTCCTCTTTGAGAATGAAGGATGAACAACAATGAACACAACTCCCCAAATATGAACTAGTCTACTCTTCTATTCACTTCTAGGCTCAACCCATTGTCCATCTGAAATGTCTACTCAAGATATTTATATTGATATATTAGTGCAGTTTTCTGGTCATCCTGTAGCAGGGATGAAAAATATCTGTTACTAAAACTATGGAAGAAGAAACTATATTTTATTCATCTTTACATTTCTACTAGAACTCAATGTGGTGTCAATGATAGGTGCTTAGTAAATATTAGGTAAATGAATGGACAAAATAGACAAGATTATGAAAGGAATAAATACATACGTGTGTGTGTGTGTCTGTGTCTGTGTCTGTGTGTGTCTATGTATATAAAATCTCTTGTGGCCTTTATTGAAGTGAAATATACTGCCGGTCACTTTGAGTAAGAAACATTGGGAACGTAACCAATATCTATATAGTTCATTTTCTGGTATTTAAAATCAGAGCTTGAAAACACTGGCTTATATGATACATTTGGCTCCTATGGCACAGAAGTACCAAACATGCAATAGAGAACTCTTGCTAGAACAATTAGGGATTCCTCCAATGGACATAATTTGATTCCCACAATTGGTTCCTGCTTGAACTTTTCAGCAAAGGAAATTCTCACTAAAAATGCTATTAGCAGAATATATCAAAACCTAGACAACAGGGAGTTGATGCTAAACATTAGAAGGTACTTTCCTAACTCTGTAGGGGTAAAGCATATACTTCTCCCACAACACCTCAAAATATCACACCATAATTGCAGCACCAGGGCAACATAGCAATCTTTTGCTGTGTACTAGAAGACAGCTTGCTCCTGAAATCAGGGAGAACTAAATAGAAAGTTAACAGAATGGGCACTTTCTTCTTTTTTCTGTATCTCTCCATTTTGCTCTGCATACGTAGCCACTATGTACGCTTCTTGAACTGCTTGAGACATTTCCCTCGATTCTGGGAGCTCAGGTAAGCTGTAAGAAGACAGTTGAGTTGCAACCAATGACCATATAAAGGAAATGATGTCGGTTTCTCTCCTTATTTCAGTCCGCTCATTATTCCAACAAGTTATACTGATTTAATTGATTTTACCCACGGATTATAGGATAGCCATAATAATAATTATAGCTCATATATCTAGAGAGATTAATATATGTGTATATAAATATAGATATATATACCTGTGTGTGTGATATACATATAGATATAAACTTACATATAACACCGTATAGCTTAAAAAGAACTTTGATCACCACACAGAACAAGCATCATTAATCCCATATAGGATTCAAATATTTGAAAAAGTCCTGGGAAATACCCCCTAGTAAGCAACCATTTGCTTCATTCAGGCATCATGTGAGATATCATCAGAGAGAGGGATGTCCCTCTCATATGTTTGATAGAGAAGAACTGATTCCTAAATCTGCACAAGGAGGCTTTACCTCTATAACGTGGGTCAATAGGCCCCAACAGAAAATCTAGCAGGGGAAGTGAGAGAGAAGAAACCAGGAGTCTTTTAATCTGGATATTCTTTTGGAATAAGGCACCTAGGCAAAAAAGTATATAGAGTGCTGGACCTAGAATTAGAAAGACCAGGGTTCAAATTCAGCCTTATATACTTACTAGCTACATGACTGGGAGCAAGTCTCTTAACCTCTGTCTCAGTTTCCTCATATGCAAAAGGGGAAGAATATTAACATTACTTCCAGGGTTATTGTAAGGATCAAGCGAGATAATATTCATAAAGCATTTTACAAATCTAAAAACACTAAATAAATGCTAGCTACTGTTATAATAGCTTGGTCATGTACCTTTAGTGATTAAATATGAAAATACAACAAAAACATTTACTAAGCTATTGTCATGTTAGATACCAAGGGAAACAAAGGGAAATCCACCTGTGCATGGATTCTCTGCAATTAATTAATTAACATTTATTAAGCTAAAAGAAAGTAGGACCATTGATTGACAGAAAATGGGCAGGAGGATTGAAAAGAAAAAAAAAAATATATATATATATACATATGTACATATACATACACATATATATATATATATACATATATATATACACACATATATAAAATGTCTCCTTCCCTTTAACTAGCAGAAAGTAGCAAACTATTATAGAACTTATAGTTAGGTCAAGAAGCACATATTAAGCATCTGTTGTATATCAGATAAGCACTGGGAATAAAAAGAGACAAAAACATTCCCTGCCTTCAAGGGACTCACAATGTAATAGGAAAGATAATATGCAAATAACTACATATTAAACACCTACTATGTATCTGGTACTGATCAAAGAAAGGCTAAGACAATCACTGTGCTGAAGGAGTTCACAATCTAATGCGGAAGATAAAAATGCAAACAATTAAGTACAAACAAGACATGCAGGATAAATAGGGAGTAGGCTCAGAGGGAAGGCACTAAGTTAACACAGCCTGGGAAAAGCTTCTCGAAGAAGGATAAAACTTGAACTGAAGCTTGAAGGAAGCTAGGAGGTGGAGACGTGTAGGGAAAAGTTCCAAGCATGGGGGACAGCCAATGAAAATATTAAGGGTGGGGAGATGAGTGTCATGTATGTTGAATAACAAGGAGGTCAGTGTCTAGATCACAGAAATGTAAGAAGACTGGAACATATATGGGGAACATATATTCATTTCTAACCCTCATAGAATGCAGGCTCTATTGCCCTAAAAGGCAAATCATCAGAAATCAAATTATAAAGTACTTAATTGAAAAAAACCAACAAAACACATAGCAGGAAAATCAATGCCATAAAAAATTCATTCTTACTCACTCATGAATCAATGGGAAGCAATCCCATGCCCCTCCCCACCCCCATACACACTCCTGTTACTCTTCTACTGAAAAAAGGGAAATCTACGGGTTAGGGAGGAGTATTCTTGAGCTAAGAGAGACATCGGAGGGAAGCCTGTCTTGTGCTGCTGCTGGAATCTGTCAGAAAAGGGCCTTCCTTCTAACCTGATCCACACCTCACTGAGACAGAAGAGAGGGAAAGCACCCTTGAGTTTCTACCGGAATAGCTCTGAGCAAGTCTGAGTCCCTGATGGACGCTGTCCTTGGCTTCCTCTCCACTTCTGCCTATCACAGCCATCTCCACCCCCACAGCCTTTATTCCCTCTCCTTTTTATTGCTGTCTCAGGTTTATTTGATGCTGTTGGGAGAAGCAGAAAACTTCTGTTTATCTGTGATTATGGAGAGCAAGGAAAGCAGCGGTCATTAAAATCTATTGACAACCCTTAGAATATGTCAGCTAATAGTTACACTGCCCTCTGAAGTACCTTTTATGAGATCCTCTAAAGGGCAACAAAATTGATTGACATGAGTTTTATTTAGTTCCTCTCGTTTCCTCTGTCCATCTTCTGTTAGGGTCACCAATGAGCTATAAGTGACCCAGAGAGAAGATTAGCAAGGAGTGTGTGTGTGTGTGTGTGTGTGTGTGTGTGTGTGTGTGTGTGTGTGTATGTGTGTGTGTGTGGCCAGGAAAGAGCCAAAGAAAGAAAAGAAATGCCTGAAGGAAGAAAAGCAAAGAGATTAATTAAACACATGAACTGGATAATCACATTATTAAGATCAGCCTGACTCCCAGTCCAATGTTCTATGATATACTGCCTCTTTTTCCCTTGGAAGCAGTGAGATAGAAGGTTTCATAGGATTTCTACCCCATTATCCCTACCATATTTTGAATTTTGCATAGAAATGTTTTCCAATGTCTCCTATCCTTTTTCTAAACCATGAGTATTGAGAACTCAATTAAGGAAACTTTCTTTAAAACCCCATAATAATTTCAGGGGGCATCTCTATAGAAATATCCCCAAAAAAAATCAGCAGAAGAATAAGATAAAAAGACCATGGCAGAGGGCTTTCCCAAATACTTGCAGATCTCCACTTCAGCATACTGGCAGCCTAGTGCCATCTCTCAGCCACCAAAGGACAGGATCCGGTATTATCTAGGATTTAGCTTTGATTTAAAATATTTTGTCTTTTAGTCTGGGTTTGGTAGGAATCTCATTGCCACCTGCCATTCTCAATTCTCAAGTGCTGAGAAATAAATCAACCAACCCCCTCTGGAGTTGATCCATTTGCATATAAACTACTAGGATATTGTTCCCTACCAGACTGATGTCTTAGGAGGGCTGGCTTCTGGTATAGTTCTATTTCCTTAAAACTGAAAGTCACACTCTTTCCAGATTTATCCCAAAAGGCCCAAATCTGCTTTTCATCACAGCATGAAGCTTTTATAACATATCCATTCAGTAAATTCAATTATTCGGTTATGTTTCCTTTCTTCTTATACCAATTAAGTGATCACCTCCAGAACCACTCATCCATTAGTCAAAGAAAGCAGGAGCCTGTTAAAGTTTAAGGCAGGCCTTTATGCAGGCCTAGTTTAAGGGAGGCTGAGGCCTCCTAGACTAAAAATATCTCTGCTCGTGGAATGATAACCTTAGAGAGAGACCGAATATGAAACTCAGCTTCCATCCTAGCCTGGGTGGTTTTGTTAGCTTCTGAATATTCTATGTGGAGGTAAGAGTGATTCCTGATTATCTGAAAGAATGATGAGGGTGATTCAGCATACCTGGCATAAGGAATTTCCTTTGTTTGTTTCATAGACTCTTGAGAAAGACACATGGAAAAGAGTACTTTCTCAGAGGTGATAGAGAGAAAAAGACTTCGAATGGCAGACTGTATCCTTCTAAGTTTTGGGCATGGTTGGTAGTAGCTGGCCCCATTATATTCTTGACTTCTAGAGCTTGTGATTCCAGAAACTGCTGAAAGAGGAATTCTCTTAGGTAAAATCATTCTCTCTCCTGGTTTGAGCAGAGATTATATCTTATACTCAGATGAAGGGCTCATTTACTCTTGCATATTTCCTGTACATTCTATCCTATACAACTTTTCCAATTTCAGTTTGCTGTTTTCATGGAAAAATGGATTTATCCATAATTCACTATGCATAATGGTCTTTTGTATAACTGCTATTTGATGGAGACTAAATTGGTATGTGTAAGCTAAGGAAGCTATCCTCCTTTTTAAGAATTATCAGGGAAGCAACTTTCCTTCTGAACTCAGACTCCTATTCTTAAACTAGGGATATTTGAAGGATGACAGATAGCTATAATTTTAGCACAATACCCAGGAGACAGATTATCCATCCTCAGCTATCCCAGACTTTTCCTATACTCCTCTCAACTATCATGTTGATGGTGCAAACATGGCCTTTCTCTTACTCTCTGAAAAGGTGGAACAGACCTCATATCTACCAATGTACCTACAAGCTGTGCCTATAAATTCAGACAAGCTACATAAACATCTTATACATAGTTAGTAATAACACCTACCAATGACCATGATGATTTATTAAATGAAATAACTTCTATAAAGCACTATTTATAATATTGGCTACTTTGATCAATCAAAAGAATGTAAAATCCTTAAGGTCAGGAGCTGTTTTGTTTCTGTCTCTATATTGGGAATAACTAGTACAGTGCCAGATATGATGGGTGCTTATTGACTGAATGTAGAATTGGAATGAATTAAGAGAGAAGTGTAATACAATGGAAATAATGATGAATTTGGATTCAGAGGTCTTGGGTTCAAATCCTAGCTCTTCTACTTACCATATTTTCTATTTACCATATTTTGACCTTGGTCAAGTCACTTCACCCATCTATGGCTCAGTTTCCTTATCTGTAAATTTATGGGATTGGATTAGATGGCTGTTAACATCCCTTCTGACTCTATATCTATTATGATACCATGAATTTAACTGAATGGAAGTAAAACTGGCATGGAGTTGTTGAGATCATGCCAGAGGTACTTAACCTTTTTTGTGCCAGGGACCAATTTAGCATTCTGCTGAAACTTATGGACCTTGTCTTAAAATGTTTTTAAATGCAGAAAATAAAATGTACAATCCCCAGGTTAAAAACCCTTAAGTCCAACCTTCTATTTTTTTTCTGATAAGAAAAGCACTCTCGATGCTCTTCTTCTTCCTCTAAGATGCTATGTTATCCTGAAATTGAATTTGACAGCAGTAGAACACTAAAGGTAAACTTTATTTGCTTCCTAATTGTGCTTAGGAACAACTCTAAGCTTATTGCAATCATCCATCGTCACCATCATCATCATCTCATAGTCATTTAGTACTTTAAGGTTTTAAAACACTTCTTTGCATATACCATCCTAACTGATCCTCACAACAATCCTGTGAAGCAGGTCCTATTATTATTCCCCCAAATGAGAAAATTGCTTTTGAGGACTGGTAGAGCAGAGCACCTCCTCCCATTGCACCTGTGTCCAGAACTGAGGGAAATAGGCCTGCTTGCTGTAGTTGTTGTTTTCTGAATGTATTGATCCTTCTGAATACATCCTCACCATAGCCTTCAACATAGAACCAGACTGTATGTGCTGGGATGACTAGCCTGTCAGAAAGGACAGATTGTAACAGAAAATTTCTCAGGTGTCGGTAGGGAGCTGCATTTGCCACAGTGCTATGTAGTCTATTATGTGCAAAGCAGCTGAACTCAACGGAAATAATGCTGAGCTCAGAGAAGGAAGATCTAGGCTCCACCCTTGATGTTCACCAACTAGTCTAGCAGGTACTGGGTTCTTCTCCCTCCCCATTTAAGTAAACTATTAACTTTTTGTAAAAAAATAAAATGGTGTCATCTGGAAGGTATCCAAGAAGCTATATAGGTCTCTTACTTAGTGGAGGCAGATGAATAAGAAAGGAAAAACCAGAAAGAAAAGAGAAGAGAACTCTGGAGTTTTCCGCACGTTCTCTTCAGAATAAAAAGCACCAAGACACTGTAGAATGCTAGAAATTCTTCACCTGGTCTGAGAAACTGATAGAGGGAACAGGCACCATCAAGAATGACAGGAAATTGGCAAGAGGGTGGTGAGAAAAAATGCAATGCCTTTTAACTAAGTGGAGAGCAAGAAGCCAGTATGACTACCTGCAGTGGGAGACTTGTAACAGGCAGAACCGCCCCCCCCAGCAGACTATTGCAAATTGTCCAATTGTGAGGTGATAAGGGCCTGTACCAGAGTAGTAGTAGTATCAGAGGAGAGAAAGGGGTGTATATGAAAGATACTGTAAAGGTAGAATTGACAGAATTTCATAATAAATTGGATATGAGAGATGCAAGGGAGTGAGAAGTCCAGGAAGCACTTAGACTGTTGTCTTGGGTGCCTGGGAATGATTTGATTTATAGCTCACATCTAGCTCCTCCTCCCAAAAGGTAAGAGTGAAGAGGTACTTGATGTGCAATATGAATCAAGTATAGGACACATAGCTGATTCTGAGAAGATTGCATTGATTCTGTATCATTTTTATTGATCCTTAAATTAATTAAATGGTTTCCTTTGTTAACTGGGTAAGTCACAGTTCTTTGTCTCTGAACTTAGTTCAGAAATTCAACTGGCCCGTATTGAGTTAAATTTAGAAATCAATTCTCATGCAAATCACTTGTTCAGTCTTGCCTCAAGGAATTCTTTTATTCTTCGAGAATGCAAGTAGACACCCGGGAGTCTGCTCTAGTATCTTTATACCAGTACTATGTCCTTCAAGGTTGTCTGGTTTGCTATCCAAATTCTGGCAGGTAGACTCAAACAATGCAGTTTTCTTAGTCACAGGAAGTAAGGGGAGAGGGGGGTTGTCTCTAGCCCCTCATTCCCATCTTCCAACTAATCATATTATTTCCCACACCTCAATTATGTAACCAGTCATGTTGTCCAAAACCCCACAATGCCACAAACCCTATAATTAATTGTATTATTTCCTTACCTACTCCATTCTGTTCTTTGTTCTAATTTTATAAAAATGAGTTGAGCCCCCATCTTGTGGTCTTTGGCTAAACTGAAGCAGCCATTGACTGATTCTATTGGCAGGTAGTGCAGCTGTTAATAAAATGTTATCTTGCTTGGAGAGAACATGCCTCAGTTCACCTTTTGTTGAATTTCACTCACTACATTTCCTACACACATAAGAAATGCTAAACATAAAAGACTAACAAGCACATATTAATAGAATAATAACTTAACATATAATTTCTTCTACAATCTGCTTGAATAAATCTCATCAGAACATAAAACAGTTTGCAGAACTGCTAACTAGGTATTTTACATTTTACCTTAGCTTGGCATTGTCCAAACGACTCCTGATGCATAAGTACTAGTAAAACATCCAGGTTAGGCCAAACCTCATGTCAATGGTTGTCCTCTCTAATATAGATGTATTCCCTGCCACCAACAGGGACCCTGCTACTACCAATCATTCTTTTCTTTGCAGCCAGAACCTCCAGCCCTCTTGAATTCACCTCCAATCCCAATTACTCTACAACAGGATATCTAACATTTCTACAGCACATAAAGGTTTGCAAAGTATTTCACATAGTAGATTTATCTCATTCAATCCTCATGATAGCCCTGTGAAATAGATGTTATTATTATGCCCATTTTATGGATCAAGAAACTGAGGGAAACAAAAATTAAGTGACTTGCTAAGGGCCACATATTTACTAAATGCCTGAGGCAGGATTTGAACTCAGATCTTCTGGACTCCACTACACCATTTACTTTCTTGTTTGCCACCTAAATATTTGTCTGCCTAATATCAGGAAGGAGAAAATACAAAAAAGAGGCAGCTCAAATCCAGGCTCATGCTTGGATTTGTTATGTACCCATAACATGATGACCATAATGGATGTCCTCTGCCCTTAATTCAGAATATGTTTAGATATCCCATGACTATTTCCTGTCTGCTTACCATGGAGCGGAAAAAAAAAAAACAACTTTGGTTCTGGGTTCTGAGCCAGAATGGTAAGTGCAAACAAAAAACTCCAATGGGAAAAAAAATGGAGGTCTCTTTTCCACGATCATGAGCAAGGAAGAATTACTAGAAGCCTCTGAGCTTCCACACTGTTCCCAGTGGGCCAACCTGACACCATGAAAAAATAGTCCCTCTGTTCCTTTGTCTCTATGTGTTTGTTCATTCTTGCTCTTAGGTGAATAATCATAAAGATGGACTATTTGAGGCTGTAACCTGGTGAGTTTCAAAAGGTCTGATGATCCACCAGAGAGAGGTCCAGTTATAGAAGCTAATCCTAGATATTTTCATGGATACTACAGAGGAGCCAGGTGAAGAGCCAGCAAAGCCCGAAGGAGCAACTGAAGTGACCCAGACCAATTGCAGATTTATCTAGTGGTCAAAATACTGTATTCTGAAGGAGCAGCTCATCTTGGGGCTAGGCCATACTGGGCAGGGAACTTGCTAGGGGAAAAGTTTTGTGGCAATATACAATCTCATAAAGAGTTAAAACAGAACTATATGTATAAAAATATACAGCTGTGCCAAAATCCATTTGCTCTGTTTGTTTATAAAAGCAAAGTCATGGAAACAAACCGATGAGGATGGGAGCTAGACCCCAAAAAGGAAAAACCCTGGACTTTCCCACATGGCCAAATCTCTGGCATTTGCCTGAGGCTATAATCCCATCAACTGGTCTTTCTTTGTGGCTACACCCAATCTCCCAATTCTGTTACCCTTAACCTAGCCTAGCCCTCCCTCTGGCCCCTAGCCATTGCCCACTCTTAATCCTGTCTAGGCTCCAGTGTCCAGGTCCCAGGAGTTCTGTTCACCTCAGTTTACTGGCCATTCCCATCGATATCTCCTTAGACTTCTCCTCCAGTCACTCCAAACTACTTGGCCACTCCTAGATCCCTCCCACAGTCTTTCTGTATATAAGGTCCATCTTGTCACCATTAAGGTGCTTAGATTCTTATAATCTAGCCATTGCTCAAATTCTTAAGATCCAGCCAATAGCTCACTAACATTTTGACTCCTTAAGAGTCTGCCCAATATAATGATGTTCTAATAAACCTTGTCTTTGGCTAAAAGAAGGCTTGGGTTGAGTTCTTTCAGAAAGGACCCACATGTTGTGATCTCAGGGTCCCAGCAGCTCTAAACCCCTAAACCTCAACAAAACTATGTATCCAACACTAGAAAATGGTTGAAGTTATGGTATACTGATATAATAAAAATATTATGGTACCTTAAAAAGAATAAACATAAATATAAAAAAATTCAACAACTGTAAGAAAAATACACCAAATTACTAACAATAAGAGAAATGCAATTAAAACAACTCTGAGGTTCCACCTCATACCTATCAGATTGGCAAACGTGATTTTTTTAAAAAAGAAAAGGAAAGTGTTGAAAGGTCTTTGGGAATTCAGTTGCTCTGATTCCCCTTTAGTGGAGTAATGAGTTCGTCCAGAAATTCTGGAATGTGATTTGGAATTATTCTGAAGAAAAGTCACCAAACTGTGCATACCCTTTGACCAAACAATGTCACTACTAGGTATATACACAAACAAGAATAAAGAAAGAGACCCATATATTCAAAAATTATGAGGTCCTTAAGGAAGAAAAAAAGGGTCCTTAAAAAAAGGATCAATAGGGGACCGGGAGAGAGAGAGACAGAGGGAGAGAGAGACAGAGACAGAGAGACAAGGAAAGAGAGAGAAGGAGACAAAGAGAGATAAACAAACTCTTTTTTTGTAACTACTAGAAACAAAGTGGATGCCTGTCAGTAGGAGAATGGCTGAACAAATTGTGGAAATGAATATAATGGAACATTACTGAATCATAGGTAATGACAAAAATGGTGAATTCAGAGAAACTAGACTTTTATGAATTTGCATGATTCAGGAAGCAAACAGAACCAGGAGAATGATTTATACAATGACTACAATAACATAAAGGAAAACTACTTTGAAACACTTAAGAACTTTGATTAGTTCAATAACCAGTTATGACTACAAAAGACCAACAATGAATCACGCTTACCACCACGTGGCAAAGAAGTAGTCAACTAGAGGTACAGATGAGACATACATTTTTAGATACGGCCAATGTGTGAATTTGGTTTTTTGACTATAATTATTGGTAATATGTAGAGCTTCTGTTTGGGGGTGAGGTCGAACATTGGTGGATAGTGCTAATGATATACACACACAAAAAAAGAAAAGATCATCAATAAAAAATTTTAAAATACACAGAAAAGAACAAAAGGAAATTAAGAAGGAAACATAGAGAAGCAGGGTAGTTTTGTAGCTATTATGTTAATTATGTTACTTTAATGTGGTTTTTTTTAATTACGTAATGAAAATTTCTCTCTCTGGCTATGACTGGCTCACTCTCCTTACCTACACCCACTTTGGCAGATCAGTGTGGTGTCCCTAGGGGACTGACCACACAGCTACCATTCAGACTTTGTAGAGAAGATGTCCACCATCTCCACCATCACCAACTACTGACCAACTGCTTTTGACATGATGGGCAACTCTGAATGAAGTATCAAAGCACACTGAGGAAGAGATGGGAGATAGCAGGTGTAGTTGTTAGTTTTGTCTAATCATCTTGACTACTACCTCCCCTTAGACCTCAGTAGAAATAATCTAGTTCATTGAGCAAAACAGCAATGACCCCACACACACACACATCCCAGTCCACAACCCTCCAGCTCTTCCCTTGCAGCCGTCATCCAGACAAGCAGCCCTTGTGGGAGAAAATACCCACAATCCCTACCAACACCAATTGCTACAACTGCCACCAATAGGCCTGTAAAACCAAGAGGCCATAAGCAAAAGAAAGCACAATAATGCTCTCCTCTCTTCCTGACCCTCCACTAGTTCTGCTTCCAGGCTGGCCCCTATAGCCATTGTAGAGATACAATCTGGAAATTTCCTCTGTAGGTGCCATAGCCTCTGGCTTTCTCAGCAGCCATGGCCACTGAAAACCGTAAAAAAAAAAAAAAAATTATTGTTATTGTTCAAATTCAGAAGCAATCTAGTTTTATTAGTGAAAAATGACATTGAGGAAAATGCATTAACATCTGATTTGATGCTGCAACATAAGGACCATGGGAACCTTCCACCTAATGAGCAGCTAAAACTTTCTCTAGCAGTTTTTTCCTCCAACTAAAATGTGAACTTCTTGAGCACAGAGACTGCCTTGCTCTTCTCTGTGTATTCCCAACATTTAGCCTTGGATCGTAAGCTCCTTAAGGGCAAGGACTGTCTTTTGCCTCTGTTTGTACCCTAAATGCTTAAAGCAGTGCTGGCATGTAGTAGGCACTTAATAAATGTTCATTGATTAATTGCAAGTAATGAGTTTTTATAAATGCTTATTTGTTCATTTATAATACTTTATATTCTTTATATATTGAAATATTCATGTTTGCTGATGTTTTACAAGTTCATGATAAAAGATACTAAGAAAACCCATCAAATCAGAGCAGCAAAGGTTGAGTAAAGCCGCTTCATGAGTAATGTTGTTGCCATGTCCAACCTACAGGGATGGTATTCAACTGGGTTGTCTAAAGAGAACAGAGGTCAATTGTTATCATTATTGGTTTCAGAATTTGCACAACCCTATTACCTTTGGGAGTTTGGGGATTAACAAAAAGGAACCCACCTGGGTTGTCTCTGGCCCTTCTGGTCACTGTAAAGGGTGCCACTGTATTCATACCTCTCATCTTGTGGGTGGCAATTTGGACGTGCTGACCCATTAAGAAGGCAACCTGGGGTCAATTGTGGTGTGTCCATTTGTCTAACCTCTTCTTTCTCCCAGGCATTTTGTACTGGTTGAATACACTTGATACTTTCTCCTGAGTGATGGACCAATTTACCATGAAGACATGTTTGTGATGATGAGGTAATTCAGAATTAGCCTAGGCTACAGATAACAACAAAATTCATCTGGAGGAAGAAAAGGTCAAGAATATCAAGTGAATCAATGAAAAAAAAAATTGAAGAAAGGTAGCCTAGCAGTACCAGATTTCAACCTATTTTACAAAGAAATAATCATCAAAACATGCATTCCCAGAGCTAGCTCAGTGTTTGAGAGGCTCCAAAGGAAAGTGTGGGAGAGAAGTATTAGACTGACTATCAAACTGAAGGTCTACAGAGCCTTTGCTGACATTATTGTTGTATTGTGTGAAACTTGGACAGCATACCAGCGCCATGCCAGGAAAGTGAATCACTTCTGTTTGAATTGTCTTAGGAAGATTCTGAAGATCACCTTCTTGAGCTAAACTGCCAAGCATTCAAATCCTACTTTAGAGAGCTCAACTCTGATGGGCTGGTCATGTTGTTTGAATGCAAAACATACTCTTGCCAAAAAGACTATTTTATGGAGAACTCACACGGGCCAAGCATTCACATGGTGGTCAGAAGAAGTGATACAAGGACATTCTTAAGTTAGAACTTTGGAATTGTTTGTGTGACATGGGAGACACTGGCACAGGGCCACCCAGCATGGTGTGCCCACATCAGGAAAGGTGCTGTGCTATATAAGCAAAGCAGAATTGAAACAGCGCAAAAGAAACACAAGATGTGCCCATTTAAAAAATCCACCCCAAATGTTCACACAGACTATTTGTGCCCAATCTGTGGTAGAACATTCCAAGCTCATATTGGTCTGATCAGCCACAGATGGACACACTGTAACTTGCCTCTAGCATAGTAATGTCATTTGGTCATCTTGGAGAATGAATGATAACAACCAAGCCTACAGAACCAAACAAGTAAACTGAGCTGCCTCCTGATCCTCTCGTGAAGTACTTATGAGGCCCCCCATTTGTTATAGATAAAAGAGGCCCATTCTCTAGTGTTTTCAATAGTAGAACAACGAGATTATAATAATCCGTATAGGTGTTGGGCTTGCCTTAAGAATGCTATGAGATTCATAGCTCATAGACATGGCCACCATCAAAGTTATCACTGGTCTCCCCATAGATAAATCCAGTAGCAATTTGGAAGGAGACCTACATAGCCTCTCAGGTGTGAACAAGGAGACTGTGATTATGATACAGAGAAATATCCCTTGATAAGGCAAGGTAGTTGCAATCTGGTAGAAATTCCTAAAGGTACTTTGAACTGTTGTGACTGTTTCTTTGTTTCCCATTAAAGCTCTCTGTTATGCTGTGTCTTCAGACTCTGATCTAAATTGCCCAATTTCCTTTATGTACTAGTATTCACATGAAAGCTGAAAGCTCTGGGGAGTGAATCATACATTTCTTTAATGGAGGCAGCCGCCAAGCTCCCCATAATGGAGTGAGTTTAATTGTACCTTCTGTGCTGGCTGGGCTTTTATGGAAACAGATTTACTCTTTGTTCCTAGACTCCAAGTTAAGCCTTGTTAACAAACATGTGAAAATGCAACTAACCTTTCAAAGCCTTCATTCCAGCTGTGTACTCAGTACCAGATCAATGATTAAGAAGTGTGACTGATGTTCTAAAAGAAAAACTGTTGTTTATCACTGTGCCTGAGTTTAGAAGCAGAACCTGCAAGAAACTTCTTTTCACATACATATTTAACTCTCCCTGCCCTGATAAAATTAATGAACATATTCTACTTTCCTATGTCAGCATTTCAGGTGTGCACACCTGACTTAGCAGGCTCATGACTTCTTATAGAACCTAAACATCAGCTGTCAGCTACAAGCACTATAACTAAGCTATGAGATGAACCCCTAAATAAAGTAGCTTCACTTAACAGTGCTACAAATCAGACCAGTAACTGATCACCTATTCATGTAGCCATCAATACTCTATGGAACCAGCAAATGGGTCCCATTTTGCTGGTTATCCTCCCCATATTTCTGGACAGGAACAGGAAGTACTGAGGTCTATAACTTACTGTGCATACCCATAGTGGACAGAATGCTGAACTTGGAGTCAGGAAAACTAGGTCCAAATCTTGCCCCTGAAACTTAATGGTTGTGTGAGCCTTAGCATATAATGTAACATCTTTGTGCCCCAGTTTCCTTATCTGTAAAATAGGGATAAGGAAGGACCTGTAGTATCTACCTCACAAGTTGATTCCTATCATACCTAGCTCAGAGTTGGTATGAGGCTTAAGTGAAATCATTTTTATAAGGCACTTTACAAATCTTAAAATGCTGCATAAATAGGGGTTATTATTATCATTTTTAATTTTTTTTTCCTCTGTGTGCTCTGCCAAGGGTCAGCAGCTTTGTCTAATATCTCACAATGAGGAAACCATTTTGCTCACATTCCCAGATGAACACAGAACCATTGTGAGAAAAACAAAAACAAAAACAAAAAAAACCCTCATCTGTTTGTGCTGTGAAGGATGAAAAGTCTATAAGGATTAATCTTAGGTTGACAAGGCCCCCTAGTACATATTGATGGTATACCAGGAGAGTAGGTTCATAGGCTTTTGTCAGAGACAGAAATATCCAAGACTTCACCTTTCATAGTAATCAGGGGCATGGTGGGAAAGTTGGGCAGAGCTTAGCTCTTTGCTCCTCCACTGTCAACTCAGGCCACTGGTAGAGGCCAGAATTGGATGCTAGATCATAGGCATAAAATTGGAGTAGAGTATGTTCCCCTAAAATCCCTCTCCTATAAATTCTTCTCTGATTAGTCAATGGAAACATTCTTCTCCACATTTAGAGAAAAACTGAACATATATAGATGTACCTCACATCCTAACCCTGGGTACATACTGTATTTTATTTGTTAGCTGTTTTTCCTTCTAGAACGAAAGTTCACTGGAATTCTCTTAGACACCACAGGAGACAAAATAAAGGTGTAAGAAAGGAGTGAAAGAGAGATAATCACTAGTGTTCCATAAATTCCTCTTCTCCCCCTCCCCCTTTAACTAGATTGGTTGATTTGTCCTTCTGTGCACCTGGATAGGTTTACATATCCTACTCCCACATCTATTTCTGCTAGCAAGTGAAAAATTCCCTCCTGGTTACCACTCAGGAAAAGTAACAGATTCCTAGGCTCTGGAATGGCCTGGAGTTAGCATTAAATACTCCACCAAAAGCCAGAATTCAGGAGACATGATTTTAGTCATGGGGAGTAGCCTATGCAAGAGCATGGAATCCAGAGTTAAAATGTGATGCACTAGAGAGAGCAAATTGTCATTTCATATGAAGTATCTAGAATGTAGAAGAACATGTAATATAAGATAACTCGGAAAATAGAACAGAGAAAAAGTTTATGAAGAGCTTTAAATGCCAAACAGGGGAGTTTGTATTTTATCCAAGAAGGAGTAGAGAGTCACTAAAGATTTTGAGTAGTAGAATGACACAGTAACAAATACTATTATCAATATCAATAAATAAATATAAATGTATTAGAAATAACACTAAATGGGTGAAGAAAGATTGGAGAAGAAAGAAGCTAGAGGCAGGGAGATAAATTTAAAATGCTATTGCAATAGATTAGGTAAGATATAATGAGGAACTGAACTAGGGGGTGACCATGTGAATGGAGAGAAGGTGGTGGATGCCAGGGATGTTGTGGAGGTAAAATTGATAAGACTTAGCCTCTTATTGGGAGGACGTGTGAGAAATACATATAAGAACCTGATTCCATTGTGGTGTAGTGTTCTGTGACTGTCCTCAATTTCAGATACAGTTGGATTTTCATACACTGTCTTGCAATCGTGGATTTAGGGTTGTTTCTTTCAGCACAGACTAAAACAACTGTGCTAACCAGATCTATTTCAGTTAAGTATAGATACGTGTGCTACTTAATAAATTATGGGAATTCTCTTAGTGTTTTTAAAAGACAACTCTACTTTTGATAACAATTGCTGTAGATTTAGGTATCTCAGGTAAAGAAAAATGACAGGAACTGTTTTTTGAGCTTGAATTCAGAAATATAGACACAGGTTTTGTAAAGTGTCTAAGTCAGATATATTCACTCACAAGAATATTAGAAAGGTTGATGGAGTTTGGGTTCAAATCATGCAAATTACAAAGTACAAAACAAAACAAATCCTGCCTAAGGGAGCAAGCAGCTAGTAAAATGTATTTCAATTGCCATTGATCTTTTTATGAACACATATAGTTTGTGAAAATATTGGTATGAAATAATTGTTCTATGGATAGTCCATTTCTGTATACCATTTTAGTTCAAATTTTCATAATTAAAATCGTTTTCTAGGCCCAATGGTGCTTGTTACCAAAATACTAGAATGGGCACCATTACTTTTGTATGATTTTAATTCTGTTTACAACCCAGACTGCTTAATCATTGGCATTGACCTCATTCAATAGCTCCCTGGAGCATTCAATTTAAAAGTAAGACTTTTTTTAAGTAAAAAAAATGACAAAATAATTGGAAAACTTTTTTGGGAAAACTGCATATTACTGATTGGATGATAGATGGAATCAGGTAGAAAATGTTTTACAGTTTTAAACATATCAATATGTTAAGAGGTACATGTAAGTATTTAGAGCAAGAGCAATAAAGTGTCCCCAAGTGACCACATTAGATGTCTTTTCTTTAGTAAAGCAATTTAATTTTAAAATGGAAATACATTAACCTCATGGGAAAAATTTCCAATTTAATGAAGAATAATTAATTGCTAAAGGAATTTTTGTGGGGTTGCCAGAGTTTTGCAAGTGCAAACTAAACTGAACAGTTTACAAGTATGGAAGAAACAGCTGGCCTTCCAGGAAGCTTTATGGTAATGATTGTGCATCTGTTATTTGTAACTGATGCCATCCAGACATTCTTGAGTGTTTCGTGCAGAATGCCTTTTGAGAAAAAAAAAAAACTTTTCAGTACTAGGCAGTTTGGTGTTATTTAAACTCACAAGAATTCCACAAACCGCCTGCTGTATTACTGAACAGCATACATAAACAAGACCAGATATTGTTTGTATCTTTCTATTATCTTACTCACGTATACTGGCTTGTCTGTGATTAATGGAAATGGTGTCAGATGCTGGAATTTATTCTGATCAATGAACACAGTTGACTCAAGGGACTAGAATCTCTTGCAAAGTAATAGAACAAACCCAATATGCATAAAACAAATATAAGTCACTAGGCTTTAACTGATAGAACCAACTACCTGTGTAATAGCAAAGTGGCAGAAACTGTTTCTCATGTGGCTGCAAGGACTGTATATTATGTCTGATCTCTAATGTAACTTTACTGGTGTTCCTTTTCCTTAGTCAGAGTTGAGTCTTTTTTTTTTCTTTTTAAAAGTAGTAAATTGGGAGAGACACTGGCTTGGATAACATTCTGAACTATACAAAGATGAAATCATATTGTTTGATTTAAGTAAATTATTTTTATTTGAATATGGAAAAAAAAGATTTGGCCATTGATTGAACGAGAGGGACAATTTCAGGGAAAAAGTCAAAGATGACTCTGAATTTTTTAATATGAGTGTCAATAAGAATAATGGTTTATTCAACAGATTTAGAGAAGTTTAAGGAGAACAATGGATTTAGGAGGGAAGAGATGAGTTCTGTTCTGTACATGTTGAGTTTGTGATGCCTATAGAACATCCACATAGAGATTTCCAGCAGGTAGTCAGTGATGTGGCACAAGTCCCAAGAGAGAGGACTCATCTGCAGAGAAGAGATCACTGAACCTATGGTTCAATGTGGAGTGCACCCCACTACTCTCACTAACGGGAACTAATGAAAGAGAGAGAGAGAGAGAGACAGACAGACAGACAGACAGACAGAATGTTACACCCATGCACATGAAGCAGGATGATGATCTGTCAAAGAGGACTGAAGAGAGTGGTTAAATAAGTCACAGAACCAGAGGCAATCTCATGAAAACACATGGAAGAGAGAATAACCAGGAGAAGTGAGTAGTCAATAGCGTCAGATACTGCCGAGGCCAAGATTTGGACCAAATTGTAAAGGATGAAGAATGAAAAAAAAAAGGTTATTGAATTTGGCACTTAGAAGATCATTCACAACCCCAGAGAGACTGGTTTCGTGTAATTAGTTGGGTGGAAAACTACATTGCATAGCCTTGAGGAGTGGTAGATGAGAATGTAGAGGCAACAAGTATGGATGGGGTTTTTTTTCTAGAAATTAACTGTGAAAGAGAAAAGAGAAAAGGACGATAGTTTGAGGGGATGGTAGGGTCAAGTCAAGGGTTTTATTTGTTTTAAGAATGAGTGAGATCTCCACATGTTTGTAGGCAGTTGTAAATGAGCCAGTGGATGAAGAGAGATTGAGAATGGGGTGGGAGGAGGTAATGATCATAGGGACAGATTCCTGGAGGAGATGCTCACAACTAGAGAGGTTGGCCTTGGCAAGGGGACAGGTGACCTCATTGTCAAAAACTAGGGCAAATGAAGAAAGAAAGGGGGATAAAATTGAAAGAATTTTGGAGTATATAACTGAGGGGGGAAGGAAATTTGCAACTGATGGTCTCCATTTTCTATGTGGTGGTGGTGGTGGCTGTCCTTCATTCTCAAAAAAGACCAAAATGACATCATTATGTTGGGGTCAAGGTACAGTATGTCCAACTGTGGCTGATGAGACCAATATCAGCTCAGAATGCTCTACCATAGGTCAGGCACAAATAGTCCATATGAACATTTGGAGCGGAGCTGTCTCTAAATTTTCATGTCTCCTGTTTCTTTTGAGCCACTGCAATTTTTCTAAGTAAATTTTCTAGGTAAAGTATGAGGCAAGGTCCTGTGCTGATGGGTAGTATAGAGAGGTGGTGTAAGTGGTTTAAGGAGAGGAATAAAGATTTGTAATAGATGTTGTGAAGAGTGTGATAGAGAATCAATCAGGGAAAAGAGAAGGCTTGCCTTGCTGCAATGAAAACCCGGTTAAGATTAAATAATATAAATTTGTTGTAGACCTAGTTATCATAGTTATATGACTGCTTCCAGTACTATCTATCAACATACAAACAGGAACAGAGAAAGTAGATGATGAGGGTAAACCAAGACTGGGTTTGGAAAGGCATGACAAGACAAGAGTGCAAAGAATTTGAGGATAGACCATTGTACAGAATCAGACTAGTTGATTATAAGGTCAAGTTTACAAAGGGAAGAAAGACCACAACATGGATGATAAGACTGGGAAAGAAAGAAGGCCTAGAATGACTAGAGAGTATAGTGAGGACAAGTAGTACCCTGAAGGGGATTGGGGGAGACACCAGGGAAAGGTGAAAGGATAGATGTCTGTAATCTGATAGCAGAACTTAACAGCTCTGCAATGTGGAGGTAGAACATAAGTGTTTAATAACTAATTTTTATCCGTTCATTCATTCATTCACTCATTCATGATTTTTCCCTAATAGAACTTATAGGCAAAGACAACCAGAATGAGTTAACGAATTTTGAACAGAGCTTCTGGTTTGTCATATCAACCATACAAGGCTGATTATGGTCCTTGTGAAACACAAAGACTGAAGGAAGGAGAAGTGTGAATCTAGAACAGCCAGTCATACACTCCTTCCATAAATTCATTAAACCCATAGCTAAACTGAGCTGTACTCAAAAAAAAAAAAAACAATGTCCCCTCAACCCACCCTCCAAAAAAGAAAGATGGCAGCTTTAATTTCCAATGTTTGAAAGCTTTTTCAATTGCTAAGTGTTCAGGCCATTTTCAGTTCTTATCCTTTCTCCTGTTTAAGCTAAGAACTCAGTAGGGACCGACTATGTCATCTGTGTTATTTATCTTATCAGGCGATCTTTTTAGAGGGATTTGGGCAATGTAATTATATTCCCTGAGCAAAGTTATTTGGACACAGAAAAATATTTATACATCTCTTTTTCAAAGTATCCTTCTGTCTGTGCCCTACCCCTACAGGCCACTGCACCCTGAGGCAGCCACACACTCAGAAGGGTAGTGTACTGGTAACCAATAAATAAAGCTGCTTCTAGTGGATTCCAGAAGGCTCAGAGGAAGAAGCTGTTCCTTTCTTCTCTTGAAGTAGAAAGAGGCAGGCTTTTTTTCATTTGGGTCTTTCTTGTTATTCTGATGTTGTCAACTCTCCTACCTCTAGTGGTCTATGCCATGATAACATTGGCCTTTTGTCTATGGAGTGAGTTTCCATTGAAGCTTTTATTTCCTCCCCTGCCTTCTTCCATGGTTTACCTCCAACATTAAGAAATGACATATTTTCTCAAGTCCAAACACTGATTTTTCTTAAAGCTGCAACCTTTTATATTCTCTGATCTTTCCTTCCTCTGAATTCCCATCATACTTTGTACCTCATTTTTGGAGCTCAATATATCCAAGCTTATACTATAGCTATCCCTGTTATCTCTCATCACTTTTACTAGTCTATAGACTTCTTGAAGGTAGGGATCATATCTTATTTATCTTTCTATCCTGCTTATCTTTAGAACTGGGTCTGGCACAGGGTTGGGGCACTTGCAGCCTCCAGGCTGTATGTGGCCCGTAGGTCCTCAAGTGCAGCCCTTTATCTGAATCCAAACTTCACAGAACAAATCCTCTTAATAAAAGGATTTGTTCTATAAAACTTGGACTCAGTCGAAAGGCCACATGCAAGGACCTAGAAGGCCACATGTGGCCTCAAGGCCACAGATTCCTCACCCCTGGTTTTACATATACTAAGCATTCAAGAAACATTTGTTTAATTGAACAAATATATACTGAGCATCACTATGTGTGGAGCACAGAGGTAGAATGCTATAGTGGTTTTCTAGCCAGAGACACCTGGGATCAAATCTAGCTTCTGACATTTTCTGGTTTGTCTCAGGTAAGTCATTTAACCTCTGTGAGCCTCAGGAAACTCCCTAGGACTTACTTAACTCCTAATTCATGGATGGGTTACAATATGCACTGGCAGATGTAGTTTCTTCACTGGGGTACCCCATGCTGACAAAATCTTAGATTGTTTGGACATTCACATATGTGCAGAAGATTTATTGAATTGAATTGATCACAGGGCTATTCTGACAGATTTTCTTGCTCTAGGGCTTGTGTGAACATTGAATTAGAATACTACAGTGCTTTTCCCCAAGTCAAACACAGATGGCAGATATTTTTTCCCTTGATAAAATCTGGCTACATTGTTACTATAGCCTATACCTGTGGTTTCTTTTTTACAGAGGACTCCAGGTGAGGACACTTATACTAACACAAATCAAAAACTTTTCTGAGCCTTATAGTCTGAAAGGGTTGCCTGGGGCACCACCGATCTAGCCTGTGGTCACACAGCTACTGTAATATCCTTCAGAGTCAGGACTTAAACCCTTAAGTCCACATGACTCTAAGGCTGGTTCTCCATCCACCATTCTATCCTGGCTCTCTCTACTAACAAAAAGGAAAAAAAAGGGAAAAAAAAAAATATATATATATATATATATATATATCCATCTGGCACTTCTTCTAAATAAAGTTAGTGAAATGCCCAAAATGACTCATTTAGAAGTGGCCTCACCTAAAAGGCAATAGGCTACAATGTGCACTACAAGAACAGTATCATGAGGAGACTCCAGGTAATTAAACTAATTCTTTCCAACAGCTAGGTGGTGCAATAGATAGAGAGCTGAACTTGTAGTTCCTCAGAAGAGAAGCATAGGAAAACAACAACAGACGCAAAATGATACAGAAATAAGAAAGCATTATACACAGTGAATATAACAATGTAAGTGGAAAAAAATAATTGAAACCAAATACAGTGGAAGGAAAATAGCCAAGATTGGCCCAAAAGAAGCAATAGCAGAAGGTATTTTCCTTTTTTTTCCTTCTTTATTTTCAGAAGTGTAGAACAATGGATATTGAGCACTACATGTAATAATAGGCTTTTTGATATGTTGGTTAGTTTTGCTGAGCTGGAATTTTTGCCCTCTTTATTATAAGAGATGGGCAGGGGCCAGAGAGACTATGGGAAATATTGGTGATATAAAAAAAAGATTTCAATTAAAAAATTATTTTTATTTATTTATTTTTAGTTTTCAACATTCACTTCCGTAAGCTCTTGAGTTTTAAATTTTCTCTGCCTCCCTCCCTCCTTCCCCCCACGATGGCATGCAATCTGGTATAGACTCTACATATACATTCTTATTAAACACATTTTCACATTAGTCATGTTGTAAAGAAGAATTAGAATGAATGGGACGAACCACAAGAGAGAAGAAACAAAAAAGAAGAAGAAGAAAGAGAGAGCAAATAACATGCTTTGATCTGCATTCAGACTCCATAGTTTTTTCTCTGGATGTGGATAGCATTTTCCATCATGAGTCTTTTGGAGTTGTCTTAGATCCTTGTATCACTGAGAAAAGCTAAGTCTATCAAAGTCAGGCATTATACAATATGGCTGTTAATGTGTACAATGCTCTTCTGGCTCTGCTCACTTCACTCAGCATCAGTACATATAAGTTCTTCCAGGTTTTTCTGAAGTCTACCTGCACATCATTTCTTATGGAGCAATAGTATTCCATTACACTCAGCCATTCCCCAGTTGATGGGCATCCCCTAAATTTCCAATTCTTGGGGCACCACAAAAAGAGCTGCTATTTTTGTACATGTGAGTCTTTTTCCCATTTTTATGATCTCTTTGGGATACAGACCTAGAAGTGGTATTGCTGGGTCAAAGGGTATGCACATTTTTATAGCCCTTTGGGCATAGTTCCAAATTGCTCTCCAGAATAATTGGATCAGTTCACAATTCCACCAACAATGAATTAGTGTTCCAATTTTCCCACATCTTCTCCAACATTTATCATTGTCCTGTTTTGTCATGTTGGCCAATCTGATAGGTGTGATGTGGTACCTCAGAGTTGTTTTGATTTGCATTTCTCTAATCAATAGTGATTTAGAGCATTTTTTCATATGATTATAGATAGCTTTCATTTCTTCATCTAAAAATTGTCTATTCCTATCCTTTGACCATTTATCAATTGGGGAATGACTTGTATTCTTATAAATTTGATTCAATTCTCTATATATTTTAGAAATGAGGCCTTTATCAGAGATACTGGTTGTAAAAATTCTTTCCCACTTTTCTGCTTCCCTCCTAATCTTGGTTTTCATTGGCTTTGTTTGTGCAAAAACTTTTCAATTTAATGTAATCAAAATTATCCATTTAGCATTTCATAATGTCCTCTATCTCTTGTTTGGTCATAAATTATTCTGTTCTCCACAAATCTAACAGGTAAACTATTCCTTATTCTCCAAAAAATTATTTTTAAAAGAAAGACATGGCCAAGAATTACATGGGTAACAAGGTTTGGGAAACTTGCCATTTCATTTTATGACCTTGGCCAAGAAATTTAACCTTTCAGCTTCTTCATCTATGAAAGGTAATCTCATTTCATACATTCTGAGCACAGCCTTATAATAAAGCCCCAGTATGTCTTTGGCAAGTAAAAAAAAAAATGCCTCTTACTAAATGTACTTATCATTATGGACTTAAAAGAGGCATGGTGAAATTAAATTGTAAAATATATGTAGATGTAAGTCTTTTGTGCTCTTAGGAGAAAAGATGTCCTTTGAAGGCAAAATACCATCATCATTATGGTTTATATAATTCTCTTCACCCAGAATATTGAAGTTGACCTTACTCAATCAGCCCTTCCACTTCCTCCTTATCCTATGTGAAAGATTATTCAGGGTTGTTCAGACAGTTATTTTTGTTTTCCCTTTTTTCCTGAAGCCAAAAACAAACAAATATAAAATAAGAAAGGTTTATTACCTAAGTAAGAAAATTCCCCCATAATAAAGTGGTTTTTCCTATAAACTCACACCATATCATGAACCCCAAAGACTGTGTAGCAGGAAGCCAGGGTCTAGATGTACCAGTAAGAAAGGAGATGAACTAGATATAGATAGAATGTCTTTCAGGATTCCTTCCACCCTAGCATTCTAAGGCCCCCATTTCATGTAAAAATGTGAAAGCCACAATAAAGCACTTTCTCCACACTTCGTCCACCCCAATTTTTGTCTTTCCACAGTGAGAGAAAGAGGAGAAAGAAGACAAAGGAAATACATGGACTGTTCTGGCTGATGGGCCAGCAAAGAGATCAAGATTGAGAAGGGCCTAACTTATCAGAAAATCAGGCCCAGGGATGGTGAGTAGCTCTGATCTAACTACAAAAAAGAGAGCGTGATGGTTCTTCACTGTAGCCCCCCAACTACATTTGGTCTTACTTATTATATCACACGTAGAAGGGCCCATTAAAAAAATTAACTTCCCCTTGCTAGCATCCCTATAGCCCAAAGATTATAGTTGGAGACAAATTTGTATTTTCTGTATTTTGAGCCTTGTGCAAGATCTGGGAGTGGCTGGCTCTGCTAGGGCATACTAGCTTTATTTAAGGGGACAGATCAGTTTTTAATCAGAAGGATCTAGTCTTATAAAAAGCCACCTCTTCAATCTAGTCACATGGTCCATTGATACTCTGTTTTAATAGCTTTTTAAAATAATATTTTATTTTCCCCAATTACATATAAAGACAATTTTTTACATTCATTTAAAAAATTTTTGAGTTCCAAATTTTCTCTCTCCCTTCCTCACCCCTTCCCTGAGATAGTAAGCAATTTAGGTTATACATGTTTAATCATGCAAAATATATTACCATATTTGTCATGTTGTAAAAGAAGACACAGAACCAGAGGGGGAAAAAGTGAAAAATAGTAGGTTTCAATCTGCATTCAAATTCCATCATTCCTTTGGAACTGTCTTGGATCATTGTATTGCTGAGAATAGCTAAGCCCTTCACAGTTGATCATCCTACAGTATTGCTGTTACAGCATACAATGTTCTCCTGGTTCTGCTTACTTCTTTGCATCAGTTCATGTAAGTTTTTCCAGGTTTTTTCTGAAATCTATCTGCTCACAATTTCTTATAGCACAGTAATATTGTAATACAATCATATACTACAACTTATTCAGCCATACCCCAATTGATGGGCATCCCTTCAATTTCTGATTCTTTGCCACTACAGAAAGCTGCTGTAAATATTTTTTGTACAAATAGATCCTTTCCCCTTTTTTGATCTCTTTGGGATCCAGACCTAGTAGTGGTATTGCTAGATCAAAGGGTATGCAGTTTTATAGCCCTTTGGGCATAGTTTCAAGCTGTTCTCCAGAATAGTTGAATCAGTTCACAACTCCACCAACAATACATTAGTGTCCCAGTTTTCCCACATTGCCTCTGATACTCCTTTTTTAAGACATATTTTCCTGGCAACAGCTAGGGATTCAAGGTTTGGTGTCGACTATTATTATTGCTGTTATTATTATTAGTGAGAGAGTGGACAGATGGATGGTTTCATTTTATCATGAACTAGCTTTCAAAGAGTTAGAACATACTAAGATATCAATTGATCATAATCATATTTGTTATTTTTCAGTTGTTTTCAGTCATATATGACTCTTCATGACCGCATTCATGGTTTTCTTGGCAGAGATACTGTAGTGGTTTGCTATTTCCAGCTCATTTTACAGATGAAGAAACTGAGGCAAACAGGGTTAAATGACTTACCCAGGGTCACACAGCTAGTAAGTATCTGAGGTCAGATTTTAATTTTTCCTGGCTCCAGGCATTCTATCCACTGTACTGCTTAGCTGCCCCTACGATTATAAATACTCATATTTAATGCCCTCTAACTTTAGCATTAAATTAGTTTTTCCATTGGCATATGACCCTTCCCTTTGGGTAGAGAAATGGGATGGGACTTTAGAAGTTTCCCACAGAGGAAACTTCAGTGTCATTTGACCTAGCTCATTCCATTCAAAAGGGAAAAAAAATCTATCATGAGCTTTGCCCACTTGTTCACTGGGAACTGACCTCAAGACCTCTGGGGTGAAGCCTTCATTTGTTGAAATATTCAAAAGGAAACTGAATCCCTGGTTTCTTACATAGACCTGTCAACACACTGACATATGGAAACCACTTTTGTGCCTATGCAACTATCTATTCTCTTCTTCACATGGATTTTCATGATACATAGGCTCACCCATGAGAATAAGGAAAAGAAGACACAAAACAGCAAGGGACTGACCAAAATACCAGCCCCTCCGGCACAGAGTAGGATAAAAACAGCAACAGGGCTACAGAGTGGCCACGGACTGAGAGGACAAATTAAAATGGAACCGGCATCAGGAAGCACCCACTTCTTACAAAGCTTGAACCGTAGTACACACCAAAGCAGACCCCCTGCAGCACCACTATATATTAAATCTTCTCTGCTATATTATCTGGCTTTAGGTCAAGCAGTAATTGTCTTCAACAGCAATGCTACAAACATAATCGTAGCTTTATTGTATCATAAAACTAGTAGAAGCCAAACAGAGGGTTCAAGGCCAGAAAATAGAAGTAGTATTAATACCAATATGGAAAAGTCTACTTGAAAGAAGGAAAAGGCATTTTTTTCTTTAAACTAAGAAAATACTAGTATTAAAAATAATGCTGATGATAAAGCATAATAACATGTGAGTATTATGTAAGTATAAGATTATCACTAATCCATAAACCTGGAATGTGAACTCCCACCACCACCATCTCTTTTGAAGTCCTGAACTTTCTTCAAGACCCAATTAAGACTTAAGCTCTTCAACAAAGCCTTCCCCAACCTCCCCTATCAAACCCCTAGATAAAAGCACTCTTCACCTTTTAACATTTATCATACACTTTGATTAGTCTCCTCCTTCACACCTAATATGCTATTTCTTATATAAGTTTATTTTTATATATGTATTTCTCTGCTTAGATGAATTATAATCTCTTTAGGAGCAGAGTTTATAATTATTACTACAAGTAGTACTATTATTACCCCCTTAATTTCAACCTATTATTTATGCCATGACATAAGGTAAGACCTAGAAGGATTCCTAAAACGGGAGCCTACAGGATTCTGTAATGCCACTAAGTGGGTCAGAAATCCAAGTAATGTGATGAAATTGCTCCTACAAATCTAAGAAATAGGTGGGGGTAGCATAAGGTTGCAAGATGGCTAGGATGATCAGCTTGTCACAGGAGGGCAGCAAAGCGAATGGTACTTCTTTGTGTCCTACCACCACAAGGAAGCAAGATACATCAGAACAAAATCAAAAACACTGGTACCCCATTCAGCTGCTGGAAATGATTCAGTTTAGATGGTGCTGATCACTAAAATGGGTGCAGCAAAGGCCCTCATCTTTTTTTCCCTGAGTGAGACTACTGCATCTTCCCTTCAGGGGTCTGGGGGTACCCCTGAAGGATTGGAGGAGTCTTTTTTCTAATATCATTGGCTCTAGCCCCCATTGTAGTGCATCTCCCCCTACACCTAAATACCATTAATTAACTTCCAAATTCTGTTTAACCAATTAACCTTTTTAACCAATTAATCTTTTAAAAAGGGATGTTGATTTTGAAAATACAGCAGGAACAAAAAGTTATAAACACTTCTCCATGACCTCTGGGGACACACTCTTCCCTATACCCTCTCAGTCTGGAAGAATTCACTCAGACCACTCAGTTTCTACATAGCATTAGCCCCACCAGGTTCATTAGCAAATATAACAAGCTTCTGGGAGAGTATCTCACCTTTGGGTGGATTAGATCTCAAAGGTCACTCTTCCTTGAAGCCTCAGTGCTAGATCGGCTGGCTTCAAAACCTGGCCTGGGCTCCATTCCCAGACCTACTGGCAGCTTGTTGTCCTGAACTTTTGAAGCTCACAGGGTTATAGCTATCTCTGATCTCCTTCAGCTAGAAGCAGGAAAAGAATGAACACAACAAAGGCAAAAGCAACAGCAGAACCATACACTGTTGGCTTCATGCCAGCTCTGAGTAAGAGAAAGCCCAAGGCTTCTCCCTCCCCCAGGAGCCCCTAGCAAGTTGTCCTCCTCCAATTGCAGCAAATTCAGGAAGAGTCTGTGCCAAGGTAACTGACTCTGACTAGAATCCTCTTGAATGAACCCCATTTCTGGCTCCATAGCCAATCAAAGAGTCTTCTTTTCACCATGTGGTTAGCTGTGTTTAGAACTTGATCCAAATCTCTCTAAGACAGTCTAATTATGCATCATCATGACTGTTTGGAGGGAGGCTGCCCTGTCTCTTCAACATGGAGGATTGAATTAGCACCCCAACCTTTTACATGCGCAAAACATGAATATTCATGAAATGGACTGAGGACTTTCATTCTCTGCCAGTTCTATAGCATAACAACATTGTAAACATCCAACCAGCTAATGTCAGGCAAGATCTTCATACTACTTTTTTGTCATTAATACCCTCAATTTCAAGTTACACAGCTACACATTGCCAGTCAGTGCAAGGCAATAAAAAGAAAATAGTTTATCCCTGTATCTAGATTAAGTGGGGGTAGTTGGACTGTGAGCAATTTATGTCTCTATTGTCTGCTCTCTACCTTTGTGACTACATTAATGGGGATTCAGAGGCAGGGTTCAAATGGTCAAAGACCAAGTAGCCCCCTGCCATTAAAAGAAATAAGAGATAAATCAATGAGTAAGGCTACAATAATAGTAACAATTATTATTATAATATTTCAGTGTCTTAAGGTGTGCAAAAAGCTTTACGTCTTATTTCATTTGTTCAACACAACAACCCAGAGAGGTACACACTATTATTATCCCCATTTTACAAATTAGGAAAATGATACTGAAAAAAAAATGAGTAATCTGCCCAGGATTATAGTTAGTAAGCATCTAAGACAAGATTTGAATTCAGGTGTCCTGACTCCCTGACCCGCCCTTATCCATGATGCTATCAAGAATCAAAGAGTCTAAGATCATTGAAAGACTTTCTTAGTGCAACCTCAAGAAAATATCCCTAATAATAAAATATCACTAATACTTCAATGGTTTTGAAAAGCAAGCAGGCATTCTTACACTGGAATTCTAAAAAGAGTCTTTTTCAAGTTTAATGGTATGAATCCAAATAGTAAACCAATTGCAACAAAACAGAATAATTCCATAAAATTTGCTAAATGCTGTAATCATTGCTGAAAAGTGTATTCTCCGACAGCATTTGACAAAAAGTGCAAAAAGTTGAGGATCTTCACATAGCAGTATATGCGGCAACTGTTTCCATGGTAAGAACCATAGGACAAAAGGTGGTGCTTCCAAAGAATACCCTGAAAGACAAGCGTCAAACAACAGCATGGCAGAAGTGACTTGAGAAAGCTATTGAGGATCCATACAGTAAAACTGGAAGATTTCATCAATATCTATCTGGTACACACAGTAGAAAGCTTAAATGCTATATTGCCTAATTGGGCAGCTAGGTAGCACAGTGGATAGAGGGCAAGGCCTGGAGTCAGGAAGATTTATCTTCCTGAGTTCAAATCCCAGCCTCAGACACTTACTAGCTGTGTGACATTGTGCAAATTACTCAACCAGTTTGTCTCAGTTTCCTTGTCTATAAGATGAGCTGGAAAAAGGAAATAGCAAAGCACTCCAGTACCTTTGCCAAGAAAGCTCCAAATGGTGTCACAAAGAATCAGTTCCAACAAAAAATGACTGAATATTACTTAAAGGAAATGAAAAAATATATGTGGAAAGGAATGGGAGGTGGGAAGTTAGCAATTCTAGAGTAATTGGCAATTGAAAATAAATGTGAAAAGGATAATATAACACAAAGAAGCAGCTAAGTGGTTTAGTGAACACAGTTCTGGACTTGAAATCAGGAAGATTAGAGTTCAAATCCTGCCTCAGAAATGAATTGTATAACTCTCAGCAAGTCACAGCTTCTCTCAGCCTCAGTTTTCTCACATATAAAATGAAGGGATTGGACTCAGTGGCCTGTAAGGTCCTTTCCCAGCTCTAAAGCTGTGATCATTTGTTACATCAAAGGAGCACAAAGGATAAAGTAAGTAATTTGCCATCAATTTTTTTAAAATTTACTATAAGAGACTTAAGAAATAAAGAAATAAGAAGTCCAAAAGAGAGACAATGAAGAGGTTTTCTGGTCATCTATATGATCACAAGAAGTCCAACACACAGGGGCAGCTTAGTGGCACAGTGGATAAAGCACTGGCTTAGAGTCAGGAGGACCAGAGTTCAAATTTGACCTCGGACATTCGGTACCCATTAGCTGTGTGACCCTGGGGAAGTCACTTAACCCCAATTGCCTTGCCAAAAAAAAAAAAGTCCACCACACCTATCAAGAAACCAAAAGTTTGCATACCATTAATATAATGACTGAGAGAATACTTATACTAGGGGAAGCAGCTAAAATTCTAGCATCTATGCAAAGTGGAAAGGTAGTAGGGCTGGATAAAACCCATAATTATTGGTTTAAATGCTTCACAGTGATGAATGAATTATTCACACAGTAATTTACTAGTTTCCTGTCAGATGAAAGCTTGTCGCAACCTTTCTTTTTAGTTAATTCATTTTTTTCAATTAACAGGCATTTATTTTTGCTCTCCCATCTCCCCCTCCACACCTATTGAAAAAAAGAAAACAAAAGGAAAAAATAACCCTTTCAACAAATATGTGAAGTTAAGCAAGACAAATTCCCACATCATCCAAATCCAAAAACGTGTTTCATTCTGCATATTTGGTCCATCAGCTCTCCATCAAGAGGCGAGTAGCAGTTTACATCATGGGTCCTCTAAAATCATGGTTGGCCAAAGCATTGATCTGAATTTTAAAGTCTTTCAATATTGTTTACCTTCATAATATTGCTGTTCGTTTATAATTGGTCTCCTGGCTCAGTTCATTCCACTCTGTAAGTTCATAAATATTTTCCCATATGTCTTTGAAACACTCTCTTCATCATTTCTTATGGCACAGTAGTATTCCATTACATTCACATACTATCATTTGTTCTGCCCTTACTCCAGGTGATGGGCACTTACTTGGTTTTGAATTCTTTGTCACCACAAAAAGAGCTGTTATAAATATTTTGTACATATGGGTATTTTTCCCATTCTTTGAACTCTTTGAAGTATAATTCTAGGAGTGGGCATCACATATCTATTACCAAAAAATGAGAAAACCTGTCCAGGCAATCCTGTAGTTACTTGAGAGGAAACTGTTTCCAGTGATGATGATTCAGGGTACATTATGATTACAAAAAGTCTTCAACTTGGCTGTGGAGCCAGAAAAACTAATGGCTTGGGTTGCTTCTCCAGAATTGAGTGTCCATTCAAAAGGAACAATCCACCCCCATTTTTTAATCTCTTTTCTTTGTAGCTGAAAGGGATCAGGACCACTCTCAGCTGCTCCTGAGAGTCAGAATGGGAAGGGGCATCATCCCTGCCCCCCACCCATCCATAAGAGCTATGAGCATGTAACCACATCTGTCTCTTTGTGTATATTCTTTATTGATCTTGAGCAAATAAATATTCTGAGGTGGAAATGCCTGAGGGAATCTAATGAGTTTGGGATGTCCAGAGGTTTTGTCATGAGTCTCACAGGAGGCCAAAGCTAAATGAAGGGGGTAGCTATGGCCACCAGAATGGGCACAGACACAAAAGATCAGTCCAGCCAGGTGGCAGCAGAGCAAGTTAACTCAGCAGAGAAGCAGCCCAGCCTAGGAAAGGAGCTGTTTGACCCAATATCAGTGGAGCAACCTAGCCAAACAGCAAATTGATCTTATCATCCAGCCAAGAGACCCACCTTGGGAAGAGCCAGTCCTGCTGAGCAGGTGAGCAACTTGTCTACCATCAAGTTTCCTAAAGACCTTCAAGGCCCTGTAGTTCTCCAGCTGTAAGCTGCTTTGACCGTGTGTGTTTCGTACCTCAACATCATTTTGCTGTAAGCTGTCCCACTCCTCCCCCTACCTGGACTCTGAGGGTGTCTGTCCTCATGCAGTGACACTGTCCCATTGGCAGGAGGTGGGAACACTCACCCTATCCGTTACTCACTGAGGAGGCCCTCAGCTTTATACTCAATCAGGTACCAATTGCTATGACAATGCAGCAATGATCAGTGGAAACTGGAGCATTCACCCTCTCTAGCTTCCAACAATTCCCTTCTCCCTTTGCCCTGGACCCACATTTACAGATAGGTCGTAATCCTCAAAATTTCCTCTGTAGACATTACAGTAACCTTTGACATTCAAACTCACTCTAAAAGGATTCTTGCCAATATACGAGGCAATCCAAATGGAGTTCCTAACTCATTCAAAAATTCCCAGCGTATGCCACATAACCTGGCATACTGAAGCGGGGTAGGGGGGACTAGATCTGTGATTTCAATGGTATAGGGAACTTTCAGTGAGGAAAATCCACCCAGCAATGTAAAGGGAAACTTCTTCCACAATCTATAGTCATAGAAAGTATCTTAGCACTTGGGAAGTGCTTAATAAATGTTTCTTGATTGATTCATCCCACATCAGTAATAAATTGTTTCTTGTACACTAAATTTAAACTTCATTTTTTGCTGTTATTTGATGCACACCATATCCAGCACCTCCTGACTTTTCTTTCAAAGAAAATATTCATGACATATAGATGTAAAGCTTTGTGTTGTCTACAAGGCTTTGATCTCTCTTGCTTATTACTCTTGATCCATATTTTTCAACATATTTTTCCCATCTTCCTCCATCCCCACCTTTGCATTAAAGTCATAGAGTATGACAGTTTATGTCAATTTAATTTGGAAGGTCTGACCTAGCTCTTTGTAGGATTTCTCTACCTTTTCATCCCATCACAGACATCGGCACATAAGTTGCAATTATAGTGGTCCATTTGCAGAGACTCCTCTAGAGTAGAGTACTGCATTGTAGCCTCTAGATGCACAATAAAACCAACTCCTTTATTTTCCTCCTTATTAAGGAATCTTTAAAATGTACATTTTATCTGTCTTAATTAATGTCCCTCTTGTTTTCCAAATAAAATGCTAACTCCTTAAAATCTGGCATTAAAAACCTTCTATCAAGCAGCTCCAACATAACTTTTTAACTTTGTTTCTCACCACTATTCTCCCCATATTCTTCATTCCAGCCAAACTGGACTACTGAGTATTTGCAGATCTCATCCTGCCTTCTCCTGTCTGTGCCTTTATGCACTCTGCCACCAAAAACCTTGAATAGACTCCTCTCAACATCTGTGTGGCTGAACTGTTTCCCTTCCTTCTAGTACAATTTCCTCCATGAAGCCTTCTACTCTAGTATCACTTCCTCCATGAAGCCTTCCACTCTCCACTCTCCAATCCCAACACACACTAATGATCCCCTCCCTGCAGCTTTCTTATCACTTCTCTTTGACAATTACAATAACTTTTATTATTTGTCTCATCTCCTCTAATACTTTATAAGCAACTTGTAATCAAGGACTGAATTTTTTCCCCAAATTTTTGAATCCCAAGTATATAGCACAACATCTTGCACCTAATAGGAGGTTAAGAAATGTTTATTGAACTGACTCAAATGTGGGCCAGGAAGGACAACATAGGGAATTATATAATGGAAATTGGATGAGTTTTGGAAATGTTAGGATCCTAGAGTGTTACAGGGTACAATATTTGGAAGGAAGGAAAGTTGCAGTTGGGAGTGGAGGATCCCGTACAACATGAGGATACTGGCTGCATGGTTGACAGAGAAGGGAAGGAAGGAATCATCAAAGAGAAGAATGTCAAAAGGGGATAGGACAACTCATATAGCCATCCACTTCAGCCATTTTGCTATCATGCCTGACAATGCCCCACTCCAGAACAAACCTACCCCAGTACCTGGGGGAGTTCATTCATCATTGGAATTCCCATTGTGTGGCTGAAATGTCTGGATTTGTCCGTCCCTGAGTGCAAATTCATCTGACTCATTCTATCCAGTCAGACCCAAATAATGCTTGACAATCCAGCCAGCAGTCTGCTATGGCCATCTTGCTATCAGACCTACTTCTACACATTTATATTGCCCACTATCTCCTTAAAACTTTCTACCTCTTACTTTGGGCACATACAATCAATACTACTATTGCATCTGGAATAAGAATAACCATCAACTGCCCTATATATCATTTCACCATCCCTATAATTTCCAAAAACAGATCAAAACTCTCTGACCTAGCTACCACTGTCTTACATTGTCTTCCTTTATTAGAATACAAGCTCCCTGAGGTCAGGGACTATCTCACTTTTGTATTTGTATCTCCAATGCTTAGCATAGTACTTTACACATAGTAGGTGCTTAATAAGGGAATGTAATAAGTATCTCTATGGTACCTATTATGTGCCAAGATAAGCACTTTTTTATAGATATTATCTTCTTTGATCCTCCTCACAACAACTATGTAAGGTAGGTGCTATTACCCATATTTTACAATTGAAGAAACTGAGACAAACAGAGGGTAAGTCAGTTGCCAGTTACAATAAGAGGAGAGAGGGAAAGAGGGAGGAAGGAAGGAAGGAAGGAAGGAAGGAAGGAAGGAAGGAAGGAAGGAAGGAAGGAAGGAAGGAAGGAAGGAAGGAAGGAAGGAAGGAAAGAAGGAAGGAAGGAAGGAAGGGAAGGAAGGAAGGAGGAAGGAAGGAAGGAAGGAGGAAAGGAAGGAGGAAAGGAAAGGAGGGAGGGAGGGAGGGAGGAGGGTGAGTGACTTTCCCAGGGTCACATAGCTAGTAAGTATCTGAATCCATATTTGAACTCAGAACTGCCTGACTCCAAGCCCAGTTCTCCTGGATACTATTCCACAAGCTGCCAATAAGTATTTTCTCATTTATTCATTCTTTCATTCTTCCAACTTTACAATTTTGCCCAGGCTAACTCAGCTCAAAAGCTTTGGATTCCGGAAAGAGAGGCAGCCCTTCCTGCTATGTAATTTGGTTGTCCCAATGTTTTCAATACTGGGTTGACTGAGGCAGGAGCTAACCGCTTTTCCTGCTCAGCAGAACACACAGTCACAGGTGATTTATTTATTGACCACAGTAGAACACTGTGCACAGGGTGAATAAATCAGTATGAAATAGATGGAAGGAAACCAGTGATGACCATATCAGGATGCAGGCTCAAATACAAAATGAAAATGTCAAAACAATTCCAAATGTCGTGGAGCCACCCTGATCTGCAGTCATTAATAACGCTGTGTCCTTTGCATCACTTTAATTAAGCAAGTATGAATAGCAGGTGCGATGGTCCTAGGGAGGTAATGAGAAAGTCTAATAAGATTTACTTTTCCTCCTCTCTAGGATCTCACTCTTTTTCTTTCTGTAAGCTGAGCATTCAGGTGTTTCCATACAAAGGACAGAGAAAAAGATGTTCTTTGTACTTGTTAAAACCATTATACACATTTATCCCCTGCTCATTAAACTCTCAAAACTAGCAGCTAAAAGGACAGTTGTATTTTGAGAGTTCATTTAAGAGGCTGTGCTTTTCTCTTCTTATCTCACCTCTACCTAGTCTCTCTTGCCAAGGGAGATGATGTTGTAGAGAGAAAAAGAGCTAGTCTGGAAGCCACAAGGCCAGGTTCCTTTCAGTCCAATTCAATGTAGAGAAACAACATCTTATCGTTGGGTAAAGGTAAACAAAAGAGGAACAGTATTTTTGTTGCCAATAGATATGTATAACAATGGAAGAAATGTGACTCAAGTGCTTCACCTGGTCTTCAGTTTTGTATTTACTTCATTAACATGCAAATTGAAGAGAATCTTGAAAGCAAGTTAGACTTCATTGCCCCAGCCTCCAAAAATCTCCAAGAAAGTCCTAACGTTTGAAATAGATTTTGAGGAACCCCATCTACCCAATGAAGGATGTAACAAGAGACTATAACAATAATGTCCTAATCCTGAGTCAGATAGTTGTATGGGACAATGGACTTTGAATCAGCACCATGAAAGGCAGTCAAAAAAAGACAAACTCACATTTAGTCTAGAGCATTCTAGTGACTTGGATTGGCTAGCAGACTAGTTATGGTACTCTTAGCCAAGGTCAGTGGTCTGAGTTGGGAGGAGGAGCAGGGTACTGCTATTCCCAGGGCTTTGGGGATCAGAGTCCTAGCATATCTCCAAAGGGATCTGAGTGAAGGTAGTGGTGAAAGTCTGATTCACTTGGCCTAGGCTTTCTACCTCCTGTCTCTCCCTCAGAGCACTTTGCTGCTTCAGCTAAACTGACTTATTCCAAAAGATAGTAGCAAAAAGAAATTGAATGACCAAAAGACCAGCAGAGATGCTGGGCCACCTTCCCAAATTCTAGTAAGCCAATTCCTCTGGAAAAGCAGAGGTTTGGGGCCAATGTTTGTTAAAAAGAAATGATGCAATTTGGGATATTGGAACCCCAAACTGTCACAGTGGGGGGGGGGGGTCTGCCTAGAAAGAGTTCAAGCAATCAAACATTCTTTCAGTCAAGGTGGCAAGGTTTATCATAATGCTGATAGAGTGGGCTAGATTCCTAATGAATCTGCAGCTTACTGGAAATAAGACCAATACTTACTTACAAAAAAAAAAAAACAGTGAAAAGATCTGGATGAGATTAAGAAGTGGTAAATAGCCAGGGGTGGGCCAGATGTGACAGTGAAAGGAGTTAAGTGTTCTGAGTGGGTCAAGGGTCACTGTGAAAGGACTATTAAGTGGTCTGAGGTGAATCAAGAGCCACTGTGAAAGAACTATCAAGTATCTAGATGGGCTGGGATAGGCCAGATGCCTCGGGCGAGATGCCAGTGATCTGGCCTGCTGAAATGTGTGGGAAAATTCAGGGACTGGGTTGCTTTCAAAGATATGGTCTTTTCCTTTTAGGGGTCCAGGTCTTTGTGCCCCATCAGAAAGGCTGACTCATAACATTTTTGATGTAGAACTCCCAATCTACCACTCACATCTTCACCATCCCAGACTTCCAGTCTGGAAAACAAGTCAAATTTTTCTCTGAGTTTTGTCCTGAAGGGATTTTGGGAACCTTGGAGAATGAGTGGAAAATATCTGGGGTGTGTAGTTGATCTTAAGTTCAACAGAGGCAACATAACATAGTAGCTGGAGTACCAGTTGTGGGATCAGGACAACATAGGTTCAAGTCTTGTCTCTGGTAAATTGGTCATGTCTCCCTGGGCAAGTCACTTAACATCAGGGGCCAAGGTAACTCTTGAAGATTACCAGTTGCAGAAGAGGTGATGATCTGCATTGGTAGAAAAGGCTTCCTTATCAGGAGTTTGGTCAATGGACTTGGAGTCAGAAAGACCTGGGTTCAAGTTACCTCTCACTAGCTGGGATACCCTTGGCAAGTCACTTAAAGTCTCTGTTCTTCAATTTCCTAATCTAAAAAATGATGGAGTTGGACTCAATGGCCTTTAAGGTCCTTTACAGCTCAAATCTATGATCCCATGAGCTCCCTGTGCCAATCACAAATGCAATCCAAAAAGAGAGGAGGGATAATGCAAAATTGTGGCAAGGCTACTTAAAAAGTTAATGCAGCTTTAGGCCACATTATTTATATGCACATAACACCTAGATTAAAAAAGATACGTGTCCCCCTCTGTACTTGTGGGAACACATTTTGGAGTAGAGCACATTTGGAATAAATTTGAGGAAGCTAAGTGGAATGTGGCCACACTTACTAGTTGTGTGACTGAGCAAGTCATTTAACCTCTGCTTGCCTCAGTTTCCTCAGCTATAAAATTGGGATAATAATAGCACCTATTTCCCAGTGGTATTGTAAGGATTGAATGAGGTAATATTTTTTAATTGTTTGGCACATAGTAGGCACTATATAAGCACTCATTCCCTTCTCTAGAGTAGTGTTTTCAGTGCCGGGCATCATATTTTAAGAGGGATGTTGCAAACTATAGTGCAACCAGAATCAGACAATCAGGATGGTAAAAGGTCAAGAAAGCATTCTACATGAGGAATTGTAGAAGGAATTAGGGATGAAAAGACTAAGACAGGATGTGATAGCACTCTTAAAATATCTGAAGACATGCATATGAAAGAAGAAAAGTTCTTATCATTCCAGACAGAGGAAGCAGAATGAAGGTAGAAAGCTAGAGGGAACCAGATTCTGGCTCAAAATGATGGAGAGTTTTGTATACAGTAAACACTCAAAATATATTTCCTGAATTTGAAAAACAGTATAATAACTGGAGCTATTAACGAATAGAATGAACTGATTTATGAGACAGTGAGTTCTGTTGCTGGAAAGACACAGACCAGATGACCAGTTATCTACTAGGGGCACTTTAGAAAAATTCCTGAATTAGATGGAAGTAGATGATTTGTAAGTTTCCATCTAACTCCAAGACTCTATGTACAATCTCTGACATCCACACTGCTGCCCAGAGGGCACTGCCATAGAACAGGAGTCCTTAACCTTTTTGTGTGTCATAGACTCCTTTAGAAGCCGAGGGACCCCATCTCAGAATAATGTTTCTAAATACACAAAAGATACAGGATTACAAAAGTAACCTGATGAAACGTTGAAATACAGTTATCAAAATATTTTTAAATGTCAATAGTATTATATGTACTTCTTTATTAATGACTTAAAAAACAAGATAGTACATTTAAAATTCAGGCAAGTCAAAAAGTCTAATAATTATAATTTCAGAGTAGTGAGAAACATAAGTGTTATTTTGAGATATTTGCAACAACTATAATGTGATATGAAAATATTTGTGATTTCTATTAGTGACAGTCACAAATCCTGCTAATTCTATTCTGTTTTGATATCTACATTTGTAATTGAGGGAAATGCTAAATTTCAGTTAGAGTTTGGTGAAAATAAAGATGTATTTTCCAATCCAAGTTATAGATCCCCTGAAATCTATAGACCTCAGGCTAAGAATCCCTACCATTTGGGCATCAGACTCCAGAAATGGTAAATAAATTCTGTCCCAGGGTTTACTGGTTTGGTGACATCTTTATCAACTTGGCTTTTGGAGATGTGGGAGAGAGAAGCTGTTGGTACTACACCACAGGCAAGGTTGAGTAGGGCATCTGGAGCTGTATTCCTATTCCCCACCCATTTTCTTTTGGAATTTGGTACACTGGTAATCAGACGTGATGGGATGCTCTTCACTGGCTGCCATCTTCTGAAGCTCAGATAACAAAAGAAGAGACAGAAATAGAAAAAGAGGTCTACTTCTTCTGGCTTCTAGAGAGAAGAGGCCAGTACTCATTTTTGTTATTTCTCTACTGATCTGGTTATCCTTTGCATTATCACGTATGCCCCTGTGTGGTTTTAAACAAAAGTCAGGCTTCTACTTTATTGGTGCAGAGAGATATTTGGAGAGAAGTTCATATCTTCTTAAAGAGATGGGAGATAGTATCTCTACTTCAGCATGAGTTGAGGCAGGGAAAAATAGTCAATCCTGATGCCACTTAAATTTCCCACAATTAAAAGAATTACACCATAATCATGCCCTTAGGCAAAAGCAAAGTTCCCATCAACAGGAAAGTGTACAGATAGTTGCCATAATTAATATAACCTTTGACTTAACATAGATAAGCCTTTGAGAAAAACAAGAATCTGAGCATGACAAGTCTCATGAGGGGAGCATTCTGAGCCCACCTGTGTTTGTTTAGCCTCACTCAGAGTGACTTTGGGGAATCAGGGGACTACCTCACTTAAAACTGCCCTCCTCGTCCTTAACCCCTTTTGTCCCAATTATGTTTATTACAGGAATTCTCCAGGATATCTGTTATTCTCTGGAGCTTCCATCCACACATACCTCCTACAGGAACAAACACTATCATCATCATCATCATCATCATCTGCATATATCTCTACATACATAGATCTATATGTGTGTATATGTATATATGCTGTTGTACAGGTGTATATAAATATTGTGTGTTTGTGTGCATGTGTGTATATATACACATGTTTGTAGAGGGGGGAAGCTATCAAGGTATTTATATGGCTCTGGCTATCATGTTTCTCATCATTTAAGCCCCTGCAAGTGAGAGACCAGGTCTTCCCCTTCCTTTTTAACTTTCAGATATTGCCTCTAGCCATTATGGCAATTCCAATGAAAGGCCTTGCTAGAAAAATGCTAAATTCTCTATGGCTCTCTGAGAATGGACTGCTTTCTATCACAGAGTGCTGCCTGCCTGCCTCTGTCTCTCTCTCTCTCTCTCTCCCCCCCCCTCTCTCTCTGTGTAAAGCCATGCCAACTTCCTGTCTAAGTAGAGTGGATTATTGTGGATTTATCCAATCACAACTAATCCTTGAGCCCACACTTCTGGCAGACCCAACCATTTCCCTGAATTTGTGCTATTTCAGAGAGTCATATGATCTTGGCATAATGGGGGGGGGGGGAGAGAGAGAGAGAGAGAGAGAGAGAGAGAGAGAGAGAGAGAGAGAGAGAGAGAGAGAGAGAGAGAGAGAGAGAGAGAGAGAGAGGAGGGAGGAAAAAGGAAAGGAGAGGGCAAGGGAGGGGAGGGAGAAGAGAGAAGAAGGGGAAGAAAGAGAGAGAGATACACATGTACATATATATTGATATATACATCCACTCCCATATATGTACATATACCCATATAGGCACATGTACAAATACACATATACCCATGTGTATATTTGTGTGTATGTGTGTACATATATATATATATATATATATATATATGCTTAACTTCATTTAGTATTTACTCAGCACAGAATCAGTAAACATTATAAACAATACATAATAAAAACATCTGTTCTTTGTCTTTTGCTTCCAAAGAGGACCAATGACATTACAGGGTGATGATGTCCTGACGTGCATAAATTGGACTTAAGTGAGGCAGAGGTACACAAAGTCATCAGCCTCACTCTCTCTTCCAGAGTTATCAAAGTCCAGTGGCAAGACAAAAGTCAGGAAGACTGGTGATGGTCCAGGATGCAGTGGATGACCTTGGCATCTCTGATGTCTGCCCAAGCTCTAAGTGCTCCATAGCACTTGCTTCAGCCACCTTCGTGACCATTGGAACAAACTGTTCTCATCCACTCATTCTACTAGGGGAAGTCTTTACATGCTTGGGGTAGACATCCTCTAATTCACCAATGAGTTTGAGGCCTGTCAGTTAACCTCAACCTGTTTTGGCCCATCTGCCCAGACAGTTTTACCAGGGTGTGGCTGCTTCTCATGCTACAACATCTTGGAGCCACAGATGAGAACTGGGTGGCAAGCAGACACCAAAGGTGAATGAGCAGCCCTGAAAAGGGCTCAGCAATCCCTCACACCAGAGGTGCTAGAACTCCTGAGCACCCCATACATTCCAGTAAAAACATTTATTACTCAACTAATACCCCCACAACCTCTCCTAGATCCAGACAGTTTTCAGGCTGCACCAACATAAGCTATTCTAGGAAACATACAGGACTTTAAGGAACAAGTGAGAATAATTGATCTTTCAAGTTGAGATTAAAAGGATAGGAGAAGTGGACAAAGCCCCTGTCTACTAAACATATTCAACACTCAGTCATTGGAGCCAACAATGAAGGCTAGCACCATGTCAACAATTCTTTTGCAAGTACCATATGTGGCTAAACATGTTTCTCATCACCTGCCAATCATTCCCAGAGTTCCTCACAAAAATTCTAAGACTCTCATTTTGTGTGGCTGGTGTCTTTTCATCTTCTTCCTAGCACTTAGCTGAAAATTTCTAAGTACTATCAGGCTTTTACACTCCATCTCACAGTTTTCACAATTTCTTATTCCACATCATGGTCTCAAAGAGCAGAGCCAGATAAAAATTATGAATGGGAGCAGGAGGAATGGGTTAGTCTGCTCTAGCCCCTAGGAACTCCGTGCTTTCTGCACATATCTGCTGGGAGTAGTTCATCAATTAATACTTATTGAATACTACTTGGCACATGGTACTTAAAAAGCCATTCCTGTAATTTGCACTACAGTGTTCAGAAAAATTATTTTAGCTCCTAGGTTTAGGCCAAATAAACTCTCTACCTCATAGTTCTTATTAGACAAGGGGACTGCCAGCCATTTCCATCACTGTCAAGCAGCAGGATTTCTGAAGACAATTCTTGTAGCAGTTTTAAAGTGACTGGATTTATTTGTAAAGGTATATTTCATCCTCTCTTACCTATTTCCACATAATACCCTTGAGTACAAGACATGTAGTAAGACAGGAATCACGTACACAGAAAATGACATGTCACTTTCTCCAGATTAACTCTATTTTCTTCTAGGTATTTCAACAAAACTTTTGATCTGTCAGGCTAAGTGACTAGCCTACATTTGCATCACTGACAGACATTAATAGGATGTGACAGCATGTCCAGGCAACCAATTGTCTAAAGTATTTGATCTGTCAGATCACACTCTGCACCTATCATCTCCCATTCTGTTATGTTTGACTCAACTCTCACATAATCCTCTGAGATTCTGGAAGTGAGTAAATGAATCCAAAGTATAGGTGATTTGGTGAAAGCAAGAAGATGGTCTTCATACTAGTTATGCTGGTCTGAAACTATAGCAAATCTCAGCCACTGCTTACTCCTCATAATAATAATAAGAATAGCTTACACTTATATAGTGCTTACTGCGTGCCAGGCACCATGCTAAACACTTTACAATTATTATTTCATTCGATCCTTACAAAACTCCTGGGAGGTAGGTACTATTATTATCCCCATTTTGCAATTTAGGAAACTGAGGTACAGAAAGGTTAAGTGACATGCCCAGGGTCACACAGCTAGAAAGTGTCTGAGGCCAGTAAACTGGCATATTCTGATGGACTTGCTCTGTTTGGCCCCAATGGAGGTCATCCAGAGTTTGTTTAGTATGTTTTAGAGGTGATTCCTGTTGAGGTATGAGGTGGATTATGGACCCTTCCAACCCTGAAAATTCATGATATCTGTAGATATTTGCATGATCTATGTCTACCCAATGTCAAAACCACTGACTGAAAAGTGAAATATTTAACTAATCCACTAGGTAGTCATCTGTAAAAAGAGAACAGCAATATTTGTAAGACTGTCTCCAAGGGCTGTAGCAAGGGGTGTTGCTTTGTAAAACTTAGAGCAATATAGAAGATGAGTTATAATTATTAGTTGGCCTAAACCAGTGGTTTCCAAATCTTTTTGTTTGCACAGTCCTTCCAGAAAACGAAAACCTTTGAGCACAGCCCCCACTATGTATAAATTTACTTATTTATAAATTGTATACAGGTACTACTGTCCTAGGTAGTCATTTAACCAACTAACATTTATTAAGCATCTACCATGTAGCAGGCATGGTGCTAAGTGCTAAGGATACAAAAAAAAAGGTAAAAACAAAAACAAAAGAAGCCCCTGCTCTCAAGGAGCTCACAATCTAATGGAAGAAACAGCATATAATCAGCTATGTATGAATAAGATGAGGACGGCATAAATTGGAAGTGGTCTTAGAGAGAAGGCACCAAGATTCAGGAGAATTAGAAAAGGCTTCTTGCAGAAGGTGAGACTTCAGTTGAGACATGGAGGAATCCAGTGAAGCTAGGAGACCATTATAAAACTTATGTAAGAAAATAGAAATTAAAGATAGAATAATATTTGGCCCTAGAGACAATGGTGAACGACTGAATTGTACTAAGCATACTTAGTGTCATCATCAGACCTGCACCTTAGGAAAATCACTTTGGCATCTATAGGGAGAGACTTGAGACAAGGTGATCAAATAGATTAGTAGATAAGGAGGCTATTGCAATATTCCATGTGAGGGATGATAAATGCTTAAACTATGTTGTGATTGTATGAATAAAGAGGAGACAAACATAAGAGACGTAGAAATGACAATATGTGGTGCAGTGGATAGAGCACTAGGCCCAGAGTCAGGAAGACCTGAGTTCAAAACTGGCCTCAGATAATTACTAGCTGTGTGACCCTAGGCAAGTCACTTAACCTTGTTTACCTCAGTTCCCTCATCTGTAAAATGAGCTGGAGAAGGAAACAGAAAATCACTCTAGTATCTTTGCCAAGGAAATGGCAAAGGGAATTTGTGATCCAAATGCAGTCACGAAGAGTCAGACACAACTGAAAATGACTGAACAACAACAAAGCAACTGATTAGATATGTTGGGTAAGAGAGAAGAGCAGAAGATGACACCAAAGTTATATGCCTGGATGACTGGAGGGCATGCATTCCATAGAAATAGAGATATTCAGAAGAGGGGGAATGATACTATAGTGAGATCTGACCCAAAGATCACAGCTTATCCTGTGAAATCCTGTCTAAGGGAGTGGGGTGAGTATACTTACTCACCAGCTTCAGCCCTGTAGCACAAAGCCTGCTTTTTAAGGGATTCCTACCAAAGCTACAAGGTGATCTGGGGGATAGAAAATAGATATGATTGGGGAATAGGATAAGAGGGAATTTTTCCTAATGGCATCCCTGCAGCTGAGGTTGTGGGGATTCAGGTAGCAATCAGGTTACACCTGCCCTGAAAGGCTAAGACTCTTCTCAGGATGGGGAAAGATGAGACTGAACAGCAGAATGAGGAGGCAGAGTAGAGGAGTGTTGAGGGATAACAACAGATGTGGTTATGTTGGATCTGATCCCCATGATTGCCCATCACAGGGAGAAAAAGACACAACCCAGCTTCCCATTCTCTGATTAGTTGATCGCAAACCTCCTTGGGTTTAGGCCATAGCCCCCATTTTGGAGACCATTGGTTTATACAATACTAAGAAACCTGGGCCATCTACCAGCACCATGGTAGAAAACTGGATTGCTTCCACTTGAATTGTCTTAGGGAGATGCTGAAGATCACCTGGCAAGATAAAGTACTGGACACAGGTCTTTTCTCGAGCTGAACTGCCAAGCATTCAAAGTCTACTGCAGAAAGCGTAATTCTGATAAGCTGGACATGTCGTTTAAATGCCAAAAATACATTTGCCTAAAAGACTATTTTATGGAGAACTCACAAAAAGCAAGTGCTCACATGGAGGTGAGAAGAAGTGATACAAGGACACTTTCAAGGTCTCTCTGAAGAACTTTAGTATCAATTGTGAGACATGGGAGACACTGGCACAGGACTACCCAGTGTGGCATGCCCACATCAAAGAAGGTGCTGTGTTCTATGAGCAAAGTAGAATTTCAGTAGCTAAAAAGAAATGTGAGATGTGCAAATTTAGAGCCATCTTAACTCCAAATATTCATATGCACCATTTGTACCCAATCTGTGGTAGAACCTTCTGAGTTCATATTGGTCTGATCAGCCACAGTCGGATAAGCTGTACCTTGACCCTGACTTAGAGATGTCATTCTGGTCATCTTCAAGCATAAAGGAAAAAGCCACTAAAAAAAAATACCTATTTTGACTGAATTCTTCCATTAAATTAACTGGCCATATTTCCTGAATTGACTAATTATTATTGAAGGGGAGGGCGTTTTGTTTTTTTTTTTTTCAGGGAGTGAGGGAGGAGGATATTATATGTATAAAGGTTCTTCAATTTTTTTGCAAGAAGGATCTATTTTTCATTCCCCAGAAGCCTTCAGGTCACCAGAGTTTGAGTTGTAGAGGGTGAAGAAATTGGAAGAGGAGAAAAAAGAAGTAGTGATAGTGACGCCCCTGAGCTGAGAGTGGGGTGGGGAAGAAGGAACAAAAAGGGAGAAGAGAGCAGCCAGGCACATCCACTCGGTGCTGACAATCTTAGCAAATGGGGAAGGGGAAGGGCACCCCCTATTAAACATATAAGGGACATAGAGGTCTCAGTGAGAAAGAAAACTCTCACTGCCATTGGAGAGACAATTCATCACATCTGACTGCTGAGTCGGTGACTTCACCATTGTATATGAAGAACAGTCTGCACACACAATAACCTCCACTCATTACAGGACAATGTCCTGAAGAAAAATCCTGAGTCTAAAAGAGCTTGATGAGAATGTGTACCCTGCAAGCTACTATTAGAAATGTATAAATAAGTTTCACTGATATCCTTTTTATTTTAGCCATCGTAGTCCTGCCTACCACCGCCACATAAGCCATTCCTTGTGACAAAGAACAGTTAATGAAACTCAGCTGATGCAGGGACCACGTGTGATAGTGCTGCAACATTCCTCACCTTTAGTTATCTGCCTTTTTTGTAGAGAGGGTTTTCTTTTCTCCATAAAGACCAAGGTTAATTGGTACAATTATTCAGCACTCATCTTCATCTCAGGGCTATTTTTTATTTACATTATTATAAGCAGTGTGTCTATCCTTGGGAACAAAGATGACAAGAAGGAGAGGGAGCATGCATTTCAGTTCCCTGGAAGGTGTGAAGACCCACACACACCTCCAAATAACCATGTGGATGCTTTAAAAGGAGCTAGGCACCTCAAGAAATAAGATTCAAATGAAGGGAACCAATCAAACAATTGATTATAAACATTTGTTAAACATTTACTATGTGCCAGGTACCATTCTAGCACCAGGAGGAAAAGAATGAAATAATACCTACCATCAAGAAGTTTACATTCTATCAGAAGAAATAACATGAACCTAAATTACATATATATTCATCCATATGTTATATACACAAAATACATATAAATATATGTAACATAAATTCAAGGAAAATGTGAGAAGGAGGGCACTAGCATGTGAAGGCATACCTCCAATTATATGGCGTGATATGGAAGATGGACCAGTAAAGTAGTCAGGCCAGAGAAGAACCAAGAGACAACAGAGTTATCAAAACTCGATGAGAGAGAGTAATAAAGAGAAAGGTCAAGTAATCAATCAATATACATTTATTAAGCAAACTATACTATATTCTGGGGATATTGATATAAAAAAAAACAATTCCTACTCTCAAGGACCTTACAGTCTCCTGGGAGAGATGATGAATATAACAATTACAAAAGCAACAATATATATCACTTATATAGCACTTTAGGGTTTGCAAAGTGCTTTGCAAATATTATTTCATTTGATCCTCACAGCAGCCCTAGGAGACAGGTGCTATTATTCTCCCTGTTTCATAGATGAGGAAACTGAGGCAGACAAGACTCAAATGACTTATCAGGAATCACACAGGTGGGAAGTAGCTAAGGAAGTTTATGAACACAGATCTTCCTAATGCCACGTCCAGCCTTCTATCCACTGCACAAATGAGCTCCTCTGTATGCAGAGTAAATGTAGGCAGAATAAATATATGTGTCTGCAGAGTGACTATAAAGAGAATAATTATAGATAAATATGATCTACTTAGGGAGGGGAATGCATTCAGTTGGAGATGACAAAAGGCTTCCTTTAAAAGATGGGTCTTGAACTGCTTGGAAACTGAGAAGGATGAGAACTGGAAAAAAAGCCACAATATTTAGCAATTAAGAAATCTTTGGAAGCTTTACAGAAAGAAGTTTCAGTAGACTGACAAGGTGAGAAGCCAGATTGCAAAGTTTTGAGAGATGAATGAAAGAAAAGAAAATGACAGCAATAAGTGAAGACATTATTTTCTAGGATTTTGGCTATGAAAGTGAGGAAAGATATAACACCATCTCCCTGATGTCATGGCCCTCTTTGAGAACAAAGGACAAATCACATAAGGGCTAGGGACACAAAGAAAGGCAAAATGTACCAGATCTTATATTGTATTCAAAATTGCTGGGTAGTGGCTGAGAAATAGGGTGGTGGATCAGTGGAACAGGCTAGGTACACAAGACACAGTAGTCAATGACTATAGTAATCTATTGTTTGATAAACGCAAAGACTCTGGCTTCTGAGGTAAGGACTCACTTTTTAACCAAAACTGCTGGGAAAACTGGAAAATAGTATGATAGAAACTAGGTATAGACCAATATCTTATACCACATAACAAGATAAAGTCAAAATGGGTACATGATTTAGATATAAAGGCTGATACTATAAGCAAACTAGGAGAGCAAGGAATAATTTACCTGTCAGATCTATGAAGAAGGGAAGAATTTGTGACCATACGTGAGACAGAGACCAAACATGACACCAAACAATATTATGAAATGCAAAATGGATAATTTTGATTACGTTAAATTGAAAAGTTTTTGCACAAACAAATTCAATGCAATCAAGATTAGAAGGGAAGCAGAAAGCTGGGAAAATTTTTACAACCAGTGTCCTTGATAAAGGCCTCATTTCTCAAATATATAAAGAACTGAGTCAAATTCATAAGAATACAAGTCATTCCCCAACTGATAAATTGTCAAAAGGATATCAACAGGCAGTTTTCACATGAAGAAATTAAAGCTATCTACAGTGATATGAAAAAGTGTTCTAAATCACTATTGATTAGAGAAATGAAAATCAAAACAACTCTTAGGTACCACATCACACCCATCAGATTGGCTAACATGACAAAACAAGAAAGTTATAAATGCTGGTGAAGATGTGGGAAAATTGGAGCACTAATTCATTGTTGGTGGAGTTGTGAACTGATCCAACCATTTCTGGAGAGCAATTTGGAATTATACCCAAAGGGCTATAAAATTGTGCACACCCTTTGACCCAACAATACCACTTCTAGGTCTGTATTCCAAAGAGATCATAAAAATGGGAAAAGGACCCACATATACAAAAATATTTATAGTAGCTTTTTTTGTGGTGGTCAAGAGTTGGAAATGAGGGAATGCTCATCAATTGGGAAATGGCTGAACGAGCTGTGGTATATGAATACAATGGAATACTATTGTTCTTTAAGAAATGATGAGCAGGAAGATTTTAGAAAAACTTGAAAAGACTTACATGTACTGAGTGAAGTAGGCAGAACCAGGAGAACATTGTACACAGTAACAGCCACATTGCATGATGAGTAACTTTGAAAGACTTGCCTCGTCTTAGCAACAACTCCAAAAGACTCATGAAGGAAAATACTACCCATATCCAGAAAAAGAACTATGGAGTCTGAACACAGATCAAAGCATATTATTTGCCCTTTTTTTTTGGTTTCTTCTTTCTCGTGGTTCCTCCCATTGTTTCTAATTCTTCTTTACAGCATAACTAATGTGGAAATATATTTAATGTGAATGTATATGTAGAACTTATATCAGATCGCACATCATCTTGGGGTGGGATGGGGAGGGGGGGAAAATTTGGAACTCAAAAATTTATGGAAGTGAATATTGAAAACTAAAAATAATTAATATTTTTAAAAATAAATATTGATTAGAGACTTCAATATATATTTTTTTTTAAAAAGAAAGGCAAAAACTGGGCCCTTATCCTCAAGGAGCTCACATTCTGATGCAGGAGACAACACACAAACAGCTATGCTCATACAAGATTTATATGGTGTTAATGGGAGATAATCTCAGAGAGAAGACACTCGCCACTGGAGGAGCAGGAAAGGCCTCCTTCAGAAGATGAGCTAAGAGCTTTAAGCAAGGTCTTAAGAGAGCCAAAGAAGCCATGAGGCAAAGGTTAGAAGGGAGAACATTTTAGGTGTGGGGCTCTGCCAGTAAAAAAGGCACTGAGCTGGGACATGCAATGGCACATGGGAGGAACAGCAAGAGAGCCATTGTCATTAGGTTGTAGAGAACATGGAGGAGGTAAAATGTAAGAACGATGGACCTGTGGGAAGGAGACAGGCTGTAAAGAGCTTTAAAAACCGAAGGAAGCTGGAGGGGAGGAATTGAGGGAAGAGGCTGAGAAAAACTCTCTACTACTTTTTTTTTTTAATTGGGGGATTCAACCTTAGGTAATACTTACATAGAGAAGTAATGTTCATCAGAGGGGTGGGTTGTTTTACTCTCCAGAAATTTTATGTATTATCCTTTCATGTGTAATGAGGACCCTAATTGTAATATTATATATAAACCTGGAGGACTATATAGGCCCCTGAGGAAAGTAAAGGACCACCACAAAGGAAAGAATTGTCTTAACTATTTATGGAATCAGGAGCAAGTCTTTTGCATTGGGGGGGAAGGGGTCCTGGTTAAATGCAACCTGATCTGTGTTAGATGTCTTGTTAGCCTGAATTCTTTCATGGGAGCTGAGAGCCCCTTTCCTTTATTGTACAAAGCTACATAACAGCCAAAATCTGATATCCTCACAGAAGGAAATCCAGGATGAAGGCTTGATCGAAACAGCAACAACAAAAAAAAAGTCATTTAAGTAGCTTCCAGGTTAAACACATTCCATGTAAAATCAAAGGTTCACTTGTGCACCACAGGTTCTATTTTGTGCAAAACTTGAGGAAGGGGTAAATATTTTAACAGATTCGTTTTCTAATCAGCATAGACACCCCCTGTAGTGGTGAACATCAAATCATGTTGTTGTTTCTGAAAATCTTCCAAGAGAATTCCCCCAACTTTCTTGAACTTTTTTTTTTTGCATTGTTTTACTGTTACTCAAGGTATCAATCACTGTCTCTCCTTTGCTCTCATGACATGATTGGTCCATCTCCTGTTCTGGTAGTACAATGAGTATCTTTGTCAATAATCTCTTTTATACTATTGTTCAAGCCCAAGTCATCAGTGGTAATGTGCTGAACCATCTTTCCTTTGCCCTTCAATGCACCTGCAATTTTGTTTCTTTTCCAGATCGCAGTGCTCTGTGATTCATAATGTATAACGAGAAAAGTGTATCTGTTGTCCAAAAATGCATTAGTGAAGTAAAAGTAGTCTGAGCACTTTCTGCTATTTCAAATTATGTGCCATTACTCCTTTGGAGTGATTGAGACTTAACTTGACATTTCCTTTGGACTTTTTAATAAGCTTTATCCAAGCCTTTGGTGACATATTGCTTCTAGCCCAAATTTACAAAGTGGGCTGGTGGTACTGAAAAGGTAATGGATCCTTTTAAGGCCCCATGGAGTACCAGCAGTACTTACCGGACAGAATAAAGTTTCTGCCCCAATAGTGTATCCATTAAACTACATTGTCTTTCAAAATGGCTATTCATCAATTCAATTCCGAAAATATTTATTAAATACCTACTATATGCTAGGCAGTAGGGAAACAAGGGTAAAATTTAAAAGGTCCCCACCCTCAACATTCTTTTGAGAGACAAAAGGAACAATAATGACAAAAATAAAATGTCTGTGTTAAAGGAACTTTCTTTAGATAATTAAAGGGTGATAAACTGATAGAAGGACAGAAAGTAACTTTTTCTAAGCTACTTAAGGACAGAAACTGCTCCTTAGTCCTTGTATCTCTAGGCTTCCTGGAGACACAATAATATATGACAGACACAACAAACATTTGTTGAACTTAATTGAATGGCTACTTTTCAAAGGCCATTACCATGAAAAGAGTTTACTTCTGTGATACCAAAGCTAACTCAGAAGGAAAAGGAAGTCACTAATTCATAGCTTCTAAATACTGGTTAGAGTTGATAAATCTAGCTTCCCAACAGAAAGATGCCTAACCCCAGCAACAGGACTTCTTGGATTAGATACCAAATAATCAGCAAAGTATCTCCGCATCTCCTCTGTGCTCAGTGCTGTGCTAGACTCTGAGGACAATAGAAAGAGATAGTAATCACTGACCTTCAGAAGATTACGATTGTCAACTTTATATAATTTGGTCTAAGAAAGACAAACAGGATTAGGTTGCATCCATGTTTTTATTTCTCTCAAAGTGGGCAGCATACATGCATGGGAGCCATTCTAGAAGTAGGCTCCCTAAGGGAGCCAGTCTGGAACACAGCTCATTTTGGGGTTAGGCTAGACACTTTATATACCCTTCCAACAGGGACTGATGTCACATCATCATTCACCCCTGGACAGAGAAAATATCTCTATACCAGACCACTCCTAGCCTTGGGCTATATAGAAGGAAGATTTTGCTTCCACTCAAGCCTGAGCAGAATACATTGGGACTTCCCTATCTTAGATTAAATTACATATGAGCTTGAGTAGAGGTTGACCAAGATAAGGAGAATCAATGGGATCTCATTATCAGTAATGTCCTTCTGAAGAAAAACAGAACTTAAAGTCATGACTTGTGGAAGGAGGGGGCTGGGGGAAGTTCTGAATCTCATTTTTCACATGATCAAGTTCTGATGAGAAGACTGACACATAAAACAGTTGTAGAGTAAGACAGCACAATTTAGCGCCAAACAACATCACAGAGACTGCAGAAGTCCAGGAATTGTGAGATCAAAGAGTGTAATAGGTTCAGGTTCTAATGACTTTGCCACTAAAAAAGGCTATATGCTCTTAAACAGGTCACTTCTCTCTGGGCCTGAGTTTCTTCATCTTTAAAATAAAGGGGTTGCACTAGATAATGTCAAAGGTTCCTACTAGCTCTTATGTTCTTTTTTTTCTTTTTCTTTTTCCTTTCATAATAAGGTTTTTATTCTTAATGAACACCACAAAAAATGATCATTTCCACAGGATGGGAGGAGGAGGAGATAAGTATTCATTAAGCACTTACTATTGTGCTAAGCACTTTACAAATATACAAAGTAGGACCAAAAGGGGCTGGGAGGGGAGGATTCAATATGAAACTGCACATCTCCATTACATATAGCTCACTTTTCCTTTTATGCATATATTAAATCTAACATTACTTTCTATTTCCCTTTACTTTTCATTTTCTTATTTTTTTTCATTTTGATAATCCCATTACTAGCTGCACTATTCTCCCCCTCCCCAGTCTTAGGACAGATTTGCATATGCAAGCAAAACAAATCCTCACATTGACCTCCTCTGAAATTGTATATTTCACCTCTGTCAAGAGGTAGGTAGTGTGTTCAATCACCACTCCTCTGGAATTACGGTCGGTCAACTTATTGACCAGAATGCTTAAGTCTTCCAAAGTCATTTTTCTTTACAATGTTGTTAGTATATAAATTGTTCTCTAGTCTCTGCTTACTTCATTCTGCATAAGTTCAGACAAGTCTTCCCTGATTTCTCTGAAACTGGTCCTTTCATAATACCTTACAGCAAAGTAGTATTCCATGATATCCATATGCCATAATTGTTTAGCCATTTCCCAACTGATGGGCATCCCTCTAGTTTCCAGTTTTTTGCTGCTAAAACAAACAAAAAAAAAAGCAGCTCTTAGGTGCTGCGATTCTAGCCAGGGAAGGTTTCATATGAAGGATGCTGGGTTTGAATCCTAGAAAAATACATAAGATTTAGCTAAGTACAGAGCATACCTAATAATTCTGACACCGAGGGCAAGTTCTGCAAGGTGCAATCTGGGGCAATGAGTACCAAATGTGCCCTTTAATCAACCAGACAAATCCAGATGTGGAAGAGTAGGAAAAGGAAGCCATGTGGCAACTAACTTCATATTTTGGTTAAATATTCTTAATAATTAAGCGCTAAATTCTATTGGTTTTGCATGCTAAGGGCTATCAGAGCCCTCTACACTTTGGTGCCTTGGGCAAAGTTCTGATCATCTAGCTCTAGTTAAGGTTATGGCTAGGTCAATCAGTCAATAAACATTTATTATGCGCCTAATGAGTGCATGGTACTGGGCTAAGAACGGATGATACAAAGAAAGGCAAAAGTCAATACCTGCTCTCTAGGAGCTCACAGTCTAATAAGGGAAGGGAAGACAATATGCATACGACGATAAACAGACAAACTATATAAAAGGATAAATTATAACTAATCGTAGAGAGAAGGCACTAGCATTAAGGGTGATCAGGAAAGACTTCCTACAGAAGAGGGATATGTGTGTATGTTTCTGGGGGGGGGGTGTATACATACATACAAACATATGGGGGGAGAGAGAGAGAGAGAGAGAGAGAGAGACAGAGAGAGAGAGAGAGACAGAGAGAGAGAGACAGAGAGAGAGAGAGACAGAGAGAGAGAGACAGAGAGAGAGAGAGACAGAGAGAGAGAGACAGAGAGAGAGAGAGAGAGAGAGAGAGAGAGAGAGAGAGAGAGAGAGAGAGAGAGAGAGAGAGAGAGAGAGAGAGAGAGAGAGAGATTAACTTGGACTTGAAAGAAGCCTGGGAATCCAGAAAGAAAAAATGAGGAGAGAAAGAATTCCAGGCATCAGGGACAGGTAGTAAAAATGCCTGGAGTTAGGAGATAGACTTTATTGTTCAAGAAAGAACAAAGAGTCAATGCCTAAGATGTAAGAAGACTGGAAAGGTAGTGGGGGTCGGGGTGGGGAGAATGGTTATGAAGGGCTTTGAATACCCTTCATTTTATATTTGATTTTTTTTATTTTATATTTCATTTTATATTTGATCCTGGAGGTGATAAGAAGCCATTAGAGTTTATTAAGTAAGGAGATGATATGGTCAAACCTGCGCTTTAGGAAGATCACATTGGCAAGTGAGTGGAGGATGGACAGCAGTGAGTGGGGAGAGACTTGTGATGTGGAGACCAACAAGCAGGATATTATAATAGTCCAGGTTTGAGGTGACAGGATCTGTACCAGGGTGGTGGCAATGTCAGAGGAGAGACATATGTATGAGAGATATTATGCAAGTAAAATCAACAAGCCTTGGCAACAGTTTTTATATGGTGAATGTGGGATTGGGGGTGAGATGGGGTCGATAATGTGAAAGACAGTGAGAAGTTGAGAATCATGCCTGGGTTGCAAGCCTGGGTGACTGGGAGGATGATGGTACCTTTGACAGAAGAAGAAGGGAGGATTTTTAAGGGAAAGATAATGAGTTCAGTTTTGGAAGGGGAAAGGAGAGGGCATCCTAGGTGAGAACAACATAAGTAAAGGAACAGTGGAGCATCTCTTTTTCTCATCTTCCTTTTTTAACATATAATACAAAGATAGCTAAGACTATGGATGAGTCAGACAAAGTTTAAATAGGATCTACTCCTTTGGAAATAAGTGTTATTTAATCCATCCCCCCACTCCTTCCCATAGTCAACCTCCACAAAAAATAAACCAATGTCAGTGCCATCTAGAAAAAGAAATTAGTAATGAGGCCAAGGACTGTTTGGTTTGGTTTGTTTTTTTTCCCGAAAAATTTTTCCAGAAACATACCTTGCCTGACTGGGTTTTCATTGATTTGGGTTCTAATTTATTCATTTCTCATCCCAGGGAAGAATTTGCATTTCCTTCTACTAATTCACACTTTGCCTAATTAAATTTGAAATGGAATCCCTTCCATCACACTGGGTATGTTGGACATGTTGTGCTCCATTGCTTAATTGGATGGAATATAAACTAGCTGAATTGGATGGTGCTCTTTCAAGTGTAAATCAGAGTTCTGCCTTTTTAGGGACACTGGATCCATGGAAAAGCAGAGGAAACCAGATCTAAAGTACAGAGAATATGAAGTTTAATCTAATCTAATCAGAATAGATTTGATCAGACTGTACTGAACCCAAGTAGAAACTAGTAAGATGAAATGAAAAACTATTTAAGTAAGAAAACCTGAAAGCAATTTCATTTACTATCCAAGGAAATACTGTGATTAAAAACTTATCTGGACATCATAGGGTTTGGAATTTCCCAAGGAAATTGAAGTTTCATGGGAGTTTTGCTACAGATTTAATACCAAGTCAAATTCAATTATTAAAAGTGAGCTTATAAACAAATTCATAGAGACAGTCACATTAGCTCTTGGGAGGGGGGACGGGGACAAAAGAAATGAAATATGTTCAAATTTGGTATCTATTGGGCACAATTAGTAAAACTGCCATCCGGGCACTTTATCTAAAGGGAGATGACAAGGAAAATGGGGGGGGGTAATTAAGATAGAAGAGGAAATAAAGTAAGGAAATTAAGCAATGGAAGCTTTTTTTTAGGAGAGAGGAAGGAACACTAAAAAGTGATTTTACAATATCAGCTCAGGTTCACATAGCACTTTATAGTCTGTCACAAAAGAATTTACTTACATAATCTCATTTGATCTTAAAGACAACCCAATGAAGCTTGTGATGCAAAAGCTATCCCCATTTAAAAGATGTGAAAACTGAGGTTCAGAATGCTGAATGACTTGTTCAAAATAATAGAATGCAGCCAGGAAGAAGAAGAGCTAATTGAGAAAGAACTGCAGTTGAGGCCATCTAACTCTAGCCCTCCCCCCAATGCCATGCTGTCGATCCACAGAAAACAAAATACTTCCAGAAATTCTGGAGCTTCTGAAATATTAAAATAGAAAAAATAAAGAGACCAAAATTACTAATAGCAGGAAATTACTATAGGTGAAAAAAAGATGTGAGAAGGGAGACCCTCAATTGTATCCTTCTTACCAGTAGAAATAGTAGCTATAACTTCACATGCTCCCAAATGGTACATTTAAAATTACTAATTTCAATATTATGTCATTATTAGCAATTAATATTCATTGAGCATTAACTATGTGCAAGGCCCTGTGCAGAAGGAAGGCAGGAAGGAGGAAGGGAGAGAGGAAGGAAGTTGCCATTAGTGGAATGTCTTGATTTCTAGATATTTCCATGTTCTTCAAGTCATTCCTCAGGGCCTCTTCCAAACTCTTGAAACTGTTCAGTATCACCTAAGCCCATGCTTCTGTTACTTGGAGCACTAAGATGCTTCTGAGCCACAGAAGCAAAAGCTCCATGCCTAGGAAGGAGCCTATATCATGAACTGACTACATCTGGATTGGCTACTCCTCCGCCAGCATCAATACCAGTCATATCCCCTGTCTTTGTTCACTGGGATGATCCATAATGATTTCTAAGGTTCAGCCCTTTTCTCTCTGATACAGCAGCCTTCTACTTGCAACTGCATTTATTTCTTATCATTTTTAATAGTGAGCAATTGCCCCCAAAGCAAAGCCCAATGCCTTCCAAAATGATGCCAGTAAAGTAACATAATGCACTAAGCCAAAGTGGCAGCACACAGATCCTTTATTAACATGAACCTAAGAACTTGCAAGTAAATTAGCCACCAGAGGGATCTCTCCTGGGCTGTGGAATGTAATAAAACATATTGACACTGGCAAAAAGAGTTAATTAAAGCTGTTACAAGAGTTCATTCAAGGTGTGCCCTCTAATTCAAATCAAAACCCAAACACATAGGGAAAAAAACTAATTAAATTTAGACTTCTGCCTGGGTTACTACTGTAGGCTATGCTCTCCTATATTTGCAGCAATAACCAATGTACAGTGAAAAAGATTCCAATTTCCCCAATAACAGTAGTAGTACAAGTGAGCTAAGACAATAGAATTCCCTAATTCATGACAAAATGGATAGGCTCACATGAATGGTTATTTTTTTTCTTTTGTGATACATATTGGTTTAAAAGAAGGAGGAAGTATCATAGATGGATGAGAGAGAGAGAGAGAGAGAGAGAGAGAGAGAGAGAGAGATAAAGTAGGCATTTATTAAGCATATGCCAGGTACTACACCTCTGGTGAGGTTGAACTAGGTGGAGCTGATGGTTCAAGTAAAGATGGCATGTTGTGGAAAAGGCACAAAAGTACAATGGTGGGGACCTGCATTCAGTCAAGATGAGGCAAAATCAGAGCCCAGGATGGTTCCAGGGACATAGCCCAAGATTTCAGTGGAAAGGAGGTAAAGATGAAGATGAAAAAGACATGGTATAGAGATTAACTAGGAAAAATGTTATTTGGGTTTCTTGGTCACTTTGATTATAAACAGTAAGTCTTTTCTTCCCACTGTACTTGCTAGTGGCAATGGAATGAGAGTGAGACAATGGAAAAGGAAATAGACTGAGCATGAGGACACCTACTTCTAGCCCTCTCTAATCACTAAATAGGAAATTTGATCTTCAGAAAGTCATTTTACTGCTACGAGCTTCAATTTCACCATTTGTAAAATGAAGAATGACCTCTGAGGTCCTTTCCATCTCTAAGAGTCCATGATTAACCCCTTTAGCTAGATTCCCACCTCCTCTTCAACATTCTTTAGCTGATGGGCAAAAAAAAAAAAAAAAGAGCAATAGAATGGTATCACACAATCATCATGAAACCTAGACACCTGGTGGAAGGGAAGATGGGAATCTCTTAGTACTGGTGATAGACACTCAGCCTGGGAAGGAAAATAAGTAAGCACACAATGCAAGTCATTTGCTTCTTATTAAATCTTGCCTAGTGCAGCAGCCATTACCGTTTTAGATTTAAAGCCAGTTATACGGAAGCACTTTGTCTCTATGAAGGCTGGTGAACACTCTGCTCTCCTTATCTAGTCTATGTACTTCTACAGCCAGAGGAGAACATCCTGATTCTAAGGCCTGTTGCCTTCATCTTCACTCCAATCTATAGCCAACTGTCATGAATAATCAATTCTCATCTCCTCTGGGATGAGCCTCCTCTAATTGATTTGGCTGGTGGATATTTCCAGAAACGATAATTAAGCAGATGCATCATGTTCCTGAAAAGCAGAGTGTCTTGTTCGATAGAAAGCTGACTTCAGTCAAGAAGATCTGGGTTCAAGTCCTGCCCGTGACACATGCTGTCTGTATAACCCTAGACAAGTCATTCAACCTTTCAGTGCCCACAGGCAACTCCCTAAGATGATAAATGGAAAAGTAGGTGCCAATATACATTGATAAAGAAGTTCCTCATAGGGAATTCCCTATAACACAGTCCACCATTCCCTCTAAAAAAATGCCTTGTTCCATAGAAGCCGATGATCAGGAAAGGTCTCAAGTTTGCTATTACCTCTGTACTGTAAGGTCTGGTCTTAGGGTCAAATCACATACTTTCAGGATGGTTAGGAAGTTTCTGCACTGCAGGCAAGGAAGACGTCTGCAGGGATAAGGGAACAAGGAAAGGGAAAGGATGAGAACAACAGTTTACCAAGCACCAACTTTGAGCAAGGCTCTGTCATACTTGTTTTTTACAAATATTATCTCATTTGATCCTCACAACAATGCTGCTATTATTATAGTTGAGGAAACTGATGCAAACAGAGGTTAAGTGACTTGCCTGGGGTCACACAGCTGATAAGTGTCTGAGGCTGGATTTGAACTCAGGTCTTTCTGACTCTAGCATTCAATCCACTATACCGTCTAGCTGCCTCTAATAAGCCTAACAAAACATTCTTACCTGGAGGTCTGGACTCCTTGTTGCTTATCTGATATTCCAGATACATAACACCTAATTTTCTCTTCAAACTCTCATTTTTTCCTCCAATACTCCAAAATGCCCTTTAAGCTCTAAAAATAACCCCAACCACCCTCCCCCAACAAAGTGGAGGAGGAGCAAGCAGCACTGTGCTTCATGCTGCATATGAGGAAGGAGATGTGACTCTTAGTAGAAAGAAAACTCACCCAATGTTGCAGACCTTCATGAGAGACAAAGCTAGGGCCAGGGCTTCTTAGAAGAAAGATATGTATGATTCAATACATTCTTCAAGACAGATGCACATACAGTCAGTAGGCTTCCGAGAGCCAAAATGGTGGAGTGAAAAGGTAGTCGCTCTCATTCTCCCCTATCAACCTCTGAAAACCCAGAAAATATCACCCCAGAAAAAAAAACCCTGGAACACCTGAACTAGAAGAAAGACGAGGAGCAGCAGTGCAGTAGCCCAGCAAATGGATCTCCCAGTGCCTCAGCAAAAATAAGTGAAGCAGAACTACAAGGGGCCCCAGGCGGACAAGTACCCTGAGGCATTCATCTGAAAGGAGGTGAAGAAAACAACCTAAAGACTTCCTAAAGCCCCCGCCTTGCTGATTCCAACCCAACACCAGGTGAGCTTTAGGAGCCCTGAAGCCTCCAATTGTGAAGAAATCCTGAAGCCCACGTGGTAGAGCAGGCAAACACCAACACCTGGACCTCCGAGTGCCTCAGTAAGGGCTGGGGGAACCGGTGGAAACCAGCTCAGAAAACCACCAGGAGCCTCGGCACTCCACCGCAAAGGAATATCCCCCTGCATTAGCAGAAACGAGGGAGACAATACTGCAGGGGGCCCCAGGCAGATAAACACCCTGCAGCAGCCATCTAAAAGGAGCAGAAGAAAGCTAAAGGAAAGGAAAAGCAGGCAACCTAGAATTGCCTGAAAGTTCCAGCCTTGCTGATTCCAGCCTAACACAAGGTAAGCTGCCAGAAACCTACAGCCTCCAATTCCCAGCATAAGAGGCCCCAGACTCAAAGCTAGTGACCAAGACCTAAGCTACCACCAAGGAAGAGGAAATTAAAACAATAATTAGGAATTATTTTGCCCAACTATATGCCAACAAATTTGACAATCTTAGTGAAATGGATACATATTTACAAAAATATAGATTGCCCAGATTAACCGAAGAGGAAGTAAAATACTTAAATAACCCCATCTCAGAAAAAGAAATTGAACAAGCCATTGATGAAATACCTAGGAAAAAATCTCCAGGGCCAGATGGATTTACATGTGAATTCTATCAAACATTTAAAGAACAATTAATTCCAATACTACATAGACTATTTGGGAAAATAGGTGAAGAAGGAGTCTTACCAAATTCTTTTTATGATACAAATATGGTGTTGATACCTAAACCAGGAAGAGTCAAAATAGAGAAAGAAAATTATAGACCAATTTCTCTAATGAATATAGATGCAAAAATTTTAAACAAAATATTAGCAAGTAGATTGCAGCAACTTATAACAAGAATAATACACTATGACCAGGTAGGATTTATACCAGGAATGCAGGGTTGGTTCAATATTAGGAAAACTATCAGCATCATTGAGCATATCAACACAAAACCAACAGAAACCACATGATCATCTCAATAGATGCAGAAAAACTTTTGATAAAATACAACACCCATTCCTATTAAAAACACTAGAAAGCATAGGTATAAATGGAGTCTTCCTTAAAATAATAAATAGCATGTATCTAAAACCTTCAGCAAGCATTATATGTAATGGGGACAGGCTAGAAGCATTTCCAATAAGATCGGGGGTGAAACAAGGATGTCCATTATCACCACTGTTATTCAATATTGTACTGGAAACCTTAGCTTTAGCAATAAGAGAAGAAAAAGAAATTGAAGGCATTAGAATAGGCAAAGAAGAAACAAAGCTATCACTCTTTGCAGATGACATGATGATATACTTAGAGAATCCTAGAGAATCAAGTAAAAAACTACTTGAAATAATAAACAACTTTAGCAAAGTTGCAGGCTATAAAATAAACCCACATAAATCATCAGCATTTCTATATATTACCAACAAAGCCCAACAGCAAGAGATAGAAAGAGAAATCCCATTTAAACTTACTGTAGACATTATAAAATATTTAGGAGTCTACCTCTGAAACAAACCCAGGAACTCTATGAACACAATTACAAAACACTTTTCACACAAATAAAATCAGATCTAAATAATTGGAAAAACATCAGTTGCTCATGGGTAGGCCGAGCTAATATAATAAAAATGACAATCCTACCTAAGCTAATTTACTTATTCAGTGCCATACCAATCAAACTACCAAAAATTATTTTATAGAGTTAGAAAAAATAAGAAGATTCATTTGGAAAAACAAAAGGTCCAGAATATCAAAGGAACTAATGAAAAGAAATGCAGGGGAAGGTGGCCTAGCAATTCCAGATCTTAAATTGTATTATAAAGCAGCAATCATCAAAACTGCTTGGTACTGGCTAAGAAATAGGGAGGTGGATCAGTGGAATAGGTTAAATATGCAAGACACAGTAGTCAATGACTATAGTAATCTATTATTTGATAAACCCAAAGACCCCAGCTTCTGGGATAAGAACCCTCTCTTTGAAAAAAACTGCTGGGAAAACTGGAAAAGAGTATGGCAGAAACTAGGCATAGACCCAAATCTCACACCATATACCAAAATAAAGTCAAAATGGGTTCAGGACTTAGATATAAAGGCTGATACCATAAGTAAACTGGGAGAACAAGGAATAGTTTACCTATCAGATCTATGGAGAACAGAAGAATTCATGACCAAACAGGAGATAGAGAACATTATGAAAAGCAAAATGGATAATTTTGATAAAATTGAAAAGTTTTTGCACAAACAAAGCCAATGCAACTAAGATTAGAAGGAAGGTAGAAAATTGGGAAAGAATTTTTACAACCAGTCTTTCTGATAAAGGCCTCATTTCTAAAATATATAGAGAATTAAGACAAATTTATAAGAACACAAGCCATTCCCCAATTGATAAATGGTCAAAGGATATGAACAGACAGTTCTCAGATGAAGAAATTAAAGCCATCTATAGTCATATGAAAAAATGCTCTAAATCGTTATTGATTAGAGAAATGCAAATCAAAACAACTCTGAGGTACCACATCACACCTATCAGATTGGCCAACATGACAAAACAGGAAAATGATAAATGTTGGAGAAGATGTGGGAAAATTGGAACACTAATACATTGTTGGTGGAGTTGTGAAATGATCCAACCATTTTGGAGAACAATTTGGAACTATGCCCAAAGGGCTACAAAAATGTGCATACCCTTTGATCCAGCAATAGCACTTCTAGGGCTATATCCCAAAGAGATCAAACAAATGGGAAAAGGACCCATGTACAAAAATATACATAGCAGCTCTTTTTGTGGTGGCAAAGAATTGGAAATTGAGAGGATGCCCATCAATTGGGGAATGGCTGAGCAAGTTGTGGTATATGAATGTAATGGAATACTATTGTGCTATAAGAAATGATGAACAGGCTGACTTCAGAAAAACCTGGAAAGACTTATATGGTCTGATGCTGAGTGAAGTGAGCAGAACCAAGGGGGACTTTGTACACAACAACAGCCATGTTATGCAATGACTAAGATTGTTAAACTGAACCTTTCTCAGCATTATGAGGATCTAAGACATTTCCAGAGGTCTCGGGTTGGATAATGCTGTCCACATCCAAAGAAAGAACTATGGAAATAGAATCGCTATCACTTATTTTTACCTTCTGTTGAGTTTTGTTTCATCTTTCTGACAGTTCCTCCTATTGGTTTTAATTTTTACTTACAACTTCACTAATGTGAAAATATGTTTAATGGGTATGTAAATGTAAAGCCTATATCGGATTGTGAGCAGTCTTGGTGAGGATGGGGGGGAGGAAAAGGGAGAAAAATTTTCAACTCAAAAGCATATGGAAAAAATTTAAAAATTTAAATTAAAAAAAAAAAGACAGAGGCACATAAAGAGATTTTGTAAGCTCCAAGCATGTTGGGGGACTCAGTTTCTCAACATGTTGCTGATTTCCACTTATCCCTCTAGAGACTTTGGAAACATTTCCCTTCGGTGAAATACAGGCCTCTCTCTTGGTTTGACCTAACATCCCATCAATAAGCTCATTCATTCACCCCATGGATATTTTCAGTTATATTCTAATCCATAAAACTTCTCTAATTTCTGATTTTTTGTTGTTGTTGTTGTTGTTTTGGGTTTTTTTTTTTTTTGCTAGGCAATGGGGTTAAGTGACTTGCCCAGGATCACATAGCTAGTAAGTGTTATGTGTCTGAGGCCGGATTTGAACTCAGGTCCTCCTGAATCCAGGGCCAGTGCTCTATCCACTATGCCACCTGGGTGCCCCTAATTTCTGATTGTTTTAAAGGGCTTTACTGAGTTATTTGTGATCTTTCAGGTAAACAGCATTTGGTGGGAAGAAGCTAAGCTGGTGAGTGTAAGCCAAGGTAGAGCAACCAGGGGGTAACTTTTCTTTAGGACCAGACTCATCCTTAGACCAGCAATATTTAAGGAAAGTAGACATATATAATTCTAGTCCAATATCCCTGGGAAGGAGTAAGTACCTAGCTATAATCCCTCTCCAATTTCCCTCAAGAAGGAAACTTCTATCTCCTTTGTTTGGCAAGAAGAGTGGGACAGATTCCAAAGATAATAATAATAGTTAGCATTTATATAGGTTATAAGGTTTGCAAAGTACTTATCATTTGATCCTTACAACAATCCTATGTGAAAAGTGCTATTGTTACCTCCATTTTACAAATGAAGAAACTAAGACTAAGATTATGTGACTTGCCCAGGATCACCCAGCTAAGTGTCTGAGGCAGGATTTGTACTCAGATTTTCCTGTCTAATATTCAAGTCCATTCAATTTTCAAGTTCAATATTCTGTCAACTGCACCAACTAGGTGCCTCACAGGTACCATCCAAGCTTCCTACAAGCTTAATGCTCATACATTTAAACAATCTGTTTGGAAACAAAAATCTTACGTTCTTATACATCCTGGTGTAGTGGGAAAATTATTGGATTTGGAATCAGAGCGCTTGAGTCCTGGCTCTTCCTGGCCCAGTATGACCTTAGGCCAGTCTCTTATCTGAAACTTATGTGTTATCCAAAGCCTTGTCAGTTAAACAGAGATAACTCTCATTCTACCTACCTCACAGGGCTGTTGTAAGGAAAGCTCTCTGCAAATATTAAGTTATTATAGAAAGGTGAGTCAGTATTGAAGTCAAGCTTATAACCCCAATCTGCTAGTGCTAACAAGCTGGGTAACTTTGGGATGATTTCTTTAACCTCTCTGGGCTTTAGTTTCTCATCTATAAAACTAAACAAGTGGACTAACGGATTACAAATGGTAACTGCTCCTCTGACTTTCTATAATTCCAAATGATTGTCCCCATTAAGGAATAGCCTATAGAAGCCATTCATTTCTCTATTAAAAGTCTCTATTCTTAGCCTATAGCAGTCATTTGTGTCTGTGTTAATATCTGGTAGTCTCCAGTGATGAGCCTGAGACACATTTGTTGATGTTGTTGTTGATTCATTTTTTAATTATGTCTTTATGATCCCGTTTGGGGTTTTCTTGGCAAAGATATTGGAGTGGTTTGCCAATTCCTTCTCCAGCTCATTTTACAGATGGAGAAACTGAGGAGAACAGAGTTAAGTGACTTGCCTGGGGTCATACAGCTAACAAGTGTCTGAGGCCAGATTTGAACTCATTAAGGTGAGTCTTCCTGACTCCAGGTCCTGCACTCTATCCACTGCTCTACCTACCTGCCCCCAAGATACACTTATCTATCATTTTCCATAAAATATCAAGAAGGCCAAAGAAAGATTCACACCATAATGAGTAGATCCTGTTTGAATAACTGAGCTTGTCCAGGACATATTAAGGAATCACTTAGAGAGCTAAGAAAGAATGTGTAATTTGTGATATGCACAACTCGGCGGTACTTGAGAATGTTCAGATCCAGAGATCTCAGCTGAGAGTTGGTATACCTGCCATACTCCACCACTAATTACACATTTTGATCCTAGGAATATTATTTTATCTCTCTAGGTTTAAATTTCTTCATCTGCAAAAAAAAAAAATGGTTTGGAACAAATGACCTCCTGTCCCTTCCAGCTCTCAGAATCTATAAGGGACATGAAGTCAATATAAAGGAGTAGAAAGAAGTAATACAATGACCTCCCCTCACCCCATCCTACCCCAAAAACCCTCCAGATAGACATAGAAAATGTACCAGACCAAATCTCAATGGGAAAATCCAAGAAAAATCCACAGTGAGTTGTATGTCTAGCCAAGGTTGACCCAGGTAGACAAACAAAGAGGTCTGGGGACACTAGGGAAAGGGTCTGCGTACCAGCAACAGCAAAGAGCACTCCAGCCCCCAGAGAGAGCCTGTGCACTAGGTCAAAAGGATGTCTGAGTCCCATACCACGGTACTATGAAGAGAATGGGTGCCATCCCTTTGTCATCCACTACCAGTCTTGTATCATAGATCCAGGGTGGACCAAGAAGGGGGATCTGTACCCAGAGGAGGCATTCGTAAGGAGAGGTCACAGGCTTGGCTATGTACCAGAAGAGGATCAAATTCAGATGTAAGCAACATCAGTGTGTCTCAGACCCCAGGAATAAATCAGGGTCTTAATTCTAGCTTCTAGCCCAGTGTGAAGCCTGCAGAGAAATAGCCAAGTCAGGAATACCAGACCAAAGGGGATCATGCTGTTCTGTCATTCTGAAGAAGCAATGCTTTCCAGCTGGCTGAGAGGTTAAATGCAGCAATCTACTGTTGCTTGGACCCAAATCCATGTCAGGAATTTGTGTAGCTCAGAACAAGAGACAGCTATCAGACTTTGCCCTGGATCAGACCCCTTTGGGAGCTTGTCTCTTATCTGAGCGGTCCCTGTGATCCTGGAATAACTCTCAATACCCCAAGAAAGCAACAACAGGATGAGCCCAGACCTTCCTTACAAAAGAGTATAGAGTCTGGCCCTAACATCAAGTCAGGAAGTAGGCTGGAAGAAAGACCAAATGAAAAAAGAATTCTGTTATAGAAAGCTATTATGGTGACAGGAATATTCTAGACACAAGACCAGAAGAAGCAAACAGCTCCAAAACATCTACAAGCAAAGTCTCAAAGCAAAATATAATTTGGGCATAAATTTAACTAGAATTTCTGGAAGAGATGAAGCAAGAGATTTTTTTAAAAAGTTTTCATATATATGTATATATACATATACATATATATGTATACATACATATACGCATATATGTGTATATATACATATATGTATGTATGTATATGAAATCAGAGTGCTAGAGGAGAAAATTTTTAAAAAGAAATGAGATTCATCAAAGTCTCTGGCTATCTTCAGTCAAGAAGGATGTGTCATTTCCTTCCATAAGGCTTCTTAATCACATATACTAGTAAATCATAGATAAGAATAACAATGACACTAACATTCTGTACCATATCCTACATAAATATAAGCTACTCCTTATAAGCCCCCCCCCCGAGAATATCTCCATTAGATTATCTTATAGGGGTTAAGAGAATCAACTTGGAAATGTATTCTGATGTAGTTAGAGATGGGACGAAAGAAAATTCTTGGTTCATTTTTATATATAGATAGGTCCATTCTGAAAACCAAATATAGCCCCTTAAAATGTAAAAGAAAAGATTTATGCAGGAATTGCAGAAACTAATGATAGGAAGAATTCTTCCAAAATATCTCTCTGTTGTTGACAATGTTCTGTGGAAAAATTAGACAAAAAACAGTCTACCAAGAGTTACAGATGCCTGGATTACTCTGTAGGGAAGAAACATTTGGGGCACTTAATTAACACAGTAATAAACAGGTCATTAAATGAAACCAGGATGCGTTTGGATAGGAAAGTTATCATCATAAATTTAAATCAGTGATATTCATATAAAAATGAGAGGAAAAAAATATGCAAAAAAAAAGATATATCAAGTCTTCAAAGATAGGCTGTGTCAGGTAAGGAATTCTCTGGAAAACCTGTTATTAAGAAGAAGTTAAACAGGCTGACTGCTTATTTTCTAAGAATTTATGAGGGATGATGAAGTTTAAGTGATAAATATATCATTTTCGTCAAATTACTAAAGTTGGCCTATTGATTCAAAAAGCATCAGACTTCCCATTCCCTTTCTGCAAAATCATAGAGATGATACAGCTAATGTCTGGGAGCAAAGGATAATTATAGGTGAAGTTAGATAATTGGAGTATCCTTAGCAGAGAACTGTGAGTCCTGAATGAAGGGACCCAGAATAAGTCATTTTTAATGGGGGGAAAAGGAAAGGTCCAGAGTCTGGATGCGGTGGTATGTCAGGTTCAAAATGTATATATAGTTGAGTAACTTTTGAGATATAATTCCAAATTGTTTTCTAGAATGTCTACACTACTGGTATCAAACTCAAATAGAAACAGACCTAAGCCATACATAAAGTTCCCTGCTGGCAAGATATTTAGAAAACCACATATTAACATCACCTATGTTCTATTGTGTTGTTATTTTGTTAACTTTCCCGATTATATTTTAATCTGGTTCTGGACCCACTTAGGAGTTGGGGAGGCAGGTTGTGAGTTTGACACCTCCAGCCTAGATCAATGCAAAATTGCACAGGAATCAGCCTAGACCTTGGCTCCTAAATCCATGGCTTCCTCTCACTCCCCTACCTAGTTTTTTGATTTACAAGATAAATGAATCAAATTAAATGTGTTTGAAGACCAGCAAGGGAGATTCTAGGTTAGTTCAATCTCTTTAGCTGTTTTCTAAGGACCTATTTCCCAAATCTTGAATGTTAGGACCTCTCTTCAAATTTTCTGTAATTTCTCATTTCAACTTCAAGGTCCCTAACTATAGCTGGAGTTCCAAAAAAGTTATGACTGGTACAAGAGTGTAATAAGAAAGTTTCTCCCCAACAGAGCCATAATTAGGGTCAAAAGAGTTTTGCACCAGGGCACCTACATCAGGAGATTATACTTCCTTCCTTCTGCAGTCTATGTCCACTATACGCATAGGCCACAGTCCTCCGTTGGTTTGTGCCAGGACCATGGCCCTGGTCCCTTGCCCAAATCCACCCTCAGACCATGAAACCCTTTTCCCAGTGCAACAATCACCTCAGGGTCTAGGGAGAGGATCTCCCTGGGGGATAGGCACCCTCCCCTCATGAACAATTATACCTATAGTTGGATTGTTCTCAGCCCTTCTTAGCACAAGTGAAAGAATTATACCTTCCACTCCTGTTGGTGCTTCCAGTATAGGGGAGGAGTAGACTGAATCTCCTATCTCCATCTCTTTTGATTCAAGAAGAGAATAAATTCTAGAGTTTCAAAGGCAAGCATGAATACAAATTTGCAGTAAAGTCAAGTTTATAATTCCCAGCCTCTAAATCTTTTATGTTTGAGGTATGGTATCTTCCTGTCCTTTCCCCAAACTCACATTCAAGTTGTTATTTGATACCAATGGTTTATGCCCTACTGTGAACTTCAGTTACTGTGTTATCCCTACCAAGGATATTTTGGCAAATTAACATTTATTAAATGCCCACGAGGCTCAGATACTAAGGATGGAAAATAACAAAGGAAGATAGTCAAAGTTTTAATAAGATTTATTCCCTACCCTCATGCAGCAAGGGGCTAAGATACCAGTACTACTAGTTATAAAAAATACAATATTATAGAATAATCACCGTAGAGGGCTACAGAAGAATTTGTTACATGAAATACTGTCACTGATGGACAATAAAAGAAATGGTTCTCCTATTTTCAGGAATTTCATGGTTCAGAAGTCAGAACAAGTAGAGGAGAAATTTGGACAGCAGAAGGGAACTTCCCAAAGCTCCTGCAATCATAGCACATGGACAACTGATTAGTCAGTTTGTCCACAAGCATTTATTAAGTGTTTATTATGAGCCAGGCATCAAGCTAAGCTCTAGAGATACGAAGAAAGGAAAAAATAGTCCTTGCCCTCCAGGAGCTTACATTCTGATGGGAGACAAGATGTCAATTACTAGATATATCAAACTATATAAAGAGTAAGTGGAAGGCACTCTGAGGGGGAAGGCATGAGCTATTGAGGAGATGGGGAAAGTCCTCCTGCAAAAGGTGGGATTTGACCTGAGTCTCCAAGGAAGCCAAGGAAGTCAGAGGTGAAAGTCAGGGACAGAGAGTTCCAGGCATGGGGGATAGCCAATGAAAATGGCATGAAGAGAGAAGATGGAATGGCAAACTCCAGGAACTCTAAGTGGGCCATTACTGCTATATTATCTAGTGTCTAGAGTACAGTAAAGTGTAAAAACACTTTAAAAGTAGAAAAGGGCCAGGTTATGAAGAGCTTTAAATATCAAAGACATTTATATTTGATCTTGGTGATAAGGAGCTGCCAGAGCTCTTGGGGTGGCGAGGGTGGAGGGGTGGGAGAGATGGAATATAGTCAAAACTACACTCTGGGAAAATCACTGTGGTAGCTGACTGAAGGATAAATCGAAGTGGGAAGAGACTTGAAGAGGTTGGAACAAAGAGAAGGCTAATAAATAGTCCAAAGACTATGAGAAAAGGGAGCCATATCCTTAGAAGACAGGCTACCCAGGACTGAACTCAGTATAGACTATCTGCGTGGGTCCAGAGCAGAGAGGCCCCTTAACGGAAAAGGGAATGGCTGTAATACTTCAGCTCCTATGGGTCCACTAGGTGTTCCTTGGTGTTAGATTTTAATCTGCATTTCTCTTATTAGTAATTGAAAACACAGCTTAATAGATTTGTGATCTAGTAGGTCTTAATAAGTGGTGCTCACTCATACTTCTCAAAGCAAAGATGATGCCCGCTAAGGATTTCCCATAATTTATCTGGGATTTTCAACTGGTTCCAGAAAGGTACAGGATAAGAAGCAGGTTGGAACAGTTAAGTGGCACAGTGGATAGAGCACCAGGCCTACAAACAGGAAGATCTGAGTTCAAATGTGGCCTCAGATTCTTTCTGGGCAAGTCACTTAATTCTCTTTGCCTCAGTTTCCTTATTTGTAAAATGAACTGGAAAAGGAAATGGCAAACCACAGCAGTGTTTTTGCCAAGAAAACCGCAAATGGGGCCACAAAGAGTTGGATACAACTGAAACAACTGAACAACAAGAAACATGTTGGTTTTAGCATCCAGGTGGAGAGCTGGCGTTTGTAGAAACGAACAAGAGAAACAAATACTATGATTAGGACAAAGGAAATGAAAAACTTAAGACACACTTGCTGAAGGAGGGAGCTCAGAAATGGAATTGAATGTCAAAAAGTTAGACTAATCAGTCTTGAACAGTAGCATGACCACTCCCATTTCTGAGATCACAGCGCCACCTCTGGATAGAGAAATAACTGTATCTTTTATTCTAATCTAATTTCTCTCTTGCCCGTTCCCTTTGAGAAGTGCCTTCTTTGTAGACTCACATTTGCTCTGTGTGCATCACAGGTTATGAACTCTCTTTGCACAGTCTTTATGGTCACTACCTTATAGCCACTTTTTCATTCAAAGGCAAGTAGTTGTGACAATACCACAGAAGAAGTCTAGAGACTTTGTTGCCTATCAACAAAGAATTTTTTTAAAGATTGAAAAAATAAAGATCAATTCCAATAATTTTCTATATAGTACTTTACTAAACTCTTTAAAACAGTGTGTAAACATGCCAATCAGCCTTCATTCAGGGAATCAGCCAAAAGGCTGAGCTAGACAATGTGGGAGCAACAAGGATGGATAAAAAACACAGTTTCTGCTCTCAAAGAGTTTGAAGTCTTGCAGGAAAATAAGACAGCTAGAAATATTTGTAAGCACAAACCAAATATATGACTTGGTGAAGAAATTCCTGTTACAGTGAACATCTTCCCACCCTCACTTCAAGGGATGATTATATAAATTAGGAGCAATTTATCCAAGTACTAAATTGTGTGTCTCAGAAAATAAACTCTAGAGGAATTCAGAGGAGAGTCCTAGGGCCTGATCATATGAGAAAACTTCATGGAGGAAATGGAGACTTACATTGCGCCTTACAAACTGGTTAAGATTTGAAGAGGAGAGAGGAAATATGAAGCAGTAGGCCTCACCCATTTAGAAACTTGTTAAACATTCATTGAGCACTCATGGTGTGCTTGACACCGTGCCAGAGATTCAGCAGAGGTGGTCCTAGCCTAGCTCCTCAAAGACCACAGTGGAAAGAAATAAAGACCAATAGAAGAGATAAAAGGATGGTGGTATCAGTAGTTCATTTTATATTCTTTTCTTTGATTCGGTGGTTTAAGTTTAAAGTCTAGACCCTGACACAAAAATGAGGGAACTCCTTATCTCTTATTTGCAACCAAAATAAGCATATCATCAGGAAAGAGACCTCTTTCCTTCTTTTATTTGCCTACTCAACTCCCCAGCCCTCCTGCATTGCAAGAATTGGTAGAATGACATTTCTACCTAGGGTTTTGTGATGGAGGACTGGTCAATGGAACTCCATTCTCAAAGCATGCACAGGATGACACCCCATCTGCCAGCTCTGTATGAAGAGGCTAAGGAGCCTATTTCTGGAAATATGTGATGAAATGAAATGAAAGGGGCCTATTCCCCCATTTGGAACATATACAGACATCCTGTAACTGGTTCTGTTATCTTACACAGTGAAGGAACAGGGCAAAGGGACTGAGTGTTGGCTGGGTATTGAGTTGGACATAGATTGTATTCAAAAGGCACTAGTCAATAAGAAATGACAAGCAGGAGGATTTCAGAAAAACCTGCAAAGACTTACATGAACTGATACACAGTGAGGTGAGAAGAACCAGGAGGACACTATAACATAGCAAAAGCAATATTATACAACAATCAACTATGATTGACTTAGCTATTCTCAGCAATACAGTGATCCAAGACAATTCCGAAGGACTCATAATGAAAAATACTATCCATCTCCAGAGAAAGAATCGATGGAGTCCGAATGGAAATTGAAGCATACTATTTTTCACTTTATTTTTTTTCATGGGTTTTTTGGGTCTGTGTTTTCTTTCACAATATGAGCAATGTGGAAATATATATTTGCATGATTGTATATGCATAACCTATATCAAGTTGCTTGCCATCTCAGGGAGAGAAGAGGGGATAGAGAAAATTTGGAACTCAAAATTTTTTTTAAACGTTAAAAATTGTTTTTACATGCAATTGGGAAATAGCTAAATAAAATGTGGTGCAGAATGGATCGCATTCATGTTACTATACTTATAAGAACGTTACTATACTTACAAGAAACAATGAATGCGATGAACAGAGAAATATGGGAAGACACATACACTGATGCAAAATGAAGTTAGCACAACCAAGAAAACAATATGCACAATGTTTACAAACGTATAAAGGAAAAAGACAATAAAACAATCAAAACTGAATGCTGTGAAAATATAATGACCAAGCTTGGCCTCAGAAAAGGGATAAGCAAATGCACCTCTCTCCATTCTTTGCAAAAGTGAAGGGGACTGTAAGTGTGATGCATTACATATAAAATTAGGTTTTAATGATGTGTCAGTTAATTTTGTGATTTTTATATGGCATATCTCTGAAAGGGAAGGGGAGAGGAATATATTGGAAAATATAGGTGGTATAAAACCAAATTATATCAATAAACGTTTTTAAAGGTTAATAGAGAGCCTACAAACTTTTATAGTGAATCCTGCCTCTTACCCACATTAACCTCCCTACACTGGTCTCTGTTCTTTAAAGATGTCAGCAGCATATTGATGGCTAGAATTTTTCAGAATTGTAGAATCTCTGAGTTGGAAGAAACCTCAGTCACAATCCAACTGGTCTAACCCATTCCTGACCAAGAATCCCCTCTACAATGTGCATATCCAAGTTATCCAGACTTCATTTGAACACCTCCTATGAAGGCAAAGCACCTTTCTCACGTAACCAGACCACTCATTGTTGGGAAGTTACACCTTTTATTAAACTTAAATTTGTCTCTTTGAAGCTTTTACTTGCTGCTCCTACTTCTAAACCCTGGAACCAAACAAAACAACTCTATTCCCTCTTCTACATTTCATTTTCCTCCAGGATCAATGAAGCAACATCTCATAAGGTTCAATGAGTGGAATGTACCTTACCTTCGTGGAAAGGATTGCTTTTCTCTTCTGCCTTTTAGCCCTCACATCTTGCGATGTACATAATAATAACTGATGAAAACTTGTTCAATTGAATTGAACCAGTGATGATTAAATAATCCACTGAACTGGTGCCTAAAAATCACTGAAGAGGTCTTCAGAGATGGTCATCTACCTGGATCACTTGAAAACTTGCCTTTGTGCTACATTGGCCTTCTCTCCTCCCCTATTCACCAGAAGCTATGAATCTGAGAGATCAGACAATGGGAAAATTCCAATAAACTTGTGTTTCAAGTGTTCTTGCCCTGGGGCTTTAAAATCCCATTTGCTGTAATCATAACATTTCCCACATTAAGTGGATTTTATTTGCCCAGTACTTTAGGACATGATTAACTGAGTAATAAATATTTGTTGAATAACATATTAAGAAAACTTTTGCTTAATTAGCATAATGCAACATATGATTATTGATAAAGTCCAAGATAAAATGTGCATCTTTTTAACATTTTGCCACAAGGTGAATTAAAAATAGCACAGCAAATGAAAAAAAAGAGAAATCACTAAAACCACTTCTCATTATTAAACAATTATGTAATAATTTGAGTAAGGTCTTTGCCACTTACTAGCCAAATGACTTTGTCCAAGTCACTTAACCAGCCACTCTGAATCTCAGTTTCCTTATCTCTAAGAATAGCAGAAATCACCTCAGATTTATCTTTATTCCATCTAAACTATGGCATAATTATCTATTACCTCAGTTTCACTGACTGTTTCATTCATTCAATGAATATTTATTTATTGTTTTAATAGCTAGAAAATAATGACAGCTAACATTTGTGGAGGACTTTAAAGTTTACAAAGTGCTTTACAAAAGTTATCTCATCTTATCCACACAACAACCCTGGGAGATAAGTGGTTTTATTATCCCCATTTTACAGATAAGGAAACAGAGGCCAATAGAGGTTAAATAACTTGCCTATGGTCATATAGCTAATTAGTATCTGATGGTGGATTTGATCTCAACTTTCTCTGACTGCAGGTCTATTGCTCTATCCACTGAGCCACCTAGCTCAGTGGTATCAAACACAAATGGAAATAAGGGCCATTGATCAATATGTAAGGATCCCTGATGGCCACCTCCTGACTTACTTTTTAAATAAAATGTTATTTATACCTTATTGTATTTTTACTTTATTAAACATTTTCCAATTACATTTTAATCTGAGTTAGGCTGAACTCAGGAGCGTCATTGTGCAAGCATTCTGACAATGGGCATATTTAACACCTCTTACTTAGATGTTTCAATACAGTACAAAATATAGTATTTTGATCTATACAGAGAAGTATAATATGTAGTCCCTACCCTTTAGAAAGGTTTCATTGATATGACCTCTGCTGTTATGGATACAATGTCAAAAAGACCAGTCCCAGGCTAGGAGACATTTCTTCATCAGAAATAACAGAGATGTAACTAAGAACCTTGTACCTGGGACAAATCCAGTTGGGGGAAAGTGACAGACAACAGTGTGTCTCAGGTGGAGTCACACCAGCCCATTCTCCAGAAATGGTTACCCATACTCCCATGACACAGTCAGTGGTTTCCAGTAACCCAACCCCCAACCCCAGGAGGACAACCAAGAAGTCATAGTAACAAGATTAATGAGGAGTGCACCCTAGGATATGAGCCAGAAGAAGATCACAAAATAGGGGCATCATGGGTCATAAGACCACCACAAGGAGGAAGTGCATATGTTTCCATGTTAGTGTTCAAGGGCAATACCTTGGTAAGGCCATTCTGATTTTGACTTTGTTCGATAATAACAATTCCTATTCCTAGATTTTTTAAAATTATGTCTTTCACTATAAGGTTTTGATGCTCCAGTCTTTGTTTTCTGTTCTTTCCATAGGTCTGGGTCAATAACATCAACCCTTAAGATCAGCATGTATGCATAACACAATGCCTACTACCAAAAATGTGATTGTGAACTAAAGAAGGACTTTCCCAGAGAAGAAGCCAGAGGTTTCCATGATAAAATGTAAATGCCAGGGCTTCAGTGTTTAAGTGTCTAAGGAAATATCACGGAGACTTCCCAAAGAAGAAATGTACTCTCTGAATGTATATAATCTAAAGGAAATTACATAAAGAGTTTGGGGTTTGGTTTTGTTTTGCTTTTTAAATTTTTTTTCAGAGGGAAAAACTGCCCTTGCCCAAGGTCAGGCTCTTTTTGCTGATTATGTGCTTAGATACATAGTCTCCTATTTGGTTATTCATCCATTTAAGGAACATTTATTGAGCACCTCCTAAGTGCCAGACAAGGCAGCTAGGTGGCCCAGTGGATAAAGTGCCAGGCCTGAAGCTAGATCTGAGTTTAAAACCAGCCTCAGACACTTGGCATAGCGCACAGAGTGTTGGACCTTGAGTTAGGAAGACTCATCTTTGTGATTTCAGTCTGGCCTCAGACACTTACTAGCTGTGTGACCTTGGGTAAGTCACTTAAGCCTGTTTGCCTCAGTTTCCTCATCTGTCAAATGAGCTGGAGAAGGAAATGGCAAACCACTCCAGTACCTTTGCCAAGAAAACCCTAAATAGGGTCATGAAGAGTCAGACACAATTGAAATGACTGAACAATAAAGTGCCAGGCACTAGGGATACTAAGACAAAAGCAAAACATTCCCTGACCTAGTACAATTAAATTTTGTCTGATGAAATGACATATGCTCAAATAAAGTTAGCCGCCTTTCTGGAATACCTTGGTCATTCCACTTTACAATTCAATAAGAACTAATGATTTCCTATTCACTCTAGGATAAAACACAAACTCCTGTTTGACATGGAAAGCACTTCACAATCTATCTCCAGACTCCTCCCTAACTATACACTGCAGCCCTTTATGCACTCTATGCATTTACAGACTGTTTCCTCCCAGGCTAGAATGAATGGGCCATACTTCTTCCCTTCTTAAAGCCACCTATTAGAATCCTTACCTTCCTTTAATGCTAACCTCAAGTCAATGAGTTAATAAACATTTATTAATGTCTATTATGTACTGGGCACTGTACTAAGTGCTATGGATACAAATTAAAAACGAGGCCCTGCCCTCAATGAATGTACAATCTAACTATGGAAGATAACATATAAAAGGAAGCTGAAAAGTGGAGTGAGGGGTGGGGAGAAGAAGGTACCTGGCATGATGATAGCATGGTGGAGTCCAGTCCAAGGAGGAGGAAATGAGGAGTTGCCTGGCCTGGGAGCCCTCTTTAAGGGGAAACTTTGGGAGGAACCATTTGCTCTGCCTCCAGCCCTCTAATCAGAGGGACACAATTACTGAGGGTGCTGGTGAGATATGAGTACCAAAGCTGATGAATCCCAAGGGATGATGAGTTTCCTGGTGATGAAGTTTCCTGGGGCCATGATCACGATAGAGTTCAGTCCAATGAGTAAAACTGGTGAGAAACGAAGTGCCGCATTATACATGAAGTTGCTCTTGATTCTCTCAGCTGCTAATCCACCTCTCTCCCCACCATTTATTTGAATTGTATACATTTGCATTGTACATATTTTATATTTATTTCTTTAGTGAAAGGAATTGATCAGGTCACCTCAATCAATTGATTTTCCCCAATCCAAGTTAATGAAATTGCAGAAAGTAAGGGGCAGAAAATATTAATGTCTTAAAGGAATGTCTGCTTTTTCTTACCTCTTCATGAGAAGTGAAGTGGTTCTTCAGTCTAGCTTGGTGGAATTAAAGGGCAGCTGGTTATTGGCTGGCTAGAGGCTTGGCCATGCCTTTCATGGCCTTTTAAAAAGCAAGTTTAACTCTTTCGGGAATGAATGGAAGCAGATTGAGCTGTGAGGAATGCAGTCTCTGGCAGTTGAGAAAGCATGGAGGAAGAGCCCAGCTCTTCAGAGGGGATCACTCCTCACCTCTTGGAGTTGAGGGGATTTCACTCTTTTCCCCTCCTCTCCCATGGGTCATGGAGTTTTGCTACTCATAAAATGGGAGACACTATGTCCAGAAATCAGTAGGCCCAGGTGGATCATGGGAGCAGAAGAGGAGGAGCAGCATGAGGGCACCACAAGGAGAGGAAGGACACTGGGGCCGTGAAGTATTGGAGTCATGAATTGCCTCGGTCACGTATGATCCCTAAGTTTGTGACTTTCTGCTTTCTTACAGAAGTTGGAATTTTAGCTGAGTCTTGAAGGAAGCCAGGAAAGTTAGGGAGTGCAGATGAGGAGAGAGAGTTTCAGGCATAGTGAAAAATTTAGAGTCAGGATATGGAGTGTGTAGTGCAAGGAACAGTAAAAAGGTCAATGTCACTGGATCATAGAGGATGTGGGGGTGGGGAGGTATAAAGATTAAGAAGATTGGAAAGGTAGAAAGGGATTGGATTATGAAGAGCTTGAAAGACCAAACAGAGGATTTTATATTTGATCCTGGAGGTAAAAGGGAGTCACTGAAGTTGACTAAATGGGACATAACATGGTCAAGCTTGCACTTTTGGAAAATCAATTTGAGAGCTGACAGCTTAATCAAAGACAGTCCCAAGAGCTGAGAGCTAAGTGGAAATGGCAAAGGAGACCAAGAAGGAGCAGCCAGACAAGTAGAAAGAAGAAAAATAGAAAGCAAAAATACACAGAGAGAAAAGAAAATTCTAGAAGGGAGTGGTCAATAGTGTCAAATACTTCAGAGTTCAAAAAAGAATGAGGAAAGAGAAAAGTCCATTGGAGTCAGCAATTAAGAAATCATTGGAAACTCTTTAGGGTACAATTTCATTTGTAATGAGTTGCAGATTGCAAGGAGTTGAGCAATGAGTGACAGAAAAGGAAGTGGTCTCTTTGCCTTCAGTTGTGTAGACTGTAATTTTAACTAGAAACCACAAAAGGAGTGAAACCAGGACCCCAAGAGAAAAGAATGTTGTGCCTCCAAGAAACAAAAGTGAACAAGAGTAATTGGTTAATCAATTTTGGATTAGGAGATGAAAGGATAGATTATTTTGAAAAGTCGTAATATATGGGCTAGAAAATATGGCTAGCAGAATTCAGAAGTGGATGAATGCCTGAACCCAAAAAAGTAGGATCATAGGATCTTTGTCTTACATTTAGAAAGAACACTAGAAGCTATCTAGCCCAAAACTTTCATTTCATAGATGAGAAAACTGAGGGCCAAAAAGGCAAAGCAACTGCATAATGTTATTTGGGTATTAAGTAATGGAGCTAGAAGTATAACCCAGATTCTTCCTTTATTTACATATTCATCTTTCTATTTGTCACTTGGAAGGAGTGGGACCCATGGCACTGTACTATTTGACATTTTTTTCAGAGACTTGGACAAATGTGTAAACATCAGTCGTTGAATTAGAAAATAACACAAAGCTAGGGTAACAAAGTCAGGATTCAATGAGATTTTGACAGGTTCCAACAATGAGGAGAATCTGAGAAGTTGAAATTTAATAGAGAGAAATGTTAACTCTTACTTTTTTTATTGCAAAAAATCAGCTTCACAAACACAAGACAGGGGAGGCACGGCTAGAGAAAATTTCATCAGAAAAGATTTGGAGGATGTAGACTACAATCTCAAGATGATTCAAAAGCATAGAGCAGTAAACAAAAAACCTAATGCAATCTCATGGAGAGTAGAAAGGATTGGGGGTGGGGTGGGGGTGTCACAGGGTGAGAGTCTCACTGAACTCTGCCCTGATCATACCACGTTTAGAGTATTGTGCCCCATTCTGATCACTACGCTTTAGGAAGAATGCTGATAAAAGAAAATGTCTAGGAGAGGACACCAGAGGTGGTAAAGGGTTTCAAGCTTATGCCATATAAGCATTGGTTATGTGAACAGGGGATGTTTACCTTGGAAAAGAGAAAAGGGAAGTGGGGTGTCAGGGGCAGTACACAGGAGTGAATCAGATTCTAGACTTGGAGTCAGAAAGGCATGGGTTCAAATCCTGCCTCACATACCTACTAGCTATGTGATACTGGGCAGGTCACTTAGATTCCTTCACCCCCCCATTTCCTCATTTGTAAAAATGGGAAAATAGTAGCACCTAGCTCACAGGGTTGTTGAGGATTAAATGAGTAATATATGTAAAATACTTTGCAAACCTTAAAAAGTGCTATAGAAATGTTATTGATGGTGGTGGTAGTGGTGGTGGTGTTCAGTTGTGTCCAACTCTTCATGACCCCTTTTGGGGTTTTCTTGCCAAAGATACTAGGGCAAAAGTTTGCCATTTCCTTCTCCACCTCATTTTACAGATGGGGAAATCATAGCAAACAGGGTTAAGGGATTTGCCAGGATCACACAGCTAGTAAGTGTCTGAGGCCAGATTTGAACTCAAAAGATCCACTATAGAAACACTAGCTATTATTATTACCGTTGTTCGCAAGGGTGGAAGATTTCTCTTCCAGTTGTCAGAGGGGAAAAGGGCATCAATCTACAAACATTTGTTAACCAACAAACATTTATTAGAACAATGGCTTCTATGGTTCCTTCCACCTCTTTTTAAAACTCTTTTAAAATTTATTTTATTTTCAATTCACAGAACAAAACAAGCATTTGCATAACACAGTACAATAAAAAAAAAAAGATGATTGCAGAATTTTTTTAAAAGCCACTCCTTTCATCCCTTAATCTAAATAGTATCCTATGATCACAAGCACTGTGCTAAGCCTTGGGGAGAAGACAAAAGGTAAAAAACCAGTCCCCGAACTCAAGGGTTTGCAACACTGAATCTGAATCTGCAGACAGTAACAGTTGAGAGTGAGAGAGAGCGTGGTCCCCAGACAAACTTTTGTGCGGCCTGAGGTCTGTAGGAGGGATGGTAAGAAGAATGTCCCTGCTGAAGAGAATTCCCTAGTCTGGTTCTGCATCACCAGAGCTGGCATACAGGGAGAACAGCATCTCCTGAACAGCAAACTTCTACTCATTTTTCTCTGTGGTCCAGGAAGTGAGAATAGCCTACTTTAGTAAAGAATTTTTCTTGAGATTTTTCTTGAAAATAGGATCAATTTAGAATACTTATCAACACTAGAATTTTTGTATCTTTGTCCCTTAGATTCATAATGGCTCCTAAAGCATATTTTTGTCTCTAACATAGTAGATACAGAGGTGGTCTCAGAGTCGGGAAGACCTGGATTCCAGCCCTGCTTGGCACATAGTAAGCACTTAATTAATTAATTCTAGTTGATTGGTTGATTTATACGTACGCTCAAAATACCAAAGAAATCATTAGTCTAGAGGAAGGGGGACTTGTGTAGAGGAAGAAGGAGCTGTGGGAGGTGGGGGAGGAAAGGGGAGGCAGAGAGAGAAGAAAGAGACATAATATTGCAATAAAAAAAAAATCTTGAGAAGTTAATCTCCAGTGTTTTTGGTTTTGGGTTTTTTTTTTCACTTTGCAATGGGGAAAAGATTAGCATACACAAAACTTCTGTGAAGTTTGGATTCAGTCAGAGGGCCACACTTGAGGACCTAGAGGGCCATCTGTGACCTCAGGGCCGGCCACAGGCTCCCCCACTCCTTCCCCCCCCACTTTACCAATTCTATGTTCTCCCTATATGTATGCCTAGAAATACAGAACAAGAAGACATTTTTTGTTTTATATATATAAACATATATATATATATATATATATATATGTATACATATATATATACACATATATATTTCTTTTTTATCAGATTTTTTAAAGCATGACAAAAATGTTTGTATAGGTCTTAAATACAGTGCCTACTGTGGCTATTAGGAAATATTGCTTTGCCTGGCCAAAAGATAAGGAAAAGAAAGTCACATGGGGAGAGACCCTGCTGGGAGGAAATGCAGCCAGGACTGCGCTAAAAAGTCTCATCTGGCTCCACCTGCTGGGAGCAGCCGGGGAACTACAGGGAGAGAGGATGGTCAGTGACTAGCAGGTCATATAAATCTTTGGAAGAGGTTGCTCGTTAAAATCTTTCTGCTTGTGTTCTGAGGGTGCTAAGTTGTTTTCTTCAATGTTTTAATAAAACTTCCTATGTTTAATCTTATGAACTGCATGAGTTTGCAAGAAGAGTTGGCATCGACATACTGGCTGGTGCCAGGTGGTGATTCTCCTAGATTTTCTATATGGGGTTTTGTCCTCAGATCCTCAGCACCTAGACCAGTGCCTGGCACTCTGTAGATATTTAATAAATGCTTAAGAAATGGACTGAATTTTTTTTGTAAATTCAATTAATTAATTAATTAATTTTGAATTAAATTAAATATGAATTGGGGCAGTTAGGTGGCACAGTAGATAGAGTGCCAGACCTGGAGTCAGGAAGACCTGAGTTCAAATTCAACCTCAGACACTTACTAGCTGTGTGACCCTGGGAAAGTCATTTAACCCTGTTTGCTTCAACTTCCAAATCCGTAAAATGAGCTGGAGAAGGAAATGAGAAACCACTCCAATATCTTTGCCAAGAAAACCCCAAATGGGGTCACAAAGGGTTGGACATGACTGAAACTGAACAACAAACATGAATTAAATTGAATATTTAACTTCTAGAAGAAGCCATCCATTCTTCTAATAGCAAACCATTATTATCAAAAGTGTTGGCTTAGGCTATGAGACAGACCCAGAGATACCTAACGCAGCCTGAGGTAATTCATTTCAAAAAACAACAGTTGTCTTCAAGGAAAAAAAGTCATCTCACCCACACAGAAAGCTATTGAGCCTTGGTTAAAGAAGGACACTGAAATCTTTCAAAAGGGATAAGCACTAGACAGGAAAAATAAAGACATCTACTAGGAAAATCCACAGAGCTTGCATTTCATATGATATGCATATAGAATGCTGGACCTGGAGTTAGGGAGACCCAAGATCAAATCAGTCCTCAGATGTGTACTAGCTGAGCAAGTCACAACCTCTGCTTGCCTCAATTTCCTCATCTGTAAAATGGTAATGTTAATAATTGCAATTACCTCCCAGGAATGTTGTGAGGATCAAATGAGATAATATTTGTAAAATGTTTTGCAAACCTTAAAAATATAAATGCTAAGTATTTTTTTAAAGTTCATCAGTTCAATTTAATGGTTCCTTGAAGCCACTGAATAATCATTACAGGGGTATGGAGAGTTCAAAGGGCATTCGTGTCAAGTTCCTAATTATAGAATGAAGAAGTGAAAAGGGTTGGGGTCAAGTCTAAAGAACAGAGACAGTCCTTTCAGATTGATTGCTAAAAGCACTTGGAAAAGCACAGACCATGTAAGACTGATTCAACTTAGATCAAAAAAAATACAACTGTTTTCTATTTTCAATTCAATTTTTTTAATTCTGAAAAAGAGCATTTTCAACCACAAAGTAGAACAGAAAAAGAGGATTATACATGAAACTATGAATCTCTATTACATATAGCTTGCTTTTTGAAGGCATTTAATAAATTCAATTCATTGCTTTCAAAACTGTCCAGTTTCTGCTATTTCCTTCTGAACTTCCTTGCATTCTCCTCTCTGAATTTTTAAAATACTTCAATGATCCTCTTTTTTTTTTCTTTTTTTTTATAACAACACTAGTTGTTATGGACTAGTTTCCTGTCACCTCCTAATCCCTTCCTCTAAAAAAGAGAGAGAAATAAAACCTTTTGTGAACAATTAATAGAGTCAAATAAAATCAGTCCTCACCTTGCCTTGTACAAAAATACATATTTCAAGAAGCAGAGCCAAGATGACAGAGACAGAAAGAAGTACACTGAGCTCCCCCATCTTCTGACAAATATATGTGTATATATATATATGTGTCTGTGTGTATTTTTTTTTCTCCAACCGCATCTAGAAAATGAACCAGACCAAATCCTAATGAAGAAATCTAAGAAAAAGTCACAGTGAGTCATTTCTCTAGCCCAGGTAGGCATAGAGAGAACAGTCTGGGGTTTCTGGGGAAAGAGTCTGGCCTGGAGTGAACCAGATGGGAAACATTCCAGAACTGGGAAAAGCAGTTCACCAGGGCAAGAGGAAATCCCAGACCCATACCAGTGCACTACCAACCCATGCTGGAGCACTGAGATGGGAACAGGCGCCAAGTGGTAGTTTTTTCACCCACTACCCAGTCGCAGATCCAGGAAGGTCTAAAAAGGGAACCAGCCCTTGGGAGGCATTCCAGAGTAAGAAGCAATCCCAGGATGTGGGCAGTGTATCAAAACAGGAGTAAGTTCAGAAGCAATCAACAGTGTGGCTCAGATCCCAGAAATAAATCAGGATTTCAGCTCTGGCTTTTAATCCATTGAAGCCCACAGAGAAATAACCAGGGCAGGAATGCCAGACAAAAGAGAAGCTTACAGTTCTGCCACTTTGAACCAGCAGAAGTTTCCAGCTAGATGAGAGGAGCTGAATCTAGCAGTAATCTCGCATTGCTCAGATCCAAAAACAGGTCAGGAATTTACTGGGCTCAGACCAGGGGAGAGAGGAAAAAGGAGGGAAACAACAATTGGATTTTGCCCTGGATCAGACCACTTTGAGAGCATGGAAAGCCTGGAGGTCCTCAGCCTGTCCCTGAGATCCTGGAATAGGAACTTTCAATATCTCAAGAAAGCAGAAAAAAAAAAAGACCAGTCCAGAAGTGCCTGAAGACTAGCCCTCATATCAAGTCTGAAGTTCAGAAGCAGGGTGGAAGAATGAACAAACAAAAAAACAAAAAATAATCCTACCACAAAAAGCTATTATGATGACAGGGACATTCAAGAAACAAACCCAAAAGAGAATGACTCCAGAACATAAACAAACAAAAACACAGAAAAACACAACTTGGTCACAAATTCACAAATTCAACTATGCCTAGAAGTGATGAAGCAAGAACTTTTAAAAAAAAAAGTTCAAAAATTTTTTTTCAGAAATAATGTGAGAGTAGTAGAAGAAAAAAATAGAAAAGAAATGAGAGCTATGAAAGAAAGAATTGGAAAGGGAATGAACAGCTTGGCAGAAGAGCTTAAAAAAAAACTTGCTCAAGCAACAAATTCTCTGCAAATTAGAAAAGACCAAATAAAAGTCAAAAACAATTCCATGATACAAAAAGAAACATTTAAACAAAATCAAAAGACTGGATAGAAGAAAATGTAAAGTATCTCATAGCAAAAAGAACTGACCTAGAAAAGAGATGGAGAAAATGTAAGAAGAATCATAGGACTACCTGAATGCTCAGAAGCAGAGAGACAGATTCAGAGAAAGAGCCCAAATATCATATTTCAAGGAATCTTAAAAGAAAACTGCCTGGATCCCTTAGAATTATAAGGCAATAAATAGAAAATAATCAACATTCATCTCCTGAAAGAAACTTCAAAATGAAAATTCTCAGAGACATTATAGCCAAAATTCAGAGCTTCCAGGTCAAAGAAAAATACTGCAAGTGGCCAGAAAGAAAGAACTCGAGTACTGAGGCACCACAGTCAGAATCACACATGATTTAGCAACCACCACTACAAGGAACAGAGAGGTTAGAATACAATAATCCAAAAGGCAAACAATTTAGGCATATAGCCCAAGAATAATTTTCCAGCAAAACTGTGCATAATCCTTCAGGGAGAGAAACTCACCTTTAATGAAATAGAGAGCTTCCAAACATTCCAGATGAAAAGACTGGAGCTGCATAAAAACTTTGAAGTTCAAGCACATGACAGGAGAAGCATAAAAAGGTAAAGGTGAATGAACAATCATAAAGAACTAGACAAGAATATACTGCTTATGGGAAGATAATATGTGTTCCCTCTGAACCTTATTATCAGGGATCATAGAGTATGATTAGAAGAAGCTGAGAGTGATTCTGTTATGTCTCAATGATCTTAAGAGAAGAATGGGAAGAGAAAAGAGGAATATACTATAAATGGAAGAAGGGAAAGGAAATCCAGGGAAAATTATCTCATAATCAGAGTATGGTGCACAGGTGGATATATATAGAAACTAGAAGGGCTGGGGAGGAGGTGAGCAACTAACACTTCAACTTCACTCTCATCTGAGTTGGTCAAAGGAGGGAAGAACATAGACATATGTATACACACACATAGTTGGATACAGAAACATTTTATTGATTTCATTCAAAAAAGAAATCAGAGGAGAATAGGAGAAGATAGAGGGTAAATTAGGGGACAGGATAGTGCCAAGCAAAACAAACTAAGGATGTACAAAAATATTTATAGTGTTTTTAAGATGGCAAACATGGGAATCTGAGGGGGGTGCTCATAAATTAAGAAATAGCCAAACAAGTTACAGTATATAAATGTGGTGCAATATTATTGCTCTGTTTTTAAAAAGCATGAAAAGGATGGTTTCAGAGAAGCGTGGGAAGACTTACATGAACTAATGAAGAATGAAGTAAAGAGACCCAGGAGAACAATTTAGACAATACCAAAATATGGTAAAGACAAACAATTTTGGAAAAAATAGGAGTTTTGATCAATGTAATAACCAACCACAATCCCAGAGATCTAAAGATGAAACATACTATCCACCTCCTGATAGAGATGTAAAGAACTCAGAGTACAGAATGAGGTAAATTTTGGGGGACATAACTAATTCAGAAATTTGTTTTGCCTGACAATACATGTTTATAACAGGGTTTTATTGGTGTTGTTGCCCTCAACTTGGGGTGTGGGGTGATAGGAGAAGTCAGATTTTTGCTGATTAAAAAAAAGAAAATATAATTGAGTATGCATGTATGTATATGTACATATATACATGTGTATGCATGCATATGTGTGTATATAGATATAGATATATAGATATGTAGAGAGATGTATATATATGTGTATACATACATACATTATATATATATACATATATATATATATATATATATATGTGTGTATACATACATACATTTTATATATATATATATACACATATATATATGTGTGTGTGTATATATATATATATATATATATATATATATATATATATATATATATATATATATATATATATATCTCTCATTCTATCCCTCAAGTCCATTACCTCTCTCTGTCAGGAGATGGGTAACATGCTGCATTGTGTAGTGAACCCTCAGTACCAAGACAGAGACAAAAGATGAAATGCTGTCAATGAGGTAAATAAGATGTCACAGTTCAGTTCTAAATAGATCTTGAAAGGCTAGAACAGTGGGCCAAATAGAATGAGATGAAATCTAAGAACACATGTAAAGTTCAGCACTTGGCTTCAAAATATCAATTTCACAATCACAGCAAAAGGGAAATATGATAGATGGATTTCTCTGGAAAAGATATGGAAGCAGTAATGTACTGTAAGTTTAATAAGAATCAATGGTAAATTTACAATGGCAGTAAGTCATTAGTGAAATAAAACTTAAGCTTGGAGGAGAAATCATGGAGAAGCATTTAAAAGGAAAGAAAGAAGGGGTAAGTACCTGTGATAATGAAGGGGTAAGGAACAAAAGCACCGGGGAAGTATAAGAGAATAGAAAGGAGGAAAATACAGAATTAATGATAATAATTATGAATGTAAGTGGGAAGGACTAAGCCATAAAAAGGAAGAGAACAGCAGAATAGATTAGAAATCAAAACTCAATAAGATGTTGTTTATAAGAAAGAAATTTGAAACATAAAGGCTCACACAAAGCTAAAATAAGGGGCTAGAGCAAAATTTACTATCCCTCAGCTGAACTCATAGAAAGCAAGGGTAGTAATTAAACATGACAAAAGACCCTCATGGTGGCTGTCTCACAGCTTATATGCCCTTGGGGGGGGGGGGTAATTCCTGAGGGTGGCAATCAACTCTGGTTAACAATTAATGAGAGTTGGACTTTACAAAGAGAAGTGAGCTCTCTTCAATGTCATTCTTGGCCAGAGAGACTATCCCTATATCCAAACCACCCCCAGCTTTGTGCAATCTAGACAAGATACTATATTCCACACCCAAGCCTGGGCTATATGGGTAGAGTAGCAATACCCAGAATGAGGAGAATGTTAATCCTATCTTCCATCAGCCCTGTCCCTGAGAAAGAAATGAGAGGGGGAAGAAAGCTGGGTCTCCTCAATTTTAATAATTGGCTATTAATATGAGAGAAACAATCATTTTTATCATTCCCCCATTTGATTCTATTGAGAGACACAGCCTCCTCAATGAATCACTAAGATGGCAAACACTTCATAAAGAGTTTCTTTATGAGGCTAATGGGAGGAAACAATGTGAGTGGAAAAGAGAAAGATAACAGGTGCTTTGATGAATCAAAGGGAACAATCCCCTACAATAACATTTTGATGAAATGAAAGGGGGCTATCCCCTTTGATAAATAGACCTTATAGAAAAAGGTACAAAGGGAAAAAGGAAAGAGTAACTAAATTGTGTTTTCCATAAGTCTCATAGCATACACCCTTCTATTCCTCTGGAAACATCTGATGCAGCCCTGTGGTTTGGGCTTGGTCTCAGAGCAGTTCTCTGGTTCAGGTCACTTGCAGAGATCCTCTTCTCTGCTAAAAAAAAAAAATCTCTTACAAAATTGGTCTTAACACAATTTTAAATTTACTTTGCCAATAACTCTGTTATTAGAAAATCAAATTTGGAAACTTTTAAACCAGGGACTATACAATTTTTAGGTTAGCCAAATGTCATCTTGATATATCTAAGAAACTCAGATACAAACAGAAAATTAGAACCTAATTTTTACACTTGGCATTATTCATTCCCCTATTAGAAGAATGAGATTCTGCTAAGGAACTAATAACAGAATACTCTTTATAAGAAGATGGATTGTAATACAAAAATGAATTCATTTAAAAGTTGCCAGATTAACTTCAGTTGTAACAAAAGGTTCTGGGATGGGATATATAAATACATTGAATAGTCAATTTCAAAACAGTACATAACAATAATAAAACATTTTCAAATTCTAGCCATGTTCAAATGACTAACCCCTAACAAAAGTCAATGTCTCTTTAAGGCATTTACAAGATAGACCACAAGCCATTCTTCTCTTGAGATAGCTAATTGTGCTGATAATCTTTTCATTAACACAGAATTAAGTCAGTTATGATATTAACCTCACTAAATAACAGAACCACTTCCTGGTTTCACAAGTCTTTGCATCATTTACCTAATTATCCCCATACCATCATGAGAAATTAAATGACCTTAACTTATACAGGGATATATAATACAAACAGGTGTCAACGCCAAATATTTAATCAGTCAGTTGTTTGGAATATAGAAAGGACTAAAATTCTAGATCAAATAGTTCAAATCTTATGCCTGCATTCTATTACAATAACTCAGATTTTGTTCAGCATTAACCTAAAAGAAAAGATCTCATATTGTGTTTGTGCTGGTCATATGACATGATTATAGAAATTTGCTATAAAAAAAGGATTAGGGACATAGCTCCACAGTAAGAGATTAATGTTTTCCTATCTTCATGTCAACTACAGGCAAAAGTTATATAGATAGCCAATTGCACTGAGCCAGGCTTAAAGCCAGCCAGGTGAGACAATTTCCATTCAATAGGAAATATTAATAATAACACTCAAAGGAAATAATAATGGAGAAATTGAGTCAAAAGAACCTCAGCCCATGCCAAGAGTCATTCTCCCAACCTCTCCCATGAGAACTTCACCTGCAGTTGGATGTAAACCCCATAGGGTTGTTGACATCATGGACATCGGTTTAACAGCATTCTTGGATGATCATACCTAGAGTGAGACTCAGAATATTATCACTTACAGTCCTATAAGGTCTTAAATAACAAGTTCCAATAATCAAAGCTTTGAGTGAATTCATTTCCTAGAGAATGTAAGTGAATTGCATTTAAGTGAATTACATTTCCTAAAAAGTGAATTACATTTCCTAAAGAGCAAACATTGACCATAATCTCACATTGGTAACAGTAAGAGATTCATCATGAAAAAAATCACAATTTATCTTAATACAACTAGTACTCATGGCTAAGTAAATGCTTTTTCATCCCTAAGTTCAACATTACACAAATGATTTTGCTTTGAGATGCTTAATAACAAGCAACAAAAGACTTGGAATAGGGATGTATAATTATAATAATCCCAAATTGTATATAGATAACAGCTTCTATAAAAAGTTGCCTATAGTAAAACATTCAGTTATTAATCATGTTCAAATGAACATAAACATAGATTACTACTCTCAGAATCCCTTTAAAACATCTTTAAGGTGACTCTTAAGTAGTTTATATGCATTTTAGTGTATGCTGTACACACAGGTTTTAATTCCAGATTAAATAACAAGCCTAAGTAAAATTAGGTAACACAAGATAGCTCGTAAGTTACTACTCTCCACTGGAATAACTGACTATACTAAAATCCTATTCCCTAAAACATAAACAAAAGAGGTTCCTGACTTTAACCTCACACCTTAATAGATTCATATCTTTATTTTACAAGCTTCTTTACTTCTAATTATATCCATATCTCTCTGAAAGAATGAGATAGTTCAGGAACTGAATCATATATATATATATATATATATATATGTGTGTGTGTGTGTGTGTGTGTGTGTGTGTGTAAATATATATATATATATATATATATATATATATATATATATATGACAAGTTCAAGCACTAATTTAATTCTTGCTTAGGCCATGGAATGACTACAAATTCAGATGAAAATAGTGAGATCTTTCCTACTTGCAGCTTATTAGAGTAATTCAGATGCCTTAGTATTAACCTAATAACCAATAGATTCGTTATTATAATAACAAGCTTCCACTGTTTGTCTATTCTGATAATAGAAATTTACTATGAGAGTTATAAGCGTGGACATGGTAATAACAGCATCAAAACTGGGTCCTCAAGGCCTACACCACTATAAGTAGCCTAGGATATGGAACTAGGTGGATAGGTATCTTATATGGGAAAATTAATTAAGAAGAGTCCAATCTTAGCCTTCCCAAGTTAACCTCCTTACCTCATTTCCAGGGACAGATACCCACTAGCCTTAGATCTCAGATGTTGCTTCCATTGAGCAGCTGACTGATGACATTTGTTTTTTGCTTAGGCAATCAGGGTTAAGTGACTTGCCCGGAGATACACAGGTAGTAAGTGTCAAATGTCTGAGGCCAGATTTGAACTCAGGTCCTCCTGACTCCAAGGCTGAAGACATTTCCTTAAAGAGTTCATTTAAAGGGGCAGCAGATAGAGAATCAAAAGGACCTGAGTTCAAATCCATTCTCAGGCCAGCCACTTGACAGGTACTAGCTGTGTGACTCTGGGCAAGTCACTTAACCCCAATTGCCTTGCCAAAAAAAAAGTTCTTTTAAGGTGGGTCTAAGAACACAACATATTTAAGAAAGAAACTCCAAAAAGAATATTCAGAGTCCCAAAAAGCTTTGTCCTTACACAATAAAATCAAACTATTGCAATAAATTAGCTTACAAATAAAATTTGGGAAGCCTTCTAAAAAGCACACAAAAGTTTTTTACAAAAGATTTTCTTTTACACAAACATTGCTTCCTAAAAGTATTTCCTTTTCTTAAAAACAGCTTAAAATTGATGCTGATGTTAAAAAGACAATCACTAAACTTTCATGAAGTAAATTAATTGGAAACCCCTAAACTGACAGATATCCCCTAATTGATAATGATCAAAGGATATGAATAGGCAGTTTTCAGATAAAGAAATCAAAGCTATCTATAGGTATATGAAGAAGTGCTCTAAACCATTTTTGATTAGAGTAATGCAAATTAAAACAACTCTGAGATACCACATCATTCCTATCAAATTTCCTAATATGACAAAAAAGGAAAATGATGAATGTTGGTGAGGATGTGGGAATGATGCACTGTTGGTAGAGTTGTGAACTGATCTAATCATTCTGGAGAGCAATTTGGAACTATGCCCGAAAGGCAACCAAACCATGCATACCTTTTGATCCAGCAATACCACTGTATTCCAAAGAGATCATAAAAAAGGAAAAAGGACTTACATATGCAAAAATATTTATAGCAGCCCTTTTCATGATGGCAAAATATTGGAAATTGAGGAGATGCCCATTAATTAAGGAATGGCTGAACAAGCTGTGATATGTGGATGTAATGGAATACTACTGTATAATAAGAAATGAAGAACAGACAGATTTCAAAAAATCCTGGGAAGACTTGTATGAACTGATGCAAAGTGAAATGAGCAGAACCAGTAAAACATTGTACACAGTATCAGCAACATTATGTGATGATAACTATGAATAACTCATCTCTTCTCATCAACACAATGATCCAAGACAAGTACAAAGACCTCAGGAAGGAAAAGGCTATCCATATCCAGATAGAGAATTGATGGACTCTGAATGCTCACTTGCTTTATCCTTTCGTGTGTGTGTGTGTGTGTGTGTGTGTGTGTGTGTGTGTGTTTCTTTCTGATCTGCTTCTTCTTTCACAACTGTGACTAACATGGAAATTTTTTTTACATGATAGCATATCTATAAACTATATCAAACTGCCTACCATTTTCAGAAGAAGGGAAAGGAGAAAGGGAGGAGAGAAAAATTTGGAACTCAAAATCTTGTAAAAATGAATGCTAAAAACGTCTTTGACATGTAACTGGGGAAAAAACTAAAATACATTAAACTTAAACTGACATATATCTCTTATTCAACCTTAAACCAAAATATAAATCCTTAAAATTGGAATTTATTAAAACTAAGACTGGTTTTGAACTAAGATACTTAAATGTCTTTAAGTATCATAAATAAATCCCAAAAGTAAAATAACAAAATAAATCGCTAATCATCACAAAATTCTAAGGACCAATCACTTGTAGTCAAAAGGTGTTTGCAATGGCGGGGGAGTGTTTCATGGTGGTTTGCCAAACAGTGGCATTTAAAAAGTTTAAGAGACATAATTTCTGGGTAATTTAATCATTTTATTAATAATGCCAGCATTTTTAATAAAAGGCCAATATGCACTTGGAAGAGGAGTGCTCCTGAAGGTGGCAATCAAGTTTGATTGGTTAACAAATAATGAGAGGTGTACTTTACAAAGAGAAGCGGGCTCACTCCAATGAGAGGCTTAGAGTGACATCATGTCATTCTTGGCCAGAGAGACTGTCCCTATACCCAGACCACTACCAGCCTTGAGCAATCTAGACAAAGAATCTGTATCCCCCACCCAAGCCAGAGCTAGTTGAGTGGAGTAGCAATACACAGAATGAGGAGAATGTTAATTCTATCTTCTATCAGCCCAGTCCTTGAGAAATTGGACAAGGAAATAGGAGAGGGGGAGAAAAGCTAGGGTCTCCCCAATTTTAATAATTGACTATTAATATGACAGAAAAATAACCATTTCTCTCAATTGTAACCACCATTATTTAGCATAATCCTAGAAATGCTAGCTAAAATAATGACAAGAAAAAGAAACTGATCAAATAAATGTAGGCAAAGAAAGAAGCCATAGCATGATGGTATACTTAGAAAACCCTAAGGAATCAACTTAAAAATAATTGAAGTAATAATTTCAACAAAGTTTCAGGATACAAAATAAATCTACAAAAAAATCAGTATTTCTATATATTACAAATAAATCCCAGCAAAAAGAGATAAAAAGAGAAATTCCATTTAAAATAACTATAGCATACATAAAACAGGTGACAGACCTATAGGAACTATATAGATATAACAGCAAAATAATTGGAGAGCTATTAATTGCTTCTGGATAGACCATGCCAATATAATAAAAGTTATACTAAAAGTAAAATTAATTTACTTATTCATTACCATACCAATCAAACTACTAAAGAATTACTTTATAGAACTGCGAAAATGAAATTCACCCATAAATCAAAAAGCTGATTTCAAAGTATACTACAAAAGAGTAATCATTGAAACAATTCTGGATTTTAAAAAAAAAGACAATCAGTGGGAACAGATTAGGTGCACAACATATAAAAGCAAGTAAACTAACTAGCCTAATGTTTGATAAAACTGGGATAAGGATTCAGTATTCCATAAAAATTGCTGGGAAAACCAGGTAGCAATCTGGCAGAAATCAGGATTAGACCAACACATTACCTAAGCACTGCAATGTCACCCAAACTACCTTGTCCTAGATGGGAAAAATGCCTTGGCATGGAGAACCTGGATGCAGTCACCTTCATATTTGCCAAAGATCCACGTTAAGAGACCACATGAAGTCATCCCACCAAAGGATGGCAGACAGTCAGTTAACAAGAATTTACTAAGCACCTACAACATGCCAGACACTGAGCTAAGTACTAAAGATACGAAGAAAGGCCAAGAAGCACTCCCTGCTCTCAAATAGCTCACATTCTAATGGGTAAGACAACATGCAAACAGCTGTGGACAAACAGAATATAGGCAGGATGGATTAGAGATTATAGCAGAGGAAACATGGTAAGATTAAGGAGGACTGGAAAAGGCTTCTTGCAAAAGATGAGACTTTAGCTGAGATTTCAAGGAAGCTGGGATACAGAGCTGAGGAGAGAAGGAGTGTGGGGGATGGCCAGTGACTTCCCTGGAGTTGTGTGTGAGGAGCAAAGAGGCCAGTGTCACTGGATCACAGGGAATATGAACTTGGGCTGCTAGCCAGTGTATTTCAAAACAATTTAATCCTCCATCTAGAAGTGACAGCAGAAGTCTCTGGATTATTTGGTCATAAATTTATGCTGCTAGTAAGGGTAAAGTGGGGAGAGGAGAGGGGGTGAATGAGGTTTTCATCCACCTAGCCTATGGACATCTAATGTCACTGGGTAGCACACTACATTCTGGGATGGATGGTAATTAATAAAATGTGTAAAATGTATGGTACATGAATTTACTGTGCGCGATTCACCTTATAATGTGTATTAACTGAATGTGTTTTATATGAACAGTACATGCAGTATCTGATATAATTTGCAGTGACCACAAGTTTTTGACTGGGGGTGGGGGAGGGGAAGGACAGGTGGAATATATCTGCCAGAACATTTATCCCTTCTCTCTCTTCTAAAATGAATGGTATTTCCTAAGGAAATTCATGTCCTAGAATTCAGAGAGGCATATCCTCTCTTCCCCACCCACCACGGCCAACTAAGTCAGGACTGTAAGCTAACAGAGACTGCTGGCAATCTTTGGTGAATTAAGAGTATGTCACCCAGTTAACTAAGATATTCTTCAATATTTGAGAGAGAAAATTAGAGGGAACAGGAACATTCCTGTAGATGGAAGACACCCTTCTTAGGTACCCAGTAAGGGTACACATCAAGATTTGCTATCACTGTATCTGAAGCTGGAGTAGGTGATGTGCTCTATTGAAGATGCAAAGCAAGACAGACCCTGTTGCCTGGATAAGCTTTTGGTGAGACAAAAGGAGAAAGACCTCAGGAAGCAAAGGTCTCTTGCCTGGCATTGCACCACTAGAGTGGTGACACAAAGATAATTGTCTCTTGTCATAGGAGAAAACTGAAAATTTCCCACTTTATGGTAGCAAAGAACTGTGCCAGAGAGCAAAAGTTTTGCCTTAAGTAGTTTCGGCGTTTCTTAGACAAAAGACAAAGAGATTTAAGCTGTGAAGAAAAAGAGTTCTGATGAAGAGCAAAGTCTAGCAACCCTCCTTGGAGTGTCAGGGAACTACAGAGGGAGAGGAAATGCTTTTCGATTGAATGAACATTTATTAGGCACCTACTATATGAAAACACTTACATTGTTCTAGGTGCTATAGTAACAAGGTAAAAAAAAAAGACACAGTCCCTCCTCTCTGTGAGAGTAGATACATGTATACATGTGTACAAGTATACAAGGTAGGGAGTAATGAAAACAGGGGGGAAATTCAAAAAGCTTTAAGAAATTTTGAGGATGAAGAGAACATTTCAGCTGGGGCTGATAGTGGGGAATTAGGGAATGCTACATAGAAGAGCTGGAACCTGAGATAATCCTTGATAAAAAGAGAAAGATTCTGAAAGGCAGAGGTGAGAAGGGAATACATTCCAAGATAGCTAGGTAATATAGTGGATAGAGCATTAGCCTGGAATCAGGAACACCAGAGTTCAAATCTAGCCTGAGACACTTACTACTGGGCAAGTCACTTTACCCATGTTTGCCTCAGTTTCCTCATCTGTAAAATGGGGATAATAACAGAATCTAAGTCCCAGGGTTATTGTGAGGATCAAATGAGATAAAATTAGTAAAGTGCTTAGCACAGTGCCTAGCACATGGTAGGTGATATATAAATACTTATTTCCTTCCAAGCATAGAAGATGGCCCTTGGGAACGTATGCAGGAAGGATATGGTATATTAAGTTCACAAGCCAGCTGGAGGCTCAGTTTGTAGGGAACATAGAATGTGTGAAAAGGAGCAATGTGAACTAGTTTTGAAAGGCAAATTGGAATCCAATTTTGGAAGTCTTAAATTGTCAGGCTGAGTAGCAGAAATGTACATAGACCTTTCGGTAAAAGTTGCTCTTTGGAGGGTTCCTTCTTTTCTTTGGGTTCTTTCTATTTGGGGTTCAGGTTCAGGTTTATTTTCTTTAATCTTTTAATAAAGCTTTCTTTCTTTGAGTTTTTGAATCTCTTGCTTATAAAAAAGAGTTCGTGTCAGCATGCCAGGTAGAGCCAAATAATGATTTTCCCAGATTTTCAACCAGGGCAGGAATGGGTGGGGGTGGGAGCTAGGAAGGAGAGGTGGGGAGAATAATAAGTCAGAGAAGTGAGAAATATCAAAAGTCGGGTTGGGTCCATGATATTTGTAAGAGCCTCTGACATAAACTTATTATATACTTCACCAGGCTATAGATTTAGGGCATAGATCATAAAGGTTCCAACTCTTTTATTTTACGGACATGGATCTGAGGCCCAGAGAGAACAAGTTAGTAGATCAATAAACATTTATATAGCACCTACTACATGACAACTGTACTAAGTGCTGGGTATAAGGTAAAAGACAGTCCCTGCTCTCAAGGAGCTTATAGCCCAGTGGAGAAGACAACATGCAAACACTTATGTACAAAAGATCTATACAGAGATACATGGGAAATAATCATCAGAGGAAAGGCACTAGAATTAAGAGGAATCAGGAAAAGCTTCTTGCAGAAAGTGGGATTTTAGCGGGCATACAAAGGAAGCCAGGAAGTAAAAATGCAAGAGAGAGCATTACAGGAATGGAGGAGCCAAGAAATAGAGTGTCTTATTCAAGGAACAGCAAGGAAACACTGAATCAAATATGGGAGGGCTATGTGGTTCAAAAAGTTGGGGAATGGGGAGGGCAGGGTAGAAATAGATTATGAAAGGCTTTGAACACTGTCAGGATCCAAGACCACTACTCTCTTTTTACTCCTATCTTTTTACCATTAGGAGACACCCTGTTTTCCAGAGCTAAGGCCTAGCAAGCAGGCTGTGCCCTGAGCTTGGCATAACAATCCTTCGTGCTCACCCTCTGGATGAACTCTGCTGCAACTAAGTCACAGAACTGATGGTCCCCGACCTCGGACAAGCACCAACAGGCCCAGACATGAAGCCCTGCTATGACTGGACTTTTCGTCACTTGCCTCAGTGTTACTGTTGTGCCTCACCACGGGGGCTACACTTCACTTTTTGATCCTTTTCTAGACACAGATATATAAATCAGGGTTTAGCCCCACTGCTCGGGTCTTGTACTAGAAGAGGCCCTGATACACGTGTCTAATTTCTCTGCCCCAATGGAATAAAAAAAGCTTTTTGTTTTTAACCTGTGTGAGCTCTTTGATATTTCTGGAGTTAACAATGGTGGTAAAACCTCTGTGACTCTTTGGTCATTTGTTACCACAGTTGACAGTTTGATGGCAATATTGGGATCAGAAAGTGAATACTTACCTTCTGCCCTGCCCCCAATGCAAGCCAAAGCATGGTACCTACAGGTGCCCTTTGAGCTCCACTTGATTCACACTTGGAGAATGGCCATGGATTTATATTTAATTCTGTAGGGAAAAGGGTGATGTCCAGGTAGTAAGTAGCAAAGTCAAGATTCAAACCCATCTTCTGACTTCTAATCTGATGCCTTCCACTACATCTTACTCCCTCCTTATGTGATAATCTAAGCTCCCTGAAGAAAAATACAAGCAGTCACCAGTTTATGAACCTTCAACTTATACCCATACATAGAAATACTCTGCTACCTTGCTCCTACCCCTATGATATTCATATTTTTAGGAATCCAAAAATATTCATTGTCTCTTGGAATATATCAGCAGGCACAGAGCTATTCAGTTACCTAACTGTAAAATGTTTCACAATCTGTAAAATTAAAAATTGATTTTACTTCCATTTTGCTAAGATTTAATCAAGGCAGATTTAATATTCCCATTTGAGATTCCTTCTCCTGGTCAACTTCATCCACCACCCACATCCCAGAGAAACTTACCTAAAAGATTAAGCTTTTGTTTTATGATTACCTCCACCTTTGTAACCCCACCCATCACCCACTTTCCAGAGAAACTTGGTCAAATCTCATCAATTTAAAATATGGTAGCAACTCCTATCAACTGCTTCTACTCCCATTTCCTGGAAACCTTTGTCTTGTGAGTCAAATCACATATCTTGGCTGTGATTAAGGGAGTTTCAGAAGGGAAAGTCCAAATGATATTATCTTAATCCTATGTCATTGATAGCCATTCAGAAGAAACATCTAGGTTTCTTGAGATTTTTTTGTCCTTTCATCTTTCTATTTGTTATAAAAGACCCTGTCAGCCCTCACTCAAGGTCTTTGGTCATTGAGAGAGGCCACTGACCAAATTTATTCGTTGTGGCTCAGTCATTCAGTCCCATCTGAGCAGTCGTGACCCTATGGACCGAAGCACATCAATACTGTCCGTGGAGTTTTCTTAGCAAAGAAACTGGAGTGGTTTGCCATTTCCTTCTCCAGTGGATTAAGGCAAACAGAAATTAAGTGATTTGCCCAAAGTCACATAGTGTTTAAGATCAGATTTGAACTCGTGTCTTCCTGACTCCAGGCCCAGTACTATATCCACTGAGTCACTTAGCTAGTAGCCTAACTAATAAACTGATCATGCTCAAAATCTTCTCTCAAAATCTCTAATTTGACAAATCCCCTAAGTTTTTCCCATCCTGTTTTTTCCTAATTCTTCTTTTCCAGTTAGTCTCATTTGCTCTTTAATGTGAAGCTCAGGCTCTGACCCCAATGTGGTCAATGTTCATTATTCTCCCTAAAAGAAGCAGTGGTTTCTCTCCCACCTAAAGTGATACTGAGAGAAGACTGGAATATCTCTAACATGTACTGAGAGCTGAGATGAGCCACACTAATAGGATGAATCGCCCCCAAAAACCTAAATTTCTCTACAGAACTACAACCATACCAATTCTCCCCTCAAAAGAAATATATTTAATTAATTCCAACTAAATTGACACAACTGAATTTATATATTTATCAAATGCATAACTTCTGGAATATCATTACATTCTCAGACCATAACTAATATTCCATTTAGTTTTAATTCCCACCTTGAGGTCATTGAGATAGATCAGGGACTTTTCTTCTATGGGCTGCTTGAAAACCACCCTCAAATATCAGTTCAACCACATCACATTTTTCTTGAAACCCCACCCAAGAAACTCAGTCTAGATTTTAAATTCGACAGTTTCTTTTTGGACTTTAAGATTCACAATCAGCTGGCCACATCCTATCTGTGTTCTTATACCCAACTATAGTCCATTTCATGTCATACATTTTAGACTTATAAACTGATTTCTGGTACCCTCACGACGTTTTCCCTCCCCACCCTCCACCTCTCTGCATCATCATTTTCCTTTAGTTATCTTTATACTCAAAGCTAAGAATAGGGGCCCCTTTTCTCATTTGCAAAATTATCTCTCCCACCCTTAAAGTTTCATTTCAAAAACAACCTGTGGTATGTTTATCAAATCTGTGCAGGACCCAAAACAATGAAAGATAGCTAATTTTTTGAATAATAGAAATAAGGTTCAAAACTGAAAGCATAAACACAAATGAGACTTGTATGTAATGTTAAAGTGACCCAGCAACCAGCCTGACCAGGGAATGAGTATAGAGAGAAAGGATCCTAGGAAGACAGTGGAAAAGGTCAGATAACTTTCATCTCTCCAAATTTCCTCCACAAAAAAAAGGCAGAACATCAGCTCAGAGTGAAAGTAGAGCAGCAGAAATAAACAGGAGTTAGGGTAAAGCAGTTGTCCTCTTAAGACAACTTGAGAAAACCCCAGGAAAAGGCTCTAGGGGTGGTGGTTCAGCCTGAGTGAAGTGCAAGGACCAACTCCACTGAATCAATAAACAGCAAACCCTGGGGGCAGCTGGGTTGGGAGGCAGCCTCAGACACAGGAACTTTCACCTCCTGGACAACGTGGGGGTCTAATGGTTGAGTAGAAGATGGAAGGACATTCCACTGTTGAGGGACACAAAGCACAGCTGTGCTGGCCTGGTGTGGTCTGAGCTGTGGTTGCAGAGAAAGAGCTAGCATACACCTGGTAAGTACAGTAGCAGAGATGCAAGGACCCTGCTGGCTGTGGGCACTTGCAGGAGAGCAGAGTCCCTGTTCCTAGGCAGAGAGGACAGCTGTAGTTTGCAGTCACCAGAGGGATCACAGGGAGCAAGAACATTTTTAGGACAGCATGGCTGGGAGCCCTAACTGTGGCTTAGAGGAGGAGAGGAATCCCTGAGGTTGAGCCCCTGGACATAAAGGGTGATACCATAAGCATAGTAAAAGAGTATGGAGTAGTTTATTTGTCAGATTTATGGATAAGGGAAGAACTTAGGACCAAAGAAGATATAGAGAGCATTACAAAATGTAAAATAGATAATTTTGATTATAAAATTAAAAGGTTTTTGCATAAACAAAACCAATGCAACCAAAATTATAAAGAAAGCAGATAATGGGGTGGGGGGATTTTGTAACAAGTATCTCTGATAAAGACCTCATTTCTCAAATATATAGAGAACTGGGTCAAATTCAGAAAAATACAAGTCATTCCCCAATTGATAAATGGTCAAAGGATATGAACAGGCAGTTTTCAGACAAAGAAGTCAAAGTTATCTACCATTATATAAAAATTATCTAAATCATTATTAATTAGAGAAATGCAAATTAAAACAGCTTTGAGGTACTACCTTCACACCTATCAGATTGGCTAATATGACAAAAAAGGAAAATGTTGGATGTCGGAGGGGATGTGGTAATACTGGGACATTAATGCATTGTTGGTGGAGTCACGGACTGATCCAGCCATTCTGGAGAGTGATTTGGAACTATGCCCAAAGCATTATAAAACTATGCATACCCTTTGATCCAGCAATACCACTGCTAGATCTATATCCCAAAGACATCAAAAGTGGGGAGGGTGGTCGAGAAAGGACCTATTTGTACAAAAATATTTATAGCAGCTCTTTTTGTGGTGGCTAAGAATTGGAAATCAAAGGAATGCCTATCAATTAGGGAATGGCTAAACAACCTGTGGTATATGATTGTAATGGAATATTATTGTGCTATAAGAAATGACAAGCAGGATGATTTCAGAAAACCTGGAAAGACTTCCATGAACTGATGCTTAGTGAAGTGAACAGAACCAGGAGAATGTTGTACATAGTAACAGCAATATCGTTTGATGAAGAACAGTAGTGTGAATTGCAAAATGAAAATTTTTGTTATATTAGAAAGGGTTTGTATAAATAAAACAAATGTAGCCAAGATCAGAAAGAAAGCAGAAAGTTGGAAGAAAATTTTACAGATTCTCAGATCAAGGTCTCATATCTCAAAAATATAAAGAACTTTGTTAACTATATAAGTCATTCCCCATTTGATAAATGGTCAAAGGATATGAACAGGCAGTTTTCTGATGAAGAAATCTAAACAATTTACAGTCATATTTTAAAATGCTCCAAATCATAATTGATTAGAAAAATGCACATTAAAACAACCTTGAGATATCATTTACACTGGCTAAAATGATTGAAGAAGAAAGTGACAAATGTTAGAGGGGATATAGAAATATTGGAACACTAATTCACCAATGGCAGAATTGTGAACTCATCCAACCATTTTCAAGAGCAATCTGGAATTATGCCCAAAAAGTTATTAAACCGCCTATACCTTTTGACCCAACAATATCACTACTAGATCTGTTTCCAAATATGATTAGGGAAAAGGGAAAAGAACTTATATTCTAAAATATTTGTAGCACCTCTTTTAGTGGTGGCAAAGAACTGGAAATTGCAGGGATGCCCATCAATTGGGGGATGATGGAACAAGTTGTGGTATATGGTTGTGATGGACAACTACTGTGCCATAAGAAATGATGAGTTTGATGATCTTAGAAAAACATGGATAAATTTGCACAAAATAATAAAGAGTGAAATTAGAGAAGCAAGAGAACATTGTATATAGTAACAATATTGTTTTAAGAACAACTTTGAGTAACTAAGTCATTTTGACTGCTATAAATACTCAAATTAAGGACATGTGAAGGAAGACACTATCTGCATCCAGAGAAAGAAATAATAAATAAATGTATGTATAAATGGTTTTACATATATATATATATATATATATATATATATACACACACATATATTATGTATGTATGTGTGTATGTGTGTGTACATATATATACATACATATATATTTGTGTCTAATGGTAGCCATCTTTAGGGCAGGGGGAGGGAAGGAAGAAAAATAGGAAAAAAAGAAAAAGAAAATTATAACTTTATTAAATATTAAAAAGGAATGACAAGTTGTACACAATAGATTTGCAGTTTCATGTATAATCATCTTTTTTCTCTTCTATTATGTTATGGAAATGATTGTTTTATTTCTTAAGTTCAGAATAAAATAAATAAAAATTTTTTTAAAATAAAATGTATTCTTTAAAACCACTATTTTTCTCTTAAACTGAAAGCTATTAGCATATATCCTTCTCTATGATGATTTTGTGGAATTTGTTTCTCTTCTATCTCCAAAAAGAAAGGGCACTAGATTCAGAATCTGAAGGTGTGGGTTCAGAAGTTACTTCCTAGCTAGCACTTCAACCTGGGACAAATCAATTTCCTTCTACCTTCACAATGAGGATAACATCTGCTCAGCCTACCTCATAAGGTTGTCATGAGGCTTCAATGAGTTAATTCACTGTAAAGAGCTTTGGCATCTTTAAAGTCTTGCAGAAAGAGGATCTAGTGTTCATTAGCTTTAATTCTTCGTTTAAGAAAAACGGGCAATTTGACTTTGGGGTGTTAACTCAAATGCAAAAGGGGAACATGTAATTCTGTTTAGAAAGAGTAACTGCTGAAAATGATTCAGCAAGTAAATCTCCCCTGGTTCCCTAAAGGAATCAGCTATAGACAACTGATGAGGTTAAAGACTAATTGCAGCAGCTGTGAAAAACTTCAGAGTTAGTGTTTTCCCAGTAGCCAATGAGAGCTCTTGAGCAGCTAGAAATATTTTCTCCACCTACCCTCTTTCCTCCTTCAACACACTCTAAGGTTGTCAGGAGTGAGCAACACATTCCAACTGTCAGACTTCTGAAGTGGAGCTATGAGAGCGGCTTGGAGTTGGCTCAGCTTTTGTCTTTTGACTCTGGCTGACTCAGCCAACATTTCCAGTGGTAAGATGAAAAGATACCCATTCTGAGGACCTCTTCTCTCATGTCTCTCATTTCTTCTCTGACCCACCTGGGCTTTCTTTGTGCAATGGCTACCATCTCGCCTTGTCTACCAGAGAGGCAGATAACTGTGTTTTTGTTTTTGTTTTTTCCCTCTGTGCTCTAATTTAACAAGTTTACTATGTGATGGCTTTTACTGACTGATAAACTTTCAAATTGTTCTCAACTGCATTCTCTCCCTTCTTCTCTATCACAAGAGTCCTAGATATTTCAATATGATACGTTTCCTTTGTGATCTTATATATTTTATTTTATGCATGTAAAGACATTCTGAGAAGGCATACCTAAGCTTCACCAATCAGAAAGAGAGTGTTTTACATGCAAAAAAAGGGTTAAGATCTCTGATCTAGCAAGTTGAGAGGTTTGTTACCATATATTTATAGAGACTGTGTGGTGCTGAGAAAAGAGCACCAAATGTGGAATTAGAAGACCTGGGTTGGAGTCCCAGATCTTCTATTAACTCCCTGTGCAACCTTTGGGGTAAGTCATTTCACTTTGCTATGCCTCAATTTCTTCATCTGTGAAATGGGAATAATGTGTGCATGGTTAAAGCTCAAATATGGCTCTTGAGAGGTAGTGGGTTACCTTTCAGTGGGGATCTTCAGGGAGAGACTAGATGACTACTTGTCAGGATGTGATAGAGGAGATTCTTATTCAAGCCACCTAAAGCTTGGACTAGGATCCTGGGATCATGCATTTAAAGCTGGAAGAAAGTTTAGAGACCCTTTAGTCATTTTACAGAAGTTAAGTGACTTGAACAAGGTCACACAGATAACAAATACTTAATACAGGATTCAAATTCAAGTCTCCAACTCCAAGTTCAATGCTGACCTCTGAAGTCCTAGGATTCTGGGACTATCTACTCCACAAGATCATTGTGAAAAAAAGAAATTTATAAACTGTGAACCTCTCTAGAACTGTGAGCTAGGCCATATTTACAGGAAACCTTTCTATATTAAATCAAGTTTGATTTGAAGATGGCTATGACCAGCTGATACCTACATAAAAGTCAGAACACTGAGTAACCAGTAGGCCAGAGCTCTTAACTTGGGGTTCATTTTATAAAAATATTGTTCAGTCAGTCAATAAATACTTAGTTAAGTATTTACTATGTGCCAAGCACTAGAGGCAAAAGACAGGCCCTGCCCTCAAGGAGCTCACAATGTAACCTGGGAGAGAAGCAAACAAATATGTACAAACAAGCTATATACAGGATATATGGGAAATAATTAAGAAAGGGAAGGCACTAAAATTAAGGAGGGGTTGGGAAAGGTTTCCTGTAGAAAATGAGATTTTAGTTAAAGGAAGCCAGGGAACCCTGTAGGCAAAGCTGATAATTTTATTTCAGCATACTTGGTTCCCTTGTTAATCCTATGCATGTTTTATGCATTTAAAAAATTGTTCTGAAAAGGGGCCCATTGGCTTTACCAGACTGCAGGCAGACCCAAGAGACAAAAAAAAAAAGTTAAGAATCTTCATCCTAAGGGAGATCTGAATAGTTTCTCTTCTTTCTAGAACTCATCAGTTGAGTAGCATCTTTCATCTGGACTGCCAACATTAGCCAATCCTACCAAAGAATCCACCTCTTCCTTCCTTCCCTACCCCACACTCCCCAGCCTTACTGGCTCTGCCAAAGAAAGCACTGAAGGCAAGCTTTCTAAGCTATATGTGCTAGTGAAACAAATGCAGGTTTGGATTACGTGTGCCTTTATGGCCATGCAACAGCTGTGGTTTCCTTTTGAGGTGAAGAGGCTTCAAAAATGCTGTTCTTCTTAACATGCTTGAAATTAGTGTTTCTGGAAACTTAAGGGGAAGCTTGAGAGCCTGTGTTCACAAAGTTTTTCTTCTGCATCATACAGACTGGGATGGCAAAGATCTTAACCTGGTAAAAGCAACCTAGGAGCCAAGAGATTCATGCTTCTTTAGAGATATATAGTTCTCTCTGAAATGTTGATTGTTCTTACCCTCATACTACCTGTTAAATTGTTGTTCAGACACTTTGAGCTATTTTTATATCTGATGGTTTCACCACCACCATCACCATGGCTCCAATACTTTAGCCAAAAGGAAGGGTATTAAAAAGGGTAGATAAGAGAGACTATATCCATCTGGGAAACTACAGTGAATGCAGATATCCAGAAGATTGGACGCATAAAACATATAGAAATCATGGTCCTTTGAGATCTCTCAATCAAATCCAATCATTTTTACAGATGAGAAAACTGAAACTAAGAAAGACAAAATCATTTGCCCAAGGTCACACAGGGCATTAGTTGCATTAGTTGCAGAGATGGGACCAGAATCGGTCACCTCATATACTCTCTGTGGGGTATTGTTACCTGAACAAATTTACCAACCTTTCTACCTCTCGCTGCTACTGGCTTATTTTCTTTTTGATTCTCTCTTCCAGATTCAAGACAAATCTAGGATATGGAAGTTTCAGACTTCATACATTATGAAAATTCTCTCTAATCAGCTCCATAATATCTCTCTCCTTTGGACTAACTTCCCTTCTTTCAATACCAAACTATATGGGCTTGGACACAAATCATTATAAATGACCATATCCTTTAAAGCAATTTAAAATAGCATAGGGAATCGATGTGGTAGCACACACCTCTTGTCTCTGCTGAGAAAGCTGAGGCTAGTGGGTCACTTGAGTTAGGGACTTTTGAACTGCAGGAGAGCTAAGAAATGCTTATCCCACATCTGAATTAAGTCTAGTACCAATACTCTGAACCCTCTAGAATCTGCAAACCACCAGACTTTTTAGAAAAGGATAAACCAGTCCAGGTCAGAAAAATAGAGTAGGTTAAAGCTTCCAATGAGTCAACCAGTGAGTTGTCACTACGTTATCTGCCTGATAGGGAGACCTAGCTTCTAAATAATAATACTAACAACAACAACACCACAAGAATGCAAAAAAGCATTTAAAGAAATAAGTTCAGGGGCAGCTAGGTGGCACAGTGGATAGAGCACCGGCCTTGAAGTCAGGAGGACCTGAGTTCAAATCTGACTTCAGACCAAACACTTGACACTTACTGGCTGTGTGACCCTGGGCAAGTCACTTAACCCCAATTGCCTAAAAAAAAGGAAAAAAAAAGAAAAAGAAATAAGTTCACATTTGTATGCTTAATGACTGAGGAGGTAGGGATCAACATCTTTTCTTCCTCTTCCTCCCTCCTGTCAGAGGGGAAATGGAAAGTGAAATAGTCAGATGTATAAAGATGTCCTGAGGGTTTTACCTGTTAGCTTTTCCCCTAGCCATGGTGGGGCAGCACCCCATAGAAACAGAGGAAAGACAGGCATTATAGACTGAATGCCAAACTTCGTTAACCCCTAGTCTGCCAGCCTATTCAACTGTACCTCTTCTCATTTCTCTCTCTCTCTCCTATATATTTGGAGATACATACTGTCCTATACCATAAGGTCCAAGTCTGCTGCTTTCCCAATTTTATGCCGCAGGGAAAGTGGTCAGTCCCCCAATTCCCTACTAGCACTGTCTTTCCTCACTTCCATCTTTCCATGTGACTTCTCCCCAACTCAGCCATATTCCTTCTCTCCCATTTCCTTTCCAAGGCCAAAAGATCTCAGACTTAGCACTCCAGGTAAAACGTATGCACACCCTTACACAGATATTCATCCCTCCCCAGCCTACCAACTATCTATGACATCTCTGGATGGGAAAAGAGCTATATGTGTGTATGACTGTATGTAGCCTACTCTGGGTGCTATACACATGACTAGTGTGATAAACGGGTCTTTTACCAGTGTCAGAATCATTTTGCCCTAGATCAGAAGGTTGTGTCTTAAGAGATACCAATGGAGATTGAGGCAGGGTGGGGGGAGGAGGTAGTCATCCTATCCTCCAGTTCCATGATTTTCAGCTATTGTTGTTGAGTCATTTTTCAGTCATGTCTGATTCTTCCTGACCCCATTTAGGATTTTCCTGGCAAAGATACTGGAGTGGTTTGCCATTTCCTTCTCTAGCCCGTTCCATGATCACCTCCCTGAAATTATGGCCTGCTGAGCCTGAACAAAATGATACAACTCTATTCTTACCTTTGATATGTTGATAAGCAGTGAAATCAAATCCCTAAGGAGCACATAACATTTAATTTCTAATTCATTGCAAAATAGACTTATTCTTGCTTAGTAGCTGGCACTATTAGTCCTTGTCCCAATTTAGCACTTAACATTCACCTGAGTATTCATCTTTCAAAAATAGACACAGTATGGATTAACTGTTCCACTTTAGCTGGATGAAAACATTTAGGTGAACAAGGAAGGTCAAGCTATCCCCAGTCATTCAAGGGCTTATTATACCAAGCCTTCAGGCTTCTCCTTCTGGTTCCTACTGACTTCCCTCTGTCCATTTTTGCATCTTGTTAGTGACTAGTGATGTATTCTATACAGTAGCTGATTAACAAATGTTTGTTGTACTATGCTGTACCTATTTACCAGAGATATTCTCAGGAGCTCACACTCAGGGCAGATGGAAAGACCTAGAGTTGTAAGGGTGCTGCATCAGGATGCATAACAAGGCAGAGGAGTCATTAGCTTACATCAGCAGGTTAGATGACAGTGCTAAGGGTCTGCACGCCACAAAAGCTGGGCAATAGGTAAGGCCCAGAGGACCTTAGGAGATAGTATCAATAGAGATATAAAGGCCCAGTGGTCTTCTGTCTCACCTGAAAGAAAAGAGTTGGTGACTCATATAGCATCCAATTCAAACAGCCCAGGTGGGTTCTGAGCAGCCTGGGACAGGGGAGAGGTTGTGAAGGGGGAAGGGAAGCAGAAGGGGCCATGGCTAGAAGGGTCTTAGAATCTGGAGCACTAAAAAGTTAAGTTATTTGCCCAGGGTTGCACAGCCGATATGTATGAGGGAGGGCTCCAACCCAGGTCTTCCTGGCTCTCAGACTAGCTCTCTAACAGATATCGTGCTGCTTCTCATGCCTATGTACTTTTGGATAAAAGTAAATAAGCATATACTAGGTAAATGGGGAATAAGGGAATTGGACACCAGAAGCTCAGAGGATCAGGAAAGTCAAGGTAAAAGGTATCTCTAGGGCACGGTTCTGAAGGGCACAAGAGGTTCTTAGAGGTAGAGGAAGGGCACTTTCTGGACATGGGATTCACCCAATACAAAGGCACGGAAAGAGTGTGTGGGAAGAACAAGTCAAGAAAAACAGTCGGACCAGACCGCAGATTGCAGGAGGGGAAGGAACATATAATAAGGACGGAAAGGTGAGTTGGGGCCAAGTTAAGAAGGGCTTTAAAAACTGAACAGAAGCTCTGATAGTTGATCTTAGAAGCAATAGAAGCCAGTGGAGCTTGAGTAAAGGAATGACTTGGTCAGATTCCCACGTAGGAAATTCCCTTTGGCAGCTGTGTGAAGAATAGACTAAAAAGAAGAGAGACTTGAGGTAAGGCTAGTTCTGGCCTCAGGAGGCTTACAGTGTAGTTGGTAGGTTCAGACATCAACACAGATGGCTATCAAAGAAGTGTAAAGTGCAATGTGAGATTTAAGGGGAGAGGTCTTTACTAATTGAGCATAAATCAGAAAGGACTTCAGGAGGAGGTACCACCTGAGATAGGCCATATTTTAAAAGATAGCAGGAGATGAGCAGATAAAGATGGGAAAGATGCCATTCTAGGAACAGGGTCTACCAGGGTGGGGAACCTGCAAGGCCCAGATTTGTCCAGTTTGGGTAAAGCATCAAGGTAGGGAGGGGAGTAATAAGTAAAGCTGGAAAAGTGGGGTGACCGGGTTGGGGGGGCCACAAGGGGAGTGTGAACTTCTTTTGGAGGTTGAGTGAGCCACTGATTATCTTTGAATGAAATGGCCTAACTAATTCTATTCATCAAACAGATTATAGAGAAGAGTGATCACTTAAAGAAGGCTATTTCAGTAGTACAGATAAATGGTCTGAGCTTCTACTAATGGGGTGGTAACAGGAAATGAGAGGAGAGGTCAGGTGTTAAAATCACTGGGACTTAGTAACTGAATGTGAAAGGTGAGGGAAAGAGGAAAGACCAAAAGAACACCAAACTTGTAAACATGGGAGACCCAATAGATGGTGGCATCAGATAAAGAGGGTTGATAAGGGAAAGTGCATGATGTGGAAAAGAGAGCATTTGATTTGGAATCAGAAATCCTGAATCTGAAAGTTACAACCTTAGACAAGTTAATTAATCTCTCTGTACCTCAGTTTCCGAATTTTTAAAATTAAGGGATTAGAGTTCTTTTCAAACTTTAAATCTATGATTCTAGGAGTTCTTTTCAAACTTTAAATCTATGATTTTAGGACTTTGTCCTGTATTTGTCCTATAGAGAGAGACAGAGAAAGATTGAGACAGACAGAAAGAGAGACAGAGATAGATTGACATACATATTTGTATAGACAGATAGAGATAGAGATACCCATCTCTGTCTCTCTATACATTTTTTATGCCTAGTTTGCATGTTGTCTCCCCCATTAGACTCTTAGCTTCTTGAGAATGACTGTTTTTTGCCTTTCCTTCTATTCCGAGTAGTTAGCATTGTCTGAACTACATAGTACGTGTTTAATTAAATGTTTGTTGACTGACTAAATGACCTGCCTTTTACAGGTCAGAGAACCAAGTTACAAAGAATTAAAGCTTCTTGCCTGAGGGCCCAGACCTCAGTGATGGGAAACCAGAGTCAACTAGAGCCCCAGTCTCTTGGTTTCTAGTTCTTTACCCTTTTTATTCCCTGGGCTACCTGCCATTTAGCATAAGTTATTGAGCTTCTACCCAGCCCAACAAGAACTGTACTAGTTCCTATTCATTATCTGAATTGAAAACAGAGGCACAGTTTGAAAAGCTTCTCTACTTAAACTAGAGCTATTGCAACAACCTTGCTTGTGACGCAGAGTCAATTATCATTAAAACCACATTGGGGGCTGGTATTTGTTATAGGAAGAAGGAAAAAAGTGTTCAAGCCCTTCCACAAATGAATCATAGACCTTTGAGATAATGGGGGAGATTGAGTGGCCATCAACCTCCCCACCACCACCACCACCACTACCACCTCCTGTCAGAATGGTTGGTTTATGACAGTTATCTAGTCAGATAATTCAGTCACAGGAATTCCATATTAAGCACACAGAAGTCCAGTGTAGATATACTCACTCTGTCTCCGGTGAACTTTTTTTTTCTCCTACTATTCATATTTATTCACTAGCTTCCTACAATTTGTGGTGTCATACTTTCATATGAAAGAAAGGCAAGGTAGATGGCATCTTCTAGATCATATTAGTCTAACCATAACACTGAGGCCCAAAGAAGTCAAATGATTCACCCAAAGCCACACAACCTAGGGTATAAGGGTGAGAATCCCATGTTTAGAGCCAAGAAACTTGGGTTCAAATCTTAATTTTGTTATTTGCTAGCTGTATGACTTTGCACAAATTGTTCAACCTCTCTAGGCAATAGCTTTTTTTTGTTTGTTTGCTTATATTTTCCATCTATAAAATGGGAGTGATAATCTGTACCTGATAGAGTTGTTGTGAAGATTAAATGAGATAATGGATATAAAGCCCCTAGTATAATGTAAGATACTATAATAAATAGGAGCACTACATGGTGCAGTAGATAGAGCAGTAGGCCTGGAGTCAGGTAGACTCATCTTCCTGAGTTCAAATCTAGACATTCACTAACTTGTGACCCTGGGCAAGACACTTAACCCTGTTTGCCTCAGTTTCCTCATCTATAAAATGAGCTGGAGAAAGAAATGGCAAACCACTCCAGTATCTTTGCCAAGAAAATCCCAAATGAGCTTATAAAGAATGAGACGTGACTGAATTAAACAGCTTTTACTCATGATAGAACTGGTATCCCTAATTCTAGTCCTATACATTTTAATTTGTTCAATCAGAAAATTGGGAATCCTTCAGGTTTCAACTGTTATAGAAGACAAGAACTACATTAGTCAATATCACCTAAGTATTCCTTAGTATACCAAAGCCATCCTTTGTGGCTTAAACTTTGAATCTATGAATTGCTCCTATTCTTTCCCTGAGTCTTTGAACAGGAAAGTATACAAATTAAACTTTGTTCATCTCCTATTACCATTGTTGCTGGGTTTTTTTTTTAAAGACAAACATTTGTTCTTTCCCGACTATTAGAGAATCTAATTTTTCCTGGGGCATCTGGTTAATAAGTTTAAACAATGACCCTTTTGCTGCCACAATGGCCCCCAAGGAAACCTTGAAAAGTGACCCACAACTTTGTGTATTTGTGTGTGTGTGTGTGTGTGTGTGTGTGTGTGTGTGTGTGTGTGTGTGATCACCCAGATCTTTCATAAGCATCTTGAGTAGCAACTCTGACACTGGGCTCAAAATCTTAGCGGGAAAGGTGGAAGGAATATATATTGTTTGTGTTCTTTCTCCCTGACCCTCTTACTAATAAGCAATTTGGTCTCTGATTCTCAAGGTTTAAAATCAAATTCTGGTTTGATTCGATTGATGTTGTCCTGATAGATCTTTAACCATGAGCTATTCCTTTATAGGTTTTCTCTGACATTTAATATCAGAACTGATCATAGCCTGGCTGGGTTCTTTAAACTATCTGGAATTCCTTAGAAGGCTGCGAATCTCAAACATTTTTTCTGGTAACTTCTCTTCTACCTCACTCTAATCCTATCATATTATCTGGTCTTCACAGGGACTTTTCACACTCTCCCACCATATATATATATATATATATGTATATACATACATCATATGTGTATATCCTGTGCGACATGCCTATATACGTGTGTGTGTGTGTGTGTGTGTGTATAATTTGTCTTTCACATCCACCATCAAATGCTTATTCTGGGTATTCAGGTCTAATTTCTGGAGCCCTCTAAACTACCCACTCCATGTTCTCTCTTTCCAATAGCCCTTCTTCCTCCTTCTACCTTTGTTCATCATGTATACATCACACATGCATGCATGCACACATGCACATGTGCGTGTGCTCATGTGTGTGCACGCGCGCACATGCACATATACACGTGTGCGCGCGCGCGCACACACACACACGCTAACATTAGGTTGGAGAGGAAGCCATAAGAGCCAGTGATCATGAAACAGAATTTTTCTCTCTCTCTCTCTCTCTCTCAGAAAAATAAGCAGTGCTACAGCTGGGCTCAAGATGTTTGTAGTGTTAAAGAATGAGAAGGTAAAAGGTAACATTTGGTAGCACTAAAGGCTGAGAATGTGTCGAGACCTTAGGATACTTGAAGACAAGTTGACTTAAGAAATGGAGATTTTGTTATTTAGGCAAGTCAAAGGTCCTCGTAAACCAAGACTAATGGGAAACTTCTATTTTTAATCAACAAGCATGTAATGAGTACAGTGGGAAGCATGGTTGGCCAAAGCAAATTCAACTTTATCTGCACTGCTTTCTTATTGACAATACCAAGGAGTTGAGACTTCATCAGTGGTGGCAGTCTGTCTGCTAGCATGGATTATGAAACTAACACGGATCATGGTTTGATCCATTGTGTTTAACAGTTCCTGTGAGAGAGAAAAAAAAAACCCTGTCTACAACCAAACTGGTAGTCAGTTTCTCTCAGCTTAAGTAGGCTGCTCCCTGGATAAGAGACACAGGCCCATACTGAAAGCCTTTCTAACTCAGTAGGAATTATCAGAACTTGTATATAACTAAAGCTTTCATCAGTCTAGGGTCACCTCCACGCCATGATAAGACACTGGATCATGAGATTAGTCCCATGTACTGACTACTGAAGCACAGTGATAATTCCCAGACAACAACTATATCATTAATTGGTCTATGGCTGAATGTGAGACAAACCGCCAACCTTTTTACGCCAGGCTTATCACAAATTATTTTTTGGGCAATGTATGATGCTAGAAGGCACTTTAGAAGTCATATTCTGCAACTCTCCCATTTTATAGACAAAAATACTGAGACAATGGGGGCAGCTAGATGGTGCAGTGGATAGAGCTCTGGCCTTGGAGTCAGAAGGACCTGAGTTCAAATCCAGTCTCAGACACTTGATACTTACTAGCTGTGTAACCCTGGGCTAGTCACTTAATCCCTATTGCCTCACAAAAACAAACAAACAAAAAAATACTGAGACAAAAAAGTCACCAATTGCATAGATAAATGACCATGAGTTTATCACCAGTGAAGTTTGAGAATCTGCTGTAAAAAAAAAAAATACAATGCTTGCTTTCCCACCGCTTTCCTGCCTCATTCAGGTAGATGTGATTATATGTATATAATCAATCAACCAACAGGCATTTTTTTGCCTATACACAACAACATCCATTGGTGAATTTATTAGATGTAACCTATTTCAATGTTGCAATATACATTGCTGCAGTAGAAAAGCAGGAATAGCATAACAGATAGAGAGGCAGAACTTGATTCAAATCCCATCTGTTACACACATTAGCCAGTTGTTCACCTAGAAGTCACTTAATTCCTTTTTTTTAGCCCATATGTTTTTTTAAGTTAGTTATTTTTAGTTTTCAACATTCACTTCTATAAGATTTTGAGTTTTAAATTTTCTTCCCCTCCCTCCTCTCCCCCCTTCCCAAGATGGTGTGCAATCTGATATAGGCTCTACATATTAAACACATTTCCATATTAGTCACGTTGTAAAGAAAAATTAGAACCAATGGGAGGAACCATGAAAAAGAAGACAAAGACAAAACAACAACAAAAAAAGAGAGCAAGTAATATGCTTTGATCTGCATTCAGACTCCAAAGTTCTTTCTCTGGATGTGGACAGCATTTTCCACCATGAGTCTTTTGGAATTGTCTTAGATCATTGTATTGCTAAGAACAGCTAAGTATCAAAGTTAGTCATTGCACAATGTTGCTATTACTGTGTCCAGTGTTCTCTTGGCTCTGTTCACTTCACTCAACACCAGTTCATGTAAGTCTTTCCAGGTTTTTCTGAAATCTGCCTACTCATCATTTCTTTCTGTGTGTGTGTGTGTGTGTGTGTGTGTGTGTGTGTGTGTGTGTGTGTGTTTTAAATGTTGGAGGCAATGGGGGTTAAGTGATTTACCCAGGGTTCCACAGCTAGCTAGTAAGCATCTGAGGTCACATTTGAACTCAGGTCCTCCTGACTCCAAGGCCAGTGTTCTATCTACTGTGCCACCTAGCTGCCCCTCTTATATTTCTTATAGAACAATAGTATTCTACTACATTCATATACCACAACTTATTCAGCCATTCCCCAATTGATGGGCATCCTCTCAATTTCCAATTCTTGGCCACCACAAAAAAAGCTACTATAAATATTTTTGTACATGTGGGTCCTTTTCCCATTTTTATGATCTCTTTGGGATACAGAGCTAGAAGTGGTATTGCTGGACCAAAGCGTATGCGGTTTTATAGCTCTTTGAGCGTAGTTCCAAATTGCTCTTCAGAATGCCAATGGGCATTTAAGGACCTTCTACATACCTGGCCTTGACTAGGTGGTGAGATACAAATACAAACAACAAGACAATCCTTACTTTCAAAGAACTTACTTTTTGTAAGAGTAACAATATGTATGTATGTAGAATAAATACAAGGTAGTTGGAGAAGGAGGATGCTAACTGTTTAAGGGATCAGGAAAGGCTTAATGTTGAAGGTAGTACTTGAGATGTATCTTGAAGGAAAAGAGGAATTCTCTTTGTCGTAATGGTGAGGAGGGAGTGAGTGCATTCCAGACATCAGGGACAACTAATGAAAAAGCAAGGAGATGAGAGACAGCACTGTGTGTGAAGAACAGAAAGGACAGATTGCACCAGAGTGATGAAAGAGGAGTATGAAGGATGAGGCCAAGCTGAAAAGGGGTTTACATTTTATTCTAGAGGCAACACAGAACCAGTGAAACTTATTGAGCAGGAAAGTAACATGGTCATGTCTGTGTTTATGGGAAATCACCTTGGTAGCTTTATGGAAGATGGATTGGACCAATTTGGAAGCCAATGCCATAGCCTAGGCAAGATGATATAAAGGCCTGAATGAAGGTGGTACCTGAGTGAGTAAATATAAGGATTCAGACTAAAAGATTTTGTAAAGGTAGAAACAGCAAGGTTTGGCCACTAATTTGATATGTGATGAAGGGCTGTGATAAGTAGAAAACAACACCAAGATTGTAAACTTGAGTAAGTAGAAAAAGAATGATGCCCTTAATAGTAATGAGGTAGCATTGAAAGAGAAATATGGTTGGAGGGAAAGATAGTGAGTTCTGTTTTAGACATACTGAGTTTGAAATGTCCAATAGATGTAGGACTGAGGGCAGAGACCAGTATCAGATGCATAAATCTGTAAGTCATCTGTATAGAGAAGATAAGTAAACCCATTGAAATTGATGAAGTTGTCAAGAAAGTGTGTAGAAAGAGAAGACACAAGGACTGAAGACAGAGCCTTGGGGTACTCCCATACTTAAGGTACAGGACCTCTGACTCCAGGGAAAAAAAAACTTCATAATATGGCTCTGTTCCTTCTGGTCTGACTTAGTTTATGTTATCCCCTTCCCATACTTTGTTCCAACCAAAGTGGACTCCTCAATTTGGCATTCCATTTCCTATCTCCATGTCTTTTCACAAGCCATCTTCAATGTTTATAATGTACTTCCTCTTCCCCTCTCTCCTGGCTTCCTTCAAGACTTAGATCAGTTACTTCTCCTATGCAAAAATATTTCTAATCCCCTAGATGTTAGTATTCTCTCTCTCCTAAACTATCTGGAACTGTATTGACTTATTTGTAAAAAAGTTGTGGCCCCTGCTACCACATTGAAGGGAAAGACTCTGCTTGGTTTTGTCCTGTTTCTCTGATGCCTAGGAAGTTCCTTCCGCATACTTTGGATCTGCAATTTCATCAATATTCCCTCTAACAGTGTAGATGAGAGAGGTGTCAAACATGCATGGCCCACAACACTCCAGAAATCCTGAACCAGTTTAAAAAATAATTGGGAAATATTTAACAAAGTAAATAAAAACACAAATAGTACATAGATAATGTTAACATGTGGTTTTCTAAGTCAATATGTGGCCAACAGGGCTCCTTACATACAGCTTAGTGGCCTATTTGAATTTGATAGCACTGCTATATTGACATGCATATATATACATATGCATATATATGTATTTATGTGTATGCATGTACGTGTGTGTGTTATAACACATCCACATCTTCTCATTTCCTTGACCCTTATTCATTTCTGTATAGAAACCCTTCATGGAGAGGTCTACCAGACATTCTGGGGGCCCTCCTCTAGGTCTTTATATATTTCATAGCTACCATTAGAACACCTAGGCCATTCATCATTTATTCCCCACTTTTCTATGGGACTAGCCCATCTTTTTATGGTCCTAAGTTTCCCAGACATCATTTATATCTCTCTCCTCTGCTTCTTTATCAGTAACATATTCTGGCCTACTCATGTCCACCATGCAGCTCTTCATGCATGTCCACCACAAAGTGAACTTCATTTTCAACTATTCAGAGACTCTAATACTCCATTATTTGCAACCACAAAGCATCACCAGAAGAAAAAAAATATTAACGATATGAGTCTTTTTGTTTCAGGGAAAAGCTTGGGAACATGAAAAGCACTGCATATTTTTCTAAAGGCAAACCATTCTACTTTTCCCCTTGGAATCAATTCTGGACCCATCCCATTATCCACTGGCAATGTCTGTCCAAGATATATGTACTAATGGATGAGCTCTATGGGGCTATCACTCCAACAGTATATAAGAATTAGGAATATAATAGGCATCCTTCATCCATTTGGTTTTTCCTCTAAGGATAGTTGGTCAAACTGTTTTGAATGACTTAAATGTTATTTAGGAGGTTCTGCAGTGTTCTTTTGCTCAATGACATCAGCAGAATGTCATCTGTAAACAGACACACCCAAAGGACCATACCAACCCTCTTTGATTTGGCCTCTGTGTGATGACGGTGGCAAACAACTTTTACAAGCATGCATCTCCTTGTTTTACGCCTCATTTGATATTAAGATCCAGAGGGTCATCAAACAAAGTAATCTCTCTTGTTGAATCTGTCAAGGAATCCTGTATGACTTTTACATATGTATGGAAATTGCATTGTTGAAGGGAAACTTTAAGATGATATTTTGCTCTACCTTCATCAAGGCTGGTCTCAATGCACCTGTAAATTATTTTCATAAAGAATTTTTAGAGATGAGAAAGTAGGCATATGAGTTATCAGCTAATGATATCAGCTAAGATTTTTTCCAAGCATTGGGCATCCTCCTTTTACTCTTCTATCTTAGGACTAGATCCCTCAACACTCTATAACTTAGAACTTCACTCAAGGTCTTTGCTCCAGTTCAGCTACTCTTCTTTTTTTTCTTTTATTTCTGCTTCCTTATTAAACACATCAGGGCTTATGACAAGAGTACAAAAGTGACTGTACTGTCAGAGATGGAGAGAAGCAATATTGACAATTATTTCTACATTTTTTTATCCATTTTTCTTCCAATTTCATCCCTTAATGACCCTCATGATGATTTGGCTTGGGTTGGGTCTCTTGCCAAGCTTTCTGAAAACTTGCTTTTTCTTTGACTGCTCATAGTGATGAAGTACTGCTCATAATAATCCAACTTCCTACATAAGATTTTACAAACAGTTTTGTATCTTAAACTAGTGTTGCCCTTGACTGCTATATCTCTCTGCTTGACAAAGATCAAGTGTTTGCTGACTGACTCTAGGGCCCAGGGGTGCATAAGCTACGGCCTGGAGGACACATGTGGCCCTCTAGGTCCTTCAAGTGCAGCCCTATGACTGAATCCAAACTTCACAGAATAAATCCCCTTAGTAAAAGCATTTGTTCTGTAAAACTTGGACTCAGTCAAAAGCCACAACCAAGGACCTAGAAGGCCACATGTAGCATCAAGGCTGAAGGTTCCCCACTCCTGCTCTAGGTTCTTTTTGGTGTCTTACTTCTCCTAAACTTGCTTAGGAAATGATGACTGTACATGTTACCCATTTCTTATTTTCTATTGTCATCAATACACACAATATGACAGATATTTTGCTTCAATTCAACAGAAATGTTGCTTCAATTGTTCTCCATATAACCTCGTTTTTATTTCTTCTGGCATGGTATTAGAAGCACCTCGCAAATAGTAAATGCTTAATAATAAATTGAAATTTAGAGAGGCACAAAGTCACCATGAAAACAGTGATAATCTCGCTATAGGAATGAGAGATCAAAGAGACAGAAGAAAACATCTAGTCCATCATCTTTTACAGATAAGGAGCCTGGGGCACAGAGAGAAGTCCAGGATCACACAGGTAGCAGAGATAGGGTTTGACTCCTTGAACTAGTCTTCTTTCCATTATATCATACTGCTTCTTCATCTTGGGGTATTCTACCAGCACCTCAAATATAAATATCTAAAACCTAACTTAACATCTTTCTTCCATATAGCTGTTTTTCCTTACAATTTTTCTAGTTCCATTAATGACACTGCTGTCTTCCTAAACCCCCACCCCCACTCCCACTCCCGCCAGATATGTTGCCCATATGGGAGGATATTCCTGATCAGGTATAGGTGGGACTAGATGATAATCTCTGGGGTCCCTTCTAATTCTGAGATATTGAACTGAGAAAGAACTTCCCTGACACAATACAAAATTACTTACTTTCTTCTTTTACCTCTACACATATGCGTGAGCAGCATAAAATATAAAAAAGGACAAAGATGCCTGAGTCTGCAAGGAAGTTACCAGTTGTCAAATATCTCTGGTGGGGAGAGGTGGTTAAGAAAGTGGCATAATAAGAGGAGATTCTGTCATCATTTCCTTTCATATGAATGGTTTCACAAGCTAGCGATCTAACTTCTAAGTGGGGGCTTTCCACCCACCCCATAGGCAATATTGAAAAGTCTCTAAAGAAGACCCTCTACTTCCCCCACCCTCAGAGCCGAGCACCTTCCTTTGTGAACTTAACACATATCTTGACTGACTGAAACCACACATTGGTACTCAAAGGCCTGCATTCAGGGTGGGTGTTAGGGAGTGCAGGGTTGAAACCAATATTTTTCCTTTCTATAGATGTTGATAAGGCTATGACAACCATAAAAACAACCAAAACAAATCCTTTTCTTGTGTTACGCCACCATTGAAAGAGCTTTATGTATCTAATGCTAAAAATTATAAAATCTACTTAGAGGGTACAGAGGGCTTGCTTAGGACCTCAGGATTGTCCAAATTTTCCCTTTTCAGCATGTTAGGCTTGATATCTAATTGAGGAAGGAGGATTAATAGTCTTGAATCCACATCACATCAAGACCACTTCAAGGTACTAAAAATGTTTAGCTTGGAGAAAAGATGAGAAGCAACACAGTGGGTGTTTTCAAGTACTCAAAGAGTCTTCACATGCAATCTTTGAATATTGTAACTGATCAAGGGTGTCGAGTTAAGAAGCATTTATTAAGCACCTACTATGTGCCAGATCCCATACTAAATGCTGAGGATACAAAGACAAAAAAAAAAAACCCTAGTCCTTGCTTTCAAGACCCTTATAGTCTAATGGAGGAGACAACAGGCAAGTAATAGATATAAACAAAATATATACAGAATAAACTGGAAATAATCTCAGAGGGAGGACATAAACATTAAGGAGAACTAAGAAAGACTTCCTGTAGAAGGTATAAAGGAAAGGAAAAAAGAAGAAAGTAAGTCCGATTCTTTCCATGGCTAATTCTGAATTTGTGAGCTTCTCAGAGAGACTAAGCCCACTACCACTGTTTTAGCTGGACATTGAAAAGCAGTCACCTGTAACTTCCCATAACCCAGAGGATCATCCCCCACAGATGGCGATTACCCATTAGGGATCATAGACTCAGATTCTGAGATAGAAGAGACCTTTAAAGGTCGTCAAATCCAACCCCCTCTTTTTACAAAGAAGGAAACTGAAAAGGTTCTGTGTCTTGCCAAGGTCTTCTAGATAAAAAGCAGTATAGTTGGAATTTGAAGTCAGGTCTTTTGACTACATATAGTGCTATTTCCACTAGGCCACACTGCCTCCCTGGAGTTGTCTTCCTGGCAAAACAAAGCATTTTGATTGTGGCATGACTTACTTACTGACTTAACTCTGAACTCTTCTGAATTAGTTTCTAGACTCTAAAGCAATAAGCAGGTGAACAGCATCCAGGTCCCTTTGTCCAATACTTCATATATTAAAGTGCCTTTTATTTCTCAAAGGCAAAACAGGGTCTCTAAATGAATTTCTCTCTGTAATGATATGAACATTGGCTTTAGAGTGATTGAATCACGCAATTTGAGAGTAGGAAAGGACTTCAGCAGCTCTTTTAGTCCAACCCCCACACCAAAAGAATCCCCCAATAATATACCCAATACATGAGTCAGATAACCTGAGACTGAACATTTTGTCACTGTCTGTATATGATTATGGGCTTCAGTTTCCTCATTTACAAAATGAGAGCATTAGGTTGAACCCTGTCTCTTTCCAACTTTAAATTCTGTAACCCTATTCCTTATTTTCTGACCACCCAGCTTCCCTGCTCCCAAAGCTCTCTATCCTTTCTGAAGCCAGTTTCTTTGTGTCTCTCCTGTTTATTCCAACCTGCCTAGAATGGTGAGGAGCCCAAATTTTCTGATCTCATTATCCTTTCTGATGAAATGTTTGAGTGTCATTATTCTCTCCTTTCACGCAAATCCCTGCCTCTTTATTCCTTTGGTTATTATTGTTGTTGTTAATAATAATAACAACTTATTGTTATTATAACAATATATTAAAACTAGCATTATGTAGCAAAGTGCTTTACATATATTATCTCATTTGATCCTCACCACAACCCTGTAAGGTAGCTGCTATTACAGATATCCACATCATGACTTTCCCCATTGCATTTTCAATACATTGCAGGTCGGCATAAGAAATTAAATGGGAATTTTGCGGGAGTTTTGCTGAAGCTGTAGATGACACATAGAATTTTGGGGAGTTTTGCTGAAGCTATGGATGACAGATGAAGACCAGCAGGTGACACAGAAATGCATAAAAAAAAAAAATATATATATATATATATATATATAGTATTGTATAATATCAACATATTTTATCTTTTAATACCATAATAATTCAGACTTCTTCTCTGGTATGGAGGGCCAGAAAAATTTACATGGATTTTCCAGACTGCAGGGGCACCATGCCCCTAACCCCCACAATATGAAAGAGATAACTGTATTATCTCTACTTTATAAATTAGGAAACTGAAGCAGATAGAGACAAAGAGATTTGCCCAGGGTCACACAGCTAGTAAGTTCTGAGGCAAGATTTGAACTCAGGTCATCCTGACTCCAACACTCTATCCAATGTGCCACCCAGATACCAAATAGTCTTCAATCATACCCATGGCCCCCAAAAAATGTCATTCTTGAACCAAACTGATGACGATCTTCTCTAACTTGTCTAGACTAGTTCTTGAACAATAGATATACCCTCTATTACAAGGTCCTTCCCAGTTTGTTAGGACCTGTCGAACTTACATTCCAGTGGTATAGCTTTCAAGAACTCAGGGTCACCTCCATGTTACAATGAGATATCAGGTCATAAGATCTGGAAGTATAGGAGCACTTAGAGATTTCCTTAGAGTCCAATGCCTTTATCTTCCTTAAATGAAAAAACTGAGACCCAGAGAATTTAAGTAACTTGTTCATAATCACACAGCTAGTGTCAGAGCTGATAGCGAAACCCAGTTTCAACCGTTGGTCCAGTGTTCTTTCCATAACAAAACACTGTCTCCCTGAGTAGACTATTACCAGGATGAGAGACCATGAGATGGTACCTACTGCTTTCTTACCCAGAGAATCAATAGGAAAATGAAGTTTCTATCTTAAAGTCTCTCATAACCTACATTTCTAAGCTTCTAATACATTACTGCACTTCTAATACTCTAAGGTCCAATCAAACTGGCCTCCTCACTGTTCCTCACAAGCAACCCTCCATCTCCTATCTCCTCACTTTTATACTTTCTGTCCCCCATTCCCAAAATGCACTTCATACCTCCAACTCTCAGAATTCCTTGTTTCCTTCAAAACTCTGATTAAGCAACATACGTATACATACATATATATACAATAGGTAGACTTTCCTGATCTCCTTGTATTAATTGTGTATGTACTCAAGTGTTTTTGTTGTCCTCCTAAAAGGACGCATGCTTTTTGATCAATTTGCTGAAACTCTAGAGGCTAAGAGCCTCTTCCACAATGGTGGTGCTTCTGGAGACCCCACCTTTGATATAACCTGAATTTATGACTGTAAAAGAAATGTGGGTAAATAACAGCCAAAAGTGAGTTCTCTAAATTCAGCTGCAGATGCAATCTGCTTCCATTGTTCCTTCAAACATGGCCCTGATGAGGAAAAAGATCATTGGCCATCTAACTCTTAAAACGATTCTCACCCTTCTTGCTCCCTCTTCCTTATTCTGTATCTCTTTGCCTCCTTTTCCTCCCACCCCCAAAAACAAATCAAACCTTACCTAGAAGAGGAAAAAAAGAGCCAAAGGAGTTGACTCATTCAACAAATATTTACTGAGCATCTTAATTGGGCATACTCTGTCCAGGGATGTCTATCAGCACATTCATGCCTCTCCACCCTATACAACTCTTATCACTATTCTTTCATGTTTATCCCCATCTGAAGAATTAGGGGAAAGTGAAGAAATCTATGAGCACATAGGATAGACACACTGCTTTCCCTTTGTAGTGCAGACACCTACTTTTTTGCAAAACAACATGGTAGACCCAGGGTGGGCTATAAATTTGTAGAAGTCTAATGAATAATGTTAAGAAGCTTGGTCATATAGGGGAGGTAACATGTGCCACATAAGTGGTACAAACTAAGTGCTAGAGAAGAAAGGAATTATTTTTGATTGGAAAAGAAATTGGTTGCGTTTCAACTGGATCTTGAAGGAGGGTTATTTCAAGAGGCAGTTAGTGCTAGCGAAGTTGTTGGGTGTTTGGGGAGGAGAGTATTGTTGAGGAAGGAAGAAAGGCCATCCTAGACAAAGAAAATAACAGGTAAAGCAAAGATGGCTTACTGCATTTGGGATGTGAGTATCAATCTACATTGAACGAAACCTTCAGCTTTTTGTGGGAAAGTAGTAGGAAACAAGACTTGGAAATATGGGTTAGAGTCAGATTGTGGAATACCTTAAATATGAACCATATTTAGCTGGTTTTAACAAAAGCTACACAATTAGTACAGTGCCTTTGCAATACTAATTACTGGTAATATTAATCTGGTAGAGGAGCAGATCTAGAAGTCATTAATACATCCTAGACTAAGTTTAAAAAGTGCATTTCCCTGGTCTTCCACCTGATAATCTGGCTTCAGACACCTAATAGCTGTGGAACTCTGGGTAAGTCACTTAACTTCTGTTTGCCTCAGTTTCCTCAACTGTAAAATGGGGATAATAATAGCACTTACCTCGCCAGGTTGCTATGAGGATCAAATAAGATAATATTTGTCATTAAAAAAAAGGGGGAAAAAGCCCTTAAAGTACCTACACAGAGTAGGCACTATATAAATGTTTATTCCCATTTTCCCTTCCCTGCCAAACAGTGAAAGTATGTTCACAATTTCAGTTCTTCAAAACAGGTAAAAAGTTACTAAGATGTCCAAATTCTTCAACCCAGAAACCTTACCACTAAGAACATATTCCAAGGAGATAAAAAAGAAAAAAAGAAAAGGTCCTACATAAGCCACATTTTTTTCATAGCAGCATTTTTTGGGGATTGGAAAGTAGATGCCCATTGATTAGCCACTCCCCAAATAAATTGTGGCACATAAACATATTGAAATATTATTGTGCTATAAGAAATGATATGAAGAACTTACATAAGACATCCATAAACTAATGAAGGATGAAGTAAGAACCAGGAAAATATACATAGTAACTACAATCTAAGCGAAAAACAGCAACAAAAAGAAGGCCCTACAGTCCTTTCTCTCCTCATAAAGTCCTCATGAAGCTTCTCCCCCACCCCACTTTCCAGGAACAGCATCTCTGCTTAGTTAGGCTCCCAAGGGCTGGTCCTCTTCACAATTTGACTCTCAATTACCAAAGAGAGTTCTCCTGAGTTAATTATCTCTTCCTTTCTTTGCTGCTTGAACACTATCCCTGAGTCCATGTCTGTCTAAAGGGTGTGTTTCTGTTCTGTGCTGAATGTGGTGTCCCCCATTAGTCAGATGTCTCCACTTCAAACTGTCATGGCCAATTGTGGGATGAGTAGGGGAGGAGAGAGTGGGGGAAGAGAAAAATGCCCTTCCAACTCTACTACCCTCTGCTGTTGACACAGGGATCTCCTCCACAAAACTGCTGCTGGCCTAGACTACTGAACTCTCAAACTGCCACTCCTAGAAACACCATCTCTCAGGATCACTGTTCAGACACCTATGCTCAGAGAAAGAAACACAGGGCAGAAAAGGCAGATAGAAGCTCAAGCTCACCTAACCAAGTCCCTCTGCTCTAGCAGCCACATTTTGGCAGAGGCCATTTCTGGTGAAGGGTGGGAGGTGGAGGTAGAGAAGGGAAGGAGGAAGGAGAGAGAAGAGGCTAACTCTCCTTTAAAATTGATCTAGTACCCTACTATCTACTACCCCTGCTGTGCAGGTGGGGATAGGGGAAGCCAAGAGACCATCTAGAGCATTCTTCATCATCCCAAAGTTCCAACTCCTTCAGAGCTGAACACAGTGTTCCAGGACAGATGCTTAGCACTCCATAGGGGTGCATTCAGAGGAGATGGAGTGAAGGGGAAAACCTTTTTACCCCTCTTACATGCAAACCAATATTAAAGTGGTTTTTTTTATGTCTTAGGTGATGAATGCCTACCTTGCCTACCCCTATACCTGGCTGTTCCAAAGCATACAGGATGGATTAGAAAGGAGAAATGCTGGAAGCCAAGAGGTCAATTATGTAATTACTGCAATAGTTCAGGTAAAAATTATTAATGATTTGAACAAGGAAAGTGGTTGTGGGAATGGAAAGAAACTACCGACTCCCCCTGGAGTTGAACCCAAGGAGTCAGTAGCTAAGGCCTTCCCTTATCCCAAGGGAAGCCTATGTATTTCGTCTCTATTTACAGGTTTTAGATAAGCTTTTGAATAGAGCAGAGGTTATTCCTATAACTAGCAGGTGCTTAGCAAGGAAAAGTAGTGTCAAAACTACAGTAGGTGACTGGGGAAAGAAAGGGTGTGTGTGTGTGTGTGTGTGTGTGTGTGTATACAAATTTGTAATTCTTGAGACAATAATTAAAACAGACAAGTTTGTCTGAGGTTCTTCAAGTGGTCAGGAAATGATTAACAGGTTTAGTTGCCTTTTTTTTCTCTAAGGCCCTATGTTGCCATGTGTGGTGAAAATTCAATTCATCCCAACTACCAGTTGTTGGAGATCTCCCTTAGGACTGACTCACCTGCTATTGCATAGTTGTGGGAGGAAAGAGGTGGAGTTCGGGGACAAGAGAGAGAAAATCACGTTGTGATATCAGTTATAGACAGAGGGGTCCTTTCCATTACAAATAATGTGGTTGGCTGGCTACGTGTTTTTTTCTCTTTTAGGCCTTGATGCTGGAGAGAAACCTGGATTTCCCAAATTTATAAAACCCAGTGACCCTGGCGTTCAAAAAGCAGCCAGGTTTGCAGTTGAAAGGTTTAACAACTGCACAAATGACCTCTTCTTATTCAAAGAACTTCACATAGATAAAGCAATGGTGCAGGTGAGTGCTTTGACTGAAGATCTGTCCTGGATTCTCCTCCTCAATCCCTTAGGAAAAACCTAAGGAAAAAGAAAATTCAGGATTTTTAGCTTTGTTTACCCAGAAACTGCAAATAGCCAGAATTTGGCCAACAATCTGATCCTCTCCCTCCAAAAAAGCCCCTAAGAAGCCAAAATGTATAGAATGTCATTTTCTAAAACTGTTAGTTTTTATTAAGAGAACCCAATGATCCTTGGGGCAGCTAGGTGGTGCAGTGGATAAATCACTGAGCTTAAAGTCCCAAGAACCTGAATTCAAATCTTGCCTCAGACACTTACTAGCTGTGTGACCCTGGACGAGTCACTTAACTCTGTTTGCCTCAATTTCCTCATCTGTAGGAAATGGCAAACCACTCTAGTATCTTTGCCACAAAAACCCCAAATGGGGTCACAAAGAATTGGAAACAGTTAAAAAACAATGAAACTGGAGCACTGACCCTCACTAACAGCCTATTTATTCGTAGTAGAGAGAATACTAGAATTAAAATCAGATGGACCTAGGTTCAAGTCCCAAATCTGCTAATTACTATCTGTGTGACTGTAGGCAAATCAATTAGCTTTCCTGGGCCTCAGTTAGCTTTCCTCTCCTATAAAATGAGGGAGTCAAGCTAGATGACCCTCAAAGTCCTTTCCAGCTTTTAATCTATGATTCTACTTTAGATACACTTCCAACAAACTTGGTTGGAGGGAATGTTGTATCCTAGGAAAGAATGTGCTCATGAAGTCAAGAACCCAGGATAACATTTGGCCTTTTGATACTTATTTGCCATGTGGTTATGTGCAAGTTCCATCATCTGTAAAACAGGGATAAAAGCTATAGGAGCTACCTCCCAGGAAGATGTGGCTAAAAGAAAACTTATAGCACATCCCAAAACTTACTATGTACTATCATTTGTGATCATATACAGGATGTCCCAAACCATGGCAAATTAGAAGCAGCAAAACAGGAGATCTAAGAAGGAATAATGATTTAGCTAAATGCTATTAAACTGGCTCCAAAGTATGGCTGGCATTAAGAAAGAAAAGCTATATAAAAAAAAAACCAACAGACAAAAGGGTTTAAGAACCTGGGTAATCTGGAGCTACTTCATATGGGAGAAAACAGCTTACCTCAGTATCTATATAGGTACATCCCTTTTTTTTTTTAACAATTTTATACAAGTGTAGATGTTCATAATGGCTCTAAATTGGGAAAAAGTTAAATTATGTCCAGCATACTACAAGAAGGGAGGGAAGTAACAGAATTCTTAGATTCTCATCCAAAATGGTTCAAATCAGTTATCTAGAAAATCCATCTTTATGGAACACCTCCTTTCCAAAAGATGCCAAATAAATTGTCTTCTATTATTTCTGGCACTACATTCATGGAATTTTGGTTGGTTTTTTAGGATAGTGTATATATGTGTGTGTATATATGTGTGTGTGTGTGTGTGTGTGTGTGTGTGTGTGTGTGTGTGTGTGTGTGTGTGTGTGTATACACACATATATATATATTTATAACCTTGTGTTTCTTTGTTTTGGAAGGAATTATTTCAAACATAGTATTCCAGGTCCTTAATTCTCAGATTAAGAAAACATAAATGCCATCCCACTACCTTTTTCAGTGGATGTCTAGTATTATTCCCCACCCACCCACTCACCCTGGAACAAGGTTTACAGAATTGCAAATTATCTTGCTCCACCCTCAAACCTCCAAAATCTTTTTTCTTTTCAAATCATGGCAAATGTACAAACTTCTTTTAGAATTTAACATCATTTAGAGAAGGAGTGAAAAGTCAGAAGAATTAAGGGAAGGCAACATAACCCAGGCTAAACTAATTTCTTTTATCTCTTCTTAAAGGCATTTGGCTGTAGCTAGGCAAGATCTATTGAGATGGCTCCCCGAAGTTATTTAATCCCTCAAAAATTCTTCACTTTAAGTACTATCTGAATCTTCTGCAAAAATGTCTCATGTTTTATAAGGGAAATTCAAAAGTAGAGGTGAGGATCACCACCACTTTTCCCGCATGTATATTAATGCCATGGGCTACCATCTCCACATATATTTAGGAGAATTAAAAGACCAGCTATGATTGATATAAAGATTAAAAGTGAAAAAACACAAATAAGGTATTCCAGGGCAGTGGCTGCTTTGGGTATCCAACAAACCGGTCTGATTCTTGGACAATTATATGTTTTCTATACCCTGAGGATTAAATGACCAGTTATAGTGAACTCCCAAGTGAAGCCTACATCACAAAAGTTGACTGTTTCACCACAGTAGAAAAGTAAGGGGAAATACTGAAGGCATAGTTCTGTGGCAGAAAAACAGCAACTAAACAGTATAAGTTTAGTTGGAATGAGGATTACACAGAGATGAAAGACTGTTTAAAGTAGAAACTCAACATGTCTAAAACAGACTTCCTTATATTTACTCCCTCCAAACCCACATCTTTTCTAAATTTTCCTAATTTTATCAAGGGTACCACACCCAAGGTTTGCAGCTGTAACACCCTTCAGCACTCATATATCCAAACAGTTGCTCACTCATCATTTTTACCTCTAAATTCCTTGCATTTGTCCCTTTCTCTCTCTTCACCCAGCTACAACATTATTTCAGGAAAAATAGTTGACTAATGGTGGCCCTGCCTCATCTCCCTATTCCAATCCATCCTCCACTTGGTTGTCAAAGTGATTTTTCTAAGGCAAAAGTCTAACCATGTCACCCCTTTACTTGATAAATTTATTGGTATCCCAAATCCATAGAATTAAATATAAACTCCTTTGTTTGGCATTTAAAACTCTTTGCAACCCATCTCCAATCTGCCTTTTTAACTGTATTACATATTACTCCCTTCCACTCATGCTGCAGTTTAGCCAAAGTGGCCTTTTTGCTGCTCCAGATATAGAACTCCCATGTCCTAATTCTATTCCCCACACCCATGTAATATACTCCCTCCTTACCTCCACTTCTTGGAATACTTTTTTTTTCTTCAAGATTCAGATCAAGTGCCTCCTTCTATATGAGGTCATTCCTGATTTCCCCATCTATTAGTACCTTCCCCACCCAATGTCACTTTGTACCTGTTCTGTGTATGTTATTCTTCAGTCACATCAGTCATGTCCAACTCTTCATGACTACATTTGGAGTTTTCTTGGCAAAGACAGTAGTTTGCCATTTCCTTCTCCAGTTCATTTTACAGATGAGGAAACTGAGGCAAGCAAGTTAAGTGACTGGTCCAGGGTCACACAACTAAAAAGTGTCTGCAGCGCTTCTCTCCCCATTCAAGTGTTAGATCCTTAAGAACAGTTTGTTTTGTCTGACATAGGCACTTAGTAAGTGCTTGCTTGATAGAGTTATGAGGGGTAGGGTATCTAAAATAGAAAGTATCCACAGAACCTAGGCAAGAATGGTTAAAGGCTGGAGAATTGGCAAGCTATGATACTTTTCATCTATCATGAGATGGGGTTAAACCTCTGATTTCATTGGTATAAGGAACTCCAGATGAGGAAACTCCCTCTATCAAAGCAGACCAGTTCTGAAAGTGATGGTTTCAGAGAATTGCCTGGGGCACTAAATTATTAAGTGACTTTCCCAGTCACATAGCCAGAATGTGTCAGAGGCAGGAGTTGAACTCAGGGCCTCTGATTCCAAACTCTCCACAGTTTTCCACTGTACCACACTGCCTCTCAACTGGATTTACCTGATGGTCTGGGTAACTGCATGTGAATTCACAGCCATTGATTGCGTGGCTAAAATACCACGGTGTAACACAAAGGTCAGAGCCCAGTGCATACACAGTTGCCTTCCTCAAGGTGTTCCCTCTGAATGTCATTTAGCTGCTCAAGCCCCTAACTCCCTTCACAATGCAAACCTTGGACAGGGCATCTAACCTCTCATCAGTGATTCTAAGTAACACCTAAAGGATAATCCTAAATCCGTTTTACCACAAATAATCCAAGAACCTATTCTTATTCAATTTAGCTCGTGAAAGGATTGAAATATATGATTGATATGCATATAAGCCGAACAATTTGCAAGAAGAATGAACATTACAACTTGGACAGCTGTGACTTTCAAACAGATAGAACTTTAAAGCAGGTAGGGCACTTGATCTTCCTAACTTTCTAACTTTTCCTCTTCACAGAGTCCCTTGCATGCAGTATACTCCTTGATCATTTTCAGGGTGTATCATAAAATTACCATGTCACATTGTCTTTGACTTGACATGGTTTCAGCAACCACCCTTAATGTGGGAAGGCACTTAAAATTAAAAGGAAACTCTCCATTGTTTTTGGTGAATTGCAAGCACTGCTACTTATTTCCTTTCAATCTAATAAATATCTTCTCCCTTCTACATAAAAAATTGAGCTGGGAAAAGAACAACTAGAAATCACTTCAAGTGATTTGGTATGGGGCTGTGCCTGAGGTATTTGTGTGCTAATTAAAATATATGCTGTTGGGCTTAGAAATACCATATGCCTCACACATTTTCTATCTGCTTACAGACATTCACTTGCTATACTGAAGTCTGGGTCATTTCCTGGCTCCAAAAGACTGAGATACTTGTTCTCCATTGTCAGTGATTTCTTGCTTCTCCTCAACCAAAGGGTAGATGGCGTTTTGGTTTTCAGCTCAACCTTCACTTTCTGCCTATCACAGACAGTTTGTATTCTTTGAATGTATTTGTGCCTTAAAGCCTACTAGAACTTTAATGAACTGATGCTGAGTGAAGTGAGCAGAACCAAGAGAACACCGTACACACTAAGAGCAACACTGTGATGATCAACTTAGCTCTTCTCAGCCATACAATGATCCAAGACAGTTCCAAAAGGCTCATGATGGAAAATGCCATCCACATCTAGAGAAAAAACTCTGGAGTCTGAATGCAGATTGAAACATAGTTTTCACTTTTTTTGGTTTTTTTGTTTTTACTTTCTGGTGGTTTTTCCATTTTGTTCTGATTCTTTTTTTCACATGACTAATGTGAAAATATGTTTAACATGATTGCACATGTATAACCCATATCAGATTGCTTGCTGTCTTGGGGAGGGAAGGAGGGAGGAAAATATGGAACTCAAAATCTTATAAAAATGAATGTTGATAACTAACTTTATACATAATTTGAAAAAATAAAATACTATTTCCAAAAACAACAAAAAAAGAGCCCATTAGAATTGATAGGCACCAAAGCTTATGTCCTAGTAATAGCTAAAATAGAAATAAAAAATAAATTGTACTACTACAGTGTACTTCAGGGCACTGCCTCAGCATGAGACAGTAAGAATACTAAACGGAAGTCTTCTCATACCAGAATGGCATATATGTGCTTTAACAAGTATGCTACAACTCTGATTCATTCAAAAGTTTCAACAGACTTGTAGGTAAAAGCCAAAGGACTTAGCATCAGATTAAAATGATTAGAGAAAAAAAACTATCTGCTGCTTGATAATTTTATGAGAATAAAATAAGCACTGACTTTAAAATGACTTGTCTTACATGGGCTAGTACAATAAACTTGTGAGATAGCATTCATAACATGGTTTGTTTCCTCAAGGAGTTTTGATTCAAAGGGGGAGATAAAATGTTTATTAATATCTGAACGCCAAGACAACATATACGCTGAAGGTTCTCAAAGAAAAATGGAAAAAAAAATGTGACCCAAAAGGTCTAGCTTTAAAGGAGTGAACCTTAAGTTGATAGTAAGAGCACAAGAAATTCCAGGTAGAAGAAAGCACACAGAATTTCACAAAGTACTGCGTTCCTTACCTTCTTTGCTCTGACATAAAACTGAGGTTGGATATGATGGTATAGTTCAGGGGTGGGGAACCTGCGGCCTCAAGGCCACATGTGGCCTTCTAGGTCCTCAGGTGTAGCCTTTTGATAGAGTCCAAGTTTTACAGAACAAATCCTTTTATTAAGGTGATTTATTCTGTGAAGATTAGATTCAGTCAAAGGGCTACACCTGAGGACCTAGAGGGCCACATGTGACCTCCAGGCTTAAGGTTCCCCACCCTAGAGTTAGTTTGAGCTCCTCCTGACTTCCCTAAGGTTCTTTTTCAGACCATCCACCAAGACAAGTTATAGCTACAAAGTCAAGATAAAACTCTTGCTGCTTTTCATTTTTAAAATATATACATATGTATGTATATGCATACATACATATGTATATATGTATGTATATGCATACATAATATGTATATATGTATGTATATGCATACATAGATATGTATATATGTATGTGCATATACATGTATATGTGTGTGTGTGCGTGTGTGTGTACACACACACACGCACACACACACACCCCTTATTCTTTATATAAGCCCCCATGAGAGCTTAGCAGCAATATGACAATCATTCAGCTGATTTCTGCAATGAGGCCAACAAAACTGGATGAGGCAACACTGAATAGAGGATTAAGGGATGGGTTAGGAGCCAAGAAGACCTCAGTTCACATCATCTATAAAATTAGGGGATTACACAAGATTGCTTCTAATGTCTACTTTTCAGCTCCTAGTCTATGATATAATTTAGCTATGGAGTTAGTATCAACACTGATTTTGACTAACTATAATTGATAAATTTCCATTTCTTTCTTCCATGTAGAAACATGGCTATATTTTAAGTTGGACAGGATGTGACCACGTGCCCTTAACCAAATGCTTTTTAAAATTGTTTCTAAGTCCCCTAGAAGCAACATTTATTTATAGGGTATAAATCATTTACTTACAATCACAAGTTTCTTTTATATGTTGATGAAATCAATATGTACACTTAAAAACTGGAAGAGACCTTGGAGATCATCTAATTCAATGTCTTCATTTCAGAGATGAGCAAAATTAGGCCAAGAAAGCAAACGATCAAGTAAGTAACTTGCCTAGAGTCATATAGCTAGTAAAAGTCTGAAGCAGCCTTATCCCCAAACGGGAGATTTGCAACAGAGTAATAGTGTAGGAAACAAAACACCTATAAGCAGATGGCGTCGATTATTGTAAATAGCAGCAAATAAAGTGAACCAGCCATTACCAGAAAATCATAATTTGCCAAACCAAACTTTATACTCATTTTATTTCCACTCATTTACTAGCTACTGTTATACAGTTATTTTAATACATAAGAGCCTATCTAATCCACTGAAGTTCCTAGAATCTAACTACCAGAACAATTAACCTGGAATATTGTCTTTCATTAAAGACCTCAAAGTGACTAATATCAAAGCAAAACATCTTATGCAACCCCCTACAATTCTCTCCTCCACTCCCAATGTCCCCATTAAACCAACATTTTATTAAAGTCCAAGTGATCAACACATGTCCCCAATATCCGCGTATGTACACACATACAAACACACACACACACACACACACACACACACACTTATAAAAGTTATATGTCTTTGGTGTTAGTATGTCACAAGCTGCTCTCAAGAGGACAAAATTGTTCTTCCCTATGTTCCATAAAACTCCTAGTAGCCCCTATTACAATATTGAGGTGGCCACAAATGATAAATAAATATTAATTTTAATTCTCTATCTACATGGCAAAATACAGCTAACACTTGGAAAATATAAAAATGCCATAATAAAATAAGACAAGAGATCATGTCTAAGTGATTATTCCAATGCCCTTTGACTTTATTGGATGACAGGATTTTAGGAGATGGTATAATACTAGAACACTACCAGAAGCTACCCAGTCTTAATATTTTAAATTATCTTACTATCAACAGGAGTGTATAACATTTCAAATAACTTCTAGAGGGCACAACAATTGGGTGGTATAACCATCACAACACAGAGTTGAAACACTCCAATCAAAATTGATTGATCATTTAGGACACAGATACTTAAGGACTGGCTTCCTCTACCCTGAGGGAACAGCTAAGATTAGCTTAGCTTAACTGTGAAGAATTGTGTAGAAAGCCAAGGACCAGTTTATTCACTTGGTTTGCCTCATCCAAAATGGCTGTTTAAAAAAAATTAGTAACGAGAATAAAATATACAGATAAAAATTTATAGCAGGCACAGAGAAGAAAACCCCCAGAAAGTGACTGTTCTTTTTCCCTACTCTCAGAAGCTAATCTGGTTCTAGCCCAGTCCAGGATGGGGGAAACTAGACTAAGGAGAACACTGCATCATTCTCAATTTCAAGATCCCTAAAATTGTCTGATGTCAATCCAAGGTTTGGAAATGTGCTCCCCCATTTGGTCCCAAATCAAACTAAAACTTAATATTAGCCAAATCTGCTCTTCTTTCTGTTGATGCCTAATAAGGTAGTGGTGACAGCATGTCCCTAAAAATTGAAATATAATTACGACATCTATCTAACCATGCCTCACAAAATCATAGAATATTAGAGATGGGAGAGACTTTAGAGACTTACGTAATCAAATCTCCTCATTTTTACATATAAGGGAACTGAGGTTCCGAGAAGAAAAGTGACTTGCAAAAAGTTATACAGCTAGTTAGTGGCAATGATGAGACTAGAACCCAGACCCCCTGACCTCTAATCCATTGCTCTTTTGACAATACTACACTGACTGGTCCTCATCAAGCATGTTTATAAAATACAAAGCCCAAATGTCTATCCTTTGGTACACTGCTGGAAGATGATATTGCCAGCTTTCCACCAGAGAAATGGTATTCTGACATTTAATTAAAATTAGAGATACCCACGGTCTTTTTCAATCATTCAACACATGATGATTACAATAAAAGCAAAGGCTCAATTTCAATTAATTCATTATGCCAGTTTTTCCACAAAGAGTTCATACTAAAGTAATAGGCACTTGTTCTAATATATGCCCATATCCTACATAATCCTTTCTAAAATGAAAGTACAAATATAAAGATAATATGGGAAACCCGAAAGGAATCCAAAGGAGATCAACCAGAAAGCAATTGAAGGTTTAGAAAAGAGACATTATGGGGAAATGCTAAAGGAAAAAAGGTTTATTTCTCCTAGAAACAAGAAAATATTTGGAGGCAGGGAAGGAAGAGAATTAATCACAATGTTAAAGTATGTATGAAGAGATTGTATGTGAATGATGGCAAGCAGCTGTTCTTGCAAAATGGAGATGCCAAAAAGCATTATGCTTAACCTGCAGTAGAAGGGATTTAAGTGTTTGGGAAAACTTATAAGTACCATAGTTGTGAAATGCTAGCATGCGTTACCAAGATATGAAGCCCTTTGTGGAGATTTTTCATGCAATAACAACAATTGACAATTATACAGAACATTTTAAAGTTGGTGAAACCCTTTGAATACATTCTCATTCTTCACAACAACCCTGTGAGATAGGTTCTATAGGTATTATCCTCATTTACAGATGAGGAAGCTGAGGCTCAGCATGACTAAGTAACTTGCCCATTGTCACACACTTCATAAGTGTGAGAATTGGGATTTGAACCCAAGGCTTTTTGACTCCAAGTCTAGCACTCCATCCACTATGCCCCCACTACCTCTTCTTTCGTTTTTTGTCCTCCATTCTCAAAGAGTACCATGACATCAGGAAGGTGATCAGGAACTTGCAAGTGAATTGGATTTAAGTGAGGGAGGGCTGTGCACAGCCACCAGCCTCACTCTCTTCTCCAGAGTCATCTGGGTCCAGTGACAAGATATAGATCAGGACGCCTGAAGATGGCCCTGGATGCAGTGGGAGACCTTGGCCTTTTTAAGCTAAGGTCTTTCCCAGGTCTCAGTTTGTCTGAGGCAATGCCCATTCCATGGTCAAGATTAGGCAAGAAATGAAGATAAGAATAGTCTCTTTTACCTAGTCAAAAAAAAAAATCAATATGGGAGGGGAAGACCTTCAGGGTTTAAATTAAAGGGACAGCTGTTTTCTAAGAAGGGGCAAAAAAGCTAATGGCCTTCATATTCCCCTACCTCTGTAAAAAGAAAAAAAAAATCAGGGAGGAGGCCTGAATTGCCAGAAAGAGAAGAAGCAATTTTCCCTGGTATAAACAAGGTAAATTGAAAATTGCTTGATAAGAGATTACAATGCATGTAGACATATACAAAATTCATGTGTATATAATAAAAACACTTGTGACTCTCCTAATTTATAAACTTGGATATGACTCTTGGGAAAATCCTACTGAAGATCATGAAACTAGATCACTTTTTAGAGTCCTTATAAAACTATAACACTGCTAGTACACATTTTGATGTTACTCAGTTTGATGGTTAATGGGGGGTAAAGGGCTTGAAATGAGCTTAACTAAATCTCATAGCTTTAATTCAGGAAGCAGGATCAATTGCTGACTTTTTCACCAGCAGCATTCGCTCAACTGTTTCTGCACTTGGTTGGTACATCTATTCTAAAACAGGTACTATCTCAAAACTGAAGTCTCTGACTCATAGAAAATTATCTGGCCACTACACCCAATTTCGTCTTCATAAGAGACTCAAGCACTGCATTACATTAGAGCATAAATAATTGTAAGGTTACAAGAAAAACAAATCTTTCTGGTACAATATATACATACAAATAGTCATATTCAAACCTACTAAAAAGTTTTTGGCTTTTTCCACTAATTCCAAATTTCTAAATAAAGCACAGGAACCAGCATCTTCAGCATGAAAGCCAGACTGCAAAGCCATATCTGCTGCAAAACTGAGACTCCTTTTCAAAAAATGGTGAATACCAGCATCCATAGGCTTATTAATATTCGAAAATTAAGGCCTGAAAAGCACAGCTCTTCATCATCTATCTAGGATGCTAGTAACTGACAAAGGTAAAAGTAATTTGCTACACTAAAAGATCAGCCCTCAAGCATAAATAAGATAGTGATTCAACATACCACTATTAAATGGTTGTTTCATGATTTTTTTTAAAAGGCTTGTGATTTCATGATGCACAAGAACTGTTAATTGTTTTATACAGAAACCGTCACAGAAGAAATGCTAAATAAGTGAAATAAACATTCCTCTATGCACTGAACACTCAAAAAAGTTCAATAGTCAATATTAATTATGTGCTACACTATAGAGCTTCATGGAGTAAAGATAGGATTTTACCTGCCTCAATTTCCCATCAGCTTTCCTTACATAAAGAAGAAGTACATGAGTAATTCAACACAATGGGTTAACATTATAACCCTACATTCTAGTCACCTAAGGGTATATTCGATATAAGAGCAGACCAGTTTAAAAAGAAAAAAAAACAGGCAATGATATAATTAGTACTTATAATTAGTACTTATTTATCGTTGTGCAGTCATTTTCAGCCGTGTCTCACTCTTCATAACCCCATCTGGGGTTTTTAGCAAGATACTTGAGTGGTTTACCATTTCCTTCTACAGCAGGGTTATGTGACTTGCCCAGGGTCACACAGCTAATAAGTGTCTAAGGCCAGATTTCAAAGCAGGAAGATGAGTCTTCCTGACTCCAGTTCTGGAACTCTTATCTACTGCACCACCTAGCTGCCCAATTAGCATAAATTGTTTGTTGTTTAGTTGTTTTTCTGTAGTATCCACTCAATTAGTACATATAGTCTAAGCTCAAAACACAGTTATTTAAGTTATCAAACCTGAACACCACATTCTATTTAAGATTTATCTATTTAAGATAGTATCTTTCCCCAAAGCACTTCAGCAATTTCCCTAATACGTATTTATAGATTGAAGGGGTTGGGGAAAAAAAAGAAAAGAAAAGCAACATAGTTAGCTATAGGGCCACAAAGGATTAAGTCCATGGCAAGGAAAGGCAAATTAATTCAAGTAAATTCTTCTAAACTGGGCTGCCTCTCAAAGATACCACAATTTGCCATAGAAGACAGTACTCTCTTCAAGTAGCACTGTAACTATTAATTCCATACTAAATCTAACATTTCCCTCCTAAATAAAAACATGTTAACTGAAAACTGGCCTCCCGATAATAACATGCAGAACTTAATTTTCAGACACTGTTATAATAATTATACTATATAATAAAATAATTTTCTGGGTGACACAGTCAAAAAAGTCAAATAGCAGAAAAGCAAATTTAATATATTCATTATTACATGGTTCTTATTCCTGTAGTTCGCCACTAACGTAAGAGACAACTATTTGTCAAGGTGGTAAGCAATGCAAACATGACATTGGAACATAGTGGTTTTAACCATGTCTGCAGTTCTAGATGGAAACAATGTGAAAGGCAAAAAAATCATGTTCTTCTAAAGAAATCACTGTTGGATTGAATCTATTAGGTAACATCATTCTACTATAATAGGTAGTTTTTAGAAAGACATTAGTATTGACTCTCAGTGTTATTGAAATAAGCTGAGTTTCACCAGAGAACTTTCTTGCAGCACCTAACCTTTAAATAGTTGAAAGGGACTGAGGTATGCTAAAAGCCTTTAGTGCCCCTCAAGAGGCAAAGCTTTGACTGCCTAAAAGCCTAGCCAGAAAAATCACTTCAATCGTGCAGGGGTGCCTCTTGGATTGTTGCAATCAGTGTTCAAGCATAAATCTTTATAATGTAACTCCTACTTCCCATAGCTTTTTTCTGCATATATCAAAGCATCCCTTCACAATGTAGTTATTAATCCTATTTCACAGGTAGCAAAGCTAAGGATGGAAGAACAGAACTAGTAGCAGAAATAAGTTCCTTAAACTGTTTAAGTATATAAAAGAATTCAAAGTTCTCTGGAGAACTGTTACAAAAGCAGATAATTCTTAGATGACAGAATTCTGTTACCTGAACTTCCAAAGCCATCATCTTATGCACTCACCTTTAAAAGAAGTAAACCAAGATGAAAAGATCCTACCATGGAAAGCTAACAGATGAGCAGAGTGCTGTGGTATCCCCCTGCTACACTGTAAAGGGATGACATTGAATATTCGAAGATGTATTTCCATGACTATGGGTAAAGGAACACCTCAGGTACTTAGACCACTAAAATATTTGAGCAGGACACTCCTAGAGCAGTAGCATTAGATTTCTTTGTGATTGGTTAAAGGAGATCAAGGTTAAGTTTGCAAAGAAAAGGAGATTTGAAGGAGCCCAAGTAAAGGTGTCCATCTTGTTCATGCACTTCACTAATGTAGGCAGCAACCAGTCCATTGGGATCATGTAAACTTCTTTGGTAGGCTCCATTGTCTCCAAGTTCCAAGACGAGGCTGTATCGAGGCACAAACTTCGACACTGTTTCTGGACTTAATAGCTAGAAAGGAAGCATATTGGAAGAAGACTTATTTTCTGATTGAGTGTGTGGCTTATCTGATTTCACACAATCAGTTCTTAACAGCTCAACTGTAATTATGGTGGACGTAACAGATCTTAAGATCAGTCAAAATGAAAAATACAAAATTATAAACTGGACAAAATGTAATAAAAAAACAATTCAATAATTTCTATGAGCTGGATCCATAAACAAATAAGATAGGATTAGTTTACAGTGATCTATGGCAACACATATGAATAAGAACAGTATAACTTAATAATAACATCCTAAACCTGAATTAATAACAAATATTAAAATATAAACAAGTATAAAAATAAACATTTTCATCTATTTCTGCTTTAAAGACAGAAGGCATATTAAGTTGGAAGAGATTCCACACCAGGCTTGTAATAAGGTAATGGCAAATCTCAAATATCATCACCAAATTATAGTGGAAGAAATTTGTCTCAGTGGAGGGAGTACTCAACCCTAACAAAATTACAGAACCTTGACATATTGACAAAGTTTCCAGAACCACTGCTGAGATAACTGAAAACCATAATATTATGTTGCGTGAGGAATTCACCCTCTGTAGTAAGTAAAACATTATAAATTGTTTCAATGGAAACTGCCACTTTTAGTGTATTGGTACCCTGCAACTTTGAAATAAAAGAAAAGGTTCCCTTTGGCCTACAACTCCTGTTCCTAAAGCAGCAGAAGTCTTAAGGACTCTGAAAAGGCCAGCATTCTAAAAACTGACAGGACTGATTGTTGGGAAAGTAGAAATGAAGACTGCAAGCAAAGTTTACTGATTATCTGTACTAGGTGCTGCTGCTAGAGCATATAAGATACAGTGCCTAGCATAGTGGGTAGGTTCTCAATAAATAATTGTTGGCAAATTGCCTCTCAGAAGCTTAAGTAACCAGAAATGTCTTTTTTTTTAAATAAAGTTAAAATTAAAAAGTAGATATTCTTCCAGTGGGTATCATTTTTTTTCTAATTAGTACTCTATAACAAATTATAATCCCCAAAAATGTGATTACTTAGTACAACGCTATAAGCAAAAATATGTTTCATTTTAATGTGCACATTACCATATATACATGTATAAAATTACTGGTTATTTTCCATTATGCTCTATTTTGCCAAGTAAACAGATATTTTAAATGCATTTTAAGAGTGGGAATGATACACTATTTAGGCCAGCACAAGGAAATATAATGAAGAGGAGCTGTCCTTTATAGAATCACAGATGCACATACTGAATGCAATATTTCACATTATTTCATAATACCACGTAATTACAATGAAAGCCTTATCATATACAAAGGGTGCAGAGAAAAGAGAACATTAAATTCTAAAATAGTACTTAACATCTGAATCAGAGCATTTGAGGTTTCCAAAGTGCTTTCGCACATTATCTTAACTGTGACCACAACCTTGGAAGGTAGGGAGGACAGATATCATCCCTATTTTATAGAAAAGGAAACAGAAACACAAAGATTACATACTTGACTTGCTCAAAATCACAGAACAAGGCAATGGCAAAGCTAAGACTAGAACACATATCTGCAGGATTCCTAATTTAAATGTTTTTTTTTCCTATTACAGTTTTTCATCCTGAGTTTCTCTAGTTGAAGAAAATATCAAACTTAAGTGCCAATATTGGGCCCACAAACAAAGCAGCAGTCTTCTTGGAATTAACCAAATGGTAAATAATTTTTAGAATATCCTTATTATAAATGTGATTCAAATTTAGCACAGCTAATAAAATCTGGCAGATTGCAAAAATTTTAGACTGATAATTGAATTCAATAAAAAACTGAAGTGTCACAGAATGAGTCACATACAGATATTTTGTGCATATCTTGTACTCTTGGAGGGCAGCTGGGTGGCACAGTGCATAGAGTGCCAGGCCTGGAGTCAGGAAAACTCATCCTTATGAGTTCAAATCTGGCCGTGTGTGACCCTGGGCAAATCACTTACCCCTGTTTGCCTCAGTTTCCTCATCTGTAAAATGATCTGGAGAAGGAAATGGTAAACCACTCCAGTATCTTTGCCAAGAACACCCCAAATGGGATCATGAAAAGCTGGACACAACTGAGCAACAAAATACTCTTGGAATTCACCATCTCATGAGACTAGATACTGCTTGGCACAACAGGTGACAGAACTGGAGCTACAAGCTGTCTTAGACTTCTATCTAGTTCAATCCCATAATCTTATAGAAGACAGAACTGAGGCCCCAAGAAATGAAGTGATTTGCGGGTAGTCATACAGGTGATAAATAGTGCAGCCGAGATTCAAATCCAAGCTCTCTAGCTCCAAATCGATCTTCTTTCCACTCGGTAGAAATTGTAGAAGTAGAACTAGACTAAGACTCAAATATCTATGGACACTTCCAGCCCTAAAACTAATGTGTTCAGTTCTAGGCAAATCACTTAACTTACATACGCTTCAGTTTTCTCATTTGTAAAATGGAAATGTCAATACCCTATCTATATCACATACATGTTGGGAGAATCAAAGCAAAAAAAAAAAGAACCAAGTACAATAATGAGCACATTAATGTTGTGCAAAGTATAAGGTATGATACAAATATGAGGTACTGCTACTATTTTGCACCACATGAGGGCTCTTGTAAGGTAACTATGCTCATCAGCTGATGAGGGGGAGGGTCTTTTGCCAAGTCTAACTTCAATACGTACCAATAAACCATCAGAGAGTGGGTATAGTTCCACAGGTCATGATGCTGCTACTTGTTAAAGGAGATTAGGAATCCCACCATAGTAAGAGTCAACATGTTAGAGGAGGCTAATGCTTCTACTATTTGCAGCACTAAGCAGTAAAAGAACGGAAGGATGGGGGGAACAGAAGAATCCAATCTAATCAACATTTATTAAGCACCTACTATGTGTAAGGCATTTTAGATCAAGTTTGAAGGCCCAGTCTTAGGTTTTGAAAACTAAAGTTCTAGGTATCCACCTCTTAGATTGTAAGGGTACCTAAACTAAATGAAAAATAATGGAGTTAGCAGAACTATCACAAGAATGGCTGCCTCATGTCAGAAGTAAGAAACTGGAGATTTCTATTATAATGCCAACAATTTTACCAAATTAAGCATAAAATAAAATCTCTGTCCAGAGCATGAGCATATGAATACACTCTATAATTATACAATGCTTTCCCCCTATGGATTTCAATTTTGTCATCAGTCTGAAAATAACTTAAATGAGGAAACTGAGGAAGGCTATCTCATGTTTTAAACTGTGCTACTTTATCGTTTCTGAAACCAAATTGCTGTATTTTTTACCAATTATTTTTTAATTTATTCCAATCTTACACATATTTTCCTATTTCTTTCACATGTTCACTTAAATTAATAAATTGACAAAGAATTATAGAACTATAAAAAAAATAGAACTTTTAGTGCTCAAATGGACCTTTAAGATCACGATTGCATATTTTTCCATTTGTTCACAGAACTAAAGATCTTAGTTACCTTAAAAATTAATCTTTTAATCCATGGTTTTTCTGATAAGAAATCCATCATAGAAAACCCAGAATTATGTCGAACAGTTGACATGGCGACCCAGTATCCTCCAGAGCTGCTTGGTCGAATATTATCTGGAAAACCAGGCATGTTCTCCACAAACATGTCTGCCCCACCTTTCATAAGCCCAGACACGTAGAATCTGAAAGAAAAAAGAAAAAAACCAATGATAGAAATCAAGAAGCTTTATCCCAACCTGACTCTCAGGATAGGAATCTAAGCTTATAGAAAACTGGAAGAACATTTAAATTGCATTTTTAAAAGCCTTGTAGATATAAGCTACATTGGTACAGTGAAAAGAGTGCTGGATTCAGAGTCAAAGAACCAGAGTTCAAATCCTGGGTTCATTGCTTTCTACTCGTATGACCTTGGACAAGTCACTTAACTTCTTGGACCATAGTTTCACACCTGTAAAATAAGGTGGTTGGACTAGATGGCTACTAAGGTCCCAATCAGTTCTATAGATATCTATGTTTCTTTGATTTAAAAAAAACACCTTTCCAACTATACATAACAACATATTAGAAGAAATGTAGTTACCATAAACCATGAAAGTAAAAGAGCACAAAGGAAGGAATCAGGGAAAGAACTGAAATGGCAGGCCAGAAAGAAGATCTGTAATGAAGTAACATTAACCTGAGTAGGATCTTACAGGAACAAATTTTCAACATATATATAAGAAATTTTTGTTGTTATTCAGTTGTTTCAGTCATGTCTGACTCCTTGTGACTTCACTTGGGGTTTTCTTGGCAAAGATAATGGAGTAGTTTGCCACTTCCTTTTCTAGCTTACTTTACAGATGAGGAAACTGAGTCAAACAGGGTTAAGTAACTTGTCCAAGGCCACACAGCTACGAAGTTTCTAAGGCTGGATTTGAACTCAGGTCTTTCTGACTTCAGGCCCAGCACTCTATCCACTGAGCCATCTAACTACCATATATATAAAAAATAGGGAATAGAAAATAAAAGTGGCCCTGGATAGTATGGGTAAAAAAAAAAGTGATCTCATTTTTTTTATTTAGTACTAAAATATTATCAGTAAGTATTTGATAGAAACATACTGACAGAAGAAAAATTATAATAAGTAATCCTCGTTGTCCCATCCCACAAGTATCACATACCTTCTTATTCTTGCCATGGTAGTTTCTGCCACCAAAACAAAATCTTCAGCAGGAGACAGCTGGACTCCATTAGGGAACCTTAATCCCTCCATTAAAACCTTTACTTCTCTGGTTACAGTATCATATTCTAGCAATCTGGAAAAATAGCAATAAATGAATCGGCAATAAATAAACATTCCATTCAATAACATAACAAGGATAAATGGTATTTGGTGATGTTTTTAAGTATCCTGCTCCCCCTACTGGGCACTTTAGGATGTTGCTTTGATATTGAAATTCATTCACATCTCAAGGTGAGCTGTATTCAAATGGCTCATTTATTTCCAGACTAGCATCAAAGATGTAAGTTTAGAGCTAAGAGACTGCTACCAAACCCAGTACCAAACCCAGAAGAGCTTCGATAGGTTCCCTAGCTACCTTGGGAGATTTTTTTTCCAAGCCAAGAGAGATCCAAGGTTTCCAGATCAAATCAGATACAAATTTAAGAAGATACTTAATAAATGCTTGTTGAACTTCTCTACCATCATTACAAAAGTGCCATCACAAAATAGTTCAGAGTGTTCAATTTCTTCAGTAAATCAGAAACATATCTTCTCCCCTCATCTAAATAGGATGTTGTCAGTATTTCCCAGTCCTCATTAGAGGTTTTTTTATACTATCCATTCTACATCTTGTCACTGTAGTCTACCAAACTCCACCCTCAAAATAGAAAGAGACAGACAGAGATTGTTGTTGAAATTTCTGTTGTTTCCCTGGAATAAACCCAAATCATCTGATTCTCAGGAGCTCTTGAGCGCAAGGAGCACCTGAAAATCAAGGTAGGCTTTTTGGGTCTACCCTACTCCAGAAGATTCCTGAACCTGGTCTGAATACAAATTAGCATCAATGCCATATAAAAAACCTTTAACTCTAGAACTTCACAGAAGCCCAGTTACAAGGTTAATGAGAAAGTCACTTTTGTTCTACTATGTCAGGGGGTGGTTGAGACTTCTGTAATTTGTAGCTTCGGTTCAGCAGTTAACTGCCACTATCATCTGATGAGATTTGCATTTCTATAATAAACCTTGGTTTCACTCACCAAAAGGGTATTTATTCATTATCTCACTTGTTGCATCAAAAGCCTGCTTAGAATATTCACAGGATTTTTAGAATCTTTTTGCACTACAAATGTCTTTTTGCACATTAAATGAAAAATAATCCCAATGTGTAAGGGAAAATACATAGAGGGAAGTCTCTAATGGGAACATTTCAGGATCACATGAATCTCAGCATGTTTCTGAGACTCCACAAAGCAAAGAGAGACAGGCTGCAGAGCAGAAATGAAACAAGTGGATCCTATGAGTAAAGATCCAATTGCTGTATAGGCCTATTCTCATATGGCTCTCTTCAATTTGACTCAAAGAGATTTTTTGCCATTCCCTTCTCACATCAGATATGATTCTTATTGAAGATTTTCTCCCTCATTTTCTCACTCATTGTTGCAAAATGAGATCCTAATTACTGGAATGTACATGTAGAACTTGCTTTTCTTATTCCTTTTTTAAGTGTTTTAGTTCCAATTACATGTTTTACTTAAAAAAAATTTTTTTAAGGTTCCTGTGTTTGATTTTGCAGAACAAGATGTGGTTTTAAAAGCTTTTCTTAAACAAGATGTCTCCCATTCAAATGTTTAGATTACATAAGATTCCTTGACAGATACAACGTTTGACAGATGCAATTGTACAATAATCCTCCAAATACCAAATAAGGAATAAAGGAGGGCAATATAGAGCCATCAAAAGTGTTCATCATATTCACAGAAGATGACCAATTTAAAATATGAATATTAAGGAAATTACTTATATATGATGATATTCTCCCAACTCTGCTTTTTGCAGACGGTGCTGCATTAATTACATTAAGTGCTCAATACTACACAAAGCTTTTTCAACAAAAAATCCCCTAAAACTCAAAAGAGATCTACTTAACAATCCAGGTGGGAAAACCAAATAAATGACAAATGCACATTACCCAGGCAACAAGATACAGCTGGCTAGGCAGCCCACTGATGTGGCCCATCCCTGCAAATATCTTGGCACTGCAGATGGACAATAAGCTAAGTCCAGAATTGAATAAGAATATGAGAAGTATATGGATCACATTTATGAAACTTTGCAGCACCTTTAATGATTCCAAGTTGCCCCCAAGCCCAAAAACCCACCTTTTTAAGATCGTCTGCCTTGCTTTATGAATGATTCACAGGATACCACATCTTTAAAAATCAGACTTGCAGGGGACCAAAAAGGCAATGGGAAGATGTATGGCGGAGAGTGGGAGGGCGGGGTATAAGAAGGCTGCAACACATGGACAACAGTGACTTCCAAGGAGTGGAATGATTAGAAAGTGAGGTAGACCAGGCATGTGACAAAGATGAGGGATAAGAAACAGATAGCTCAAATTAATCAATTAACACCAACAATAATTTCACAGGATGAAATGTGGATGGGTTGTAATCTGTACAGCTGGAAAAATAACCACTTTGAGAAAATCATGCATCCACTGAAGTATTGTGTTCATATGATTATGTTTCCACTCTATTTTTCTCCTATGTAAGGAACTTTGCTATATTCATGAATAAGTATTGATAAACCTGACCTCTTCTTCTTGGGAATCTATATACAACTGATCAAAGTTGCTAGTGAAGTAAATCTTGCATAACATCCCGAGATAACAAAACTAGGTAAAAACAAAAAAAAAGGAATGCATAAAAGAATCTACAACTTAAGCATATAAATGGCTCTGTAGGATTCTTGTATAATCTCACTTCCCAAGAGAATTCAAATCTCATGCTATTAACTAGCTCTGAAAATTAGTCATAATGGAACTGGTTCCCAATTCAGTGTCATTACAGAAGTATCTTTGCACTAGGATTAATTAAACAATTAAAGGCAACAATCTTGTGTGTCTGACTTTGTGTCCCCTCCCTCTTCAACAAACTTTTTTTTTAAACTAGCTGTCACACAGATATGAAATTTTAAGCAAAGAATTACAGTATAGCCCAACACTATGACTGTCCGTTTTCTTCATACCCAATAATTTCATACCTTCCCTATGTCTACCTTATAGGAGACAGGCTAAAACAGACAAACTTGACAGGGACAGCCAGTATGCTTGTGGTGGTCTTGGATGATTATGCCCATATTAGTGCTACAAAAAGGTCACATATTTGTTTTTAACTTATCACCACATAAGCCTTCATCAAGGCTAAGGATTCCAGATAGTGGACAATGAATACTTCCAACTGAACAAATTAAATAATTGTAAGTAAGACTATAAAACACAGTGTACATTGAGATCTGCTCCCCAAAAAGGAAACTAATATAGTGTTTCACCAACAACGATGTGAAAATTTTATTCAGAAACATCAATCACAGAAAAAAAATGCCTATTTTAATTTTATCCCTTCAAAGGAAAGGTAAGACTTTCTTATTTCATTGTCTTTTTTCCATAATTACTACCTATTAACAAAACTTTCTATTAGGGACCCGTCTCAAAAGCTGAAATGCATTCCTCACAAATGTTTCAAAGGAGTTATGAACGGGACCAACCTTCTGAAAAGTAATATGGAAATAAACCTATAATATAAAATTATTAAAATGTTCATACCCTTTAACCCAGAGATCTCACTAATAGGTGAACAATACAGACTCATCTTCCCCAGGGAAGTCAAATACAAAAAGAAAGTCTCATTTGTACAGGAAAATCTCCATAGAATCACTTTGTGTGGTAGAAAAGAACTGAAAACCAAGGAGATGCCCATCAACTAAAGAACAGCCAAATAAATTATGGTACATGAATATACTGGAATATTATTGGACTGTAAGAAAGGACATATGGGAATACACATAAATTAAAGTGAAACAAGCAGAATCAGGAAAACAACTTATGCAATGACTTCAACAGTGTAAATGGATTTATTTTTTAATGAAACTGAATGCTATTGATCATTATAATGACCAAGCTTGGCTCTAGAAAAGAGAAAATTCCTGAGAAGTGAGGGCCACAGGTACGATGCATTGTGTTTTAAACTGTCATCAGATTCAGTTGATGGATTGCTTTTTTTTTTCCTTCTTTCTTTTTTATTCTTTGTTACAAGGGAAAGTTTACCTGGTAGGGGAAGTACACATTTAGAAATGATGGTGATGCAGAAACAATAGATGTCATCAATGTTTTTAATGCTCCAGAGGTTCTTTTAAAAGTTATAAATTGCACTTGTTACCCTCCTTGACTTCGTCTATAATTGAGTAGAAATGCAGGAATAAACACTTACCGTCCATCATCTGTACCCTCCATAACCAAGAGCAGATAATCTCGTCTTTGCCATTTACTGCTAGAATCCGTAAAATAAATTTTCCTCCCATCCTGAGTAATTGTCAGATCATTCACAAATGACATTTTCTTTCCCTCAATGGGTATTTGGGAAGACAAAAGATGTTTCACTCTACCTGAATAGAAAAAAAAAACTGGTTTCATTTTAAACTTGATTTTTCCAAGAACCTAAATGTCAAAAAAGATAATTTTTAAAACATAAACCTAATTATCCTCAAAAAGAAAAACTAGAATAAAATTTTATGTCACGTAAATCAGAAGACTAGAAATTCCAAAGATTTTTAAAAGTTTTTCTTCCTTAGGTATATCAAAATATAATAATATTCTTAGGCCATAAATTCACCAAAAGCACATATCCTACTTCCTCTAAGGCAAGGGTTCTTAATCTTGCATCTATGGACACCCAAGGGATGTAAAAATAGATTTCAGGGAATCTGTACATCTTTATTTCAATATAACTTATTTCCTTTGTAACCCTATTTTATATATATTTAAAAGCATTATTATGAGGGTCAAATTGCCAAAGGAGTCCAAGATACACACAAAAAGGTGAGGTACTTTTTTCTATTTATGAAAAAAATATATAATATCAGTGATCATAGAAGTTTTAAAAAATCAACAGTTTAAATTTGAGAAAGAAAATATTAAAAAGCCTTCATGTCTGATTCTAAAATTCAGGGCAAGCCTAAAATTTTGATAAATACACTTTTTTTTAGCTTAAGGTCTATATTTTAGTTAATTAAGGGAGGAAAAATAAACACTGACATACACAAAGATATATGGAGAGAGATGTAGACACACCTGCAGAGTCACAGAGAGAGACATAATGACAAAGTGATACCAAGAAATAAAAACATTCATGAAATAAGGACCATCTTGTGAACTTTCAGATTATTGAAGCTAAAAACCTTTATTCAACAAGCTGTTTTCACAAATGTAGGCTCTTTTGGTACTTGCCCTTCCAGTTAGATAAAATTTTACTAATAACCACAGAATCTGGGGGCAGCTGAGTGGCACAGTGGATAGAGCACCGGCCCTGAAGTCAGGAGGACCTGAGTTCAAATCCGGCCTCAGACCAAACACTTCACACTTATTAGTTGTGTGACCCTGGGCAAGTCACTTAACCCCAATTGCCTAAAAATTTAAAAAATTTAAAAAAAAAAAGAACCACAGAATCTACCCTAATGTTGGTAGTACAGATGCCATGTGCAATGTCTTGCATACAAAAATAAATAATTTAAGCTCCTCAAAGGCAAACCTGTTTTAGTCTTTGTCACCCTCCCACTCTCATTCCACTACAGACACACATACACACCCTGAGAAAAAATGTGGCACAGTAGAGATGCACCCTTGAAGCCAAGAAGAACAGGGTTCATTCAAGTCCTAACTCTGAAATACATTGGTTTGATGACCATGGACAAGGCACCTAACTTCTCAGTGCTTTAGGCAACACTCTAAGTCTATAAATTGCAGAGAAAATGCCATCCTACACTAGCAGAGGGATTTGCCTCAGCTGGGAGGCTATACTAATGAAATCATATATCTAGTCCTCATCCCTATCCCTTTATTTCTTCAGCATCTAGTAAAGAACCTTGCACGTAGTGTGTACTTTGTTAGATAAGCTCACAAAAATCATTTATTTCTATATTCCATCACTAAGAACAAAAGAAACTGAAAAAGAAATTAATTTCATCAATATCTTAGGGGTACTAACTTAGAATCAGACTTAGAACTTGAAGGGACCTTAGAGATCACCTAGTCCAAACCCTTATTTTACAGATGAGCAAACTGAGGCCCAGAAATTTTAAGCAGCTTGCCCAAGATTACGTAATCTTGGGACAATTAATATGGAACAAATCTAGGGTGTGACCACTCTTCCAGTTCCAAATTGCAGCAAGCTTCCCACTACACCAAGTTGTCTCTTACTAACCAAGACATACAAAGAACCTATCCATTGAATAAGATGATTTTGATAGAATTCAAGGGCGAACTGAATTTATGACTAGATTGCCTAAAATAGTAAAATGGCAGTACTTCTCAAACTAACCTAGAGATTTAATACAATACAAAAATACAATATACAAAATAGTGACATGTTGGTCTACAGAATTAGACAAAGTCAAAATAAAATTAGTATTGAAAAACACAGACGAGAATGTTGAGAACTATGGGAAGAAAAATTGACAAAGGAGAAATAATAAAGCTGGATATTAAAATGTAAAATATAAAACAATTTTTAAAAAATTATCTGGCACTGGAAAAAGAATACAGAGAACCCATTAATTGAACCCAATTACTGCTAGATAAATTCCTTGATTAAACACTAGGGAATAAAATCACTATTCATTAAAGACTTCCAGAAAAAAGAGTCGACAAAAAATGGGTTAGTAAACTCTAACTGGATCCATAATCTAAGTATTTTTAAATCTTTTTTTAAAATTGAAAAAAATAGAAGCAATTGTCTCAATATAGGGAGGAGGGACTTTTTAATCAACAAGAAAAAATTACTGGAAAAAATTAATGGGCTTGATTATACAATGAAAAAGGATTTTGCACAGTTTAAAAAAAACCTTCTAAAATTAAAAGAAAAAAATTGATTGTTAAAACTAATAGCAGTAAAATCTGATATCTAGAATGTATAAAAAAATTAATACATAAAGACAAGAGTAATAATATTACCCTTCTAATTACTAATAGTAATACTACTAATAATAGTCAAATAGAATGAGTACACAACTTATGAAAAAAAGAAATATAAATTGGTAATAACTATGTGAAAAAGCGCTCAAAATTCCCAAAATAATCAGAGGAATGGAAAATTAAGACAACCTGAACATACAAACCCATAACTCACTAGAATGGTAATTTTTTTCAAATCCAATTTTGGTTAGCCTATGGAGAAACACTATTTGTAAAACTATATATTACTTCAAACATTGTGTAAAGCAACATGGCAATATGCAATTAGGACCTCAGAAGAGATCATACCTTTCAACCCAATGATCTTATTGCTAGAACTCTATCCCCAAAACACCATGAAAGGACCTAGATGTATAAAAACATTCACAGCTACTCTATTTAGAATAATTTTTTTACAAAACCACTGGAAACAACCTATATGACCAATATACCAATATTTAGAGAACAGCTGAAAAAATCATGGAAATTATGGAGCGATAAAAACCAATAAATATGAAGCACATAAAGAATAAATGTCTACATGAGATGCAGAGGAAAAAAAATCAACAAAACCAGAACCTTATATACAGTAACTAAACTATATTTTTTAAAAAGGAAAGAAGGAAAACAGAGCCAAAAGGGGTACAACTTCAGGGCACTCCATTAAAGGGACATAGAACAAAATTATGCTCTTTACTCTTCTGTTAATTCATTTGGTTCCGCCTTATTAAAGGCTAAGCATTTGGGATTTGTCATTTTTTACACGTTTGTTTTGTTGTTGACTATTAAGATTATTATTAAGTTTATAATTTTAAAAATAAAATACCAAAATTAATTCTTGTAGGTTAATGATTTATGTATATTCAAGTGAATGAGAAAATATTACAGAACTATTTGTTGTGATTACAAAGTTAGTTCAAAACAAAGTTTGAAGTTTCTAAAATAATTCTAATATAAAGGGTCACAGCATACCTGTACTAGGATCCACTTCAAATATTCCCTGGTAAGCATCTGCCACAAAAAGTGTACTATTAGGCCCAACTCGTATGCCAAGAGGTCTCCCACAAGTAGGCTCATCTTCTCTGGTTTCTATGAAGACAAATGGAAAGTAACACTAACTCCCGATCCAGAGTTCTACCCACAGCAGATTAATTATCTTCCATAGTATCTTCATGACTACTCTTTTTCTACACATAATACCAATAAAAGACTAATTATGGTATACAGTTAAGGTTGCACCTGTTTAATGTTGCCTTGCCAGCTCAGTCATGATCTCTGTATAGACTTTTTGAAAAGGTGAGAATGTGCTTAGCAATAACCACCACTATCTAGCTTCATCTTTGCCTTAGGATTTTCAGACTTTTCTCAGTTAATAAAATAAATCAGCAACAGCCTCCAAAAGCTACCATTTATCTTAATGACTCATATCATCACCTGAATCAAAAGAACTTTCTTTCTACTAATCAGAAAACACAAAACTAATCTTTCAAACGTCAGTCTATGAATCTATTTTTTTTCTTTTTGTAAAGCTATTTTATCAAACCTATGACAACCAGTATTTAAGTATTCAACTTCTATTTCCAAAAGCTGAATCATTTTGGGACATTTCCCATTTCAAACAGACTTTCAACTCTATACAGATTAACAGCTATAGTGTCATCCCAAAAAATGACAAAGGATTTAGGTGGCAACACTGAAGTCTACCAACTGATTGACAACGAGGTTCACAGAAGAATGCAAATGAACAATGCAGTAGAGGATAAATATTTTCATTTCTTAGGACTGTACTTTGGGAAAACCAAAGTAAAGAGAAGTTAGGCAGCATGGCTAAAATTATTCCAGTCATCATTAGGTCATATAGGTAGTCCCACGTAAGCTGTTAGTAGAACCCAACAGTCTCTCAACTTCCTGACCACTGCACTTTCCATTGGTAAACCATTCCTCCTTGAAAGTTTATCTGATTTCTAACTTCTAGTAGTTATATGGAAGAACTCGGTGTCTCTCCAGATTTCAAGAAATATATGAGAACTCTTCATTGACTTACTGCAAGGGCCTTTACCAAGTCTGGCAATTGTGATTACTTCTCCATTTTCAAGTTTTACAATGCGACCATCAGCAGTGCCAGTAAACAAAACATCTGGAAAAAGATAGGGAGGAGAGGTTATTTGAGTACCTTATCTATAGACTGGACTGGATATCCCATAGGCATCTCAAATTCAACATATCCAAAACATAATTCATTATCTTTCACCAAAAAATGTTCTCTTTCCAATTTTCCTAAAGGGTACCACCATCCTCCCAAGTCACCCAGGTTCACAATCTTCATGCTTTCCTCAAATCCTTATATACGCTTGCCCTACATATCCAATCTGTTGTCAGATCTTGTCATTTTTACCTTCACAACATCTCTCATATGTTCCCTTTTCTCCACTTACACAACCACTATTCGAACAGGCCCCCATCACCTCTTACCTGGACTATTGCAATAGTCTCTAACTGGACTCCTGGCTTTGAGTCTCACCCCACTTCATACTATCCTCTACTGCAATGTTAAACTGATATTCCTAAAGTACAAGTTTGACCATGTCATCTGCCCTACTTAATAAAGTCCAGTGGCTCCCTATTATCTCCAAGATCAAAAATAAAATGCTGTTTGGAACTGTATTTTTTACCTTTCTTTGTGTCCCCTGCGAATAGCCTGGAACACAATAAGCATTTAATAAATGTTTATAGACTGAGTGACCAATGAAATCACAAGTCTGAAACAGTTTATTAAGAATAACCTCTCCATTAATGGTAACATCTCCATCCATCCAAAAAAATAAGGTAGTGAAACCTTATGTGGCCTCTACTCATGGAATATTCCAGGATCAGTCATTAAATATTGTTCTTCTTCCTGCCATGGTCCTATTTGTTCCCTACTCTGCCCAGGCAGGGACTAGGAAGGTTATCAGTGAATCACCAAAACATCTACATTTCTAATATCAGAAAACACAGCTAATTTAACTGCCTATTTTTAATAGTACCTTGGTAATAATTAGGAAAATAACCATAATGGTAATAGTAGGGAGAAATATATTTTGGAACTGAGAGAAAAGATAAGAACTGAGGTTTCTGAAGCAGGAGCTAATGATAACAACAGCAATAATAATAATTTAAAGCTGGCCAATTTCCATCTGAGTTTTTATTTTTTATTTGCTTTTTACACAAAGAATGAAAACAAAATAAATTTTCTAAATTTTAAATGTAGTCATTTCTAAAAGAAAATTAAAAGTTCTATTTAATAAAATACTTTACAAGAATACCACAGTAACAAATAGTTTTATGCTTCCACAAAGAAAAATGTCCAACACCTATAATTGTTTTTCTCCAGCTAAAATGTCGCACAGCTCTGAACAAAATATGGCCAAGAATTTGGGGATGAAAACTACCCAAAGTGGTCAATCAGGAAAGGAAGAGCACAAAAACAGCCTAATAATTAAAACCTGTCTGTAACTATTTCAATGACAACAAAACTGAGATTTTTAGAGTGATAAACATTGTACATTAAGCAATGCAAAGTAATTTACCAAAATGAACTGCTCACTACTCTTCATATTGCTGTAGGGTGTACAGTCCTTTTTATTGGTCCATTATTTATTCCTATTCCTTACTCTCACTTTTTATACCGAATAGATATAAAGAATCTAAGCTACATCACGATCAACAACCGCTAGTTTATCATCACTGAGGTAAAACCAATCTTGCTCAGCTAAACTCTTGTGCAACTTGTCCATGTCCAACACAAGGCTACTTTCCAGTGAATCTTTCCAGATTGAGTGAAGAAGTCCTACCAAAGATAGTTAATGCACTAATTGGGAATTGTCTCCTCATTGTAACAAAATGAATTAAGAGGAAGGCAAACTGGAGCTAGACAACAGTTATCCTTCCAGTTTTACAAATAAATTAAACTTTCATAAGTAGACCACTAATGTTATTTTCCATTTTGTATTTCAATAAATATATTTCAACAAAAATATATGTGTACACATACCCACACACACACATTAAAAATATATCACAATACCCAGTGCAAGTGACCTTCAAATTAATTACTATTAAAAAGTGGCTTTTCATTTTAATTGGCTAGGCTTAAAACTAAAAACAAGTTGTCCAACTAATTGTATAAATATTCTAAGGCTAATAAGCAATATAGATTTTTACTTGGAAAGTTGGGAAGTCAACAACATTTGGAACTGCCACAGAACACACTCCTTCCGAGAAATAAAAGACAAGTAAAAATATTTCTCAGCAGAACAAGAAAATCAGAACAGTTTAAAGGTCATGGATGAGCTTAATGGTTTGACATGCTTACCACCAATATTTGCTATGGACTCCGGACCAATAAGCTGGTTTTCAAATAACTTTTCTGCCTGTTGCAACTTCACATTTGGTCGCAGAACTCCAAGTAGGAAAGGAGGCTCTTTGAAACTATAAAGAAATGAAATTTAATTTATTCAAGTAGACAATAAATACAGCAGCAAAATATTTACTGAGAGTGTACTATGGGCATAGGACTATATTATTTGATGTAGGAGATACAAAAACTACCATATTAGTATTGCCAATCATAGCTCTATTAATGGAGAGGATGTGTTCCTTAGACACATTTGGTTGTCATAAACTTAACAGAAGTAACCAGAAGCATTAGGAGTTGCTTCAGGAAGTAAAAAAACAAAGTTATAGATGAAAATATCATTTAAAACAAAAATATAAAGTATTAACATTCAGACCAAAACCATTTTATGAATGGTTCAGTAATCATCTGTTAATTCAACATGTCTCTTCAAACCCTCAATTCCTAAATAAAGGAACAAATACTTCCACCCTGCCTTCTTCTCCCCATTCACTCTAGCCACCTCAATTTTCTCTCTCTAGGCCCAATCTATCCCTGAGAACTTTTACTAATTCTTTCCACCATGTCTTCTAGAACACCTGCTTTACTGTACTACTCTCCATTCCCTATCACTTCTTCTTATACTTCTCTATATTCTCAAATAGACTTTCCCTAATGACATCTCAACTTTGCAATGGTGGCCACTTTTCCCATTCCTTCCAACCTATAAAGCAAGAGAGAAAGGCACACTTCTTACTCTCTACTTTCAATTCTAGTCTTTTGTTGTGCCACCACTATTTAATAGTCTCCTTTGAAGCCATGCCAACTATTTATACCATCCTGTCCCTATCTTATTTGATATCATCTGCTGACTCCAGAGTCAGCAGACTTCTACCTTCCTTAATAAAAAGCAGTTTGGCAAAAACTAGGCAGAGACCAGCATATATAAGATAAGATTAAAATGGATAAATGATTTCGACAATAAAGAATGACATCATAAATAAATTAGGGAAGCATGGAAAAACGTACCTGTCAGATCTATGGATAGTGAAAGAGTTTATGACCAAACAGGAAACAGAAGAAGTAAAATAGATTATTTTGATTATATGACATCAAAAAGTTTTCACACAAACAAAACTAATAGAGCCAAAATTAGAAGGAAAACAGGAATTTGGAGAAAAAATATTACAGCAAGTTTCTCTGATAAAAGTTTCATTTTTCAATTATCTTATTGTTTATATATCATGGGTATCATGATACATTTTAATATGTATGTGTACACATATGTTTTTATTGAAATATATTTACTGAAATACAAGATGAAAAATAATTTAAAATCATTTCTTAATTAGAGAAACGTAAATTAAAACAAATCTGAGGTACCGCATTATACCTCTCAGATTGGCTGACATGACAGAAAAAAGGAAATGAGAAAAACTGGAGGGGATGTAGAAGAATAGGTACACTGATACATTGTTGGTGGAGTTGTGAACTGGTCAAACCATTCTGGAGAATAATTTGAGACTATGCCCAAAGGGCTATAAAATTGTGCCTACCCTTTGACTAAGCAATACTGCTACTAAGTCCTGAATCCCAAAGAGATCAAAGAAAATTGAAACGGACCCATAGATACAAAAATATTTATAGCAGCTCTTTTTGTGATGGCAAAGAATTGGAAATTGAGGGGATGCCCATCAATTGGGGAATGGATGAATAAATTATGGTATAAGATTATAATGGAATACTAATGTGCTATAAGAAATGATAAGGGGGGAGAGGTAGCTAGGTGGTACAGTGGATAGAGCTCCAGCCTTGGAGTCAGAAGGACCTGAGTTCAAATGTGATCTCAGACACTTGACTCTTACTAGCTGTGTGACCCCGGGCATGTCACTTAACCCTGATTGCCTCACTAAAAAGCAAAAAATAAAAATAAAAAAGAAATGATAAAGGGAATAATTTCAGAAAAACCTGGAAGATTTATATGAACTCATGCAAAGTGAAATGAACAGAACCAGGATAACACTGTACATAGTAACAACAATATTTTAACAAGAATAAACTATGAAAGACTTAGCTACTTTGATCAATACAATAATCCACAAAACTTCCAAAGGACTCATGATGAAAAACACTATCTACCTCCAGAGAAAAAACTGATGAACTCTGAAAGCAGACTGAAGCTTATAGTTTTTCACTTTCTTTACTTGCTTTTTTTTAGCAACATGACTAATAATAATAATAATAATAAAAAACAGTACTCATCTTCCTTGACCATTCCACAATATCTGACACCGATAAATATCACCCCACAATACCTTTCTCTCCCCTGGCTTAAGGGACACTGCCCTCTCATAGTTTATTTCCAAAGTCTCTGACTAGTCATTCTCTAAGTTCTCATCCCCCAACCAAACTTCTTTTCCATCTCTACAGACTTGATGATTGCACTTACTCCCACAGTTTTAACCATTAATCTCTGAGCTAGAATTATCTAAGAAGATAATTCACAAATCTCTATCTATAGAACTAACCTTTCTCCCAAATCCTAGTCTGCTCTCTCCAACTATATGTAGAACATATCCACCCGGATGTCCTGACAACACTTTAAGCTCAACATTTCTAAAATCAAATTTATTATCCTCCCTCCACCCCAACTTCCCTACTTCTCTTAATGATTCTGCCATCCTCCCAGGCATCCAAGTTTGAAATTTTAGAATCACCTTTTACTTCTCCCTTTCATTCCTTATATCCAATCAAATGCCAAGTCCTATAGATTCCACCTTCACAAAATTTCTTATATCCATCTCCATCATTCCAATCCAATTGCTGTTCAGGCCTTCATTATTTTTTCCTGGAATGTTTTGGTAGACTTCTAAATGATATTCCTGCTTCCACTTTCTCCCCACTCTATTTACTCTACAACTTGATGATTGAATAAAGCTTCTAATGTGACCTCTGACCACATCACTATCCTAATCAAAAGCATTCAATAACTCCACTGACTATCAAAGTCTATACTCTTTAGTCTAGCAATTTATGGAGTCCTAGCTCCAACCTACCATCCCAACTTTATCTCATAAACCCCTCCTTGACATACTTTATAATGCTGCCAATATGAACTATTCATGGTTCAAATTTTTTTCTCATTTATTGCTCTCTTTCATCTGCTATAAACCCTATCTGCTAAAATTTTACCCATCCTCAAGTCCTAACTAAAATCCTACCCTTTTAAGAAGCTTTCGCTGATCTTCCACATATAGAAGTCATCTCTTCCTCCTTCAGATAACTGACATTCCTTTGTTTATAACTCTCCAAGGTACTTAGTCTATCACACTTATTTGTGTAAAAGTATTATCTATCTTACTAGACATCCTACTAGATTGTAAGGTCTCTGAAGGTGGGACCAAATGTTTTAATAAGATTTCTAACTAAGGAGACCTTTGAAATTATTTTATCCAACCTCTTCAATTTACTGATGAGGAAAGTTGAGGTTCACAGAGATTTAATGATTTGGCCAAAGTAGAAAATAGCACCTCCCATTAACTACCACACTGTCTTGCTCATATCAGGCAGTTATTGTGTGTTGAAATGAATTTAATTACTCTGCGACACATAAAAAGCTTCTCTGAACACCTATAAAGAAAATGTTCCAATGATACCCATTTAAATGAAGCTTAAAAGCAGGACTGCTGCACATAGGCAATACTGTTTCAAAGTTGATATAACATGAACTGTCCAATATATTATAATTACTATAAATGAAAATACAAATTTTTATTGACTCTCTACCAACTGCTTTAACTAATAATCTCATTCTCTCTTGTTCTTCCCCTAAATTTACCTTAATAAGTCCTTGTTATCCTTATTTTTCTGTTGACTCTTTAGCCCTAATTACATATACCTATAGCATAGAGAAAATATAAAATAGAAACTGCAACAAAATTTCAAACATTTTTCTAAGGTTAAATTAAAAATTATTTTAAAATCTGTCCTAAAACATCTCATTGTTTTATTACTATTAGTTCACATCTATTTAGCATATGAAGTAGGGATTATATGTAATAACAGTGTTTTGCTGATTAACAGAAAATTGTTATATATATTCTTTTACACACATTCATTTCTACTGCATAGGAATATGCTTAGAGATATCCCTTCAAAAATCAGCTATCTATAGAAAAGTTATGGTCAGAGGTAGCCTTATCAAATACCATAAGCAATACCAACCATTAATTTATCTGAAATACTTTTGCCATCTACATGAAGAAAAACCACCAGCCTAAGAGTATTATTTTAAATTTTCTAAAAGAGGCAAAAGAATCTTAAGAGTTGAAAAGGGTCTTCAAATTCATCTAATTCATCCTCCCACCTCATGCAACACTTTCCCCTATAACTGAAGAGATAGTCTTCTATAACATAGAACATAAAATAGAACTTACTACCTAAAAAAGAAAACTATTCTATTGTTGGGACAGCCTAAATCATCAGAAAGTTTTCCTTACACTCTACACAGAAATCTGCCTTTCTATGACTTTTCTACTTACTGGTCTTAGTTCTGACCTCTGGAATAACATACACAGAATCAACCTACTCCTTCCAGATGACAGCTCTTGAAATATATGATGACTGCCACCATGCTCCACCTCCACCCCCAATACTCCCAAATCTTCTCTTTTTCTGGTCAAACATCCCCAGTTTCTTTGATCGTTTCTCATATAACATAATCCCCACCACCACCACCACCACCACCACCACCACCACTCTATTCTGGACACATTTCAGTTTGTCGTACCCAAAACTGAAAATACTACTCAAGAAATAACCTGGCTATCAAAGGAATAGTTCAACTACAGTAAAGCACAGTTGAACTATTTGCTTTTGGCATTATACGTCTATTGGCTAAATCTAGGTTGTATTAGCATTTTTACCAAATGACTAAGAAAAAGTAGAACACTAATCACATGTAAAAATATTACATGGATGTGTAGTAGACTTTAAATAAGACAAGTTAATTTCTTTTGTGTATAACTTTATTCCTACTTAAGAACAAAGTCTGTTGTTCAAATTTAAGCTATTTAAGTTCTGCCATTATAGATTGATACATTCTATATAGTACCCTAAATCACTTTTGGCACTCAGGAATTTAAAAAGAAATCATCTAAACACCAAAAAATATGTTCTGTCTCATAATAACTTACCATTAATTATAGATTTGCTTCATCATTCCCTTTCACTCTAAAGGAATAATGGCTTCATTATATTATCCTTAGAAAATCATCATGGGGAATTATGAATACAACTCACCTGAGTGGCTGAGGATCAATGGGGCAATTCAGCAGAGTTATGGCCCCAAGCAAGGGAATGGTAAGGGACACTGCTAGCATCATAAAAGTCATCTGGAAAACTCTACTGCTATAAGTGCTGCAAAAAATAAAATACATAAACACAATCAACAGAACATAAAAACAGCATTACAGATCTCTTTAAACACTATTTCATTGCTACTGAGAGATCAGGAGCAGAAGAGCCTCTCACCTCATTTCATCACAAGTGGCTATTTGCTTTTGCTGCTTGTGTTAAAGTTTAATACTACTGCCCCTCCCCTTCCAGTATGCTTTGCCTTTTTCCAGAAAACATGTTGGTTTTTTGTTTCTTCCAAGTGCTGGAAGCACTAAATTGCCTGGTATATGCCAGACAGTTGTTGGCTTTAGCTTTATTGCTTTGGAAAAAAGAATGTGGGGAAAGGGTCAAATAAGAAAAAGAAAAGGGGAGAGAAGGGAACAAGCACTTATTAAGGACCTACCATGTGCCAGGCACTATGCTACATGCTTTAATCCTGGGAGGTAGGTGCTATTATGATCCTCATATTACAACTGAGAAAACTGAGACAGACAGCTACCAAGAAGCGAAAGTTGCATTTGAATTCATGTCTTCCTAACTCCAGGCCTACCACTTTATCCACCTCTCCACCTACTCACCATTAAAAACCTGAGTTCTAAATGCTCCAAGACAAAGGACCTGCTCAAGTTATTATGTCCATGCCTACAGTTTCAACTGCTCCAAATCATACTATTTTCATAGCCTTACCAATACACCCCACAGTAGTGAGAATAAAAACAAATAAAAAGAAATTAGGTGATTCTGCTCGACTACATGGGAAAAAAGGGAAAACTGATTAGTCTTATCATTCCAGATTCCTGGTCCCATTTGCACACCAAAGCAGATTTGAAAGTAAAGACTAACATACCTATTTTAAGGATGAAATTTGTTATCATAGTGGTAGACTATAAGTGTAGGACACTCCACATATTGTCAGCTTTTTTTCAATATGTTGATTTTGTTGGACTTTTTTTTCCTCTTTTTTATTGTATCATATAGGCAATAGCTCTCTAGGATGAGGAAATGAGAAGGATACATCGGGAAATACAGGTGAAAACAAAAACATTTGAAATACTCTAAAATTTCTCAAATCTGGCTCATAAGCACAACATTCTATATGCTAAATACCTGAGAGGCTATCTGTGTCTAAAGCAGCACTGGTGGTTTAGCTGTGTTCATGCTAACACATAACTTCCTAATTGGTCTCTCAAGGCTCTCTCCTTTCCAATCCATCTTCCACAAAGTTACCAAAATGATTTTCTTAAGGGTGAGTCTAACTTGCCCTTAAGTATGTCAATCATCCTGCTCAATAAACTCCAATGACTCCATTGCTTCTAGGATCAAATACAAGCTCCTCTGCTTAGCTTTCAGAGATCTTCATGACCTGTCAACATACCTCTTCAAACTTATTATATATTATTCCCCTTCCCAAAGTCTGTGGTCTACTCAGACTGGCCTCCTTGCTGTTCTTTACATGTATGGACTACATCTCCCCTTTCCATGCCTCTATCCCAGCTATCTGTCTTTCCCCCGTCCCTAGAAAGCACTCCCACCTCACCTCACCTCTTCCTCATAAAATCTTTTGTTTCCTTGAAGACTGTTGAAGAAACATTTTCTACACAAGAGAATCTTAACCTGGGGTGAATTTTTTTTTTTTGCTTTTTGGTGAGGCCATTGGGGTTAAGTGACTTGCCCACGGTCACACAGCTAATATGTGTCAAGAGACTGAGATCACATTTGAACTCAGGTCCTCCCAACTCCAAGGCCAGAGTTCTATCCACTTCACCACCTAGCTGCCCTCTGGGATGAATTTTTTAAAAAAATGTTTAGATAACTATTTCAATATAATTGATTTCTTTTGCAATCCTTTGTATTTCATTTGATACATTTAAAAACATTATTCTGAGAAAGTATCCATAGGTTTCACCAGACTGCCAAAGGGGTCCATGACTCTAAAATAGTTAAGAATCCTGTTCTATAAAAGGCCTTCCTCACTCCCTCCCAGTTGCTAGTGCTCTTCTCCCACTCACCTCCATCAAAAAAAAAAACTTGCCACGAGTACGGTTTGTGTATTTTTGTATACATATATGTTATATATATATTATATTATATGTATATACACATATATATATATTTATATGTGTGTATGTATATATTGTCTCTCCCATATAAGGGCCTTAGGGTAGAGACTTTCATTTTTGCCTCTATTCCTAGCCAGACAACATTTTATAATTCTATTCAGATGGGGGAGATGGGGGCAAATTGAGTTAATTCAAGAAATATATTTAAATAAAAGCTACTGGAATCCTTTTTACTAAATACAAATATCAAACACAATAAAGTAAAGCAAAGCAGAAATATAAAGTCCCAATTTTTTTATAGTGTGACCCTAACAAAAAGTAGTTAATATACTCTAAATTCAAGAGTGGAAGCATTAATTTGCTTATTTTGAAGACTGAACACAAGGATGTTTTCTAGAATATACTCATCATTATATGGTCCCACTGGAATTTTTCAGATGTTAAAACTAAAGCTGATGCAACAGACTGAACAATACCAAGTGTTGAAAGACATCCCCAGGCAATAATTGCGAAAATCTAATCCCTCACAAGGAAATCTTTCACCACCCTGTCTTAACCTTTAACAAATTCACAAACAGATCACTTCATGTTTCATTGGGAAGAAAAGGGAGATTCACTGTTTCTATGTGCAGTGGAAGCCCTATACATTCCCTATAGAATAAGAGAAGCCATGATATACAGCACATATGGAGATGGGCTTCAATACATATGTTAAGGTTTATTTTCCTCAGGCGAATTCCCAGATCACTAATAAAATTACCTCTATTAACCATATTGCACTTATCTTAGGAAAAATTTGGTTTTAACCAGAAGGTGCTGGAGCCAGCTGAAACTGGTACAAAAGCCAAATGTTAAAATTTTGTAAACCATTTACATCTCAGAAATTGGCAAACACTACAAATCAGAGTTTGATTTATTGTACCATTAATTGTTCAGATTTAAGAAAGTGACAAAGAAAATGTTAATAATGCAGATTATACTTAAAAGTGTGTCATGAATACATTTTTTTTGAGAGTCAATTGTTAAACATTCACCAACACCATTTGGTTCATTTAACCCTCAGAAGAATACATTAAAGCATTTTGCTTAATGTTATTTGGTTACCATCTCATACAACATGCTGATTACAATCAATACAAAAAATTGTTGTCAATAGTGTTAAGTTAGCCAATACCAACAATGGTTATCTTAACCAGTCAAAGCATTTTTTAATAATAGCCAGCCATTATGCTATCAAACACAGGATTTTAACCATAACCTATCCATAAAATCATGGACTCTATAAATGGAAAAGGTCTTGGAGATCATTTAGTCCAACCCCCTTCACTATATAGGAATTTCACTGTAATAACCCTCTCTAGATCACAAAAAAAAAAACCTCATTCCATTTTGTACATCTTCAGTTGTTGGAAATTTCTTTCCGATACTGAGCCAAAATCTGCCACCTTGTAACTGATACCTATTTCTGCCCTGCGAAAGAACACACAACAAATCCAACTCTTGTTCTGTATATTGCCTTCAAATATGGGAAGATAGTTATCACAGCTCCTTCTTCCTCCCTGCCAAAGTTTTCTCTTTTCCAAGCTAAATAACTCTACTTCCTTCAAACTTTCCTAATACCACATGGTTCCCAGATCTTTTAACATGTTAATTAACCACATCTGGATAGGTTCCAATTTGTCAATCAATTCCCCCTCTTAAAATGTAGCTTCCAGAATTGAATAACAGAGCTATTCCCTGACAAATACATAGAAGAGGATTGTTAACTTCCTGGGTTTATAAGTTATGCATTTATTAACAAAGCCTAAAATTGTATTAGCTTTTTTTGGCAGCTGAGTCACACCATTGGCTCATATTGGGCTTACAAATGTTCTCCATCTTGTAGTATGCAGTTGATTTGTTGAAACTAAAGACTATATAATTTTTACTAACAAAACGGTTGAATCATTTCATAACGTTTTTCCTTCCTAACTTGTGCAAACATGTCCAGGCCAGGAAAACTGTTACCTTGCCTTTTAGGTACCTCATGAGATTAGAGAAAACATGCTGTCTTCAATCTCTGGAGAAAATTTCAGCCTCAAGCAGTCCCTGTATCCCTTACTAAAAAAAAATATAAACTAAATAGTTCATATACTCACTAAGAGTAAGTAAACAATCATGATGATGTAATTGGATCTGCCAATTATTAAGTGCTCAGCCCTGATCTATAAGATTTTCTGTGGATTTATACAAAGAGTTCTTCAGGCCAAATTAAAAGGCTTTTCCAGGTCCTCTGACAGTGGCAGCATGGTCAGAAATGGTACCGTACTCAGAATTAAGAAGATCTAGGTTGGCTGGAGTCCCACTTCTGACCAGGGGCAATACACAACTGAGTTTCAATATCCACTTCTATAAATTGTAAATAATATCTATAGATATTTCATCACACAAAGTTGTTATAAGGATCAAATAAGAGTATGTATATAAAGCACTAAGTAAACTTTAAAGTACTATATAAATGTCAACTATTATCATTACTATCCCAACACTGAATTGAACAGAAACACTTTTTGCCATCCTCTTATGGACTAAGAAATATGGTTTTATTTGACTAGAGAAGACCTGTGTAGCATCACAGAAACTCTAGGGGGAAAACTGAATAAACCTGACAGTTTTCCTGGATCAGGACAATTAACTATAACAAAGATCAAGGTAATCACTGGAGTTAGAACTACCTGTAAATATCAAATAGCAAGAAAACCTAGAAATGATTTACAATTTAAATTTACCACCATGTTTCTTAAATTACATTAAACTTAGGACCAGACCAGAAAACATATTATTTTCATTTTATGGATAAGAAATTTTAGAGGAAAAAAATTAAGTGATTCAGTTTCACTCAACAAGTGGCCATGCTTGAAAGAAAACCCTGGTCTCTTGACTCATCTCAGTGTTCTGGACTATTCATTCCACACTGCTCATTTAGAAAGCTAATAAAAATAACAGTAACAAAAACAACAAAACCTATTTGAGATAGAGGGTGGGGTAGGAAGAAGATATTTAGGAAATTGACTTGAAGGGAAGGTAGAAAGCTATTGAATTTTTAACTTAATATTCAACAACTTGATTCATCCTTCACTTCTCTCCTCAATAATAATAAAAGGTTGCTGCATACTATTACATAGTTGCATTCTCTTCCTAGATTCAACTGTGTTTCAAATAAGAATGGTTTCACAGTGTACACAATTTTTATTGTCAATTAAGTTTGTAAAGCACTTGGGTATAAAAGATACAGGGTAATAACAAGCTATCATTTATATGCCAGCAAACTTCTCTTTCTGATTTTCCACATTGAATTAAAGACACATTCCACATTGAATTAAAGGGATTAAAAACCAGATCATTCTCCTTCACAGATATTTAAAGCTATAAGAGCAAACATAATAATTTAAAGCTACAACAGCAAATAAAATAGCTTCATATATGGGCTTACCTAACACTGTTCAACTTCTATGTCCATTAAAGAAAACCTTTACTAAATTGTTTCCTTGAATTTTCATTAAGATTTTTTTTTCATTCCACCACTTACTGAGTAAACCATGGGCAAATCGCTTAGCCTGTTAAACTTAGGATACACCTCATCTGTAAAACTGATATAATAATATTTCAGCAACAATCTGGGGTCTCACGCAGTTCTAAGATCTATAATTCTCCTACTGTGTTCTTTTGAATACATACTTTTATGGATTCATATAATTGATTCTGTTTAGCACATCTTACATCCCAACAAAAGCCTATTCTTAAGTGTCAATATGTTCCTATTGCTACTCTTTTCCTTGATTTTGGACATTGCTTTCCTTCTTTATCTCATTTTGTTATTTTATAGCACTTGACTTCCGAGATAACTAAAGAAAATAATCAGAAAAAAATGAAAAGCCCCCTAAAATTAACTATTTAGGATAAAAATCTCAGACAAAAGCATTAGTAATGTGAATGAGAGAATCTAAACAGTCATGATGTTATGTATATATTAAAAGAATCTCTCTAAAAAGGAAGATAAACAGACAATAAGTATGCAGCCCTTAACTGATTTTTTCCTGTGAACTCATGGCCCTCACTAATGTGTCCTCATCTAGGTGTTACATTAGAGAAGATCAAGACTGATGCATAAAAACTTATACAGTCTATGTATTTATGAATAAGGAAAGGAGAAAAATACAAGAACAGAGTGACAACAATGAGTGACAAAAAAAAAAGTTAGGAAATCTATCAAAGCAACTCAGTCACTACAAAGTACATTTATGATGAGGTTAAAGGATATGATTCCATTCATTCAGTTTAAACAAATATAAAGAATAAATCCCAAAAGAGAAATGTAAGAATAATTTAATTAACTCTACAATAAAAATGTAACCTTCCCCTCCCTCCATTCCCTTTCTGCCCCAGTGACAGGAGTATGAAGAGAGATCTCAGAATTAGGTTTAGCCCTGCCACTGCAGTTCTCCAAGCAATAAAAGATACCTGATAAAAAAAAAATTTAAATGTGTATTTCTTTCATCTTTCTATTTTAAATGTGTATGAGTGAATCTTTTTTACATTTGTTGCTATAGATTATTGAGTTCATTGGGATTTCCTATGGAGAAGCCACTGGTTTATGAGAAAGAGAACTGATTTAGCATTAAAAGATATAACTTACTAGCTATGTGAGTTTAGGCAAATCACACAATTTCATGGAGCCTGTTCCTCAGTTACAAAATGGGTATTGTGTTTGCCCTGATTATCTAACAGTTGGTGAGGATTAAATGAGACAATGGAAGTGAAAGCCTTGTTAAACTGTAAAGAGCTATGACAGTGTATTAGGGCAGCTAATGGATAAATGCCAGGCCTGGAGTCAAAAAGACCTGAGTTCAAATGTAGCCTCAGACACCTTCAGCAAGTCACTTAGCCCTGTTTGCCTCAGTTTCCTCATTTGTAAAACGAGCTAGAGAAGGAACTGGCAAACCACTCCAGTATCTTTGCCAAGAAAACCTCAAATGGGGTCACGACAGTTGGACACACATGAACAATAACAATTTATTATTATTGTCATTTTCTATAACTACACTAACAGGCTAGCAATAAATGCTAGTAAAGATGGTAAATGATAAGCAATATAGGTTAATGGTAAAAAATATCACTAGGATATACTGAATACATACTTTGAGGGTCTCAAACAAGCCCTATCACTGGATCTCTAGTCAAAGGACCCAGGTTCTAATACTAGTTTTTCCTTGAGCAATGTCACTTCATATCTCTGAACCTCAGTTTTCCTTATAAATGTGCAAATTGGACCAGATTATCTTTCCTTTCCAGTTCTAAATCATGTGATTATACATCACAAAGTACAGGATTCTTATAATATCACATACTTTAACATTTACAAAGCACTTTCCTTAAAAACCTCTAAGACACAGTGTGCAAGTATTATTATGCTCCTTTTACAAATGAAGGAACTGAGGCTCAGAGAGGTTGCATGATTTATCCAATAACTTATTACTAGTAACTGTATGATCTGGAATTCAATGCAGGTCTTCTGACTCTTGAGAAAAATTCTTATACCACTACACCATATTCACTGTTCTCTTCACAAGTCAAGGGTCATTACAAGGTATTCTCCCAAACCTTGATTTTCTAGAATCATAGCCATGAGGATATCACTCACTAACCTCTCCCATCTGCTAAAAAATGCCTATCCCTAAAATGCTTTCCTAAACAGTGTGTATAAGAGCCTACTCAGACAGTCCTTCTTGCATTTAGTTCATTGTGTGCTATATCACATCTATATACCTGGGTTGATATCTATATACCCACAAGGGCTTGTGGAGATTTCACTTCATTAAATTGTGATGCAGTTTTAGATAAAAGCTCTAAATTTAAAAAAACAACATTGGGATCAAGTGCCTACCTAAGTTCTCTTAAAGGTGGGATCAGAAGAGCCCTAGCCAAGGGCAGAGCTTGCCTTCATTCTTTTTTACCTTTCTCTGCAGCATTCTGATGCCATTCTCAATCTCCTTGACCTTTCTGCAGCACTTTGACATTTCTGATTGCTCCCTCCTCTGGATACACTCTCTTCTCTTGGCTTCCATAACAATTCACTCATAGTTTTTCCTCTTACCTCTCTGAACACTCCTTCCTTCTCCTTTGTTGGATCTTCATCTTTCTTCTGCCCTTTAACTCCTGAGTGTCTCCTGAAGGTTCTATTCTTGGCCTTTTCTTCTCTCTTTCTACAACATCTCTCTTGGCAATTTCTTCTCCACTACCACAGTATCAGTTATCACTCCTATGCAGATGATTCAAACCAATACCTCCACCCTTAAACCCTCCCTAGAGCTTTAATCCCATCTTATAACTGCCTAGTGGTTATACTGCCTGTGCCTAAAACGCCTGTCCAAAACTGAATTTATCTTGCACCCCCCAAAAAAAACTGCCCCTAACATTTCTATTTCTCCTGATGACACCATCATCCCCACTGTCACCCAGGCTTCTAATAGGATTCACATTGGCTAACCTTCCTTTCAGTTGTAAGGTCTTACAAACTTCACCTTCAATTCAATTCAGCAAGCACTATCAAAAGTCAAAATGAAGGGCCAGGTACTGTGCTAGACCCTACAGACGCAAAGACAAAGATGAAACAGCTCCTGCCCTCAAAGAGCTCATTTTCTACTGGGTGATATAATGGATATATAGATAAGCAAATATAAAATATATACAAAATAAATACACAAAGAAACTTCAGAATAGAGAGGATAAGTTCAGAAAAAACCTACTAAAAGGGGTGGTACTTGATCTAATCCTTGAAGGAGGTTAGGGATTCTAAAAGGCAGAACTGAGGAACATGTACTTTCCAGGCACAAGAGGTGGCCTCTGCAACATCCTTTGAATCCACTCCCTATTTTTTTCATTGTTCACCACAACATCTCAATTTTAGGCCTTCAACTCTTCTTAACTAAGCTGTTGTACAACCCTTCTAACTAGTCTTCCTGACTCTAAGATATCCACTCTTCAATCTGCCCTTCAAAATTACTGCAATTATTTTTATCAATACAGTGATATAATCACATCATTCTTCTCTTCAAAAACCTGAGTACCTTCCCAAAGCCTAGTAAAACAGTATAAACTGCTGATTTTGGCATTTATAGATATTCACAATCTGGTTGCAACCTACATTTCCAAACTTATTCATATTACTTCTATCTGCTTTGTTTCAGTCAAAACAGACTATTTCTCACTCCATTTTTACACTGTCCTTTTCTACCTCCATGCCCACAATTGTATGTGGCCCAAATCCAAACTTGGGATGGACTTCTACACACACATTATTATCTCTACCTGCTGAAATCAAGGCCCAATTGAGGTTGAAGCAACTCCAATCTGTGACTCACACCATCTTCCACCCAAATCCCCTCAAAAGGTGATCTCTCAAAATTCAGAAGAGGACACAGACAAGCAGGGCAGTGTTATCATTAAATATAATGTATACTTTTAAAAAAACTCAAATTATACATAACAAAGATTCAAGGTCTTATATAAAATCCTCTTTTTCTGTCCTTTGCATATGTAAATGTTCGTGTCTGGTTTATGTTTGTTAAGATCATAATAATTTTTTAAAAAGAAAAACTTTTTTTAAGTCATCTCTGCCTCCTCAAATTTCTCATAGCATTTTGCCAGGGCTCTCCTTTGCCCCCTCCTTCATTTATTGCTGTATGTGTACTTCCACACCTAATTAGATTCAACTCACCAAACACATATCAAGAACCTATGTGATAAAAAATAAAATGGAAAAAAAAGAACCTAAGTGCTTAATAAATTTTAAAACTGAATTCTCACTACCACGCCAGAAGTGACCTGTTTCTCCTCAAATTTTTGTAGCAATTTCCTCTTTCCATACTTATTTTTGTGCGTGTGTTCCTCACTCATCATTACCCCCATTAATTTGTAAAGTCATTTAACGCAAAGCCTAGGTCTTCTTTATATTTGATAATTAATGCTCATCGGATTGAATTGAAAATTAAGTGTTTAAAGGCACAAGAGAGAGAAAAGCCTGGGGACAGGTGTGTCTAGCCAGAGGCCCAGTGAGTGAGACCAGGTGATAGCAAGGCCAAAGGACCAAGAGGCGGATAAGAAGGAGGAGGAGTAACTGGGTGACAGAATCCACATTCAGGGGCTGCTAAATTCCTGGGAAGCTGGAGCTTCAGGAAAAGAAAGAGGGACGAACCGAGCAGGCGCATTCTGCGCTGACACACGCAAGCACATGCATGCATGCACATGCACACACATGCATGCACATGCACACACATACACATATACACATACATACTCATGCATGCAAACACAAGCCTCCAAGCCTGGACTTGGGACCACAGAGCCCACCCCATCCAACGTCCGGGCCAGGAAGGGGAGTCAGGGGAGCCGGAGGACACTGGGCCGAGGCGGCTCGACCTCTACCTGCCCTGCTTGGCCTCCTGCGCCTGGCTGTCCTCAGTGATGACCTGAGCCCGCACGGGCCGGCGCTGCCGCAGCCCTTCCGCCTCATTCATGGCGCTGATACCCCTGTCTCCCGACGCCCAGACTGAAGCGACCGGTTGCGGTTCCCTCCTCAAAGAAGAGCAGTCCGGAGCCCGGCGGCGGCCCCGCCCCGCTGGGACGGCCAGCTCCGCCCCGGCCCCGCCTCTTCACCTGGCCCTCCCTCGTCTCCCGGAGGGTCTGGGCTCCGCCCCGACATACCAACAGCCGTCACTGTTGGTTCGGCCCCTGGCGCGGAAAGATGACATAGAACGGCCGAGGGCCGTCGCGTGCCGACTGGCGCCGGGAGATGACGTCAAGGGCGGGACTACGGCCGCGACGCCGTGGGTGGGTGCAGTGTCTGCCTTCCAGTTCCGTCGTCTTCTTCCCGGTCTCCTCTCAGGGCGAGGACGGAGAGTAGAGGCAGAAGACCCGTAGGCGAGGCTGGCGGAGATGCGGGGCGAGGGGCGGGCCGAGGACCCTCGGCCGCCCCGGGGCTCCCTGCGCCTGAACGTGTCTAATCCGGTCCCGAAGCTGAAAGTGACAGACCAGGCCATCTCGCAGTTAACAGTAGAGTAGAAGGGAAACGAAAGATGATGAAACGTGCTTGGATCGAGCCTCTTGAGGCTCTTCTAGTATCGGGGATCTAGAGTTGGAAGGGATCGTGCAGGAATATAGTCCAGCCTCCTCGTTTTCCCGGGAGGAACTGAGGCCTGGGGAGATCGCTGCTGCCTCAAGTTCATCGTACCGGTAGAGGAAGGGAGTTTAGGCCCACGGAGCTTGTTAACTTGCCCTAAGCCAGTAGAAGGAGCTGGATTTGAACCTAAGCCCTCTGACATCAAATCCAATACGTTTTCTCTTGTAACATTGCTGGTTTGGAGATAAGGCAACGAAGTAGGTTTACTATGAGGAACGTCTTGTCAATCAGCAAGCATTTTAGTAAGCTCTTTCATATGGGGCCAGGCACTTTGCTAAACGCTGAAAATACAAAGAAAGGCAAAAAAAAAAAGGGGGGGTTCCTGCCCTCAAGTAGCTCAGATTCTAATGGAGGAGAAAAAGACTATATATGAGATAGATGCACAGTAGAAGGAGGGTAATCTCCACTGGAAGGCAGGAGCAGTTGGGGGGTGGGGAGGGAGAGGGGAGTGACCCGGAAAGGCCTCCTACAAAAGATGGAATTTGAACTGAGTCTGGAGGGAAGCCAGTAAAGACGCGGACTAGGAGGGTGAATTGTCTGGCTTGAGTGAGTGAAAAAAGGTGGAGTTGCCAGATTGTAGAATATGAGAGGGGAGTAAAGGAAAAAGACTGAAAGCTGGAAAAGACAAGGTTTTTTAAAAAGTCTTTAAATGCCCAGCAAAACACTGCAGTCGACAGGATTGAATGTGAAGGCAGAAGATGTTTTCAAATCCCAGCTCTGTCACCTACTACCTATGTGACTCTGGGCAAGTTCCTTAACTTCTCTGAGCCTCAGTTTTCTCATATGTAGAAGAAAGAAAAAAAAGAGGGAGGGTGAGAATTAGGGTGGGGAGTGAAGGGTTGCATTAGAAGATCTCTGGTCTCTTCTAGCCCCAGATTCTTTATTTTTAGAGTTTTCGTGTCTGTATTTTATAGTTTTGCAAAATGTTTTTTCATCAGCTTGTTCATTTAAATTAATTATCCCCATTTTACAGATGAAGAAACTGAGACTCTAACCCTGACTCCAAATGCACACTTGGGCACTTGAGCTCAAGTTTTGAAATTCCAAGTCCAGTGTTCCTTCTACTATATATGATGTTGCCTCTCCAGATAACAGAAACTGTGTTGGATGTCCAGAAGATTAATTATGCATCATGTTACTAAGCAAAAGGCTAAGCATATAACTACAAATTAAAGCTTTCCTTCCTGAAGTGAGAGAACTTTGTTCACATTCCTCACAACTCTCTGAGTTGAATGGTACAAGTTGTAGCCCCATTTTACAGATGAGAAAACTGAACCTCAGAGAGGCTAAATAACTCATATTTTTAGTCTGTTTTAGATGGATTCGTGATTTTAGGAATAATTGCACTAGATCTGTATCTGTGGACTAGATATGGTTCTAAATGTCGAGTACTTATACTTGGAACCCAAGTTTTCTATAACCAATGTGTTCTCTGCTATACTACACTGTGTCTGAATCTTTATAGCAGAGCTTTCATAAAAGATTTTCAAAATCCTTTAGAAGATAACTGTACAAGTACATACTATTACTGAGAATACTTTGGAGGTAAAATACAAAGAAATGTAATGATGTATGTCAAGTGTTATACTACTAGTCACATACTTTTGTTATTACTGTTTCCTCGAATACTCGTGTCCTTCATGATCCAATTTGGGGTTTTCTTCTTCTCCAGCTCATTTTACAGATGAGGAAGCTGAGGCAAACAGGGTTAAATGACTTGCCCAAGGTCACACAGCTAATGTTTGGGGCCAGATTTGAACACAGGAAGATGAGTCTTTCTGACTCCAGGCCCATCGCTCTATCCACTGTGTTACCTAGCTGCCCTAGCCACATAGTAGACAAACCCTAAGGATTTGTGTGAGTTACATAGAGGCTTAGTGATTTTCACAGTGCCTCACAGCTCTCAATATGAACCCAAGTCTTCTGACTGCAAGCCCAGCACTACCATTTGTTGACCCTGTTATTATTTATTACTACATCAATAGGTTTGGCCATGTAATAAGACAGGACTTAATGGAAAGACTAATATTGGGAAAGATTAAAGGCAAAAGGAGAATGGGACGGCATAGGTGGATAGTGTCATGGAAGCAATGAGTATAAGCTTGGACAGACTTCAGGAGATAGTAGAGAAAAGGACCTGGCATGGGGTCACAAAGAGTTGGACATGACTGATGTGAGGAAAATACAAATAGTAATCTAAACTGAACTAGATCCTAAAAATGAAATAATTGAATCTTTTAGCTTTCCTTGTATAATTACCTTTAAAACTACTAGGTGGTGCTAGTATTCCATATAAACAATGTCAAATGACAGCAACAGAACTGAAGAATTCATTTATCTACTTCGGCAAGGGTAGCCCATATATGATTCAGGCCTATAACTTTATTTCAGTGAATATATGTTTTGTGAAATGTAAGTCAGCCTTGCCAACATATTTGTAAAGAATTTGGTCTGTTCAGTACATCTGATACCCGTGATCCAAGGCAATAATAATAAAAGTAGCATAGGATGCTTTACTTTTAAGTATTCCTTTGGTAGATTGAGTCCCTTAGATTCTAACACAAGTACTTAAATCCTTTGGGGAAAATATAATGAATAAATGGAAAAGTGTTTATCAAGAGTGCACTTACAATGTGCCAAGCTATAATAGTAACTCATTTTTATGCAGTGCTTCATGTTTTATGAAGCACTTTTCTGGAACAGCCTATTGAGGTAGCAGTACAAGTATTATCATCCCCATCTTAGAAATTCCAGTTCAATTCAACAAGCGTTTACTAAGCAACTTACTTTGTGTTAAGCACTGTGCCAGGCCCGGAGCTTACTTTCTACTAGAAGGGAAAGCATATATACAAATAACAAAATACAAAATGCATACAAATTAAATGTGGGGGTGAGTAGTGTAATAACTGGGGGAATCAAGAAGGTCTCTTCTAGGAGATGGCACAGCCCAAGTGAGACTGGAAGGTAGCTAGAGACACCAAGAGGCAGAGGTGAAGGATAGCATCCAGGCATGGAGAGTGGGAATGAGGGGAGGGGAACCCGGCAGTGCAAAGACTCATGTAAGAGATAAAATGTTCTGTACGGGAATAGCAAACAGACCAGTTTGACTGGAAAATAGATTACATGAGAGATTATATTCAATGGAAGATAGATACTATTTTCCAGTGAACATCTCACTAAATTCCAGTGGCTCCTTATCATTTGCAGGATCACATATAAAATATTCTGGCATTTAAAGACCTTTCCAATCTATACTTTACTCCCTTTCTCCCACACTGCTCCAGCGACACTAGCCTCCTTGCTGTTCCTCACATAAGACATTCCATCTCCAGATTCTGAGCATTATTGCTAACTGTCCCCTATGCCTAGAATGCTCTCCTTCCTCATCTTCACTACCTTTCTTCTGCCTACCTTCAAATCCCAACTAAAATCTCACATTCTACAAGAAGCCTGGCAGAGCATGGGGGGAGAAAGGGACAATGGGTGGAGTAATAAATGACTTTGAATGCCAAACACAGGATATTATATTTGATCCTGGAGGTGATAGAGAGATACTGGAGTTTAATTGAGTACTTTACCGAGTGACATGGTCAGACTTAATGCTTTAGAAAGATAACTGACAATTTAGTGGAGGATGGGCTAGAGTAGGGAAAGATTTGTAGCAAAGAAACCAACCAGGAGGCTATTAAAATAGTCTGTCCAGGTGTGAGATGATAATGGCCTGCACCAGGGTGATGGCAGTGTCAGAAGAGAAGGGGCATATGTGAGTGTTGTTTCTAATATGAAATCAACAGGCCTTGGCAAGTTTGAATAGGGAGAGGGGGAACAGTATAAAAGAGAGTGAAACTCAAGGGTAATACCTGGGTCTCGAGCCTTGGTGACTGGAAGGATGGTGGGGTCACGAGCAGTTATAAGGAAGTTTAGAAGAAGGATCGGTTTTGGCGGAAAGACAGTGAGCTCAGTTTTGGACATGTTGAGCTTTAAATGTCTATGGAACATGCAGTTCTAGATGTCCATTAGTGAGTTGGAGATTTGAGACGAGGTCAGCAGAGAGGATAGTACTGGATAAATAAATTTTAGAATCATCCTCATGGAGATGATAATTGAATCCAGGGGAGCTGATCTCATCATTTCATCAGGTGAAATATAAAGAGAGAAGAAAAGAGGACCCAGGACAGAGCCCTATATGATACCTGTGGTTAGTAGGCATGACTTGGATAAAAGTCCAGCAAAGAACACTTAAGAATGAGTGGTCAGATAGGTAAGAGAAGAACCAGGAGAGAGTAAGATCCCAAAAACCTCGAGAGAAGAGAGTATCCAGGTGAAGGGGGTGTTCAGTAATGTCAAAGGCTACAGAGAGGATATGTTAGTAACTTCGGAGAGAAGAGTTTCTGTTGAGAGTTTGAAAATGGAGCCACCTATTGCAGTCAACCTCAAGGAGTTTAGCCACAAAAGGAAAGAGATAAGGGAGACATTGTCTTATTGGTAGGTGGTGCAGAAGCAGCTAATAGAGAAAGTGGAGATGCTAGAAGTAGCTATCTGCTGGAGATGAGATAAAATGGGATCACTTGTGCGTATGAAGAAGTTTGCCTTGGCAAGGAGAAGAGGGGTTGAAGAGGGAGCAAATGGAAGGATGCATCTGAATGATAGCAGATAAAATGGAAGAGAGAGGAGTGATTTCAGCCAAATGGCCTGTTTTGTTTTGTTTTTTTCAGGAAAATGTGAGGCAGGATTCTCATCTGAGGAGGTGGAAGAGGGGACCTCCGGGAGACTTGAGGAAAGATGAAAAGTTTTGGAAGAGCCATTTTGTTGAGTGGGATAGTGAGTTCATTAAGGAAGTAACAAAGGATTGTCAGGAGGCAGTAAGGACCTAGCTGAGGTTATATAATAGGAATTTATAGTGGACCCAGTCTTTTACAACACACTTTTCTCACAACCACCCTATCAGGAGAGTAGAATGAATGTTGTTATTCCCTCATTACACATAAAGAAACAGGTTCAGAGGTTGACTTGTCCATGGTCACATAGTTAATAGACTTTAGCTGGAAATACTCAGAAATCCCAACTTTTAAGTGCAGACTGAAACAACTGAAAACAACATAATGTTTTTTTCACCACACTATGCAGCCTTTTCACAATTAATTATCCTTCCTGGGGAATCTTCATCCCAAACTAGATTAAGCAGTTTGAAGTGCCTTTTACTATTCCAGGTGGTTACTCAATCTGAGTGTACAAAGGAGTAAAATATATCTATTGAGCACTGATAGGAAGTTGAATAGTGAGTAGAGATCTGGCCAGGGAGTCAGGAAGACTTGGGTTCAAGTGATATCTCTAGCATACTGGCTATGACCCCTGAGAAGTCACTTAGGTATTTAATCTCAGTGCCCAATGCAACTCTCCAAAAATTGCAGAATAGGCCAGTTAAGCTTTAGTAGAGGGAGTTTCATTTCCATGAGTTCCCTACAATAAAATCACAATCCAGGCCAAAAACAAAAACACACTGAAAACCAAACCCATTTAATATCATTAGACTTTTCATATGTCTTGATCTTTTTACATAACTTTGTTAGTCCTGGAGGAAAGATAATAGATTTGATGGCTTAAGCCTTAAGAATTGGAAGCTAGGTGTCACAGTGGAATGCTAAGTCTGGAGTCAGGAAGGTTACTCTTTGTGAATTCAAATCTGGCCTCAGACATTTACTAGCTCTTGTGACCCTGGGCAAATCACTTAACCCTGTTTGCCTCAGTTCCTCAATCTGGAAAATGAGCTGGAGAGGAAATGGCAAACCATTCCAGTATCTTTGCCAAGAATACCCTGATGGGATTGGATGTGACTAAAAAACTATTGAACAACAACAACAAAAAGCCTTAAGAATAGCAAATCCACAAATACCAGAGGTCTGCTTTGTTTGTAATACACAAAGTGAAACAGCATTCTAGCCCACTTTTTTGGAGAGCTTTAGTTTCATTCCACTCTTAAACAGAATAAAAATCTCAAGATTGCTCTTTAGGCAGGAAAATCACTTCGTTTATTTTTGTCTTCATTCCTCCCCAGCTCCAAGCCCTCTACCAGACATTTCTAGGAAATCAGTCACACCAAACAGAATGGAACAGCCTAACTTACTCAGGAGGACCGTTGCCATTCCCAAATGGTCCAATAGAACCACAATTCACATGTAATCTATTGACCTTGTGTTTAAAAAAATTAATTTGAAGATAAGCAGAAAGCTTGAAAATCCCTTTTGCCATTTTAAGTTCAAATAGGAAACAAATGTCAAAATATTCAAATAATTTCTGGTCAGAGTTCCCTAGAGTAAATAGATTTTATTCTTAAGGGTAGTGGATATAAGGGCCAAATACTTTTTATGCTGATTACTTAAGTTACCTGTACAGATAGGAAATAGAAAAGGGCAATCTTCAAATAAGTTTCAAATTGAAGTGTTAAGGAGAAAGTTTGAAACAGCCAGGAGAGCTGTGCAGAAAATAAGATCTCAATAAATCATTAGTCAATGGAATGAAATCCTTTGTAATATGAGTATCAAGGTCACATGTCAGAATCCTGCTTTTAGTACTCTGAATCTGAAATTTTAAAACTTTCATACTACCACTTTTTAAATACTTTTATTTCTTAAATGCAAATGCACCATGCTATTGAATCTCCAGGGTTGAATTAAGCAACAATCACAATTCTCCAAGTAATGGGGAGGGTGGTAACTATTAAAGAAATCACACGTCAGAAATAATTGAATTAAATTTAGTGAAATAGAGGGTAATTGTCCCCATAATTAATGACTGCTTTTATAATGAGCGTATTATGTATAATTACAGGCTTCAATTTAAAATTCTTGATTAAGAAGTAATCATCCGTTCGTCACTTTGTTCACATCTTAAGGAGGCTCTCTATGTATCCATGGTATACCTCTCACCCATAATAAATAAAAACTTCCTTAAGTAAAATCAATGGATTCTTGGACTCAGTACATGGAAAGTTGCAGGTGTGAAGCTCTAGGGGTATCAGCCCACAGGGTTTATACTAAGGAATGAAGAAGTAATGATGAAGGCTTAATCAGAGGGATAATATTTTAGAAGTCTCTGAAGCAAAGGAGGAGTTATTCAGGTATCCAAATAGAATTAGTGTCCTTTGAAATTCACTAACTAAACAAGGATATGTCCTAAGTGCACCATCTAAGATAAACATGAACTCGTGAATACTTGATGATTCTTTCCTAGCTGTGTCATCCTGTTGCATAATACAGTGTGGTGCTGTTTTATAAATATTGTGCCTCCTAGTGAACAAATGTATAATTGAGGTGAGACTAAATATAATAAAGTTGATTACTTCATCTTGTTTCTGATACCACATCCTCAAGTTTCCTTGGAAATTATAAAGGAATTTTATGTATTGTCAAAAAAAAATCAGGCCCACCCAGTCATGAACTATATATTTGTTGTCCAAGGACCAGCCTCACTAAATTTAGAGGTTTATCACCAGGTTAAATAGAAGAAGTTTTTGGTCATAGAAGCTTTTAAAAATCACCTGCAAAGCTATAGAGGGGTTGCAATCTGTTGGTGGAGGAGTACTCATTAATAAAATAACAAGTTCTTGAAGTATTTTAACTTCCTTGAAGTATTAAAATAATGTAAAAAAGATGCATTGCCAAATATACAAAAGGAATATTTGAATCTTGAAATTCTTTGTGCTCAACATACTCAGTTAAAAGTGCTAAGAAGCTCTCAAGCCAACGCTGTTTACTAAGTAATTCCGTAGTAACCAGCAGAGCATTAGAAAGTCGCCAGCTAAAATAATTTACAAATAAATACAAAATCATAGGCAAATAAATCTTAGAATTGGAAGGAAGCCTGAAGGTCACCAACTCTACCCTTTCCCATTCAAGAATTCCCTTTGCAATATATGAGCCATAAGATCCTATACTTGAATACTTTTAGATCCATAGAGCTCACTACCAAATGAGATAACCCATACTTTCTCCTGTAATTTCTGCATATTGATTCTAGTTTAACTCTGGAACCATACAGAATGAATAATCCCTTTTAGACATGAAAGTCCTTAGAAAACAGGTTTTATGTTCCCCAAGTTTCACCCATTTCTCATATGGCATGGGTTCGTAGCCTTCCCTACATCTTCATGACTTCATATTTTGCCATTATCCCTTTTAAAGTGTGGAGCCCGTCATGGAACATAGTTTTGCAAATGTGTTCTGACCAACCTAGAATACAACAGTAGACATTAACAGGTATACAATATCTGAAATGAGTGAAACAGTATGTCTTAATGACAAAGTGTAGGGTTTTTTTTACTCCCATGTTACAATATTAATCCACATTGTTAGAACTCAACTAAAACTCCTTGTCTTTTTCATATAAGCTGCTGTTAAGTCAGACTTGTCTCCATTCTATGTTCCATTCCATACACAGTTGAATTTTTTAACCAAAGGGCATTTGTATACTTATCATCTTTAATCTTATTAGATTTAGTCTGTGGTTCCAATAAGTCAATATCTTTTTGGATCTTGATTCAAAAATTCCAAATCAACAAATACTTAACTTTGGGATGTTTTTTGTAGGGAAGTAGCTGTTATCAAAATGAAATTGTGTCAAAAAATAAATAAAAAAATTTAAAAAACCAAATATTTAAGCAACCATTAATAATAGGTACTTAAATACCCTGTACTGGGTACTGGGGGTGCAAAGACCAAAAAAAATAGTCCTTTCCCTAAAAGAGTTTACATTCTACTGGAGAAATACAACATGTGCATAAGTCATATATACAGAGTACATTCAAAGGTAATTTCAAAAGGGAGAGGGCACTGAGGGGAATCAGGAAAGGCCTTGTGTAAGAGAAGGTACCTAAGATGTGCTTTGGAGGAAATTTAGGGATTCTATAAGGTAAGGTGAGAAGGAAATCCTTTCCAGGTATCAGAAAACAACACCTGTACTAAGGAAGATAGGAGATGGAGTATCATTAATAAGGATCAGCTAGCAGGTAAATGTTACTGAAATGGAGATTGCATGAAAAGGGATCATCTGAAATAAAACCAGAAAGGCAGGCCCAGGTCATAGTGTGGAGTGCTTTAAATGCCAGCTTAAGAGATCTAAGCAACAGGGAGTCACTGAACATTTTTGAATAGGAGAGTGAAGTGGTTGATGAGCGGGGTTGTTTGGGGTTTTTTTGGGGAATATTAATTTTACAGCTGTCAAAAGTCATTGAGCATTTATTAAGTGTTGCTTACTATATGTATCAGGTAGTATGGGGGGAACAGATTGGAGAGAAGAGAATGGAAGGAGCAGGGAACAAATTAGAAGGCTATTTAAGTAGTTCTGGGAAAGGTAATGAGATGTAAGAGATGTTGTGAGGGTAGAATATATCAGTTGACAACTCATATATGGGATGAGGAAATAGTCAAGGATGATGTCAAGTTTTTAAACACAAGTGACTGGAGGCATGGTGGTGCCTTCAGTGGAAATGGGCATCCTAGGAGGAGAAATATTGATTCTGATTTGGATGTGTTGAATTTGAGATGATATTGTGTGACATTTATATAGTACTTTAACGTTTACAAAACAACATATACATATTCATTTGATTTTCTCAACAACAATGAGAAGTAGGCCTTACAAGGAAGATTATACCCGTTTTATAGGCAAGAAGATAAGTGACTTGCGTTTGGTTACACAGCTAATAAGTGTCTGAGAAGAGATTTGAACTCATATCTTCCCAAATCTAAGTGCCACAAACTAACCATTATACCGTACTTACCTGTCAAAGATGCTACAAGTCATAAAGGTAAGCTATCTAGCAAGTAGCTGATAAAGTAGAATTAAAGTTCAGGAAAGAGATTAAAGCTATATATAGAGAAATGGGAGTTATCTTTATAGAAATAATCATTGAACCAATGGTAAAATCCCTAAGGAAGAAGAGTATAAAAAGAGGACATGTTAAATATCTTTTCCAGCATTGTGTCATCTGTAAATTTGTTAGGCATGCCACTGTGTTTTCATCCAAAATAAAAATATTGAAATAGTGAATGACTCATGAGACAAAAAGCTTTTCATCTTGAGTTTCAAGGTTTTAGCTCTCAGGATTCTTTTGAGTAATATAGGCTATTGCTAATACTCAAACACTTTTTATTACATTTTCTGTACAGTGAAAAATAAGAAATCTGTGTGTCTACCTACAATATTTTCTAGAAATAATTTCAAGTCCAACTAGTATTCCTAGAACAGGAAATTATAGGGTTAATTACTTGGCTTATTCCTCGTGCCTCTCCAGGCCTGTGATGTAGGAAGATTTCCCTCTGCCATTCAAGATTTAGCTGCTGCTTGGCACAATAAAATCGCCACCTATGAAGAATTACACCCCAACCGTGAAGCAGAGAGCTGACCTCGCCTGTCTTCTACCAAAGGTACTCCTTTACTTGAAAAGCTTTAAGCCTCTTCCCCCCAGGATTTAAGGGTCATTGACACAGATGCTGTGCCAACTTCTCTCTGAGTTTTCCAGTGCCCCCACACCATTTCTTTCTATTTCAGATTGATACTTTTTAAGGTTAAAAAATTTTAATATGCAAGTAAGCAAAATTAACAGGGCACAACTAAAATGTGTAATGTGATCATCCTGTAATATTTTACTTTATAGGTTTGCTAAAACTAATCCATATATTTCTCCCTTTTTTTCTGTTTCCCACTCTTTTTAAAAACTCACCGGCTTTCATTTCCATCTCCTCTCTATATCATCTTATTCTGTCTTGTCTTTTTTCTCTCCTGAAAGTTATAGTTGAAACTCTTATTGGCTCAAACTTGGTGCCACAGGTAAATAAACATTTATTAAGCATGTGCTTGGCACTGTACCCTGAAATACAGTGATTAGAAGAAAAAAACCCAACCATCCCTGCTAACCTGAAAACACTTATGATCTAATAAACAGACTACACGCAAATGAGTGTGATGCAAAATGCAGTGTAATAGGGCAAAGAAAACTTCTCTAAGAAAATGTGAGGGATTGATAACTTTAAGCTGGGGCAATCATGGGAAAATAGGATGCTAGCTCTAGAGCTGAAGGTTATATGACCCAACCTTTTTATTTTGCAGATAAGCAAACAGACACAGAGAAGTGACTTCCCATAGACCACATTGGTAGTGAGCATGCACGTAAGTCAAGAAGTAAATCACTGGTGAAAGCTTCATGGAAATGACATCTGAGGTGGGTCACAAAGGCAACAAATCAGTGCAAAGAAATGCACAGAGGAAGGAGATCACAGAAAGAGTGGAGAGATCACAGAAAGAGTGGAGAGATCACAGAAAGAGTTGAGGGAACACAGCTAGCAGCCTGGTTTGTCTGGAGCACAGAATGGAAGAAATGGAACAGTACGGGATAAAGCAGTAATTGTGAGTTGGAAGCAGGTTGTGGATAGCTGTAAATGCCAGCTTAAGGAGGTAAGGTACTATTGCTTGCCAAGACGAGATTTCAGAGGGTTCCCTTCAGCCTTCCTGGTCCACTAAGAAACCAACTCAGAGCAGCACCTGATTTAACTAATATTCTTTGAAAGCATTCCCTGACATTTTATCAACCTTTAGAGTTTCATGATATGTCTGGTACTATGCTTGGCCTTTGTGCCCGAAGAGGATGACATCTATGTCAAGGTACAGCATGTCCAACTGTGCCTGATGAGACCAACACAAGCTCAGAAGGCTCTACCATAGGTCCATATGAACGTTTGGAATGGAGATGTCTCTAAATTCACATGTCTCATATCTCTTTTGACCTCCTACAGTTCTGCTTTGCTGGTAGAGCACAACAGCCTCTTTAATGCTGAGCCTGCCTCTGACAGTGTCTCCCATGTCTCACAATCAGTTCCATTGTTCTTCAGAGAGACCTTGAGAATGTCCTTGTTATCACTTCTGGTAGTGTTTACTACTGTTGTACTTTTAAAATTCTTTTCTCTGCTTTTTATAGTTTCTCTCTTGCTGACAGCTATTACTTTTCTCTACTGTCAGTGTACCTGTAACTGTCTCCTCAAACCTCCTAATTTGTTGTTTTTTCTCCATCAGTTTGGAAAATAGATCACAGGATCAAAAATTTAGAGCTAGAGATGACCTTGAAGGTCATCTAACCCAACTTTTTTTTTTTCCCAGATGGGAAAGCTGAGGTCCAAAGAGTTTAAATGGCTTGCCCAAATTCATAGATGCAAGAAGGAGTAGGATTTGAACCCGGAATCTGACTCCAAGTGCAGCATGCTTTCCACTATGCCACACAAACCATTTTAAATTGTGAACAAAGGAAGAGTAAAAGGCTCTGAGTGAGGGCTTCTTGTATGAGTAAATGAACTTCATTACACAAATATAGTGAGATTCATTTTGTTGACTCGCAGCCCATTGTTTTCGCTCCACTTTAATGACCATTTATTATTTCTGGTTCTCAGTTGTGTTCCAGATAGATGAGGTTGCCAGAAAAATGTAGACTGCCTGTACATCTCTCCCCTATATGATAGCAATTTTGAAAAGATTTCCTTTCTTTTATTCTTAGTGAATTATGTCTATACTTCGATTTGTCCTTCGTATCACATTGAGCAGAACAGAATGACTTTCTTTTATCAGTGTCATTATCACAGTAAACTGGGAACAAAATAGTGTTTTATTTTAATTCATTTGCAGGTAAATTCTTCTAAGTCCATGGACCCTACAGATCTCATTTTGAAGTCTATATCATAGGGGTCAGGGGTCAGAAGCTATTTACAGGAAGCATGGGGAACCAAGCAAGATAATAAATAGAGCCTTGGCTAATATATAAAAGAAATTAAAATATTAAGTATATTGCTCTCTAAGTGATTGTGTTTTAAGTGCCATAATAATGTGACATAGCTAATATTTAATGTCTATATTAGCTGGCTAATGTCAGCTACATTAATAACATTCCAAAAGTTCACTATTAAGTCAACAATTGTTTAGCCCACTAATGTCAATACCAGCTGTTTGGTTAACATTAAAACACTTTTATAAAACAGACCTCTGTTGGGATTTTTTTTGTTTTGTTTTTAATTTCTGATCAGAGCTTTTGAACTGCCCCTGTTTTCCATACCTCCCCCTGAACAGTGATGTCGAGCCAAAAACATTTTTCAAAAACACAACAGCTTCTTCCAAGAACTTTAGTGCTTATTGTAATAGGTCATTTGAATTTTCGTTAGTTACTTTTGGCAGTGCCACAGTTTAGAGCATTGATGACCTATAGCCAAGAAGCATTCTGAGGAAAAGAAAAATTCATCCAGAACAATGCCCAAAAAATAAAATAAAAAGACTGGCCAGAACTTAAGGGCTAACAAATTTATATCCAGGCTTTTAGGAAATTAATTTTGTTCAGTGTGTATAGTGAGACATAGTCCTGATAGGCAAAATGAAATCATTCTATATGTTTGAAAGGCACAATACATAATTAATTTGATTGTATTGATTAATCAATCTATTTTCAAAAACTCTCTCTAAAATTCTTCAGAGGTTAGGAGTAAGTGTGCCCATTCTATTCATACTCTGCAAGAGCTGAAATGAATTTTTTTTATAACTAGCTATCTACTCTATAATGATGTTACAAAGACTGTATACAAATAAATCCATACATTAAACTTCTCTGTTTGTATGCTGTTCTCAAATAAGAAAGTACAAAAATAAAGACTCTACAGCTATTATACCTAGGACCACCTGGGAAAAAATATTATTGCTTCTAATTTTGAATCTTCTGAGAAGGCACGTTTTAACATTTCTCCTGTTGTGTCTCAAGGGACTACTGATATTTGAGGATGATAAATAAGTTCCTTTCACCATCAGCCCACTCCCCTAAAACTCAAACTAGGTTACATTTTCATGAAAATGGGTATATCTTAACTTTGGTCTTGCCTCTTGTTCATTGCATTTCTAGTTCCTCTTCCAGGAAAACAAAAGGGGGGAAAACACTACAACTGGCCTTATGTATGATCACTAGATTCTGTGATGATTAGAGAGAATTCTTTCCTGATTTGGAAATAACCAATTTCAGGAATATGTCCTGAGAAAAGACAATAAGGAACTGTTGTATTTGGTTTTGGCCAAACACGTTTTTTGGAACTTCGAGGCTGATGCACAGCTCTTCTCTATTAAGAGGCAGATAGCTTGGCTTTGTGTTTCTGATAGGCTTTCTGAATTTCAGAAATCACTGAAGGATCCTCCAGAGTGGTAATATCTCCCAGATCCTGAGTACTGTCAGTGACTATTTTCCTTAAGAGCCGCCTCATGACTTTTCCAGATCGAGTTTTTGGAAGACGTTTTACCACCTAATAAGAAAAAAAAGGGGGGGGGGACCATTATTAGAATTTGGAAATGATGCCCTGACCATTAATTAGAAGCTGAGAATGGATATATACCGAGGTCTGATTGAGTGATAAAACAAAAAGGTATTTGCTCTGGGTCACCCTACCACCTCAGATGAAAAAGCAATTTTTACAATAGGTTGATTTTTGTAATTCATCCAATAGAGAGATTCCTGAAGTAGTAGTTCGCTCACCTTATAGGATAATACTTTCTAGTCAGAGTTCTTCCAGGTTTCTGTATCAGCCTACAGTTTAAAACTAATCTTGGCTAGTAGAAAGTGAGCCCATTATTAAAAACAACTCAGAGATAAGAACTACCAAATCTTTGGAGGCAACTTAAGGACAATGTATTATTCCATGAAGCACTTCCTTAACTGGGCAGCACAAATTTCATTCAGATGATTTTTCCCCACACTCACATTCATAATCGACTATTATTTATAAATATTTCTTTTTTCCTTTAATTTCCCTTGCTGATATGGAAATAGTTGTCCACACCATATAAGCTCCATTCATGGTAAATAAAAACATCATGTTTAAATATGCTTCTCTTGGCATCCTACCTTCTTTCCCTAACATTCTCTTTATCTTATGTGTAAAGAGGTCACTTGGAATAATGGATATAACTAGACACCAATGCTTCCACTTAACTTTTTTATAAAGCAACATGGTGTTAACAGGGTAAGAGTGGTACTCAAGGCCAACAGATATTATATAACTCAAGAGGGTAAGCTTAACAGGGCTCTCCTATACCTTCTACATTCTTCCCTAATTAAAATTTTTCAACCTTTGCAAATTAAATCAGGGTGCCTGAGGCTCGCCAATCTGCATTCCCCAAATCTAAATATATCTCAAAAGACTTAAGGCTTCATGGTTCCAGGCAGGTCCAGCAGCAGAATTGTCTTTACAGAGTGCCTTACCCAGAATCTCTGATCTCATTGTGATGGGAAGCTTCCAATGGGAATCAGCAAGTCTTCCAAAATTTATGTTCTTAGAAAGTTGCCTGGGACACTGAGGACTTGAATGACTCGCCCACATGTCGTAGACAGTATGAGTCAGAAGTGGGATGCTTACTCAGTACCTTACATCTCCCCTTTCCCCCTTCCCAAAGTCTTGGGCAATATGTCAAGTATTTGCAATGTTGCCCTCTTCACATTCCCTAGAGATTCCCCAATTCAACATGCCTTTGTGTGGACCCAAATCTTCCATAACTGAATGTCCTTGGTGGTCCAACATAGGACAGTTATAATGTCCCTCAAGTCTTACATCTGCTTTAATACTTAGAAAATTCTAAAAAGCTGCTGTTCTGAACACCCAATGAAAATAAAAGAAGCTCCCATCCCCCAAAAGTAAGCCATCTTGTACAGAGCAGCTGCTGACCTATATGAGTAAAAGGGAATTTCCTCACCAGGACTTCCTATACCAATGAAATCAGAATCAAATCAAATCAAAATGCTGCCCTGTAACTGTGAGAACCTAGATAATGAATACTCTGATAAGAAGCACCTCTCGTATTAACATCAATGGAGAGCCATGGTGATCCTAAATGGCTGCATTATATTACCAATGATAACTTACTTACAAGTGGCATAAAACATCCATCGAAAGATACAATATTGAAAAAGAGAGGTGGGCCTGTCATAATGAGAGCAAAGTATAACAAATGGACATATCAAGTATTGTACTGGTACCTAAAGAATGTTTAAAAGCCTAGGAGGAGAGCCTCTGGAGGGCTTGTGGAAACAAGGATAAGAGAAACATAGGATGAAAAAATGAATATGGGTTGCAGCCTGTACCATTGGAGGAAGTGCCCATATCATTGAGATCATGAAGCCACTGGAATATAATATAATGTCATATATTATTGGAATTTACTGGAATATGACTATACACACACACACACACATATAATAAAAAGCAACGATTCTTTACTGAGCTAGGACAAAAAAAAATGTGCAGTTAGTAAACTGTTTATAACCTTGAGCCCCACTCACCAGAAATTGATCAGGCACTGCATATTTGGCTATCTTGGTGGCGATAATTGATTTGAGCTCATTCATTATGATGTCTGAATTATCTATATTATCTCTCAGTACGACAAAAGCACATGCAGCTAAAAGAGAAGGAAAAAATGGAATGTTAGAATACAAATCACCTTCTAAGAACCATTTCTTTTGTTATATATATGTAAGTTACTATTTAACCAATAATTTTCACCAAATTCATTGACAACGTAATTGAGTATTAATTGGTAATTTAATAATCCTAGCAAAAACACCACCACCATAATGCAAAGGTACCTACACTGCTACATTTCTCCCAAATTCAAAGATGTGCCCTGTACTGGAAACCTTTTATTACTTTGGAATACCAACTAAACAATTTATCACCTAGAATTACAGATTTTTCAAAGATGGAGTCCTCAGTGGCTATCTAATGCAACTCATACCCAAAAAAGGAATCCCCCCTGTAAAATGTCTGGCAGGTCATCATTCGGCCTCTACCTGAAGACCTCTGATGAGTGGAAACATCACCCAAGGCAAAATATTCCACTTTGGGACAGTTCCAATTTTTAGGGAGCTTTTCCTGAAATCAAGCCTAAATTTTACTTCTAGTTTTTCCCTGTAGGCCAAAGAGAACAAGACCAACCCTTCTTCCATATGACAACCCTTCACATACTTGGAAACAGGTATCCTTTAAAGTCTTATCTTCTCCACACCACCTAATATCAGTTCTTTCAAACACTTCTTCTACTACATGAATTCTATACCCTTCACATTCTTTGGACACTATCAGATGAATCTTCTTAAAGCCAAACCCCAATCATATTAGTCACCTGCTCAAAAATTTTCAGTGATTTCCTCATTGTCTACAAAATAGTCCTAATTCCTAGCCCACCATTCAGTGACTTCCATGAACTGGCTCCAACTTATCTTTCTAGTGTTATCCCTCACTATACTCCTTCATGCATCCTCTGCTCCAACCAAACTAGATTCATTGCCATTTGCCCCAAAATAGTTTGTGCTTCCTCATCTTTTTTGTGTTGGGTTTTTGTTTTTGTTTTTTGTTGGGTTTTTTTTTTTTGGCCAGGCAATGAGGTTAAGTGATTTGCCCAGTAAGTATTATGTGTCTGAGGCCAAATTTGAACTCAAGTCCTCCTGAATCCAGGGCCAGTGCTTTATCCACTGTGCCACCTAGCTGCCCCTTCCTTGTCTTTTTATAAACATTCCTTTATCTTTCTATCTCCATGTACAAAAATCCAATTATTCCCTCATGTCAAACTCAAATGCTACATTCTCCATGAAGTTCTCTCTTCTCCACCGTGGGAAGTAACCTTTCCTTTTTCTCTATGCCCACAGTACTTAGTTTATCCTTTTATGGTGCTATCTCTTTCCACCATGTATATGTGTTTCTATGCTTTATTTCCCATAACTGTACTAAAGTCCTACTCATATGCCTCATCATGGAATAAAGGTAAACCCAGCTTTTCAAAGCCTTTGCTGGCAAAGCCTAACTTCTAACCAGTCCTATCAAGCTGGGGAAGTCTCTAGGACAAACCTTTATTTGAGAATTAACCTAATGAAGATTAGAGAAGTTTGCCACCAAAATAGGCCACAAGCTAATGAATTTTTCAGCCAAAATAATTTTCAATGACAACCTTTGAAATTGTAGAGAACTTACAGCTTAGACAGATGAAGTATCTGCATCAGTGAAATAATGGATCCTATTATCCTAAATTATAAATTGAAAGCTGACACTATGATTGATCTTTGTAACTCCTCTTCCCTGAACACATATAATGCCTACAGCAGTACTTTGCAGGTAACAGTCACTCAATAAATGCTTATTGAATCGAATGAAGTAAAAATGAAACATCACAGGGAAGTTTCTTAAGATGCATTTTAGGGACTTGTTTTCTTCAGCATACTTTTTTTCCAATTGGCCAATTGCATTTTTTAAGGACTTGTTTTCTACAGTTAATTTTTGTCCTTCCTTTTCCAAGCTATTGACTCTTGCATTCCTCTCATTTCTTTTCACAATTTTTCTTCTACCTCTCTAATTTGACGTTTAAAATCCTTCTTGAGCTCTCCTAAGAAGGATTTTTGGGCTTCAGACCAGTTCATATTCCCTTTTGAGGTTCCAGATGTGGGTTTGTTGACAATGTTGTCCTCTTCAGAATTTCCGCCTTGATCTTCACTGTTCCCATAATAAGAATCTATCATACTTTTCTTTTTGCTCATGGCCTTTAAAGAGATTGCGCTCTCCTGCTAGGGAGCAGGGGGCACTGACCCAAGCTTCTTGTGTTGGGAGCCCAGGGCCTAGTCACTGGTTTTGTGTGCTGGGGCCTCCAATGCTGGCAGTTGGAGGCTTTAGGATTCTGTCAGCTATAGGGTTCTTGCAACACTGGAACTCGAGGGATAGGATTGGGTAGTGTGGCCCCTGGAGGTTGGCTGCCCACCCGGGCCTTTTTTTCCTTTTACTTTCTTCAGCTCCTTTCAGATGGATGTTGCAGGATATTTCTCCACCTGGGGCCCCTTGGAGTGCTTCCCAGAGTTTTGCTGAGGCACTGGGAGACTTGGTTGCTGTAGAATGCCAAGGCATCTGGTGGTTTTCTGAGCTGGTTTCTACCAGTTCACTGCCCTCACTGAGGCACTCAGGGGTCCTGGTCTTGGTCCTGCCTGTTCCACCACTTGGGTTTCAGGATCTCCTCCTGGTATGCTGAGGTGGGGCTTTCCACTAGCTTGCTGGGATGCCTCCCATTCTGTACTGCTCCCCTTCCCCCCGGGGAAGAGGGGCCTTTCCCGTTAATCCCTCAAGCTACCTGACTGCTGCACCCTGTCTTTCTTCTGGTTCAGATGTTCCAGGGTTTTTCCTGAGGTGATATTTTCTGGGCTATCAGAGGTTAGTAAGGGAGAGTAAGAGTGACTTACTTCTTACTCCTCCATCTTGGCTCCTGGAAGTCCAAACCCTTAAGATGCATTTTAGAAAACAATCTTACGTACTATGAATTATTCTCAAATACTATTGTGGCTTTCTGTAATATCGCTGCATATTCATATGACATTTTGATAACTATATATAAGAAGGTACCCATTTTAAAACTATCTCAAAAGCAGTTTGGCTTAGCATTCACTCCCAGAATGCTTTGGAAGCTATCTGTGTTTTGAAATATATGGTGAACAAATATTACCTGTGTAACAGTTGGAACTAATTTTAACAGGAAGGCCCTAATCACAGGTATTTGGAATGTTCGTCTATAGAATATTCAACATTTTTATTTTTCTCAAAAGAAATATGACAAAACTTTCTAGAATTTATTCTTCTAATCCTTCAACTCTGGTTGAATTGTATGGGCAAGTAGAGACATGAATGCTTATTTGTTGCAGTAGGCCAGAACCGAATTTTTCTCTCTGATGTTTAACAGCTTGGGTTGATTTAAAGGGAGAGAAGGGAAGGAGTTATTCTAAAAAATATGGATGAGGGTAGTCCAGAAGCTAGGCAGAGTACAGGGACCATCACAGAGGGTACAACCTGTAAAGATGATATTATACTAGATATCAGCAAGCAGTGATCCTGAGGGGAAAAGGATCTTTTGGGTCCTAGTTTGCAAAAGCATTAAGGATTGGAGAGAAATTGAGGAAAGAGTCATTAAGGGTCAATGACAGAAATGGAGAAAGCACTTTGCTCACATACCCAGGAATCCAGTAGATTCCTTGTCTTTCTTCCCAGTTACCTGTACTGAAAATATCTGTGGTTAGGTAGGGCCAGAACTAAATTTCTGGTAGATGAACCTGTCCTCAAACCCTTCTCCTTATTTCCTTCCCCTTTGGGCTTAGCTACTGACAAGTCACCAAAGCAAATGCTCAGGTCCTGAAAGGGGTATTCATTCATTCTAACAAACATTTATTCATCCTCTTCTCTCTTTAGAATAGTATGAAAGGTATTGGGAGATACAGCTTACAGTCTAATAGAGGGTAAAGATTCAAATAAAATACAAAATAAGTGCTATGTGAAGTCCAAAGGAGAAGGAAGATAATTTCTTTCTGTGAGAAGACAAGGGATAGGGGAGATTTATCCCAAAACAAAGCGGAACAGTCACAGAGAACCATGCTTTCTTTAGCTCAAAGAAAAATCATAAATAATATTGTAAATCAAGATAGTGATTTGGATCTAGATTCTAGAATCAACATAATGAAAGCCAGATAAGGAATTCTTTTTATTTTCAAGATCTCTTAGCTATTCGGCAGCCAAAATTTAATCTCTGTACACTGAGAAATCATATATAGATAAATCTCATATGTATGTAAATGTTTTCCTTGGCACAAGTACCACAATATTCTTACTTCAGGCTAGGCGCTGAGAAATCTTGCCAGTTTTTTAAGGTCCTTACAGGGGCTGCATTGCCTCATATGAATGTCAGCTTCCTGGAGCTTACATCATAATTGATGTAGTTATAGGGCAAAGGAGTTAAGAAACCACCAAGGCCTGTAATATCACAATTTTTAATCAGCTAATCTATAATCATTTATGAAGTGCCTACTATATTACCAGACATTGTGCTAGGTTCTAAGTTTTACAGACAAAAGAATGAAATGATTGCTACTGGCTTCTTTCAAAGGAGACAATATGTACATAGATAAGAACACACAAAATAAATACATAGTAGTTAGGGAGGGCACTAGCAGTTGGAATCAGGAAAGGCTTTGTAGAGAAGGGGAGCTTTGTTCTGAAGAAAATGAGAGATTCTATGAGGTGGACATGAGGGGGGAGCATATTCTATAACTGTGGATTGTGACCGCATAGGGGGTCACGACCAGGGTAAAAGTTTAAGAAGCCCTGTAAATCTACACATGTGAGGTAGCCAGTGCAATGGTGCAGAGAAGGGGGGTTGGGGGAAGATGGAGTGCCATGTATGAAGAACAGAAGAGAATGCCTGTTTGGCTGTGCTATAGAGTATGAGAAAAGAAGTAACATATAATGAAGGCAGAAAAACAGGTTGAGACCTAGTTGAAAAAGGCCTTTTTTAAAAAAGTACTCAGATTTTATCCTAAAGGCAATAATTTATTGCAGTTCGTTGAGTGAGGGAGTAATATACTAGTTATTGTCAGGTTTCCTGATAAGCATTGGGCAACAAGGGAGCAATGTGTAAGATTTCTTGAGTAAGGATGAAAAAAAGAGTCTCTACTGATCTCATCTCCCACAAGAAGTCGTGGCTGGTTACCCCACAAAAAAGTGATCTCTTAAACCTACAATAGCATTTGTTAGGTATAGCATTTATGTATGATACTTATTGTACACTATATTTTGGTTCTGGGCCTAGTAGGCATTCAATAAAAATTTTCTGAATGAAATAAAAAAGAATGCCAGCCTCATGTTCCAAAAGTTGACTGTCGAGGCAGGAATCTCTTGCTTTGTCCGTGTTTGGATCTGGGTCACAGTTCTGGGTAGCGGTGCTGGGGTGAGGAGGAACAGTGGCGTGGTGGAGCTTGGAGTGGCTGTGGAGAGGAACCCTTCCTCACAGTTACAGGACAGAAAGGAATACTTGTGGTCACAGGCCAGGAAAGCAGTAAACACCTCGCCCCTTATCATACCACCTTGGAAGAACTGAAAATTTACAGGTCCCTACAAGTAGCTCTGAAAACAGCTGTACAAATCCCTGAAGCTTGGTACAGTACGTTCTCCCCATTGAAAGTAGACTCTTACCTTAACAAAGAGGTTAAAACTCAAGTAATTGGCTGGGATCATGAGCAAGCAGCGCAAAAACAGTCAGACCATAAATCTTACTTTGGTGAAAAAGAAGATCAAAATATACAACCAGAAGAAGACAACAAAGTCAAAGTTCCTACATCCAAAGCCTCCAAGAAAAATATGAATCAGTCCCAGGCCTTGGAAGAGCTCAAAAGGGATTTTGAGAAGCAAGTAAGGGAAGTAGAGGAAAAACTGAGAGTGATGCAAGAAAATCATGAAAAACAAGTCAACAGCTTGCTAAAGGAGACCCAAAAAAATACTGAAGAAAATAACTTAAAAAATAGCCTAACCCAAATGGCAAAAGAGGTCCAAAAAGCCAATGAGGAGAAGAATGCCCTAAAAAGAAAATTGGCCAAATGGAAAAGGAAGTCCAAAAGCTTACTGAAGAAAATACTTCCTTAAAAATTAGAATAGAGCAATTGGAAGCTAGTGACTTTATGAGAAATCAAGACACAGTAAACAAATCCAAAAGAATGAAAAATTAGAAAACAATGTGAAATATCTCATTGGAAAAACAACTGACCTGGAAAATAGATCCAGGAGAGAAATTTAAAAATTATTGGACTATCTGAAAGCCATGATCAAAAAAGAGCCTAGACATCATCTTTCAAGAAATTATCAAGGAAAACTGCCCTGATATTTAGAACCAGAGGGCAAAATAGAAATTGAAAGAATCCACAGATCTCCTCCTGAAAGAGATCCCCAAAGGAAAACTCCTAGGAATATTATAGCCAAATTCCAGAGTTCCCAGGTCAAGGAGAAAATATTACAAGCTGCCAGAAGGAAACAATTCAAGTACTGTGGAAACACAATCAGGATAACACAAGATTTAGCAGCTTCTACATTAAAGGACCAGGGCATGGAATATAATATTCCAGAGGGCAAAGGAGATAGGATTACAACCAAGAATCACCTACCCAGCAAAACTGAGTATAATCCTTCAGGGGAAAAAATGGTCATTCAGTGAAATAGAGGACTTTCAAGCATTCTTGATGAAAAGACCAGAGCTGAATAGAAAATTTGACTTTCAAATACAGGACTCAAGTGGAACATGAAGAGGTAAACAGGAAAGAGAAATCATAAGAGACTTATTAAGATTGAACTGTTTACATTCCTGCATGGAAAGATGATATTTATAACTCATGAGACCTTTGTCAGTATTAGGGTAGTTGGAGGAAAAAAATTATATGTATGTATATGTAGATAGATAGATAGAGAGGCACAGGGTGAGTTGAAGATTAAGGGGTCATATCTGGAGAATAAAATTAAGGGATGAGAGAGGATTATACTCGAGAAGAAGAAAGGGAGAGGTAGAATGGGGTAAATTATCTCACAAAAAAAAACAGAAAAGAAATCTCTTACAGTGGAGGGGAAACAGGGGAAGGTGAGAGGGAATGAGTGAATCTTATTCTCATAGGATTTGGCTTAAGGAGGGAATAACATACACATTCAATTGGGTATGGAAATCTGTCTTACCCTACAGGAAAATAGGGGGAGAAGGGGACAAGAGAGCAGGGGGATGATAGAGAGGAGGGCAGATTGGGAAAGGGGGTAATCAGAAGTAAATACTTCTGAGGAGGGACAGGGTCAAAAGAAAGAATAGAATAAATGGGAGGGCAGGATAGGATTAAGGGAAATAGAGTTAGTTTTTCACAACATGTCTACTATGGACGTGTTTTGCATAACTGCACATGTACAACCTATATTGAGTTGCTTGCCTTTTCAATGAGGGTGGGTGGGGAGGGAGGAAGAGAGAAAATTTGCAACCTAAAGTTTTAAAAACATATGTTTAAAAAAATGTTTTCACATGCTACTGGGAAATAAGAAATACAGGAAATGGGGTACAGAAGTCTATCCTGCCCTACAGGAAAATAGAAGGGGAAGGGGATAAGAGAAGGGGAGAGAGACAGAGGAGAGGACAGACTAGGGGAAGGGATATTCAGAATGCATGCCATCTTGGGGTGGGGGGAAGGGGGAGATGGGGTGAAAATATGGAATTCAAAAACTTGTGTGAGTGAATGTTGAAAACTAAAAATAAATAAATTTATATTTTAAAAAAGTTGACTATCCTAACACATTGTAAGAGGAAACAAAGCTGGAGAACAATAGAAATTTTCTTGGCAGCCAAACCAGGCTCAAGAATAGAAAAGAGAGACACAAGATTATAAAGCAACAAGCAACTACTAACTACCTGGGCCAGATTAGAAAATTTCTTCTGTAAGTAAAATTTAAGCCCAAAACATATGAATAACCAAACATATCATTGGAAAAGATCTTTAACAGGTTTTTGCTTAAAGAAAATTCAGAGATACTATAAAATGATAGCTATTATGATTAGGGAACAGCAAGAGGAAGAAGAGAAAACCAGAGAGGAGATAAGGCAGGGGTGGGGAACCTGTGGCCTCGAGGCCACATGTGGCTTTCTAGGTCTTTAAGTGCAGCCTTTTGACTGAATCCAAATTTTACAGAACAATTTAGGATTTGTTCTGTAAAATTTGGATTCAGTCAAAAGGCCACAGTTAAAGACCTACAGGCCGCAGGTTCCCCACCCCTGACATAGGGCATACTGAGCAACTTGACATCCCTTGGTGGGCATTGTTTTTTATCTTCACTATTTTATCCGTGGTCAAATTAGCACATGTCAGCAAACTCACGGGAGATCATTGGGATATTTTAAATTCTTGAAGGAAACAGTAATACAGACTTTTGGGTATTTGGCCTTTCTTTTGGAACCATAAACCAAGAAATTTTTGGAACTTTACCATAGGACAGAATGGGAAATAGACTTTGGGAGGAGAAGTGTCATGGACTCCTTTCGTGAGCATTCAGAGGACATGAGAAGGGCATAACTTCCCCTCCAATGATCCTCAAAAGACATTCATTTCTCTAGTAATGCCATCCTCCAATAATACACATTTATACTCAGTCAGTTTCAGAAATGTCTTACTACATAGAAAGCCTGCCTTTTATTTCAAATGATAAGTTGCCTGTACATTTTTTTAGAGAGAAAAGAACTGTATTATACTCTTCTTGTGACACCTAGGGACCTCTATTTTCAATGTTCTTCCCTAATTTGTATATGAAATTAGAATCATTTGTAAATTATCTCTTTTTTAACACTCACCTTCTCCCTTTATGTCATGAGGATAGCCAATCACTGCTGTTTCAGGCACAGCAGGATGGTTAGCCTGATAATACAGAGAGATAAGAAAAACAGAACATATGAGACTAGGTAAGTAACCAAACTCAGTAGATTAATTACATCCCCAAATTTGATGTATACCAATACACCTACCTCCCACCCCCTATTACAAGGTATAAAGAAATGAGGTGCTATGCGGTGTTTGCAGAAGGGGCAGTTAGAGAAATGAGAACTTTTCTTTGTGAATTACCATTGCATCTTCAATCTCTGCAGTTCCGAGCCGATGACCACTGATGTTTATGACATCATCCATCCGTCCAGTTATCTGGTAATATCCATCCTCAGTTCTATAAGCACCATCTCCAGAGAAATAATAACCTGGTATGATAAAAAGAGTTTTGTATCAGTAAATGCAAACTTGACCTTGGCCCTGAGAAAGGTCCTACCAGAGTTAATATCCTTCCAGTGACCCAATCCAGTGACTTCTTTCTGTTTAAAAACAAAAATTCCAATGGTCAAACTGAATCATCTCTGGAATCGTTAGTCTAGAAAATATGGTAAATGACTTAGAAATTAAAGGCTAAGATCAAAACAGCCAAAAAAATGAAATGCATAGAAAAGTATAACAGAAGGGGACATGGAAGCAAGAGTTCACATTTGCTAGTATTTTGTTTTAAGTTAGTATACACATTTTAAAAACAAATTATAAATAACTGAGCTTGTTATTTAATGCGTGGTCATTTTTCTCATAAGAATTAAAACTGGAAAGGACCTTAGAGATTATCTGGTTTAACCTCCTTACTACAAGGATGAGGAAACTAAAGCTCAGACGATGGAAATAACTTGCCCTTGGTCAATGGCACAGCTGGAAGTGGAACTCAGGTCTCCTGACTCCCTAGTCCAGTGTTTTTTCTACTGCACTTCTTTGCCATCTTCTCCCCACTCTCCCAGTGAAAATCTTGAGACTTCTGTCTAGAATGCCATGTTCTTTCACAACCCAGTTTATGAAGGGTGGGGTTTTTAAAAGTCATTCTTATAGGATTTAGAGCTATTTATCCCAGAGAAAACAGAGGCCCAGAGATTTAAATGATTTGCTCAAAGTTACACAGTTAATAAAGTAGCAATCTTTTCCTTATTGGAAAAAAGGCCAAGAATTCCTCCAGCCCCTAGTTAGTATAAACAAGGAATTCATATGATTTCACCTTAACTCACCCACAATAGGTGGTGTAGTGGATAGAATGCTAGATCTGGAGTCAGGAAAACTCATCTTCCTGAGTTCAAATCCGGCCTCAGACGCTTACTAGCTTGTGTGACCCTAAGCAAACCGCTCCAGTATCTCTGCCAAGAAAACCCCAAAAAGGGTCACAGAGAGTTGGACGTTGACTGATAAAAATGGCCAAACAACACTTACAATGATGTATAATAGTATTTAGGTCAGGACTCTAATGTGTCTTATTTATTTGAATATTTTATTGAGTGCTCTCCACACTGAAGATACATTCTAATGCCTCACCATGATATGAAAAATGTCTTGCTTTTTGAAGGCTATGCTAGCAGACTATAAGGTCCAGCAGGTCCTAACAAGCAAGAAATGCTTCAAGTACAGTCCCAGAGATGAACCTGTCCAAAGACCAGCCTAAGTAGTAAGCCTGGAGAAGTTCTGTCCCTAGGTTGACTTCAAGAGGATGGATTTTTCAGCCACAGGAACTGTTTACTAAGTTACAGGATGTTGCAATCTACATTCCATTATTGGAGTGCCTCCAGTGATAAAATGACAGATCTTGGGAATATTGAAATGTTTCAATGTTTGTTTGTTTAAAGGTGACTAAGAAAATAAGGCTCAATTAATATTCCTGAAATATTCTAAGATCCTTGAATGAAAAACATAAAATAAACATTATTCCTTCTAAAAGAAATAGGAAGTAGTACGTATTGTCTTTTCAGTTTTAAGCCCCGTAACATAAGATGAAAATTTCCTGCCTTAATTTATATTTTCCATAATTATTTCCTGGCTCTTTCCTTTAGAAGCTTAGGTTTGGCTCATTGACACTTTCTGAAAAACAAGAAACCAATATTTTGCTGAGCTGAGATTTTGTCACATCCCTAAACTATACCAAGTTATTCACTTACACACTCTTACCTGGAAAAACTTTGAAGTATTCATCAACAAATCTCTGATGATCTCCATATATTGTCCTTGCCATGCCAGGCCAAGCCTGAGTAATACACAGAGCACCAGAGACATCGTCACCTTCTAGAACTTTTCCCTAAAAATCAAAAGATCCAAAAAAGAAAAAAACACACAAAAAGGCTCATCAGAAAACAGATCCTGGTAGAGATTTGAAGAGCTAAAGAAGAAGCTTGCCATCAGTATTATTTTCTTGGTTGTTTGATATGAGGCAGAGAATGAAAAGCACCTGCCCCCAAAAGAATTCCTTTTGACTCTTCATTTCTGGTAGGAACCTCTCCCCCAGACTGGAAATTATTATCAAGTGCACTATCAAATGCATTATGCCAGGCATTATGTGAAACAAGTTAAAGAAATATGGTCTTTACCCTTTAGAAGACTTAAATCTAAGGCAGATGACAATGTCATTTACCTAAAAGAACATTGAGGGGCATATCATTACTAAATACTATTATAACATACATTATATATTAACAGAAGGACAAGAGCTTGTTGTGGGTGTGAAATATTATGGTGAAATCACATGAATTCCATATTAATACTAACTAGGGGCTGGAGGAATTCTCAGCCTCTTTTCTAATACAGAAAGGATTGGACTTGGCTGGCTAGAGCAGGGGGAAATTGTAGAAGAGGATATTTCACTGAAGTACAATTTCTGATTGTTAGGTTATAGCAACATTTGCCTCGAAAGGCTATGCATGGAAGACAAAGGGGACTTGAAGCTGCCAATAATTGTCTATTATTTGTTGGACTTTTAAAAAAGCTACAAGACATTCTCTTGATGTTAGTGATCTCACGTTGGGTGAGCAGGGTGGTAAGAGATCTAGCAACTCAGTGTTTGAGTTGGAATGTGTAGTTCATCTAAAAAAATTATCTGGAAGTTATAGTAGAATACAAATTTAATATGAACCTTGGGTTATGAAGTGTGGGGAGAATAGGTGTTGGGAAGAAAAGGCTAGTGGGTCCCACTTGTTCTCACGCCCTGAGATTGTGTGCAGCTCTGGTGCCTGCCCTTTCTCCCGTGCCTCACCCCCCCCCCCGTGTACCATAATAAGTATTTAGGGATGAAAGAGATTGTACAGGTGCCAGAGATCTAAATATCAGAGTTCTAAGCCCCTAATTAGTATTTCACAATGAGAAAACAGGGCAGCTGGCAGAGCACAAGTAGATTCAGACCTTGAGGCTTGAGCAAGATCGGTATGAACATGAGGAGGTCTGTAACATGAATGAGATTTGAGTGGAACTTAAACTCACCTCTTCATCCACTAAAATTGGAGTAATTCCAAAAAAGGGTCTCATAGGCATACCAGGGACGATCTCAGCCCCCTCCTCAGAAGGCCGAGGAGCAATACAAATGCCTCCTGTTTCTATACAAAGAATATGCAAGTAAGGAAAATTGTACGTTTAGCATAGGGAACAAGTGATATTTTGTCCTTATCTAGAATTGATTCTAAGGGGCTCAAAGAATGTTATATACACTATCTCATTTATCCATTCTTCAGACTTCTGAGTATGTGGCATTATCCCTATTTTATAGATTCATGGTGATTACACAACTGCAAAGTCAGGTTTAGGATTTGAATTTTCTGGATTTATATGTTTAAGAAAGAAAACTAACCAGACTATATACTGGGAAAATTAAGAGATATCAGAAAGCAAATAAAATTTTGTGGTACGATGGCCCAGATGACTCCTAATTATATGAGTTTTTGTGAATTTTATGAGTTTTTCTGATGACTCTATGGTTCCTGCATTTGTCAGAGAAAAGTTAAATTCATTAAGGGGCAAGGCAGCATTTTAAAATTTGTATATGTCTTCCTGTGACATAATACAGAATTAAATGATGCCTTTTATTCAATAGCAAGTGCAATACACATAAGCATGTGACATACATACACACACGTGTGTATAAGCAAGAATATAATATACAATTTCTCACCCTGTCTCATTTTTGTATTGCTTTGCAGAATCTGTATGAAGTGTTTTGCAAAACTAAATTACTCTGATTACATAGAATTAGAATGCCCCTGCAATTCTGAACTTGATGAGATTATTGTCCATTCAAACCGTGTTTCTTCACCAGTCTGGCTTCATCTCTGCTCAGATGAACTTTATAGCACATTGGTGATTTCCACTAGCTGCATTCAGCAGGTTAGAATGGTCTTCTGCAATAGATGCCCTAACACTGATTCAAATACATAAAAGCGAAACTATGTTCGTTAAAGGTGAAAAAGTGAATAACAAAACTTTTCCCACTGGAGTTAAAGATTTAGTATCATAGATTTCTAAAAAAAAAAAAATAGGACCATCCTTATAAAATCCACCTGGGTACATAAAATAGCACCTAAAAAACCTTACTATTTGGAGAGACTAAAGTAAGGACGCTTCTTCTGTGAGCACTAAACTCACTGCTTTCTCTATCAAACTAATCTTAGCAATATCATGGCACACTGCTAGTCATAATGCTGTGTTACCTGTTTGCCACCAGGTGTCTACTACTGTGCACCTTCTGTCTCCCACCACCTTGTGAAGCCATTCCCAGGCCTCCTGGTTAATTGGTTCTCCCACTGAAACCAAAACAATAAAAAAGAATGATTTGAAAATTCCAAAATTTGGGTTTCAAGGAGATTAATTGGATTCTGTATCATTTTTTATTGATCCTATTTACAATTAACTGTTGTTGTCCTGTAACTGCCTAAGTTATGATTCTTTTCTCTAAACTTAGCTCAGAAATTCAGCTGCTCTGTTAGGAGTTAAGTTTAGAAACTCAATTCTGCTCATCACTGTTCTGTTCTTGCCTTAAGAAAATCTGTTACAGGGGATTTAGGTGGATACCAGGGAGTGTGGTCTTTTATCTTTACACCACCAAGCTATCCTTCAAGGATGTCTGGTTTACTTGTCCAAAGAAGTCTGGCCCAGTCACTATCTTTTAACTTCGCAGGTAGACTCAAACAATGAACACATCTTAGTCTCAGGAGGGAAGGAAGGGGTTGTTGCTAGCCTCTCGATTCCCAACTTCCAACCAATCGTATTTTTCCCCTTGCCTCAGGTATGTAACTAGTCATGTTGTCCTCAACCCCATGATGTCACCTACCCTGTTCTATTATTTGTTTGAACCTTGTGAAAACAAGTTAAGTCTTCAGTTCAGGGTCTTTGGCCTGAGTCAAAGACCCTTACTGTTGATAGAGATCTAAATGTCAGAGTTAGATTTGTGCCCCACTAATAAAATGTTATCTTGCTTGGAGAAAATTGCTTCAGTTTACCTTTGTTGAATTTTACTTGCAACAGTTTTGAGTTTGGGTCACTTGCCTTTCCCCACAGGCAAGATAAAATGAAGTTAATCTGCTAAATGTCAAAAATCTAAAAATATGGTCCTCATCTTTGGCCCTGCACTCAAGCCCCTGGCAGGACTATCTAGCTGGCCCAAAAGAAGGTGGGCTGAAGATACCCTGTCATGATCTACAGCTTAGTGACTAGAGGCTCAGGATTAATGACCAACTGCAGGGGACAGTCCAGAGGCAGAGGGAGATGGCAACAGAGGTTGGAAGATCAAGCCATGGGAAAATACAGGAACAGAGACTAAGGCGCAGGCCACATTAAAAAAAAAAAAAAGACAGGACTGTGGACGGGATGAAGTGGAGAATCAGAGTGGAAGCCAAAAGTTAGGGACCAGAAGCAATCGGGTCCTTGATTTTGGGCTTCCATTCTCATCCTGACACAGAAAAAGAAAATACGTTCCCCTGAGCCAAGGTGGTTGTGAGGAGGGGATGCTACAGTTGTGAAATATTACATGCACTTTCTAATGAGGTAACTACAAACATGTATAGATGATTCCTACTTCATAAGAGTTTTCATTAAAAAGCAGAATATTTAAGTAAAACTAATAATATAATGGTCAAAATAAAACGCATGTTGTTACAAAAAAGTCTTACAAATGGGTCACCCCTAAAGGAGCCATAATTCAAAGGCTTTAGTGTATTCTAATAATGCAGTTACCTTCTACATGAAGCCTTTGCTGATTCCCCAAACTGCTAGTGCCTGCCCTTCCTAACTACCTGTTATTTTACTGCTTTATGCTTATTTGTATTTATTCTTTTTATAGTATATGGCATCTAGGTGGCATTGTCAATAGAGCACTGAGCTTGGAATCAGGAAGGCTCTTCTTCCAGAGTTCAAATCCGGCCTCAGACACTTACTAACTGTATGATCCTGGGCAAGTCTCTTAACCCTGTTTACCTCAGTTTCTTCATCTATAAAACGAGCTGCAGAAAGAAATGACAAACCACTCCAGTATCCTTGCCAAGAAAACCCAAAAATGGGGTCACAGCATCAGATACAACTGAACAACAACATTCTTTTTATATTTATTCTACATTAATTATGCAGCAGAGATTAAATTATCCCATATGAGCCTTCACAAGGATTGTGTACCTGGAGTTCTGGGGATTCAAGTGACATGGTGGCTCAGCATTTGGATGCATTGGAGATGACAAATTCCCTAAGTGCTTCCAACCATGTGGTGGCTCAGCACTGAAGGACATGGTCACTTTGAAATGATGAAGCAACCCTCTCATCGGCTGCTGACCCAGATAAGCCAATACTGAATGGACCTCATAAAAGGAGAAACAGATTCCTACATGATCTCTTACTTTGACTCTCCCATGTAGAAAACAGTGTGTTTTTCTCTAGGCTCCCCATAAAGAAGGTGGGAGAGAGGATGGAACTCATTCCTTAACTTTGCTGTCATTCCCACATAAGAGCATAGACTCAGCTAGTCAAGCTTACATATGGAGCTCTGGCTAGTCTCCACTTTGTGTTTCCTTTCCTCAGCAAATGATGGAGCTTCTTCCTCCAGGTGGGTGTGTCCAGGCTTGTCCCACCAAGTGAGTTTGAGAGATTCAGAGGTCCTGTACCCAATGAGTGAAGCTAATTGCTGATGAGGTAAGCTTTTCCATCAGACAAGTCAGTCACCAATAAGAGGGAAAGTCCAAACCCTGACCTGGCTTGCCAAAAGACATGGACTTTCAGGGATACAGTGCAGATCTGAGGTAAAATGTAAAATGCAGCAGAAATATAAATAATCAGCATTCCTGCAAACTGCTTTAGGTTTAGATAGATTTAAGTATCAACCTCCTGACCAGGTATAACAATATTATCACTGCCTCTTGTTTAGTTTAAATATGATTGCCAATCCACACTTGTGAGAGTCATTTGTGCCTTAGTTTATCTTTTGTGTATAGGAAATAAACACATGTCTCATACTTGATTCATATTGTACATTTGAGTACCTTTCTACTCTCTCCTTTTGGAGAAGCTCTAAATGTAAGTCTAAGCTAAATCAATTTCAAAGGAGTAGAGATGGGGTTAACAAGCCAGAGTGTCAGAAAATGGAGCCTTCTCATTAAAGATCATATACCACCCTGGACTGAACCACATCCAGACCTCATTCCTGTGTGCACAGCAGAGGGGCCCTCGTAGGGAAAGGGGATGAGTACAATGTCTCAGCCCTATAGGCCCAGCAGTTTGTTCCTTAACATTAAACTTACATATGTATTTGTTGTCTCTCCCATTAGAATGTAAGCATTTTGAGAGTAAGGTTTGTAAAATTCCCTGAGGGAGAAACAAAAAAGCATATTGTGCCAAATGAATCAAACTACCAGCTGACTAGAGGCACAGGTGGCATGATGGCTGGATCACTGGCCTTGGAGTCAGGAGTCCCTGAGTTTAAAACCAGCCTCCAACACTTACTAGCTATGTGACCCTGGGAAGTCACTTAGTTTCCTCAGCTGTAAAACGGGGGTAACATCTGCCTCACAGGGTTGTGAGGATCAAATGAGATAATATTTGTAAAGTGATTAGCACAGTGCCTGGCACATAGTAGGTGCTATGTAAATACTTATTTTCCCTAGTCTCTCCTCTCTTTTTCCACCCCCTATCCAGTAATCTCAACCACCACTTTCCTATAAGTCAGAACCCTACCCCAAAGCCTTGGGAATAACAATGCCCCCAGACCACCATTCCTGCTTCTAGCCCAGCCCCCGCAGCCATCATCTGGGAAAGCAGGTCCTATGGAAAAGGGCCTAGCCATCTCCACCAGTCTATTAGGCAAGCAGGCCAACCTAGCTGAAACAGGAAGGCCTCTCAAGACAGAGATAAGAGGTGTATTAGCAAGGCAAGTCTAACTATCATCATCACCGCTATCTTCCTTCATACTCTATTCAAGATAGCCCAGGGCCCAAACCCAAGAGCCTTGGGAAGAGCAGTTCCCCCAAGACCCCCAGTCCTACCAATCCCCACAGCAATCTTTGGGGGAAGAAATCACTGCGGAGAAGGAGCCCATCTTCCTCACCACCATCAAAGCCAACTGCTTACCAACTAGCTACCAACTACCACCTACAGGCAGATAAACCCAAAAGCCCTGGTAGTGACAGCACCTTCCTTCCCAACCCCAACCCCAACCCCAGTTCATTGGTCCTGCTTCCAGTTCATCCTCCATAGCCTAGGAAGCAACTCGTGTGGAGATGTCTGAAAACTGCTGTGAGGATGACGCAGCAACAGCGACTCAAGATAGAGAGGAAAAAGTTTTTGTCACCAAAGTCCTTGGCTCTGTCCAAATGATGCAACATCAGAACCTTATAGGATTTTATTGGTGCAAATGATTTAAAGACAATGCCGATGCACCATAAGGATATTGGGTCTTGCAGCTGAAACGTTCCCTGTGTGTGGTCTTGTCTCCCTCATTGGAGAGTGAGCTCATTGAGAGCAAGGACTGTCTTTCTCCTCTATTTATCTACCTAGCATTTAGCATAGTTCTTAATTTTCTTCACTCATTCATTTATTCATTCTTTGTTTTGAATTCCTAGTGCCCAGCACATAGCATGTTGATTAATGATGATATCAACCACGAGGCAAGAACAATGTAACCCTATGTTCTCCAAAAACACATGATATTTTTTCTAAGCATAACATTTAAGCATACCTATTAAAATGTGTTCCCTCTTCATGAAATGATTGTAATCCAAATTACAAAATCTGCATTTTCTGATGCTTTTCCAATTATACTGTATTTTACAAATTTCCTAAGTGTATTAATAAGAAAAACCATACCCCAAATTTCTTCTAACATAAGGAAATATGTGTCTTACCTGATCCCAAGGTTCTTAAGGAAGATCTGTCATACTTCTTAACCCAAGCATCTCCATAATTCAGTAGTACCCGTATAGCAGTAGGAGCACCATAGAATTGATTAATTTTCAGTCTCTGTACTGTCTCCCAATATCGACCTGCAAAATGTTCCCAAATTCATTGTCATTCCCACAGGTCACAGAATGGTACTGATAATTCTAAACATGTCTAAACGACAAAACAGTAACTACCAACTATATGGTGTTTTCAGAAGTCTTTTTTTTGTTTGTTTAATGGTGATTTAACATATCCTCAGAGCAAAGCTACAAATCTTAGACTATATTGTTATTTTCCTGTTGTCCGAGAACACTAAGTCCCCTATGGATAACATTTTTAGGAAACAAACTTCTTTTGATACTAAATAACCATAACTAGTTGAAAAAACAGAGTTTGAATGAATGTTCCATTGAGAACAATGATAGCTATCTTATATTTTAATAAAACAGTTATAAATAAGAATAATCTCCCTCTAAGGATTTTGGTGATTCTCCCATAAAGTACACTATATTGCCTTAAATTATTTGTTGATATATGGGCAGAATTTTCCGTAAGATCTGAAGGAACAAATATGCACTTACAAGATAGGCTTTCTAGCTGCCCCTGAGACAGGAAAAAAATTATAATCATCACTATAGATATAATCCTGATTTAAGAAAACTCAGAATATGAATATCCAGATTTTCCACTCAACAAAAGGATCCACCACAGTGATTCTTTGAATAGCCACATTTCAAGTATGGTTTACAGATTTATGAAGTATAGTTTACAATTTACAAAAATGAAATGTATCCACAACTTTTCACAAACACAGTTATCAGGTAAAACTCTTGAATTATCTTTGTTACAAAAATACGAACAATTGGCTTTTGTATCATCTTTCTCCTGAAGTGGGGAAGTATATTAATGTTGTAGTTCACCAAATATAACGTTTTGTTCTAGCAGTGACTTGAGCAACCAGTTATGTAAGAAGATATTTAAATGGCTAGTTAGTATTTATTTGGTTCTTTATCAAGAGCAGTGTTAAGAGCGCTGAGCATCGAGTCATAAAATCCTATGTTCAGATCCAGACTCTGCAAATTGCTATTTGGTCCTAATCAACTCTGAGCCTCTAACAGTTTCTGAGCATCTAATGGTTTCCTTATCTGTAAAACGGAACTGATAATAATACCTATTCTGCAGACCTCACAAGGTGACTGAGAGGATCAAATGAGATGATGGACGTGACCTTTGTAACTATAAAATGCTGTCCACACCTAAGTTTCATTATTCTTATTATTTCCCTTCAGTCATGGTTCACTGAACTGCCCCCTTTATTTGTTGGCTGGAGAGGGATGGAAAGGAACAGGCTGTTTCTACTCTACTGCTCTTACAATTGAAATAGTAGTTTTCTTTCACAGTTTTCCCAACCCCCACGGTGCCTCCAAATGCTTCTGACCTCTCTTTGCAGTTCCTAAAACCTCACTGCTTTTCCTCATCCCTCAGCTGCTTCTCAGGAGACTGTTGATTCCCTCCCATTGAATGTCCTTGAGCAAATGCAAGCTATCCCCTTGTAAGACATGTACAGGGAATTATTTCTCAGGTATTTGTCGGACCACATATCCTCTGAGGTCTCTTCTGATAATGGAATTCTGTGGGCTTCTACAATCTGATTCCAGAAGGAGACATGGAGATCTCACCTGCATCGGGATAAACTGGAGTGCTCTCAAACAGGACGCTTGTGGCTCCATTGCAGAGTGGACCATACACAACATAACTATGACCTGTAATCCATCCAATGTCTGCCACACAGCCAAATACATCTCCTTGCCTGATATCAAACACGTGCTGGAAAAAGGACAGATGTCAGAAGATGAGCATTATCATTATAATGATGAGGAAATGGTCCTTTGGACGCAGGGAACAATCATTTCTCATATCCTGTGTTTGTAAAGTACAAATAGAAAGAAAAAGAAAAGAGGAAAGCCAGGTCAATAAAGCAATTCAAATTAGAATGATTACAGAGACATTGGATAAATGTGTGTGTTAGTAGTAAAAATGGTGGTGGTGGTGGTGGTGGTGGTGGTGGTAGTGGTGGTGATGGTAATAGTGTTAATGGGGGTGGCGCTAGGAGTAATCATGGTGGTAGAATGACATTTACTTGAGAGGCATCTGTCACGAGGGTTAGGGGTAGACCATCTGTGGCCAAGAAGGAGAAGCTAACAGGCCTAAAACAGACTAAAAATCTGAACTCCAATGTCATGCTCTAATGAACTGAAATATCTAATTCAGACTGTAAGACGTTCAAGTTATGCTGAAGTCTCAGAATTATAGACGTAACATAGAAGTCATTACATCCAACCCCTCATTTTTACATTAGAGGAAACTGAGGCCCATGAGGTTACATGACTTGCCCAAGGCCACATAACTACTGAGAATCTAAGGCAAGGTTTGAACCCAGATTTTTCTGACTCCAAATTCATTTACAGATGAGAAAACTGAGCCTCAGGGATATTAGATCACTTGTTTGTGGGCACACAGGATGAGTGTCAGGACTAGAACTCAGATCTTTCTGGCTCTTAGTCTAGTGTCTTTTCCAGCATACCACACTGCTTCACGTCAGCAGCACGTCCTCTCGTTTGAACACTATTTCCTGAAGAACTTTCTACCACTCGCAACATCCTCTGCATGGGCTGCAACCCTTCACCAGCTAGAGTGATAGTATTTTCATAGCGAAATTTAGGGAAAAGGAAGATCGAGAGATGTTAACAGCAGGGACAGAGGTAGGGGTAGGGCTTGAGGGGAACAAGAGGACAGAAAAAGCCTATTACAATCGTTCCCAAAAGCAAAGGAAAGGGAATGCTGATTTTTTTCCATCTTCCTCCCTTCTGCTAGGTTATATGTTATCATACAGAGAAGCAGTGTGGTATGCTGGAAAAGACACTAGACTAAGAGCCAGAAAGATCTGAGTTCTCGTCCTGACACTCATCCTGTGATCTAATCTCCCTGAGGCTCAGTTTTCTCATCTGTAAAAAGAAAATAAGGGTAGCTAGATGATGCAGTGGCTAGAGCTCCAGCCTTGGAGTCAGGAGGACCTGAGTTCAAATCTGGCCTCAGACACTTGACACTTACTAGCTGTGTGACCCTGGGCAAGTCACTTAACCCCAATTGCCTCACCAAAAAAAAAAAAAAGACAGAGAGAGAATAATAAGATTTAGACTACCTACCTTGTATACTTGTTGTTAAGTAGAACTCTTTTATGAAAATGAAACACATTATGTAGAATATGAGTTACAATTGCTGCAGAAAGGAACCATTTAATACTGAGAGACAGAGCCCACCTTGAAGCCAGGAAGACCTGGATTCAAATCCCTCTTCTGATCGTACTGGCTCTGGATGAATCACTTACCCTCTCAATACTCTCAACAACCCCCTAAAATTTAAAAGTGCCAACCTGTATTAGAAGAGGGAGTTTCTTCACTTGGAAGTTCTCTATACAAACGAAATCAAAGGCACAGTTTGTATGTTACCTTTATTATTATCTCAGCTTTACCCTTTGTGTAGAAGGTAGACATTAGAGTTTGGTTTATTCAGGCTACTTCCTAACAGTTAATGCTGTACATGAAAAGAAGGAATAGGGCACTACAACATCCCCTCCATCCCAACCCACTGACTCCTCTTTCCGAAGAGCTTTATTAAGCACTTACACTGTATTTTAGGAGGCGACGTGGAAGATGACAAGAAGAGATGAGATCTACTAGAAAAAAAAGAATGGAAGTTTAACTGAGAGGGAACCTGGGAAACCAACAGTTGCTCCAAGCAAAGCCCCTAAATGGAGTTACAGGGATGAAGTGTGGGATATAAAGGGAGCCCTCACAGTGCTCTGGCATAGTCTCTTGAGCCAAATGGAAAATCATAATGCTTTTGAGTGTTTTCATCTCACAGCATCATATGTATGTATGTGTATATGTGTCTGTGTGTGTGTGTGTGAACATCATTGACTGCTGATTATCTGTGGACAGGAAGTGATGGCCTCTCCTACTCTCAGCATCCCTCCAACTGGCACTTTCCTTATAATGAGACTGCCCTAGGAGCCAAAAAGAGCCCAGTGCACACTGTCTGAGGGACAGGCCTAAAGTTTTCATTCAGAAAATGCCCCATAAACTCCTTGCGCTTAAGTGATCCCCATCTCCTTTATCCCTCTTCCATTATAGAGGTAGCTAAGTGTCTCAGTAGACTGAGCATGGGACTTCGAGTCAGGAAGACCTGAGTTTGAATCCTACCTCGGACACTAGCTGTGGGACCCTGAGAAAACCACTTAACCTCTTTCGATCTCAATTTTGTCATCTGGAAGACAAGGATGATAATAATAGTGCTATCTTACAGGTTTGTTATGAGGCTCAAGTAAGTTAACATATGGAAAACACTTTGGAAACCTTATAATGCTAGCTATTATTATTATTTATTTGTCTTCTGCCCAGGTGACAAATCTAGCCCAGGTGTGATGGTAACATAAGAGAATTTGGGGCAAAAAAAGAACCAGTAGCCATTGGATTTAGCTCTTCCAAATGTTCCTTTCAAATGTAAAAAGAGCACCCCACCCCAAGTACAGTCTAAAAGAGAGGAAGACAATATGCTTCTCTTACTCTGGCCACCATTCTCCATGATTCTGTCCTTTGCAACTAAGTACACTCAGTATCAGGAACACTCAGAGTCAGCATGTCTTCATGGAACTCATAAAACACACCCCACTGGCTTTTATTTCATGATAATATTAGCTTCAAATAAAACAATTTGCAAACATGACTTGTGCTCTTCACATCCTTATTTGCCATGTAAACGTGAGCCAATGAGAAAGCAAGCGCATGAGCAAAGGGCCAGCCAATTTTCCAAGCACGTTATGTTCCATGATCATTTCCAGAAGGCAGTTAATGACCTCAGTAAAAGTATTAGCGATAAATGAAATCAAAGTAGAAGACAGAAACAGCTGGGGAGTTGTTAAACTAATACAAGCTTTGCTAGTGCAGTGGAGAATGGGATCATTTCAGAGCCTTGAGGATAATGACTAAGCAGTTCACTGGAGGTCTTTTCTGCCCGCGGCCCAAGGAATGCAGAGAAAGCAGGTGTTCTCGGTCAATGAAGTGATTACGGATGACAAGCGGCGCTGGTAAAGTCTGCGAACTCTTTCCTGACGTTGCTCTCACTGATTCTTCTCTCTAGCAGGTTAAGCTAGCGCCGCATCTTGCCAGATGGAAAACAAAAGCCCCAGAAGCTGGCAGAAACAATCGAAGAGTCAGCCTTGTATGTTATATGTATTTTTTTAGGTCTGTGTTAGTATCCCTGGAGTCTCCAGATACAAATACAAAATACCAAAACTCAATCCTGGCACCTAGGAGGAAACTCTCCAGACAGAAAGCACAATCAGATTTACTGTGGTCAAGATTTCTTTAATGCTTGTACTTGAAGGGATGGGAAGTGTTTTAAAACTTTATTATCTATGCAAAAGTAAAGTCTAGGGGGCTGACAAAATCGTGATACCTAATATGTTCCAGAGGTATATAGGGTTTTCAAAGGAAAAAGATTTTCATATCACTTCAGGGTATACATTCCCACACCTTTGTCACGGGACCTAGGATTGCTTACTGCGTCTGCAGATGATCCCAAGAAAAACCCTGTACTAGGCTCTCCTTTGGAGTACATGACCTTTTTCACAGAAGGAACTGATGACCTAATCCCTTCTCCCACACCCTAACCTTTGACACCAATTGTTGCACTAGTCGATTGGCCCAATGATTTTATCTGGAAAAGGTCAAGACCTGGACAGAGATCCAACAAAACCTCGACTGCTCTATCAACAGCACACAGACCATGTCGGACTTGGGGTCAACGCTCCTGAGTTTGGATCTGAATTCTGCCACTACCTGTGCAACCTTGGTTCACAAGTCTGGGTCTCCCTTCTCTGATCTACTAAGTGAAGAGGACAATAGCAGCGCTTTGAAAATATAAAACAGAGAAGAATGGCAAGCCACCCATGGCTGCTCTGGAAATGAATGAAGTATATGTGGTTGTGGGAACAAAGGAACCCTAGGAAAAAAAACATTCCGAGATGAAGGGAGAAAATAGTGACTCCAACAGAGATGGGAGACAGGGACAGAGAGGGGAAGTGGGTCCAGCAATGAAGAGAAAAACAAAGCCCGTGATAGGGGACTGGAGAGAAAACCTGAGCGTGAGAGATGGAGGTGAATGAGAATAATTGCCATGGCATAGGATTTCTTCCTTCATTTCCCTACCGTTAAAACTGTTTGGGGAGGGGAGAGGGAATCCTGCTGCTTAAATTGAGGAGGCCAAGATTCGTATCTTGCCCCTAATTATGTGACCACAGGCAAATCACTTAACCTCTTAGTGTCCAAGACAATTAAGTCTAAATCTGCATAGTAGAAGGAATTTCCACACAAGGAGTTCTCCACACCAAGATATCACAGATATGTACCAACCTCCTCCCTCCCCCCCAAAAAGATACCCTACGTGGGGAATATGGCTTCCCACTTAATAATGGTAAAGGATACTGTAATAACTCCCCCACATCAAAAGAAATATAGAATTTTAAGTTTTTAAAATAAACAGACTTTATTAAACTCTCTGTATTGTTTTGCAAAATGATACAAGTCCAACTCTAGTATGGAATGTAATTACTATATTACATGTAATTACAGTAGTTACTATGTGCTACATTTAAGTTTTTCAAAAGAGCTGATCAATTCGATTTTGTTTAAGAATCCTGCAATGCTAAATATAAAGGTGACCTGAGCAATCACCTAGTGTAAGCTCTTCCTCTTGCAAATGAGGGAGTTGAGGCTCAAGAGTGGTCATAGAACTAGTGACAAAGCTGGACTTAATGTCTGGATTCTAACCCCTTCTACATGGTGCACCACGTTGCCTTTACCAACGTGACTTTAGAAAAGCATTGTGGGATTTGTGGGATAATGGGAAAAGTCTTGGCCAAATACTTGAGTTTATGTCCTGGGCATAGACAAGTCTTTGAACCTCAGTCTCTTCACCTATAAAAATGGAGACAATACCTCTCCTGCCTATGTTACCGAGTTGTTAGGAGGACCAAATGAGAAGCATGCCTGAAAGCCCTTAGCAAACTACAAAGTGCTACATCCAAAGATGTCACCAGCATTATTATTGCAGTATCTTTAAAACAATCCATCACGCCACACTTTCCTATGCCCTTATCACATTCCTCAATCTCAAAGTGATGAAGCATCTGATTCGAGTATATACCACCATCACAATCTGGTTTCTAAGTATCAGGATCTTGGAGCCAGTCTTAATTCACACCACTGGTTTAGTACCATCGAAAGGACAAGCAACTAGGAATCAGAACATAAGAGTCCTACTTCCAGATCTCTTACTAACTAGATGTATGACCTTGGGCATGTCATTTTACTTCCTCAAAACTGCTTCCTCATCTGTCATACGGGGAGCGTAATGCCTTCTCTACCTCATAGGGAAGACTAGGTGGTACAGTAATTAGAATACTGGACCTGTACTCAAGAAAATTTGAGTTCAAATCCAACCTCAGACACTACCTATGTGATCCTGGCCAAGTCACTTCATCTCTGTTTGCCTCAGTTTCCTCAACTGTAAAATAGAGATAATAACATCACTTACCTCCCAGGGTTACTGGGGAGATAATACTTGTAAAGTGCCTAGCACATCACAGGTGTTTAATAAATGCTTGTTACCTTCCTTCCTTCTTGTTGTGAGGACAAGGTGAGAAAATATATGAAGGTGTTACATTTACTTTGAAACGCCTGAGAGATAATGAGGTATAGCAGACAGTCAGCTACTCTTATATTCAGGAATTCTGATTAGCAATGTGACCATGTAACCTGTCAGTGCCACAGTCAGGCACTAAGACGTTCATCAATTTCAGACAACTCAGATATGTGCATCGGTAGGTGGAATTTACACTCCAAGAAGGGTATGGAACATGGCTGGGGGGTAGGGGTAGGCAGAGATTATTTAACAGTTATATCAGTTCTTGATCTGCAGCTGAGTATTCACGAACTTAACTCAGTTCTATCCATCGTGTCAGGTTATAAAAGAATGAGCAGCAGCAAACAACATTTTAGCCACGAAAATCAGTGATTATTGCCTTCTTTTTCAATACATAATAGGACTGCAATCAATACCTTGTGTGTCACAGCAGCATAAAGCAAATAACCAGCCTGGGTGTGGACGATCCCTTTTGGCTTGCCTGTGCTCCCAGAAGTATACAGCATAAAAAGTGTGTCCTCACTGTCCATGATTTCAGGAGCACACACAGCATTCTCCTTGGCCATCTCCTGACAAGACAGAGAAAACAAAAGGAATTACACAAGTAAGTTACCAGCTTCTGCCCTAGACCTGGCATCTGCCATCTTGGCTTCTTTGCAATTGGCATGTCATTAGTGATCAAAGTTCTCAGCAGGGCTCAAGGAGTGGGAAGAGCCTTGGAGTCAGGAGAGATCTGGGTGGAATTCCTTCCTCTTCCCCATAGTAATTGTATGACCATAAGCAAGTTATTTAATTTACCTGAGGCTCAGTTTCCTCATCTGTAACATGGAGTTAATAATAACTGCAGTTGTTGTCAACAAACGTGATAGCATCTTGTACACCTTAAAGTGGTGTATAAACACCAGTGAGAGGCAATGTGCCATAGTGGAAAAATTTTTGGAGTTGGTGTCAGGAAAAGTGGGTTCAAATCCTGCTTTGGACACTTAATTATGTGACCTTAGGCAAGTCACTGCACCTCTCAGCACCTGTTTCTTCATCTATGAAATGAGAATAATAGTTTCACTGCCACCTCAAAGGATTGTTCTGAGGAAAGAGAGAGCATTGTGAATGTTAAAGCACTATATAAATGCAAGTTGTTGTTACCAAAAAAATTACAGAAGAAATCAATCCACTATTCCACGTGATGCCTTGATGCCTCTCATTCCCACTGTCTGAATGACTCTCCCCTTGCACCAATCCATGTCTTTCCTTGACCCTTTATAAATGAGCTTAGAACTCATCTCTACCAATAAGCATCTCAGTTACTTCTTTATCTCGTGCCTACTCAGCACTCATGCATTTAGCAAATGTTATCTATGTGTTTGTATAATGGCATTTAAAAAGGTTCAAGAGACGTAATTTATGGGTAATTTAATCATTTTATTAATAATGCCAGCATTTTAATAAAAGGATGTTATTTGGCTATCTCTCTTAGACCAAAGACCCCTAATCACAGTGGGGTTATAGTTAAATGCCCCTGAAAAGATAGGTGTTCCTGAGGATGGCAATCAACTCTGATTGGTTAACAATTAATGAGAAAATGAATATTACAATGAGGGGCTGGGCTATGTTATAATGAGGATCTTGGGATTATGTGACTTGGATCACCCAAATCTTGGTCAAAGAGACTTACTCGTTTCCATGACCTGTCTGACAAAAGGTTAGAGCCACATTGTCCCAAACCTGTCTGAGCAAACACAATGAGCAGAAATGCAGCCATTGGCCCAAACTTAGAATTTCTTTTACTGCCTGACTAGCTCTTAGCCTATGTCTTTTGGAAAAATTTTCCACATGAGTTGATTTCTGGATGAGGAAGTAGAAAAGGGAAAAAATCTTGGTCCTAATACAATAATTAGTTATTAATACCAGAGAGAAATAATCATTTCTCACAGTATGTTGTGTTGAAAGCATTGCTTCATATTTTTCATATGTTCAAGTTGTCTCTGCAGCCAGATTGTCAGCCCCTTGAGGGCAAGGCCTGGACCTTCTACATTTTGGGGGTTTTTTTAGCTCTCACCTCAGTGTTCTTCAAGTCTTTAGCCACTCAATACAATGTTGCTAACTGACTTACACCTTCCAAATATAACTCAAGATTAGAACAATGAATTCAGAAGCTCCCAAGATGTTTACTCTATCTGACATATTCCGTGAGTTTGAAGTACAATATAATACCCTCCAATAACTCTAAGTTTCTCCAGAGTTCAATTTTATCAAAATATGGTAGGATGTTGGGGGAAAAAATGCTGTGCTTAGTTTTTTCGTTGCCAAAGTGTCATAGAAATTCAGCAAAGTGGAACAAAGATGTCACAAATAAAATTTTTCCACTTGAATTTCTTAAGCTATCAAGTATGAACACATATTACTCCTACACCTTAATTTAGTGCCCTTGGGCAGCACTCAGTTGGCTGCCTATCCAGCTACATGCAATATGCATTTTCATACACTTTGATTTTCCAATGTGTCTGACCAGACAGGGCTATAACTTTTTAATAACTAGATGTCATTCAGGCAATCCAAAATTGTTGTAGGACTCATTGCAATCAGTGTAATGTTATCCAAAAACAGGAGTATGTAGAGGACCTGAATTAAATAGTCAGTAACATATACCTTCCAAAAACCATGTAGCCACAGAATTTCCACCAACAAAAAGACCATCAATCACCTCCTCCTTCCCAAATGTCCTTGGGAACACAGTGCCTTTCTTGATAACCTCTAGCCTTTTTCAAAATAAGTTATTAAAATGGCAACACATTCTGCTGACCAATCTTCTTCAGTTTTAAAACTGCTACTTTCACAGAGGCAGTGACAGTGCACAGAGCTGCAATGAGAGCCCTGGCCAGGACTGAGTTCTCATTGACCAGTCCTTCTATTACAGAGGTCTATTTGCAGGTAAATCAGCACTGATACATGGATTTAGGATCATAGACTTAGAGCCACAAATAACCTCAGAGGTCATCTGGTCCAACTCTTTTCTTACACAGATAAGGAAATGTAAACCCAGTGAGGTTAAGTAAATTGCCCTAAGTTATACAGAGAGGCCAGTGGAAAAACAAAGATTTGAATTCAAGTCTTCCAACTCCAAATCCAGTATTCTTTCCACTGTACCACAATTGCACAGGAGAGGTAAAGTTCTGCTTAGGGATTACAATTCTTATGAATTTCCCTGTAGCCAGATGCCTTCATCCAGATTCCCCAGTGAAAACACAAAACCCTCATGTTAGAGTAACATTAAGCTGTGATCAATTAATACTTTATTGGGAATCAATTGCTGGGAGAGAAGAAAAAAACAATAATCCAGAAAGCCTGACATTGCATGAACTTACTTCTTCAAGAGGAACATCCAGCTTCCCCATGTGGATTTTGTTGTCTGTTCTCTGAGCTACTAAGACATGTTTAACAGTTGGACAGTTCTTCACAGCTTCATCCACTATCTTCTTCAGCTCAATGATCCGTCCTCCTCGGACTCCCTGGTTGTAGGTGATGACCACTTTGCATTTGGCTAATTAAAAAGATAAATTTGAGGTGGATCTATTATATTTCCATTCTGCCACCCAGCTTGTGTTTCTAATTCATCACTGCAAATCACGATGCTATAAGCCTACTGTAGAGAATGTCTTTCAGTAATGAGTCTGTCTCATTTGCAAGCTTTCTACCCAAAGTAGGGGGTAGCTAGGTGATACAGTGGATAGAGTGCCAGGCTTGGTGTCAGGAAGAATCATTTTCCTGAGTTCAAATATGGTCTCAGATACTTATTAGCTGTGTAACTCTGAGCAAGTCACCCCAAACCTGTTTGCTTCAGTTTCCTCATCTATAAAATGAGCTGGAGAAGAAAATGGCAAGCCACTCCAATATCTTCACCTAGAAAATGTCATATGGGGTCACAAAGAGATGGACACAACTCAACAACAGCAACCCAATGTAAATATTCCAAAGGTATAGTGTATAGGGTAACCTTGTCAAACTTGAAAACATCAGAGAGGAGAGAAGTACTAGTTCTTATCTACATGTCTTTTAGACTAGAGGTTCTTAACCTTTTCTGTGTCTTAGACCCCTTTGGAAGTCTAGTGAAGACTCCTTTTCAGAACCATATTATTTATTTAAATTCATAACCAAAGGAAATGCTTAATTTTAGTTAGTGAAAATGGTGATCAAATTTTTCCCATCCAAGTTCACAGACTCCTTGAAATATATCCACAGATCTCTTGGGGGGTCTAAAGACCCCAGGTTAAGAACTTCTGCCTTAGACCAAATATTTCAATAGTTCATATCAACTCTCTAGATCAACCCTTGCTCAGCTTTGGGTGTTTTGTCTCTTTTCAAAGATTGGTAATAGCGCTGTCAATGCAAGATATTTAAAATGCCCTTCCATTTATTCTGAATTTAGAAGATATCATCCCAAGAGATGTGGGCTAAAGAGCCCAGCTCTGAGAAGAGTTCACCTTTGTAGATGCCTCCTATTCTTCTCATCCACAAAAGCCACTCTGGTTCTTGCAAAGATGACAAGAGTCTTCGACAGGGTCAGCAAACTAAAGCCTACCAGATTTAGCCTGCAGGCCCTTAGTCTAGGGGATTTCTGCTTGAATGAATCAACCTTAAGAGTTGTGGCCAGATCCACTGGGCCACTCCTAGTCCCAAGTCTCGAGGGAAATCAGAGAGCTTGATTCCAAGGCTAACTCTAGAGTTCAAGCTTACTGTACATTGGACTCAAGAGGATCTCAATCCAAAATGGACCTCTGGCCTACCTAAAAGCAAATAAGAACTCTCAACTATCTTCCTAACCTAGAGCCAATTTAGACCTCCCAGAGTTACTTTAGAAACCTACAACCTACTATCAAGGAACTAGAGAGGTCACCTGATCCAACCTTCTTCTTATATAGATAAGGAAATATAAACCCAATTAGATTAAGTGAATTGCCCAGTAATATAGGTAAGCCAGTGGATTTGAACCCAAGCCTTCTGAATGCTATCAATAAACAATAACTAGAAACATAACTCTTTAGAACTAAAAGAGGCTGTAGAGTTTATTTTACATACAGGGAAAGTGAGATCTATAATGGTTAAGTGACTTACCCAAGGATACACAGCAAGTTAGTGGCAGAGCTAACATTGAAACCTTAGTCTCCTAACCCACCATCCATTGCTTTTTGCCCTGTACTGTGTTGCCTTCCTAAGTCAGCCCTTTATGAGAAAGGGATAACATTTACCCAGAATTTACCGAAGCATATTTTTCTCGATGCAAGCTAAAAAGAAAATGACCATCATGCTGTAAATACATTAATGTGAAAAGCATCATTTATCATGCATTGCTCATTTATTTGTTCAATAAGTATTTATTAAATAGCCTAGAACACTGTGCTAGACTCTGGGGAAGGAATAGATAGATATAAAGATTAATTAAAACATGATCACAAAACCAAAAAGAATCTCAAATATTACCTAAACAGGAATCCTTTCTATAACTTCCCTGACAAATGTATTCCTATCCTCAAATCTAGTAAAGAGGATTTTTTTTCATAACCAGACCTGTAACTTCATCTGTAAACCCCGGTGAGGAACTTTCTCTACCTTTTCTCTGCAACTTAGACTCTTAAGAGAATTGCCTGAGCCACAGAGAAGGTAAATGATTTGCCCAGAATACCATAGCCAGTATGTGTCATAAGTGGGACTCCAAGGCCAGCTCTCTATCCACTATCCCAGAATGCTTCTCAGAACCTGGGGTGGGGGTGGGGATTAGAAGCAGAACATTAGACAATTAAGATCAGTACTCATCAAGCACTCTTAAAATATACAACATAGGCACTTAGTACATATTATACATATATTATTTTTATATACACATATATCATATTATTATTATATTATACACATGACTTTCAGTCTGCTGTCCATTGAGAATAAAAGTAGGTTCTTGGTACAAATCCCATGCTTCCCTTCACTCTTCAAAGCACTGCCCTTCATAGTAATTTGCAGTTACGTTTACTTTGATGCTGATGGGTTTCAGCCCGTTCTTTGATGAGACAGCCACTTAAGGTGACAGCACTGAGATCTCTTGACGTAAACCTGAAGCTGATGAACACTGTACAGACTTTTCTATCGTATCATTCCCTTAGATGTAATGTTAAGGTCAGCAGCAATCTAAACTCTATCAAGTCCTATAGAAATAGGAGCAAGAAATGGGCATATAATGAGGAGGTCTATTGAACAGGTGGCAATAGGCTTGTATGATGCAGTCTCTCACATGGGAAAGGCTGGGGAACTTGCTTCTAAAGAGCCCTGAGGACTTGAGGAATACAGAAACAGGGGCCAACAATAAAGGTGTTGTTTGGGGTTCTTACAAAAGAAAACTAACCCTGGTATGCCCAGGGCCAATGTGCGAAGAGATCAATTTGGCCAGCCAATAGGACAAAGGCAGAATCTTGGGAGCTTTTTGCATCCTAAATGCTTTTAATCTAGAGCCTTCTCAGGGACAGTCATCCTCTCACCAAATTTCAATGAGAATCTGTTTTGGTCTCCTGCACTACTATATCATCCCTGCCTGCTCCTCTATTTAGTGTGTGACTAGAATAACATTTTGGTGATGATCAGACTCTGAGGAAGCCACTGTAGAGACCCTGAACTGGGATAGAAAACTCAGGAAGAGGTGAGGAGTTGCTGCCTGAATGCTGCAAATCTTCAGTCTTTGTAAAAAGCAGAAGAAAAGCTACAATTCTCAACAATTGCTAGAAAGTAGGCCAGATGGAACTCACAGCCAGGCAGATCACATGAGGACTTTCAGAAAGATACATTATAAAATTTCTCCTTTTGTCCCATATGATCATCATCTCTCATATTCATTCAGCTTTCATATCCACTGCCTTATTTCATCCTTTAACAACCCTGTAAAGTGGAAGGGGAGGAATTATTGTCCCCATTTTATAGATGAGGTGTCTGAGACCTAGGAGAATTAAATGCCCAGGTCATCCAGCCATCTAATTAGTGGTAGAGCCAGAACTAAAACCCAGGTGCCTCACTGATTTTGAAAGGTACACTTTCAAACTATGAGGGAAGAGCTAGACAGGCTGAATCAGAGAAGAGTCAGAACTACGGGGACCGTTGAGTCTCCCCACCCCTCACATCCCCAGAGACATGCTTACCATCATTAATCCTTCCAGCTAAGGACTCAGCACTAAAACCAGCAAAGATCACTGTGTGAACTGCCCCAATTCGGGCACAGGCCAGCATGGCTGCCACAGCCACTGGAGTCACGGGCATGTAAATAGCCACCCTGTCTCCTCGACGTACTCCATGTTTCTTTAATGTGTTGGCCAGGCGGCATGTGGTCTCCAGAAGTTCCCTGCGGCACAGGGAAGAGGTTGACATTGGTAACTATGAAGAAGAGACATAAAATAAATTTGGCAGGCTAACTAGAATCCCCATGGGCCAACTTCACAAAGTGATTATCATTTATTTTGGATTTGAGAATGACCTATTCTTGGGATACTCAGGCAAAAGTTGCTTTGAATTGGTGTCCAGTACAAGAGTTAGAGTTAGTCTGGGCAACTGGATTCTCTCAAAGAGTATCTTCTTATTTGTGAACTTTGCAGATACACATCCCCTTCTAACAGAGAAGAGTTTAGGTTGTAATTTTTTAAAAAGGAAAGAGACAGCTTCTACTTTCTGTGTCATTCTGCAACATAGGTTACTGTCTAGTAGCTTGTGAAAAGAACAGACATGATCCTTACCCCAAATGCCAACCCCACTACAAACACTTTATTCTCAAGCCATATTAGGTATGTTCCTTGGTACAAAGGGGACAGGGAGGGAACAAAGGATCATAGCTTTCGAGCTGGAAGAAATGTAGAAGTCATCCAGTCCAGCTCCCTCATTTCACAGATGAGGCAACTGCAGCCTAGAGAGAATTAAGGAATTTGCTTACAGTCATACAGGTAGTCAGTGGCAGTGTTGGGATTTGAACCCACGTCCCCTGGCTCCAAATCCAGGGCTCTTTTACGTGACGCCATGCTGGAGACATTGTTTAATTCAGTGACTGAAGGGGGAAGGATTAGGAGTCATCTAATGAATTAGTAGTATAAGCATGCACAAAAGAGTGGGAGAATGTAGGGAGAACACACTCATCCCCCTTTTTCTCCCCTCCTCCATTAATAATGCCTCTTTGTGCTAGATACCAAACTGATTTCACTGAATTTCACAGGAGATAAGTGTTAAAGAGTGGAAGGGAAAGAATTTTTTAAAAGACAGTAAGCAGGAAGAAGCCCTGTGGGCTTACAAGTATACCCAAATACCCCATTGTTCGCAGCTCCTCACTGCTAAAGTATTTTGGGAGTGGTTCCTGGGGACATTGACCTCAGTGAGACATAAACATGTCATTCAGCCAAAGGTTAAGAGCTAGTTAGTGTACCATGTGTATTTACATAGTTCTTACTATGCATCTGCTATTTGAAAAAAAGAATATTGAAAAATACATAGCTGATTAAGTCTATGAGATGAGTATCGATGAAGATGCTGACACTTTTCAAAAGGAAATACTGTGTGCATAATAAAAAGAAGGGGAAACGTTTTCTCCTCTCTAGCAGCAACCACAAAGAAACGTTATTTCTTATAGGCCAATTGGAAAGGAAGCTAGATAAGATTTACATTTCACCCCACTGCTAAGGCTGGTTCTACATTATATAGAATGCTCACTGTGACTCTGCTATAGTTCTTTCCAATGGATTATTTTCAAAAATTGTTTCTCCCCAAAGCTTTCAGAATAAGGGCAAAAGCCTTGCTAGAAGCCCAACTTCTACTAGAAGAATTGTACCTTTTCCCCATACCAGCCACTGTAGTGCTCAATATGCCATAGTCACTCCATCTTAGCAGAGCTATAAGCAGGAGGCTGCCAAGAGGCTTACAGAGGGAAGTGGGTATACTTCTCCAAATGAGCTATGCCATGCAGGGACAGTGGAGGATCCTAGGAGAAACTCTGCAGGGAGGATGCCCATGCCATCACTCATTAGCCAGGACCTACTTTTTGTTGTGTCAGTGCAACTAAACCCAACCAGGGCAGAAAGCGTAAATACATCCTGGTCTGGAGACCTAAACCATGGAGTATGCCCAGGATGATCAGCAATGAGGATACGTGCCCGACCCAGGGAGCCCAGGGAGCTCTGTTTCTTCTTCTTTCCCTAATGACAATTGAATTCATCCCAAATGAAGGAATTCTCAGGTTTAGCTCTGCAGGTTAGAGTGAAATAGTATGATAGAGGAACAGAGATGAGGAATTTGAGAATTAATGAAAAGCTGGAAGGAGTTTGATTTAACTCCCTGTATCAGAGGGAATCTGGTTAAAATTCAGTTTGAACCTCACTTAACTCTTGTACATGCTACAACAAAAGTGATTGGGCTCTTTAGTGAGGCAGTCAGAGGAGCAGTAAGGGTCGATCAAGCAATTTGGAATAGATGAGTATATACCTACTCATAAGCAGCTACAAAATCAGTGTAGTGCCCATCAATTGGGGAATAGCTGAACAAGTTGTGGTCTATGAATGTAATGGAATACTATTGTGCTATAAGAAATGATGAGCAGGCGGACTTCAGAAAAACCTGGAAAGACTTGGATGGTCTGATGCTGAGTGAAGTGAGCAGAACCAGGAGAACGTGGTATACAATAACAGCCACATAGTGCAATGACTAATATTGATAGACTCAACCCTTCTCAGCAATACAAGGATCTAAGACATCTCCAAAGGCCTCATAATGGAAAATGCTATCCACATCCAAAGAAAGAACTGTGGAGTTTGAATGCATATCAAAGCATACTATTTGCTATTTTTTTCTTCTGTTGCATTTTGTTTCCTCTTTCTGGTGGTTCCTCCTATTGGTTCTAATTCTTCCTTACAACATCACTAATGTGAAAATATGTTTAATAGGAATGTATATGTATAGCCTATCTCAGATTGTGCACCATCTTGGGAAGGGAGGTGGGGAGGGAGGGGGAGAAAAATTTAAAACTCAAAAACTTATGGAAGTGATTGTTAATAAAGCAAAATAAATTCATTAATAAAAAATTAGTGTAGTGTATGACCATCTGCATAGTTTCATCACGATTTCGGTCCTTTTTGAGAATGAAGGACAACAACCAACCAACCAGTTCAGTGATTAGAAATACATTCGCCTTCATATCAATTCCCCCTCTTGGTGTGGAGGCATTTTATAAAATGAGTTAACAAATGGGGCACAATAGTTGTATTTAACTATCTGAAGGGCTGTCAAGGGGAAGAGAGGTTGCTCATTTTGTTTGGCCTCAGAAAGCATAATTAGGAGGAATGGGGTTGAATGCAGAGGCAGGTTTCAGTCAAACTCATCCGCCATCTGGGGATGGTCATTTGGTCAAATGAATGGTAGCATATCCTGGTGGTGGGCTGGGAAGTAACCATGGGAAAAGGAGACGCTTGAGGGCACACACCAGGAAAGAAGTACAGCTTTCCAGGGAGGAAATAACCTTAGGGCAAAGCCCCAGCTGTCCCATACTAGTTATGGCTCTGATGCCATATTTTTTGCATTCATTCACTCTTTACTTTTCGGTATCATGACAGATTCTGCAAGGCATATCTGTCTACCTTAGCCTTTTTGGAAGAAGAGCACTCTATCACTTAAACCCATTGCCTAAAATAACAACAACAACAAAAAAAAGTCCAAGGGGCAGCTAGGTGGCGCAGTGGATAGAGCACCAGCCCTGAAGTCAGGAGGACCTGAGTTCAAATCCGGCCTCAGACCAAACACTTGACACTTACTAGCTGTGTGACCCTGGGCAAATCACTTAACCCCAATTGCCTAAAAGCAGGGAAAAAAAAAAGAAGAGCACTCTATAATGGATAGTAACATTTCTGAAAGGCTAAGGCCACAGACCATAATCAAGCGTCCCCAGAATGGAAAGAGTTGGTTTGAACGTACACCAGCAACAGGAAGTGTCTTGTCACCTGAGGAGCAGTCTAGCTAAATACTTAGCTGGTACTTAGTACAACCTTCCCTGGTTGATAGTAAGTGCCAGAAGATCAGCTACTTCATGATGAATTTTCTGGCCAGGGCAGTTAGCCCACACACATATACACATATACACATGTACACATACACACACACACATATCTGCAGTAATTAAATGTACTTGAAATACACGGGATGCACATTTTTTTCTGTGTGTGTCTAAACGCAACATTTGTGGTTCTGAAGGAGAAGTTATGAAAACATGCCCTCAGATGCAAATTGGGTCCTTGTTCCCTAATCAGCTGCCTACCAGCCACAAATAGCTGTTTCATAATAACAGATGGCTACCAAATAGAAAAATCATACATGTATTCTCTCCCCAGTGGATTCATGATCTATATTAGATCAACAGACAAACAGGAAACAGAAGGCAGCTGTATTATAGGAAAGGACAGGCAGCAACTTGGTTTTCCAACTTACACAGGCCCAAGCTAATCCTAAGCGTTTCTATGTTTATTTAGTTGTTTAACTTATAGAGTTAAGTCAGACCTGATTTTTCAGGGTGATTTTGAAACAAATAAATTTGAATTAACCTTTTTCCTCTTCTTTCTCTGATGATAGGTTCAGTGAGTTATTTTAAATTCTTTTATGTATTTTCCCCTTTTAAAAAAATCTGAAACGTATATGTTTTGCTGTAGATATTATTTTTTAAAAAGACTTCTTTCAGGAAATTTGAGTCTAGTAGGCATGTGGCTTCTTCAGGGAATTTCATAAAGATTTGAAATGAGGAAAAAGGCAGGCTGTAATCCCAGTTTTTATCAGGTTGAGCTAAAGCCATCCCACTATCTTTCAGGAGACTTAACTAAGAGGACTTTGTCTATAAATAAATGATAGGGTGATTACTCCTTATGTGACCTCAGACAAGTGATTTTACCTCTGTGGACCCCGGTTTCTTCCTTCAAATAAAGGGGTTGGACTAGAAAGCCTCTGTGGGTTCTCCAACTGAGTTCTACAGTATGCTCCAATTCTTAGAGATAAAACAGGACTCAGTCCTGAGGGGGACAGCTAGGTGGCTCAGCAGATAGCCCACCTGGCCTAGAGTCAGGAAGACTAGCTGTATGACCTTGGGCAAGTCACTTGACCCTGTTGGCCTCAGGTTCCTCATCAGTAAAATGAGCCTGAGAAGGAAATGGCAAACTGCTCTACTATCTCTGCCAAAAAAAAAAAAAACCCAAACGGGGTCAGGGAGAGTTTGAAACAGCTGAACAACAGCAACAAATAGTCCTGGGGTGACTGGTCATGTGCTCCAAACCAACCAACACCACTTCCTTTTATGGACAGGCAATCCTGCCTCTCAGGATCTCCGATTGGTTTCCTTTTCTCCCTCATTTCAAACACTGACTCTCAGTGAGGCCTCAACAGTCTGTGAAGACCAGAGAAAGAACTGCTCACTTCTCAATGAAATGGGCTTAGCCTGGCTTCACAGCTGATCTCTTCTGAGTGGGTCATCACCTACAGGGTGTGATTTGAAAGGCCATAGAAAAGTTCCTAACCCTCCAGATCTCAAGATATCACTGAGAGGGACCTTGGAGACCTCTGGTCCACCCCCTTCACATTACAAATGAGGAAACTAAGGCCTGGGGAAATGAGGTGATTTAGAATCACAGGATTATCAGTCAGGAAGTAGTTGGGCCAGGGGCAGCTAGGTGGTGAAGTAGATAGAGCACTGACCCTGAAGTCAGGAGGACCTAAGTTCAAAGCTCACCTCAGACACTTGACACTCACTAGCTATGTCACCCTGGGCAAGTCACTTAATCCCAATTGCTTCAGACACACACAAAAAAAAGTAGTTGGACCATAAGAGGCCATTTAGTCCAATTCATTCATTTTTTTCATATGGGGAAACTGAGACCCAAAGAGGTTAGATGACTTGCCCAAGGACACACAAGTAGCAAGTGCCTGAGGCAGAGTTGGACTCCTGGTCCTCTGATTCCCAAAGCCAATGCTCTTTCTACCATTCCACTCTGCTTCTCATGCTGCCACAGAACTGCAATTCCACCATTAGATAGTTATTCTTTTAGGTTGCCTTTTTTTCTGGATCAGAAGTCAAAGAGGCTATGTCCTGGCTCTGTCACTTGCTGTGTAACCCAGATACATCCCTTCACATCTCTGGGCATCAGTTTCCTCATCTGTAAAATGAAGCGGTTAAATTAGATGACCTCCAAGGTCCCTTCTAGCTCTGATGAGGTATGATTCCCTCATTCTAAGCTGATAATACCTCAGGTTGATTAATTGCATCCCCTGAGGAGAAGAACCTAGGAACAGTAGGAATACTGGGCTTCTGTGGAAGGGGTGGTACAGAAAGGGGATCTGTGTCCACTAAAAACAAACTGAGTAACAGATGACATTTCTGTTCCTGCCCCTCTTCATCCCCCATGTCTCCAGGCATTTGTGTGAGCTATGGGTCCATATTATCAGTATACACATTGCATCCCCTTATCTCTAGGCACATACCCACTGACCCCCTCCCCCCAGTCACTCTAGCTATAACAGACGCCAGAGCAATGAGTTAGGAGGGAGAAGCAGAGAATTTTCAAACATCCCTAGTTTCATGAAACAAGTTGCTCTGTTCAATCAATTGTTCTAGTGACTAGTGGGTTGCTTTGTTCTGCCAACAGAGTCTAACTTGTATCTCTTAGATATTCTCAGCAATGACATGGCCCTAGCTAATGGAAAATCAGCTGCTGCTGACACCTACTCTCCATTCCTCACGGTCACCAGTTCTGTTGCTGTTCCTGAACTCTGTCAGCAAATAAATACCAAAGCCTAGCTTCAGGGAGGAGGAAGAAGGAAAGACCTTTGTCTCTTATTTCTCAAATTATGGTTTTTGGGGGGCTTTTTTAAAATAGTCAGAAAGATTTGCCCAAAGCCATGCTCACCCACTGGAAGCTCTAAGAAAACAAGGAACAACATTGTCTTCTAAGGTTTCATATGCCTTCCCCCATAGGGGAGATATCAATATTTGTCAAATAAATCCAATTCTGAGATTCCCATAAGATCCAGGTTTTTTCATCCTGGGATGAGGTCCTAACCAAGTTAATGGATACTTTCTCATATGATGCAAGCCCTTTTTCCCAATCATTCCATTAACTGGAATTTCTAGAAAAGGGATGCAAATTTGAAGGTAACCAAGTCTGGCATTTTGGATCCCAAGTTACTTCCAAGCCAGATCTTATTTCTCCTTTAACTCTTGTTAGCACTGGAAGGAGGAGGAAAACAATTATCCTCCTCCTCCTCAAGTCTTTCATGGTGATAAAAACAAACATCACTGCTCCTAATATCCTGCCAAAAATGAGGCATCAGAATTTTAAAAAGTAATAGGTGTGAGATTCTATACTTTATAAACCCTGACTAGTGTGACAATAAGACTTCTGAAGAACGCAAATCATGCTACCTAAGCAATCTTATTTCTCCTTCCTAGGACTTCATGAAGCTGGCAGCAGGAAAATATTAACCTTATTTTTTATGAATAAGTTAGGTAACACATTGGATACAGCACTGGACCAGAGTCTCTAAGACTTGAGTTCGAAACCAACCTCAGATACTTACTGGCTGTGTGACCCTGTGCAGGTCACTTAACTACTGTCTGCCTCAGTTTCCTTAACTGTAAAATGGGAGTCATAACAGAATCTACCCCACAGGGTGGTTGTAAAGATCAAATAAGATAAAATTTGTAAAGTCTTTAGCACAGTGTCTGGTATGTTTGTTGCTGTTCAGTCCTTCAGTTGTGTCTGACTCCTTGTGACCCCATGGACTGATACTGTCCACAGGGTTTTCTTGGCAAAGATACCAGAGTGGTTTGCCATTTTCTTTTCCAGTGCATTAAGGCAAACAGAGGTTAAGTGACTTGCCCAGAGAGCATCTGAGGCCAAACTTGAACTCATGTCTTCCTGACTCCAACACTCCACCACATCACCTAGCTCCATCTACTGGGCCACCTACCTAGCTGCCCCAACCTGGTCCATAGCAAGTACTTAGTAAATACATGTTCCTTTTCCTCCCTTATAAAATGGACAGAGGCAGTGTTTGGCTTTGTGACCCTTGGCAAATCACTTTCTGTTTAGGTGCTCTAAGGAATTCTTTCTAATATTATAAGTTGCAGAGAAGGTATTAGCTTACAATGGTAGAAGGAGTTACCTCATCTAGGGGTTCCCTATATCAATGAAATCTCAGGTTCCATCCCTATCCCTGTGGTCACTGGACTAGAAGTTTTCTTTAATAACCAAATTCTAAGAGCGTATGGAAGTGGAAAAAATAAGCAGATAATTTGGGCAAATGGAATAAACAGGTCCCTCGAAAAAATAGAGACCTAGATCCCCTGGGACTCAATGTCTGATGTACAGTTCTGGGGACCTAGTACTGGTTGTACCTCACCTTTCACAAGAGAAGATCTGCTGTCAGACTAGTTCATAGGATCTCCTTAGGTTTAGGCTACACTGACTTGGGCTGGTGTTATTCTAGTCACCAAATTTCCTGTTTATTTCAAAGGAAACAAAATGTGAGGTGTGGACTGAATGACTTCTAAGGTCCCTTCCATCCTTAATTATTATTATTATTCCATCCACTCTACCTTTTGCCATCACCGTCTGGAATGAGTTGGAATGGACCAGATTGGACTAATTGGATGAGATTGGAGTAGACTGAACCAAAATTGGATTGGACTTGATTGGATCAGCCTGGACTGGGTTGGATTGGAGTGGACTGGGCTAGATAGGACAGGACTAGATTGTTTTGGTCCTGACTAGATTAGACTAGATCCAACTAATTGGATTGGACTGAACTGAACTGAACTGGACTACGTTGAACCAGACTGAACTTTATTAAATTTGCCTGGACCAGATTAGATAGGACTAAACTGAACTGAATTGGACTACATTGGACCAGGATGAACTATATTAAACTTACCTGGACCAAACTGAACACAACTGGACTGAATTGGACCAGACTGGACTAGATTAGACCAAATTAGACTCAAGTGGACTGAATTACATTAAATTGTACTGTATTGGACTTCCACTTCTGGGAGCCAAGATGGAGAAGTAAAAAGGTAGTCACTCTCATTCTCCTCTACCAACCTCTGAAAACCCAGAAAATATCACCCCAGAAAAAAACCCTGGGACACCTGAACAAGAAGAAAGATGTGGAGCAGCAGCACAGCAGCCCAGCAAACGGGTCTCCCAGTGCCTCAGCAAAAATAAGCGAAGCAACACTACAAAAGGCCCCAGATGGATAAGTACCTTACAGCATTCATCTGAAAAGAGCTGAATTTTTTGCCCAAAAGTCTTCCTAAAGTCCCAGCCTTGCTGATTCCAGCCCAACACCAGGTAAGCTGTCAGAACCTCCAACTGTCAACCAGGAAGAGATCCTGAAGCCCAGGTGGTAGAGCAGGCAAACACCAACACCTGGACCTCTGAGTGCCTCAGTGGGGGGGGGGGGAAAACCAGCTCAGAAAACCACCAGGTGCCTCGGCACTCTACCACAAAGGAATCTTCCAGTGCATTAGCAGAAATGAGGGAGGCAGCATTGCAAGGGGCCCCAGGCAGATAAACACCCTGCAGCACACATTTAAAAGGAGCTGAAGAAAGCTAAAGGAAAGGAAAAGCAGGCAACCTAGAATTGCCTGAAAGTTCCAGCCTTGCTGATTCCAGCCCAACACGAGGTAAGCTGCCAGAACCCTACAGCCTCCAATTGCCAACATAAGAGGCCCCAGCATACAAAGCCAGTGAGCAAGACCTAGGCTTCCAACACAAAGCTTGGGTCAGAGCCCTCTGTTCCCCAGCAGGAGAGCTCAATCTCTTTAAAGGCCAGGGAATAAAGAAACCATGAGTAAAAAGAAACTTACCATAGATTCATATTATGAGAAGAGTGAAGATCAAGACAGAAATTCTGAAGAGGACAACATTGTCAACAAACCCACATCTGCAACATCAAAAGGGAATATGAACTGGTCTGAAGCCCAAAAAGCCTTCTTAGAAGAGCTCAAGAAGGATTTTAAAAGTCTAATGAGAGAGGTAGAAGAGTCCTTAAAAAATACAATTGGCCAATTGGAAAAAAAGTACACTGAAGAAAACAAATCCCTTAAAAATACAATTGGCCAATTGAAGAAGGAAGTACAAAAATAACAGAAGAAAACAATCTGTTAAAAACTAGAATTGGACAAATGGAAACTAATGACTCTATGAGAGAGCAAGAATCAGTCAAACAGAAACAAAAAAAATGAAAAAATGATGAAAACGTAAAATACCATCGGTAAAACAACCGACCTGGAAAATTGATCCAGGAGAGACAATTTAAAAATCATTGGACTACCTGAAAATCATGATGAAAAAAAGAGCCTGGACAGTATCTTTCAGGAAATCATAAAGGAAAACTGCCCTGAAGTCCTAGAACCAGAAGGTAAAATAACCATAGAAAGAATACACAGCTCACCACCTGAAAGAGATCCCAAATTGACAACACCAAGGAATATAATAGCAAAATTCCAAAATTACCAGATGAAAGAGAAGGTGCTGCAAGCAGCCAGAAAGAAACAATTTAAATATCATGGAACCACACTCAGGATTACACAGGACCTTGCAGCTTCTATGTTAAAAGACCACAGGGCATGGAACATGATATTCCACAAGGCAAAGGAGCTTGAATGGCAGCCAAGGATCAACTACTCTGCAAAAATGAGCATGATTTTTCAAGGGAGAAGATGGATATTCAATGAAATAGGGGACTTCCAAACCCTCCTCATAAAAAGACCAGTGCTCAACAAAAAATTTGATCTAAGTCCAAGCTTCAAGAAAGACATAAAAGGGAGGGGGGATGGAAGGGAGGGAAGAAGCAGTGGGGGTGAAGGGAAGGTGGGGAGGGGGAAAATAGAAGGGAGGAGAGACTGAAGGGGCGGTGGTCAAAAGCAAAGTACTGGTGGGGGGGAAGGGAGAGAGGAGAAAGAAAAGCATAAACGGGGGAAAAGGATGGAGAAAAAGACACAAATAGTAATCATAACTGTGAAAGTTGAATCGTTCTTTTTTTTCTCTTCTGTTGAGTTTTGTTTCCTCTTTCTGATGGTTCCTCCTATTGGTTTAATTTTTACTTACAACTTCACTAATGTGAAAATATGTTTAATAGGAATGTAAACATATAGCCTATATCAGATTGTGCACCGTTTTGGGGAGTGAGGTGGGGAGGAAGGGGGAGAAAAATTTTAAACTCAAAAGCATATGGAAGTTATTGCTGATAAATCAAAATAAATTAATAAAATATGCAAATATGTTTTTTTTAAATTATACTGGATTAAGATGGACTAGACTATACTGCATCGGAGTAGAGCAGTTAGATTGTACTAGACTGGACTGAACTGGACAGGACTGAATTAAACTGAATTGCACTGGACTAGATTAGACTGAACTGGACCAGATCGGAACAGATTAGACTGGATTGTACTGAAATGGAATGTACTGAACCAGAATGGAATAGGTTAGACTGGATTAGAGCAAACTACACTGAATCGGACCTAAATGGATTGGACTAGACTGAGCTGAATCAGATTGGACGTGATTGGGTTGGACTACTCTGCAGTAGACTGGCCTAGACTAGTCCGCAATGAAGTAGATTGGATGATTCTGTAGTATATTGGACTAAACTGGGCCAGGCTGGACCAGACTAGACTGGATTGTACTGGAATGGAACATAAAGGATCACATTAGACTGAACTGCACTAGAATAGGTTTAAATGGATTAGATTGGCCCAGAGAGGACTGAACTAGATTTGACTGATTGGACTAGATTGGATTGGATTGGACTAGACTGAGCTGGAATGAATTGAACCAGAATGAACCAGATTAGACTCGATTGAACTGGTCTGGACCATATTAGGCCAGACTAAACTGGACTGCGTTGACCTGAATTATACTGGCCTGGATCGGACTGAGTTGGACCAGATTGGACTGGATTGAACTGGATTGGATAGAAATTTAATTGAACTGAAACAGAACAGATTGGATTATATTATTCTGACCTGGACTGGATTGGGCCTAATTAGACTGAACTGGACTTCACTGAATTGGCATGTACTAGAACAGATTAAACCAGACTGGCCAAAATTAGACTAAATTGGACTAGATTACACTGTATTGGACAAGACTGGGCCAGTCTGGATTGGACTGCACTGGATTGGCCTAGATTAGACTAGTCTGATTAGAATGGAAAGTCTGCTCTATACCAGATTAAATTGGTCTAAACCAGATAGGTGGACCAAACTGGACTGAATTTCACTGTTCTAGACCAGATTAGACTAGATTGGACAAGTCTGGACTAGATTGGACCAGTCTTTACTGGACCAGATTATATCAGTCTGTACTGGATTGGACCTGTTGGTCCAACAGATTAGAGTAGTCTGGACCAGATTGTACTAGCCTGGATTGGTTTGGGCTAGACCCAGCTGATTTGGACTGAACTGGACTGAATTGGACTAGATTAGACCAGACCAAACTGGATTTGGTTTGCCAGTCCAGTCTGGACTGGACTAGATTGGATTAGTTTAGGCTAGACTGGATTAGACCAGACTTGAATGGACTAGATGAGATTGGATTGGATTCTATTAGACTGGACTGAACTAAATCAGACTGGACTGGATGCTGTTTATTTCAATTATGTGTTTTCTCTAAAACTGTGTTTCAAAAAAGTTGTTCTAGTTAGAAAGAGTATCTAAACTTCCAAATGCTAGGGTGGGGGGTGGGGTAGAAGGTGGAATTGTTTCTCCAATTTTAAGGACCTCTGTTTTGTGCTTTCATTCAAAAGTCCTTTAAAGACAGATTAAGTCTGGAGGAAATTTTATCTTCTTTTTCCTTTTAATATCTATTCCTTATTTCCATTCCTGATTTTTTTTCCCAAACTGGTTGAAGATAATTGAAAGATGTGATAATTCCTTGCTGGGAATGCAAGGAATATGCATTGATGTGAGATGAAGAGGAGGAGAGAAGAGGGAATCTCATGACAAGTGGCCTCAATTTTTTTAATAACATATAAGGCAAGGTCCTCAGATGAGAGGGTGAGGGGACAGGACATCATGGGAGGCTTGAAGAGAGGAAAAGGTTTGGAACAATTTCTAGGGAAAGTATAATAGAGACTCGATTAGGGAGAAGAAGGAGCATTATTCTTGTGCACTGAGAGCCCAGTTAAGATTAGAAAACATAAATTACCTCTCTTTCCCCTAGCAGTTTATGCACTTGTATTGACTTCTGGGTCCTAGTCATTTAATCCTATTCTAGGGTCTATTTTTCTATTTCCATTAAAAAATACCAGGTAGGAAAGAAAACTAAACCAATTCTTTGCTTTCCCTTCTGTATTTTGTCTATTTTTGAAGAAAAGTATTTTGGTGAACTTCTTTTGGTGAAATAACAATGATAATGATAACAACAACAGATGAAGGTATAGGAGAATGCTTCTTCCAAAGGGAACCTTTTAATCCCATATAAATTTTTCACCCCCTGGTGGATAAGTTTGGACAATTTGCTTCCTAGGGCTTCTTAGAAAGGATCTGGTTCTAAACATGGAATCAAAACAGAGGATCCACCCCTGAGTAACCCTATTTATATTCCTCCTTGGCCCTCAGTGTATTTCAAGGGCTGTACTTGTTGTGTAAGGACAACAGGGTTTCCTCTGGTGTAGAAGGAATTCTTGCAATTTTGAACAGACTAGCTGGGCCTGTAAGGTCTTTTCCAATTCTGTGATCCTGCAGTTTTCAGAAGGAAAAACATTCCCCACCTCCTCCCACTACTCTCCTTTAAAAACAGAAACATGAGCATGCAGCAGACCAAAGGCAGAGGAGTGACTGTGTGCGTCTCTCAGAGGCCACGTGTGCCAGTTAGATAGTACTGGGGCAGCTGCTGCAACCTCTCTGTAGGACAGTGATAGAAGCCTTCTAATCCTGTTGTTACCTCCTGGATGTCACTGATGTTCATGTTTCTTCAGCAGGGAGTCTATTTGAAATTGACTCTACAATGTACTTGAAGAACATTACACTTGGACCTAGTTCAAGTGGGCTGGCTTAGGGGATGTGTGAAACAAAACCATGCTCTTATTTCAGAAGTGATAATGCCTTATGTGACTGGGTATGGGTCAGAAAAAAGTTCAAGGCCCCTTGTCTTCAGGCCCTCTCCAATCTGGTTCTAGTCTACCTTTCCAATCTGATTTTATACTACTCTACTTTGTGACTTCCACATCCTAGCCAAATTGGGCTACTCACTTTTCCCTTATCTTTACCAGCCTACTACTAACTTCTTGCGTCTGCATGGACCATCACCTGTGCCTCAATGAGAATCCCCATGTTCCTTTACTTGTTGAAATGTTTCCCTTCCATTAAGACCATTAAGCTCAAATACCAACCTCTTCACCCTGACCCATTCAGCTGTATTTCCTCCTTTCTTGGGTATCTCGTGCCACTCAACAGAGTTGAGTTGTTCCCTGCAATGCACTAATCAAATTCCAATGTGTGAATATGTGTGTGTGTGTGTGTGTGTGTGTGTGTGTGTGTGTGTACATGTTATCCAAATTTCTCAAGGGCCTTTATTGTATATTTTATCTTTATTTTTGTAGCGGTAGCAGGAAGACTTGAGTTCAAATTGGATTCAATTCTCACACATACTGGTTTAGTCATTCCAGGCAAGAAACTTAATCTCTCAGTGCTCCAGGCAACTTTCCAAGAGTGTAAGTTGCAAGAGAAGGTCCCTACCTTCACTGGGAGAAGGAGATGCCTCATCCGTAGGGCCCTATACCAGTAAAATTACAGGTCCATTGCAGTCATTCATTCCCAGTAGAGAGCACAGTGCCTTGCATATAATATAGAGCTTATATATATATATGTATGTATATAAACATATATATATATATGTATGTATGTATGTATATGACATACATACATACATATATATGCATGTGTGTGTGTGTGTGTGTGTGTGTGTACAGAGAGAGAGAAAGACATAGATAAGGGAGGAGAGACAGAGATAGAGACAGATGAAACTGGTACTCAGTTCTTTCTGGCTTTGAGACTTGCTCTCAATCCCACTCTCTCTCTGAAATAGGAGAAGTTATTCCTAACATCTTAAAATAATACACTTAGTGGAAAATTACCCATAACTAATGGTTGCATTTTATAGATTGGTGGGTTGCTGTGGGGTTTTTTTTTTGGGGGGGGGTTGTCAGCACTTGTTAAAAGAGAAAAAAAATAATTGTAGAAGCAATTTGTCATATTTTGGGAACAGTATAAAAAGATTGTCCACTAATGGAAAAACCCTTAGCTATAAACCAATACATAAATTTTCACAGGAATTTGGTTCCAAATGTTGAAGTGGGGAAGATGGTAGGGCTTAAATCCACATGAGGCTTAAATCCATATTCCTTTTTGTGCATTCTTTTTTGGCAGGCTTGAGTTAAGATTTTTGTTTTGTATTTTTAAATTTCAGACTTTTAAAACAGCCAAAGAAAAGAGTTCCTATTCTCTGGGCAGCATCTCTAAAAAGTATCCATCAATGCATCCCAGGAAACACTAACTAAGGACCTGTTGCATACAGAGAACTGTGCTAGGAACCCACATGAGAGGAAAGGAAGGTGCCTGCTTTCACAGAATTTAAGGAAAAGCACCTCAGGTTTAGAAATGGAGCTGTGGCAGGTTGGCCAATTCTCTCCCAGAGTATCACTGGAGGGGAATGCACTTTCTCCCCTGGTTGACTATTCCTTGCTCAGATCTTGGCTACCACTCCTAGGGTTCCAATATTATGACTCTTTGGAGGACACACTTTTCCTCCTCAATCCAGTTCCTGTGTCTTTCTCATTCTTCTGTGGGGTTGAGGAATTTAAGAACTGTTGGCCATGCTCTGGAGGTTCAGTTTGGGCCCTCTGAGAGATGGGCCATTACCTCTTCCTGTGCAACTGTACCGGATAGTGCTTTGGGACACCCAGGCTCCTCCCTACCACACAACCAATTGAACCTAAGCACAATTCCCAAATAGGATTCTGTTCAGTTTCAACCCTCTTGCTCACACTTTTGGTGTAAACAGCAATACGGGTTTAAATTTAGAAGTCAGAAAGTTAGAAAAGAGCCTATTATACTTTATTACAAGATAAATTACCACTTGCTTTGGTAGTAACAATTTGTCTCAGTGTAGTGCCTCCTGAGACCAAAGCTTATGGCCGAAGCTGCAAACCCTGCTGAAAAAAAGAGTCTAGCAGAGGGAAGCCTCAGCTGACCTCTCTTAGCCTGAGCTTGGGCAGATATGAACCTGGGTCTGCGGGAATGTTAGGGGATTCTTTCTTCTGCTGCTTCAGGCTTAAAGGCAAGGCTGGGAATAACAAACTGTGACTCACTCATAACTCGGCTGCCAAGTGAATTACTGGCAAAGCATTTGGTTGCTGTGCTGTGTGTGTTTCTCCATCTAAAGCAGCCTGGAGGGGGTAAGGAAAGGGGAAGGGGGGAAACAACCACCCAAAAAATCATCTTTGGACTTGCATACATTCTTCTGCCTCTGCATTGGGCCTCTGATGATTTCTCAACACTCTTTCATGTCTCCAATCTCACTTTCCCCTGGCTCCCTAGAAGTGTTCCAGGGGAAGACAAAGCTGCAACTGACACGTGCAAAGGGAGATTCCCATGAAAACCTAGTGAAAGGGAGTCAAGAGTTCATCACTCCTCTCAAAGGCTGGTTGTCTGCTGCTGTCCTTGGAGGCCAGCTCCTAATTCCTTTGGCACATACTAATTTTCATAGCCAACTTGTTACTTTACATCAGAGGGGTAGGTGGAGTGGAGCTAAGATGAACAAACCAATGATTGACACCTAAATAAACTAAACAGGGATTAAGTGTGGGCCTGCTGGGCAAGGCCCTGTGCTACACAAGAGGAGCCCTAGGATATGTTCATAAAAATGACAGTCCTTGATCCCCCTCTGTGATTAGCAAGGTCTCAATTTCTTGAAATTACATGTCATTATATTAATACAGACAGAGAGGCAGGATGTCGTGGTGGCTAGAGAGATTCTCTGGGAGCCTAAGAGACCTGGATTCAAGTCTTGCCTCGGTCACATATTTCTGTTTGACCCTGGACAAGGGTCATTACTTAATTTCTAAGTGCTCTAGGCAGCCTTCAAAGACTATAAGCTGTAGAGAAGGTGCTGCTGACCACCACTGATAGAGAGATTTCTTCACCTGGGAGTTCCCTATGCCAATGAAATCAGGTCTAGTTCCTATCCCCTTACCTTGTACATACACTGTATTAACTTGTTTCCATACGTATCCCAAACCCTCAGTAGAATGTAAGCTCCTCAAGGAGGAGTCAAGATACCTTGGCATCTTAAGCCCCTAGAACAGTGACTCATAAACTTTGCTTAAACTGAATTGAATTTCCTTCAGTATGTTTACATTCTGATGGTGGCCATAAGGGGTCATCATTCATTTATTTAGCAACAGTAATGATAATAAATCATTTATAAAATACTTAAAGGTTTATAGTAGCATCCTCCTCATAGTAGTCATGGCCAGTGCAAATGTCCCCATTTTTACAACTGGAGAAACCAAGGCCCAGAAAGATGGAATTATTTGCCCATGGACACTTTACCAGTCAATCTCAGGGAAATGAGAGTACCTGCTGGAGAAGAACAGCTGCCTTGGCCACCACTGGTCAAAAGTCAGTGTGTTTGTGGTAGAAAGAACTCTGCCCTCTGAAGTCAGAGGATTTGAGTCCTCATTTTGACTCTGTCTTGGACAAAACACTTTACTTAGCTAGATCTCCATTTCCTTCTCAGTGAAATGAGGGGATTGATTGGCTGAGATAACTTCCCAGTCCAAACCTATGTTCCCAGGTTGGCCTAGATGAGAGGTCCTCAAAGTGTGGTTATCCTGGGGATCCCTAACACCCTTTCAAGGGGTCTTTGAGATCACAACTAATTTTATAACATACAAAAACATTTTAGTTTATGGCATAGTAAATATTAGTAAATCTAACCTACATAAACAAAACTTCTTTAGGTGGGGAGGGGGGGAGTGAATTGTCAATAATTTTTAAGAGTATAAAGCGGTGCTAAGACCAAAATGTTAAAGAACCTTCAGATGAAAAACGCTCTAAAGTCTCTCTGAACTCTAAATCCTATAATGCTGGCAACACAGGTGTGCTAAGTCCTTGAAATCTATGGAAGAGAAGGTCTAAGTGAATGAATAATATGCCCCCAGGGGTTCTGCCAGGACAGGAGAATTCCATTCTTCTTAAGTTCTCTGTGCAGTGACCCGTTCTCTCTAGATCACATCAAGCTCCCGGTCTGTTAAGTCTCCATACATACTATTATAAAGTGCAAAGAACACACCTCCCCACACATAGATTAGGTCTCCCATGGTATGGTACTTATTCCTAAGGTCCCTATTCCATAAGCCTAAAAACCATATGGTTCCTTGTCACACTCTACCAGTGAAGAAGAAATCACTTCCATCTATACCTCTATTAATTGTCTCCTACTTATCCTATATGTAGCTTACTTTGTATGTATTTGTTTTCACCTTGCCTTCCCCATTAGACTGTGAGCTCCTCCATGGCAAGAATGGTCATTTCCCTCTTTCTGTATCCCCAGCTTTTGGCACAGTGCCTGGCACACAGTCGGCATTTAATAAATGTTTATTAATTGAATGATTGAAGAAATTTGCTTTGGCTCTGTTTTGTATGCTCTTCGACTTCTCTGTTATTAGCTGATGTTAGCATCTTTTTTAAAAAAATCTACATAGCATGCTCTAGAAGGGAATATCAAAGAACTGGATTCCTCAAAGTTGACTTGAGAGCTACCACAATGGCTGGAGATCCTCCAAATCTTTCCAATGCGTAGGTCTGACCATATATCTCTACTTAAAAATCTTCAGTAACTCCCCATGGCCTCCAAATAAAGTCCAAATTCTGTAGCCTGTCATTCAAGGCACTTCATAATCTTGATCCAACCCACCTTCACTGGGAATGTCCTGCCCACTTGCCATCTTCTTCCTCCCCCATCACCCCCTGAACCCAGAACTCATCTAGGCTACCATATTGTATATATGGCACCAATGAGATAGGAGTCACCAACTCTATTCCTTCTAGTAAGATTGAAGATCACTAGGCCTTATCATTTGGCCTGCTACTGCCTCCCAAATTCCTGCTGACCTTACCACTTGCCTTGCCTTTATGTCCTGCAGAACCATGACACTGTTATCTGACCCACTACAGTAACCTGGACTTTGCCATCCATCCAGACATCACACTCTTAGGACTTCCAGGCTTCTTCATCAGCAGTGTAGCTGAATGCTCTTTTATGTGTTGTCTCCCCCAATTAGAGTAAGAGCTTGAAAGCAAGAGCTATCTCAATTTTTCTGTTTGTATCCTCAGCACTTAGCACAGTGCTTGGCCAAGAGAATAAATATTTAATAAGTGCTTTCTAATTCATTCATTCCTCCATTGTGTCACTCTACCTCCTTTCAGGGATCCAATATTTCTGATAAACTGAACTACTCATGATTCTCTAAGCACGTCCTATACTTTCTCATCTCCATGCCTGTGTACCAACTGCTTCCCATGCCGAGAATGCCCTCTCATCTCTGCTGATTGAAACTGCACCCATCCTTCAAGGTCCATTTCAAATTCTACCATTTCTTTAAAGCTTTCCTTAATCTTTCCTAGCAAAAAACTGTTCTCCTTTCTCTAAAACATCAGAGAACATTAAGAGAGATATGTGTGATGCAGAAATAACCACAGTCAACAAGCTTGCCCAAGGTTACAGACAGTTACTCTGTCAGCGTATATCTTTTCATTGTTGGAGCATCACTCCACAAAAATACAAGTGTTTTTAACTTGAGGTGGTTAAGGAAGCAGAGGCTCCCTATTCTCAAAAAACCTGGACAGTTTTGCTTCTCAAACATACTTTCTGTTGTCTCATGCATTTGTTTAAACTATTCCTTATGCCCAGAACATCCTTACTTATTCTTTTGGTCTGTTGAATTCTTGCCCATCCTTTAATACCCAATTCACTCAATACCATCTTCATGAAGCCTTCTCTCATTCCCTCACTTGGCAAAGACCTTCCTCAGGATCTCACAGTTTGTTAGAATCACTAGAATCCAACTGTTCTATAATATTGTGCTTCATAGAGGTCTGTGCATGCTGGCATCTTAACCCCTATTAGGGAATAAGCTTGTCAAGGGAAAAGGCCTGTGTCTTAATAACTTAATCTTATCTGGCATACCTCATTCAGTGCAGTGCTCTGTACCTATTCATTATACTTGTACTTTGCCTCTGTTGTATATTTATCATTTATACTTGTACTCATTTGAGTACATATATTCTCTCCCATACCACCAGATTACAAGAACCTTGAGGGCAGAGAGTTTTCATTTTCTTTTCTTTTTTTTTACTATTAATTTAGAGTGTATTTTATAGAGGTTATTTAGTTTTCAAATCTTTTGTTCGTACTTTTTGGCTATTTGTCTATTTCTTTTTTTATAGATAATTTGTGTGTGTGAGAGAGAGAGAGGCAATTGGGGGTTAAGTGATTTGCCCAGAGTCACACAGCTAATAAGTTTTACGTGTCTGAGGGCGGAGTTGAACTCAGGTCCTCCTGACTCCAGGGCCAGTGCTCTATCCACGGAGCCACCTAGCTGCCCCTGAGAGTTTTCTTTATATCTTCCACAGAGACTAACATAATGCCTTGCTCATTGTTGGTGATAAATGTTTGTCACATGAATGAATGAGTGAATGAATGAATAAACAAATGAATGCATTGTAAGGGTTGTATGTGGAAGAGGGAGAGGTGTTGCTACACAATATACGTTGGTGTAAGGGGAAGGTGGGAGGAGGAGGGTGTCAAGAGGTATTTGAAATGAAGCTCAGGTCATGTTCAGTTCCAGCTTCCACCCTTCCCACTCCCACTGCTGAGTCCTTTTCCTCCTATTTGGCCCATCCAAAATTTTCACTCCCTTAATAGTAAAGTTAATACTATTAAATATATATATATATATATATATATATATATATAGCTTTATAATAAAGAGTTCTGGTCTTTAGAGCCTGAAAACCTGAGAATGAGCCTCAGTTCTGCCATCTGCCAGCTGTGCAATTTAGTAGACCAAGGGTAGAGTCACCAATTCTCTGATCCTCAGTTTACTCATCTATAAAATAGGAATCATAATATTTGCATGTCTTAACTCAGTGTTATAAAAAGTGCCTTATAAACCTACATCACCACACAAATATCACATAGTATGATTTTCATGCCAATTGTGGAGGGTCAAAACACCGAAGAGAAATATTTTACTTACTTTCTTAGACTTAATAAAGCCCAAGGACGTCTTTCTCAATTTAGCAAAATATATAAATTCCCCAGATGGAAACTGGCTTTTTTTCAAAGTAACACCACAACTAAGTATGTTGATGGTCATGGGAAATCATTTTGATATGTTTTTTTCCCCCAGTGACGATGGTAGGTTTGTGCTGACATCCTCGTGACCAATGGTATGCTAACTAAATAGCCTTCCACATGGTTTCCATTCCCGTTGACATCATCTTAGCTTAGGACTTTTTTGGACTGCTGCAAGAGCTGGCTATTTATTTACTATGAAGTTCCTAGTGCCTCTCTGTTAGGGTGGATAAGATTATAAGTTTACTCCTATACTCTTTGAGGATTCCTAAGACAGAATCTATGGTATAAGAGTCTCACTGTTAAAACAAAAAAAAAAAAGCCAATAAAGGAACAGCACCTCAGTGGGTGATACAAGGCTTGAGGAGGAAGATATGTTTGAAAATATTATTTATATAGAGAATATTTAAATTGTGCAAAATTCTGCATGCCTTGCAGAGGTTACTACCATAAAAGTATGTAATAAATGCTCACATGCACATGTGTAAATAGAATACAGACAATGCAACAGCAAAGTCCATACTACATATGTATGCGTCTGTAATATCTACATTAATACCTTCTATTTAAATAATACCTCTACTTCTAAAGTATGATCTCACCTTTTCATCACTTGAATTTGACATATGGGGGATTATAAACTAAAAGAGGATGGCATGGTGAAACTTGGAATCAAGGGAGCTAGATTCCAGGCCAACTATGGCAGTTACCAGCTGCGTAGCCTCAGGTAAACTGCTTGGTGTTTCTGAGCCTTGGGATTTTCATCTTTAAAATGGCTATAACATATCACCTGCCTCGCATGGTTATGAGATTTAATGTCATTGTTATGAGATTAAAATGACATAAATGTATATAAGCATATTCTATGAATACTTGCACAAGGAAAGAAGGAAGGAAACAAGTATTTATTTGTTGGTCAGTTGTTTCACTCATGTCCGACTCTTTGTGACCCCATTTGGGGGTTTCTCAGCAGAGATACTGGAGTGGTTTGCCATTTCCTTCTCCAGCTCATTTTACAGATGAGGGAACTGAGGCAAACAGGGGTAAGTGACTTGCCCAGGGTCACACAACTAATATGTTGTCTGAGGTCAGATTTGAATTCAGGAAGACGAGTCTTCCTGACTCCAAACCCAGCGCTCTATCTACTGAGCCACCTAGAAGTATTTATTAAGTACCTAGAATATGCCAGACACTGTGCTAACCTTAGCACTTTACGAATTTTATCTCATTTGTACAAGAAAAGTGGAATAAAGGATGTCAATAGAAAAATGTGTGACATGAAAGGAAGGTGGGAATTATGGTTAGGGGGAGAATTCTTAACCAAACCAAGCATAGTCATGATCATAAAAGGAGAAATAGAAATGAATGATCTTTTGCACAAAAATAAGGTAATGCGAATAGGTTAGGAAGAAAAACCATCAAGTGAAGGGGGAAAGTCTTTGTACCAAACATCTCTGGTAAGATTCTGATATCCAAGATATAGAGATAGAGGTATAGATACAGATATAGATAAGGAACTAATATAAACATATAAGACCTAGAGCTATTTCCCAGTGGATAAATAATCAAAAGATATGAACAAATAGTTCTCAAAAGGAAAAAAGGGTGGGTTGGTCATATGATGAGAGTAGGGGATTTCCAGAGGACAGCCTTTGTGCTCCAATGGTATGCATACAATGTCAAGAATACGAAAGGAGGGTCCCCTGCACTTTTGAGTGTACAACAACCAGCATGGGTTGAAAGGGTATGGATGGGCTGTGATCTGAATCGTTGAAAGGAGTAGTCATGTGAGTGAGAGCACAGATCCATCTGAGTACCATCCTGTCCACACTCATACACCTTAACAAGCGGTAACCCTGGGTGTAGAACACAACTCTCTTCCCTCCTAGCTTGGGTGTTTTTTTTTTCATTCCAGTATGTGTGACCTCATGCGTACTAATACAGAAAGGATCTATGTGATAATTCCATTCAGGAAGAGAGCTATCATCTATGGTTTGCCTTCTAAGTCCTAGAGGGTTGTCTAAGGTACAGAAATATTGCAAGACCCGACCAGGGTGTTGTAGCTGACAGGTTATCAGTGTCAAGATTTAGACTCACGTTTTCTTGACTGAGCCCAATGCTCTTATCCATTATGTCATACAAGTGTGAACTGAGTCACAGGAAGGGCAAAGATCATACCATCCAAGGCTCCTAACTAAGGTGGCATGTCCTTCACTGTTCCTGAACATGAAAAGAGGCTTAGATGCCCATCCTGGGCATGTACTCCTTGTCACCTCTGTTTCCCTCTGTCAGTAACATTAGAAGCTATTAACATAGAGGGAATGAAAGCTAAGGTCAGTTTCTCAGGGTCAGTGGGGTAGCCAGGGTTTACTGACCCTGCCAATTCCTCTTAGGCCTCACCTCCATGGGGAAGTAGCTCCTGTTTGGGCAGCTGGATTGAACAGTCTTTCCCAGGAGCAGACTATACTGGCAGTTCATTTTTGGCAGGACAATCAGTACCAATACCTAGCTGGACTTCCTGAAATAGAAACCACGGCAAAAACCTGAAATGATCCGGGGCAATCATTAACCCAGATCCCATGCTGGACAATTGGTAATTTAGATGGCCTGTAAACATACTATTCAAACTTTCTTTTCCATCATCAAACAATGAGCAGAGATGGGTATTCACCTAGGATTGACACTACCTCACAGTCTACAATCAACTTGAAAAGATGCCAGTTAAAGGATATGTGTGTGTGTGTGTGTGTGTGTGTGTGTGTGTGTGTGTTTGTGCATGTGTAACAGTTTTGGACAGTGAAGAATTTGCTTCTGCTTAGGATTGTATGCCTCCAGAATAGAGCAGCCTAGTATGCCAAATAGTTTAAATTACTCTTAAGCTTATGCATATCACATGTCATTCTGAAGAGCCTTTCAGGTTTTCTGAGAGCCACATTACTCAATACCACCCAGACAAGCAAAATAAAATTAGTGAACATAGCTTAACATTAACTAGGTTTTTGTACAGCAGGGGACACCTCAAATGAGACAGTAAAGGTACAGAGTCATTCAACATATCAATCCCTGAGAAAGCAGACCAGAATCTGACCCTCAGAGTTTGGAAAGGCACCTCAGTGGTCAAGTACAACCTGTAACAGAACAAGAATCCTACAATACCCCCAGCAAGGGACCATTCAGCTCCACCTGAAGATCTGTCCCTCACTACCCATGTGACTTAGGGCACATAACTTTTCTGGGCTTCAGCTGCTCACCTGTATAATGAGGGACTTAGATGTTGGACCTTGGACTAGAAGACCTCTAAAGCCCCTTCCAGATCTAACAGCCCATGATTCTAAGAATTGCAGCAAAGGGCAATCTACTATATAGGAAGGCACCTACTATCCAACCACTAGAGAGCTCTAATTGTTAGGAAGGTAACATTGGTGTGAGTACTGTGATTCAAAATGAAATTACTTTTCAGGAGCATGGAATAAGAGAATACAACAGACATTGATCATATTCCAGAAATCAGTGACATTTATTTCTGGTTTGATTAAACCACGCTATTAAACACCTGCCTCCAAAGTTGTAGCTCAACTCTGAGCCACCTTGACCTGTGATACCCAGAGCTCATAAATTAGCATGGGTGTGGGACAGAAGCAGACAGTGTGGCAGCAGTGAGTAGAGTGCTGTAACAAGAGACAAAAAGACCTGGATTTAAAACCCCCCCCTTTCACTTTTACTAGCTTTGTATCCATGAGTAAATCACATAACTTCTCGGACCTTTATTTTCCTCATTTGTGAAATGAGGGTAGGGTAATATGTACCTCATAGGGATATTGTGAGGTACAAATGATATAATGTATATAATGTGCTCTGGGTGTTTTAAAGCACTATGCAAATGTCAGGCTGTGGATTGTTGATTTTTTTTTTGGTAGGGGGAGACCTGTGATTTCAATATACAGACTTCCCAGTGTGGAAACTCTCTCCACCAATATAAATTAGCTACTCATCTGTAATGTACAGTCATAGAGAGTTGCCCAGGAATTATCATCACCTTCCAGCCCTGAAAAAAAAAGCCTCAACAACACAACTTAACAAATTTACATACTATGTATATGGCATAAAGTAAAAAAAAAAAAAAGAAACTAGCCTGATCTAAAAGCAAAAGAGGCTTCAGGGAAATAAGAAATGTATAGACTACCAATTTAGATTATGACCCCTTTCACCAACCCTAGAAGAACACATCTAGTAGCAGATAGGAGGAACATCTATTTAAACAAATAGAGAGATAAGGCCATGGGCCAATACTAGTCTGTGTACCGATGGTCAGAAATGCTGTTACAGCAAAAATAATATCTGCTATCTGTATATTTTACATACTACTGAAGATTAATAAATCATAATCAATAATAGAAAGAAAATCAGTGGGAAATCACACAAATTTTGGATGGTTTGGTCTGTGATTAAAATCTGAACAAAAATCAGTCAATTAGCATCCATATATACTGGAGATTCCCAACTAAATGAATTTCCAAGGCTTATAACATTTAGAAAGGGAGCAGTGGCACCTGAAGTGAGAAGAGAACCTATAATGATGAAGATTAAGTCATTTGTATATTTTGTGCATCAGTAGAAATAAAATGTGAAAGAAAGAGTAGGAAGAAATTTTCTGTAGATAGCCTTAAATTCAGGCTAAGTAGTATGGTCCTACCCAACAGATAATGAAGAGTCATAAAGGTTTTAAATTAGAGGAGCAAACATAATCAAGACAGTGGTGGTAGGGGGAATGGGGAGGAAGGTGGGGAGAAGTTTTAAAAACCTGGGCATCTTTCCCTTACTTTCTCAGCCCGTATTCCATCCCCAATCCTCTTTAGGGTTTTTTTTTTGGGGGGGGGGTTGGAAGGGTTGTTAAACATGGATTTTCAGCCACAAGCTTTTGCCAAATTGGGAAGGGGAGGTGGGGAGGAACTTATTGGGCCTGGCTTTTTGTTTTTTTCAAAATTGGTTCACATTGAAAAATGACAAGAGAGAATGCATCGTACCTATATGTGATTTTCACTTCTGTACCAGGTTCATCCCTCTCCCAGATCAATGCAATTCTGTCCGGGAACTTCTGCACATGTTGATCCAAGCAGTTTACTGTGTGAAAATTTATAAAAGAGTTACATGCGTTACTTTTTTTGTTTTTGGTATTAATAAATCAGCAGAGTGGCTTGTTTGAGTCGGCATACTTAGCACTCTAGAGGAATGATGGCCAACTATTGTTACTAAAGTTTTTTACCCACCTGATGAAAGCAAAGGATTACGGAAAGGATGTGGTCAAAACTTGGAAAGGATGATGAGTTCAAGAAATTAAAAACCCATAAAGGACATTACCCACTTCTATTCTCAAATGGATAAGACGAATGCATGCCAGGAAACACTTGAAAGTGGATTGCTTTAGGTACTGAGTAAGAAAAAATCATGTCTGATACTCTAATGCAAACAGGACATGACTATTTTCATAACATTGTCTTCGAGGGGAAAGGAGGGAATCTAGAATAAAAACCCAAAACAAATCAAGGCTCTAATAAAATTAATAGGCCCCACACTAAGAAATGATACAGTCACTGGGAAAATCCATCCTTTTGGCTTCTGGGTACTTGTCGCCCAGCTGTCAGGTCCACATAACCTACCCTTACCAAACAAAGGAAGAGTCCTTTCATTTCTTTTACTGCAAGCCAAAAGGATTAGGAGGTTCCTGTTTTTTTGCACATTGTGTTAAACACCTGCTCCTCTCTTCCGTCATTTTCTAGATGAACTAGAATACTTAGTCTTGGTTAATGCCAGCAGCCCCTCCCTTCAAACAACTTAATCCTGTGATTCAATTAACTCCTTTCTGTTGAGATTGGTAACTGTATTTGAGATGACCATTGGAAAGCCACTGCTATCCATAATACCTGGGGAACCGCTGCTTCCTACAGTCCTGTTTGTATATACTCCCTGAAAGAAAGTTATTCCCAGTGCTTTAGAAACAGGTAAATGCAATTTAGGAATATGTCCATACAATGCAAGATCAATGGTCTATTCAAACCAGCTGCTTCTCTCTGACATTAGGGCAAGGAAAGTTTTTAGGGGAGATTATATTAACTATCCTTCTTAAAGATTAGGAGTATGCTATGAGTATTTCAAACATCACTTTAATTACCTATCATGAATATGTAATGCATTAACTTTTCTAACCCCTTCTTGAGCTTATTGGAGCTGAGGATCTAAGGGAGTTGAAGAAGGGATGCTTCTTCTAACCCATTTCCCATGGTAAAAAAGAGCACTACAATACCCAGACAAGTAAGAGGCTAGAGGTTGTGAAAAGATCAGCTGCTCATCGAAGAGCAAGGCCAGGGAATCCAGCAGATCAACTCAGTCACTCTTTGTCCGGAGAAGGGTTCAGTAGTTGAATGACATGCCAACCCGGCCCAGCTAAGCAATTTGCCTAGATCTGCTAGCTAAGCAGCAGATCAAGATACATCTATCATTGACAACTCATCAAGGCAAACCTTCTCAAGGATCCTCTGGAGAAACTGTTCTGGGGCAGTGAGATGGAAGTGTGTGTCCCCTATGCATTGCCTCACCACCACTTTACTATAAGTTTTACCCACTCTTCCCCAGCACAACTGTGTATTTGCAGAACAGTGCACTCCAAGTTGAGAAGGAAGAATGCTTTGTAATGCTTTGGCAGCTAGGTGGTACAGTAGATAGAGCATTGGCCCTGGAAGAAGGAAGACCTGAGTTCAAATATGACATTGGACATTTGCTAGTTGTGTGACCCTGGGCAAGTCACAACTGTTTGCCTCAGTTCCCTCATCTGTAAAATGGGGAGAATAATAGCACCTGCCTCCCAAGGTGGTTGTTGTGATGATATAATAATCATAAAGTGTTCACCACAGTGCCTGGCACATGGTAAGCACTATATAAATGTTAGCTACTATTGGTTTTGTTATTATTATTACTATTATTATTATTATTGAAACTACTATTCTTACTCTGCCATTTGATTTGGTTCCCCTCACCCATTGCAGTGGTTCGGTGGAAAAGAAAAAGGATGCCAACTACACCATTCCTTTCTTCTTATTTTTCATTATTTCCTCAAGATAGATCTAAAAGAAATTCAAGTGTGAAAGTTTCCAAGGTGGAAGAGATAGTGCATCAACCAGTAATCCATGGCCTACAGAATTCAACCCAAAGTCTTTAGACTTTAGAATATGAATTCAAGGTCTTCTAAAATCTCTCTGACTTCATTTTCCACTACTTTTAAACATTACTCTCTGTCCCCCAAATATGCCAGGTACATATAAAAGCATGAAGTTCTCAGACTTGGAAAAGACAGCAGGCATCATCTACTCCAACTCAAACCTGAAGAAGAAAATCCCCACTATAACATTTCTGACATGAGGTCATCAAGTCTTGGCTTAAGACTTCTACCAGTGGGGAACTCACTACCTCCCAAAGTAGCCCATTCTATTTCAGAGTAGTTTTGATTGTTAAGAATCGTGTTTCCCCTCCTATCAGTTCTGAATCTGCAGCTTCCACTAAGTTGCTTCTAGTTTTTCTCTTTTGGGACAAGCAAAATAATTCTAATATATCTTGTACAAGGCAACCCTTCAAGTACTCGAGACAGTTATCATATGCCTCCTAAGCTTTTTCTTCTCTAGGCTAATCATCTCCAGTTCTTTCAACTGATCGTCATCATTATAACATAAATATGTTTCTATAGTACTTCAATGTTTACAAAGTAGTTTCCTCACAGCAATCATCCAAGGTTATGGTACTTTCACTACTATGGCAGAAGTAACAATCCTGCTCTCTTTTGGACCCATGCCAGTAGTTCCTGTTGCACAAGTAGAAATTTGCTACATATTACCTTTAAGAAGCGAGTCAAGGGATGGCCTCTTTAATCTAAAAAAAAAATCTAACTGGGAGGGGAAGACTCTCAGGGTTGCTTGCCAAAAGAGAAACAGTTACTGTTTATATTCACTCTGAGCCCTAAAAGGACCCAGATTGCTCTGGAGGAGAAAGTGAGGGTGGTGACTTTGCCCAGCCCTCCCTCACTCAAATTCAATTCAACTGCAAATCCTGTCATCATCTCTCTGCTGTCATGGTCTTCTTCCAGAAGGACAAACCACACAACAATACAACATATTACCTAAGAAAACTGGAAGATTCCTACAACACAGACTAATTTTCTCCCTAAAAAACATTAGGCATAAGTCCCTAGCTCGAAACTCCTCAGGCTTAGTAGACTTTCCATTGCCAAGAGAAATCAACATGGAATCAACAAACCTTTCTGATTGTTCTGTTTTGGATAATGTGGAAACAAGAAGCTTTGCCCATACAAACCAATGCTCTGTCTTTGCTGAATATCCTTCCCAAGCTATCAGTGAATAAAATTCCTTTTATTAAGTGTCAAACAGTCTATGAATATCTCATTTCATTCTAATCCCAAGCCCAAACATACATAATTAAGTCAGGCCTAGCCTAGAACCAACCTCATATCTCAGAACATTGTTTCAAATCTTTGTATCCTGGTCACCCTCATCTAGACACTTCATCTCTTGTAAATACTTTGCCTAAAATCCAGCAACCACAATTGAATACAATATTCCAGATATGTTTTAATCAGAACAGAGGATAGCAAGACCATCATTTCCTCTGTTCTGGAAAATAATGATACCATACTAGCTGACACAGTCTATCTTTATAATGTCTAATACCTCATTAGGCCTTTTAGTTGTCATTTCACATTGTTGAACAACGTTGAATTTAAAAGTCACTAAAACCCCAGAGTCCTTTTCTCACCAAATCTTTGACCTACGCAATTGATATTTTAAACTCAGGTATATAACTCTACAAAATTTATCCCTATTAAATATCACTTTATTAGACAAATCTCAATGACCTAATTAAGGGTCATAGAAAAAAAATAAATATAAGAATCTGAGGGCTTGTGGTAGTTTGGTTCTGTTTTCAGGGTCTAAGAAGATAGAAACAGGAGAGATAAGGGCTATACTAGGAAAGAAAGGAGGAAAATAAGCAGAGAAATCACTTGTCATGTAATAGGAGTGCAAAAGATAAAGAGTATTTGAACATGGAGAAAGGAGTGGGGGAAATGGGTATCTCATGAACCTCTTTTTTATCTGAACTGGATAAAGCAAAATTGAACACAATTTTACTCACATACACACAGGCATAGAAATACTTTAAACTCAGAAGGGAAATAGGAGGGAACCAGGACTAGGAAGGAGGAGAAAGAAATTTAAGAATAAGAGTAGGATATAGCAAAACAAATTCCATTGTTAGAGAGAGCACAAGGTCAAAAGGCAATTAAAAGGAAAGAAAGAAAAAAATGAAAACCTGGGATCGGGGTAGGGTAAAGGGAAGAGAAGAGAAAAGGGAAGTGAAAGCAAAAACCAACTGCTCTCTCATGATTATGTGTTTAGCAAATTCCATTTCTTTTACTGCCTTTTTATTTGCAAAGATGGGGTGGGAGAGGAAAAAGTACAAGAGGAGAGGATGGAGGGAAATATTAATAATCATAACCATGAACATGAGTAGGATGAACTCACCCAAAAAGCAGAAGAGGATTGCAGAATAGACAACAATATTTACAAGAAACATACTTGAAACATAAAGTTAAAATGAAGGGCTAGAGGAAAATCTAGTATGTTTCAGCTCAGATTAAGCCACAGTAAATATACATAATAAAATAGATAAGCAGGGAAACTACATTATACTTAAAGGCATAATAGATACCAATATCAATACTTTATTAGACAAAGCCATAACTAGGGTGGGGTAGCCTGGGCTTTAGAGGCCCCCAGATGGCTCAATGGGTAGAGCACTGAGTCAGGAAGACCTGAGTTCAAATCTGGCCTCAGAAACTTACTAGCTGTGTGACCCTGGGCAAGTCACTTAACTTCTGTTTACCTCAGTTTCCTCATCTGTAAAAATAAGACAGAGAAGGAAATGGCAAATCATTTCAGTATCTTTGCCAAGAAAATCCCATGAGCAGTATTAGTATGCTATGGCCCACAAGGTTGTGAAGAGTCAGACAGGACAGAAGAACAACAACTTGGCCTTTGCCCCAGGCAAAGGTAGCCCCAGGCTACTTAAATTTAAAGAGTATTGACAGTACTTGTACTCCTTTAGCAACAGAAGTTACCAAATGGCCTCATTCTGTCTAGTAGATGATGGCCATTCTTGCAATGAGGTCTTCCTTGATCTAAACATTCTCTGCTCCTTCCTCCTCCAATAGCAGCCTCACATTGAACCACTCCAGAGGTCGGTGTTCCAGAGTCTCTATCTTTGCCATGCACTCAGTGGGTATATCCTAAAGCCTTCCTCTCAACAGGATCTTGTCTGCCCTGCTGTATTATGTCTAAAGTCCTTCCTTATCCCATCCCACAACTTCTTGGACCTTTTTCCCCCAGGCACAAGAATCACCATTGTGACTCTATTATTAGATTCAACCTATCATTCTAGCTTGTCAGGATCTCTCTGGATCTTGATTCTATAACTCAAAATCTCTGTTTTATTTACTTTCTCCTGCCTGGAATGGCTTCTCCCCTCATTTTTTGCTTATAAAAGTTTTAGGGGGTTTTTTAATCCTTCAGGGATGAACTCACATTGCACATCTTTCAGTAAGGCTTTCCCTGATAATTTTCAAGCCTTACTAAACTCTTCTTCCTCTGAATTCCTCTGGCATTTATGATCTATAAAACAAATTTGATATTTGTCATATGCTCCCTTGTGGGGTCAATTATCTTTTTACATCTCTAGCTTGTCTCCCCAACTGGACTACAAGATCCTCAAGGGCAGGTTCGTGTGTCTCAGAATTCTCTGCATCTCCACCCCAGTATAGCACAGGACTCTTAATATAGTAGGCCTTTAACAAACATTTGCTGTTAATCATGATGGTGAACAGCAAGCACCATGTGCTTTCAATCACATAGCTAGAGGTCAGGGAAAAGCCTGTACCCTCAACTCTACAAGGTTTCCCTCCTTCATCTGGGGGCTCTGATACCATCTATTCTCACTTATTCCGGGCCTCTATTCCCTGAGGAAACCAGGTCTCAGGCCTGCATTTGTTTAGTAGCCCAAACAATGGTAGGGGGCACAGAGTTCCTGATTTTAGCAGGACATTCTGTGGGGAGAAGGGACAAGCATAACTTTAATGTGTGGCAAAGGAGAGTAATAAGTGTAGGCTGCAGGTTAATTTGCTGAGTGATAACATTCCAGTCAGAAAGTCATGCGTCATATATACACACATAGGCTTACTGGTTTCAGACCCAAATTGGAAACAATTACACTTTCAGAGTCTAAAATAGGGCAAAGTAACAAAATGAGGGGCTGGTTCTATACTTCTACATATAGAGGTACCAGCCATGTCTCATCACCTAACAATGGATATATCAAAGGACTCTGCTCTGGATTGTCTTCTGTCTCCCTCTTCTCTTTCCTCCTATTTCTCCTTTGTCTCCCATTTCTTCCCCACTCCTCAATGTGAATATAAGTTCCTTGAGGCCTAGCATATTATATTATATGCCTGATGGTCAATTTGTTGATTGATTGATAATCTCAGCTCCCATGGGATCAATTATCACGCAGATAATTGCCAGACTTAACTATCCATCCCTGATCTCTTATCTAAGCTATGGTCCTATCACTACCTAATGGGCATTTCCCATCAGATGTCCCATAGACATCTAAAATCCAACATGTCCAAAACATAACCTATTATCTTTAAAAAAAAAAAACTTGCCCCTTTTCAGAACTTCCTTTTTATTATCCATAGCCCCATTATCCTCCTAGTCTTTCCAGGTGAGTCAGCCTTGTCTCTCAATTCTCACTCACCCTCAATATCTATTTGATTTGACTAAGTCTCATCAATTTTACTTCCATGTCTGTCACATCTCATCTTCTTTATTCATATGACTACCACCTCATCATCTCTTTCATAGCCTATTGTGGTAGTTTCCTAAGGAATTTCCCTGGATCAAACTTACCGACTTTCCAATTCATCCTACAAGTAGTTGCCAAAGTGAGCTTCCTAAAGCACATCTCAGATCATGTCACTGCCCTGCTCAGAAAAATCCAAGGGTTTCCTATCGCTTCTAGGACAATATAATACACTCAAAGCTTCTCAGTGGCAGCTAGGTGATAAAGGGCTAGGCCTAGAGTCAGGAAGACCTGATCTCAAATATGACCTCAGACACTTAGCTGTGTGATCCTGGGTAATTCACTTAACTTCTGTCTGACTCAGTTTCCTCAACTGTAAAATGGGGATAATAATAGCACCTACCTGACAGGGTTGGCAGGAACATGGTAGATGTTTAATAAATATGTATTGTCTTCCTTTATAATCTGACTCCAGACTATGTGTTACATCTTTTCATTCCCTCTACAATCCAGCCAAACTGTATTCTTCTCCAACATTAAATCTCCCACCTCCGTTCCTTTGCACCCACACCTCAGTCTCTTAGAATCCCCAGCTTCCTTCAAAGCCCAGAACAAGTACTACATCTTTTTCTGATCCTCCAAGTTTCTAGAACCTCCCCGCTACCCCCCCATAAAAAAAATTACTTATATTTAGTTTGTCTATATATTGCATTTACTTACATGTCTATACACTGTTTCCCCTTAGTTGAATTTAAGCACTTCGAGGGTGAAAACTAGTTAATTCTTCTCCTTGTATCTCCAGAACCTTGTACAGTTCCTGGTACATAGTATGTACTTAATGATTGACTAACTGATTGCCTGTCCCTGCTGTTAAGGAATAGCATGTCCTCCCTAAACTATAGCGTTTAGGGTTGATAAAGGAAAAAGAAATACAGTAAGTGAGTCACTCTCCCCTTGGCCAAGGAGAAGATTCTGCACATTTCTCAGTGGAGAGCATTTCACAGACATGGGCCCCAGGAAATATCAAGGAAAGCATTTTCTATCTCACAATCATCTACACAGTGCTGTGAACACATTGGCCTTCAAATAATTATTCAGTGCTGTTGATGAAGGAAAGAAACATGTTTCCAGCAGCAGCAGGGAGAATAGCTTTTGAGGCAACCAAATGAAAAGTATTTATAGCATTAACAAAGAAAGCACATTCTCCTCCCATCAGACTGGGCAGTAGGAAAGGAAAAGCCTGCTTCCAAGAATCGTTGGGCAGGAGAACAACTGCTATTATTAAAGATCCGGCTGAGTCCTCTCTCCCAAACCACAATGACCTCTTGCTGTGCCCCACATGATGTCCCACCTCCCTTCCTTACCTTAGCACTAGCACACATCCCCATGCCACTGTAATCTCTGTCCCAAAGCCCATCCATATGGGGCTCTCTCCTTATTGGTGGAGATGAAGGCCCTGCACTCCGTGACAGAAAGCACCCCCTCCTCACTTCTGCCAAAGCTCCCTCAGCTCAGATGCTACCTTCTGCCTGCAGCCTTTCTGATCCTTCCAGGCTTTATTAGTGTTCTCCCCACAAATTCCTTTGTATGTAATTTGTATATACTTTGTTTCTACCTATCTATGCGCACGTTCCATCAGTGCACACGTCCAGTAGCACCCTCCCCCATACGCCCAGCAGAATGTAAGCTACTTGCAGACTTGTCTTTATGTCCCCAGCGCTTATCAGGGGACCTTACATATAGTGGGCGCTTAATAAATGCTTATTGAATTGAACCCTTTTTATACTAACATACATGCACACCAACATACCAAGTGCTACTACCCTAAGTTCTCATCATCCCATGTCCCAATTCTCTCACTTATAATGGTGAATAGAGCACTGGACATGGAGTCAGACAGATGTGATTTCAGGTCTCAGGGGAGGTACGAACTAACTGTGTGATCCAAGGTAAGTCATTTAACTTTCCTGTGCTTCAGGTCCTCATCTGTAGAATGAGAAAGTAGAATGGATGACCTCTGAAGTCCCTTTAGCACCAAATCTATGGGCCTATTCTCTTTCCAGCTATACTTTCTTACCTCCCAGCACCCAGAACAGTGGCAGCCTAGTGTGTATGTTGAAATGTTATGGTTGATTATTAGTAATATTAAAGATTAATAATACCACCAACATAAAACTTCAGTAAATCAAATGAGCATTTAAATGCACAGGAGAGTTTATTTAGAAAAATTATTTTGCGATGTGAATAATTACTCCTTAATATCTTTTGCATAATTCTAGATCAACATATATAAGATTTAAAGTGGGGATGTATCATTACTATCAATAATAATAATAAAATATCCCCATTATAATAATAATAGCTTACCTATAGAAACATACAAGTTTACACAAAAGAAAACCTAGAGGTGATGATTTGCTTCACAAAAGAATGCCTTTAAATGCCCTTAAAGGCTAGCCCTCCCCCAGGCATTTAAAATAGTATTGGATTTAGTAGCATTTTATTTAAATGCAATATTTTGAGAATATTTTTTTACTTTATTTTTAATTTATGAAATAAAACAATCATTTCCATAACAAAGTATAATTTTAAAAAGATGATTTCACATGAAACTGAAAACCTGTTACGTATAACTTGCTATATATTTTAAATAAATAATCAAGTTATCATGTAAATTTCTTTTTTTTCCTTTTTTTCTTCCCTCTCCCCCAAATATATTTTTATATGAAGCAAGGCACCCCTGTAACCACTAGGAGAGAAATTCAGTGTTAGTGTCTAGTCATCTTCTAAGGCAGGGGTTCTTAATTTGTGGTCCATAGACCCCCTCAGCCTATGATAGGGGGTCCATGAGGAAAAAATTAAATTTTTATTTTCATTAACCTCTCACTGAAACTTAGCATTTCCTTTCATTATGAATTTTAAAAACAACATTATTCTGAGACAGTGTTCAAAGACTTCACCAGGCTGCCAAAGGAATCCAACACACACACACACACACACACACACACACACACACACACACACAATGAACCCCTGCTCTAAGGTCTGAGCCTGTACCCCTGATTCATTGAAATACTGTAGGCAGGCCCTGAACAAAACCTGGAGCCCAAGAATTAAATGACTTGCTGCCTTGCATGAATGGGCCTAACTGTATTACTGATGGATGCATCATGAAGATGAGATAAAAGCAGTTCAATAGTTTTTGTTCTGGCAAAGAAGGAGTCTCAGAGCATACATACCCTGACTCTGAGTTCAGCTGAAAACAAATTCTCAGCAACCTGGCTAAAAATAGTAAATATATACAAACTTGGTTTTTGAATATATAAAATGTACATATAAAATATAATCAGATGGAGAACTGGACCAGAGAGTTTAGAACATATGAAAGCCTAGTCAAGTATTTTTAAAATGATATTCATCTCCATGTTTTTGTTTTTGCCATTTCCTGATGTCTCTGGCATAGATTTATAGACCACACCACGAAGACATCTGTTGCAATATCTGTAGTACAACAAAAGCTAGATTTGAGAAACAGAAAAATTGACTTCCCAGCATGCCCCTGCAAGCAACTCAAAACACAGAAATAAGATCATAAATGTAAAAGATCATACAAACCTCTGCTTTCCAGAGACGAGGCATATGGTTTTCATTCACAGCTCTGATTCTCACTACCATCCACCCCATGTGATCTCATTTAAGGCTTCCAGTCTCCTTGGCTAGCCCTGACTGGTATAATCCCATCCTTAAATGCACCCTCTAGAGCAGTGAAATTGGCAAGAGGCCAGAGTGATTTCAGAGCCTTATTGGCACTGGACAAATACACATACTTCTCACACCACCCCCTGCTACTGATCTGTAACAGGCTAATCAGGCAAAGGCCAATTTGGGCTCATTCTATTAGAGATCAAGTGAAACATTGCTCTCTCCCACACTTTTACAAAGACACCCCTACTCCAGAGCTTTCCCAAAGGCCAAAAGCTAAGCTGTAACGTAGTCCCCAACTTTCCCAGCACTCCCCAGCTCTAGAACCATGTTTTACTTGCTTGTTTTCTTTTTTTCTTTCTTTCCTAGGCAAACCCAGGCTCTTGTTAACTGGTTCTGTGAGAACACAGAGCTAAAATAGTGTTTCAAGGTATGTTTATGTACAAGCTGTAAGCAAAAATATAAAATAAAATAAAATAAAATTTGGTCATAGCAAGCCGACTTAGTGAGTAAGTAAGCAGACATAGTAAGCAGGGGAGTTATCCCCACCAAGTTTCAAGTGTTAGCTCAACTCATCACTGATAATCTAATTTATGTCTTGGGTTATAGACTGAATGGGGTTTTACAACATTGTTATTACAAAACAGCGTTAATTGGAGGAATGATATTTGGGGTATGCCAGTAGCTACTTTCAAAAGAACTGCCCCTCCTTCTACCTTTTCATCCAAATAGATTTTTGGGGAAGATTGCAGAGCAAAAAGTGTCAAAGAAGCCAGGTTCCTCAAAATCTCTTTAAAATACAAATAGGAACACCAAAAAAAAGTTTATAAAAAATCTTTTTTAAAAAGTTTACATAAAAAAAAAAGTCTTTTAAAAAAGAGGAGAATTTTCCCAAAAGACAGTAAGAAGATGCAATATTTGGTAGAAAGAGCAAGAGAAACAAAGGAAAGGCACCAGAAAAATTCTAGGTCAGAGGCTTCATAGGGAATAGTACAGAAATCCTAAGAAATGTGCTCAAGTGGAGAAGACACAGTCAAAAAATTACAAGATTCAACCTTGCCTTGTTGTAGTTGTGATTATATCTATCTGTCTGTCTAGATGTAGATGTCTCACAAAGGGGATAATGGGAATTCCAGAACCAGTACTTGCTTTGGAAAAAGTAAAGATCAGGCTGAGTCAGCCTGAAAAGGACTCTAGATTCAAAGGAGGTTTGAAAAAAGAATCATCTGTCAGTCTCAGAACATTCTAAGTTGTTCCCAAAGAATAGTGTATGCAGCATTTTGATCTGGTGTATTTCTCCTTCATGATCCAGTTTATAACCCAGCCTGGTGGGCAGGAAGGGTCTTAGTCACAAGGAACAAATATGGCTAAAGAAAGCAGGGAACAGTCAGACCTCTGAGTTCATAATTGTGTTAAAAAGCTAGCTTCCTGAAAACAAAGACCAGCTCACCAAGTGGCTAGATCTGCTGTCATTTTCTGGGTGATTTGGGTTTTGCCCCTATATCTGATCATGAAGAACTGGAAATGGCACTGAAGCAGGAAAAATTATAAAGAGCTGATGGACCTAAGTACATATGAAAGAAATCTATCTATAGTTAACATAATTTTAAAGGCATGCAGAAATTGATCATCAGGTTCTCAAAGACAGAAAGATTCTAAACAAATGGGAAAAAATGTAGATGGTGCTTTTAACAACAACAAAAGAAAATCAGTAAATGCCAACCCAGGTGCCTGATTTTTCAACTCCAGAGTAGTATCTCATATTTTTATGATATCTTACATTTAATAATAATAATAGCTAGCATTTATATAGCACCTAGTATGTGCCAGGCACTTTACAAATATTATTTCATTTGATCTTCACAAAAGTTTTGGGAGGTGGGTGCTGTTATCCACATATTACAGTTGAAAACACTAAGGCAAACACGTTAAGTGACTTGCCTAAGATCATATAGCTAGTTAGTGTCTGAAGCCATATTTGAACTCAGGTCTATTCTGAGTCCAGGCCCAAGCCTCCATCCATTGTATCCCCTAGCTACCTAACTTTACAAAGCATTTTCCTCACAATAACTTTGGGAGTTAGATAATGCAAATAAGTGTATTTCATAAATGAGAAAACTGTAACTTGGAATGTTTTTTGTAGCTTTCCCACAGTCACATGAGTCAAAAATGTCAGAGCCAGGACTGAATCTCAAGTCTTCTGACTCCACAATCAACTGCATCTCCCATGCTTTGATCTGCATATCCCCAGCACTGAATCAAGTGCCTTTCACATTGTGGACATTTAATAAATGCTTGTTGAATGCAACCAATCCACTGATATGTTTACCTTGGATGGGTTGAAAACAACCATGTTGGCCCAGAATGAAGAATATTAAGAAGGGCATAGCTTCCAAGAATAGAGAGAAGATTGTCCCACTATACTCAATCCTCATTGGACTTCATATGAAGTATCATTTTGAGTTCTAGGAGCCATAGATTGGAGAGGAGAAGAGAAGACAGAGGAAAAGTTCAGTTAGGAGAAAACCACAACAGAGTAAGTGTGTGGGGTAGTAATGAGAGCTTGGACTAAGGTAATAAAAATAGGAATATCATTGAAGTGATGGATGTGAATGATATTGCAGAGGCAAAATAGGACTTGTCAACTGATTTGATGTTAGAGGTAAAAGAGTGGAAAGCGTTAAAGATTATACTGGGTTAAACAGAAGTTTGGGCAAATATTAGTGTCCCTCACTAACAGAAACTGTGAAATTAGAAGAAGGAGAAGATTTTGGGGGGGGAGGATAAAAAAAAGCACAGTTGTAGATGTGATAAGTTTATTCAATTCCACAAATGTTGAATGGGCAAGACACTACTCTAGAGGAAATAAGGATAAATATATCCTAGACTCTGATCTTAGGGAACTTACAGTCCAGTGAGGAGAGTCATGTACACAGGTCACCATGATATAAAGGATAAAGGAATAAATGTGAACCAAAGATGTAGGCAAAGTGTCATGAAAAATTTGAAAAGGATAAGATCACTTTCTGCTTGGACTTTGTAAGCTGAACCTTAAGGGAAGGAAAGCATTTAAACAAAAATTCCAAAAATGTAGGGGGGAAGGTGGTATGGGAAGTCCAGTTCAGGTATAGGTGGGTAGTATGAGCAAATACAGGAGGAGAGGAAAGAGAAAGATGACTGAGTTTAGAGACAGTAATCCTGTTTGAGTAAAACTGTAACTCAAACATGTGAACAGTTAAGCCTGAACATTTAAGTTAGAAACTAAATGTGGGCTAAACTAAAATAGGATCAGGAATTTATGCTTATTAGGAGGCAAAAGGGAGCTACTGAAATTTTTTGAGTAAATGATTTACATGATCAGAACAGTACATTAGGCAACATGATGAAGGCATGATCAGAGAGAGAATAAACTAGCAGCAAAAAGAGCGGTTAGAAGCCAAATAATCGAGGCAATGAGAGATGAGGTAAATCAGATGACCTAGGGATGGAGGAGAGGGAGCCAATGAAAGAGATTGATAATTGAGTCTACAGGACTTGTCAACTGATTGAATGTAGAGTGAGAGAGAAGAAAAAAATATTGAATGACTACAGGATAAGTCTGGGTGACTAGACAGAGGGACTAGTTATATGAACATAACAGAGAAATTGGGGGGAAAGCCAAATTTGAAAACAAGATGAGTTCAGTTTTGGAGATGTTGAGTTTGAAGTGCCAGATGGCCATCCTAGTGGAGATGTCCTTTAGAGTTAGGCAACTTGTGATTCAGATATGGAGCTGAGAAGACAGCTGACATAGGTTTAGACACAGATTTAGGAGTCGTCTGTGTAGAAATGATGGTAAGAGCTGTGGGAACAATGATAGAAGAAGAACTGGTAAAGAGTAAGGACAACAGAAGCAAGGAGAGATCATTGGGGAGCACAAATATTAATAGATGTGAAAGAGGAGCAAGGAAACAAAGAAGGGACCATTAGAAAGGTAACAGGAGAAACAAGCAACTGATCTAGCTCAGCTTCCAACCTCTATGCAAGAATATATCTAGAGATAAGCATCTGTCCTCTTACGTTGTTAGAAAGCAAGAGAGCAAGAATATCCAGAAGAACAGGATGGTCAAGGACATTACATGCTACAGAGACTAAGGATAGGGACAGGAAAAACAATCACTGGATTTGGCAATATCATTCATTTGGTATTTATGGGGAATCATAGGATCTGGACCTGGAAGGGCCCTTAGGGATCATCTTGTCCAAAGTTACTTAGTTAAGGCAGAGCCAAGATTCAAACTCAGATTCTCTTATTATAGATCCAATGCTTTTTCCAGTATACTGCACTTACTTGAATTTTGAGTTCTTTTTTCATGTGTGTATCTTCTCTCCCTGGCTGAATGATATGTTCCCTGATGGTTTGGAACATGTCTTCTATGATTTTCTATTCCCCTATAAAATGCCTAGTGCTATACCTGGTACATTCTAAGGGCTGAGCCAGTATTTGTGGATTGACTGATCCAACTGATTTCAGTGTTTGAAACCTGCAAGTAAAGGGTTTTGACTCTTTATTACTGAAGACCCAGCACCGGTGTCAAATCTTAGATGTTATTGGCCTTGAAAATGAAGTACATATACCTCTTAGGAGGGTGAAAAGCACAGACGACCTTACGCTGAGGATAAATAATCAGAGTTTCCTAGAAGGCTGAGGAACCTCGTCTCGGCAAATAAAGCACTGTCTGAGCAAGCAGATATTTTTTTTCTAAGTTTGCTGTGCTCATTGGCCAAGATTTTCTTCCTCATCTTCACCTCTTCTTTGGGCTCTACAAGGAAGCATGTATTATTTGTTTACGTGGGCAGAGTTAATACTTAGGCAACTTCGCCGGAGACCAATAGCTCCCTGGGGCCTGAGTGATGCGTCCCGGTGCTGTGGGAGAGCCTGTAAGGCAAGCCAGCTACGAGACTACAGGAGTTGTTTCGTTTTCACTAAGGAGTTTTATTCTGAGTTTATTTACTAACTCTCATCCCAGGGGCGAAATAAAAAAGAATGGGAGGAGAGGGAACTGTCTAGATCCTGAGGGAACAGAGTCAAGAGCTCTTCCTAGCTCGAATTTATAACACAGACACAATAGGGATACAATAGGCGTGGAGATGGGGGTGAGGGGTAGGGGAGAGGATGGAACCAGGGTGGAATGTAACACCCTATTCGAGTCCGCAGGTCCCAGCTAGCTGCCCAGTGCAAACTGATCGCCTACCAGCCAACCCAGCGTGTAAGGGTAAATACAAGGCTACCGCTCGAAGGAAGGGAAAAGCGTCCTCCGAAAGTCTTCCAGCCTAGGGCTTTAACCTGTCATCCTAAACAGCAGCTGGGAGGACTTGCTCTCTCAATCCGCCTCACGAAGCTGGCAGGAAAGCAGCATTCCGGGGTGAGGTGGGGGTGGGGAGGGGGCCCGCAAGTGCTCTGAAGAGGTGACAATAGTCAGGAGCTGTCAGAGTCCTGACTGGTCAAAGTATTGAAGACAAGTTTCTTGTGCCAGAGATTCTTAGGGTCTTTGTGGGAGGATCTATGGTTTGCAGTGGGAAGGGGATACTAGAAGGTGACGTGGCTCCTGACTTTGCTAGAGACTGCTAGGAATAAATGAGGTAAAAGTGGAGAGGAAGCCAGAGGAATTGGGGGTGGGTTGCATGGGGAGGTTGGCTAGGGGACCTGGGAGTCATGAATTTGTTGGGACAGGTTGCTGAGTGGCCAAATTACTGAGGGACTTGTGTCCGTGTTCTAAGGGTTGCTAGGAGGCAGGTGACCAAGGTTGCTAGGGCAAAGTGTAGGAATGGGCTGGTAATGGACTGGTCGTGGGTTCAAGGAAAAAGTAAACTGTGGGGGAAACGGGGAGAAGGAATAGTCCCCGTTACCTCACCCCATACCTCAAATGCCAACACCCCCCCATCCCAAGCCTTACCCGACACGTTTAACTGGCCTCCCAGGAACCAGCTGATCTTGCCCTGGTTGAAATCACAGTCCTCGACTGTGTGGTAAGGGGTGTCCCACACCAGCGTGTCCCGGGCAAGGCGCCCCCAAAATACTTGGGGCTCTCTGACAGCCTGCTCGCACAGCTTCGCGTAAGTGTTGAGGCTCCGTAACACCGCTGGGGCGGCGCTGCTGGCCCTTTTCCGGGCAGCCCAGAGGCCCGGGCTGCCGCCGCCCAAGAACCGGCGATGCAGCTGCAGGGGCAGCCCCTGCCCCCAGCTTCGCGACCCCCTGTTCCCCGGGAGCACCCAGAGGCTCCCGCACAGATTGCGGAGCAGTCTGCGGCCCCCGCCGCTGCCGCAGGCGCACAGGCTCAAAGCAGTCATAGCGCTTACCCACCCCCAGACCCGGCTTCCCTGGAGCCCCCTCGGATTCTGGCACAGCACCCCAAGACGGCTGCAAACTAGAAGAACTCAGCGAGGCGCGGACCAGAGCCAATAACGGGCTCCTCCCACTCTTCTCAGTCCCGCCCAACTGCCAGTTCTTCGGAGAAGGGCGGGGTAGGGGGAAGGGAGGGACGGAAGGGCCGGGGGTGGGGAAGGGGGAGGAGAGATAGAGTGTGAGAAAGAGAAAGAAGACGCTTAGCTCCCTATTCCTCCTGTGGTGGTGAGCTGGAGGGAGCCTTGTAGTGACTCTCTCCTTCCTTCCTCTTGGATCTCACCTCCTTGTCAGATCCCTTCCTCTTCTGGAGTCCGCCTCCCCGAGTTCAGTTATCTTTACACCCCCCCCACCCCTTTCCTGCTGTCATCTTGGGGGAAGGAGGGAATTAGGGGAGGCTATGATTACAGGAAAAGGAGGATTTGGGGCTTCGAGAGCATCGAGGTTCTAAGAGGCAGTCCTCGGTACCTGGTTTTTGGAGGAGATGAAGGCAGCTTTGTGGAATGTAAAGTTGAAGTTTTGCTTTGGTTTCATTTTGTAGGTTGTTCTTGAGCCTAGCAAAACAAGGCTGTCATCTGGATCTCATACAATCTTAGATGTGGGAGAGACCATAGGAATCCTTGAGTCCAAAATGGAAGTTTACAAAGATGATGACTTGTTTAAGGTCACAAAGCTATGGAGGTCCAGAGAACTTGTTGGTTATCATGTTTCAAGGTCACAAAACTGATAAAGTAAATGAGAGAGTCAGACTTTGAATCCACGTCTACCTAGCTCTTGATCCAGTGCTTTTTTCACTATATCTATCTTTAAGGGGAAGACGGTGGGGTTGGAGAGACAGAGACAGATAGATAGATAGAGAGAGAGAGAGAGAGAGAGAGAGAGAGAGAGAGAGAGAGACAGAGAGACAGAGACAGAGAGACAGAGAGAGACAGAGAGACAGAGAGGATGCTTATTGTCCTCACTCCCCTGGGGGGGGTGCCTACTTCCAGTTTCCCCTCTTCAATCCATCCTCTGCTCAGCTGCCACCTTAAGTCTCCAAATGCACAGGCATCACTTTTCTGTCCAAAAACTTTCAATGGCTTTCTAAGCCTCAAGCTTAACCCTTCACAACTTCTCACCAACCTACTCCTTCTGCCTTAGTTAATAGTATTCCCCCTGACATACTCAGTACTCCATCTCCTGTTTCTTTGTCCCTCCTACCTAGAATGCATTCCTTCTTCCCTCCCTAAAAGATTCCTTCTGTTACTTCAAGGCTCAACTCAGGTGCCATCTCCTCTTAGAAGCCTTCCCTGATGCCTCCCCATTTGTTAATGCTCTTTCTCTTTCTGAAATTCCCTTGTATTTACTTATCTGTGTTTCTTAAATCTCCCCAGTACAATGGTAAGCTCCTCAAGGACTTTGGTTTTTGTTTTTAAATCCTAGGGCCCAGCACCTCACATTGCATAACTAGGATGTGAAATAAATGTTTATGGAAATGTTGAACATTGATGATGTGGAGAAATGTACCTGGTCAAGCAAACAACCAAATGTAAATACTTTACATACAATTTTTTTTTCAGATTGAAAATTCTCTGAATATTTCCCCTACTGTTCTACCTTGCCACCAAAGTACTGCAAGCTAAATATAGCCACAAATGCATGTGGCCAGCATAAAGTGGTACAGACCAAATAATCAGAGTACTCACCAGGTAGTCAGCATTCTTGGAAGTAATCTTTCTAACAAAAAGAGTTGTTCAAACATGGACAAGGTGGGGAGTTCCATGAAGTGTACAAGCAAAGGCTGAGTGACCACCTATCAGGGATGTTGTGAAGGAGATTTTGGCAAGGGTGGAAGGCTGGACAAGATGCCCTTTCAAGCCCTTTCCAACTCTAAGCTTCTCTTATTCAAAGAAATGATTCCTGGCCTTCAATTCAAGAATAAACTGTCAAATGAATCAGAGTATGGAGGACACTGAGATTCTAACCCAGTTCCTTACAATGATTTGTTTGTCTTAGGTAAATCATTTCATCTTTCCTGGCTTCAGTTTTCCCATAAACTCTTTAAAAAGGAGAAAAGATAAGAGCAGAAAACCAATTTGTCATTCATTACCTTATAACATTTTAGGGAGACTGCCCTTAACTCAGTGGTTGTTGGTGCAAGGCCCAAAAATGAGAAATAGAAATTTGGCTGAGGACATATTACATAGTTCCCAATCCCCTCTATCTTGATTTCCTCTATAGACCTTACTCCCTTACTCTAATCTAGGAGGGCAGCGTTGGGGAAAGCAATAGGAAAGGAACCCTAACTACAAATGCTTCTACTCATATTATTAAGGATTCCATCTTGTCCCAGTTTCATAATAGTCTCTACTCTGTTTGATTCACCTATAAAAATATAAAATCTGAAAACTATAAGGAATCGTGAATTCTTCTAATCAAGGGGTCTAAACCTCTACCATGGAACCCATTGGCTGTCTGGTGAAGCCTATGGACTTCTTCTCAGAATAATGTTTTTAATTGTGTAAAATAAAGCATGTAATTTTACAAAGGAAAACAATTATATTGAAATACAGTTATCAAAAAAAAATTTAAGCTCAACGACCCCAGATTAAGAACCTCGGATCTATCTCACCCTCCTGCCTCCAGGCAGAAATATACCTCTAGATAAAGTCTGTTCCCATTCCAGATCAAGAGGGGACTAAAAGGAAAGAAAGAATAAGAACCTATAGGAACAGGTGCCAACTGAGGGGAATGTGCAGGGACACAATGCAATATTTGGAAAGATTAGGCAAGAATCTAATTATAGACACCAGGCTGAGCAGTATTATTTTATTCTAGGACCTTCTGAAAGTTTCTAAACAAAGGAGGGACATAGGCATACCTGTGCAGCAATGAGGTGAATTTGGCAGCTGTGAAGAAGATGAAGCAGAGAGGGGAGAAACTGGCAGCATGGACCTTGCTCTAATACCACCTGAATGACCTCAGGCCTCAGCTATAACCTCCCTGGGCCTCAGTTTCCTCATTTATAAAATAAAGGGGTTAGACTAGATAACCCTTAAGGTCCCTGTCAGCTCTGGATTTATGACCTTATGAGCCACTAAGTTGGGGCTTAAGTTATTACAGACAGATGTTTTAGGAGGCCATTGCAATTGTTCCAGGTGGAGGGAATGTATTGAGATAGTGGCTATGTGAGACAGAGAAGTGGACAAATGTGAGAGAAGATTTGACAGCTGATAAGTGTGATGGAGAGAAGACTAAAGGACGGCTTTACTCTTTGCAAACCTGGGTGCTAGAAAGATGAGAAATAAATGAATGGTGCCTAAATGTCAGAGGAGAAGAAAAAAGAACAGCTGAGCTTTCCCCCATACCTCCTCCACAAAGATCTAATAAATGCATCAGACTGAGTCCTAATTGGGAAATCCAAAGGAAAAAATCCACAATGAGTCGTTTTTCTAGCCTGAATCAGCATAGGGAGACAGATAAAGTTGTTGGTGGACCCTGGGGACAAGGCATCAGGACTGTGCCAAAGAGCAAGGAGAGGTCCTAAAGTCATAATGGGGCATTGTGCTCTTGTACAGGATGTGGGCACAGGTGCCAACTGACAGCTCTGTCACTCATTCCCCAGGTCCTGATCACAAATCCAGGATGGACTAAAAAAAGGACCTGTATCTATTGGTGGGATTCCAGGGTAAAGAGCAGCCTCGTGCCCTAGTCTATGTACTAAGCAAGGAAAAAGATCAGTAGCAATTAGTAACTGTGTGGCTATGACCCTGGAGAAGAGCACAGTCTCAGAGCCAGCCTCAAGGTCAGTCTGAAGCCTACAGGGGCATAACCAGGGCCAGAATCTCAGAGCCTCCCAATTTACTGATAGGGACTGAGTCCAGCAGCAATCTACTGGATCTACCAACCAGAGGAAAAACAAAAGGAGTGTTATGTAGATCCAAACCCAGGGCAAGAATTTGCAGAGGCCAAGCCAGAAAAGCGGTGATCAGCCTTTGCGCTGGAGTACAGCACTTTGGAAGCAGTGAAAGCCTACAGGTCCTCAGCCAGAGCTGTTCCTGAGATCCTGGATATATATAACACCCAATATCCCAAGAAAATAGAAGCAGGTCCCAAGAGGACAAAAGCTCAACCAAGACATTCCCCTCAGAAGGGTATATAGAACCTGGCCCTAACATCAATTCTAAAGGTAGGAAGGAGGCTAGAAGAACGAATAAACACAAAAAGAATGTCACCATAAAAATCTGCTATGATGACAGGGATGCTCAAGATACAAACCCAGGAAAAGATAATGACTCCCAAACATCTACAAGCAAAGCCCAAACAAAAACAAACCTTGGGCACAAGTCTGACTAGAATTACTAGAAGAAATATCAAGAGTTTGTTTGTTTTTTAATTAACTTAAAAACCAAATGAGAGTGCTAGATAAAAATATGGGGAAAGAAATGAGAGCTTTGAAAGAAAGATTTGGAAAAAAGAATTAAAAGTCTGGAACAAAAGGTACAAAACTTTACCCAAGGGGGAAAAAAACTCTGAAAATTAGAATGATCAAATAGAAGCTCATGACTCCATGAAACTTCAAGAAATAGTAAAGCAAAATCAAAAGACTGAAAAGGATAAGATAGAGAAATTCCAACTAAAATAACTATAGAAAGTATAAAATATTTGGGAATCTACCTGCCAGCACATACACAGGAGCCATATGAATACAACTACAAAACATTTTTTACATAAATAAAGACATCTAAATAACTGGAGAAATATTAATTGCTCATTGGTAGGCCAAGCCAATACAATAAAAATTATGCTACTAAGTAATCTAAATTAATTTCCTTATTCAATGCCAGATCAATCACATTACTAAAGGATTTACATATGTTATATAACTAGAAAAAATAAGAACAAAATTCATTTGGAGATACAAAAGGTCAAGAATCACAAGGAAATCAACGAAAAGAAGCAGGAAGGAAGGGGCCTAGCAGTCCCAGATCTCAAACTATACTACAAAGCATTAATCATAAAAACAATCTGGGACTAGTTAAAAAATAGAGAGGTTGATCAGTGAAAGAGATTAACTACATGACATTAAAAAAAATTAGCACAATAGCCTAGTGTTTGATAAATCCAAAGATCCCAACTATTAGGGCAAGAACTCACTATTCAACAAAAATTATTGGAAAAACTGGAAAGTGGTTTGGCAGTACCTAGATTTAGACCAACATTTCACTCATACCATGTACCAAGATAAGCTCCAACTAAGTTCATGACTTAAAGGAGGACATCATAAGCAAAATAGAAAAGATGAAATTGCATTATAGAAGAAGAGTTCGTAGCCAAATGAGATGAAGAAGATCACAGAAGGGAAAATATACAATTCTGATTACACAATGTTAGAAAGCTTTTGTACAAGCAAAACGCAGCTAAAATTTGAAGAGAACAGGCAATGGGGGTGGGGAATCTTTGTAGCAAGTTACTCTGATAAACATCTCATTTCTGAGATTTGTAGGAAACTGGTAGAAATTTATAAGAATGAGAACTATTTCCCAATTGATAAATGTTGAAAAGATATGAGCAGGCAGTTTTCAGAGGAAGAAATCCAAGCTATCAGTAGGCATATGAAAAAATACTCTAAATCACTGATAATTAAAAATTTTTAAATTAAAAGAATGCTACAGTTCTATCACATGCCCATCAGCTTGGCAAAATTAAAAACAAAAAGAAAATGACAAATGCTAGAGGGACTATGGGAAAGCAGGTACGTTATTGGTGGATCTATGAAATGGTTCAGCCATTCTGTAAAGCAATTTGGAACTGTGCCCCAAAAGCTATTAAACCATGTAGATCTTTTGATTCAGCAATATGACTTCTATGCCCCAAAAGAAATTAAAGAAGAAAAGGACACATATATAGAATATTATTTTTAGCTGCACTTTTTGTGGTGACAAAGAACTGGAAACTCAGGAGGTACCCATCAATTGGGTAATAGCTAAACAAGCTATGGTATATGAATATGATGGAATCCTATTGTGCTATAGTGAATGAAGAAGCAGACAACCTCAGAAAAACATGAGAAGATTTTTGAGTAAACTGATAAAGTGGAGTAAACAGAACTGGAAAAACAATTTATATAATAACAACAATATTATAAATACAACTTTGAAAGATTTGGGGACTCATGCCCGCAATGAGCAGTTACAATTCCATAGCACTCATGATGAAATATGCTGCTCATTTCCTGAAGAGAGGTACCAGACTCAGACTATAGATCAATACACTTTTTTTTTCAACATGGGGATTTGTTTTGCTTGACTACACATGTTTGTAACAAGGCATTTTGTTTTTCTTTCTTTCTCAGAGGGCTATGGGAAGGAGAGAAAGAAGAACATTTGAAAACTGTAAAAATTAATTTTTAAAAAGAAAAATAGGTTAAGTGTGAAAGCAGGATGGATTTGGAGGGAAATATAATGAATTCTGCTTCAAACATGTTAATTTTGATGCAAAATGAAGGGTATGAGGAAACGGGAGGGGGGATGGTTGGGGGGGGGCTTTTTCTTGCTAAAGTTGTTACATATTTCCCCACCTTAGTATTAAAACATAATCAACAAGAAAGATGTTAAAAAGTGGAAGTGTTTTGAAGTAGTTTGTTGGGCAATTTAATTTGGGGAAATATTAGTTCCCATATGCAATGAAAATCCACAGGAGGGGGGATGATTTCCCTCAGGGAGGGCCTCTTGTAAAAGAATCTTAGAACTCTGAAATTGGAAGAGAACTTAGACATTAATTCAACCCCTTTCTGGAGGGAGAGGTTTGGGGAAGATCCAGATCTGTGATTTCACCAACATAAGAAATTCTCCAAGTGGAAGCTCCCTCCACAGGCGCAGGTCATTGACTCATTTTCAGCTTCTGGTCTCAGAGGATTGTCCTAGGCACTGAGAAATTAAATGTCTCAACCATGGTCACAGCTACTGTGCCAGAAGCAATGCCCAAATTTCCCTAAAGTCACTGTGCCAGGAAAGACAAGGAAACTGACTCAGAGAGACAAAGAGATTTGTCTAAGCTCACCTAAAGGGTTAGTTTAAAGAAATAAAAAACCTAGGACAAGTTCCTAGATGTCCTGGCTCCTAGCCCAAAACTTCTCTCCACTCAATAAACTGCAAAATTTGACATGAGCAAAATTTGACATGAACTTGTGTTACCTCCAGATGAAGATAAGTGACTGAGTAGATATGGAAGATATTTTTAACCCTGGAGTAGGTCTATGCTTTCTACAACCTATGAATTAATTAACCATTACCTAACCATTTCTGTCCCAACTGAACCACACTCTGGGCACGAGAGGCCCAAACCTACTCCCTCCAAGCTGCTATACCTATTCTATATTTCACAGATTTTTTGTCAATGTCGCCTGGAACCATGATAACTGGAGCTATTGAAATTATAGATGGAACAGGACTAGACTGCTTCCACTTATCCCAATGAGGAAACTCCCCAAAGCCAAAGGAAGAAGAGTTTCTAAGACAGTGGCAAGCAGTTTGCAGATGTGACTGTCTACTTTTTCTCCCTACTGTACTGCTTGGAAAAGTTCACATTAGCTTCCAGAAAATGACCAGAACCTTTCAAGACACAAAACACATGTAACAACAGACCACTTACTGGTCTAAAGGACTAAGGGAACCATTTTTCACAAAAAGGCCCGAGGTCTGGACTGGCTCAGACTGATGGGAATGGGACCTGGACCCCTGAAAAGCCTTTGAACTTTCCCATACGTTTCAGCAGCCCAGATCTCTGGCATCCACCTGAGGCCCATCCCGGTGCAATCCTTTCAACTGTCCTTTCATTGTGGCCCTCAGACTCAGCCCAGCCTTTCTTTGTGTGGACCTGGCCCACACCAGGCCGCTTGCCACTCCTTAGTCTTATCCCGATCCTCCCACAGTCTTTCTGTGTAAAAATATCAATCTTATCCCCATTAAACTGCACAGATTCTCAAAATCTGGCCTGCTTATATTGGCAACACAATAAACCTTGTCCCTGACTGAAAAAAAAAAAGGCTTGAGTGGTTGAATTCTTTCAAGGTGGACCCACCCCCTACCCTTGCATTTTGGAGTTCCTAGCACCCCTAGGCTGCAACAAAACCATGCTCAGTCCCAGGGGAGATTAGTCTCTCAAGAGAAGGGTCAGACTTTTTCTTGTTGTCTTTGGCTCATACCAAAGACCCCGGGGAAAGCATTTAAAGCTTAAGTATGACCTAAATTTAGGATCTCCCTAAAGTGAATCAACAAGAGTCCCTTCTAGAAAAGTATTCAATGTAGTTTATAAAATATACATCAATGTATCAATATAGAATAATACAATATAGATCAGGTATGGGATAGCTATTGATTTCCTCTGTACATGAAAAATCCAGGAAACACAAACACAAGGTGACAAAGACTTAAAACATGAAACAATAACAGATAATTTCTATTATATTACTCTAGGAGGTTGACACTTGAAACATTAAACGTTTAGTGGGACTGTGAACAACCATTTCACCTTCACTTCAACTCTGTACTATCTGAACAATTCCCTCAAGGTCCATATCTTCTGGCAAGCTGGGACTCATTTGAGTCCAGTGTCCTGAAGGTGCTCATCTTCTCTGAGATGAGTATTAACTACACGAAACTCTTTCTGCCAGTCATCTGTAAACAGGAATTCCTAAAATACTCTCCCAAAAAGAATGTCTCTCATGATCACTGTGTTCAGTCATCTGTACTGAGAGAAAACACACATACACACACACACACACACACACACGCACACACGCACACACACGTAGGCAAGGAAGCCAAGTGCCAAAGATTCAGACTGAGTATAACCAAGGCAGGATATGTACTGACTACTGCGTAACATCAGCTCAGTAGTTGCTAAAGTTGGGAGAAGAGTTTTTTGAGAATGGGGGAAACACAGGCATATTTGTAGGCAGTAGGGAAGAAGCAAGTAGACAAGGAGAGATTGAAAATGAGTGAGAGAGTGGGTTTGACAGAAAGGGTCAATCTGTTGGAGGACATGGGGTGGTATAGTGAAATTGCAGTCCACTAAAACCCACAAATCTTCTCAGATAATCACGTCTAACTATGCTTTCTGCATCTTGCACTTGTTTAACTGATATTTTTAACCTAGGTATACAATTTTACTTTCTTACATATATTACATTCTACTTTATTAGGTTCAGCCCAATGACCTCTCAATATTTTGGGGGGGATCTTGACCCTATCATCCACTACATCCCTCTCAGCTTTGAGACATATGCAAATGTTATATGTATACTGTCCACACAAACTCACAGGGCCTTCTTCAGCTCTCCAGTGGCTGTCCCTAGGAACAAAAGCAGCCAGGCACCTCCAACCTCAAACGGAGGGACTCTTTCAGTGCACTTCACCCACCCTGCCACATTCCTAACAAGAATTCCCAGACCTTATCTCTGATGCTCCTATCTTTTGTAAGGTAGGCTTCGCAGGGAGGGAAAGTGAAGGGAACAATCATTTCTTAAGCACCTACTATATGCCAGGCATTATTTTAAGCCCTTTAACTCATTTTATGTTCTAGGCCATCATAGGATACAACATCACTACCTGCCATGAAGTTAGCCCTCAAGGGAGAAACTCAGTCAGTAATCACTTGCATTCCTCAGGGCTTCTCTATAAGTGCTGATACTCTGTTTGCACTCATTGCTGAATAGTTTGCATAGTCCTACCCCCTTAAACTTTTCTCATCTATGTGATTATGAACCTCTCGTTGCCATACTCAAGTCCCATTCCCCTTCACTACCTGCCTGCCTCTTTTCTCCCATCTACCTCAACTCCACCCTGCATCATCACTCCAGATCGTTGCACTTATACTCTCTCCTAATGTCCCCTCTGAATGGCATAGTCTATAATTGGCAAACTTCCTTCCATCCCAAACCTTTTTATTGCTCACTCTGTTCTTCTCCCAGTGCTCACTAAGATCTAGCTCTCCTTCTGACAAGGCATTCCTGGCCACCCTTTGTACTTTCATTGATATGCCCTGATTCACTCACTGGTCACTGGATGGGAGTTGGATTTGTTTTTACTTCCCATTGCCATATTCAAATATTATTTCTATAACCATCATTCAACATTTCCTCCTTTGAGGTTTATGTTATAGAAGAAATTTATCACCCAATCCAGACCCTTATGGCCATTATCTATTGACCCCAAAATCATGCTCCTTCCATTCTCAATGAATTCAATGCCTAACTTACAGTCCTTTTGTCCACCTCAAATCCTGCCCTACATTAAGGGGCTTCCAATAGCCTAACTTCCTAGTTCATTATACTCAATTTCCATAACCTATTCCTTCTTGTCACTTTAACTACACATCCTAGATCTTGTCACCACCCCCAATGGTTTTATATCAATGTTCATGAACTCCAAAATTTATTTATATGATCATAATATGTTGTCATACCATCTTTACCTTTCCCTATGCCTTACAACCCCTAACTCTGTTCTTTGTCCTCGCTGTGATCTCCACTCCCTCTATCCTTTGCCAGCCCCATTATCCCTTCACAGACTATGCTCTCCTCCTTTCCCTATCCTTTCTCTTGGTGAACCAGCTGACATCTACACCGGAAGTATCAAACACAAAACCTGCTGCTGCATGCAGCCTGAAGTACTCCCAAGTGTATCCCAAATCAAATTAAAATGTAATTGGTAAATATTTAGCAAAATAAATAAAAATGAAATAAAGCAGAGATAACATTACATTTTAAAACTGTCAATACATGACCTGTAGAATTCCTTATGTATGCTTTAGTGGCCCCCATTGCTATCTGAATTGGTCAGAACTGCTCTATGCTGTCCTCTATTCTTGAATCCTTTGACCCCATATCCTATCGTGACACACCAATCCTGGATTACTCCCACAGTCCACCTCCTTCACTCCTATTCTTGTGCTTCTAACGGAACTAGAGAAAAATCACAAAACTGCTCAATGGGTCCACTACAAACTTACGTAATCTCAACTGGGTCTTCACTGAAACAAGACAATCATTCTACTCCTCCCCAATTTATTCACTATCCCACTTACCACTATGGTTATTCTAAAACTTTTTTATCCCTCCTCCAACTTCCTACCACATCTCCTGCTCTCATCCTCTCTGCTGAGGACCTTGACTCTACTGGAAAAAAAAATTGAGGTCATTTCTCAAGAGCTTCCTCTTTTCCCCTCCTCATACCACATAACTTGGACATTTTCCCCTATTTCCTCCCTGTCTCTGATCAAGAAGTAGTGCCTTTTCAAGGCAAACCCTTTTACATAGCATCTTTGATGCCACCTCCCCCATCTTTTCCGGTAGATTTCCCCCACTAACATTCCTACTCCTTCTCAGTCTCCAGTGCTGGATCTTTACCCATGTCATGACTATTAACCATGGTTGTCCCCCAAGGCTCTCTTCTCCCTCTATAGCTATCTCCCTTGGTGATTTCATCAGTTCCTATGAGATCAATTATTATCTTTATGCACATGATTTCCAGATCTATATATCCATCCAAGTCTCTCTCCTGAGCTCTAGTCCTGTGTTTCCAACTGTCTTTTGGACATCTCAAACAAAATGTCTGGTAGACATGTCAAATTTAACATGTCTAAAACAAAACTCATTATCTTTTCCCCTAACACCTATCCTTCTTCTTAATTCCCTATTTCTGTCAAAAGGACTACCATCCTTTTAGTCAGGTATCCAAATTCAGCATCATCCTTGACTCTTCAGTATCTCACTTATATTGAATAATATGACAAACAAAATGACAAATCATGATGATTTTACCTCCTCATTTCTCACATCTATATCCACAAAGCTATCATCTCTTACCCCTAATCTTATATTGAATAATATGACAAATAAAATGACAAATCATGATGATTTTACCTCCTCATTTCTCACATCTATATCCACAAAGCTATCATCTCTTACCCCTAATCACCTCTATCTTGTGCTACTAACTGTTGCAGTAACCTCCTAATTGGTCTCCTAGCCTCCAGGCTCTTTCTTCTCCAGTCTTTTACCAACACAGCTGCTATATTGGTATTCCTAAACAAACAAACAAACAAACAAACAAAAACCCACTTCCATTGGCTTGCTGTTGCCTCTTGGATAAAATGCAAATGCTTCTCCTTGTGATATAAAACTCTTCCCACTCTGGCTCCAATATCTCAGATTTACTTCATATGGTGTCATCATTTTATTTCTCTTCATTTGTCTTCTCCCTTTTTCTTCTTTCTCCTTCTCTTTCCCTATGCCATTCTTTCTCCCTTCTCTCTCTATTACCTTCCTCAGATATCTATCTTTCAAAAACCAAGAATTGCCCCAGACTATGAAATAAAACTATGAAATAAAATTTGTCTTCCAAAATTCCTGCCTTCACTTTTAATGTTCCCCCACTTCTAATGTCCCACAATTCTTTTTCCAACAGTGCCCAGCATCCTATTACCTTAGACCTTCAATCCCTAACCTGTTCTACTCTTCTACTCATTCATCCCTAACTACCTACACTGCTATATTCCTTCTGCTACTCAGTAATATTTACCAGCACTTCACCCTCTCCAGTCTGCAACTAATCTAATCAATTAGTCCATGCTAATTTGCTGATAAGAGTCTCTGGGCAACAGATACATTTTTTACTATGACCTTTGAAGTGCCTACACCTTCACTGATTCAAAAACAACTCAAAGAGTGAGAATTTCAAATCAGATAGAATACGAAAACTGCACACATCAGGAAAGGACAGGTAGGGGAAAGTGTTCCCTTCAGTCATACACATTTGCCCACTCCTGTCTGAGCTTGATGAGCCAATGAGTAGGTAAAACTCATCTAACAAATTATATCTAACTAGGCCCAGCCCACAGTTCACTTCCATCTACCCAGACTTCTTAGAACATTTTCCATCTGCCATGGCATTATATGTACGCTATCTAACTCTTGTGCTGAGAACAGTAATCAAACCTAAATCAATACTATCATCACTTCTGGAAGGGTATGACTGTTGACCGTCCTATGGCTCTACTCCCATTCCTGTTACTCCTCAGATAAAAATTCCTTTTCTTGGTCACAGTTCCCATATATGGGTTATGTCCTCTGCATTTCACAAAGTCCTTGAAACCTTCTCACCCTGGAACTTTCGTTCCAAACCTCTGTGGTCTTCTTGCCCTGGAAGATCTCTCTGCCCCTGTGACCTCTGATTGGAAAGTACCCAGGCCAGCCATGTTCCCTCCCTTGTTCCTCTCCAAGCTCTGCTCTTACTCTGTGGACTTCTTTTTCCATTCTGCCTCTGAGCTAGTGCCTTCTGCCTCCTCCTCCTTTTTATGTGTTGCCTTCCTCTACTATAATGTAATCTCATTGAGGGCAGGGACTATCTTTTTGCTTATATTTGTATTCCCAGCACTTAGTATAATACCTAGCACACAGTAAGTTTTTAATAAATACTTGCTGACTTCACTTGACTCTAAGATCCCTTTCACCTCTAAATTTGTGATCCTATTAAAAATATTCTCTATTCCCCACTTCCTACAAAAAAAATATTGTTCTTTGAGTGAAACCCCTAGTCTGTCTTTTACTTATATATCTAAGCATGTATCCCAAAATGGAAAAGAACGAGAAACATTGTAGTCAGATAAAGTCACAATCTGAGAAATTATGATTTCATGCTCACCACATATGACATTCAAGATTAAAATACCAACAACAATGCCTTGGGCTTGCCTCGTGCTTTCTCCCAAAGGCCTAAACTTATTGTTCAGCAATTGGGAATGGCTAAACCACTGACATTTAAAATCAAATTTGCCCTCACCATTTCTATATGATGATGTATATGTATGTGTGTATGTATGTATACACACATATATATGTTGAATATTAATATATATTTTATATACTCACTTTTTATAGATGGAAAATAAAGAAGGCAGGTAAATTGACCCAAGCTCACATGACAGAGATGGAATCCAGATCTCCAGATTACCAATGCCGTCATTTCCACACTAATCTCCATGGCCTTGAGAGTCAAGGTCAGTACTCCATTAACTGTACACCATTCTGTTCCTCAAGATCAATTTCCTATCTAATCAATCAATCCACAAGCATTTATTTAGCACTTATTATGTTTAAGGCATAGTTCTAGGCACTGGGAATACAAGAACTAAGAAAGAAACTGTCCATCCCTTTTCTCAAGAAGCATACATTCTAATGAGAGAGACAAGTATGTAGGCACATATGTATATGTATGTATATATGTATATTTATATACATACATACATATATGTATGTATGTGTGTATACAGCACAAACAAGTGAATACATACAAATAAATCCAAAGTGATTACATGTAAGGTAATTCGGGAGCAAGGACACCAGCAACTGAGAGAATCAGGAAAGGCTTCATGCAGAAGATGATGATTTAGTTGCTTATCAAAGAGGGATTCTATAAAGTAGAGGTGAAGAGCAAGTATATTCTGGGCATGTAAGATGGCTAGAATAATAATAATAATATTATAATAATAAGCATTTATATAGCAATAAAAGGTTTCCAAAATATTTCATATACTTTTTCTCATTAGATTCTCACAACCCTGTGATATAGGTGATATTATTATCCTTATTTTCTAGATAGAGAAACTGAGACTCAGACAGGTTAGGTGACTTGCCCAGAGTCACACATCTAGTAAGTATCTAATGCAAGATTTGAACCAAAGTCTTCCTGATTCTTAGTCTGACAGCCCAGAGATGGCATATGGAGTGCTAGTATGAGGAACAGTGAGAAGTCCAGTTTGGTTTGCATTGCAGAGTTCAGGATGGTGAGTAAAGTCCAATGAGGCTGGAAAGAGAGTGTGAGACCCAGTTGTGTAGGACTTTGAAGGCTTAACAGAGGAGTAAACATTTTATCTCAGAACCAAGTCACTCAAGTTGATTGAGTGGAGGAGTGCTATGGTCAGATTTTCAATTAAGGAAAATTGCTTTTGCAGCCATTAGTAGAATTGACCAGAATAGTAAGAGACTTGAGTAGGTGAGACCAATCAGGAAGCTTTTGCAATGACCTAAGTGAAAGTGCCAGCCTGAAATAAGGTGTCAACTATGGGAGTAGAAAGAAGGAGTCACACACTAGAGATGTTGTAGAGTAGAAATGGTAAGATTTAGCAACTGATCACATATGTGATCAGAGGGAGTGAGAAGTGAAGGATAATGCCAAGATTATGAAAGTTAGAGGATTGGAAAGATGGTGGTGGCTTCAGAAAAAATAGGGAAGTTTGGAAGGGGGAACAGTTTGAGGGGAAAGATAGTTTAGTTCTGGGCATGCTGAGTTTGAGATGTCTCCAAGATACTCATTCTTTGTTTCTTTTGGCTAGGCAATGAGGTGAAGTGACTTGCCCAGGGTCACACAGTTAGTAAGTGTTATATGTCTGAGACCAGATTTGAACTCAGTCCTCCTGAATCCAGGGCCAGTTCTCTATCCACTGTGCCACCTAGCTGCCCCCCAGGATACCCATTCTTAAATATCCAATGGGCCACTGATGATACAGGAATGAAGATCAAGGGAGAGACTGGGGCTGGATATGAAGATTGGTGGGTTATATGCATAGAGATGACAGGGAGCTGATGAGGTTGCTGAGAGAAAATGTAGACAAAGAAGAGGAGCCAGTTCTAAAATGTTTATAGCAGCTCTCTTTTTGGTGGCAAAGAACTGGAAATTTCAAGGATGCCCATCAGTTGGAAAATGGCCTGAACTAGTTGTGGTATACGAGCATGATGGAATACTATTGTGCTATAAGAAATAATGAGCTCGATGATCTTAGAAAAATATGGATAGATTTGCATGAAATAACAAGGAGTGAAATGAGCAGAACCAAGAGAATATTGTATATAGTATCAGCAATACTGTTTTAAGAACAACTTTGAACAAATAAGTCATTTTGACTGTTATAAATACCCAAATTAACTACAAAGGACATATAAAAGAAGATACTATCTGCATGCAGAGAAAGAACTGATAAATAGTAGTATGTATAAAATGATTTTACATATATATGTATGTATACACTTATACATACATCATTTAAAAATAAGTACATACTATACATACTAAATATACTAAAAATACTTAAAAAGAATAGCAAGTTGTACATAATAGATTGCAGTTTCATGGGCATTTTTAATTATGTTATGAAAATGCTTGTTTTATTCCATAAATCAAAAATTTTTTTTTAATTTTAAAAGAAGGGCCAGGATAGAACTTGGGGGAATACTCACATTTTAGGGACATGATATAGATGATGAGGCAACAAAGTGAATAGAGAAGGAGCAGACAGGTAAAAGAAGTAGAATGTCATCAAAATCCAGAAAGGAGAGAGGGTCCAGGAGGAGAAATTGGTCAACAGAATCAAATGCAGCAGATAGGTTGAGAAGGATAAAGACTGAGAAAAGATCAGCAGATTTGTCAATTAAGACATTTTGGTGGCTTTAGAGAGAACAGTTTCAATTAAGTTATAAGAAAGCCAGACTACAAAGGGTTGAAGAGTGGGTGAAGAAAGAGACAGTGGAGGCAGCATAGATGGCTTTTTTAAAAATAGATTTTTATTAATATCTTTTGGTTTTCTTTGCCTAGATTTTTCCCTGTATCTCCCCCTCCCCACCCCAAGAGAGTTATCCCTTATAGTAAAAGATTTTTTAAATGAATATGAGGAAGAAGATAACATTCAACAAAGCCAAATAATACATCAAGGGGAAAACTGATATAATATACAGTGTTCTGCACCCAAGGAACACCCTTTTCCCCCACTTCTTCAAAGGAGCAAGAGAAAGTTAAGACAGCTTTTTCCAGCACCACTGGCAAGTGATTACTTCAGCAGTCATTGTAAGAAATACCAGTTACTCACTCATTCTAATAATCTGTTTAATGTCAAGACTATTCTCAATTCATATTAAGCTAATCAACTCTTCATTTCATTAAGCGATGAGTCATCATAAAAGAGTGAAAATAGGCTTGAATAAAGAACCAGAAGACCTGTTATCTAGTCCAGTCTTTGCTAGCCAGTATAGGACATTGGATAATGATCTACAAGGTCACAGAATTGAGAACCTGCAGAGAAGGGAAAGGAGCTCTGATATCACAGAGTCCATTTCCTCACCAAATCATAAAACTTCTCTGGGCCTTGGCTTCCTTATCTCTAAAGTGAGGCATCAGAACAGAATGACCTCTAAGGTCCTTTCCTGATCCAAACTTCTATACAATGTATTCTATTCATCAGAATCCAGCAAAAACAATAGCAATTTCTTTCTGGGTTCCCAAATTCAAATTCCTGCTTTTTTCCATCTTCCTTCTCTTTTCTGGAGCATCACATGATTACCGTTGAACTTCCCCTCTGCCGCAAAAAAAAAAAACTGTTTTCCTATTCTTTGTCTGTTCTTAGCTTCTGGTGAGGATAGGTCTAAATGTTTGACCATTTTTAATATCTAAAAACTTAAATTCCCAGTTTTGTCCCCATCTCTACTCCAGGCAAAGAGATAGGAATTCCTATTTGGAAAAAGGGGAAAGTGCTTCTGATGGTTGTAACATCCTTCTTCTCCAGGATTTTGCTTGGAGCATCAACCTCTGTCTTTGAAACCTAAACCCAAATAAACAGGAAGCAAAAGGGTTCTCTGCTCCAAGCCTAAGAAGCTTGTGTCTCTCAGAAGGCAGAGAGGAGGCTCAAGTGCTATGTGAAGCTCTCTATACTAGGCAGGAGAATTATACCGAGAATAAAATCATCTTACACTTAAGCTGAAATCATAGAGCTTGGCATTGGCTGTCATGTTTTGTGATTCATCATAGTAAAATTTTCTTTATTTGCAATGTGGCAGACAACCACATAGCATTTTACTCATAGCAACCTTAAGGGGTAGGTCTTATATTATTACTCTCTTGTATTACAGATAAGGAAACTCATAAAGGTTAAGTGACTTGCCCAAGGTCAGCCAGTTGGTAAGAGTTAAAGCTGGCAATTTTGCTTGCTGTCAGCAAGCAAATCTTCTAACTCCCAGTCCAGCATTCTTTCCACTACACCATACCTCTCAAGTAGTAGAGGAGGTAATTCTAAACCCAAAGGTCTGTTCCACTCCTAAATCCATTATTTTTGTTGTTGTTGAGGTAATCAGAGTTAAGTGACTTGCCCAAGGTCACACTGCTAGTAAGTGACTGAGGCTGGATTTAAACTCAGGTCCTCCTAAATCCAGGGTAGGTGCTCTATTCACTGTGCCACCTAGCTGCCCCTCCTTAACCCATTCTTAAAAGCAAGATAACTGTGTCCTGTGTCCTAAGGCTTGTTGTTCAGTCATTTCAGTCACTCTTTGTGACCCCATTTTGGGGGTTTTCTTGGTAAAGATACCAGAGTGGTTTTGCCAGTTCTTTCTCCAGTTCATTTTACAAATAAGGAGACTGAGGGAAACAGGGTTAAATGATTTCCCCGGGGTCACACAGCTAGCAAGTGTCTGAGGACAGATTTGAACTCAGGAAGATGAGTTTTCCTGACTCCAGGCCTGGCACTCTATTCACTGCACCACCTAGCTGCCCCTAAAGATATATTGTCTTAAGACAGCTAAGCAAGTTATTGGAAGTTTTGCCATATTACTAGGCATATTACCCATGCTGGGAAAATGGCAATTGTTGAAGTAAATCAGAAAGCACTTGACTTCTTAGATCCTTGCAGTTTCCCTTTTCTGACTGGTCTCTAACTCTTCCATCTTTCTCAAATGACGACTTTCTTCTTTAACAGGAGCAAGTAAGCAGATTTCTGACGACCTCCACTTCACAGTAGCTCCTGCCAAACTCTTCTGTCTGATAAATTCTCTCTCCCTCAGGGAGACTTAGGCTGTGGACCTCTGTTTTTGCTGTTTCCTCAATATATTGCACTTTAAAGTAGGGGCTTAGTTTGCTAATCTAGTGGTGGCCATCCTTGGTTTATTCAATTAGAGAAGATCTCCAGCTTTTCAAGGCTTACATTTCACAGCTCCAGTCATTCAAAGCTGTGTAATCAACACCTCAACTTCATTCAGCCCTGCCTTTCCCACTCGCTTGGCACTTCCTGCAGGCACCACACCGTGCTGCTGATAAATGACTCAGGGAAACGGCCAGAAGGGGAGAAAAGAAAGTGGCACCAGTTAGCTGGTGTTAAAAAATTTAATTTAATTTTAAAACCCTAGGGTTCATAGCTATTCAAAAAGCCCATAAACATTCCTAGATTGGAAATTCTGGCTTTCTAGTCATTTACAACTAGGACTTTTGGGATATCTTCAAATATCCCTGGACATCTAGTGGATGAACCACCCAAATTATCCCTGCCTCCCCCCCAAAAAAAAAACCTATTCTAAACTCTGACAGCAAGCAAAATTGCCAGTATAGTAAGAATCACAGGATCTGAGTTGGAAGGGTCCCTCAATGGCCATCTCATCCAGCCCATTCCCCAAAAGAATCCTCATTATAATGAACCCAAGCGGTTATTATATGGGCTCAGCCCATTCCACTTTGGGGTAGCTCTAATTGTTTGAATGCTTTTCCTTACATCAAGCCCAAATTTTCTTTTTTGTGACTTCTACCAATTGCCTTTCATATTATACATTTGTATTATCTATTCCTATCATAGGATCGTACATTTAGAGCTGCCAAGAACTTTAGAAGTCATCTAGTCCAACACCTTCATTTTACAGCTGAAAAAATGGATATTCCTCTAATTTAAATGGGCCAAAAACAACTAATGCCTCTAATATCTCTTCCACATAACAGCCCTTAACATTTTTGAAGAGAGCTATCAAGTAACCTGGACTCTCCTCTTTCCCAAGCTAAATACCCTCCATTCCTTCAAGTGAGTCTCATCAGGCATGACCTCCAGGCTCTTCACTGCCCTGGTCATCTTCCCTGGAATTCACTCCAGCTCATCAAAGTCCTTTCTAAAATTTGCTGGTCAGATCTGAACACAGTACTTTAGAATTTGTCTCATCAGGGAAGAGTATATCATGACTTTTTGTTGCTGTTGTTCAGTCATTTCTGAATCTTTGTGACCCCATTTTTGAGGTTTTCTTGGAAAAGATACTGAGTGTTTTTGCCATTTCTTTCTCCAGCTCATTTTACGGATGAGGCAGAGTTAAGTGACTTGCCCAGGGTCACACAGCTAGTAAGTGTCTGAAGCCAGATTTGAACTCAGGGAGATGAGTCTTCCTTCGTCTAGGCCTGGCACTCTATCCACTGCACCAACCTAGCTGCCACAAGGTGCTATTATTATCATTCACATTTTATAGATGAGGAAAATGGGGCTGAAAGAGGTTGCGCAGGGTCACGCAGCTAGTAAACATCTGAGACCAGATTTGAACTCGGGTCTTCCTGATTCCAGGGCCAGCATTCTATCCAGGGTGCCACCTAATTTAGGCATCAATAACATTTGTTCTAATTAGATTCATCCCAGTGTCCTGAACTGCCAAGATATGTTGGAATCTTGACTGTCATTCAATGTCTTAGAAATCCCATCCAGCTTTGTGTCATCTTAAAATTTAATAATCATGCTATGTCTTTAACCAAAAAAAAAAAAGGAAAAAAAATAAGTTAGCACAGATTGTTGAGGTACTCCAGTGGAGACCTCCTGCCAAGTTGCTATTGAACCATTAATGGCTACTCTTTGAATCAGGTCATTCAACCATTTCCAAATCCACTCATCTATCCCACATGTATGTATCTTTTCTCCAAGAATAACGTGAGATACTTCATCAAACATTTTTTAAAAATTAGAGAAACTGTATCTACAGCATTTCCCTGATCTACTAGTTTAGCAAACCTATCAAAAAGGGAAATAAGATTAAAACAGTGTGCCTTGTTCTTGCTGAAGCCCTTCTGGCTCATGATTACCATTTCTCTCCCTAACTGTTCACTAACCATCTTTTTTAATCAAACATTCTAGAATTTTGCCAGGGATCAAAGTCAAGCTCATTGGCCTATGGTTAGCAGATTCTGTTTTCTTCCCTTTAAAAAAAAATAATTTATACAGCATTTACCATTCTCTTGTCTCATTGTATTTCTCCCACTCTGACAGTCTTTCAAATCACTGATAGTGGTTCACCAATCACATCTGCATGTTTTTCTTGCTACCAAAGAAGATAGTTTATCTGGGCTAGGTGACTTGAATGCATTAAAGACAGCTGAGTAATCTCTTACTTTATTGTTATTATGTTTGGCACATAGTAAGTGCTTAATAAACATTTGTTGACTTGACTTGTTGACTTGACTCCCTCCATTGATTGTCACCCAATGTTCTCTACTGTGCTTCCCTCCTCTGGTTCTCAGATTTCCTCACATAAGTATATCTCCTTAACAGTAATGTTTTCTTTCCAGTCCCTTTCTTTTGAATAAGGCAAACCAACACAGAGCTCAGTCATGACTACAAACCTCATTGATATCTATGAGGCTCAATTTACTTCCTTGTGCTAGGAACTCTAGTTCTTTTTATCATAAGAGCATAGGTGCAGTGGTGAAGGGACCTCAGAGGTCATGTAAACAAACACCCTTATTTTACAGATAAGGAAACTGAAGTCCACAAGTGACTCGCCCAAGGTCACTCTGACAAAAAGCTAAGTTTTCCCCTAGCAGGGAGTCATAAATCACTACTTACTAGTCTCTTCTTCTGATCCTTTCTCAGTGGTCACTCTCACTAGTGAATCTATTGTATCATTCTTTGGAGAAAAAGCAGTTACTTCGTCCTCAAAACACACAGCTCCCTCCTCTAGAGGGACAGTCTCAAATTTGTTTGTTTGTTTGTTTGTTTTTAGCTTCAAATGCACTTATTCAAATGTTCGTTATTCCCTTCCCCTGGTCAAGTTTTCTCTCTGCCATTTCAAAATCTTTCTCAATCTTTTTTTCAAAATTCATGCCCTGTTTCTCTGTGTGTGTGTGTGGGGGGGGAGTGTGTGTGTGTGAGTGTGTGTGTGTGTGTGTGTGTGTGTGTGTGTGTGTGTGTGTGTTCCTAAAGAACATTTCATTGTCCTAATAACCTGGAGTATAGAGAGATAGTTCTCAAGCCTCTTCACTTTCTCTTCTTCGAGGAGAGATGAGACTGAATACGATCCAAGACAGCAGTGACCAGGCTGCAGCAGAAACATAACCATCACAGATTTAATGCAGTCACTGCAAAAATTTTCCAGGCTCTCTCTACAACTTGGAATACTCTGACTAGTCTTTCTTATTGTTTGTACGTGTTTACAACTCATTTCTTAGGGCCTCCTAATACCTTGTTGCCTTTTTCAATCACCTTTTTACACTCTCGCCCTTTTATCACCTCTTAACAACTTGAAAACCACACCCAAACTGCCTTTTCTTTCTTTTTATCTACATAGCTTGACAGCCACACCTAGCTTTTCTCACAAAGCAACTCTTTTGTTTTCTGGAAGCTGTAAAGTGCAGTAGAAAGAACCCTGGGTTTTGGAGTCAGAAGATTCCAAATTCCACTTCTGATACTTATTGCACATTGAACCAAGGTCAGGGCATTTTAACATCTCTGGATCTCCATTTCCTTATCTGTGAAGTGAAGGAGGAGATACTAGCTGGCCTCTGAGGTCCCATTTTAGATCTGTGCCAGGACTTTTTCTTGCTTTCCTTGCCTCATCAACTATCAACTACCTGAAATTGTTTTCTTTGGGAATTTGTGTCCAACTTTTCCTCCTCCAGATTAAGCCCTTTCCCCTCTTCTAGTTTGAATTGTGCTCCAACTTTTCCTCAAGATTTTTGAGCCTAGTAGATAAAGAGCTGGTCTCAGGGTCAGGAAAACCTCCATTCAAGCCCATCACTGACAACCTACTAGCCAGATATCCTGGAAAACATCTCAAACTCAACGTGCCCAAAACTAAACTACCAGCTCTGTGACATTGGACAGGCCTTTGACTAACACCCCAAGCAATTCTCTAAGACTATCTGCAAAGACGGTGGTGATCTGCATTTGGAAAAAGTAGTTTCCATATTTGGGAGTTCCCTATAGCAATGAAACCACAGGTCAGGAGAATAAACAGTAACAGTACTGTAATAAAACAACTTGGAAAAACTTTAAGAACTCTGATCAATACAATGACCATTCGTGATTCTACATTGTTGTTGTTTGTCCTTCATTCTTGAAGAGTACCAATGACATTAGGAGAGTGATATCTTGGCTTGCAAGGAAACTGGATTTAAGTGAGGCAGAGTTGTGCAAAGTCATCAGCATCATTATCTCCTCCGGAGTCAGGAGTCATAGTCTAGGAGTCCAGTGAAAAGACATAGGTCAGGAAAACTGGTGATGTCCCTGGATACCCATAATTCTAGAGGGTGTATGATGAAACATACTATCCATTATAGAGAAATGATGGATTTAGGGTCCAGAATGAGAGAGAGAGACAAACAGAGAAAGAGAATATTATGTATTTTTGTTGTTCAATCATTTCAATCACGTCCAATTCTCTATAACTCTATTTTGGGGTTTTCCTGGCCAAGATACTAAAGTTGTTTGTCATTTCCTTCTCCAGCTTGTTTTACAGATGAGGAACTGAGGCAAACAGAGTTAAGTGACTTGCCCAGGGTCATACAGCTAGTGTAATACAGGATATTATTACGTTATTTACTATCTTAGAAACAGGCCCCTTCAAGTATGAAAAACAGGAATTCTTGCTCCATTCTGCCCCAGGTCTCTCTGCCCCAACAATCTAGATAATGATGGAATGTACTCTTTCATGATACAGCACAGCATGTACATTCTACGCAGATGAACAGAAAAACTTGCACCATAATTACTATAGGCAAATCATAGTTTATACCAGAGATCAGGTGACCTGGTCTGGTTCGTGTGATCTCTGACCTGTAACATTCCTGCTTGTTCTGGCTTTTGTAACACTGCTTATGCAATCGTATCTTGCACCCTTTGAAGAAACCCCTTATAAGCCCTTGCTATACCCCTGATCAGGGCTGATTGATTTGGGACTTCCCCTTGCAGCCGTGCACTTCAATAAACCTCCACATTAAATTTTCTGATTGGGTCTCTGTCTCGCATCTGTTAGGGCACAACACTAGTAAGTATATGAGGCCAGATTTGAACTCATGAAGATGTGTCTTCCTGATTCTAAGCCCAGTGCTCTATCCACTGTACCTCCTAGCTGCCCTGGTGTATATATGTATATCTACCTATTTCTTATATATAGTATGTAATATCTGTAATTCATGTGTGTATGTATATACATGTGTGTCTATATGTGTGTGTGTGTGTGTGTGTGTGTATGTACACAGCCATTGAGGGGACTGGTTTTGTTTGACTACACATATTTGTTAAAGGAAATTTGTTTGTGTTTTCTTTTTTTCTAATGGGGTAGGAGGTGGGAGGGAAAGAAAATAGATCTCTGCTAATTTTTTTTAAGTAGAGGGAGGGCATTACAGATGTGAGACGTGTATACTTTCAGATGGAATCACTGTATTATTAATTTATTTAACAGCTTTATCTTGTTATGAGACCTTTCACAAAAGTGGAGAGGGATCTATAAATCTTTGTAATGTGAAAACAAAGCATGTGAATAAAACTTGTCACTCCATTAATATAAAGTTAATATAGGTTAGTTTCAGTTTCCCAAGTGAAGAGCTGAGCAGGACCTTAGAGGCCTTTAAATCTAATTCCTTTATCTTACAGATGAGAAAAGTGAGGCACAGAGAAGTCACACAGCTAGCAAGCATCTGGGGTAGACTTCGAACTTGAGTCTTCCTGACTGCAAGTCTGTCACTCAATCCACTACACCACTTAGTTGAAAATGTATCAAAGAAGGATATATATGGCCTAAAAAGAAGTTGAGCCAACTGTATCATGACAGTGACAGATTACAGGTAGTCAGCCAGAGTGCTTCACGTAAAAGACCCAGAGGCAGCCCTCCAGTGAAATGAATACTGAATTCAGTCCTCAGTGGGGGATTTATGGAAGAATTGTGCCTCTTACTTTGCTGAGAAAAATTGTGGACATTTTTTGTGAGCTACCTCTTCTCCCTTTCTTTTCATCTCAAAACTTCTTTTCTTCATCTCCCATTCTTTTCCCCTTTCCTCTATTCTCAAAGTAATAGTCTTCCTCCTTACCAAGACCAACCCCAATCCATGTGTACTTGATCCTATCACTATCTGTCTTCTCCAGAAGATTATATCCTCAATCACCCCCTCTCTGTATTGAGGCTTCAACCTTTCCCTATCAACTGGTTCCTTCCTTGCTGCCTTCAAAAATGCCCCTCTACCCTATCCTTTAAAAGTTTTAACTAGGTCCTACTTTTCCTTCAGGCTATTATCCTATTTATATCTCTCAGTTCTCAGTCAAACTCCTTGAAAAAGGTGTCAACAGTCACTGCCCCCACTTCTTCTCCTCCAACTCAGTCTCTTACCCTTGCAATCTGGCTTCTGACTGTATCATTCAACTACAGCTAGAAACTAGTCTGGCCAAAATTCCTAACCATCTCTTAACTGCCAAATTTGATGGTCATTTCTCAGTCCTCAAATCTGCATCTGGAATTTAACACTGTTGACCACCTTCTCCTGGATACTCTTTCCTCTTTATGTTTTTTTGACACTAGTCTTACCTTGTTCTCCTCTTACCTATCTGACAAACCCTTCTCCATGTTCTTTACTGGCTCATCATCTATATGAATCCTAAAAGTGGGGGTTGTGTAGGTATTCCTCCCTTCATACCACTGGTTCTTTTTTTTTAAGCAATTGGGGTTAAGCCCAAGGTCACACAACTAGTAAGTGTCTGAGGCCAGATTTGAACTCTGTCCTCCTGATAGGGTTGGCACTCTATCTGCAGTGCCACCTAGCTGCCCCTACACCACTGATTCTTAAGCTGGGATCAGTGAGGGTCCATGAGTTCAGATGGGATAAAATATATCTTTATTTCAATTTAATTAGTTTCTTTTGTAACCCTTTTAATTTTACTTTATGCATTTAAAAACATTATTAGAAGAATCTATAGGCTTGACCACACTACCAAAAGTGTTCATGATACACACAAAAAGTTAAGAACTCCATTTCTGCACTCTCTCAGTAACCTCATCAGAACCTGTTGGTTTAAACGTCATCTCTAATGCAAACAACTCAGAGATCTATATATCTATCCCTGATCTCTACTCTGACCTTCATTCACACATTACCAACTGCCTGTTAAACATTTCAAACTGGATGTCCTGGAAACATCTCAAATATCACATATCTAAAACTGAATTGATCTTTTCCCTCAAACCCAACCCACTTCCAAACTTCTCCATTTCTGTAGAAGGCATCACCATCCTTCTGGTCTTCCAAGTTCATAACCTCAGTCTTGTCTTCTGCTTATCATTCTCTCTTACTCCCACATATCCAGTCAACTGCCCAGTCTTATAATTTCTACCTCCACAACATCACTCATATCTGAACCCTTCTCTCTACTTAGAAAACTACCACCTTAGTTCAGCAGTCACATCTTGTCTAAATTATTGCAAAACCCTCTGATTGGTCTCCCTGCCTCAAGTCTCTCACCACCCTAAGACTATCCTACACCCTGATGCTAAAGTAATTTTCCTTAAGTACAAGTCTAACCATGTGACTGTTCTACTCAATCAACCCAGTGGCTTCCTGTTGCCTGAAGGGTAAAATATTGATGCCTCTGTTTAACTCTACCTGGTCCCAGCTTAACTTTCTAGATTCACTGGATATTATTCCCCCTCCCACACTTGGTGACCAAGACAAACTCTCCTTCATTCTGGTCTTCATAGACGACTTTCTGTCTCCCATATCTGTGCCTTTCCACTTGTCATGCCCCGGAATGTACTGCTTCCTCACTCTGTGCCTCATAAAGTCCTTTTCTTCCTTGAACACAGCTCAACCACCACCTTCTACATGAAGTCTTTTCTGATCTTCCCAAATGCTAGTGCCCTCCCTCCCAAAGTGCCTTGTATTTAACTACTTTGTATTTGTGCACTTTGTTCTTATTGTATATATTTTTATATATGTACTTGTTTTCTTCCCTGTTAGTAAGTTCCTTAAGGGTAGAGATTTTTTTGTTATATTTGTATTCTTAGCACATAGTGCCTAGCACAGAGTAGGTGCTTAATAAATGTTTGTTGATTGATCAATCAATGGATTGAAGGACCTAGGCAATAATCACACAGGATGAAAAGGCATGAATGAGTTACTATCAGAACAAGTGCAAAGAGTAGATCATTGATTAGATTAGATCATGGACCAATCAAAACAGTTAAGTAGATAGAGTCAAATGTATTGGAGGAATTATATCAGCTCTTTTCCAGTATCTGTAACTCCTCTTCAGTGGACTTAATTATTGGTTATTAGAGCTATCTTATTGAGGTTTTAATAGATTTAATTTATATCTTTTGTTTTTCTATCACCTAGATTTCTCTCTATACTCCTGCTACTCCTCAGTCCCAGAGAGCTATCACTTACAACAAATTTTTTAGAAAGAAAGAAAGAAAGAAAGAAAGAAAGAAAGAAAGAAAGAAAGAAAGGAAGGAAGGAAGGAAGGAAGAAGGAAGGAAGGAAGGAAGGAAGGAAGAAGGAAGGAAGGAAGGAAGGAAGGAAGGAAGGAAGGAAGAAAGAAAGAAAGAAGAAAGAAAGAAAGAAAAGAAAGAAAGAAAGAAAGAAAGAAAGAAAGAAAGAAAGAAAGAAAGAAAGAAAGAAAGAAAGAAAGAAAAAAGAGGAGGAATCAGCAAAACCAATCAGTACAGGGAAAAAACCTGACATGACAGGCAACGTTCCACATCAGTAGACCCACACCCCCTATCTCTACAAAGGAGCTATTGAAAGTGTCTTCTCATGCTTCTCCTTTGGAGACAAATTTATTCTTTATAATTTTGCAATATTCACTTTTGATTGTTTTGTGGCTGTCATTCTTTCCATTTACATTGTTGTAAACTTTCCTAACATATTGGTCTATATAGCAAGACTGCACTTTTATATGTTGAACATATACTTTACAGTATTTAATGAAGCCTTGCTACAAGTATGCTATGTGACATTATACAATTAAAGTGTATAATCCATTTTTGCTCACTTGAAAGGCCATACCGTAACATTACCAAAATAGGTTATTGTGGAGTTTTACAATTACAGTCTTTTTTTGGTCAAATGAACAACAGGTCATTTATCATACCTATGATTTATTTGAGGCCAAATTTGTAGGAATACAACCATAAATTGTAATAATTACATCTGAGAATTTACAATGATGGGCTTTACTGGAAAATCATTGTAACAAAAACTAGAGACTGGCTACCTAGAGCTCAGCTCAAGTGCCATATCCTCCATGAGGACTTCCTTACCTTTCCCTCTTCAAAATATATATGTTTTTTCTATGTACAAGTTGTATCACCCCATCCTAAAAAAAAAAAATGTAAGCTGCTTGAGGACAAGTATAATTTTGTGCTTGTCTCTGTGTCCCCAGAGCCTAAAAAAAAATCAAATAGTAAGCTTTTAATAAATGTTGCTAAATTGAATTATGACCTTTCATCTTTCTCCAGGTCAATCCTTTATAGTTCCATCTTCCATTCCCAAGGTCCAAGATTATTGCCAGGTCTATTGCTGACTATCTTGTGTTATGGCATCTTGGGGAAAACATTCATCTGCTTTGGAAAGAGACAGTTTTTTAATAGATAACAAAGTTCTCTCTATTGCCATCAGACAATAGGGTCCAGAATAGTCACTGTTAGGTTTAAAAGAAAATCAAACTGTACCTAATAAAGACTCACAGTTTAATGTGGAATCCTCTTTTTCTATCCAATTGTGTACATGTAAATGCCCATTTTTATGGGTGTTTCAATTCTGAATAAATAAAGTAAATTATTTTCCAAAAGATATCACCAAGAAAATAATTAATCAGGAGATAGGATGGACTGATCATGTAACAAGAAAGAGGGATGGCATATTGAGGGGCTGAATGCTATATTAATAGCCACATGATATCAAAAGATCTAAATGAAGTCTTGAAAAGATTTTAAAAATCTAAATGGAGGCACAGAAGAGAAACTACCATGCAAGATGGTTCTTTAATGGAAGATCTATGGAAAGATATGTACAAGAATCATACAGGCTGAGAAAGCATGGATGGAGTATGATCTACTTTGATGTAGGGAGGATCCCCACAGATCCATAATAATATTAAAAATATAACTGATATTTATATAGTGCTTCATGACTCTATAATCTTTTATTCTTGCCCAGGGTTTCATAACTGATAAAATTTTTAGATATAGCTTCCCCCACATCTCTTTGAGGTATTATAAGGATTATTATCCCTACTTTCCAGATGGAAAAACTGAGGTTGAGAGACAGTGACTTATCCATAACAATACAGATATTTAGTGGTAAAGCTAGGATTTGAGACCTGAGGTCTTTTGACTCCTGGTCCCATATTCTTTCCATTATGCCACACTGCCTAAATGATGTTGCATTTTTTTATCCTAGGTAGGACTATTTGAACCATTTATACCAATGATTATTGTATTACAATTCTTTGATGTATATATTTTCCTTCTGCCAATGTAAATCACAACCCATTTTATACGGTAAATTTTATATGAATCTTGTCAATGGCCTTCTGAACGTTCTTCATCTAGGGCATGATGGAGTCTTTCCTTTAGGTCTTTTCATATTTCGTGGATGCCAGGGAAGTACTTGGTCTATCTGTTTCTTATTTCTCCCACTTGATACATGGTCGACCTGTCTCCTTTCCAATCGTGCATATGTTTGTTAAATCTGGGAGTTGGGCTAGATGGATTATAAAGTGCTTTCCAACTCTAAATCTGGCATAAGATATTCTTGATGATATCTTTATCTTTCATAGAAGTTGTTGGTATTGATAGGTGCTTACCCCGACCATAGTCTTTTCATTGTCCTTGTAGAGTTGCTGATAATTTTGGCTTTTTGGAACTGCTGGTGATCCTAGACCAACAGCCATCCCCAGAAAACTATTGGAATGAATAGATGGAATTTTGTGTCAGAGAACAGCTTGGAATTGGCTGGATCATTCTGCATTTTCCCCAAAGCAATGTAGCCTGACCTCTTCCTATGATTCACCTCTGGGCCTAGTTCATTTTTCAGTGCTGTTTGTTGTTGTTGTTGTTGTTATTGTTGTCATTGTTTAGTTGCGCCCAACTCTGTGAATTCATTTAGGGTTTTCTTGGCAAACATACTGGAGTGGTTTGCCATTTTCTTCTTCAGTTCATTTTATAGATGAGGAAACTGAGACAACCAGGACTAAGTGACTTGCCAAGGGTCACACAGCTAGTAAGGCCAGATTTGAACTCAGGAAGATGAGTCTTCCTGACTCCAGGCCCTCTATCTACTGTGCTAACTAGCATTGCTCAGTGTAGCGCAGTAGAAAAGATGCTGGATGAAACAGTCAACTATTTTTTCAAGTTGGAATTATGCTTTTAAAATGTTACTAAACTGCATATCTTCTTTGGTCTACTACTAGTCATACAGCTCCAAGAGGTCAAAGATATACATACATACATGCAAATATATATACATATATATGTTTATGTGGAGAGAGAGAGATATCTCATATATAGTATAAGAAATATGTTATATATATATATAAACATTTTAAAAAAGCATTTTTAAAAATCATTGCAATATCAATGGACTGGAAAGAAATTGAGTGCTTATCAAATAGGGATGGATAAACAGATTATGATGTATGAATGTAATGGGCTATTTTTGCTCTGTAAGAAATGGGAAAACATGAAAAATTCAAAGAAATGGGAAGAATTCTAGGAGCTGAGGCAGACAGAACTAAGCAGAAACAGAACAATAATTTACATTATGACAACAATAAGGTAAAGGAAAATAACATTGAAAGATTTCAGAACTCTGATCAATGGAGTGACCCAAATCATGACCCAAAAGGACTTACAGAGGAGCCAGCGTCTCCCCTCTTGGTAGATAGTGCCTGACTTCAGGTGCAAGATGAGGATACATTTTCAGAATGATCATGTGCTAATTTGTTTTGATTCACTGTATTTATTTCTGTAGCAAATACCTCCTTCCCAAAGGCATTATCCTAACCTATACCCTCATTCAATATGTTGGTTCCTCAAATGGGTGATTGCTAATCTTCCTCAGAGTTCTATGAGGTAACCCTCAAAGGCTGTGTTTTTCCATACTGTTTCTCACAGGCTCCATGTGTACGTTTCCAATTGGTTATTAGTTAGTATCTTCTATCAGCTTTTGGATAAGGGATTACTAAGATAATACATAGTAAAAAAAAAAAAGTTCAAAACATCACTCCCCACAAAGATCTAGCGTGCACTCTTCCACAAATACGCACAAGAATCCAGAGGAAGAGTGGAAACAAACTTATAATATGTGGCAAAGGGGTTATTCCCAACTCTGAGTTATTGGAAGTCTTTATCTCTTTGTAGAATCTTCATGAAGTTGCACTTAGATTCTGAACTCCAAGGGTCAGTACTTTTTCAGAATCTAAAGTCCCTGGCACCTCTCTATTCGAGGAGCGTTACCCTGAACCTACTACTTCTCTCAGATGGCTGTCTTTCTGCATCTGTGTGTGTCTGTTTATCCTCATTTTTTATCTCTGCTTCTGGCTGGGTGTCTGGTCTGCTATTGCTGATCCCTTTTCCATGGCGATATGGTCAGTGGAGAGTTGTAAAACTCCCTTTGGACTCACTTCCCCACTCCCACTCCCAGCTTGACCTCTGATACAGATGCAAAACTATCTCCTAAGCCTGGGAGCTCTACCATTCAACTGGCCTAACTCTGAACCAAACAATTATTGAACATGCTCCTGCTATTTAAAGCCTTCTGGGGCATAGACAACTGTTTGGTTAGCAGGTCAAGCTGTCCTCTTCTCGATTCAATTTAAAAGAAGTTTACATCTGATAAAGGGATCACTGGGTGAAGACTATTATTTACACATTGTTTAAACCAAATCCTCTTCGTTGGTTGGTTGGTTGAGGTAAGTTGCTGAACCCCCTACCTTATTTTGTTACAAGGGAGCATTGTAAGCAACCAAATACATTGGAGTAGGGCAGGGGTAGGGGGAGGTGGGGATAGTTATTGGGAAATGACAGTGATGTGTAAATTTGCAGTATTTAAGTTACCTTTTGGCAGGGGAATGGTAGAGTCAGTTCTAATAGCTTTTAGATTGTTAAATTTTCAGTGTGAGCATTTATACCTCAGAAATCCACAGCTGCTACAAAATCAGGACTTGATTTATTGTTTTAATTGTCTAAATTTCTTTTAAAGTGTTAAGAATGCAGATTAAGCTTTAAAATGTGTCTGACTACATTTTTTTCCCACAGAGAATCTGGTTGTTAAACACTTACCAGCATACCCCTACCTATGTGTATTGTGAGCAAAATTGTCTGTGTCACAACAAACCAGAACCAGAACCAATACCCCAAAACCAAAACCATAACCCAAACCTGGTACCATAAATTTAAGAATCATCGAAGGTTTGGATGGTTCACCAGCCAGGGAGTCCCACCCGCAGGGGCAGGCACTCCCCAAAGGCACAAAAAGACAAAGCTTATCTAAGTTTCGATTTAGGCAGAGGTGAATTGGGAATGAGGTACTTTAGGATTTCACATAGCTGTTGCTAGGGTTAGAAGGGAAGGAAGAGGTATCTTGTGATTGAATAAATCCCTTCTTGGGGCTAGTAACAGGAAAGGCTCTTTTTCAGGTTAGCTATCTCTTACAAGAGATAGAATTGTTCTTGCTGTAAGGAAAGTTGAACACAGGATTGGGATTGCAGTACAAACAGGGTCAGGGGCAAGATAGAGGAAATATAGACAAAATGGAGTTGCTTTAGCTTTCTTGGCTACACAGTTCCTACTTTCAAAAGTCTTATAGTCTATCTAATAGACTATACCAACTTCACTTCTGTAAATATTCCTTGAACAAGGTTCTAATATTTTTCATTTACTCAGGTAAATGGTAGATACAATAATTAATTTAATGCTACAAACTATAAGTTCCATAACTGTAGAAGCCATATCCCTTCACAGTACCTAACACAGAGCTTTGCACATAATGCATAAATGTTTGTTGAATGAATGAATGAAGAGTAAGTGGGGAGACAGCACCCACACTGACAAAATCCTACACCCACTGAAATATCTCAAAGAAGAATTTAAACGAATTCAATTTCTTCAATCATCTTTCATTCTGTGCTGACAAATTTTTTAAGATTGAACAACACTGACACCTTGTGTAGGAATATTGAAATTCAAATAAAAGGCAATTTCTAGTTCATCTGAGGAATTACCTCTGTAACTTCTATAATATCTCCATCTGGCCAGTCTTCCATGGAAGTCACAATGGGCACCTTTGAAAACACAACCATCAAAGAACACACAATAACAAAAATTCTAGATGGCAAGGTAGATAGAGCGTTCGACCTAGAATCAGGAAGAGCTAAGTTCAAATCCAGTCTCAGACTTTTTGGCTTCATAACTCCAGATAAGCCACTAACATCTATTTGCCTCAATTCTTCTCATCTGTAAAATGAAGATAATAATAGCACCTACCTCCTAATGCTGTTATAAGGACAAAATAAGATATTAATTGCAAAGTGCTTTGTAAATTTTAAAGCACTAAATAAATGCTAGCTATTGTTATTATTCACAATGGAAGTATGTGGTGGCCCTTGGCCTCTTGAACTAATCAATGCATGTTTGATGAAGGTGTGGGCTAATATAAAGTATACAAAGCACTGTGCCTGCCCTCAAGAAGTTTGCCACCTAATTTTAGATAGAGTTTAGATAGCCATTAGATAGAGGCAACAACATATACAATGGTGTATATGACAAGAGTCAAATAAGCTGTATAAAAGATTGGTAGAAAATGAGGTCACCAGGTTCAGGAGAGCCAAGGAAGTCTTCATAGAAGAGGTAAGGTTTTTGTCTGGACTTTGAAGCACAGGTAGGATTTGAATAGGCAAAAAGGAATGAAGGGAGTATCCTGGGAAAAGCAAATGTTAATGTTTAATCCTAATAAGACAAGGGTCCTGCCCTTCCTTCAGTCCTCTTGATAATAAATTTGGGGAAGGTGTACTTAATTTATTTATTCTTTTTGGTGGGAAGGTAATTGGGGTTGCCTAGGGTCACACAGCTAGTAATTATCTGGGGTTGGGTTTCCACTCAGGTCCAGTGCTCTATCCACTGCACCACTAGCTGCCCCAGTGGAGGTGTGCTTTGTTTTGTTTTGTTTTTTTCCTGACTCCAGGAAGGAAACAATATATTATTATTATGTTGTATAAAATTAGATAACATGCTATATTATACATAATACATATATCATGGCATATTTATATGATGCTATTATAATATAATGCAACATGCCACAAACGATATAATCTTATATAATACACAGTATAATATAATACATTGTGTTATATTACATATATTATAATATATCATATGATATTTTTATATTACACATATTACAACAATATTATATGTGTAATATTAGATATAACACATGCAACATATAACCAAAGATATTTATAAGTAGATGAGACATTACATTGTGTGATGCAATGTCACAAAGACATATGTGTATATGTAATATCACATACACCTATAAACACATATTTGTGTGTTACATGTGTTATATGTCAGATTGGACTGTCTTATACATATAATATGCTATATGACATAACATATTGTGATATTTATAACACAAAATATTATTCTTTTCCCCAAAGGGCAGATTCAAAGCTATTATCTGGATACATGTTTTCCAAGTTGGAATCAAGATGGCTGGATTTTTTTCTGTGATCATACAGGGTACTGTGGTTCAAGGTGGAATCAACAATATCCTAAATGATTCCTATCATAGAGGAAGATTGAACTTCTGGAAGTAAGTTTCCATTTGTCCACTGGGAATGCATGTATGTTTCTGTGTATTTTCGGGATTAATCTTCAATAAAAATACAATAGAATTTGTAAACAGAATCAAGGCTGCGATGGTAGAATTTAAAAATAGAATCAAAGGTGGCATGCAATCCAACAGCAAGCCCTTATGAAGCATCTACTATGCTAGATCTTGTGCTTTGCATAGGAGAAACAAAAATATGAAAAGATTAAAAGAGGCTACCCTCAAGGAGCTTACATTCTAATGGGGGAAACATTCTACATAGAAGTAGAAAATGACAAATAAGCTTCTAGAGCTTAGATGACATGCTTTGGATCCCATATTTCAGTGTGGCTTAGTGTAGAGGAAAGAAAGTCACCCTTGGAATCAGGATGGATTTAAATTCAAAAACCACTTCTTATATTTGTTAGCTATGTGACCATGGGCTTGTCACTTGACTTCTTTTACCTTTAATTTTCCCAAATATGAGAATGATACAATACCATTAGTGTCTTGCAAGAGGCAGCATGATGTAGCAATTATAGGGTTGGCCATGGTGCTATGAACATCTGAGTTCAAATTCTGCCTTTAAGCCATTCTAGTTTGTGACCCTGGGGACATCATTTAACTTCTCCATGGCCCAGGCAATAGAAGGTGTGCTTTAGAAATGACAGAGCCCTTTGAATGTACAGTTTGAATCTTATTACACTGAATTCTATTTTAACCAAATTTTTACAACAATACTATAATTACTATAAAAAAAATACCTCCCAGACAATGGTTCCTAGTTGTTGTTGTTGTTCAGTCATTTCCAACTCTTTGTGACCTCTTTTTGGGGTTTTCTTGGCAAAAATACTGGAGTGGTTTGCCATTTCCTTCTCTAGCTCATTTTACAGATATGGAAAGAGACCAAAAAAAATTAAGTGACTTGCCCAGGGTCATGCAGCTAGTAAGTGTCTGAGGAAAGATTTGAACTCAGGAAGACAAGTCTATCCACTGAGCCATTTAGCTGCCTAATGATTCCTAGTAATATAGGTCAAATCCATTGTAAGGAACGTATGGAATAGAATTGCCAAAGCCAGTCATTGCCCATTTATTTCCATTAACATTTGATTTTTAACTCTTTTTCCAACAGAAGAAAGGGGGGAGCCCCTCAGATTTCATTGTGGTGACATTTAAGGCCATCAATAACTTGTAGATCTAATTATACATTGCTATGAACAAGTGAGTCAGTCAATAAGCATTTATTAAGTGTTTACTGGGCACTGAGGATTAAAAAAAAAAAAGACAAAATCATGGTCCCTGCTCTCAAGGAGCTTGAATTCTAATGGGGAAGGGTAGGAGGTGGACAGAGCTCTAGGACCTAAAGTCAAGAAGAGCTGAGTTCAAATATTGTATCAGATACTGACTAGCTGTGTGACTCTGTGCAAGTCACAACTTCTCTCATCCTCAGTTTCTTCATCTGTAAGATGGGGATAATAATAACATCTGCCTTACAGGTTTATTGTGAGCATCAAATGATGTAATGAGGAAAACATCTTGTAAACATTAAAGTATTATATAAATGCTTTGTTACTGTTGAGTCATTTCAGTCATATCTAACACTTCATGGCCCTTTGGGGGGTTTTCTTGGCAAAGATACTGGAGTGGTTTGCCATTTCCTTCTCCAGCTCATTTTTCAGATGAGGAAACTGAGGCAAACAGGGTTAAATGAGTTGCCCAGGGTCACATAGCTGTCTGAGCATTTGAGATTAGATTTGAACTCAGGTCTTCCTGACTCTGGGCCCAGTGCTCTATCCATGGTACCACCTAGCTGCCCCATATAAATGCTACCTATTATAAAATCACTGAGGGTCTAAAACTTTGGGTACAGGTTCCTTGACACATGGAGGAACACATTACTGTGCCCTCCTAACAGAATCATAAATACCAATGGGTACAAGGCACTAAATTCACACACACACACACACACACACACACACACACACACACACACACACACCTGATAGCTTCTAATTTTAACTAGTTCCTATTACCTATTAGGTACTAAGCTCTGTTGCTTGTTTTTTTTTAATAGCTGCTAAGGTACTGTAAGTGCCCTCTAAATGTGTCTCCCTAAGCTAATGCCCAGTCACCCCACCCTAATTATGGCTTTTTCTCCTAGATACCATGAGAAGAATTAGTCAAAGAACTGCTGAAACATTTTAAATTATATGAACAAAAGGCTATGTGCAGTACAGCATTATGTGAACTCCAATCCAATAAGAACTGGATGATTCAATTCCATTAAGCTGTATTAAGTATTAAATTAAATATAAAATATTAAATTAAAGTATAGTGTATTAAATCAATTCCATTAAAATGCCTTTGGAATGCGTGATACAGAAAACATTTCATGATAGGAAAAAAGCATCATGGAGTTTTTTACATCCTTGTTTCATGTAAACCAATTAGTGCTAAAAAGGGTGCCAATAAATTGGAGAATGGCCAAACAAATTACAGTACATAATGGAATGTTCTTGTTCCATAAGAAATAGTGAAAGACACAATTTCAGAGAAACTAGGAAAGAATTATATGAACTGATGCAGAATAAAGTAAGCAGGACCAGGAGAACAATTTATACCATAACAACAGCATTATAAAGAACAACTTTAAAAAACTTAAGAATTATGATCAATGTAGTGACCAACCAAAATTCCATAGGATCAATGATGAAACATACTACCCACCTCCTAAAAGAGAGATGATTAACTAAAATTGTTTTAATGTTGCATGGCCAATGTGGGAATTTGTTTTTGCTTAACTATTCACATTTGTTATGAAAGTTTTGTTTATCTTCTATTTTCAATGGGTGGGGGAGGTTGAGAGGGAAAAATAAATCCTTGCTAATTAAAGAAATCAAACTTCAGAAGAAAAAATCCATTAGTGTTTTAGATCTGGAAAGTGCTCTACAGATATTCAGTTAAATTTGGTGATGTAGTACAATCCCATCTGTGGCCCATCAGGCTCAGTATAAAGCCTTTGACACCAGAGGGCACCCTTGCCAAAATCTTATCATTTATTTCATTTAATCCGACCACCTTTCCATCAGCTCTAGAGCCTGGGGAAAATGCCATTTCAAAGGAGTATTTACTGAATAGCTCTGGAAATTCAAATCATAGACTCCATTATTCTAATGCATATTGATGTGCTCCATTTTGCTATGTGTGGTTCAGAAGCTGAGCATGAGGGACTAGCCAAAAGGGGAGGGGGGAAAAGCCTCCAGGTGTGGTGGACTTCCATCAACATTTCAAAACTATAAGATATAAAGTATTTGGATCCTCACGTCTGCAAATCAAATGCCCCTGAAAAGTATTTCCTGACATTTCTAGAATGTTTATCACATTCTAATATGCTACTAACTGAGAACATTGACTTGTGTTACTTAGAGGCAGGTAGGCAGGCTCCAGCTAGTTAACAACTTGTATATTGATAACTAGAATTCTCATTTATACAGTATGGCACTTTAGGATTTAGAAAGTATTTTCCTTGCACAACTCTGTGAAATATTACATGTGCACTTTGTTCAGTTCTTCAAGAATTCAATGCAATCCAATTAAACGAAATAAGGACCTACTATGTATGAGCGTCAAGTCCATTGGTGTCCTTATGATGGTAAGAGAATGCAAAGGAGCCACACATCTTCTGTCCCTATCCAGAAGGGAGGGAGAACTCCACCCCCCATGACAAACATGGTAATGTGTGGATAAAAGTAGAATAGGCAGATATGGATGAGCTGAGATCTGATTCATTGGAAGGAACACACATTAATCCAATCACAGACTCATTTGCATACCAATCAATAGTAATAATTAAGTACCTATTATGTTTAAGAACTAAATTAAGGATTGTTGTTCAGTCCTTTCAGTCATGTCTGACTCTTTGTGACCCCATTTGGGGTTTTCTTGGCAAAGATATTAGAGTAGTTTGTCATTTCCTTCTCCAGCTCACTTCACAGGTGAGGGAACTGAGACAAACAGGGTTAAGTGACTTGCCCAGGGTCACACAGCTAGTAAGTGTCTGAGGCTGGATTTAAACTCAACTCTTCCTTGACTCCAGGGCATGTGCTCTATCCACTTCATCACCTAGATATTGGGGAAACAAATCCAAAAACAATACAGCCTCTGTCCCCCTCCCCCCCATGGGGCTTGCTTATATCCAATTAAAGTATGGTTTTTGATTATGTGCAAGCCACTGTGCTCGGTGCCAGGGATAAAAGGAAAAGATCCCTTCAAGGACCTTATACTCCACTAGGAGATACAGCATGCACAAAGATAAATATATACAAGGAAGGGCAGAACAAATTAACAGAACACCAAATAAACATTATAAATTAGCCAATCTCAGAAAAGGGATTTGAATTATCAATAAAGGAACTATCAAAGTAAAAAATTCCTGGTCCAGATGGATTTGCAGGAGAATGACAGCAAACTTCTCAAAAAAAAAAAACAACTAATACCTATACTATGCAAATTATTCTCAAAAGTTGAAAAAGAAAGCACTCTCCCAAATTTCTTTTATGAAATGAATATATGCTCCCAGTCATAAATGATAACAGAAATGCACATCAACACAACCCTGAGGTTCTCCTTAAGTCCAGCAAATTGGAAAAGATTGAAAAAAATGAACAGAAATGTTGGGGGAGTTGTGGAAAGACAGCATAATAGCACATTATTTGCAGAGTTGTGAATTTGGTATAACCAATCTGGAAAGCAATCAGGAATTTTGCAAACAAAGTGACCTTTTAACCTAGAGATTCAAATGTTTAAGTATATGCTCCAAGAAGGCTAATGATAAAAAAAAAGTCACAAAATATTTATAGTAGCACTTTTTTTGTAGAGGTAAAGAACTGGGAACAAAGCAGATGATCATTTATTGGGAAATGATTAAACAAGTTGTGGTACATGAATGTAATGAAATATTACTATGCTGTTAGAAACAACAAACATGATGAATACAGAGAAGTATAGAAAGGTTTATATGAACTGATGCAAAGTAAAGTAAAGAGAGACAGGAAAATGAGACTCATAATTACTATCAAAAATTCGAAAGGAAAGAACAATAATGCAATCAAAATTGAATGATTCAGAGTTATAATGGTCAAGTTTGTCTCTAAAGAAGAGCCATGAAAATACACTTCTCCCTGCTTCTTTACTGAAATGGGGATGGAAGAAGTATGTGGGATACTGCATATCATAGCAGACTTTCTTGATATATTGTTTAGTTTTCCGGACCTTCTTTTTCTTCCCTTCTACAACCTTAATCATAAGGGAGGCTCTCTGAGTGGGGGTGAAGGGAGGAAAATCATGGGGAAATACAGGTAATATAAAAAAGATATCTATGCAAATGAATTTTTTAAAAAAACAACTGGGGGAATCTCAAAAAGACTTATCTTTAGGAAGTGAGACCTGAGCTGATTCTTGAAGGATGTCAAAGATTCTAAAAATGAGAGGCAAGGAAGATGTTCGTTTCAGGTAAAAAAAAAAACAGCCTATGTAAGGCACAGAGATAGAAGATGGCATGTCAAATTTTGGAAACTGCTGTGTGGCATTTTGACAGGAAAATAAGGGAGAGCGATACGAAATAACTAGAACACTAGACAGGAACCAGACTGTGGCTCACCTGAGGCATTTATATGTTATGCTATCTACAATAGAGAGCTAATGAAGATTTTTAAGCAAAAGAGTTATATGGTCAGACTAATGTTTTAGAAATATTATTTTGGCAACTGTGTGGTTGGTAGGTTAGAAGGGAGACATTGGACACAGGGAGACCAATGAGGCTATTATGGTAGTCTAAGCAAGTGACCAAACTGGGTGGTAGCTGTATGGGTATTGAGAAAACACTAGATGTAAGAAATTCTGAGGAGGTAGGATAAGATGACAACTGACTGGATGTAGATGGTTGAAGCAAAGAAGGAAGAGTCAAGAATGGTCCTAAGGGTTTGACCCTGGAAGACTATGAGGAGAGTGGTATCCTCAACTGAAATAAGAAGCTTTGGATGATTTCAGGGGAAAGATAATGAATTATGTTTTAGACACATTGCATTTAAGATGCCTAAGGAACATATGGGTAGAAATGTCCTAACAGACAACAGTAAATGAAGGACCAGAGTTCAAGAAAGATTAGGGCTGACAACTTTAATCAGTCTTGGGAGACTCCCATGAACCCATGGGAGATGGAACCACTGAGGGGGAGTACAGAGAGAAAATACGTGCATGCAGAACTTAGGAATTCCTATGATGAGAGTACAGGAGGTGGATGATAATCCAGTGAAGGAGACTGAGAATGAAATGTGAGATTTCAAGGAGTCTTCCCTCCACTGACTGAGATCCAACTCCTCTAAGACCTTCACAGATAGTTTTTATGAGTTTCTGCCACTGAAAATTTCCATCACCTTGTGGCCAATCTGGACAAGCCTCTCCAAGCTTAGGGAGACTGATCTTCAGACAGTCAATATATAGTTAATTATTTGGGCCTCCAATCAAACCCATTACAGCTTGGTAAGATAATAAGTATAACCTGGAGTTCAAACCTGGAGCACTTGAATAAGACTTTCCCTATTCTTGGAGAGAATGATGACTCGCTGTTGTGTACCTTTCTGAGAAATGGAGCTGGTATGAGAGCTTCAAAAAGGGAAAACCTTCTTTTCTACTTCAGGAAATGATACATGTGGTTCCAGACTCTCTTCAAGGACTCAAAGAGAAAGAGAACAGACTTTGGAAGGCAGACACCAAGGGAAATCCAGATCTTTAAAATATCCCTGATTTACAACTAGAGACTTCCAGGAATTTCTCCTTGGGTGACATCAGTGATTCTCTTTGGATTGAACAGAGATATCTTAGTAGAACAGCTCATTTATTCTAGGTATTGTCTGGTTCCAATCTGTATAATTTCTCTGATTTCTGGTTGCTATCTCCTTGGATAAATGGATTTACTTGCTACTCATTATTTTTTATGATCTTTTGTGTAACTAGCATTTAGTGGTAAGGGATCAAGACTTCAATGTAAAATTGCAGAAATCTTTCCTCTTTAAAGGATAGTGACCAGAAAAATGGCTCAAACCTGAGAAAAAAATTATTCCTCCAAATTAGCAATATGGGGGGAGGGGAGATAGATCTAATTATAGGTGTGTAAATGTGTTTTATATATGTGTGTATGTAGGTATGTATAATTTATATGTGTTTGTAAATATAAAATTCTAATCTGGTACTCTCTGAGGAAAGGAGAATAGTCAGGCTCATGGCCCCCTTCTCCTGCTCTCCTTTAGGTAAAAATCAATCTCCCTTGGAGAAGTGTGGGCAAGATTTCCAAGATATCTATCAAAACCTCTGAGTTGCATTTAGAGAAACCCATGTAGATATACATACAGCCTATATGGGCCACACACACATCCTACATGTGGATCATAGATTGAAAGCTGGAAGGCCCTCAGAGGCAGTCTAATCCAACCCCTTCATTTCACAGGTATGGAATCTGAGGGCCAAGGAAGTTAGATGACTTGCCTAAGGTCACATTAGTCAAAATATCAGAGAAAGTTAGGGTTTTTACTCAGGACCTCTGTTTCCAGAGCTAATGCATTCTGCCATACCAGCCTTGTGCATTTATGATAGAAAGAACCAGAAATCACCCTCATAAGACAATGAGGCATCAGAGTAGAACTTTAATGGAGGAGTTCAAGAATCATTATCCCTGCTTTATAAATGAGGAAACTGAGGTGCAGATAGGTTAAGCAATTTACCCAGTATCACATGATCAATAAATGTCAGAACTGGAGTTATAACAGGTTTTCTGACTCCAAGACCATCATATTTTCCATTATGTAACTCTATCTCTCTAATCTATATTAGGAATCCTTCCAAATTGGCCTTACTGGGATTTTAATTTTTTTAAATCATTCTAGATTTTTCCAGCTAAATTTTATCTGGCAAATAATTTATTTCAAAAATTGGAAATGATTCAGTGCTGCTGTTAATACATGGTCAAGTTCCAATTTCTACATCCCCATGGCCTGAATGACCTTGTGAATGGATTAAAGAGGGAAATGTGTGAAAAATCTGATTTGTTCCTCTTTATTAAGCAGGCATTTGATACTGAATCCAATAGTCTCTATGAAGGCAGACTTTTTCAGAGCACCAATGAGAACTATTTAGGACAGTTCAGTCTCTGCTACAAAACTTACAACTCAGATATTCTAAGGGAAAAAAATGAAACAGAAAACAAAGTAGACTTTTGGGACTTCTCGTTGCCCTTTCAAAGGGCTCTTGTCTTGTCTCGTCTTTGTTTCAGACTAAAAGATATAAGGAAAAGAAAGAAGCTTACAAACTGCCTCCTGGTCACTTCTCCAGACTTACAAAGACTTAGTCTGAGGCCATGTCAGACAATAAACCAAAACCAATCCAAGGAAGACAACAGTATGGTTGATCTAGCAATGTTAAGGATTGAATTATATCCCCAAATGTCTGAACAGGCAGGTTACCTCTACTCAGTCAGCAACCCATATATAAGCTATATCTGTACAAGGCTCAACTTCGCTAGAAAGAACAACCTAAGTATATACTGTATATATGTGTGTGTGTGTGTGTGTGTGTGTGTGTGTATACACATATATATATACATATATATAATATTGCTGATATGTAGATATACAGTGTATATGTATGTAAAAATCTACGTGTATGTATGTGCATATACACATTTTTACACATACACGTACATGCGCATACACACATATGTATATAAAGAGAGAAAGAAAGAAAGAGGAGAGAGAGAGAGAAAGAAAGAGAAAGATTGTTGGCCTTGGAGTCAAGAAGACCTGAGTTCAAACCCAGTTTCAGATATTTACTTATCTATGTGACTCTGGGCATGTCATTTTAACCTCTCAGCTTCATTTGCCTTATTTGTAAAATGGAGATAATAATATCACCACCCTCACAAGGCTGGCATGCGTATAAAATGATATAATATTGCATTTTTCAAACCTCAAAGTACTATATAAAAGCTAGTTATTATTGTTATTATTATTATGTAAACAAAGGAGGCACATTGATATGACCATCTCTATCTACAATGCAACATTTTAGCTGGAGAGTAATCAGGAGAAGTCATCCAGTAGGGTGATTAACCCGTAAATTATATTATATGAGAATCAGTTGGAAGAAATGGGCTTTGTAGCCTGGAGAGGAGAATACTTAATCAGAAACATGCTAACAACTATCCTCACATATTTGAAAGACTATCATAGAGAATCCAGATTACTGGTTCTGCTTTCATGGCCCCAGAGGACAGAATCAGGAGCAATGGATGGAAGTAGGAGAGAGGTTAAGTTGAAACTTATTGTAAAGAAAAACTTAATATCAATTTGCATTATCCAAAAGGCAAAATAGGCTGTAGGGGGAGGGCATGGATACTGAGGGGATTTCCCCCTCACTGGAGGTCTTGAAGAAGAGATGAGCCCCCATTAGACTATGCACTTCTTCAGAGCAGGACCCATCTTTTGCCTTTCCTTTTATCCTGTCTGCTTGGCACAGTGCCTGACACGTTGTTGTTGTTGTTGTTGTTGTTGTTGACCCCATTTGGGGTTTTCTTGGCAAAGATACTGAAGTGGTTTGCCATTGCCTTCTCCAGCTCAGGAAACTGAGGCAAACAGGGTAAAGTGACTTGCCCAGGGTCACACAACTAGTAAATGTCTGAGGCTGGATTTGAATGAATAAATACTTGTTGACTGATATATTTACTAGATGAACATCCATTGGGTTTCTTATAGATGGGGTTCTTGTTTAGATAGCAGTTGGACAGCTGACATCTAAGGTCCCTTCTAACTTTGTAGTTCCATCGTAGCTTAAATCTGCATAAAGTATCCCCATTGAAATCATGAACATTTTTTTGACTGCCTAGCCCTTATGAGACTGCACAACTGCTGAGGATGTTCACTATAGGCTTTGAAATCAGTCTGAAGTCATGGAACACTTTCAGTTCATGTAGGAAGAGAATATTGCTCAGGGTTGGTAAAATGCTTAGTGGTCTAAAACTGTCTACAATGCTATGGTAAAAAAAAAATATGTGGATGAAAGGGGGAAAAAACAAATGGAGACATTTGGCCCATGTGGTGATCATTAGAAAATGTCTTCCTGGTTTGACTGAATTATCATTTTTCATAGTATAACTCATTCTCACTTCTGAAAAAGAGTAGCTATGACCAAGACAGAGAAGGGTTTTTTTTGTTTTCATTAGGAGGCCAAGAGTTATGGCAAGGAACCTCCATCAAGCTGTAGAATATATAATTATCAGTGCACTGATTGATTCAACATTTTAAAAGCACTTATGGCATGGGAAGTACAAATAAAAATGATGGTCCCATCCCTTAAATAGCTTAAATTGTACAGGAGTGGAAAAGGCAATGATATGAAAGTGGGAGGTGATAAAGGCAAAGGGGAGGTTCAGACAAAGTACTCCAAGAATATTTGAAAAGAAAGAACACTTTCTACTTGAGGGATGAGGGAAAGTTTCACAGAGTAGGTGGCAGTAAAGATTTGCCTTGAAGGACAATATAATCCAAAAACAAAATCCTACTTGTGTTGTCTGGAAGAGTATGCAGAAAGTGAAGAAAGACTTTAGCTGATGGAAAGAGCTTTGAATTCAGATCAGAGCAGCCACATTTGATCTCAGCTTTACTAATTAATTATTGATGCTGTGAAATTTGTATATGAAATTGTTTCTTCCATTAGAACATAAACTCATTGTGAGGAGGGGTTGCTTCATTCTTTGTACTTGTATTCCCAGTGCCTTTCACATAGGTACTTAATACTCATTGGCTGATAAACTGTGTGAGTGACTTCTGCCAAGTTACGTAACTTCTCTGGGCTTCAGTTTTCTCAACTCTAAAATGAAAGAGCTGACTGACTCTAACTTCCAGCTCTCAATCCTATTAAGTTTCCCATGCCTTGTCTATGAGATCTTACTGATTTGGCAAGTGTCACATTAAATGTCACCCTGAGACACATTGCACTGTTTCAAAGGTGAAATTTTTATTAAAGTTAAAATGTTTGAAGTAAAACCAACTGTAGGATTCATCTATCCAATAGTAAGTTGGACCAGACAGGATGAGCCCCATTCTCCAACCACATGGGTGAATAAGTCCTCAGCCATGTATCTTAAGATTCTGCCCTAGGGATAAGGGAGACCCATACCCTGTAGAAAGACACGAGCTGCGATTCTTCCTTTCAAAAGGAATAAAGACAAGGAACATATTGGAAAGTAAGAGGACATCCCTCTTCCCCCTAGAAAATTCTCCACCCTCCCATGTAATACTACAGAGAGATTTCTCCTGAGATTCATTCAATCAATTCAATTAACAGATATTTATTAAGTATCTGCTGTGTACTAGGCACCATGCTGGGTATCATGATGGATGCAAGAATGTACAAGACACTATCTTTGACCTAAAAGAGCTTGCAATCTAATAAGGGAGATGGGGTATATACAGAAGAGGAGTCTGGTTCAAATGCTTCATTCAGTAGCTGCGTGACCATGAGCAATACTTTTCACTAATCCTTATATGTAAAATTGAAATGGGGCACCTAGGTGTCCAAGCAGATAAAGTGTCAGGCCTGGAATCAGGAACACTCAGCTTCCTGAGTTACATTGTACAGGAGTGGGAAAGGCAATGATATGAAAGAGGGAGGTGATAAAGGCAAAGGGGAGGTTCAGACAAAGTACTCCAAGAATATTTGAAAAGAAAGAACACTTTCTACTTGAGGGATGAGGGAAAGTTTCACAGAGTACGTGGCAGTAAAGATTTGCCTTGAAGGACAATATAATCAAAAAAAAATCCTACCTGTGTTGTCTGGAAGAGTATGCAGAAAGTGAAGAAAGACTTTAGCTGGTGGAAAGAGCTTTGAATTCAGATCAGAGCAGCCACTTACTTTAGACACTTACCAACTGTGTGTCCCTGGGCAAGTCACTTAATCCTGCTTGCCTGAGTTTCCTCATCTGTAAAATAAGCTGGAAAGGGGGGGGGGGGGTGGAGCCAAGATGATGGCATGAAAGCAGTGACTTGCTTGAGCTCTCCCCCAAACCCCTCCAAATACCCATAAAAAATGGCTCTAAACAAATTCTAAAGCAGCAGAACCCACAAAAAGACAGAGTAAAACAAATTTCCAGCACAAGACAGCTTGGATGGTTAATTGGAAAGACATATCGCACAGGGGAGAGGAGCACAGTTTGGCATGGGCGCGCAGGCCACAGTGAACCTGGAGCAGGCCTCAGAGGAATGAATCACAGGCAGCTGTGGTGGTTTCCAGACTCCTCAAACCACAAACACCAAAGACAACTTAGGAGGTCAGTGGGAAAAGTCTGTTTCTGCAGTGGTGAGAGAGGAGCTAGGTCAGAGCCAGCTCCAGAGCGCAGAGGGCAGAGCACAGAGCACTGGTGCCAGGGAGATGGCTGTGTTATGAGCTTCTGGCCCACAGACTGAGGGGGAATCAAGTGGCTGATCAGGAGGGGACTGCAGGGATCTCTTTGCTGGTGCTGAGGCAGGAATCTCTTGCTTTGCCCAGGCTTGGATCTGGGTCACGGTTCTGGGTGGCAGTCCTGGGGTGAGGAGGAGCTATGGCATGGTGGAGCTTGTAGTGGCGGTGCAGAGAAAACCCTCCTCACAAATTCCAAGAGACAAAAGACTGCTTGTGGCCAGTCACTCAAAGACCAGAGCACAGGCCAGGAAAAGAGTAAACACCTCGACCCTTATCATACCACCTTGGAAGAACTGAAAATTTACAGGTCCATACAAGTATCTCTGAAAACAGCTGTAGAAACCCCCAAGCTTGGGACAGTAAATTCTCCACATTGGAAGCAGACTCTTACCTTAACAGTTTAAAACTCATGTAGTTGGCTGGGATCATGAGCAAACCTCGCAAAAAGAGTCAGACTATATTATATTACTTTGGTGACAAAGAAGATCAAAACATACAACCAGAAGAAGACAACAAAGTCAAAGCTCCCACATCCAAAGCCTCCAAGAAAAATATGAATCCGTCCCAGGCCTTGGAAGAGCTCAAAAGGGATTTTGAGAAGCAAGTAAGAGAAGTAGAGGAAAAACTGGGAAGAGAAACGAAAGTGATGCAAAAAAATCATGAAAAACAAGTCAACAGCTTGCTAAAGGAGACACAAAAAAATACTGAAGAAAATAACACCTTAAAAAATAGCCTAACCCAAATGGGAAAAGAGGCCCAAAAAGCCAATGAGGAGAAGAATGCCCTAAAAAGCAAAATTGGCCAAATGGAAAAGGAAGTCCAAAAGATTACTGAAGAAAATACTTCCTTAAAAATTAGAATAGAGCAATTGGAAGATAGTGACTTTATGAGAAATCAAGACACAGTAGAACAAATCCAAAAGAATGAAAAATTAGAAAACAATGTGAAATATCTCATTGGAAAAACAACTGACCTGGAAAATAGATCCAGGAGAGAGAATTTAAAAATTATTGGACTATCTGAAAGCCATGATCAAAAAAAGAGCCTAGACATCATCTTTCAAGAAATTATCAAGGAAAACTGCCCTGATATTTTAGAACCAGAGGGCAAAATAGAAATTGAAAAAATCCATCGATTTCCCCCTGAAAGAGATCCCCAAAGAAAACTCCTAGGAATATTGTAGCCAAATTCCAGAGTTCCCAGGTCAAGGAAAAATATTACAAGCTGCCAGAAGAAACAATTCAAGTATGTGGAAACACAATCAGGATAACACAAGATTTAGCAGCTTCTACATTACGGGACCGGAGGGCATGGAATATAATATTCTGGAGGGCAAAGGAGATAGGATTACAACCAAGAATCACCTACCCAGCAAAACTGAGTATAATCCTTCAGGGGAAAAAATGGTCATTCAGTGAAATAAAGGACTTTCAAGCATTCTTGATGAAAAGACCAGAGCTGAATAGAATATTTGACTTTCAAATACAAGACTCAAGTGGAACATGAAGAGGTAAACAGGAAAGAGAAATCATAAGAGACTTATTAAGGCTGAACTGTTTACATTCCTGCATGGAAAGATGATATTTATAACTCATGAGACCTTTGTCAGTATTAGGGTAGTGGGAGGGGAAAAAATTATATAGATAGATAGATGATAGATAGATAGATAGATAGATAGATAGATAGATAGATAGATAGATAGATAGATAGATAGATAGATGAGGGCACAGGGTGAGTTGAAGATGAAGGGGTCATATCTGGAGAATAAAATTAAGGGGTTAGAGAGGATTATACTAGGAGAAGGAGAAAGGGAGAGGTAGAATGGGGTAAATTATCTCGCACAAAACAGACAAGAAAAGGTTCTTACAGTGGACGGGAAACAGGGGAAGGTGAGAGGAAATGAGGGAATCTTATTCTCATAGGATTTGGCTTAAGGAGGGAATAACACACACACTCAATTGGGTATGGAAATCTGTCTTACCCTACAGGAAAATAGGGGAGGAAGGGGACAAGAGAGCAGGGGGATGATAGAGAGAAGGGCAGATTGGGAAAGGGGTAATCAGAAGGAAGTACTTCTGAGGAGGGACAGGGTCAAAAGAAAGAATAGAATAGATGGGGGGCAGGATAGGATTAGGGGAAATAGAGTTCGTTTTTCACAACATGTCTACTATGGAAGTGTTTTGCATAACTGCACAAGTATGGCCTGTGTTGAGTTGCTTGCCTTTTCAATGAGAGTGGGTGGGGTGGGAGGAAGGGAGAAAATTTGGAACCTGGAGTTTTAGAAACAAATGTTTAAAAAATGTTTCCACATGCAGCTGGGAAATAAGAAATACAGGAAATGAGGTACAGAAATCTATCCTGCCCTTCAGGAAAGTGGAAGGGGAAGGGGGGGGGAGATAGAAGGGAGGGCTGACTCGGGGAAGGGGTATTCAGAATGCATGCCATCTTAGGATGGGGGAGGGCAAGATGGGGTGAAAATTTGGAATTCAAAATCTTGTGCAAGTAAATGTTGAAAACTAAAAATAAATAAATTTTTACAGAAAAAAAAATGCTTTTGGGGGGAAAAAAATAAAATAAAATAAGCTGTAAAAGGAAATGGCAAATCATTCCAGTACCTTTGCCAAGATAACCCCAAATGAGATCACAAAGAGTCAGACATGACTGAAAATTGACCGAACAACAAAAATTAAAATAATATGTTACTTAAATCCAATGGCTAAGTGCTCAGCCTGGAGTCAGAAAGACCTAAGTTCAAAGCCAGCCTCAGACACTTAGTAGCTGTATGACCCTGGGCAAGTCACTTAACCCTGTTTGCCTCATACTTACCTTACAAAGTTCTTGTGAGGAACAAAGGAGATATTAGGGAAAAAAAACTTAGCACAATCCCAGGCACATAGTAGGAACTATATAAATGCTTGTTCTACCTCCACCCCACCTCACAGGGAAGCACTTTATACATCCAAAAGCTTTATAGAAATACTAGTTATTACCATTTTACAGGAATAACTCCAGTGAAAGATGCTGAGTGGTATATAAACTACCATAAGGAATTCAGAGATGGGGAGGCTCACTCTAGATAATTCTGCTGTTGTTCAGTTGTTTCAGTCTTGTTCAGACTGTCTGTGACCCCATTTGGGGTTTTCTTGGCAAAGATACTGTAGTGGTTTGCCATTCCCTTCTCCAGCTCATTCTACAGATGAGGAAATTGTCACTTGCCCAAGGTCACACAGCTAGTAAGTGTCAGAGGTCACATTTGAACTCGGGAAGACGAGTCTTCCAAACTCCAGGCCAAGGGCTCTGTGCACCTTGGCGCCACCTAGTGCCCAGTTTAGATAATCAAGGGAAGCTTTATAGAAGTGGCAATTCAGCTTGGCCTTGAAGAATATGTAGGATTTCAACGGCAGAGACCATGGGATAATAGATTTTTAAGTTGGAAGGGAATATAAAAGCTGTCTAGTTCAATACTTTCATTTTACAGATTAGGAAATCATCTCAGAGAGAGTTAAGATCTGCCCAGTGTCACACAGAGGACAGAGCCAGAATTGAAACCCAGGTCCCCTCACTCCAGGTTCAATGTCCTTTCCCCTACCACATGATAAGGCAGCATGAAAACACAGATAATATATTCAATCTACTGAAATATATGCATTGAAAAGCAAAATCACACAAAATGTTTATTTATGTGTACATAATAAATAAATGATAAAGAAAATACAGGAAAAGGAAACATTCAGAAATTCCAAATAACTAAAGTGCTTTTAAACATAAATATAAAAAGACCAAGAATAGATCTGATCTTATAATAACTGCTTTACAGATATTGAAGAATTTTAAAATATTTCCTATGCCATTTCACAAAATATTCTACTTTCAGGAGAAAAGGGAGATGGAGAATATGGCTGTATTTATACAACTTGGAATTGTCTAAATTCTGTTATGTCAAATCCCATTCAAAAGTTTACAAAATTATTGCATATCAGCCAGGAAATAAAAATGTGGTCCAAAGCCACATTCATAGTGAAATGAGGAGAATATCCTGTAGTCTATAAGGCTATGTTGATTTTGTCTCCGTTTAAAGACCTATACTCCTTTAAAGATTCAGAATGGCTATTTTGGACCAAATCTCCTGGCATACAATGTGTTCGACTGAGTTAAGTGCCCGCTATCAATAAGATGCCTGAGAAACTCTATACCATTTCCTGTTACCAGTTCTCTGAAGATCAAGCAAAATCTTCCTCCATTTTAATCAACTCAAGTGCTTTTACTGAATGAACTCTTTCTATTCTAAAAGTAATTGGAAGTTTTTCTAAATTACTAATTTGTCCTTAGCAGCTTTGAAGCTTAGAAAGAAAGTTTTATTGACCTATCTGATCCTGACTCCATAAATAGAAACAAGTCAATATACTTCATCTTGGGTGATTTTTAACATGTGAAAAATTCTAATGCTAGATATGTAATGTCCACAAGTGCCTTGGGAAGGCCCACTGGAAGTTATTTTCCTTCTGAGACGCCCTCATTCCTCATTCCCATTGTTCATTGCCTTTCTTGTTAGTGCGATGGTCTTTACTAACATGATCCCAGGATCCAAGGCCTTCAGTGTGCTTTCTTTTTCTCCTGCTTTGCTGTCCTGGAGAGATCAATAGCAATGTCTTCTGAGCTGTCCATGAGGTTGACTTTTTCAGAGCTCAGCTGGGGCTCTCCGCACTTTGATTTCATATCTTCCTCTGGGTGTTCATAACTCCAGTTTTCTGATAACTTTTCTTCACCTCCTGATTTCCTTGTCACATCCATGGATTTTTTGTGCATCCCTTAGAAAAAGAGTAGAGTCTTACAGCTAGAAGGAAACTTAGAAATTTTCCAGTCTAAACAGATCGTTTTAGAGGAAGAAACTGGGGCCCAAATATTTTTAAAAGTCATCAGTGTTATCATTTACATCAACATCTTCATAAAATGAACTAAAATGATCCTACTCAATAAGGTAGGGACAGGCCTTATCAGGGCTGGCTTAGAAGTAGATGATCACCCATCCAGCATAATTTAAGGGGCTTTAGGATGGCTTTTCTGACCCTAAAAACTACTTACTTCAAAATCTGAAATTCTACCACTAGAGATTCATTCCCATGTACTCTTTAATTTCCCAGTTTCTTGATTCAACACCTTTATTTAATTTCCCTGTCCCCAGGCCTTTCATCTTTGGTAAGATGTTAGCTGAAAAATGTTTGATAAAGCAAAAAAGGTTAGCCTTCCCAGGGGGTCCTTTGCATTTCAATGAGGGATTTCTAAGGTTCAAAAAACTATGAAAATTCAGAATCATGAGATATTTAAAGACTGAAACAAATCTGAGAGATCATATAATCCAACCCCCTCTTTTTTTTTTAGATGAAGAAACCTAGATCAGAAAGGTGACTTTTTCTAAAGTCACAAAGGTAGATGGCTGTTGATACGGGGCTAGACAGTGAGCCTCCTGACCATATAATAGGCTATTTTAAGTCATTCATAAAACATATTAATTTATAATTTTATTTGAGTTTTATATACTTATTAAATTTCCTATTACATAGATGTATTTTACCAAACATACATAATGAGAAAATCTGGATTTTCCCAAAAGAGATGATTATTCACTTTATACAAAGTGCTTTACCACAGAACTCCTTTAAATAGTAAGCTTCTTTAGTGCACTTAAAATGATAAGGTTTTATAAATTCAATTTACCTACATCTGTCATATAAAGTACATAGCTCTTTTAAGTCTGAAAAAATAAATTATTAAGTTTACCACACAAATTAACATCAAGAATGTGTCTATATAATTAAAGAAATTAAAATGATTCAAGGCCAAGAAATCCTTACAATTAAACAATTTTAAATGCAGAAGAGCCATATTGCATTACCTTAGGTAAATTACTCTACTTCTTTGGGCTGTTTCTTTATCTATAAAATGAGTGGGTTGGACTAAGTATTCTCTAAACTGGCTTCTTTTTTTAAGCTAGGTCTTTTCCAGGTGCCAGTTTGTCAGAGGCAACACCCATTCAATAATTAAAGGCTAGGTAAGAATGGAGGCCAAAGATGGCCTCATTTACCTTCACAAAAGAATCAGTCTGGGAAAGAAGACCCTCAGCTGGACTCTAATGACTCCGGAGGAGAGAATGAGGCTGATGACTTTGCATAGCCCTGCCTCACTCAAATCCAGTTCACTTGCAAGTCAAGACATCACCCTCCTGATGTCATTGGTCCTCTTTGAGAAGGACAAACAACAACAATGACAAAAATGACTCCTAGTTCTAAAATTTTAGGATTATTTCACAAGATACTTTGATTAAATTCAGTGGATTGTTCCTTAACGCTTCACTATCAATCCAGCTATCATGTTATAAATGCATACAATTTGCAGGGCAATTGTTAAACATACACATTATTTTTCTTTTATAAATCCTACCTAACATTCTTTTAGCAATATCAGCTATTCAATATGTACCAAATTCTTTCTTACCGAGTAACCATGGAGCACAGGAGCCCACCAACCCACTCTTGGCAGAGTTGATGATTGATTCAGGGAGTGGTATGGAATGTCTCACCATGGCACCATAGAGACCATACTCTGCCATGACACTGCTCCTGCCCCAACATTTTTCTCTCTTCCTCCACTTGGCTCTTCTATTTTGAAACCAAACCTAGTTTGGTATTAGAAAGGAACAAATAAAGAATTCCAGGAAGGAGACAAAGGAGGGGAAAAACACATGAAGATGAATGAAAAGCTATTTTATCTGGAGATGGAGTGCTTCTTGAAATGAAGTAAAATAACCCCAGCTTACTTAAAGTGGATTAAATAACTAAGGAATTTTTCAGAACAGATATCCAAAATAACAATTCTGTCGGAGAAGTAATTGCCAATTAAAGTGGTGGACAGTTTCACTGGAATTTGTGTATATCCTCAGCAAAAAAAAAAAGGGGGGGTTGGAAAAGGGTTGATAATATAAAATATATTTTTCCAATATGTTAACATTTTTAAAGAATAATTCATGATTTTCCAGTTTTATTTAACTTTGGTTTTGTTGTTCTTATTGGTTTGGAAGACTTTCTTGGGAAAAGGAACATAAAAATCTCACATATAATTTGACTGCTGCTAATGCTGCACATTGAAAATTTTTCTTCTTTTTTTTTTAAAAATCTAATTGAGGATTCCAAAGGAGCATCTCACTGGTCTGGGCATTCTGTCAATCAGATAAAGGCACCCTTAACTGGGTTCAAACTTGAAGAACTACAATAGTAAAGACTCCAGGATGTCATTTATAAAGGAAAAAGAGATCAGTATCTGACATTAAACTATACCTGTGTGGTTGTATCTATCTTTAGAACATATTAAAAAGTGGAAATGAGTTATATTTGTGTGGGTATTTAAGGACACATCTCTGTATTTTAATCTGAGAAAGGGGAACATAAACTCAAATACCTGTATTCTATCTTCTGGAAGCTCAGTTTTTAGAGCTAACATTTCCCTGGCATACACATCTGGATAATGTGCCTCATTGAAAGCCTTTTCCAATTCTTCCAGTTGGTGAGCAGTGAAAACTGTCCTGCAGGAAACATGCATATGGGAATGTAGGTGTGGGAGAAAACTTAGCTTTTCTACCTATGTAGTGTTCTTTCCTCCTTCACCCCTTCCATATTCCCCTCCATTAAAAAGCAAGTAAATCATCTACCAGTCCTTCTCTACTCCCACTGAAGTCTTTTCTTGCACTAGACAAGATTTCTTGAAAATTCTAGAGATTTAATTCTTAGGTTCTCTTCAATGAGTTTCATTCTATTATTCCAGAGATCTTGAGTAAGATAATGGAGAAAAAAGAACCATCCCCTCAAAACTTGGTCTCAAAATACTGTAAAAAGATTGTCCATGTCTTCTGAAGTAGATCATTATCATTCCTATCATCCTCCCAAGAACTGTTTTGATTCTTTTCAAAATAATGTCTTTGTCTTCTCCACTGTAAACTGTTGAAATATTTACTCCCATCCCAGGCCCTGGCTATGTCTATGAGGAATTACAATAGTGAGAACTCCAAAACGCCATTTATAAAGGAAAGAGAACATTAAACAATACCTATGCCGCCGCTTTTTCCTCTTAATATGTGATGTGGGTGTCTTCAGTTCATTTTTGTCTTCAGACAGACTGTCTTCATCTATTAACATTTGGAGAAAATAAAAATATATGCTTTAAATTTGAAATTATTGTTCAGATTGTTCTGTATACATTTTGATTGTGTATATTGAGGTTATTAGCTAGGCAAAAGAACTGGGCAACTGTAATACATCACTTACATGCAACTATCCACATGCTTATATAGCTTTATGTAGTATAGAGACATAGAGATCTATTTCTAGATATCTCAAAGGAGGCCCCAGTTTCCAGGTATTCCTCCCAAAGAAAGTAGAGTCTTGGGCTAATTTGGTTGTCCTGGATAATTCTAAAGCAAAGAAAATTGAGCCTGTTCTATCAGAAACCATAACTAGGGTTGGTCCTGACTGAGCTCAGGGCAAGAATATGGAGGGAATCATTTCCTCCTGAAACCTCAGTTCCCCACACCTCACACCTGGTATTGATCCACCAACCAGTAATGAATGGCAGCACCCTGATCCATTTAGTGGCCCCACCCCCAGAGTCCCCATCAGTGGCTCTGCTCTTCTTGCCCTTGACTTTCTCTTTCCAGCTCTCATCTGTGTGCAAGTATGTCTCTCTGGGTATGGATTGCCCACAATCCTGGAATAACAGTACTGCTTGTTGGAAAAAAAAATTTTTGTAGTATTACACCCAAGGGCATGATTTAATAATAACAATAATAACTAGTGTTTATATAATTTTTTAAGGTTTGCAAAGGACTTTATAAATATTATCTCATTTGAGATAACCTTATTATCACATTTGAAAACCCAAATGAGTAGGTGCTATTATTGTTCCCATTTTGCAGATTTAAAGAAAAAAATTAGTCAGACAACAGTTAGGTGACTTGCCCAGAGTCACACAGCAAGTGTTTGAGGCTAAATTTGAACTTAAATCTTCAGCATTATCCACTGTGTCATCTAGCCACCTGACCATCTTTTTGTCTGGCTATCATCTTGAAGATAAGCAAGAGAAGAAAGCAAAGGCAGCCAGACAGTATGACATAGTGGAAAGAACATTAGATTTGGATTCAGAAGACCTAGTATATAGTATAGTGGAAAGAACATGAGATTCAGTCACAGAATTTCAGTATCTCAGAGGTGGAAGGGACCTCAGAGGCTATTGAGACCAATGTGTACTTGAGGAAGAACCCTTCTACATTACACCCAAGTGGCTTTGCTTCATCAAGACAATCAGAGAACCTGGGCTCAAATCCTTATTTGGCTCCTTACTACCTGTGTGCAAGTGATTTTCCCTCTCTAGCATTTAATTTCCTCAACTATAAAGTGAAAGATCTAGGCTAGATATTCCCTTCTAGCCCTAGATCCAATAAAGAAACAGCTTCCTCATTCCCACCCTTACCCATCAAGGCAGGAACAGGCCTCTACTCTTTTCTAAGTGAGAAAACAGTTAAGGTTACTGAAATATCTGACATCTTATCAGACCTTGCTTATAGAAAGATCTACTAAGGCAGCATTCCGCTGTGTATCTTTCCTGGGAAGATTATGAAGCCCTGTAAATGGAACTTTTTAGACTCTCCTAAAAGCACTAGTAGAATAGTGAATGTTAAGGATTGACAGGAGGCCAAGCACAGCAAGGGACGAAACAGATGTATGAGCAAAAGGCACCAAAGGAAAAAAGGTAAGCCAGAGTAAATAAAGACAAAATCCTATCGTGCTTATTGTTGTTATTTTTTTTTAATATCCCTTAGAATGCAGGAATTCATCAATGTAAAAACTCCCTCCACTAATACAAATCAGCAACTGTCTATGTACAGAGAGCTGCCTTAGGCATGGAGAGGTTACATGATTGACTTGTAACCCACATTCAAGTAGCTAATAATATGTGCCTGGGGTAGAATTTGAACTTGGGTCTTCATGATTACAAAGCTTTCCTAGAACAGAAGAATTAACTCAAAAGATGAAGAAATTAGGTATGGAAGAACTGTCACATGTAAGGGAAAGAAGCAACCCTGAATGAAACCAGGGATTTGTCAGGAATGCCAGTGTAATTGAACAAGTTACTGTATTACTAGCTTGTATTAATAGCAATAGTACAAGGAATACCAGAGCTGCTTCCTTTTCCTGGCTCTGAAATGTCAGGACTTTCAGAGGAGAAAGTGGTTGTGAACAGAGGACTGCCAAAGAGGGGAGAGGGAGATCTCCTGACCCTAATAGTCCCAAGGAGCCCAGCCCACAAGCCCACTCACTTCCTTAACCCTGACTAACATCAATTTCTCCAGGTCTCATGACCGTACTTGGGGTACACCCAGCCTTGCTTAGAAAAAAGCATCAAAGCTCCGTGCTGGCCTAGCTTGAGAATTTCTGGATGGGGAGACTGAAGCTAAAATGAGAAACAGCTAAAATGTGCATTTCTCTGCTGGATCTTGACCTCAGACTCCTAGGGGAGCAGAGAAGGGAAGTTCAAAAATACATTTTCGCCTAGGGAAGGGGCTCCAGCCCCAGAAGGGGAAACAAGTTAGACTCTAGGCAGGGGTTAGAGAAAAGAATGTATGAGGCAAGATCATGGGCACAACTTGAGGGAGAACAGCAGAGCCTAAGGAGGGAGAGAGATGAGGTTGCAGAATTTAAATAGCCCTAAAGCGGGTCTCTTTGGTTCAGATTTTCGAGAGATATTAAATGATCCAAGCTTCTGTTTCAAATGAAAAAAACGAGGTTAAGTGACATGCCCAAGGTCACACAAAGAGTAGAGTCAAGATTTGCACTCAGGTCCTGTGAATACAAATCCAGAGTTCCTGCCACTGCAACAACACAGCTCCTGAATAGAACTGGTCATTTTCCTTCTCCTCCTACCCTTTCCTTGGATCTGGAGAGAGAAGAGAAACAGAAATTTGCCAAAAACTGAAACTAGGGAAGATGCATCTTTCCTCTCAAAGGGAAAAAAGTGAAGTGGGTGAGGGGTAATAGTAAAAGCTGTTGTGGGAAAGGGTTGGTTTTTTTTTTAACCCGTTAGGCCCTAGGCTGGGAGGAGAAGTCTAGAGAGAATGAATGGTCTAGGGGAAGGCATGCACAAGTTACCCGAAACGCTTTCCTTGGGCTTCTCAGAGCCCAGCAGGTATCGCTGGTGATGCTCGTGATGCTGGTGATGGGGGTCCGGTCCCCGGGGCTGCAGGAAGGGGATGTCAGTGAGCAGCAGACAGGGGGTCCCACCAGCCGGGGGCTGCTGCGCTGCGAAGCCACAGAAGAAGCCCAACCCTAAGGGCAAGGAGCCCCCGGGAAGAGAGGTCCCCCCGACTCCAGCTCCAGCCCCAGGACCTGGCCCCAGCCCAGCCCCAGAGGGGACCTGGCATCCCGAGCCAGCCCCGGGGCCACTGGGAGGCTGCAACTCTGCCTCCAAGCCCAGCAAGTCATTGATGGCAAAGCCTTTGGATCGTAAACTGAGAGAAGCCTTCTCATGTCCTGGGCCAATGGGCACCAACGCCTTGCCCTTGGTTTTCCCATCTGAGCTCGCATCTCTGCCGGTCATGGCTTCTCCCTTCCCTCTGGAGCTTGTCTGTTTGGGGTAGCTTCTGCAGGATCCCGAATACAGATGGAAGAAAAGCGAAGTCTGTCCAGAGCTTTTTATCTGGGTCCTGGGGCCAGAGAAGCAGGGCAGTGGGTGGGGAAGGCGCTTGGCCTCCAATCAGCTCGGGGAAGGGTCCTGTCGCCTTACGGGCGTCCCGTGCTTTCAATTCCAGAAGATTAATTACTCCCAATTTCCCTACAATCTGATAATGCACCTTCCTTCCCTAGCTCAACTCCCAGCTGCTTCCCCTCAGCTCCCAGCTACTACCTCCCCTTCGGAAGTCCCATCCCCCTTTCCCAGGGTCACTTTTTCCTTACTTTCCTCCTCCTTTCCTTTAGTCGTCTCCCAGCCCAGCTGTCATCTCCTTTCTGGTCACTTCAGTCCGTCCTGACCAAGTCCGCCCCACCTCCTACAAACACTTCAGGCATAGGGGTGGGGGTGGAGTTTCAGTTAATTTTACCTCTTGGAAAGAGTAAACCTCCTTAGCTCTACAAGCAGTTTAATATCCACCCCCTCCTCTCCCTGGGACCCACACACCTTCCTGTCTCTTCTAAGCCCTCACTCTCAATCCCCTCAGGTTTAGAGGGCCTCAGTGCCAAGACTTTGGTCAGGCTATTCTGATCAGTAACTGTTAAAGTCAGATTTACGAGGCTCACTAGCTCTCTCTCCACCCCCCCCAAAAATCCCCCCAAAATATCCCTAGCTGTTTCCGCCAAGATGTTCATCTCTCTGTCTCCCCAAGGGGAAGGAGGTGTGCGTGGGTTTCTCTCAGCTTTCTCGCTCCCGAAGCGAAGCTGAGGCTTGCTGGTTTGCACAACTCTCCCCCTGTCCCCAAGGCTGAGATTGTCTTACTTCAATTATTTGGGTCCTTCGCAGTCAATCCTTCTCCAGACCCTAGAAGTTAACGAAAGGGGAAGCAGGGTACGGTGGAGTTAAAATGACGGATGGGGAGCTTGTGAAATCCCCACATCCTAGCTCCTACATCCTCAGGCTGTCTGGGGTGAAGCCCAACATCTTTCTCGTCTTGTTTCTTTTTCGAGAGGGGTGCACGCCATTAGTGCCTTTCGAAAAGCCCCATGGATAGAGGATTTTGGAGAGAGAAAAATTCGAAAACCTCAAATTTCTTTTAAAATTGCTACACGTTGTTATCTACCCACGTGCCAGTTCATAGCAAAACATGATTTTCAAATAAGCCTAATCATTCTGTCTTCCAGTATTTGCAATAGCCTAACTGGTCTTGGCAAATCTCTCCCCACTCTAATACAACCTCTGCACACAACTGCCAAAATGTTGTCCTAAAGCTTAGTTCTGACCATGTCATCACCCCTTTACTCAATGAACTTTAGTGGCTCCTTATTACCTTTTGACTGGAATAAAAACAAACTCCTATTGAGAATTTAGACCTCTTTACAACGTGTCTTCAAACCTTCCCAGTCTTAACATTCCTCTTCTCCTCTCCTCAACCATAAAGCGCTCTCGCTCTCGCTCTTTCGCGCTCTCTCTCTCTCTCTCTCTCTCTCTCTCTCTCTCTCTCTCTCTCTCTCTCTCTCTCTCTTCCCCCCTTTGCCTCCCTCCCATAGCTCTATTTTGTATCTCTTTTCCAAAGCCTAGAAGCCTGCCCTCCAAAGAACTGAACAGAATACAATGAAATGGAATTGTATCTAAGAAAATGTGGACAAGTTCATTTCTTCTGCTGACTTCTTAGCTTTCATTTCACCGACACCTTACCTACTCTCCCTCCACCCCATCCCATCTCACTAATAGGAGGCACCTAGTAGTTGCCCCCACCCTCAGCTCTGCAACCAAAGAAGAGAGGAGTGTGTTGTGTAACCTTATCCTTGCCCAAAAGAGACTCCAGTCGGATTCAGTCCATCAGATCCCAGCTCTTGCACCTGGATTGAAATTTCCTGCTTCATCTGTTTATGCAAACGATTTACAAACAGCTTACATAGACTACTTTAAAGTAGATCTCTCTTTCCGCCCACCTCCTCCCCCCCTTTTTTGGTACTTTTCTGCTAAACATGCAGATTAAACAAGGGCCTTCTGATAAAGATAATTACAAGAGAACTACGTATTAACTTTACATTATTAAAGAAAGACCCAAATCTCCCTTTGCAAGCTGTTCCTGGGATTAGAAAAACAATAACTTTCATTTGGGATAATTGTAATTTGAATTGCTTGGGTTTAGGGTTGGCTTTTGACGATTACGTTTGGCCTAAAAGGGAGGCAGGAATTTCTTTTGAGAAGCTTTACTTTGCAGTGTTCAGGTGCAGAGATGCAGTCAGATCCCTGCCATCAGCTCTTGGAGGAATGTCAGGAACCTAATTATTTGATTTTTCCCACTCAAATTTTGGGTCACTTTCGGCAGCGGATAAACTATGACCAAATTATTATTTAAAACCACGACTCTTCAGATGAGCGATGTGACAGAGCGCTTCAGTTTAAGCAGGCGGGCGTGCATGCTCCCGCGGCAGTTCTGGGTGAATGGTAAACCTTATCAGGTTTAGGAACTATCAGATATGGACTTCGAGAAATGTCCCAGAAATACTACCTGCGGAAACAGAACCCACTGCCCGGGGAACGTAGGCTGGGGTATCTCAAGACTCGTAGGTGGAGACACAAATGATTGGTTTTCCCTCCTTCAGGGCATCTAAATCATAAAAGAAAAGTCAGAGGCTGCAGATGTCCGGAGGTGTAGGTCCCTTTCCTGGGACCTGGAGTCGAGTCACTAACCAATTCGTTGGTGACTTTAAGCTAGCCACGTCCCTTCCCTGAGCTTAGGTTTCCCCAGCCCAAAATGAGGACGATGGATTAGGTGCTTTCTGTGGTCCCTTCGAGTTCTCATTGTCTATGCTTTTGTTTTACGTCGGTTATCGCAGATGCAGCTCATCCCGGCAGCACTCCCTGAGGGAAGGAGGAGGGAAGGAGGGAGACAGACTCAGAGAAAGGGACCCAGACACCGAGAGAGAATGAATGAGAATTTTGTATTCATACTATTTTTTCCTATCTTTTCCCACCCACGTCCCCCACCCCTAAAGAGGCTTCTCCCAGTGGGCGCCCTGATAGCCAGGCAGAGAAAGCAGACCACATTCACTTTTCAAGTTGCGCAGGAGTCCAGTCCAAGTGAGAGGACCGCCCGATGAGACTTTCACTGTTAAACTAAGAGCAAATCTCTCACAGAAATTGGAAGTGCTAATCCGGCCACCAACTCCCAACAAATTTCCCGTCCGGCCCGATGTTAGTGGCTAAAACCCTAATTTTTTGACATCGCCCAGAATCAGCTTAATTTTAGCAGTTTACGCGGAGGCTCAGCTGCCGCCAGGGATGATGAAGCTTTTAACTATGCATATGGTGGAATCATTTGGGAAGTTTGGGATAAAGCGTTTATAATTGCTCGTAATCAGTTTAGGGAAACATAAAAGCCGAAAACGGGGAGAAAGCCTGCTACAGGGGAATAGGAATAAGAGTTTAAATCCCCACGTATTCTAAATAGTTGCCTGGGCTACTTCCTGGCCACGTGCGCGGATTGGGAGTCCACGCTAGGCACCCGGAGCAGAGGTAGACTGAGGGTGGGGGTTAGGCGACGTTTTTATTTTTGGTCCCAGTTCCACACATACCCGTCGCCTTCCCCAGAAACTAGGATCACTCCTTCGACCAAAGCACAACACTCATCTCCACACCCCAAGAGTGCCTGTGCACTTTTTATTTGATTTTGTTTAATTTTATTTTGGAATAAATCTGTTAAGGGATATCTTGATCTATGCTCATCAGATAGGATTATCTGGGATTAAACTAATCAGTAAATGTTTCTCTGCTCATTATTTTCCAGGGAAGATTTTCAACCCCATTCTCCAACGCCAACGATTATTAATCCCCTAAAGAATATGGCATTTTAAAAATCACTTTTCGCTCTAATTTCTTAGTCCAGCCCCCCACCACCACCACCACCAGCACCACCACACCTTCTGGGCCCATCGGGGGCTAAATGTACTGCACTATCTAGGCCTCCAATCATATACAGAATCACAGTCTACTTAACCCATGGGGGAACAAAATTCTATTCATCAGTAGATGATCATCGGGCTTTCAGGGCCTGAAGACTTGCCAGTGAAGGAGTGAGTATCTACTACTTTCCAAGGCACCTCAGTCTACTTGAGGAGAGTTTTAATGGTTAAGAATTTTTCCTTCCATCAAACCGGAATTTTCCTCTCTACAAATTCTACTCACTGCTCCTGCTTCTGCCCAAGGGGCCAAATAGAACAAATCTAATGTCTTTCAAGTGACAGTGGGTCAGATAAACTTAACTATTGTCCCTCCAAATCTTTCTGTTTCTGAGGCAATGATTTTTTTTAATAAAGGTATAACTAAGGAATCCCAAAGACAGAAACTTTCATGGGCATGTGGGTGAAGATACATGTGGGTATGTGGGGGAGGGGGAAATGGATGGGGAGAAGTCAGTGGGAGGACTAGGAGAAGGAGAAGAGAAATTCTAGTACCTACCAACAAGGCCCTGAAATTTCCCAGCATTATGTTACATTGGTTACATCATTAGGTTCAATTTCCAGGCACCACCACCAGGATTGTCCAGTAGAAATTCTCTCAATTTCTTTCTAGGAATCCTAGAAGGCTGCTGAAAGAGTGACAAATCAGTATGTAGCCTTTCTCCCACACTTCTGGTTGCTGGTTACAATGGGGGTTGTGTTCACTCTTGAAAGAGTAAAGACACAAACGGCTAACATCCTGAAGAAATGTAGCTTTAGAAGGGGAGGAGGGTTGGGAACCTTAGAAATCATCTAGCACAACACTTTCCCCTTACAAAAGAGAAAACTGAAGTCAATAAAAAAGCAAAGTGACTTGCTTAGGGTCAAATACTGATTGGTACAGCTGAGATTGGAAATAAGGTATTCTAACTCCAAATTCAGCTCTATTCCCATGGACCAACTGCCTTGGGTATGGACAGGATAGCAAGAGTTTCTGCAAAGTAGTAAGCCTCAGTTTCTTCCCTCCTCAGTAAAGGGTGGTTGTTCTCACATTATATCCAGGGCATCCCAAAAGTCTTAGTGTGTTTTAAGTCATTAAAGCTTTTTTTTTAAGCTATTTGAGCTTTAATGGCTTAAAACTGTCCAAAAGCTTCTAGAACACCCTGAATCTTCACAGAAATCACCCCTCTCCCCAAAAAAAAGTCTCTGTTGCTCATTGAAGGAAATTCGATTTTGTTTAATTCAACCAACATTTATTAAGTGACTGCTGTGTTGAGGGCATTTTATCAGGTACTAGAGATACTGAGAAATAAAGTCACTGCCCTTTACAATCTAAGGTGTGGGAATGACGAAAATAAGTATGATACCAGGTAGAATGTGATGTGAGTCAAAGGAGAAATCCAGATAAACTATTCAAGGAAGTGTGAGAAAAGAAAAACTATTTTCAGCTAGGAGGATTTAAAAATTCCTTCATGGAGGAGGTGGCACCTGAACTGGGCAAAGAAAAGGATTTTATCAGGTAAAGATATAGCCTATAGGCTGAGTTGGAGGACAGCTTGTAGTATTCTAGTTGACTGGGACATAGACTGAGGAGGAGGAGAGTAATGTGAAAATAAAAATATGTTGTTTAATTGGATGGCATTGAATATATAAATTGGCTTGGGTAAAATTGTTATTTTTATTATATTAGCCTTGCCCGCTGTCGAACAATTAATATTTCTCCAATCATTTAAATCTGATTTTATTTGTATAAAAAGGTTTTTTTTTATAATAGAGCCTGGGTTTGTTTTGGTAGGTGAACTCCCAAGCATTTTATACCGAATAAAGTTATTTTAAATGGGGTATCTTTTACTATCTTTTCTTGCAGAATTTTGTTTGTGATATATAGGAATGCTAATGATTTATGTGGATTTACTTTATATCCTGCTATTTTGCTAAAATTATTGTTTCAACTAACTTTTTAGTTGAATCTTAGGGATTTTCCAATAGATTTGCAGTTTCACATGCAATCATCTTTTTAAAAATTATATTATCTTATGGAAATACTAATTTTATTCCATAAATTAAAAATAAAATAATTTTTAAAAATAGGTTGGAAAGAGATTGTGGGAGATCTTCAGTGCCAGGTCAACAAGTTTATATTTTATCCTAGAGAACAAAGGAAATGATGAATGTTTTTGCGCAGGGAAGTGATATGGTGATGTTGCAAGCTAGAGTGCTAGGTACAGGGCCTTGAAAGTCTGCCTTGAAAGAATTTGACCACTCAAGCCTTCTTTCAGTCCAAGTAGTGAGTTTACTGTAACACCAATGAAGTGGGCCAGACTCTTAGTGAGTCGGCAGCATTTGTGACACCAAGTGTCACAAGTGGGCCAGATTTTAAGAATATGCTCAATTTAATGGGGGCAAGATTGATATTTTATACAGAAAGACTGTGGAAAGATCTGGATGGGATCTAGGAGTGGCAGCAGCCAGAGGTAGCAGAGAAAGGGGCCTGGATAGGATTAAGGAGTGTCAAGTAAACCAATTAAGTAATCAAGGTGGGTTGGGGTGGGCCAGATGCCTCAGGTGAATGCCAGGGACTGGGCAGTGTGTAAAAGCCCAGGGCCTTTTAGGAGTCCAACATTAGTGCCCCATCGGTGACTCCTAGGCATTAAGCAGGTTATTGTGGCAGCTGGTTGAAGGATGGATAGGAAGCAGCAGAGAACGGAGGGGCACAGAAGCCAATTAAGAAGCTGTTGTAATAGTTCAAATGACAGGAGATAAGGACCTTGAACTAGGGGAATAGTAGTGTGAGTGGCCAGGAAGGGAAGACAGAGAGATAATTGTGAATCCAGAATCAATAAGATTTAATGATTGATTGAATGAATGTAATGGGTGAAAAAGGTGAAAGAAACAAAGAAGACTTAGCCAGTCAGACCATCAACAGCCATAGAGAAATAGCATAGAGAGGAAGGTTTAGAGAAGTTTCTGAGTTCAATTTGGGACATGTTGAGTTTAAGATGCTTAGCAGGATATCCAGAAAGAGATCTTCAGCAAGCAGTTAGAAATGTGGAATTGTAGTTCAGAAAGAGACTAGATAGTACTAGATATATAAATTTGAGGGTCATCTGTAAAGAGATGATAATTGAATGCATGGAAATGGTTGAGATTATTAAGGGATAGAATATAGACAATATGAAAAAGAGAGTCTAGGACAGATCTTAGGAGATACTGCCCTGATAAAGGGAGGGAAGAGTATGGACAAGTGGTGAAAGGAACTGAATAGGAGATGGGTGAAAAGACAAGAAAGGTATATGGCATGAAAGGCAAAGGCATTGAGTGTAACAGGAATAATAGCAAGCATTATTTAGTGATTTATAGTTTGTAAAGCTCTCCATATAATCTCCTCTGAGCCTCACAAAGATTCTGGGCAAAAAGTATTGCAAGTATTTGGTATTATCCCCATTCTGCAGTTGAGGAGACAGAGAATAACATATTAAATAACCTACTCATGTTCCTGCAGCTAATATATATTGGAGGCAAGTTTCAAACCCAGGTCTCTCTGACCACTAAACTTCAAAGAAACAACACACAGGCATAGAATTCAATTTCAACAAAGAATCTTTGCCTGCTCAGTCTCTAATTGCTACAAAGAATGGGGAGGGGGAAACAGAGAGAAAATCTGAGAAAGACATCGTCTAATAAAGTCAAGAGAAGTGGAATTTGTGTCAGAATTTGTTTAGATACACTTTGAGCTCGTTAATTATTTTAACTTCAAGATTGAAATATATAATGTATCTGGATGGGCAACTACTGACATTTCCTAACATTCTTCATTTAATATGGATCAATTGTTTGTTGATGTGCATAACTATTCGCATGTCAATGCCAGCTAAAAAATAGAGTCCACTGTTTCTGACTCTTACAGCCCACACTGCTGTGTATCCTAGAGGAGAACTGCCTTCTAGCTTTCCAAATCCTTTTGATATGCTATCTTCCCCCATGAAAATGGGGGGGGGGGAGACTTAGAATGTAAGCTCCTAGAGAACAGGAACTATTTTTTTGCTTGTTTGTATTCCAGTGCTTAGCACAGTACCTGCCACATATAAGTGTTTAGTAAATGCTTATTGAATTGTTGACAGATTTTATGAATCTTGCTACCCCATTAAACTACTGTCCTAGATCCTTCTTCATTTTACTATTAAACTCCTAGAAAGGGAGGCAAAGTAAAATGGCAGAGTGGAAGCCAGCATTTTTGCCCAGCTCACCCAACACATCAACTCTGCAATAACCTGGAAAATATTTCAGACTAAATTCTGATCAGGAAAGCCAAGAAAAAGTCACAGTGAGTCATTATTCCAGACCAGGGCATCTCAGGAGGATAGACAGAGAAGTCTAAAAAAAAATGGGTTTGGAGCTGGGTGGGGAGTATTCTAGTACCCAGGGATGGTAACAAGCTGAAACTGAATGAAGTCCAGGGCTGGAAGCATTGGGGCAGAACAAGATCTCAGGGGTTCCATGAATAAGTGCTAGGAACAGGAACAGGTTCGAACTGGCAGTTCTGTTACCCATTACCCAGTTCCTAGCTACCCTTCCATGGCAAAGAGGAGCTGTCAGAGCAAGAGAGACCTTTGTTGAGTATGGAGCAAGGAACAAGTTACAAAAACTTAGCTGTGTTTCTGAGCAAGAGCTGGGGAGCTCAGTTCTAACCTTCAGCCCTGCATATAAGCTTGCTGTGGAATAACTAGGGCAAGAAACCAGATCCAAGAGGAAGTCCAGAAGTTCAACCACTCTGAACTTCCCAATGGGCTAACAGAACAGTAAATAAGTCTAGCAGCAGTCTCCTGAAACTCAACCACACACAATCCAACAAAGCCAAACCTGGGTCATGAACTTGCCACGCTCATACCAGGCAAGTAATAAACAAACTGCTCTCCAAATCACATCTTGGAAGCACTGAACATTTAAAGGCCTCCCAAACAGAGCTGTGAAAACAACAAAAGGACATAAAAAGATAGAAGCTCAGTCCAGACATTTCCCTTCCCCACCCCCAGAAATGAGCAGAGCCCAAGACTAAATAAAGTCCAAAGTCAAGAAGTAGGCTGGAAGAATGAACAAACCTAAAAGAACCCCACTATAAGGAGCTACTATGGTGAAGGAAAGCTCAAGATACAAACACAGAAGAAGAGAATGGTTTGAAAACATCTACAAGCAAAACCTCAAATAAAAATGCAGATTGGATACACACCCAATAAGAATTCTTAGAAGAGTTAAAGAAATAAGAGTAAAAAGAGATTTAGAAGAACAATTAAGACAATAAAAGAAAAAGATATGAGAGCTATGTGAGCAAGTTATTAAAAAAAGAATTAACAGCTTTGTAAAAGAGGTCCAGAACATTACTAAAGAAAATAACTCCTTAAAAATTAGAATTGGGGGCAGCTAGGTGGTGCAGTGGATAGAGCACCAGCCCTGAAGTCAAGAGGACCTGAGTTCAAATCTGGCCTCAGACCAAACACTTGACACTTACTAGCTGTGTGACCCTGGGCAAGTCACTTAACCCTGATTGCCTCAATAAAAAAAAAAGAAAAAGAAAGAAAGAAAGAATAAGACAAAGTCAAAAGATTGGAGAAAACAATTGAAGAAAATGTGAAACAACTGACCTGGAAAATGGATTAAAGAGAGATAATTTAAGAATCATTGAACTACCTAAAAGCCATGAACGTAAAAAGAGCCTAGACATCATATAAGAAATCATAAAGCAAAACTGCCCATAAATTAGCACTTAGAATCAGTTAGAAAAATAGAAATAGAAAGAATCCACCAGCCACCTCTTGAAGGAAACTGCCAAATGAAAATTCCCAGGAATCATTATAGCAAAATTCGAAGCTTCCAAGTCAAGGAGAAAATTCTGCAAGTAGCAAGAAGAAAAGAATACAGGTATGGAACCAAGGTCAGGTTCACAAAAGATTTAGCAGTCACCATAAAGGAAAAGAGGGTAGGCAACAGAACAAGAACCACAGCTAAGAATAATGTACAGCAAAATTGATTATAACCCTACTTAGGGAAAATAGAATTTAATTAAATAGAGGGCTTTCAAATATTACTGAAGAAAAGACCAGAGCTGAATAAAAAAATTTACATTCAAACATAAAAAGGTAAATATGAGTGAGGGGACTAAACAAAGTTAATCTGTTTATACTCATATAGAAAGAGGATATATGTAACCCTTAAGGAATCTTAAAGTCTGATTAGACAGAGAGCTTAGATGTGATCCTATTATGTAGGGATGATCTCAAAAGAAGAATGGAAGTATGAGAAAGAGATGGACTGGGATCAGAGGAAAGGAAGAGGAAGAATGGAGAAAATTATCATATAAACAGGGCATGCAAAGAAGAATTTGTACAATGGAAGAGAAAGTGAGGATGGAGAAGTGGGCAACACTTGAATCTCACTCTTACCTGACATGGTTCAGTGAAGGGAGAATAAACATACACAATCAGTTGGGTACAAAAATTCATCTCCACCAACAAGGCATTAGGAGGGAAATGGGTTAAGAGAAAGAAGAGGGAAATAAGTGAAAGGGTATAGTAAGGTAGTCAGTGGTCAGAAGCAAAATAGTCTCTTGAGAAGAAGACAAGGTAAAAAAGAGGATAAGTATAAGAAAATAAGATGAAGGAAAATACATAATTAGAAATCATAACTGTAAACATGAATGGGGGTGAACTCAGTCATAAAACAGAACAGGATAGCAGAATGGATTAGAAAACAGAATCCAACAATATGCTATTGACAAGAAACATGCCTGAAACAGAGAGATAACATGTAGAGTTACAATAAGGGGCTGGATCAGACTTCAGCTAAACTAAACAAGTCAATGGTGGTAATCATGATCTCAGACAAAGCAAAAGCTAATTAGACCTAATTAAAAGAGATAAACAAGGAAGCTACATTTTGCTAAAAAAGTACCACAGACAATGAAACAATATCAATACTGAATATAAATGTACCAAATGGCATAGCATCCAAATTCTTAAAGGAAATGTTAAATGAGTTACAGGAGGAAATAGATTTCAAAGCTAAGTATATTAATGGGATCCTCAATTTATCCCTCTCAGATCTAGATAAACCTAACCATAAAACAAAGAAGAAAGAAGTTAAGGAAATTAGTAGAAGTTTAGAAAAGTTAGATATGATAGACATCTGGAGAATATTGAATAGGAAAAGAAAGGGAGTATACATGTCCTCAGCTGCACATGGCACCTTCACAAATATTGACCATGTCTTAGGGCATAAAAATCTTGCAAATGAAGAAAACCAGAAATATTAAGTATGCCCTTTTCTGACCATAATGCAATAAAAAATGTATTCAATAAAGGGCCTTTGAAACATAGATTAAAATTATTTGCAAACTAAATAATCTGATCCCAAAGAATGAGAGTGACAAAAAAATAAATCCTAAAAACAATCAATAATTTCATTAGAGATAATGACAACAATGAGACAACATACCATATTTGTAGGATGCAGCCAAAGCAGTATTTGGGGAATTTTTTATATTTCTAACCACACACATCAGCAGCAGCAGCAGTAGCAGCAGCAGCACAAGATTATATAGTGCTTACCTAAAGCTAGGCACTGTGCTAAGCACTTTCTAATTCTTATCCCATTTGAGCTTTACAACAACCCTAGGAGGTAGGTGATATTATAATCCCCATTTTACAGCTGAGGAAACTAAGGTAAACAGAGATAAAGTGACTTCCCTAAGGTCACACAGCTAGTAAGTGGCTGAGGACAGATACATCAATGACAGAGAAAGAGTAGATCAATCAACTGAGCATTCAACTGAAAAACTGTTTTAAAAACTCCAATTAAACATCAAAATAGAAATATGAAAATCAAAGGAGATTAACAAAATTTAAAGAAATAAAACATGGAACTAATCTTTTTTTTTAACAACCAATAAAATACATAAACCATTCACTAATTTGATTTAAATAGAGAAAGAAGTAAAACAAATTACCAGCATAAAAAAGAAAAAAGTGAATTCACAATCATTAAAGAGGAAATAAAAACAATTACTAGGAGCTATTTTGTATGACAATGAAACTGACAATCTAAATGAAATAGATGAATATTCACACAAATATAAATTGCCCAGATTAACAGAACAAGAAATAGAATAACTCTGTCTTAGAAATAACCTTAGTTAATTTTATCCTAGAGAAAGAAATTGAACAAGCCATAAATGAGTTCTCTAAGAAAAAAGATCCTAGGATTGGGTGGATTTACAAAAGAATTCTATCTAACATTTAAAGAACAATTGATTCAAATAGTACATAAACTGTTTTTTTTGGGGGGGTGGAGTAGTTAAAGAAAGAGTCCTTTCTAAATTCCTTTGGTGACACAAATTGGTCTTGATATTTAAAGCAGGGAGAGTCAAAACAGAATAAAAACTATAGACCAATTTACCTAATTAATATCAATACAAAATAATTTAAATAAAATCCTAGAAAGAAGATTACAGCAATACACCAAAAAGATTATACACTATGACCTGGCTGGTTCTAGAACAGGAATGGTTGGTTTAATATCAACAAAACTATAAAGCATAATTGACAACATCAGTAACAAAAACAATAAAAATTAGGTGATTTTTTCAATAGATGCAGAAAAAGCTTTTGACAAAATGTAACATCCATTCCTGTTAGAAACACCAAAATGCACAGGAATAAATGGGACCATCCTTAAAAAACCAAAAGCAAGCATTATCTATAGTGGAGATAAGGTGGAAGCCTTTCCAAAAACAGTAGAGGTGAAGCAAAGATGTCCATTATTACCATTATTATTCAATGCTGTATTAAAAATTCTAGATATAAGAATAAGAGAAGAAAAAGACATTGAAAGAATAAGCATAGGTATTAAGGAAACAAAATTATGACTTTTGCAGATGACATGATGGTCTAGACAGCCCTTGAGGGTCAACTAAAAGAATTAATCAAATAATATTAGCAAAGTTTCAGGATATAAAATAAACCCATACAAATCATCAGCATTTCTGTATATTACTAATAAAATCCAGCAGGAAGAAATAGAAAGAGAAATTCCATTTAAAATAACTATCAACAGTATAAAACACTCAGAAGTTTACCTCCAAACCCACACAGAAACTATATGGACACAATTTAAAAATACTCCATACAAATAAAGAGACATCTAAATAATTGGAGAAATATTAATTACTCATGGGTAGGCTGAGCTAATATGATAAAAATGACAGCCCTACTTAAAATTAATTTACTTATTCAATGCCATACCAAACTACTAAACTACTACTTCATTGAGATAGAAAAAAAATAACAAAATTTGTATGTAGGAACAAAAGGTTAAGAATATCAAGGGAATCAATGGGGGGAGCCTAGTAGTATCAGATTTCAAACAATACTGCAAAGCTATAATCATCAAAACAATTTGGTATTAGTAATACATTAAGAGGTTGATCAGTGGAGATTAGGTACACAATATGCAGAAGCAAAAGAACATAGTAAACCAGCATTTGACAAACCCAAAGATACCAGCTATTGAGGAGAGAACTAATTATTTGACAAAAACTATTGCAAAAACTCAAAAAATAATCTAGAAGAAACTAGGCACAGACCAACATCTCATATCATATGCCAAGATAAGTTCAAAATAGGTACATGACTTAGACATAAAGAGCGATATAAGCAAATTAGTGAAGCAGAGATGAAATTACCTGTCAGATCTATGGTAGGGGAGGAATTCATGACCAAATAAGAGGTAGAGCAGTTCACAGGAGGTAAAATGGATAATTTTGGTTATCTAAAACTTAAAAGATTTTACACAAATAAAGCCAATGCAGTTAAAAGTAAAAGAAAAGCAAGGAAACGGGGAAACCTTTATGGCAAGTTTCTCTGATAAAGGTCTCACTTCTAAAAAAAAAAGAAAGTGGAGAGCAGAATAAAATCTACAAGGATAAAAGGCATTTCCCCACTAATAAATGGCCAAAGGATATGAAAAGGCAATTTTCAGAGGAAGAAATCCAAGCTATCAATAGCCATATGAAAAAAATGCTCTAAATTACTACTAGAGAAATGCTAATTAAAACAACTCTGAAGTGCCACCTCATACCCATCAGATTGGCTAAGATGACAAAAAAGGAAAATGTCAAATGTTGGTAGGAATGTGAGAAAATAGGCACTCTAATGTACTATTGATGGAGCTGTGAACTAGTCCAACCATTCCAGAAAGTAGTTTGTAACTATACGCAAAAAGCAATTAAATTGTACATGCCCTTTTACCCAAAAATACCCCTACTAGGGCTATACCCCAAAGAGAGCAAAACAAAATAGGAAAAGAACCCATATGTATGAAAAATATAGCAACTCTTTGTGGTGGCAAAGAATTGGAAACTGAGGGAATGCCTGTCAACTGGGGAGTGGATGAACAAGTTATGGTATATGAATATGCTGCAATACCATTGTGCTATAATAAATAGTGAAAGCAATGATTCAGAAAAACCTGGGAAGACCTCAGTGAACTGATTCAAAGTGAAATGAACAAAACTAGGAGAACAATCTACATAGTAACAACAATATTGTAAAGGTAGTCAACTTTGAAAGACTTGGTAATTTTGATCAACCCACAACGACCCACCACAATTCTAAAGGACTAATGATGAAACATGCTATCCACTCTATGTAAAGAAATGATAGACACGGTTAAATATTTCAATGTTATAAGCATAGCAACAGAAGGGCACGTGTAATAACTGTATCATGGTGAGAACCAATATAGTTTACCCAATATAACAAGTTTGAACATGATACTACCCTGGGCAAAGACCATCAATAGCTTCCTATTGTCTTTAGAATACAATAAAAACTCCTCATCCTGTCATTGAAGGCCCTCTGCAATCTGGAACTAATCTACTTTTCTAGCCTCATTTCACATCATAGAATCATAGCTCTAGAGCTTGAACAGACCTCAAAGTGCATCTAGACCAATACCAATTTTTTAAAGATGTAGAATCTTAGGACTAAGCTATTTAAAGTGTCTTGCTCAAGGTCACATAGATGACAAAGACTGGACTGCAACCCAGCTGCTTGGACTCCAGACTATAGGTTCTTTCCATTGTATCATGCTGCCTGATTCCTAAACTTGATACACCCAGTATCTAGTTCCATGGATTTGTACAGGCCATCAGCCATGCCTGGCATATAATCTCCCTTCATCTCCAGCTTTCAGAATCTTTTCCTTTCTTAATGGCATAACTAAAAGGTTAGCTCCCACATGTAGTCTTCTCTGATCCTCCCCCCTCAAATAGACACTAAGTATTTTGTCTGGATCTCTCCTTTGTCCCCATCACTCTCAACCTTTTCTAAAGTGTGTTCCTTAAGTGTTTTCTTAAGTCTGTATCCCTTTCCTACTCTTTTTTTTTTGTTTGGTGAAGCAATCAGGGTTAAGTGACTTGCCCAGCGTCACACAGCTAGTAAGTGTCAAATGTCTGAGGTCAAATTTGAACTCAGGTCCTCCTGACTCCAAGGCCAGAGTTCTATTCACTATGCCACCTAGCTGCTCCCTTATCCTACTCTTTAAGTAGATTATTAAGTTCCTTGAATGTTGAGGACCTTTCGTTTAGTTTTTCTATCTCTGGCACAGTGCCTTGAACACAGTAAGTACTTAAAAAATGAATGACCGGTAGGAAGTTAGACTTTGTACCCATAAAAGAGATGAAATATGTGCAGAGACAAAAGCCCTGCAGTGCAAGACCAGAGAGTCTACAAGGGTGGGGAACCTGCAGCCTTGAGACTACATGTGGCCCTTTAGGTCCTTAAGTGTGGCTGTAACCAGCCTGGTGATACACATTAAATGCTGCTGTAATTAGGAGCATATTATACACACATATGCATAGACTTTTAAAATGCTCCACTTGCATTTCATTAAGCATCTGGAAGAGCCTTCCTCCCCCTTTACATTGAGTACTTAGTTTTGCTAATTCCTCAAAATACTTTTTCTTCCTTAATATGTTTCCCTTTAATTAAAACAGAAGAGCAGTTGTGACTTAACCTTTAAAGTCAAACCATGTGTTGATACACAGGCTCTTACAACCACAGTGTCACCAATTAATCAAACTGCTGGAAAGTGTGGGGAAAAGCCAGCTGTCAGGAAGGTTTGGAGTCAATCTCCTAATTAATTACTAGTGAGGGTCCAGATCAGCAAATGAGCATTCAGCAGAGCACACATCTATTGACTCAAGGAAGGCCAGAATTTCAATTCAACAAATATTTGTTAAGCGCCTGCTAAGAGCAAGATTCTGGCCTTAGCACATGGATAGACAAAATCTGAGCCCTTAAATAGATGATGCTTCAAATTTTGGGTATAGGTTGTTTCTACTAAATTTCTGTACTTCGGAGGGATTATTCTGGTAGAGCTGTGCTTCTTATAACCTTGTGAAAAATTATCTTTTTTTAATGAGAACTCAGGAAAAAGATCTTTAGGACCACCTATTAAGCCATAAGGAGTTCAGGATAATCAAATTTTGCTCTTGGACACAGACGAGGTGGAGGGGGTAATTCCTTCCCACTATAGTCTGAATACTGCTATCTTCATGCCTTGTCCTTGGAGGTCTTAACATCTGTGTTGCAATGCAGTTTCCTAGATCACCTTGGCCCTTCATTATCTGCTCCCCAACCCCCCACCCACCCACCAGCCTTTAAAGATATATGTGTATATGTTTTAGAGCTGTATGAGGGATGCACTTTCAAGGGGAAGCTGCAGCCCTTCCCATTGGTACTCCATCCAGTTATGCTGCCCTCTGCAATACTCCCCCATAATCTTATCCTTAACTGTTTTTAACCCAGGTGAAACAATTCCTTTGAATCAAGGATTCTCAACTTGAGGTCCAGAAATGTTTTGTTTTGTTTTGTTTTGTTTTTTAATTATGGTAACTGTGTTGTTTTTATTCAGTTGTTTTAGTCTCATCCAACTCTTCATGACCTCTTTTGGGGTTTTCTTGGCAAAGATATTGGAGTAGTGTGCTATTTTCTTCCCCAGATCATTTTACAGATGAAGAACTGAGGCAAATAGGGTTAAGTGACTTATTTAAGGTCACACAAATTCCAGATTTGAACTCATGAAGATGAGTCTTCCTGACATCAGACTCAGTACTCTATCTTCTGTACCACCTAGCTGCCCCATCATAACTGTATTTCAGTATAATTGGCTTCTTTTGAAGTACAATGTATTTTGATTTAAGTATCTAAAAACATCATTCTAAGAAGGGGTCTATGACCCCTTAACTTTAACAAAAAAGTTAAGAAGTTAACTATATACCTATGTACAGTAGCTGCTAAGTAGTATATCTACTGAAAGCTGGATCTGGAGTCAGGAAGAGCTGATTCAAACTCTGCCTCAGGCACTACTAGGTGTGTGACCCCTGAGTAAGTCATTTAACCTCTGTCTGTCTGAAGGTTGTTGTAAGAATAGAAATGACAAAATATTTGTAAAGCCCCAAGCAAACCATAAGGCCATACACTCTAGCTTTTATTACTTGTTGCTTCCTCTCAGTAGAATGTAATTTCTTATCTACAGGGATAATTTCATTGTCTTTGTACCCCTACCACAGTACCAGTCACATGGCAGGCCATTAATAAATACTTGTTCAACAAATACAATTTGATTTGTTGACATAGCTGTTCTGAGCCTAGTGGTTTCTTTATTTAACTGAGCCCTATTATCTTCTTTAAATGCTCTTAGTAAGTCAGAATTATATGTACAGAGTCTGATAAAGTGATCCACTGTGTTTGTATTTACTCTTGTCCCCCAAGGATAATTATCTGGGCAGTGGGGAGGGATGGAGGGACAGCAGGATTGATTTTAAATACCCTTTTGATGTATCAAGAATCCATGAGGTAAACAGCTAAGTAGAATTTGGTTAAGAAAATAACTCCATATGGGCAATCTGCTATCCTTAATTTAATTCTAGAAACATTCATTAGTGTCTGTCATATCAATGCAGTGGAGATGCATGGACAAAAATCTAATGGTCCCTGCCCTCTAGAAGTTTACAGCTTACTGGGGAATACAACATGTACATAGCTAAGCATTGGCACAATAATTTGAAGGAACAGAGAGCCATCTAGCAGGAACCAGGGGAGGCTTCATGGAAAAGATGGTACCTGAGCTGACAAAAGAAAGATAAAGATTTTGAAAGGCAGGGATGACATGTTTTAGACTTTGAGGATGATCTGTGTGGATTCTACCGATTTGAGGTGGACATTAGCCAGTGGGAAGACTTTTAACTGTAGTGTGTACATCACTTTTTCTTTTGAATATTTCATAGACACCAAGGCTGGCCCCAGAGAATATTTGAGAAAATGTACTTTCCTCCATATGGGCAGCTAGGTGGCACGGTGGGTAAAGTGTTGGGCCTAGAGTCAGGAAGACCTGAGTTCAGTTCTGGCCTCAAACAATTGCTAGCTTTGTGACCCTCAGCAAGTCACTTAACCCTGTTTGCCTCAATTTCCTCATCTGTAAAAAGAGCTAGAGAAGGAAATGGCAAACCACTCCAGTATCTTTGCCAAGAAAACCCCAAATGAAGTCACAAAGAGTAGGACACAACTGAACAACCTCCCTCCACTGCAAAGGTAGTCAACTAAGGGCATAAGATATTGCTTATACTTCCAGACAGGGTCAACGTGTCACTTAGTTTTTACTGAAATTGCTTTCCTTCCTCTTCTTAAACCTCTGCTAAAAGGGATCGCTTCCTGGTTAAGAGATTTTTGAAAATGAATAACGTTAAAACAAAAGTCATCAATAAAAATAAGATAAATCTATTTTAGAAAAGAAATTTAATAATTATAGCAACTATTTTTGTGGTGGCGAAGAATTGGAAATTAAGGGGATGCCCATCAATTGGGGAATGGCTGAACAAGATGTAGTATATGAATGTAATGGAATAGTATTGTGCTGTAAGAAATGATGAGCAAGCGGACTTCAGAAAAACCTGGAAAGACTTGTATGGACTGATGCTGAGTGAAGTGAGCAGAACCAGGAGAACGTTGTACACAATAACAGCCACATTGTACAATGACTAACTTTGATAGACTTAGCCCTTCTCAGTAATGCAAGGATCTAAGACATCTCCAAAGGTCTCATGATAGAAAAAATGCTATGCACATCCAGAGAAAGAACTATGGAGTTTGAATGTAGATCGAAGCATAGTATTGGCTATTTTTTTTCTTCTGTTTTGTTTTGTTTCCTCTTTCTGGTGGTTTTTCTTATTGGTTCTAATCCTTCCTTACAACATCACTAATGTGAAAATATGTTTAATAAGAAAGTATATGTATAGCCTATATCAGATTTCATGCCATCTTGGGGAAGGAGGGGAGAGGGAGGGGGAGAAATATTTAAAATTCAAAAGCTTATGGAAGTGATTGTTGATAAATCAAAATAAATTCATAAAAAAAATTTAAAAAAAAGAAATTTAACTAAAAGTAATGTTTTTGAAATTTTCAGATTTTTTTCAGCTCTAGAAATTCAATCCAATCTAAGAAAGCTTTACTAAATACTTGCTATGCAAGACTTTATGCTAGGAATACAAAGAAAAAAAATGAAACAATCCCTGATCTTAAGGTGTTTACATTTTATTTGCCCCTAAAAATAATCTAGTCTATCCACCTTCACTTTACAAGTGATGAGATCAATTCCAAGGTCATACTATACTGTCATCTTTTCATATACACATGCACAATGTCATGTACGCAGATTGAATTTATTTCTGTGTATCTCTTTTTTTAAGTTGTCATCCCCTCTGCCCCCCCATACTTCATTAAAGTTTTACCAATATATGCAGTTGGAAAAACTATATTCAGACCTAGTTTTTATCTAATTAAAGTTAATAGAAATGACAGCCAGAGTTATGCATCTTTATGGGTGCCTGGAAGTTCCAGGCATGTAGCAGAGTTGAGTTGGAGATGGCCAACTGTGCCTGGTCACAGACTTACTACAAGACTGTCCACTTTGATTAGCTTGACAAAAGCACTATTATTTTACTGCAACATGCTTGTCTGATTACTTTATCTTACTTGTTCTTGATCACTCTTCCAAAATGTGCTAATTAAACAGAAATCATTAAGTCAATTAGAGAAACTCTCATTAAAGGGGGAAGGGGGAGGAAAAAGAAATAGGAAAGACCTGGAAGGGTGTGTTCAGTTTAATGGACCCCATACAATTGGTGCCTGATGAATTAAATCAATAACTCTGAAAGAAACAAGGTGACCTATATTTAATCATCTAAATTCCCAGAGAAAATGTTGGCAAATGTCAAAGGCCTTTTTTTCCTCAAAGTTAAATTCAGAACTAATTGATTTATGCCTACAAAGGAAGTAAGATGCAGGAGACTAATAATAATCGACATGTAGATAGCACCTCAAAGTTTGCAAATTGCTTTATGTCAGTTATTATATTTGAGCCTCATGAAAACCTACAAGATAAATATTGAAGATAAAATATTCTCATATTTTATCTGTTCATACAGACTCAGAGAGTTTAAATGACTTGCTGGAATCACATAATACACCTTCTAATTGTCAGGGGCAGACTTTGAACCAGAATCTTATTGATTGAAGTCCAGCACACCACCATCCCCATTCCCTTACCTGGCAAGCCACCAGCCTTTCAACACACCAACCTTCAGAGCCACCCATCTTCCAATTCAATTCTCTTTCCCACTAATCTTTCAACCCACCAATCTTCTGATCTCATCTCACCCACCTTCGTACCTACCTCACAGAGTTGTTGTAAGGATGAAATCTGATCATGTTTGTGACAATGTTTTATACCTATAAAATGTTCTGCACAAGTAGAGGCAACTTGGTGCAGTAGTTAGAGGATTGGGCTTGGAGAGAGGAAGACCTAGGTTCAACTCCCCCCTTAGACATTTACTAGCTTCTTCTCTGTGCCTCAGTTTTCTCATTTGTAAAATGATGAGCTTGGACTTGTTGATCTGTAACGTCTTTTCCAGTTCTTAATCTATGATCCTATTTAAGCTACTCTAATCAGATTATAAATTTTGTTGCTAGAATGTAATATTCTTGAGGATTACTCAAATGGCTTGAGGTGATGGTGTATCTCTAGAACTGTTCTATTTTTTTGTTTTTTTAATAATATTCTATTTTTCCCCCAATTGCATGAAAAGACAATTTTTAACATTCAATTTTTTTTTAATTTTGAGTTCCAAATTTTCTTCTTCCATCCCTCACCTCTTCCCTCCCTGAGACAATTTGATATAGGTATTCATGTGTTCTAGGACTGTTCTACATGATGCAATGGATAGCCTGCTGGACCTGGAATCAGGAAGAGTTGAATTCAAATCCAGCCCCAGACACTAATTGGACAAATCATTTAATCTCTACCTCACTTTTCTCATCTGTAAATTTGAGAAAATAATAGCAGCTGCCTCCCAGAGTTTCTGTGAAGGTCAAATGATACATGTAAAATGCTTTGAAAACTGTAAAGTGATATATAATATAACTATTATAATAAAAAACCTGACAATTATATAGCATATATGCGTGTATACATATGCATATTAAATTTTGCAAAGCACATTGCATTTGTGATCATATTTGAATTTTACAATAGTCCTGTGAGATAGAAGTTAAAGGTATCCCCATTTTAGAGAAGAGAAAAATTGAACTCAGAGAAGCCAGAAGTCCAGCTTCTGGTCATGTCACTGAACCTCTGTCTCAGTTTTCTCATTTGTAAAATATGAATAATAATACCACCTACTCCCAAGATTCCTATGAGTATCAAATGAAATAATATTTGTAAAGCACTTTGCATACCATATAAATACTAGCTATTATTATTGACTGCAATGCTCACTTACCTAATAAAAATATCATCAGAAATATTTAAACCAAAGTATTCCATATTCCAGGGCAGCTAGGTGGCACAATGGATACAGCATCAGGCTTGGGGTCAGGAAGACTTATCTTCCTGAGTTCAAATCTGGCCTGTGGCAATGAATTGGAAATTGAGGGCATGCCCGTCAATTGAGGAATGGCTGAACAAGTCGTGGTGTATGAATGTGGTAGAATACTGTTGTGCTATAAGAAATGATGAGCAGGATGGTTTCAGAAAAACCTGGAAAGACTTACATGAACTGATGAAAAGTGAGGTGAGCAGAACCAGGAGAACATCATACACAATAATAGCAATATTATATAATGGTCAACTGTGAATAACTTAATTACTCCCAGCAATACAAAGATCTAAGACAAATCTAAAGGACCTATGATAGAAAATGCTATCTACCTCCAAAGAAAGAACATCTGAATATACATTAATTATATTGGTTTTTTAAATTTTTTTTCTTTTTCTTGAGGTTTTTTTGTCCGTATTTTCTTTCACAACACGACTAATATGGAAATGTTTGGCATAACTACATATGTATACCTTTATCAGATTGCTTGCCTTCTCAATGAGGGGGAAAGGGAGTAAGAGTGGGAGAGAATTTGGGACTCAAAATTATAAAAAATGAAGGTTAAAAATTGTTTTTACATGTAATTGGGAAAAAATAAAAATATTTAAAATTTCAAATCTGACCTCAGACACTTACTAGCTACATGACCTTTGCCTCAGTTTCCTCATTTGTAAAATTGGGATGATCGTAATTGCACCTACCTCTCAGGGTTTTCATGAGGATAAAATAAGTTGACATTTGTAAAATGCTTTGCAAACTTTAAAGTGCTTTATAAATGAGTTATTATTCTTATTTTAAAAAGCAAAATAATTCAAATTATGCATTAAGGATTTCATTTCACCTTATTTAATTTCCCAGGAGTATTTGCATTTTAAAAGAGGAACTTGCAATGCTTTAACCAAAAGACTAAATCTCTAATAGTGGAATTTCATGGACAGAGGTAGGCAAGAAAAAGAGACATCTTCAATGCAGGAGGTTTTGTTTTTGTTTTTGTTTTGTTTTATATTACAATATGTAGATGACTGACCTTATGTAGATAACTCAGCCCAGACATAAGGTTGGACATGTCTGGGATTTCCAGAGACAGCTTGGTGAAATGGATAGAGTACCTGACTTTGAGTAAGGAAGACCTGAGTTCAAATCATGCCTTAGTCATTTACCAGCTATGATCCTCTGTAAATTATTTAGCCTCTCTCAGGCTCAGTTTCCTTCATCAGTAAAGTGGAAATGATAACAGCCACCACCCCAAAAGGTTGTTGTAAGGATCAAATAAGGTAGCGTGTGTAAAACATTTTGCAAACCTAAAAACACTACATAATTACTAGCTATTATTCATAATAACGAAGAGTATCTCCATTTACCCAGGAGAAAGCTATTGGTATTTATTTCACATTCCTCAAACACTCATTAGGTAGCTACTGCAGGTAACTTCCAGGGCCTCTTGTTGGGGGAAACATACATAAAGAAGATAGAACCCAGTGGAGCTTAATCCCTAGTAGATAATAAGTTCTCTATTACCTTTTCTTGGACATGGCCACTGCTTGAATGAAGCCCAGTGCAGCCTGTCTCCATTTTCATATAGAGAAGTTTGTCCTCTGGTTGGAATTACTCTCATGAAGGATTAACCACACTGACCAGGGCTAATCATGGGCAAAGTCGATAGCTGCCCACTCTGTAATGGGATTTGAGGGGCTCCCTATAGAAGCCCCTCCTGTACAAAAGTAATTTCCCCACCAGCCTTGTGGCGTTCTTGACATTCTCACGATGCTCAATCATTTGTTTGAATAAAGGCATCTGGGAGATGTGGCTATTACCTTAGCTTAAAGTAGAGTTTATGGATGTTCAAAGAGACTAGGACCTCACTGAGCCCTTTTCAGGGCTGCTCATTCACCTTTGGTATCCACCTGTCACCCAACTCTTACCTGTGGCTCCAAGAAGCTGTAGCATATGAATGGCTACATCTCAGTAAACCATGTAGGCACATGGACTAAGCCAGGTTGAGGGCCACAAACTTGTTGGTGAGTTAGGGGGGGTGTCTACCCCAAGCATGTGAAGACTTTCTCCAATGGAATGAGTGGATGACAATAATTTGTTCCAAAGGCCGTGAAGACAGCTGAAACAGATGCTATGCAGTGCTTAGAGCTTGGTTAGACATCAAAGAGGCAAGGTCAATCACTACATCCCAGGCCATCACCAGTCGTCATGACTTTTGTCTTGCCATTGGGCTTCTATGACTCTGGAAGAGAAAACGAGGCTGACAATTTTGTGCAATTTGCCTCACCAGTCAAGACATCACTCTGTGATGTCATTGGTCCTCTTCAAAAGCGAAGGACAAACAATAACAGTTTAAAGTACTTTATCATAGATTTTTACAGACTTAACAAGAAGAAATATGAAAATAATTATCAAAAAAAAATGCATGACTAGAAATGGTAGTGGTGGAACAGAGGAAGAGATGATATGTGAATAGTCACTGATTGCACTGGTTGCCGCCTGAAGTTCAAAGCACCGTACCCAGCACTGAATAAAATCCTGATTGATTGATTGATTGACTCAGAGAGGAAGGCCCTTAACATATTGAGTGGGCCCTGGGAAGGGCCACACAAAATCGCAGAACCATAGAATTTCTGAGTTGGAATGGACCTTATTGGCTCTCTAGTCCAATCTATACCTGGAAAGACTGACTGCCCAGCCTTTACTTGAAAGCCTTCCATGAAGGGGAATCCCTGAACCTCCAAGGAAGCCCACTCCACTCTTGGATTGCTCTCATTTTTTGAAAGCTTGTTCCTTACATCAAGTTTAAAGTTGCTTATTTGTGATTTCCACCCACTACCCTTAATTCTGCCTTCTGGGATCAAGCAAGACAAATTTTTTCCCTTTTCCAAAACAACTCTTAAAATACCTAAAGATAGCAATTATGTCTTCCACCATATCCATTACACCCATTACATACAACTCTTTTAGCAGAGTTTTTCTAACCAATCCTCACATGCCATGAATTGGATACCCTTCACTATCCTAATTGCCATCTTCTTGCTTTCCAGCTTATCCGTAGCCTTCTGAAAATGTGGGCCTAAGTACTTTACAAATATTATCTCATTTGATCCTCAAAATAATTCTGCAAAGTAGATGCTGTTATCTCCTTCTTTTGCAGTTGAGGAAACCGAGACAGGTAGCCATTAAATGACTTGGCCGGAGTCATACAAGCTGCTAACTAGCTAAGACTGGATATGAACCTACATCTCCCTGATTCCAGTCCCAGCACTATATCTATTGTGCCACCTAATAGGCCAGAGGATGGGCTCTATGAATTGAACCGGGAAGAGAGATACCTTTCCCCCTTCCCTCTTTTATTCTGGTTTTGAGAAATGGGTCTGGAGTCTCTGTTCTACTTTGTTTGCCCTTCTTAGTTTCAGGTGCTGGTGGTAATCCCTACCAGACCCAGAAGTTCCAACCATAGTGACCTTGGAGCCAGGATTGCAAGTGAGGTGGTACAGCCAGCCAGCTTAGCAGAGAAGCCCTGAAAAACTAGGGTGCTTGGGAATAGAGCCCAGTGTCAGTTTTGAACTTGAAAACTAGGACCATATTCTATGGAAATAGCGCTAAGCCAGACAACTAATCTCTTCCTTCTTCCCAGAATCTGAAGTAATGCAAAAGGGGAGGGGAGGAATTATGATTCAAATGTTGGGGAATGTATGTCGGTGTATTTGTTATTATACCTTTGAAGTAAATATTCCTTTGTAAAACTAATCTGACTGTTAAGTGGCTAAATAGAAGTACATGGCCAGGTTAACTCATACCTCTGGGTATCTTCCACAGCTGGTATAGGACAGTGCTTCTTAAACTGTGTGACTCCATACGGGGTCACAAAAAATTTGGCAACAGTAAAATGTTTCTGAACACGCAATGACAAAAAATTAATTTAAAATCAAACACATAATTAGTCTGAGGTGTTTCTGGCAGTGCTTGCCTATGCTGTATTGTGCAACTTCACTGCAGTCTTGGTTTTGAAAACAAAGCATGGGCATGTTGCGCTGTGCATGCCTTTAGGCCATGAAATGCCAACAAAAGCTGACAAAGAAAAAGGCTCTCCAGTGGAAAAAGTGTAAGAAGCCCTGGTTTAGGAGACCAGGGCATATTCCCAGAATTTCATCTAAGGTCTATAGGGAGTAATTCATGCAGATATAAGCTTGAGCGATGATTCAAGGCCCTTTCTTCTCATAGATTGCTTCTCAGCCAGGGGCTCCCATGGCAGTAAACTGTGGCCTAGCTGAGATGGTCTGACAGGAGTAGCTGCAAAACTAGGATATGGTGCATTGGGGAAGGATATCCTGATGGTTCAAGAGAAAGAACATTGGACTCTGAGTCAGGAGATCAGGTTCTACACCCTAGCTAGGTGTTCAGCCTGAAGGCACTTCATTCCCTGGTCCTGTTTGCCCACGGTAAAATGAGGGAGGGTCAGATGATTTCTAATGTGCCTTCTAGCTGTAACAATCTATAAATCTATGAACCTGCCTCTTGCATGAGTGGGAAGGACAAATGGGCTGGGATGAGATAAAGGAAGGAGTGTGCTGGTAAATGTTTAAAACCAGTTCTCTGAGGAAGACGTGCGCAGGACACACATTATCAACATTTTCTCCTTTGCTTTCTTAAGTTTCAACAATAAGCAAAACAATAGATCAAGCCCTATTTTGTAGCATTTGCTGATTTCCTACATGTATACCTGACACTGAGAATTAAATAATCATCTCCAGCCTGTCCAAGATGGCTCTAGCACACCCCTGAATATGGGTCATCCTAAGAGAGCATAAGGTCAGAACTGGTGGCTACCCCTAAGCAGTAGATGAACATGGAAAGTTCTTGAGCAAGAAGGAGAGGGGATATTTTCCTGAGGAAGCTTCCTTGCTTCCTGTGACCCTCTAAGGCCCAGATGTGATGGCCTCATTTCTAAAGAAAGGATAACAAGGTGAGAACCTAGCACTTCCCTAGCATGGAAGACAGGTTGAAAGACCTTGAGCTCATTAATCAAAAGGGAATTTCCAGCTATTCTCTTCGTAGATGACCAGCACCAGTTCTCTTGCCAGATATAGCTCTCAGTATAAAATAGCCTTTACTCATTAGTTCCCTGGCTCCTCAAAATTTTATTGTTTTAGGTTAGGCAATGGGGTTAAGTGACTTGCCCAGGGTCACACAGCTAGTAAGTATATGTGTCTGAGGCCAGATTTGAACTCAGGTCTTCCTGAATCTAGGGCTGGTGCTCTATCCACTGCACCACTACCTGCCCCTCCTCAAATTATTTATTTGTGTGTATGTGGCATCCATCACCTCAAGCAGAATATAAGCTCTTTGAAGGCAGCCTTGAACACAGTGGGTGTGTAATAGTCACTGATCCCAGTCCTTAGAAGCATGCACATGATGCAATTGGCCACTTGAAAGAGGCTAGGGCACCTACTTCTAGAAGAGTTTTAATGACATGTAATGTAAGTGTCTCAGGGAGATGTGGATCATGTACAGATATTCTATAACTGATTCTGGACTACCAACCACAGTGGTGAATAGGAGCCGCTTTTATTGGCTGCAGCTGCCTAACTGAAACCACATTTAACTTCATTTAAAAGGTGCTAATTGACCAGAGCCTAAGCCTTTGTCTTCATTACTTTTATCACTTTTCTAGATGGTTATAGTTTTCCCTCAATCCATTTTCCCCAATAGTTTCCGAGTTCCTTCTGCTGGGTCAGCACTTACAGGATGGTGATGGGCAAGGATTTGGTTAGGTATATGTTAACCCCACACACCCCCAAAATACCAGCAGGAAATGTTGCAAGCAAGGAAGTTGTGGTGCAGACCTAGGGTAGTTTGGGTTAAACTTTGCCCCCAGTGGAGTAATCTAGAATCCAACCATAATTCCTTTGGTGAAGAAGAGCATAAAAGTAGTTGTTAGGAGTTTGGTAAGAAACCCTTGAGATGCCAAGGAGCTTTCTTGCTGATTCCCTTTTAATATTCTTGCTTTTATCTTCTAGACTTTGAGAACTGCTTCTGCCTGAAGGTATTAGGATACGATTTTAATAAAAGGCTTGTTTCTTTGATCCCTCGGGTTCTAAGTAATCCGTTGTCCCAGATGAGAAATAGTGGTCCAAGACACAAGTTGTCCCTCCTCTTAACTCCTTGATATCATGAATGGATGAATGTCCTTAGAATGGTTGGAATAAAGCATTTGTCACATGAGACATTTCTTGAGTCATTTTTTATTATTTCTTAGAATATGATCTAGGTACGCTAATGATTTTCACAAATCTATCAGTTCATCATAGGTTAATATTTATTTCAGTGCTATGATACTCTTTGTAGATCCTTTTTAGTCAGGCTATGCCCTTGCTTTTCCATGTTCTGTTTCCTTCTCTTTGCATCTGTCTGTCCCAGTCTCCTCATGTTTTTCTGAATTCCTAATATCTCTTGTTCTTCATAGCACAACAACATTCCCTTGCAGTCATAGGCCACAGTCTGTTTACTCACTCCTCCACTGATGGACCTTGTTTTCAGTTCTTTGCCTCCTACAACACCTCCTGTAAATATTTTGGCATATGTGGAACCTTTCTGTCTTTGGTCTCTTTGGAGGCCCAGTAATAGGTTCACCAACTCAAAGATACAAAGAGTTTAGTAACTTTTGTCATAAAATTAATCAACTTCCAGAATGATTGGACCAATTCACAGCTTCAGCAATGGTAAAATGTGTCTGTCTTCTCATAGTGCCTCTGACATTGATTAGTTTCCTTTTTTGTCATCTTTGATGATTTGATGTGTGTGAGGTGGAAACATCAAAATTGTTGGAACTTGCATTTCTCTTAGTAATTTGGAGTATTTTCTACATTTGTTGGCACAGCTGGGTCAGACGGACTCAAGTAGGCAAGCTCTTGCTTGGGCTCCTAACTGCTCCTTCTTTTGTGTCTCCTTTCCCAAGCAGCAACCTTGAGGGGACTGTGTCCAGACTTGGTGGTCTACAGTTGCAGCCAGTGGAAGTGCCAACCAGAAGAGTGGCTAATGGCAAATGAAGCTTCTGCACAGGAGAGGACAGCCAAACATGTACCTGGAGTGATTTGGAGAGTGCCTAGCTAAGCTGACTTCAGTTGCCTAATTATCAGTCCTGAAAATTGTTATATTTTGATGAGGTTTAGGATCAGCCTCCCAGAAGACTATAACAGTAGGTATATTGTTACTGAATCTTATTCTAGTAATGCATGCTTGTGAGTGCCCTGTGTTTAGGAACAAATTACCTGTCCCGTATCTGATACATATTTTACAATGAATAACTTTTTACTCTCCTCTTTTTGGGGGGTGGGATTTAACAAGCCAGTAAGTGTGAGAACAGGGACACTCATCCCTTCTTATTAGACACAGAACCTAATGATACAATCCCTTGGGGTTTAGTACCCCAGGACTAAACTACATCTAAACTGCATGCCTGGACCTCCTTAGTGGAAAAAGAAATGGCACAACACCACAGACCCTGTGGGCCCAGCAACAGCTCCTCAAAGCTAGACTAACAATTGCACATTATTCAAAGGTAGAACGGGCTGCTTCCGGAAATACTAGATTGCCCCCACTAGAGGTTATGAAGTTAGGGCTTGGATGAACGTGTGTCGGAACTGTTGTTGAGGGAATTCATATTCAAATAGAGATGACCTCTGACATCCCTTCCAGTTTTGGGATTCTACGATTCTTACAAAAGCAGAGGAAAATGTAGTTTGTCCCATGCCCAGGACACCTATTACCTTTGGGGAAAGTAATTTGTCTCTGAGGCTGAGAACTAAGAAGATGCCCAAGAAACTCTTTATTTAGAATGCCCTCAGGGTATAGGTGTGGGTATACTCTGGTGGGCAGCAAATAATCAAGTTTGTTGGTTTCAATATGGTTCCTCAATTGCTAGGTAGCAGATGTAGCACTATGGGGACTTCCAGATTTACCACCAGAATTATTTCTCCTTTCATTAAGCTCTGAGTTTGATATCTTAGTAATGCAACATATGGCTTTGATTTAGGGAGTGATGAACCCAGAAGAATCCAATAAAAGTAAAGAACACTGGCCTAATTTAAAATGACACCATAATATCAGACCACAATATTTGCACCTTATGTATAAATCACACTTTTCATATAAGGATCACTTTAAGAGCACAAACCAATTAACCTTCCCATTACCCTTGGGAAATAAGTGTTGGAGGGCAGCTAGGTGGCACAATGGATAAAGGACTGGGCCTGGAGTCAGGAAGACCTGATTTCAAATTTGACTTCAAATACTTATTAGCTATGTGACCCTGGGCAAGCCACTTGACCCTGCTTGCCTCAGTTTCCTAATTTGTAAAATTAGCTGAACCCCTTCAGTATCTTTGCCAAGAAAACCCCAAAAGGGGTCATGAAGAGTCAGATATAACTGAAAACAACTAAACAACAACAGGGTAAATGTTGATTATAGAATGTAAGCTCCTTGAAGACAGAGATTCTATCATTTTTATTTTCTTTATTTCCCTAGAACCTAGGGCAGTATCTTGTAAATAAGTAATGAATATATGATCAACTGAATTGCCCTCCCCTCATTTTACAGGTAGAAAAATTAAGTATTTAGAGATTAAATGATACCCCGTATAGGAAAGAAAGAAGAATACTCAGACCTTTATAATTCCAAATCATGGGCACAGATAGCACCTCCATGTAGCATTACATTTTCAACAACCATTTACTAAGCATCTCCTGTTTATAGAGAGTTGTATGTGCTCCAATCCTAGGAAAGACCTCTCTTGATCCCTTTAGTCCTTGTCTCTCCCATTAAAAATTTAAGTCCCTTAAGGCGAGGTACTGTCTAGATTTTGTATTTTATCCTCAGAGCCTACTACTTTGCCTGGCACAAAGTAGTTGCATAATAAATGCTTGTTGGTATATTGATTGATTTTCTTCACTATTAAAACTCCTTGAAAAAGCTATCTACACCTAAAGCCTTCTCTCCCTCAGTAATTATTGTTTCTTTACTTCTTTGTATCTTGCTTCAGTCCCTATCACATCGGTGAAACTGTTCTCTCAAAGGTTGTCAATGACCTTCTAACTCAGATTTAATGGCCTGTGGGGCAGCTGTTGATAGTATTGGCCTCGAGTCAGGAAGACCTAAGTTTGAACCCTGCCTCAGCTGTGTCCCATACCCTAAACTTCTCTCAACTTCATTTGATCCTCTGTAAAAAGGGAGTAACAATAGCACCTCATTGCACAGAGCTGTGACAAGGATTAAATGAGATACCCCCTCATAAAACACTTTGTAAGTTTTAAAATGCTATGGAAATGCTAGTAAGACTCATAGAATCAGGAGTCCTTTTGAACTCGATGCTGCTTTTTAATAGCCAATCATGCTTTCCTATCAGACACTGGAGTACTCCCTCCCTTGGCTTCAGAAACAATGTTCTATCCTGCTAGGATTTAAACTCTTTTAGGTCAGTGTCCTCTTTCAATCAATCAGTAAGCGTTTATTAATTGTTCACAAATACCCAGGCATTGTATTAAGCTCTGGGGACACAAAGAAAGATAAATAATAGTCCCAACCCTCAAGAGGCTTCCATTCTAATGGGGGATATCTCTAGGCAGCTAGGTGGCTAAGTGGAGAGAGCCCTGGACCTGGGGTCAGGAGACCTGACTTCAAATCTAACCTCAGACACTTACTAGCTGTGTGACCCTAGATAAGTCACTTAACCTCTGTTTGCTTTAATCCATTAGAGAAGGAAATGGCAAACCACCCCAGTATCTTTGCCAAGAAAACCTCATGGATAGCAATAACAAACAATTTACTGAATTTATACCTATCTGTCTATCTCAACTACCAATCTATCTACAAATAGCTATATGCACACAATCTAGAGAAAGAGTAAATGAAAGATAACTTAAGAGGGAAATACTCTCATAGTTGGGAGAACAAGAAAAGTCCTGTAGGAAGTAGCATTTCAGTTCAGTTTTCCAGGAAGCTAGGGATTTTAAATGGCAGAAGTAAGGAGGGAGAACATTCTAGGAATGAAAGAATAGATGAAGGAAGGAATGAAACACTGGCTATAGGAAGGTAATGGGAAGGTATAATGGTCCCAGTTCTCAAGGAGCTTTCATTCTAATGGGGGTTGGAAGAACACACACACACACACGGTTTCATCTGCATGTCAGACAGAAAAGTCCTATATATCTTATAGTATAGTGGCAAAGCAAATAGTTAATGCCTCTTCTTTAATGTCATTTCCACTGATAAAATCACATCAGCTTCCAAAGCTGAACCACCAACAGTGCTAAGGACTTTGGTGGCAAGAACTTTCTTTTCTAGGTCTTTGTGTCTGTGGCTATGGCATATGCTGAAGCAATTGCCAGGCTGCTTCTCCATAAAGGTTGCTTCACGGGATGATGGCTGAAGAGGCAATGGGCTAGAAGCATTGCTTCTCCCAAGGCTCTTGGGTTCTAGGTCCTGGACTGTGTCCATCAGGGTCTGAGGGGAGCTGGTGGTCAAGATGATAGTGATGGCCTGACCTACTTGGTCCATGCTGGCTCCTGGGTCTCCCTCTGGGTCTCTTGTTACTTGTTGCTGGCTTACCTACCTGTTCCATGAATGGCAGTTGGTTGGCAGTTGGTGGGGATGGCTGTCACTTTCTCCACAAGTTGCCTTCCTAAATGATGTCTGTGGGAGCTTGATTGGGATCAGGAGTGGTGGTCTGAGGAGCACTGCTACCCCCAAGGCTCCTAAGCCTATCTTTCTATTGATGGCAATTGGTGAGCCCTTGTGGCTGGTGGTGATGAAGAAAGTTCACACCTTCTCCACAATGATTTCTCTCCTCAATAATGGCTGTGGTGGCTGAGCTGAAATGTCTGGTTGTTTAGGGGACAGCACTATTCTCCAGGCTTCTGAGCTCAGAGTCCAGCTGTCTCCATAGGGATTTGCATGGACATGGTGGTCAAAGTAGTGGTACTACTTGGCGCATCTCTCTTCCCGTCTCTCCCTCAGGGTACTTTACTCCTTGAACTAGGTTGGCTGGCCCAGAAGGAGTAATAGCCCATGCCAATGCACAAGACAGGAGACTAGATTTCTGACCATAAGGTGTGAAGGGGAGTATAGAGTAAGAAAAGTTGAAAGGTAAGAAGGAGCCACATTTTTAAGGTTGCTTTAAATTCTAGACAGAGAATTTTATATATTATCCTGAAGATAACAGGAAACTCCTGGATTTTAAGAGGAGGAGATGGATGACACAGTCAGACCTACATTTTAGGAAAATCACTGAATTGAGGATGGATTGAAGTGGAGAGAGATTTGAGGCAAGGAAACAATGAGAAGGCTATTTCAATAGTCCAGGCAAAAGGTGATAAAGGCCTGAACCAGGGTCATGACCATATGAGTAAAAAGTTGGAGGCTTATTTAAGAGATGTTGAGAAAGGGGCAGCTAGGTGGCACAGTGGATAGAGCACTAGCCATGAAGTCAGGAGGATCTGAGTTCAAATCCAGCCTTAGACCAAACATTTGATACTCACTAGCTGTGTGACCCTGGGCAAGTCACTTAACCCCAATTTCCTTTAAAAAAATTTTTTAATTAAAAAAGAGAGATGCTGAGAATGTAGAAATGACAAGATTTGACAACTAATTGGATAGATGATCTGAGGGTGAGAAATCAAGGATGACCAGGATAGCCAGGAGGATCACGTTACTCTCAATGGTAACAGGGAAGTTCAGAAGAGGGGTGGGTTTGGAGGAAAGATAATGAATTCTGGTTTTGAACATGTTGAGTTTGAGGTGACTACAGGACACTCAATTAAAAATGTCTAATAAGCAGTTGGTGATGTGAGATCAGAGGTAATAAGAAAGACTATGGCTGGGTATATAGATGTGGGAATCATCTGCATAGAGATGATAATTGAACCTTCATTTTTGTCTTTGTATCATTTTACGGTTTTTTTAAATTTTTTTTGTAAGGCAATTGGGGTTAAGTGACTTGCCTAGAGTCACACAGCTAGAAAGTATTATGCGTGTGAGGTCGGATTTGAACTCAGGTCCTCCTGACTCCAGGGGCAGTGCTCTATCCACTATGCCACCTAGCTGCCCCCTTTGTATTGTTTTGAACATAATAGAGTTAAATAAAAACAAGGGGTTTTTTAAATTGAAATCTCATTATTTACCTGTGCAGTACGGGAGGAGGGGAAGGCCAAGTCCTAAAGTTATTTGTTTTACCACACAGTAGGATGTACCCACTTGATACAAACAATAAAAGTCGTTTCTAAGAGATTATTGATAACTTTGGAGAGAGTAGTTTCATCTGAATGATGAGGTTGGAAGCCAGACTGTAGAGAGTTAAGAAAAAAGTGAGAGGGAAAAAAAATGCAGAGGCATCAACTGTAGATGGCCTTCACAAGTTGCTTAGCCACAAAAGGGAAGAGAGACACAGGACAATAGCTAGAAGGGATGGACAGATCACATAGGAGCTTTTTGAGGATGGGGGAAACATAAATATGTTTACAGGAAGTAGGCAAGCAATCTATAGGGAGAGACTGAGGATTAACGAGAGAGTAGGGATGATACAGGAAGCAATGGGCTAAAGAATTAAGGATGGAACGGGATCAATTGTATGTGTAGAGAGGGGTTTGCCTTGGAAAGAGAAGGGCCACCACACAGTGTGAGATGGAGGTGAAGGCAGAGGAAGTGGCAGAAGGCATTTGGGTGATGTTAGCATCATTAGATTTTGAGCTCCTCCTCCATTAGGTTATGAGTTGCTTGAGGAGCATCAAAAGGACGGAGTTTTTTGCCTCTTTTTATATCACAAGTGCTTGGCTCAGTGTCTGGCACATAGAAGGTGCTTAATACATGTTTATCCATTTGAAATGAGGAGGGAGCTCTCTGTGAATGGCCTTAATTTTTTCCAGTGAAATAAGAAGCAGGTTTCTTGGATGAGAAGGTGGGGAGGGGGAACTGTCAGAAATTTGAGGAGCTTGGGGCAGCTAGGTGGTACAGTGGATAGAGCACTGGCCCTGGATTCAGGAGGACCTGAGTTCAAATCCGGACTCAGACACATAACACTTACTAGTTGTGTGACCCTGGTCAAGTCACTTAACCCCATTGCCTAGCCAGAAAAAAAAAAAAAAGAAATTTGAGGAGAGATGAAAGGTTTGGAAAAAACCACTTCAGTCAGTGGGATAGTGAATCAGTTTTGTGCTGTTCAGTCTTATCTAACTCTTGGTGACCCTATTTAAGGTTTTCTTGCAAAGATGCTAGAGTGGTTTGCCATTTCCTTCTCTAGCTCATTTTATAGATGAAGAAACTGAGACAAATAGGATCAAGTGACTTGCCCAGGGTCACACAGCTAGTAAGTGTTACAGGCCAAATTTGAACTCAGGTCTTCCTGACTCCAGGCTGACCCTCCATCCACATGGCTGCCCAAGTGACCTAGTGAGTCAATTAGGGAGGTGTAAAAAGATTGCCTTATCATAGTGAGGTCCTAGTTGAGATTACATAATGCAAATGTGTAATGGATCCAGTCAACATGGTTTCATGCTTTTCTCCAGCTTTATTTTAGTAGCATTCAAGTACAGTCAAAGACAATAGAAGATAGGAGCAATATAAGGCTGAGATTTGGCATGGCAAGATTGGCAATCGAATAAAGAAACAAGAGACATATGAGAATAGGACAGTATAGAGTTGAATTGGTTTATCAAAGAATCAAGATAAAGAAAGGAGAATAGTATAACCAGTACAGGAGTGGTAACCTGGGAAAGAACTAAGGGGTCAAGGAATTGGAGATCATAGTGAGAATAAAGAATAGGGTTTGAGGTTGCAAGGCAGAGGGAGAAGTAGAATGACAATAGATTGTGAACAGATAGGAGAACTTCAGAATTCATAAACACGGAAGCAGTTACTTTGTGGGTGATGGCAAGATCAAAGGTATGGCCATCTCTGTGTAGAGGAGATAGGTAAAGGAGTAGGTCATGGGAAATGAATAGGTTGAGGAATTGGGAAGATAGGGTGTTTGAGGGTATATCAATATGCATGTTGAAGTCCATTAGTATGAGGGCAGGAGTTGAGCCAGGCACTGAATTCTTTGAGGAGAATGTCCTGAAGGTCAGTAGGCAACAGCTACCAGAATTTTGATTGGGTAGTAGATAGGAATTGAGTGAACCTCAAAGGAGGATAGATTACTGAGTGTTGGTGTTAGAGGGTGAGCTTCAAAGTGGCAATAGGAAGTAAAGAGTATTCCAACTCCCCCACCATGAACAGTGAGAAGAGGTTTGGAGGAAAGAGGGGGAGAGGATGAGTGAAAGTATAACCAGTGCTAGAAAGGATGGCCAGGAAGGCTCTGTCTTCAGGAGGGAGCCAGATCTCAATGACAGTCAGAAGATGGATGAGGTGAGAAAAGAAGAGATTGAAGATGAAAGTCAGTGTGTTACCTATGGAGCAAGCATCCCAGAGACCAGTGGAATGGTTGGGTAGCTTTAGTGTAGGGGATTCAGGATGAGAAGGATGAGAGTAAAGGAGTGGGCAGCAAGGAATGAAGAACAGGATTTGATTAATGGCAGCTGAGGGGTTCAGAATCACTGGAATGAGGAAGGTATAGCTCAGTGGGAATTTATTAATTATTGCCAAATGAGTTCAGGAGGGTTATCAATATCACTACAAATTCAGCCTCAGGATAGTGTCCTCCAGAGTATTGCACAGCTGAGGAGGCAGGGGAACTGATAGAATGGCACTTTCTCTTTTCCTGGTTGGCAGGCCTGTCCAGGAAGTGGGTGAAGGGAGCAGAATAGAATGACATCTCTCTGTCTTGTACAAGCAGAAAGGGTCTCCTCAGAGTAGGAAAAGGCCAGCTTAGGAAGTTGGCATATGATGGAATGGCGTTTCTTCAGTACCCTTCAAGCAGCCTAGAAACAAGCAAGCTTTCTGGCCCCCTGGAAGTAGGAAGAGGACAGCTTAGGAGACAAGAAAAAGGTACCAGATATGGGAACCACTCATTGTATGATGATGTATATATTTATTTTAACACTAAATAGCAAGCATGCCTATGCATTGTACCCAGAGGAGTTGGCTAAGTCCCTTTTTCTTCCACTGACTTCCAAACAAACTATGAATTCTTTGTGTTTTGGATGTTTGATTGGAGTATGCCCATGGGGCATGAATGGGAATGGACCTGAGCCCTATGTAACCCTGGTTTTGTGTTCTAACGCTGAGCATAGGTAACTGAACACCTGGACGTAACTAGTTTTGTTAACAACCGTATGAATTCAAGAGTTTTATAGCTCCTGAGAACCTCAATCTGGATATCCAAAAGGTAGCTGGTGCTTTGGGACTGGAGTTTGAGAGTACTAGAGCCAGATATATAGATCTGAGAATCATCTACAAAGAGATGATAATTGAACCCATGAGAGCCAATGAGATCTTCAAGCAAAGTAATATAGTAAAAAAGAGAGCCTAGGACAGAGCCTTGAGGGACACCTACAGTTAGTGGACATGACATGGAAGAAGAGCCAGCAGAAAAGACTAAGAAGTAGCCAGTCCAAAGTAGGAGAACCAAGAGAGTACAATGTCCAAAACACTAAGAGAGGAAGATTTCTAGGAAGAGAAGGAGATCAACAGTGTCAAATGCTGCAAAGAAATCAAGAAGGATGAGGATCAAAGAAGAGATCATTAGATTTTTAACAGTTTTGATATCTTTGGAGAGGGAAGTTTCAGCTGAATGCCTGAGATTGGAAGCCAAATTGCAGAACATTTAAAAGAGACTGAAAGGAAGTAGAGAAACCAATTGTAGATTACTTTTTCAAGAAATTTAGCTGAGGAGAGAAAAAATAAAGGATGATTGCTGATGGACATTATGGTATCTGGTGATGAGGTTTTTGTTTTTTTAAGGATAGAGGACAGTTGTATGTATTTGTAGACATCAGGGATAGAGCCAGCAGATAGGAATGGATTGAAGCTTAGAGAAAGTAGGAATGGTACTGGAGGTAATATGCTGGAAAATATAGGAGGGGATGGGATCAAGGCTACACAGAGAAGGAAGGAAGGAAGGAAGGAAGGAAGGAAGGAAGGAAGGAAGGAAGGAAGGAAGGAAGGAAGGAAGGAAGGAAGGGAGGAAGGAAGGAAGGAGGGAAGGAAGGAAGGAAGGAAAAAAGCATTTATAGAGAATATGTGCTTGGTACTGTGCTAAGTATTTTACAATTATTATCTCATTTGATCCTTACAACAGTCCTGGGAAGTAGGTGCTATTATTATTTCCATTTTATAATTGGGAAAACTGAGGCAAACAGAGGTTAAGTGTCCATAGTCACACAGCTAGTAAGTACCTGAGGTTGAGTTTGAACTCAGTTCTTCCGACTCCAGGCATAGCACTCTAGGCACTATGCCATCTAGCTGCCTCCAACAGCTTACAAAGAGGTTAGCCTTGATCAACAGAATGGTCACCTCACCATCTGAGAATGGAATGAAGGAAGAGATAATTAAGGACAATGTCTGAAAAAGGTAAAATGAAGAGAAGAGGAGAATGGCCTCAGATTTTTCAGTGAAAAAAGAGGCAAGGCCCTCAGTAGAAAGGTTTGGAATAGCTCTTGAGGAAGGATAATCAGGGAAGAATAAAAGGACTGAAATCAAGGTTCTGTTGAAATAAAGTAATATAAGTTTTAGGGGACCTAGTGAGCATGGTTGCTTGACTTTCTCCAGCAGTATTTAGCAGCACACAAGTATTAGGTATTCACATGTAACCTCTGTGTTTAGATACTCATAGAGTACAATTCTAAAATGGATATCATATGTTGTATATCTACAATATATATATATATATGTATATATATATATATATGTGTATATATATATATATATATATATATATATATATATATATATACATGCACCCAGGGACTGTCAATTCTTTGACTAAGGGGAAGATGTTACAGGCACATCCAATTGAGGACTACATTTTCCATAATTCCTGGAGATCAGAGCACATTTGGTGAAGCTCTCAGAACTCTATTTCCCATTAGACTGTGTACCTGCTGTGCAGAGTGAGTGGGTTATGAGCAGATTAGAGCTGAAGAGGTAAGAATAATAGCCAGTGCTGGGGTTTGTGACCCCTGGGAAAATGAGATGGGAAGAATCATAGAAATGATCATGACTAGGATGCTAAGTAGTGTCTTAGACTATCTGAAACACAGTCTATGTACATGGAGACACAAAATGAGAAAGGCAGAAGATATGGCAGAAACAGATTTCAGGAAGCAGCAATATGAATTCAGAAGCCATCAGTGTTGGAGGAACTTGTTTCCCCAACTATTCTGAAGAGAAAGGACAAGACTTAACTCATTTAAGAACGTTTGAAATTGCTTCCCATTTCTTCACTGTTTGTTTCAGATCTGATTAAACATTTTATAGATTAGATTCTGTCTTTTGTCTTGGCTTGTTAGTATTATGGGGAGCAAATTATCAAGACCAGAATAACTTTAGAAGTTCCAAGGACGAGAGCACAAGGAGCTAGATGAGATTAATTTCTTTGAAAGACATGTCCCCACATTTTGACCTCGAATCAATGTGAATCTAGGGATGAGTGGGATGTATCTTGGAGAGGCAGCTTCTCCTGAGTGTTTGTGCTCTTCATCCACGTAACCTGAGAGGTGGCAGCAAGAGAAATTAATTGAGTCTCTCAACCATCAGGCTCCAGAGTGGATAGAGCCACATGACCCACACTATTAGGTAGAAGATTGTAGCAAGAGAAAGAGTTATAATATAAAGGATCAAAAACCTGGATTTTGCCCTTCACAATTGTTATGTACCAATTTCAATGTACAGGTCTAAAGGGAAAGAAGTTACCCCTTTAGCAACTACAAGTTCATTTTCTTCCAGGGGCAGTCTAAGTATTCAGGGTACCGTCTTAATATCAGAAATCATTATAGGTCCTAAGCCATAGATTGGACTCCTTAGAAATGTCTCGAGTTTGTCCCTTTAGAAATTCCAAGTTAATTTCCTTTCCAAGGCAAAACTATGGATCTGGAAGACTACCTAGGTTCCTGAGGGTAAAGACAGAACTCAACAATACGGAATGAAAATTATATCAATTGTTTATGGACTACTGCAAATCCTTAGTTTTTTGCATTTTGTCTGTGGAGTGAGACAGAATGAGTTTGTTCTATTTCCAATATGCATTGTTACCTTGAGAGTTTGCAGAGGTTATGGAGACATTTTGTTCACATTTTGGAGGCCTAGACTCAAGCTGGGTGCCAAACATGCCAAAGAGAATGATTTGGGGGACAGTTCCTCAACTAAAATTAAACTCAATTCTTTTAAGGCCATAACAAGTAACAGGTTACATCTGAAGTTTTCATTGAAGTCCAAGTTGTTGGGGAAGCTGTTTTTGCCAAAATTGGATGAATCTTCCTGCTTACAACCAGTTCCAACAATAAGCAAAAACTAAATCCCAAGAACCCAGGATCTCCATATTCCTGCAACATGGACTATGGAGGTCCTGGGTTCTTGAGATTTAGCTTTTTGCTAGAGGCAGCTGTTGGCTCAATTGATAGAGTACTGTTCCTGGAGTCAGGAAGACCTCAGTTCAAATTGAACCTTAAGATACTTTCCAGCTGTGTGATCCTTGACAAGTCACTTAACTTCCTTTTGCCTGACAAAATGGATCCACTGAAGAACCACTCCAGTATTTTTGCCAAGAAAATCCCAAATGGGGTCACAAAGGGTCAGTCATGACTGAAATGTCTGAATAACAACAAAAAACTTCAGGACCCCACTGGTGTTGTGGAAGGGCTGAAAGAAAATCACATACATAGAAGGGTGGAAAATGGTCCTATATATATGGTAGAATAGATGAATGATTTCTGTGGGAAAAAAGGGGGGGACTACTCTTTTGGGGCGTTCTATTAACTTTTCCATTGTGACAAAGAAAACAACCAATTATCTTTTTCCTCTTTCTCCATTTCAGAAACTTTCTTCCAGCATGGTATAATGGGCAGCTAGGTGGCAGAGTGGATAGAATGCTGCCTCAGATGCTTACCAGCTGTGTGATCCAGGGCAAGTCCCATAACCCTGTTTGCCTCAGTTTCCTCATCTGTAAAATGAGCTGGAGAAGAAAATGGCAAACCACTCTAGTATCTTTGCCAAGAAAACCCCAAATGAGGTCACAGAGAGTCAGACACAACTGAAATGATTGAACAACAACAACAGTGGGAAAAGCATTAGGTTTTGAGTCAAGAACACAGCTCAAATCCTGGCTCCAACACTTGTTAGCCATTTGACCATGAGCAAATTAAAATTACTTTGCCTCTAACAGTCTGTTTCCTCATTTGCTAAATGAAGTAAAATAAAGTGCTTTGTAAATCTTAAAATGTTACATGTTCACTTTCTTAAATGATAAATAAAGCAGAAATGTTTTTCTCAATATTCTAGTAGCTGAGGAGGAATAGAACTTATTATTTTTAATAAAGGAAAGGGGTGACAGAGAGAGAGAAAGAGGAGACAGAGAGAGGGAGAAAGAGAGTTTATTTTGCATACCTTATCCGTGTTATGATTTGACTCTGGAGTCATTGGGAGTGCTTGAATTGAGAGGAACTAGATGAGGAGGGGGAGACTGCAGTAGGACACCAAGAGGAATTCCTCAGAATTAATGCAACAGATCCATCAGGCAACAACAGCTTTTGTGGAAGCAAACCTTTCACCTCTTGAATCAGGCAACAGGAGCTTTGATGGTTTTTCTCAAACCTGTCTACTACTGTTTTTGTTTTGTTTTGCTGTTTGAAAGACAGCACTAAATCCTTTATTTTCATCCTCTTGATCTTAACTGTATTCACAGGGTCAGTGTGTGATTATTTACAGATTCTGGCTTGTTTTCCCCCTTATTTTATTTTTCACTTAATAGCTGCATGTTAAACACACTCACACACACAACTTCCCCCAGCAATGGATTTGCTTGGGATTTCTGTAATAAAATATAAGGATTTAGTGCCAAGCACTGAAAGAACCCTCTGCAAAAGTAGTATTTTTCAAGTGATTATGAGGCCCAGAACATATTGTTGTATTGGGAGGCACAGTGCTGCCTCATCACCGAGAAGCATGGCGACAGATGTCTTGTGTTAATGTTGAATGATTAAATGTCATCACTGAAGCCACTCCTCCTCTGTGTGGTACGCTCCCTCTTCAGCCACACAATCTGGCTTCAATCTGTTCGTTTTGCTGAAAGCCAGCAGTCACCCGATTGTCAAAACTCCTACATTTCCATGCAATCTGTATGTCTTTTCCAAAGCCAGTCCAGGTCCAACAATGCTTCTTCTCACTGAGGCATCACTCCTCAGATCCCCTTCATTGGAATTCATAGGAATAAAATAAGAATGCATAAAGGAGCTGTTACCACTAACTGGAAAATGCCATAAAAGTGAGCCTAGGCAAGACCAGGGTCAAAGCCAGTCCTAAGCAAAATTGGTAAATAGTTCTCACTATTATCTCTCCTTTGAAATATATCTCTTCTGCCCTCCCCTTCACTATTCTGCAGTACTGTCCAATATCATTATGCTGCCCAGATCCTCCCACTGGGGTGCTCCATCAAGGCCTACTGTCCTCATTAAGTTTCAAATATTTCCTTACCCTCAACCTGTCCATCCACCCATAAGTGTCTAACCTTATGTCCCATTCTCTTGAGCCCTTGTTCTGTCTACTGTCATAAATTAGACCATATAATTTCATATAGGTATTAAAGTGTTAATGCTACCAGAAAACAATTGCATTCCCTTCTGGAGATTGTACCTTAACCTGAATAAGTTTTGTTGTTGTTCAGTTATTTCAGTCATGTCTGATTCTTCATGGGGTTTTGGGGTTTTCTTGGCAAAGATACTGGAGTGGTTTGTCATTTCCTTCTCCAGATCATTTTACTGATGAGGAAAATGAGGCAGACAGGGTTAGGTGACTTGCCCAGGGTCACACAGCTTGTAAGTGTCTGGGGCCAGATTTGAACTCGGGTCTTCCTGACTCCAAGCCTGGCAGTCTATCCACCTAGCTGCCCATCCTGAATAATGGCTCATGTTTATATCACCCAAAAGACTTCCTCTTATAGTTGGAATCTTAGGCACCATGGTATATTGCTGAGAAAAAATCACAAGATCATTGGATTTAGGGCCAGAAAGGACTATAGAAAGTATCTAATCCAAATCCTTCATTTTGCAGATAAGTAAACTGAGACCCAAAAAGATGAAGTGACTTTCTCAAGGACACTTAGTAATCAATAGTGGCAAAATTTGAGCCCAACTTTCTGACTGAACAATTCAAGATTCTTCCCATAATATCACACTGGCTCCCTTTTGGGGGCAGTGAATGCCCTACAAATCATACTTCATAGGAGATTAGTTATGTCTATACTGGCAAGTAGAATTATATTTCTGTAACTGTTCTATTCAAATTATTTGTAAGATAGTATATCTTTAAAGAGAATACCCTTGATTTTAAATGGATATTTATGGAAGCCTTTCTTTCTCTACCCACCTTTCTACCCAATCTAAAATCTATGATTCCGTAATTCTATGATCTTCAAAATCCTTCTTCCAGTGCCCTTTGGGAGTAGCTAAAACAATATGAGATGGGTATCCTGTGAGTTTCTAGTCAGCATTCTTTTTTTTTTTTAATTTTTAGGCAATTGGGGTTAAGTGACTTGCCCAGGGTCACACAGCTAGTGAGTGTCAAGTGTTTGGTTTGAGGCCAGATTTGAACTCAGGTTCTCCTGATTTCAGGGCTGGTGCTCTATCCACTTTACCACCTAGCTGCCCCTCTAATCAGCATTCTTAATGGGATGTTACAAATGCTAATCTTTCTGGAAATAGCAAGATGGATCATGGAAATGTAGCAGTTTTGACAATCCAGTGACAATACTGGCTTTTAGCAAAACGAAAAAGAAACCCCTATGCCTTTATAGTAAATTATATCTACCATAAAATCACCAAGTTTGAAGGGACCTCAAAGGTGACCTGCTCCAACTGGAATTTGATCAAAAATCCTCTCTAGAACATCCCCAACAAGTGGTCATTCAACCTTTGCCTGAAGACCCAATAATGAAGGGAAACTTGTTACCTCCCAAGGCAGTCCATAGCATTTTAGAGTAACTCCTTTTATTAGAAAAAAAATTTCCCTACATGGATCTGAAACCCACCTTTTTGCAACTTCTATCCACTGGTCCTATTTCTGCCCTCTGGAGCCAAACAGATTAAGTCCAATCCCTTTTGCACATGGCAGCTTTTCAAATAGCTGAAGATAGTTATCCTGTCCACTCTTTGTCTTCTCTTCTCCAAACTGAATATCCTCACATGAAAAGTTTCGTTGATGTTCTTCCTCCAACTCTATCACGTGGTGTTATCTCAGCACAGGGCATAACCTCGAGGCCCTTCAACATCCTACTTGCCTTCCTGTCTTCACAATGGTAGAATCTCAATTCCTTTTTGGTCTCAGCTTTTCATAGCAACATGACTATCCTGATGTTGCTCTTTTCCATGTGAGTGACTATCCCAGTGTGTTAGTGATATTGATAATGATGTCACACATCCTAAACTGTCTGTCTGCCATTGTCCTAAGACTCCTTCTAATTATGTGGTCTTGACATTAATGTTTTGTTGACATAAAATTAAATGAAAATTAGGGCTGAAACCATCATAAAGGTCTATTATTGGCTAAGAGTTCAACCAGTATTATTTGAGCATATTCTCCCACCCTTTTTTCAGATGGAGAAGCTGAGGCTAACAAACAAAATGGAGTTTCTGAAGGTCCTGGTGAGTCACTGAGAGAGTGCTCAGGAGAACTCATGGTATGTATATGGATGGCCATAGCTACATAATAAAACAGAATTTCTTCTAGTCTCAATATGAATAGTGCTTTATAAGTAAAGTCTATAAAATGAGAATAATATTTGCATTATCTACCTCACAGAACTGTTATGAGGAAAGTGGTATACATGAATGAGTTTATTATTGTTGTTAAATTCAACAAGCAATTGTTAACAACTGCTATGTACAAGGTACTGTGGTAGGTGATAATGACACAAAAGCAAAAAAAATTTTTTTAAAAATTCTACTCTTCAGGGAACTTACTTTATAATTGTAGACATAATAGTAAACAGATAGGTAAATGCAATATATTTTGAGAATGGATTATTCATAATAAGCCTGTTTGTTTTTCAGAGTCATGAATTAAAACTTTTAGAAACCCAGCTGTTCACTAGCCTCAAGTAATGTCAAATCAATGGGAGGAAAAGAGGTAGAATTTGGCTGCTATAGTGATTCTAAGTCATTCTTGCCATTCTGACCTAGAGCAAGACCACCAGAGGAACAAAGACATTCCCTGATGTAGATGCTTGGTGAATGTTGTTCATGTCTTCTATTCTCAATAGAGAAAAGAGGACTGACATCATTATGCTGTCTATAAAGAGCTATAAGGAAGAAATGAGGGAACACACAAAAAAGAGATAAGCTTAGAGACCAAATTGAATGCAACATATAAATGATGCTCTAGGAATATCATCAACAAATGTTCTTATGTGTTTCCACACACCTCACCACCAGCCCTCCTACCTTTCCCTGGTTTTCCACTGTGGTTGTGTCCACATGGTGCCCAAACATCTGCATGATTCTATCTATTTGGTGAAAAATCATTCCACTTGCTGGTTTGTCATCATAAAAGCCAAATCACTGGCAGTATGCTTAAAATTTTATTTCCTTTGCTATATGACTGCTGTATAGATCCATGGCTTCCATCACACTTAAAGAAACCCCTCTCCAATGTTACAAAAAGCAGAAAAGATGAACAACTGTATTAATAGCATTCCATAAATCTTAAGAAAGCTCTTCAACTGAGCCCTAATCTCCAACATAACCTGCTGTCATTAAAAGGCTTATATCGAGTCATTATGATTGTCCCCAAAATTTTAGGAACTTGGGACAATGAGAATTTTTCCATCAATGAGTGAAGCCAAATTCAAAGAGTTTCCCATGGCTTTCACTTTTCTCTCCTGGTAAAGAGCTGTATGAAGTTACAAGTTGGTAATGGGTTCCTATTAATTATTGATTTTTCTAGATAATACTTGTTAAAGTAGAATTAACACTATTGTTTCTGAACAAATACTGTCCAAATACTGTCTTTAGTAGGCTTGTAATCAGCTTTACCCACTTCTCTTCTAATCTGATTGGAACAGATTTCCTATGAAATCTTTTTTATTATTTTGGTGATATTAAAAGGTCACATATTTGTGTCTGCCTCAAACTTTAATCTAAGTTGCTGGAATCAATTTATGGTTATGTGTTCATAGATGACCAATCCAGGGGCTGAACTGCTATACTTTTAATTAAAAAAAAAAAGAAAAGAGAAAACCTCCCTGCATATATAATGGAATTCATGGGGTGATATTAGGTACTGTATTATGGAATACATTTTAGCCTATTTTCCTGAGCCATATATTATGAGTCTCTTCATCATAATGCGTTTTGACCCTCTGCATTTACTCCATCATAATTATCCTTTAATACTCTTACAAATGAACTTTTAGCTTATCTTCCATTAATTCTCAGAACAAGCAAAGCACTAATGTAACAAACAAAGCCATCTAAACAAAGTATTTAACCCTTTTGTGGGTTCTTTCCTCCTCTGAATAAGAGAAAGATACTGAGGAAAAAAACAAAGAAAGAAGTTCAAACACAGAAATGTTCCTGACCACTTAAATCCAAATGCCCAAAGTAGAGGTGTACAAGAATTTGCAAACATAAAGGAAATGATCTTAGAATTCCACTGAATGGGAAATCTCTCCAGCTCATCTTTATGATAAACTTGTGAAGATGTAAAAGATGGATGGAGGAACTGTCCAATGAAGGTCCAGTCCTGAGAGGATGCTTGGATTTATTCTTCCTGGTGGTTCATACAGAAAACAGACAGATATTACCTGCCTGTTTCCAATAAAGCTTGTGGAACTTTGGTGAGCTGATTCTCGGCCCTTGGTGATTGAGGTGCTGTTATGGTGCACAGATAAAACGTCCTCTTGACTATGGAGGCAGAACTGATGACTCAGGAGGTGCAGAGACAGAAATGAATTCACATACAAAAGAAATGACCTGTTAATTTCTCAGTCTCTTTTTTTTCTTGGGGACAGTAAGACAAGAACTGCTATGTACTTCCAGAAGGGGAAAGAATAGCTACCCTGTCTAACCCCCTCCTAGAGTCCATGTGGCCATAAGCATATAGCACCTCTGTTATTGTTGGGGTTTTTTGTTTACATTTTCCTGATCTTTGGTAAATAAGTGTTCTGAGAGGAGAGTTCTTAGACAACCATATGAGTTCAGGAGACCTATCAGAACCCTCAGAGGTCCCACCAACAATGAGAATCAGTAGCAGAATCCATTAGAGATAATAACAGTGGCCACCAACATGATATTGACCAACAACAAAGAAATTGTCTGCATGCAAACATGCTTTCTGGATCATGACTCCTTGAGATGAAGATAAGGGGATTCTAGCACAGTACTGATCCTCAGAGCTCAAGAGAATATTATGCCTAAGGGTGTAAGTCATGAGAACTCCACAAAGGAAAAATGGGATTTCTCAGACCAGAAGTTGAGAGGTACCACATCACTATGTGTATTCTCTATGTCTATTTCTCAATACTACTGTACTTTAAGCTTGAGTTCTCATTGCCTAAGTACTTTGTATGTGAAAAGCAAGAGTATGCTCCTAGTTTTGCAAGACAGCTTGGTTTTTAACCATTGTTCTTGCCATATCTTCCCAGTTTACTTTTTTTTTTAAAGCTAATAGAATTCAAATGATTCTTATTAACAATAGGGAATACACTAGTGGGGGCTCAGGCACCATAGAAATACCAGAAATGCTCGGAGTTGTTCCCTGAACCCTAATAGAAAGTTACAGTCATATGCATTCTGTGGACCAGGCAGAGCTAAGTGAATGGGAATTGGGGAAGTAGCCATATAGTTCCAAATTTTTATCATATTAGTGGTGATTTGGTACATTCTTTCATATGGTTGCTGATAGAATGTGTTTCCTCTTTTGAAGATTGTTAATTCATATTCTTTGATTACTTAGATATTGGCAAATTAATCTCTTTTTGTCCAAAACATCATTCTGGTTTATCAATCTTGTCCGCATTCCCTGCTCTGTTCCTGAGGCTTCTGGATCCTTCCAAGGAGAGCTAACACCACCAGGAAGATGGTGATGACCATCAGGGAACAGGACACCCACAGCAAAGGTTTCAGGGTCATATTAAAGGCCATTTTGGTGTATCACCAAAGAGATGTTTTAAAAATACAGATTTGACTTTCATTCTTCTACTCAAAACACTTCACTCTCCCCAAAAATCTTCATAGGCTTCCTGTTGTACAACTCTTTGATAAAATGCAAACTCCTCAGCCCAGCATTTAAAACCCTTCATAATCTATCAAGCCTTTCAAGCTTTTTTCTCCTTTCATGTACTTTTCGTGATAGTCAGAATGGACTGCGACCTGTTTCCAATAGGCTATCTTTCATCTCCATGGCTCTGTACTAGCTATTTGTTCCTCTTGCCTAGAATGCAAGTCCTACTCACTCTTCAAAGCCTAGCTCAGGTAAGAGGCACTACCTGATTCCTCTGGTTGTTACTTCTCTCTTCCTCTTGAAATAATTTTGTATTAATTTGTATTTATTTTGTGAATTCTTCTTTCTGTACATCAATCACAACAGTAGAATGCAAGCTTTTTGAGTACAGAGACTTTTGTCCTTGTATCTGAGCACTTAACACAGTACATTGCACACAGTAAGTGCTTAATAAATGTTTATTGCATTGAGCTTAATTTTCCTGCCTAGTTCTTAGTAGGTATTTAATAAATGCCTTTTGATTGATTACTTGATTAATCATTCTCGGTTTACAGAAGAAGAAACTGAGGCACAGAAAGGCAAAATGATAGCATTAAACAGAGGCAAAATTTGAACTCATCTCCCTTGACTCCAAGGCATCTAGGTGGCATAGAGCATGAGGCTAGGAAGATGTGAGTTCGAATCTAGCCTCAGATATTTACTAGTTATAAGACCTTGGGCAAGTCATTTAACTTGTTTCTGCCTCACTTTCCTCAACTGTGGAAAGCAGATAATAACGACACTTATCTTCCCAGAGTTAATGAGATAATATTCATAAAGTGCTTGGTACAGTGCCTCACACATACTAAACACTTAATAAATGTTTTTTCCTTCCTTCTTCTTTCCATATACCACATTGACTTTTAGTACAGTGATTTGCAGATAGTAGATATTCAATAAATAATTTTTTAAAGTTGAATTTAAATCAAAGTGGTTAAAAGCATTTTCCCAAATATATTTATAATGGTGAATTTTCCTTAAATAGATCACCTTCTAATGTCTAACCTGACATATCACATGGCTTCTGGAGGCCATAGAATCAATTAAATCCTAAGTATCTATAGGGCACTGATTATATGCCTAGTGCTTCAGTAGGTACTGTAGAGAATACAGAGAAATACACGACTTGATCTCAGCCTTCAGGACACTTACAATCTAAGTAACATTCTTAAAGGACAATTAACTCCTGAACTTAAAGTGCAAATTTCAAATGCAATAAGATACTTATGTAATAGAAACAATAACTACACAAAAACCATCTCACCCCAAGTAAGATGACTTAATCCAAATATTTAAATGAATGAAGCATTTCATAAGCACCTGGTATGTGTCAAGCACTCCACTAAGCCCTAGAGATACAAATAGAAAAATAAGACAGTCCCTGCTCTCAAGGAGCTCGAATTCTAATAGGGTAGATAACACACAGAGGAAATTCACTTGCAAGTCAATGTCCCATGGTCTTTAGGGTGCAGCCACAAAGCAGATAGTGATGCTTCTCCTTTAATATCATTTCCACTGATAAAATCACATCTGTTTCTGATATTGAACCATTTGCCAATGCCAAAGGCTTTGGTGACAAGAACTTTCTTTTCTGGGTCTTCAATAGATGTGTCTGTAACACTTGCAAGAGAAGTTGCCAAATTGCATCTCCACAGAGATTGCTTCCCAGGAAGAGGGCTGAGGACACTACGCTGGAAATATTACCTTTTCCAAGACTCCTAGGGGAAGGGTCCTGGGCTGTTTCCATCATAGTCTGGGAGGGGTCAATGATCAAGGTGGCAGTAGTGGCCTGAGCTGCTAGCACATGCCCTCTGTCTCTCCCTCTGAGTGCTTTGCCCACCCCATGAGTAACCATTGGTTGGTAGTTGGTTGAGGATGGCTGTCCTGTTCTCCACAGGAGCCGCTTCTCCAAATAAAAGCTTTGAGAACTGACATGGAAGCAGGACTGATGGGCTTGGTGGCAGAGGGAAAGAATAATCATAAAGGAAGGAAGGAAAACAGGATAGCAGTATCATGGAATCCAAAGAAGGGAAGCGTACCAAGAATTGGAAGGTTAACAGTGTCAAATGCATGGAGACTGAGAAAAGAAAAATTGGATTTGGTAATCAAGAGAACATCTATGGTCTTGGAAAGAGCAGTTTCATTAATGTGGTTGGCCTGGAGGCCAGATTATAGGTGATGGAAAAATGAATGAGGAGTGAGAAGGTAGATGAGGAAGCATAGAATACTCTTTCTAAAAGTTTGGCAGTGAAAAAAATTTAAAAAAAAGTTTGGCAGTGAAGGAGAGGAGAAAGAGGGCTAATAATCCTACTAATAAAAATAATCCACAAAATCTTAAGATGATGTTTTTAATACTGTACATGGTACTCTATCAAGTACTCAATATTCAACCTACATATCATGAAAAGTTTTCAAAACAGAGACCTAGCAGCAGAAATCAAAATAATATAGGAACAGGATAACTTACACATCATCTCTCTTCTTTTATCTCCTACTGGAGTTGTATCAGAGATGTTTTCAGTAAGCTTACAGAAGATATGTTTACATCTTCATACTTTTATTCAACTACAGAAATCAGTACCTTTATTCACCTATGCAATAGTTCAGAGAACACTGAATTTAAACATATTATATCAGGATAGTGACTTGTCACTAGATTACTTCTGTCTAAAACCCATTGAAAAAAATGAGAATGAGATATTACATTCATCTGCTAAAAGTCTGTAGAACATTAAATAAAAAGGAATAGTAATGGGATAGTAACCTGTCACAAGACCATTTCTATTCAACCTCACTGAAAAAAGATGAGAAAGGTAAGATAGTAATAATAATATTATTACTGGGTTAAATCAGATTGAGGTTAAAACAGGCCTCAAACGTGTCAGCAACTTAGGGGGATGTTTACCTAAGCATATGAAGACTCCCCTGCCCAATACCCCCCACTTCACCACCCATCTGAATGGGTAGATGGGAACAGTTTGTTTCAATGGCCATGAAGGCAGCTGAAGCAGGTGCTATGAAGTGCTTAGAGTTTGGTCAGACGTTGAAGATGCCAAAGTCATCCACTTCATCTTGGGCCATCATGAATCATCTTGACTTTTGTCTTGCCTCTGGACTTTGATAGGTTAAGTGATTTGCCAAAGTTCACACAAGTAGTAAATAGGAAAACCAAAATTAAATCCTAAATCCTCAAATGGCAAATAGAGCTCTTTCCATGATACCACATGTACATGAGTGGTCTTCTTTCTATAATGTGTGTATCATGTTTGTATTATCAACACCAAATAAGCAATCCAAGCAAAGAAGATTTCTGCTAATGAAGCACTGGAAGTCTAAAAAATAGTAATAATATCCACTGTTCTATGATTCCTCTCACCCAGCTTGACCCCAAGTGCTTGACAAAGCACTGATGCAGAATATAGATGTAAAATCCCTGTAAAATCCCACCCTCTAAAAATAATTTTCACTAAATATGGTGAATAGAGGAGCTCATTTCTTCTAACACAGGGAAATCAGGCCAGAAACTCCCATCCCAGCTGTATTGACTGGGAAAGGAACGAAGCTTCTATGAAAAGAGCTAAGTAGCCCTTTTCCATCATGTGTTAGGCCTGATGTACATAAGCAGGGAAGGAGAGAGGTCAGAATAAACTTGAAAAGGATGTGGTATCTGGAGCATGGTTGTAATGAAGAATGTGAACTGGTAGCAGCAGATAGAGACCAAAGTTGCCACCTGAGCATCAAGGAGGTACTCAGCCAAGCTGAGAGATGGGAGAGTAGTAATGATAGGTATCATTATTAAGCTTCAGGAAAGAGAACTGAGAGATAGGATATAAATCCACAGGTGCCAGAGTGATGGAGTCAGCCAGGATCCCAAAGGGAAGCAGGCAAGCATATATACCAACTAGGGCCAGGGGTGGGGAACCTGCGGCTTTGAGGCCACATGAAGCCCTCTAGGTCCTCAAGTGTGGCCTTTGGAATCCAAACTAGAGGGCCACATGTGAATACAAATGTGGATACAAATTCAAAAGAGAGACCGTCCCCACCTCAAGAAGATCACGTTCTACTTGGAGGATACAACATGTCCACATGTGAATAACTATAAGACCTAGAAAACAATACACAACGTTGGGGAACAGGAACTAACAATGAGGGAAAGAGAAAGAGCTTCTTGGAAGAGGTGGTATTTGAGCTGCCTCTTGAAGAGTTCTAGGGGTTCCAACAGGCTGGGGTGAGGAAGGGGAACATTCAACAAGTGAAGTACAGCCTATCCAGGGGTGAGGAATCTGCAGCCTTGAGGCCGCATGTGGTCTTCTAGGTCCTTGGGTATGGCCTTTTGACTGAGTCCAAGTTTTACAGAACAAATCCATTTATTAAGGGGATTTGTTCTGAGAAGTTTGGATTCAGTCAAAAGGCTGCACTTGAGGACCTAGAGGGCCTTGAGGCCACAGGTTCCCCATCCCTGGATATAAATGCCCAGAAGTGAGAGTTGAAGCAGCATAGACAATAATACATATCTGGAATAAGAAGCAAACCAGTTTAGCTAAATCATAACATTCTTGGGGAGCAGGGGAGGGGGGAGGGATGTGTAATTATCCTATAATGATAAAATGAATCCAGAAGGGTGTTAAATTCCACATAGAGGAGTTTGTATTTTACCCTAAAGTCTTTGGAAACCAGTGATGCGTCTTGAGCAGACAAGAGACATAGTCAGACTTGCAGTTTAGGAATATTATTCGGAAACTGCATGAAGGATGAGGAGAAGTGATCATCTAGATGTAGGGAAGTCAATTAGAAGTCTATTGTGATACTCCAGATGAGAGACATTCAGGCTTAAAGCATTTTTCCATTCTCATTGAATCCTTATTTTCCAGTTATCTGCCATCAGTCAATCAATCATTCAATAAACAATTAATGTTTAATCAATAAACATGACCAAATAATACTGCAAAGCAAAATTGATTCAATGCTTCCACCTCTCTTTTACTGGTCTTGTTTTCTGGTACTATTGCTGGTCAAAGTTGGCCTAGTATGTGCTCACGGATTTCAGGGCATGAAAGAAAGATTGATAATTTCCTAGTTTTGTCTCTTTGTGTATTAACTTGTGTTATATTTCACTCTGTTGCATCTTTACTCCTCTTCTTTGAGATTATTAAGAGAAAATGTGCTTTAGTAAACATACCAACTAATTCTAGGGGGGACGAGAACAAATCTTAACTAACAGGGGATAGCAGAACCAGAATCCAAAAAGATCCAGTGAGATCTTCAGTGGAGTCTAATAAGATGAGATTGAGCAGAGATATAGGTAATGTATTACCTGTAGGTAGAAAAGTCAATTTCACAAGTAGAAGAAGGTGGAGATAGCAGCTCTGGAAAATATGTGTTTTAGTGGACAGTAAGTTCAATGTGCATTGGAAATGTAATATGGCAGTCAAATAAGCTAAGATGATTTGGGGCTGCATTAAGAACAGGAATAGAGAAGTGATAATCCCTTGCTCCTCTTCTCTGGTCAGACCACATCTAGAGTATTTTGTTCAGTTCTGGGCACCACAGTTGAAAAAAGACATTGATAAGATAGAGAGTATCCAGAAAAAGGCAACCAGGAAGTTGTAAAAGAAGACTCAGAGAGGGCATGATAGTGACTATATGAGAAAATATAGAGTATATTAAAAAAAAAACTGTCATATAAGCAGGATTAGATTTGTTCTGTTTTAACTGCATTCCTTGCTACTAAGTAGGTTGAGGTTATGGATCCATCCCTGGAGCTTGGGAGTTCTCAGTTGCAGTAAGGTTAAAGCTAACATGGCATATGCACTGTCTAATACCCATATGGTGGGCCTCTGAGAGCAGTGAACCACAAGGCTTCCTACAGAGGGATGAACCAGCACAGTCAGAAATAGAAGAGGTCAAAGCTACCATGCCAATTAGCAGTGGGATTGGTAGTAGAATCAGATCCAGGAGTGGCCACTGCACATCTTGCCTGGGTGAAACAGGGAGATCTCATCTCAAAAAAGAAAAAGAAAAAAACAAAAGAAAAAGAAAAGGACTTGTTCTCTTTGACCCCAGAGGGAAGAACCAGGAGCAATGAGTGGAAATTGCCCACAAGCTCATTTAGACTTGATGGCAACAAGAATTTCCGAACAATTAGAGCTATCCAAAAGTGGAATGACTACCTAAAAGAGGGGTGAGTTCTTCCTCCTTAGAGGTCGTTAAGCAGAGGATGGATAACCACTTGCTAGGTGCATTATAATGGAGAATTCTTTGTATGTCTGAGTTGGACTAGATAGTTCCTTTTCTCAAAGTTTTTGATTCTGTGATTGTTGAAAACCTCATCGAAGAATAGTGTCAGCGTCTCTCTACTTGCCTGCTTCTCCTTTAGGTCCTGACTATCCCCACCCCTTATTCTTTTATTCCATGGATCGACATCCTATTTGTTGGGTCTCTTTCTTGTAGCTCAACCTAAACATCACTGTCCTCCCAGCTGCCAGCTTGGCTCCGGAACTCCCAGCCACTGGCACCTGCTGCCTCTGTCTGGTGCTACCAGTTCACATTCTTCGTCACAACCATGTCCCAGAAGTCCTGTCTCTCCTCATGTTTATTCTTATGCAGAAGCCCCTCTTTCCTTTTCTCAACATATCACGTCTAACACACTTTGGGAAAGACCCACAGAGCTCTTTTCATAGAGATTCTTCCTTGTTCAGTCAGAACAGCTGGGATAGGATTGATGATCTCCTTATTCACTACATTTAGCTCAAATTATTTTAAGTAATTTCTGATTTAACCTTTTAAAATAAAGTATTTGTCTTTTAATAAGCTCCATTCTCCCCTATTGCTGGGGCTTAGAGAAGAGCCTTATTCCTAGCACAGTCCTACTTTTAGATAAGAAAATTAGATGGGACTGAGATCAGTCAGATGCATTCTTCTAATGGCATTGCGTCATAGTATCCAGACATAAAAAGTCATCTAGTCCAATCCCACCCCCATTGAAAATACTGAAGTCCTAAAAAGTTAAATGACTTGTGGAAGGTCAGACATGCAGTGAATGAAAAGCCAGGATTCAAACTCAGGTCCTCAGTTTCCAAATCCAATGGTCTTTCCATTACACCATGTTGTTCACAGTAGCCACTTCCCTTCATATTTCACATAAACAGGAATAGCCTTCCTGAAAAGATACAACAAGTTAAAGTGTTCCCCTAAAACCAAGCAAACCATCTAATCACCCACACCTACTTCTCAGACTTCCCATAGTGACATGAATACTGGTACTACAGTTTTGCTTTTGGCTTTCAGTGTGGGAATTCTTTCCTTCCTGCCTATAAATGTTCTGGGGTTGATCACCCTGAATAATAAATGTGGATGGCATTTTAATGAAGATGAATTGTACTATTATTGACTTAACCATTTTCCTCAACCGGAAATGCTGATAAATTTTGGTGGGACCAGTACAAACCTTAGGTCCAGAGAGGATCATGGCAGCCTAATGATTCTAAAAGGGCCTAGGAAACTTCACTAGTCCAGGGGTATGTCTCTTTTTTTTACCAAATGTGGGGCACCCAGACTGCTGTCTCCATGAAAGATTCATGTAATGTCAAGAAAATGCCTGATCTGGAGGGGCTGCACCATCCATCTCCCCAGAGCTGTGTTGACCTGCTTACTCTAGGGCACCATGCCCAATAGGCAAATTTATCCCCCAGAAAAGAAAAAAGGAATTAGGTCCTGGAGACAAAAGGGCTTGCAGCTACATTGGAAACCCTTTTCCATCTACAAAATAACACTGGGATTGACCTACAAAAACTCCGCTGCCTGTTGCCCTATAGAGATGGGAGGTGGGGGCAGAACCTTGATTGTGCCAGATTAAATCTTCTTTTCCTTACCCAGCAATTCTCCTTTTATAGGAAAAGGCAGATGATAGACAGATAAGTGGGTAGTTGGAGGTAATAAGTAGGGATAGAAAAGCAGATAAAGATAAAAAGTAAAGGAAAATTGACCATTGGTCAGATAGAGATCCATGAAGAAAGGTATGGAAATATACATCAAATAACTAGAGAAAGAAAGTGATTGACTGACAGATACTGAAGGATACAAAGACAGATAAGATGTACTTCCTGTGGCCTGAAAGCAGTGGGTAGATGTCTCATTGTTATCATTCTCTTTTATAAGTATTAGTTATATCAGTGATTTGGTCTTTGACCCACTCATTGTTCAGGATGTCATAACTATGTGGGTTGCAGCTAAACTAGTCCTCAGAGGAATCATTATATATCTAAAAATGTATTAGCAAAAAAAAAAGAAAGAAAGAAAGAAAATAGTGAGAAGATTCACCCAAAGTAAATAAGAACATAATTAAATGGAAAGGATAGTCTATAAACTTGAGGGGGGTAGAATGAATAGGAGTAGGGAGGAGTGAAATTTGTTAGGAAAGGATCTATAATCATATGATTATTGCAAGATTAATAATGGTGGTGGTGGTGGTGGTGGTGGTGGTATGGGACAGATAGAAAGGATGTAATCCTTCCTAAAATATCTGTTCTTTGACTCTGGAATCCCTTTGCTAGGTGTAGCAAGTACTATCCCAAGATGGCCAAAGACAAAATGAAAGGTCCTACACGCAACAAAATATTCAGAACAACAAAGAACTAGATATAAAGTTGGGGCTAAAACAAATTGTGATACATAAAAATAATGGAATATCAGTCTTGTGTAAGAAATGCTGGACATGAAGAATTCAGAGAAGCATGAGAAGACATATGGATTGATGCAAAGTGAAGTAAGCAGTCCCAGGAAAACAATATACATAATGACTACAACAATGTAAATAGAAAGACAACACAATGAAACTTACTGTTTTATAACTACAATGACCAAGCTTATCCCAGAATTAAAAATGAGAAAATGTATTTCCCTCCCTTCTTGGCAGAGGTGGGGGACTACAGACTTTTCAAAAAATCTTTCATCTTCATTCTTTGTCACAAGGGATATTTCTCTAGATGGGGAGGGGATATGATGATCTAATGTATATATTGTAAAGAAAGGTGGGAAGAAATGATCAGAAAATAAACCCCATTTGGTTAATAAAGTCCTTGGATGATATGGTCAGACAATGTTTCAGAGCTAAATCCTCAAAGGGTACTACTAACCTCATGTCCCCGATCCTATTCAATAATAAAGACTAAGTGCTATCAGGCACACACTCAATCCAGTGTTTGCATACTCCATCAAACGTCAGAGGGAAGTCTAGGGTAACACCAAACTAGGGCTAGAATAAAGCTGGCTACCTCTGTCCTTTAGATCTTTCCCTCTTGTGGTGTAGAGCACATCTCATTAGTCTAAGGGTTTTGTGTGTGTGTGAATCTATCCAATTAGATTCTTGGCTTAGTCCCCACCCACCAGAAAAATTTTACCATCTTATCTTTTCTGCTGTTTTTCAGTAAAGTCAATCATATAAGCATGGCATAGCTATATGATATTCTTTACTCAGAACCATAGGAAAAAAAGGAATAAAACCAAATTCATAAAACAACTACCATATAGACTCCTCCCAAACCACGTAACCCAATTTTTTTTCTTTTGGAATGCAGGAAAACAAAAACCCAAGAACTTAAGGAACACAGTCCAAGTGTTCTGACTCTAATTTCTTATTTGTCTTTAGGTAAACTACCCCTCAAAAAAATTCTCAAGAGTTCAAAAAGCACAGTTTACATGATCAGATTCTGACCTCCCAATTGTCCTAGGTACAGAAAGGAAAGGGTCAGGGAGGTAAATGCGGACAGTAAAGCAACAGAATTTGAATTTTAAACTAAATCCTGCTCTAGGGTGTCCCAATGTTCTTTCTTGATCATTACTCTAACACTGGAAAGTTCAAAAGGTGAAGTCCTCTCTGTTACTCTTTACATCAGTAAGAAGGGAAAAGATATTCATGGGATATGATAAGCCTTGGTCTCCTAGTTCTTTCCAAGTGACCAGGGGGTCACACCAGTGCTCTAATGCCACTACTCTCATTTTCTCTTCTCTGTCTTTTGTCCTTGAAAATCTCATGCTACAGTCTGGTCCACATCTTATATCACTTCCTTCCTACACCTTCCGTGACATCCATTTCCAACTGCTCTTCAGCTCTTTCTGTCATTGTTTCAAGAGCCAAAACAGACAGAGTCAATCTGAGAAACAGAGCCCAAGACCCATTTCTTGTGCTGCTTCTTCCTCCTCCACCTACTCCAATAGGACAGAGCAGCAAAAGGGATACAATCAATCAAGAAGAATTTATGAAGCATGTGCTATGTGTCAGGTTCTGTTTAAGGCTCTTTAGATACAGAGATAAAAGCAAAACAGTCCCTGCCCCAAAGAACTCACATTCAGGGGATTTTTATGTAACTACAGACACATAATACATGCACACACATGTATATATACATATATATTTTTCACACATAATGTATTTCCATATACATGCATGTGCCTGTATGTATACATATGTTTAGGTATTTATATATAAACACACTCTCACATATATATGTGATACATACACATAAATGTATGTATGTATGTGTGTTTCACTATGTATGACTTCCTGAGCAACTTCTCTCTTCTGTGAAGGGAAAAGATTAGAGAGCATCCTATCTTTTCCCCCCTCAGTCTAGTCCATATATACATAGAGTGACATGAAATGACCCGAGCTTTAGGAAAACCATTTTAGCAGCTGGGTGGGAACTAATCAAGAGGTTACTGCAATAATCCATTAGAAGAAAGAAGAGGACCTGAATTAGGTTGGTATCTGCATGAGTGAGTGGTGATTAAGAGGAAAGATGCAAGAGATGTCATGATGATAGAAAGGATAAGGTTTGGCAACTTGTAGGATGTGTGGGGTGAGTGAGAATGAAGCATCAAGAATGATAGCAATGTTACAAACCTGGGTGAATGGAAGGATACTGGTACCTTTTATGCCTCTGACACTGTCTGTTTTGTCTCCTGAAGCAATGATTGAAAGAGCTGAAGAGCAGGTAGAATTGGGTGTCAGCACAGGTGTAGGAAAGAATTAACATAGAGTTTGAACCAGACTGTAGCATGGGCTTTTCAAGAAGGACAAAGGACAGAAATAGGGAAGTTTGGAAAAGAAGCAAGTTGAGGAGGAAAAATAATGAGATATGATTTTGGGCATTCTTTGGGTCACCTTATTAATTAGTTACCAATGACTGAGTCTGCCTCCAAGATGACATTTCAGTCAACAGTCTCCTGTGGACTTCCAAATTTAAGTGCAGCATGGGGTTGAATAAAGTGGGAGTGATTTCTCATTCCCCTCTCCCCATGAGTAGAACATAGCAACCTGAAAAGCAAGTATACAATAAACCATCTATGCCTACTCATGTGGTCTGAGAGAGGAATGCGTAAGTCCTTGAGTTCCTGGCTACTTTTTGCCTTCCTGTTTCCTTTTCTGAGGAAGTGAGTTACAGTGGAAAAAACATTGACTTTGGAGTCAGAGGACTTGGGTTCAAATCCTAAGTCTGATACTATATGTGTGACCTTGGACAACTCACAACCTCACTGAGCCTTGGTTTCCTCATCTGTAAAATGAGGGGGCTGGAAGAAATGGCCCCTCAGGTGCTTTTCCTATGATCCTATGATCCTGAGCACAGGTCAAAGACTAGAGTTCTTAATAATGGATGACAATCCATTCCTTGGGAACTACTTCAAAGGAAATCCTGAGTTCCTGAGAGATCAAGTATCCCTAAAGTCCAGAACTGACCTCTAAGATAGAATATATTTCCTCGGCAGCATGCTTCCTGGAGAAGAAAGAAGAGCATCACCAGAGGATCACTCTGCAACTGAAGGATTAAATCCATGCCATGGCAGAGTAGGAGATCTGTGCTTTGCCAACCCTAATTTTGCCAAAAGTTGCTTAGATAGTGCAGGTCCAAGGTGAATAGGGAGGGTTTGTCAATAGTCACCCAAATTATCTTTACCTTCTGTAGGAAGTTTATTGGACTTTGTGGTTTGTTTGGGGCTTTTCTTTATTTGTTTATAAGCAACTTATTCGTTTTCTGGGGTGGGAGAAATACTGGCTGTCCCATACCTGATATCATTGTGGTACACTGAATGGCTGTGGATGAGGGAGGAACCCCACAATCCACATTTTGGAAAACGTGCTATACCTGAGCTATACCGTAGCCTTATTCCAATTTTCCCTAGAGTAAAACTCTGGAGTTGGGGGCAAAGAACCAAAGAGAGGGAACTGCCCCTTTGGGGTCATCCTCCAGTACTAACCCCAGTCCGTGGGAGCCCAGAGTCCCCGAAAGAGAGAGAATATTCTGGACTGGGGGCTATAGAATAGACTTTTCATCAGGGTCGTCTGACCTTTATCACAGCCATTCCCTAAGGGAGAGACAATTTCCTGAGGGACTGGACTGAGGTGGGGAAAGATAGGATGCACTCTAATCTTTTTCCTTTCACAGAAGAGACAAGTTGCTGCAGCGCTCAAGAAGTCACATATAGTGAAAAAATGCTCCCTCCCTCCACCCTGAGTACAGCTTACAAAAGCTGGTATTTGCTGGGTACCTTGAAAATCGAATACAAAGGGATTTTCAATTTTAAAAAAAAAGGATAGGGGAAGGAAAAGACCATCAGTGGACATCCTCACAACTGGTTGTGATAAAAAGAAGCAAGAAGGAAGAATACAGTTGAGATGCCCAGTAATTCACAGGGGACAAAAATCTAAGAAAAGAGCCAGTCATAAAACCCAGAGCCTTTAAATGCTTAAATTACAGGCAACAAGCAAGAGAACCTTGAAGTTCTAACAAATAAGGCAAATTTACACACACTCATGGTGAGATGAAACTCATGACTTAACTCTGACTCTAGATGGGTATATATTACTCAAAAGAAAGTGTAGATAAAAGTTGGGAGAAGTAGGTAAATTAAGAATATGTATACATGTTTCCTTGTATAATCTGCATTGATTGGTAAGCTCAGGCTTCTAAAGGATAACCTGTCTATAATGTTTGGCCCTAAATTGCCATCATAAGTTGCTCAAAATATCTTAAAGAACTCAACAAACCAACTGTATTGGAACTGTCCAGCACTTAAGACAGTGTCTTCAGTGCTTAATACAGTGCCTGGAACATAGTAGGCACTTAATAAATATTTATTGGATGAATGAATGAACTGAACTATTATCACAGACAAAACTATTGCCTGGACATAACATTGATTCAGAAAAACATTTAAATAATATTGTTAATAGATGTCACCCTAACAAATACTCATTCTTCAAGCTACATGGAAAGAAAAGTCTTAAAAATATGAAGATCTATCACAAGAAGCCAAATTGTGTAGGAACAGGATGAGATACTTAACATCCCCATCTTACTGCCTGCTACTGGAGTTGTCCTTAAGATACTTTCTGGGGGCAGCTAGGTAGTGCAGTGAATACAGCACCAGCCCTGAAGTCAGGAAGACCTGAGTTCAAATCCGTCCTCAGACCAAACACTTGACACTTACTAGCTGTGTGACCCTGGGCAAATCACTTAACCCCAATTGCCTTAAAAAAAAAAAAGATACTTTCTGTTGCCCTACAGAAGATGAACTTACATCCCAATATGATGATGATGACAACAACATTGACAATTGTTCTGTATTTAAAACACACAACCAATGAAATGTCATCAAAAACATTTTAAATAAAATGTGGCATTTTCCAGAGAAACAATTTAATCTATTATAGTTCTGCCCAGCCCTAAATCCAGTATCACTTTTCCTGAATAAAAACGACTATGACCTCAAACTCAAAGAAAAAGTCATACTAAAAGATTATATTAATTGCTACATGACATCAAGTTTTATGGCTCCACTGAAAAACACATTAAAAAGCTTCTTCATCTCATAAAAACCTTCTCCAGTGATATCAAAATGTCATTTGAACTCAGTAAGTGTAAAATTTTTAACGTATACCAAGAAAAAAAAGAATCTCAAGCCTCTGAGCCTGAAACTAGAGATCAGATAGAACCATGTCCATAGCTACAGTCTTCTTCAGGCAAGACACATTAAGCATGAAATTATCACGGAAAAAAACTGTGGCTATGTATGTCAGAAGACTCATTAGTATCCTGAAGTCAAAGTTTAATGGGAAAAATACATTTAGAACAATTTACACCATTCATTAACACAGTTCTTATCTTTATGCATATTTCAAGAACATTAAAATGGATGGCAATAGTTTTAGGAAGTATCTAAATAAAAACTGATATAATATCAATATTATACTAATATGAAAGAAAGCATGGGGCCCATTCTCCTAAGGAATCTATACTAATATTAACAAATGAGGAAGATGACTAATACATGTATACTTTTGGAATAGATAACACTACAGAATAGTAAAGGCTGACAATAAATACATGCCACTGGACTTACCAAATGTAAACAATAATGGAGCCCCTGATGGAATCAATGAAATGGCTAAGATCCAAGAATGTAATTAAAAGTTCCTTCATGGGTAACATCTACATGAATCAAACAGTAATGATTCAACAAAAAAGTGTGGAATAAATGCCATGGTCATGTGATTTTGCTTACAGAAACAGAAGAGTTTATGATAGTAATAGAGGCAGCTTGGTAGTATGATGGATAGAACATTGGGATCAAGAAGACCTGAGTTCAAATGTGACACTTATTGTTATAAGATCAGGTTATTGCTATAAGATATCACAGAAATGTCATCCTTCAGGATCAATGCAGATTGTACAAGAAAATAGTAAAAACTGGTTAACATATTACTGTGAGTTGCAAAAATTTAGTACTTAGCAATCTCATAGAAAAACACAAGGAAGTGTCCAGAATTAGACACCATATTCTTGTTATGCTTCATAAATGAACAGACAATAAACCCACATACTATAAATAAATGCCCCCCAAACAACAAGCAGTACTACAACTAGAGCATTATCACAAAGTTACCCTCAACCAATTCATTAATTAATCAAGAAGTATTTATTGATTGACTCTAAGCACTTTAAAGACAAAAGCAAAACCGTCCCTGCCCTCAAGGCTCTCGAAATAGAGAGATTCTGCAGAAGAAATCAAAACCAGGTAGGAACAAAGAGTTACATATTGTTCCTGTAGTCCTGTCTGCTCTTGGAATTGTCTCAAACTGCTTTCAGATGAGGTTATGTCCCAACACTTTTATTCAATTACAGAAAGCAATCATTTTCTTCTCCTTCATGACAGTCCACACTTACAAGCATTAAAGAACAGTAGTGGGATTAGGGTTTGTCCCAGAACCATTTTTATCTGATTTGCATCGAATATATAATGAAAAAATAAGAATAATAATAGTAATAATAGTTGGCAGTTGTATAGTACTTTAAGGTTTTTCAAAACACTCTATATACATTATCTCTTTTGATCCTCACAATAATCCTATGAGCTAAGTAAGCAAAGGAATTATTGTTTGCATTTTACAGATGGGGAAAGCAAGAATCAGAGAAATCAAGGGATTTGCTCATGTTCACACAAGTATCAGGATATAGTGTACTGTCTATGTACTCAATCCTTTCATATTGTGGGCAAGTACAAAGGAACTATAAGATATATGCCTTGCCTTAACAGAGCTTGCATTTTGTCCTGAGAGACAAGCTTAACACACAGGAAGCATTTTGAGAACAATGCCAGTCCAAGTATAATTAAATGCTAAACTCTATAATAAAGTATATGAGTATTATAGAAGCTTAATAGCCACTTTACTACTGTACTAATGTATAAAATTCTTCTTTGTAGAATCTTTATATTCCCATAATGCTTAAGGGCCAAGGGAGCACCCTATTCATTGGAAGAGAAGGCTTGGGCCAATGTCCCCAAAGGCTACATATAAGTTCTACAATGTGCAAGAAAAAAAGAATGTGGAAAGTCTGAGAAGCAGCTGGTAAAAGACAAGTTTTTTTCTCAGGTATGATGGGGAAGGAGAGAGAATGGGAAAATGGCAGCTTCATGAAAACTTACAAAGGCTGATGAACAAGGATAGCAAGACGTAGGGTAACTGGAAGAGTGGAGATGGGAGGGAGATGGGAGCAGTGCAGAGAGGTAAAGTGTGCAAAAATGATACAGCATTTCTAAACTCTAGCATCCCATTTGGATTCTATAAATAGGTAGAACCCATGGGCAGAGGTAATAGTTCCAAAAGTAAGTGGAATTCTTGACTGCAGGAATTCTTATCCTAGGGGACAAAGACTCCCAATGGATCCATAGTTAGATTTCAGGAGTTCCATGAATTTAGAAGAGAAAAAAAAATCTTTACTTTGATATAAATAATTTCCTTATTTTATTTATTTAAAATCATTATTCTGATAAGGGATTCATAGGCTTCACCAGACTGCCTAAGTGGTTTCTGTCTCTAAAGAATGAGAAATGATTATACAGCACAGCTCGCAGCATCATCCTTGTGACTTTAAATGACTATGGCTTTTCCCCAGAGTCGATGTAGATGAGGAGGGGATGGAATGGGGACTTAACTCAGTCTCTCTTGGAGTCTGGGCATGTAGTAACCCAAGTATGGATGTTGGAAATACTTGCTGTTCAATTTCATTTCTTGTTACAACCTTGCTATCCTATTTCATTATACTTTTTTTCTTCAAACTAGCATGATATGATTTGGTCTTATAAAAAGGGAGTAACAGACTGGATCTTGCAACCTACAGATTTAAATAGATGGTGACTCGAAGAGTATTTAGAACTTACACATAGGTTTTAGAGGCCTTGTTGGAGGTGTAAGAAGGTTCCCAGCTTACTAGTTAATTTGGTCTGGACCTGTGATTTAACTGGTGCCAGGAATTCCCAATGTGGGAATTATTTTTCACAGATTCAAAATACTTAATTGTAACTTGTGGCCTTAGAGAGCTGACAGGGGCACAGAGAAGTCATGGTTTGCCTACGGTCACATAGGAGTGTGTGTGTCATAAACAAGACTTAAACCCAGGTCTTCATGATTCCAAGGCTGGCTTTTTATCCACTGTGCCTCCTTCTTCTCACAAATTAATTATTTATTAATTCAAAACTTAATGTCCTTTATGTATTTAAGTGGATGTAATGCTTTGGGGGAGTCCCTTGTATGTGAGAAAATGAATATCATACTGTGTGTATTTACTTGGAAAATTCTTTGATATTCATTGAAAAAAGATAGTCTTCTCATAATGAGAAAATACTTAATTCTCATAAAGAAGGCTTTAATGTCTATAAGTTCATCCCCAGTAACCTGGGAAGGATAAATTATACTTCCTAATGCCCAACAAAGTACTAAAGAAGATTATTATAGAAGGTTTGCTATTAAAGGTGTACTGCTCCTGACAATTTCTCTAACACTTAAAATAGAAAAGAAACTGAAGCTTAAACCGTTTTAGTTGTGCAGTTAACCAAACTGGAGTTCTCTCCCAAATCAAAATTTTAAATACTCATCAGTTACCTATTGGCTGCTCTGCTGGTCACTGGTCCAACTTGTTTTCCTTTTAATGTTATTTTTTTCTCCTTGAATCCCATTATATCCTTTCTTGTTAATTTGAAAGCAAAGGAACCAGCTCTTGTAAACTCCCTGCAGGTCTACCTGGGAAAAACAGGTAGAGATAATAATTACCATAGCTTTAAGACTACTGCATTTTTATGATTTTAAAAAATCTCCTTAAAAGCATTTTCACCTCATTTTTAAAGACTTCAATCCCCTCTTTCAGCTTACAGATGAATGATTTTCTGATTACTGGAGCAATCAAAGCCACCTTGAGAACTTCACATTAGTTTCCCTGATAACATAATCCTTATTCTAGTGAACTGATGCCTTGAAGCATATAGTCCTCCCTAATGCCAAAGTGTTAATGGTAGGGAATAAAATCCCAATCTGATTTGACATGCAGGGATTTTGGAGGAGGAAACACACAAAATGGCATAATGCAGGGGTAGAATCATCTGACAGGAAGTGAGCTGCTGATCTGCTTATTACATATGCATTTATTGTTGCATTTTCCTGCTGAAATAGCTGGAATTCCTTTCTCAGCATTTGTTCCACAACTGCGGCTAAATAGAATCCTTCATTAGGCACAGAATTTAGTCACTAAGGATACTTCTGCATTTTTCTAGTGATTACTGCGATGCGTTGGCCCCTAAAGAGGAAAATCAAACTTCACTTATATTTAAAATCATATCTGAAAAGGAATCCCTCTCAGATAAACAGCCTAGCTATTCAGACCAAAGGCCAAAATCTAAGTACCCCATTCTTAGCAATAGCTTCACAGGAAAGTAGAAGCCCGCAAACACAAAATTCAAGAAGGAGACAACAATTAAAGGCAATGGCCTCAGATGTCTGTGCAGAAATGCACTGTCTGGATGCAAGCAAGATGAACTTTAGGTCCTAATGCAAGGTGGCAAATTTGGCCACCTAGGCATCATTGAGACTTGGTGGGATGAGACCTGTGACCAGAATGTGACTCTAGAAGGACATGCCTTGCTTGGAAAGAACTATTAAGGTGAAAGGAAGGTGAAGCAGGGAAACTGTTTATGTTAGGAAGATACTTTCAAGTGAAAAGACACCTATACAAAGCAGAGTCAGACTGTCTGTGAGTTCAAATCTCATATCTGACACATACTGGCCACGTTGGCCAGTCAGTTACCTGTTCTCCTCATGCCTCTGACCACCCTCTAAAACAATAACTTGCAAAACAGCTGCTAATCTACAAGGCTGCAATTGTAGAGAGAGTTCTTTCACTGGGTGTTCCTCATACAGCTCAAAAACAACAACAAGAAAATGCTCAAATGAGGAAATTCAGGAACCCAAGAATGTGTAGAAAGAATTAGAGTAAAGATGAAGAAAGGCAGAAAGAGAAACAAGATGGTCTTCAGTGAATGTTATAGACCCATCCTGGACAGAAAGAGGAAATCAAGAGATTCAGGAAACAAATAATAAGCCTAGAATTAGAGGCATGGTATTAGTAGCAATAGGAGACTTAGATTATTCTGACTTCTACAGGAGCTCTCATTCTACCCAAATCAAACAGTTAATAATTTCTTAGTTTACCTCAATGATAATTTTGTTCTAATATAGGAGACTGGTGGGGTTTATGCTGACCTAACACAGCACCAAAAAAAAGCAATTTAGTGCTGGTAGACATGCATAATAAAGGTGTAAAGGTGAGGTTAATTGTAATACCAGCTTCATATAATGTTTTTGTTCTTGCCCCTAGTTCCATTGCTATGCCAGTCAAGAGGCTTAGGGGAGCTTTGTTGTCCATCTCACAGGCCTCCTGAGTTTTTGTTGAGTAAAGTAGCCAAAATGGTGTCTGAGGATGCAAACTGACACTCAGAGAATTTCTATGGGTTTAAGTGAATTTTCTAACCTCAAACGAATTAACTTGGGGAACTTCTGATGACTTTTGATTCATGTATAGCTACATGTGGTAGCTCATAGATCTTGGCCATGCACTAAAGGAAATTTTAACCCTCTTCTGCAAGGGAGAGATTTACAAACCACTGCAAAAAAGCGTCAGATGGCCTAAGGAGACCGACTAGTCGAAGACCAGCAGATGGTAGCAGAGAATAGCTCAGAAGCTTCAAAACTACCAGAAAGCAGAAATGCAACCTTGGCCCAGCAGAGACAATATGGTGGAGATGGGAGATTTGGCACCTAGCAGAGAGGAGTATAATTAGGGCAGAATGAGAGTTTCAATAAATGTCAGAGGAAATTGGCAGCTCTGCACATTTAGAGGTTCTGTTTGCCACAGCCTGCTACATTCCCTCCTTGTGTGCACCCTGACCACAGTGTTCTTGACTTGTGTAACATAAATTCATGCTCCTTTGTGGTGAACTAACCTGTGAGAGAGTACCTCAATGTGTGCATGAGTTAAATCTTGTCACTTAATGTTATGATTTTTTTTTTAATAAATGTCCTTTGCTTTGAACTAATGTATGATTTGTGAAAATAAAAACACTGCTGGGGGCTCATGAGCTATGGTTTTGAGTAGATGGTAAACCACAGAATTCTTTAAGCTTGGCATAGCTTTTCTGGGGTCATATGCATAAGGCAAGCCTCAGATGCTACATTTGGGGGGGCAGAGTAATCTGAGATTCCTACTTTTGAGTGCTCTAGAATAAGGACCTGTTGAAAATGTTTTTTCATTTCTCTACTACAATTGGCCAGCAAGGTTTTCAGATTTGACTTTTACAAGCCAAATCAATTCTGAGAATCACAAAATTTTATAGTTAGAAGGGTCTTCAGTCCAAACATTATCCAGAAAGGAATCCTCACTATAACATGTTTGACAAGTGATCATATGGCCTCTGATTGAAGATCTCCAGTGATAAACACCAGCTACTTCCTCAGGCAGCACATTCCACTTGTGGATCGCTCTTATGGTTAGCATAACCATGGTTCATAGGGTAGTTTTTTGGTTTCTGACATCAAGCCTAAATTTGTCCTGTTGGAACTTCCCTATTTGTTCTTGGTTCTGTACTCAGGGGCAAAACAAAACAAGTCTAATTGCTCTTCCACAAGACAACCTACAAATACTTGAAGACAATCATCAGGTTTCTCCCCAAATCTTTTCTCTTTCAGGCTAAATATTCCCAGTTCCTTCAATAATCCCCACATGACACAGACACAAATCAAGGCTCCTCACTATTCTGGATTCTCTCCCCTTTATCAATGTCCTTCCAAAACTATAACACCAAGAACTGAAAACAATAATCCAGATGTCATCTGGATTACTGGGCAGAGTACAGCAAGACTATCATTTTCTTTTTTTTTTTAATTTATTTATTTTTAGTTTTCAACATTCACTTCCATAATGTTTTGAGCTCCAAATTTTCTCTCCCTCCTTCCCATCTCCTCACCCCGAGATGACATGTAATCTTATAGAGGCCCTATATATAGATTCATATTAAACATATTTTCACATTAGTCATGTTGTAAAGAAGAATTAGAATCAATGGGAGGAACCACGAGAAAGAAGAAACAAAAAAAGAGAGAGAGAGAGCAAATAGTATGCTTTGATCTGCATTCAGACTTCATAGTTCTTTTCCTGTATGTGGACAGCATTTTCTGTCATGAGTCTTTCGGAGTTGTCTTAGATTTTTGTATTGCTAAGAAGAGGAAAGTCTATCAAAGTCAGTCATCACACAATGTTGCTGTTACTGTGTACAATGTTCTCCTGGTTCTGCTCATTTCACTCAGCATCGGTTCATATAAGTCTTTCCAGGTTTTTCTGAAGTCTTCCAGCTCATCATTTCTTATGGAACAATAGTATTCCATTGTGTTCATATACCATTGCTTGGTCAGCCATTCTGCAATTGATGGGCATCCCCTCAATTTCCAATTCTTGGCCACCACAAAAAGAGCTGCTTTAAATATTTTTGTACATGTGGATCCTTTTCCCATTTTTATGATCTCTTTGGGATACAGACCTAGTAGTGGTATTGCTGAGTGAAAGGGTATACACAGTTTTATAGCTCTTTGGGCATAGTTCCAAACTGCTCTCCAGAATGGTTGGATTACCATTTTCTTATTAAAGAAAGCTATGCCTCTCTTAATGAAGCTCATTGTCATTAGTTTTTTTGGCTATCATATCATAATGTTAATGATAATAATAATAATAATAATAATATTTATATAGTGCTTCTGCCAGACTCTTTGCCAAGTGCTTTACAAATACTTTCTCATTTGATCTTCACAACAATTCTGAGAGGTAGATGCTATCCCCATTTTACAGATGAAACTTAAGCAAACAGAGGTTAGGTGACTTACCGAGGGTCACACATCTAGGAAGTGTCTGAGGTCTCCCTAACTCCAGGCCTGACATTCTACCCATTGCATCACCTAGCTGCCCTCAACAGTTTAACTCATATTAAATTTGCAATCAAAATTCCCAGACCTTTTTCCAGACAAATTGTCATCCGAAAAACTATGCCTATCCCAGATTGTACTAGTCAAGATGATTTTTTGAATCCAAGTATATATAGGTAGCCAATATTTATAGAATTCCTTTGATTTACCAGTTTAATAACCCCATAAAAATGTTCATCTGTTGTGAGCTATTCTTCAGGATGCCATTATAACATCCACTTTGGGCTTACTCTTCTCAACCCTCACTTTCACTGTCTGATTAGGTACCCCAAACGGCAACTGAATACTTCTACCCTCAGAATTCTAGGGGTATGGGGCAGGTAGGTGGTACAGTGGATAGAGCACTGGCCCAGGCGTCAGGAGGATCTGAGTTCAAATCTGGCCTTAGACACTTACTAGCTGTGTGACTGTGGACAAGTCACTTAACCCCATTGCCTAGCCAAAAAAAAAAAGTAAGAATTCTAGGGGTAACCCTGAGGGATTCTGGGTTCTAATACAGTAACACATGAGTCCCTATCCTGTGTGCTCTTTTCAGTATCAATTAACCAGTTGATCTCAATTAGCTTTTACAAAAAGATATTTACTGAAAAGGTGTAACAAGAAAAGAAGAACAAAAACTTCCTCCCCCCACCCCCAGCCAAATACAAAGGTACATTCTCCCTTGGGGAAGGTGGGCTCAAACTTAAAGTTGTTAGTACAACATTGCCCCCAATTTGTGGTATACACTTCCCCTTCACACACACAAAATTCCCGGAGACAGCAGGATCAAACCTGGAGCACAAACAAAAGGAAAATAAAGGAGAAAGGGAATAGCATTTGCATAGTGCCTACTATGTGCCAGCCACCATGCTAAGCACTTTACAAATATCATCCCATTTGATGCTCACAATAACCCTGTGCGGCAAGTGTTATTATACTCCCTATTTTACAGTTAGGGAAACTGAGGCATATAGAGGTTTGGGGTTTGTTTGGTTTTTTTAAGCTACTTGCCCAAGCTAAAAAGTATCTGAGAAGGGGCAGCTAGGTGGCACAGTAGACAGAGCACCAGTCCTGGAGTCAGGAGGACCTGAGTTCAAATCCGGCCTTGCACACATGACACTTACTAGCTGTGTGACCCTGCGCAAGTCACTTAACCCTAATTGCCTCACTAAAAAAAAAAGGCAAAAAAAATTTTAAAAAATAATAAAAAATATCTGAGAATGGACTTGAACTCTGGTTTACTGACTCCAGACTAAGGGCTCTATCCACTGTGCCACTTTAGTTGCCTCTGAAGACACTAGAGCACTCATGTAGGGAACACATGGATACCCCAAGACTTCTGAATAACACTGAGAGTCCCTTTCTTCCGATCAAAGTCCCAACCAAGTCCACTTCTGGTTATGTCATTGCCAATGAATGAGTTGCTCATCCATCAGCTAGGACTAAGATGTCTCAACTGACAGGTCAATTGCTGCTTAGCTAAGTCCTCAGCAACCTCAAATACTGCTGCTATGGACTACAATGCCCCTGCTTCTGACTCCATTTCCTGAGAGGACTTTGGTGGCTCTTTCAACTTTTTGAAGCTCACAAGGTCATTCTTTCTCCCGATGTTCACTCATCTAAGATCAGGAAAGAATAAACACGTTTCTACAGACACCATGCATGGAGGGACATAGTGACTATGTAAAGAGAAAAAGCAACTGAAGCCAGTGTCCTTTCCTTCACCCAGAAGTTCACTGCTATTCTTCTTCACTAGAAAATTGCCAAGAAAGAGAGAAGAAGAAAAAAGGGTGAGGAAGGCTATATCTTTTGTAAGTAAATTCAATTCTGGTTCCAGGAGTAGTCTTTCCAGCTCCAAAGCCAATTAGAAGACTTTTAGTCATCATATGGATAGCCATATATTCATCAGTTTTTCATGGCTAGAAGTAGGCTCACCAAGCCTCCACATTTTGGATTGAAAACAGAAAGAAATATTGTTCATGCTGAGACTTGGATCTAATTGGCCAGAACCTCATTATACCATACTAGTTCTTTGTGACCACCACTTTTTTTCCTAAATGTTCCTTAACTATCTTTTTAAAAATCTATTTTAGAATTGTATAATACACTATTAGAGCAATGCATAGAATCTACCTCACTGACTCCCAGCCTTTTAGAGAGTGATCACCAAAGATTGAGTTCTTCAAGATGGAAGACCTCAGAAACCATCTGAAGGAATTGTTGTCCAAATCATCATTTCAGAGTCCTGCAATTCACATGCCTTGCTTACAGTGATAGTCAGAAAGAAAACTAAGAAGATCCAAGTTGTTTAGACTGCAGGTCTTTGAACAAGAGCACTAAAATTGACCATTACATCATGTCAAAAGTCCAAGCAGCCCTGTATTGTCTGCTATGCAGTCAGTTATATTTAGTACTGTATCTGTACAGTTTATATGATCAGATCTCCATATTAGAGGAAAACAAGAGGAAGAAAGCCTTCACATGGCCAGTAGGATAATAATTTGGGCATTCGACCCTTGGAATCTTGGAAACACTGGCACTTTTCAAAGGTTTATGGAGAAGGTGGTTGGAGATATGAACTACCTAGAAGTGTTACCGTATATAGTTAAAGTATTCTTCATCTTGGGTTCATAACCCTCAATGAAGTCCATGGATAGATTTCAATAGCTATGTGAATTTGGTGGGGGGGTTTTAAATATATTTTGAAAGCTATTTCAAAATAATTGACTTTTTTTGTAAGCCTTTATATTTTATTTTAGACATTTAAAAACATTCAAAGAAGTCCATAGGCTTCACCAGATTTCCAAAGGGGTCCAAGACACACGCAAAATGATTAAGAACCTTTATTAAGACAATCTTTGAAAGATTCTTTGGGAAAAAACATTAAAAGAACTTAAGAAAAAGTTAATGCAAGTATTGACTGACCTGGAAGATGCTGGTCTGAAGTTATTACTTGGCAAGTGCCATTTCTGTAGTCTCTGTTAAGTACATGGGTCACAAAATAACAAGTACTGAGCCAAAGAAGATGGAAGCACTCATCAGCTGGCCACATCCAAAGAATCTTTAAAAGCTAAAGACTTTGCCTACAATTTAGCAGTAAGGATAGAAAATTTGTAACACACTCTGCTACTTTGATTATGTATATTTGTTACAAGGGCTTATCTTTTCAATTGGGAGAGAAAGGAGGGAGGGAGAGGGAAGTTGGGGATAGGGATCAGGAAAAAAATGAGAAAAGAACGGAAGACCAGAAGGAATCACAGGCAAGCAGGGTAGTTTTAAAAGTTATATGATGAAGTTATTGTATAATTAAAAAGTAAAACACAGTCTACATAATAGAGATTGACAGTTTCTTGTATAATCTTGCATAATGTACATGAATGAAGGAAAGAAAGAAGTATTCATTAAGGGCTTGCTATGTATAAAGCTCTGTGCTTAGCACTGGAGATACAAATAGAAAAGCAAGACAAAGAACTTTCATTCTAATGGAGGAAACCACAAATATGGAAAGTTTCAAGTTAACTATAAGAGTCCCAGGGTTTTGAAAGTGCCACAGCAAATCATATGGGAATGTCTCTTCTTTAACTGTCTTGATTTACTGTCACTATTCTCAGGGCTCTTGAGTTCAGGGTCCTGGGCTAGTCCCATCAAGGTCTGAGGGGAGACAATGGTAAAAGTGGTGATAGCGCATGCCACCTGCTCTCCCTCAGAGTGCCTTTGCTATTTCAGCTCTGCTTGCTGGCGGCAGCTGGTCAGCAGTTGACGGTGATGATGAGGAAAGTGGAAACCCTCCCCACAATGATTTCTCCTCTTAATGATGACTGTAGGGACCAGGCTAGAAGCAACTCTGGTGGTTTGGGGAGCACTACTATTCCAAGGTTCTTAGATTCAGAGTCCTGGACTGTCCCCATGAGAGTCTGAAGGAAGATAATGGATAAAGTTATGGTGGTGGTTTGACTTGCCTGGAACATGCTACCTTCTGTCATAATGTCCTGAAAGGACAAGTGTTCTGCACACATATACCACATTAGCCTGGTCATTTTAGTTTGTGCCTATTCTCCACCATGAATACAATGTGTATATAGAAATGCTCATTTTATTTGGTATTTATTATAATATAAATATAATGGCATTATAATTTTGTATTTATTAAGTTTCCAATTGCACAATGGGGAACTTTAGACAGCTATGGACAATATGAAATATTGGTTGTTGGGGTGGGGGGAGTTTGAGAAGTGTCAAAAACCAAGTAGCATCCTGAAGTTTTGCTGAGGGTTCTGCTACCAAGGGCTGACACATCTGTTAATGAGAGGGTAACACAAATGGAATTCCCTGATCAGACCTCAAGAATCAAGCTGGCCAGGTAGCAAGGAGGGAATAGGAGTTGTATCACCAAGGTGGAAGCTGTTGAACTTGTGAAAGTACTAAAAAGTGCTCTTTCTACAGAAAGCATATTGAATTGAAAAACAGAATTCCCATGCTTTTTGTAGTTGTGGCATCTTTTATTGTTTATGGATTTTTATAACCTCCTTTTAAAAGAAAAGCATAATTGCTTGCCTTCTCAATGGGTGAGGGAGGGGCTAGAGGGAGGGGCAGAGAGAATTTAGAGCTCAAATTTTTTTAAAAATGAATGCAATTAATTAATTAATTGATGCATGAATAGATAGCTAGATAAATAAGTAAAGGTGCTACATGGCATAACAAAAGGGTACTAGATTTAGAGTCAGAGATTATGAGTTGGAATTTCAGTTCTGCTACAATGTGACCTTAGATAAATCATTTAACTTTGCTGCCCTCCTTCATCGGTAAAATTGTTCAGGCATTTTACAGTCATGTCCGACTCTTCCTGACACCATTTGGAGTTTTCTTGACAAAGATACTGGAGTGGTTTGCCATTTCCTTCTCCAGCTCATTTTACAGATGGGGAAACTGAGGAAAACAGGGTTAATAATTTGCTCCAGGTCACAAAGCTAGAGTCTGAGGCCATATTTGAACTCAAGAAAAGGAGTCTTCCTGACTCCAAGCCTAGCACTCTATTCATAGCCACACCTAGCTGCCCCTCAGTAAAATTAGAGGGTTAAATAAAGTAGATGAACTCTTACACCCCTTTGAGCTTTAGGTCTGTGGGTCTGTGATCTCTAAGGTCCCTTCCAGATCTGACATTCTGCGTTTGGTTAAACTCTTCATTCGTCATTTTGTTATATTGGCATGGTATAAAGAAACACTCCTATGAGCACTGTTCTTAAGATTAGAATATCATAGAACCAAAAGGGACCTTAAATGTCATCAAGTCCAACCCCCACATTTTGCCAATGAGGAAACTGAGGCCCAGGAGCACATAGGTAAGTTTCTGAAGTGGGATTTGAACCTAGGTCTTCCTGAGCTCTGAGTAATACGTTTGAGTTCATTCTTATGTTTTCCTTAGAGATGTCTATAGCAGAGCTTGAGGGGAGGGGGGACAGGATGTTGCTATCTCGTGAGAAAAGGGGAACAGGACAAAGATGGAAGGAAAAATAAGAGAGAAGTCACTTAACCAGGCAATAACATTATTTAATCACCTCTGGCAGACAGAGTCCAAGTGTTTTAGGGTGGGTGAAGTGGTGGTCTACCCTACCCCAATTAAACAGGAAGGCCTGGCACATAATAAGAACTTAATAAAATGCTTATTGGCTGACAAAAGAAATGCTAAATATATAAAAGACTCACAGTGTACATTGACAGGACATTTTAAAACAGGATTCAATAACAACTTATAACTACTATTACAAGGATACATTTGACATTTGAACAACGTGGCCAGCCCATTGGAGTTGCGCTCTCTACAGTAGAGTTTGAATGCTTGGCAGTTTAGTTCGAGAAAGGACCTCAGTGTGTGGTATCTTATCCTGCCATGGATCTTCAGAATCTTCCTAGGACAATTTAAATAGAAGCCATTCAGTTTCCTGGCATGGCACTGGTATGCTGTCCAGGTTTCACAGGCATACAGCAATGAGTCAGCACAACAGCCTGGAAACCTTCAGTTTGGTAAGCAGCCTAATACCTCTTCTCTCCACACTTTCCTTTGGAGCCTCCCAAACATTAAACTAGCTCTGGAAATGTGTTCTTCAACCTCATCATCTATGTGGACGTCCCTGGAAAGTATATTGCCGAGGTAAGTGGACTTATCCACAGCATTCAAGTTTCTCCATTTGCTGTAACTGATAGTTCCACATGTGGATAGTGTGGTAGACTACTTTAAAAGAATTCACACAAGGCAAGCACTCACATGGTGGTCAGAAGAAACAATACAAGGATACTCTCAAGGTCTCTCCAAAGAACTTTGGAATCAATTTTGTGACATGGAAGACACTGGAAAAGGACCACCCATCACGGCATGCCCACACCAAAGAAAGTGCTGTGCTCTATGAACAAAGCAGAATTGCAGTAGCTCAAAAGAAAAGTGAGATATGAGCATTTAGAGACATCTCCACTCCAAATGTGCCTAACCTGCGGTCTAGTCTTCCGAGCTCCTATTGGTCTGATCAGCCATAGCAGACACACTTCATGTTGACTCCTATGTAATGACATTATTTTAGTCCTCTTTGAGAACGAAGGACACCAACCACCCAACCATCCCAAGCTGTTGGGAGGCTGATACTTAAACTTCTTCAGAACATAAAGCAGTTTGCAAGAGGACTGACTCGGCATCTTACATTTCACCTTGAATCCACAAGCAAAGCATTGGGCTTGGCTTCTCTTCTTTCTGATGGTTATCTTCTCCAATGCAGAAGCTTCCCTCTCTGTCAATCAAACCCATTCATGGAACTCAAGATCTCCAAACCTCTTAAATTCACAAACTTACATACAAGTCTTGACATCTCAAGAATGATATTCAACCCCTTATTCAGGAAAGGAAAAATAAAATGGGAAAGGCAGCAGAGGTCCAGGCACAACCTTACTTAAGTAGAGTCCACACATAATGTAGAAGCAGCCTTGGGTAAGGGTGAAAGAATACCATCTATCCCCTCACTATCTCATAGGAAATGTAAAGACAGAATAATACTATGCATACTCTCTCATAACCAAGATTGCACCTTTACCCTACTGTCGCTTATGCAAGGCAGGAGAGAACCAAGGGGACCACTCAGGGTCTTCTACTTCATACCAAAACAAGTCCATTCAGTGCTGAGCCACCACACGCCCAGAAGCATCAAGGGAGTACATCATCTCCAAAGGGTCTAAGTGTTGAGTCACTCAATTGGCCAGCAAAAAACAGGCAGGAAATATCTGTACATGTTCTGTACAACTTGCATTATGATGCCATAAGCTTTTTCATTGTTCTTCCAAAGAGCAGAATGGCTTCACTGAGTCAGCCACACTTCCTCATCCCTTTTACTCTTATAACCACAAAATGAATGAATGAATGAACAAAATGCATTTATTGTTTACTTTGGGCCAAGTACTATGCTACATTTGGGATATAAATATGTGAGTGAAACAATTCCTGTCCTTGTGGAGCTTTTATTCTAATGCAGAGATAACACATTCAGAGAAGTAGTGGCCAAAGAAGGAAGTTATAGGCTGGGAAGTCACAGAGATGGTGTATCAAACAATAAGACAGTCAATTGGTATGCTCTTTCCAGAAGCAGCTAAGTCAGCTAGGCAGTACAGTGGATAGAGTGCCAGGCCTGGAGTCAGGAAGACTCATTTTCATGAGTTCAAATCCAGCCTCAGACACTCACTAGGCTGTGTGACTCCGGGCAAGTCATTTAATCCTGTTTGCCTCAGTTTCTTCATCTATAAAATGAGCTGGAGAAGGAAATGGCAAGAAAATGCCAAGAAAACCCTAAGTGGGGTCATGAAGAGTAGGACACAACTGAACAACAAAATTCCAGAAGCAGTGATAGTGTTGACATGATTATAGGAATGCAGAGAAGTCCATAACTAGAGTCAAGAGTTCAGTTTCTGAGCAGATGACCAAAAAGGACATAACTAACAAATGTATTCACTTTATCCATTAGATTATAAGCTCCTTGAGAACAGGGACTGTTTTTTGCCATTCTTTGTATTCCCAGAGCTTATAAATGCTTGATTTATTGACTTTATTTTATTTCATTAGGATCATAAATTTAGAAGTCAAAAGGACCTTAGAAATCACTTATTTCAACCTCCTAATTTATAGTTGAGGAAAACTGTGGCCCCTGGGAAGTGAAATAATTTACACGGTTAGTAAGCAGCTGGGCTAGGATTTCACGCACAGGTTCTTCGAATACAAATCCATTGCTCTTTCCATAACATTATGTTTCAATCTCAGTGGAAGTTTGTCCTAACACTGTCTCTAGGAGACTTCAATAATGCTATAGTGCAGGCTACATGTCTAGCTAAGAATAGAATCTGATATCTCTCTGACCTACCGTCATTGTTACTTAAGGTTAGGGGAACAGGGGATTGGCAACCTTTTTCATTTAATATAACCAGAAACATATATACTCTGCCCTGAAAGACAGAAGTTGTTACAGTTCATGCAAAATCTGTTCAGTGATAGATTATCCCAGACAAATTTTTTTCCAAATGCTTTACACTAAGTTCTTGGGCAACTGGGATTTTGTTCTTTGTTTAGCATGGTTTTTTTTCTAACCATAAAGTCTTATACCGAGTGCTAGACGTTATTAACTGATCAAATAAAGACAATATCACCCACTGGGTTTCTCATTTCTTCAGGGATATGATTACTATTGATTGTTATAATGTTCTGAAGAAAGGCAGTTAAAACCTCAGAGAGAATAACTGTATTCCTCTGACCTGTCACTCAGACCATCATCATAGAGATGTTCAAGCAAAACTCAACTTGATCTGTGTCCAACCAGACTGTAGTAAAAGCAAGTTACGGGTGCATGAAGACTAAGTTGTTCAACCCATCTAGAGCCAACAAGATTATAGACTATTTGCCCTGGAGAAGAGAAGGCTGTAGCCTGATTTAATCAGTGTCTTCAAATTAAAGAGGACTCTTGAACAGAGAATAATTCATCAGCTGTTCTTAATCACCTCTGGGGAACAAATCAGAGGAAGCAGGTTTTAACTACATGAGAGGCTTTCATTAGATTTAAGTGAGAATGTCCTAAGCAACAGTTGTTAAACATGGAATGAATGACTAAGAAAGACTGTGGAATTTTCTTCAGAAAGAGGATAAAACCTCATCAAGCTCAGATGATTTAAATGAGACTGACTGAAGGTGGAGAGGATAGACAAAATGACTTCTCAAGCTCTACCTCTTGACCTAAAATTGTGATTCTATGATTTCTTCAAGATTCACAAATTAAATTGCCCTATTTATTCATGTGACTTCCTTCTCTGATTTCCTCTGGCCCTATCTCCCCAGGTCCCACAGTCCTTTCAGAGCAATGTAGCTAATTCATGCATGGGACAATTTGCAAACTGCCAATTTGCAGATTAATTGCCCCCGAACAATATGCTGTACAGACAGGTTGTCCACACAGTGATCCCACATCTTTTTGTGCTAAGAATGACTGGTAATGGGCAGTTGAAATGCTTTCTGGGCAAACAATGGACTTGTTCAAGTGTGCAACTATTTAAAGGGAAGCAGTTACGCCCACCACGGGTGGCAAAGGTTTGGGCAGCCTGAGGCCAGCTGCTATGTCCTGTCATGAGAATACAGAGGACATGTGGGTGAAACAAAAGCAGCCTGGCCCTATTACCCATTCCAGCCCAGAACAACGCAGAAATATCAACAGCATATGGGCCCAGAGGGACTTCTCTCATTTAACAAACATTACTTTCCCCTTCACAAGACAACAATATTTGGATACCTTAAATCAGCCAAGTAACTAAATTAAATTCCCAAGGCAGCCAGAACCAAGATGCTAATTGGCTTGGCTCATGATTCTTTTAATGGAACTCCCCCTCACTGAAACAGATTGGCTCTTTTTTTTCAGGCGACTAATTATTAATTGAAGTAATGAATAGAAAAGGATTGGTAGGCCTGCGTACCCCTGCTTGGTAAATTTTAAACCCCTGCTATTCACAAACACAATGGAGAGGTGAAGCGTCTTTTGCCAGACAGGAACGCAAAGGGACAAGCCAGGCAGGATCGATGTCAAAACAAACTGCATTTCTTTCTTTTTTTTTTCTCTTAAAACATTTTTAAGGCCATTTATAATGATTTGCAACAGTCTTGCACTCTCTTTTCTCTGCCGAGATAACGAAAGACCACATGATTTCCCAAAATCTCATACCATTAGATAAAGTGATGTGTTCAACAGGCCAAAAGACAAGTTTGCTTAAAAACTAAAGCTTGGATTTGAGATCTGATGGGCAAAAGTGTGTTTTCTTTCTTCTGGGAATAGGGGAGGAAATCTTGAGAATCACTTTTTTTCCTTTTGAAGCTTTGTGCTTAACACTTCTGATCCTGAGTGTTTGCAAGCACGTGGATACATGTCAGGGCCCTAGTTCTATCTCCCCTATAATGAGAATGGAACATTCCACTTGGGAGCTAGCGTGGGTGGGTCAGTAACCACTTCTTGGTATCAAAGATAAATCATTGTGCAGCAACTGCAACCTACTTAGTAAAGTCTGATGCCTTTAAATTTAGTGGAAAGGCAGAGTTTAATTGGAGAAGCAAATTAAAAGTGAACAGACAAGTAAAAAAAAAAGAGCAAATGACTTTTTCTCCAATAAGCAAACCAGAGACATTCCATCCAGGGATTTAAGCGAAGCTGTAATCTCTATTTCTCTTGTTAAACATAGGGTTTCCTGAGTCCTCAGGCAAGCTTAGGTTCACATCAGTAAGAGATGCCAGGACTGTTAGTTAAAAAGGGAAAAAAAAAAAAGGTTATCCACATGGAGTTGTTTGCAGGTCAAATGGGATTTAGGATCCCACTGGGGAGGTTTTCAAACCCTTATGCCCAACTAGTATCTGCCCTTTAGCCCTGAAGCTGTGTCTCAGTTGGTGTCTACATGGATTTATTTTTCTTTCATCTATCAGCATGGGGCATTTCAATATCCGAAGTGCTTGACTGAACTCTTTATCACACAACAAGGAAGAATTGAGACTCAGGAACAGGGGTCTCTTTAACCAATAAGACTATGAGTTGATGTAAGACAGTTTGTCCATTTAAAGTGACCCCCACAGCGTCGGGTAATTTAGCAGCATTGCCATTGTGTGAGATGGGGAAACAGGAATAGGAGGAAGTTGAGTATCACGTGCTGACCCCCAGCCAAGCTGCACTTCTTTCCTCCCCAACACAACAAGCCTATCATTATTTGCTCTCTAAAACTCCTGCTAGCCAGTTTTGATTAAGTGCTTAAATCAGGGGTTAAATCAGAACTTGTTCTTTAACATTTGGATTCAGTCAAAGGCCACACTTCTACAATCTAGAAGACCACATGTGGCCTCAAGGCTGTAGGTTCACCACCCCTGGGTTAAACAGTGCAGGACAGGTTTGTGGGACAAGGCAGCATTCAGTTAGCATGGCTCATGATTACCGGCATCAGCTCCTGTCACCTGCAGTCCCAGAGGGCCTACTTTGCCTGCAAACCTCCATTACCCTCCAGGCAGGCCTCTCTCCAGCCACTGAAGCCTCCACAGGGTCTTCCTTGACTTCAAGCCTCTGTCAAACTTCAGCAGGGGTCTACTAGAGCCAGCTTGAACCGGGTCTTATGAGCCAATTGTTATATTTAAATTTTCAGTATGAGCATTTACAGCTCACAAATTGGGAAATACCCCAAATCAAGACTTTGTTTATTATTCTGTTTATTGTTTAGACAAGAAAGTAATGGAGAAAATGTTATAATGCAAATTAAACTTTAAAATGTGTGGTGCATACTTTTTTTTTTGAGAATCAGTTGTTAAACATTTATCATTTACCAATTATATATACTTTCATTGGTCATGGTGGGAGAGTTGGATTACTCCTTTGCTCCCCAATGTCATAAACATATACCCAGTCGCACTCCAAGCACCCTGTCCAGCCATCTACTACTCTAGAAGGGTTGTTTTGCCCATATCTGGTCACTTTCCACATCACCATCCCCTTTCTTTCTTTCTTTCTGTTCTCTCTTCCCTTATTTCCATCCCCCTCAACTCAACCTCACCTCCCCAACTTTCCAAATTAAAGCTACCCAACCCTTCCACTGTGCTTTTTAGAATTCTTGCTTCATAGGTAACAAACTAGATTGTTTGCATGCTGTCTCCTCATCAGACTGTGAGCTCCTTGAGGGCTTATCCCTGATGCTTAGCACAGTGCCTCAAACATCCTAGGTACTTAATAAATGTTTATTGACTGACTGCCCCATCACTTAGTCACTGCTTAATAAAAAAGGAATTAATGTTTCAAAGATATCATTGACTTAATGCAACATGTATTTCATTGAAAATAATCCCACTTAGTCTCACCCTGAGCCTCCATCTTTACATGTTGATGTCTTCCATAATTACTTCATAGATGAGGAAAGTTAGTTATTTGCTAAACTTCTAAATATCCTTTTCTACAAAGTAAAATTTACAATAATGGAACAAAACAGAATGCAGGTGTTAAAAAGAGGACTATTACTTGTACTCTTTGAAAAAGACTTTTACCAACTTCACTAAACCTGGATTCAAAGGTTTTCAAATAGATACAGGATGACTTATTTACATGAAAACCAGAAATACAATTAGGAATTCTGGATGCTATGTAAATTCATCTGCAGGGCAGGAGAGTGTTGAGACAATCCAGCCAGGTAGAGCCACACTGGGAGAAGATACAGCTCTGCTTCCCAGAGAGTCTATCCCTAGTCTCCATAAAATAGCCTCTCCATAAGAAGAGAGTGCAGTGTTCTCATCTGCATTTTGTCCTCATCAATGAAATGTGTGGAAATTCTCAAAATAAAAAATAAGTTTATCCCTTAACACATCTGGATTCTCACTTATCTAAGCATAAATAGAAATTTATTGTAGAATCAAAATTATAGCCAGAGATACCCTTGCACACTTAAATATAAACTGTTTTTGCTCATGTTTCCAATTAGTACAACTTTTATTTATCAAACACATACAATATAGGCCAAGTATGTAGGTCATGACAAATTTGTGGCAAGACCTCTGGCATCCAAAGCATAAAATCAACCAGACAAATAACCACATTTTACTTTGTCCCCAAAGCTCACAGATCATTTTTACATCCATTTTATTCAAACTAGCCAGGAAAAGAAAGCATTCTTAAATGCTAGACCTTTCACTCCTTACTAAATACCTTCTAACAAATACAGCCAGAATAAGATTTCAATTAAGAGAGCATCAAGAGAAAATCAAAAAGTCATCAAGAGTACTGTGGTTAGGAAATCAGTGAGTGTCACGGTCAGAAAATATCCAGTAAAATCAACAAGCATTAATTAAGTACTTTCTACATGTCAGGTACTGTGCTAAGTGCTGTGGATACAAATTAAAAAAAAAAAAACAGTCCCTACCAACAAGAAACTTGCATTCTAATGAGGGAATATAGCAGTCAGTCAATAAACATTTAATAAACACCTGCTGTGTGCTAGGTACTGTACTGAGTACTGGGGATACAAGAAAAGGTAAAAGGCAATCCTTGCACTTGAAAAGCTCATAATCTTATGGGAGAGATGACATGCTAATAATTATGCACAAACAAGATATTTACCAGACAAATTTGAAATAATATACAGACGGAAAGGGGCAGGTAGGCGGCACAGTGGATAGAGCGCTGGGCATGAAATCAGGAAGATCTAAGTTCAAAATCCAGCCTCAAATACTTCCTATCTGTGGGACTCTAGCCAAGTCATTTAACCCCTAGTCACCTCAGTTCCTCATGTGTAAAATGGGACATACGAGAGAAGGAAAAGTCATACCACTGTAGCATCTTTGCCAAAAACAAAAAACTCATGGATAAAAAAGTCCATGGGGTCATGAAGAGTTAGACATGACTGAATAGCTGAACAACAGAAGAAAAGCGGTAAAATTAAGAGGTATCAGAAAAGTCTTCCTGTAGAAGGGGACTTAGCGTGGACTTAAAAGAAGTCAAAAGATAGAGATGAAGAGGTATGCTATTGAACATTTCAGGGGTCATGAGAAGGAGTGTTTTATGTAAGGAACAATGAACAAAAGAGAGTTGAAAAAGTAGTGTGGGAGCATGGTGTGGACTAGGAACTTCCCTAAAACGTAGATCCAAGAGGAACTCACCCGTGGAAGAAGGGGGTCAGAGGTCAAAGGGAAAAGGTAGCTGAATAGTACCTACCTCAGAGTTCACATTCAAGTGAATGTGAATTCCCACTCACCTGTGGAAGAAGGGGATCAGAGGTCAAAGGGAAAAGGTTGAGGAGACCTCATGCAGACAATTATGTATATATTTACAAGGTAAATTGGGGGCAACTTCAGAGGGAAGGCTGGAGCAGTAGGGAGTAGATAGGAGTAGGAAGAGCCTCTTGGAGAAGATGGAGGTAGAGATGAGCATAGAAGAAAGCCCAAAAAGCCAGGAAACAGATGCTGAGGGAAAACATTACAGGCATGAGGTCAGCCAGGCATGGAGTTAGGAGATGAAGAGTGTCCAGCAATGAACAGCTAAAAGGCCAGTGTCACTGGATAGTTGATTTTGCTTTCCTCTTCATCGCAGCCCAGGTCTTGGTGGAAAATCTCAGTAACACTATTCTCTTAAAGCAGATACTATTCCCTTAAAGAATTTGTTGCATAAATTGACATCCTCTTGCTCTCAGTCATGATTTTCACTTTTATACTGTGAAAATTAACACAAACCTTCAAGCTCCCCCTCAAACAGAAGGATATGTGTACTTTCCCTTCCTTAAAATGATGGGGCTAGTCATCATCGGATATTATCTAATTGTAGTATTAGAGTTTCATGGTCAGTTTAATATCATTTATTAATAAATTTTATATTAAATCAAAGATTCTACATTAGGATATGAAATTTGCAGGTGACTAGGACCCTTTCTTAATCTGGTCACCATTTGTCCCACTCTCAAAATCTATACTAATGCTGACAAAATCCATTTTGGGTCCTTCCTTTGTGTATCAGAATTTGAACTCGTAAAACCCAGTGACCTTTGTCCACCATGCTGGTCTCAGATTGGGTAGCCATAGTATTCAGGCTGACATTGTGGGCTACGCTGCTGCCTGCCCATACCTTACCTAAGAAGGACTGGAAGCAGTGCTTGAGAGAGCTGATAGCCAGACTAGAAGCAAAGATGCAAGCTGTTGACCAGGACAGTTGGAATCAACATTAATAAAGTAAGGCAGTGTTGAATTCCAGAATACCAAGGATTTGTGGCCTTTGAAAACCTCTTCAGCTCATGAGACAAGGGAGAGCAGCCTTCTCTCCACTGTCCCTCCCCACTTTCCTTATATAAACCTACTTGTAAAATCTTACAGAGAAGGATGTTGGAAAATTAAGAGCAGAGTTACTTTATACAAAGAGAAGCAAAAGCAAAAAAAAAAAGATTTATAGAAAACTTTGGCAAGAGAACAAATTATGCCAAAACACCTGGAGGACATTTAAGAATGAATCCATAAGGAGAATAACAAACAGATAAAAAATGGAAAAGAGCTGTATTTCTATAATAATTTATTTTCTCAATTAGTAACAATGGAATCACCAGATTTTAACTGCAATGTCACAGTCACCAATGTGCTGCAAAACAAAGTATATAAATGGCACTAAAGAAAACAAAGGTTAGATAATTGACAGTTGGGCTAGACTAAGTCTACATGGAAGAGATCTATATTGGAGACAACACAATTCTGAGGGTCTTGTGATTTGAATTCTCAAGATATGTGAAAGAAGGAAGGATAATAAGTATTTGGAAAAACCTTGGATATTACAAATGAATGAATGAAAAAATGTATTAAGTGCTTACTATATGTGCTGCACACACAAATATAAATTTCAAAGATAGTCCCCGCCCTCTAGTGAAAGAGACAACATACAAACAGAAGTAATGGCTAAGGAAAAGCATTTTGGTCTGGAAAGACACAAGGATGATTAGTGGGGCCATGGATGAGTAGATTGACAGACCCACCCACAAACAATGTCATGATCATAGTTCATGCTTCCAGAACTGGAGGGAGGAAGAAACAGGAATAAAGTATAAATTACTAGAATAAGAAAAGGCACAGAGTGAAATGTAAGGAGATTAGAGAAAATATGGAGGAGATGGCCAGAGAAAGAGGAATGAAATGAAGCATGACTTGTGCTTTTCCTAAAATAATCGTTTTGGAGAGCCAATCACCAATTAGGAGAGCAGAGTCCCAGGACAACAGTTAGAAAAAAAAAAGTTTTAAGATATAAATACTCATCTATATGCCTAGCTTTCTGTCTCTACAAAATCTTTACATGTATAATCTACACACACATCAAAGACATCATCATAATCTATACTAGTTTATATATGATAATTCTAATTCTAATATTTGTTAAGCTCAGAATTTTTTTTTATTTTAATGATGTTCAATAAGGATGAATTCAACATCTCATATTTGGTTTCACAAAATCACCTTCACATATAAAGGATGAGAGAGGAATGGTTAGCAGTTTGTATAAAAAAGATCTAGAGAGTTAAGTAGACTATGAGCTCAATATGTCAGCAGTGTGATATAGCAGCCATGCTAAAAAAAAAAAAAGACTAATGCCATCTCATGCTAAATTAAAAGAAGCATAGCTTCTGGGAATAAGGAAGCAACAGGTCTGCTGTATTCTGCCTTGGTCAGACCACACCCAGAATATATTCAATTCTGGATGCCACAATTTAGAAAAGAAATAGATAAATTTAAGACAGTTCAGAGGACAGCCAGGTGTGGTGAATGGCCTTGTATTCATGTCATGTGAGGATCAGTTAACTGGAAATGTTAAGCCTAGAAAAGAGAAAATTTAGAAAAATATAATAGCCACCTTCAAGTATTTGAAGGGCTAGTATTTGGGCAGCTAGTTAGTACATTAGATAGAGTTCTGGGCCTGGAGT